>NC_090935.1:790429969-791679969 GCF_040938575.1 Ambystoma mexicanum | reverse complement strand
TGATGAAGATTATTTTGAAATTCTGAACTCTGAGTTGGAGGAACCCACAGTGAAGCCCCAACCTAACCTTAGAGATAAGGAAATAAGTGCAACTACTAACATACCAACTCAAATAACCTCAAAATCAACTGTGTTACTTCCAAAGCAATCATATGTTTCAGATGTAATATATCACTGTCAATCTGTTCTTTTTACCTGGAGGAGAAACAAAAGGATTTCTGAACTAATCTATTGATATAAACAATGTACAGAAACCACAGTGGCATGTGGGGTGTAATCAAAGGCCCCAAACCAACAGAACTGAAGGGCCCACTGAAATAAATGACCTGCCAGCCTTTATAACAAAACCTTTGCACTGAAAATGGGCCTATTAAGGCAAACTGTTGGCTTTCTGCAAGTAACACAAGGAAATGCCATGTGAGAAAGGCCTACCTATTGTTACAAAAGGGAAAGCAGCATTTTAATTCACAGTGGTAGATGAAATGCAAAGGCCCCTTTCAAGTGGAATTCAGGATGAGAACAACACCAAGTAGCAGCAGGTGGCTGTGTGGGAGGCAGCATCTCACCCAGCCCTGTTAGTGCCAGTTCTGAGTTTTCACCAGCATCACTCCTGCTCTGTGTACCACAAACATGTACCAGACCATGGAAATCTACATGGCCAGGAAGAAGAAAGCCCCAGGGCAGTTTTTCTTAAATACGTACAGAATATTCAATGAAAATATCTCAGGTGCAAGGAAGGACTTGGATGCTTTCAGCTGTCAGATCCAGTACAAGGAGAAAGGGGGTTCTGTACGGCACCCCAGCATCCCAACATGTCACAACAGGCCCCATCCGTATTACGCCAAATTTATACAAAGCAACGTGCGGTTCTATAATAAACCCGTCCCTTACATGAAAACCGACAGCACGATGGATAAGCAGGGACATTGGTGGACGAGTGAACTACCAAGCATAAGTCTCCACAAACCGCAGTATGACCTGAACACGACACAAAGAAATGACTTCCAGAGACTGTCCGGTTTGAGTTCCTGCGAGTGGCATAGTGCCATTTGCATCTCCGAGGACCGTGTCACGCCTTCCCAAACTGTTGTAGGAGCAGCTCTCGTTTCAGCATAACTATGATACCAGAAGATACATGAAGGAGGTGCCGAGAGGAAAGCGTCATGGAGCCTTTATCTGGACAGAGATAAAACCCGAGAGGGGGACGTCAGGTCCCCGGGGAGGTAAACCATTCCTACGTGCTTCGATGTCATGCTCACGCCAACAACTGAAGGTGGAGAAAGAAGGCCTTGCAGAAAGCAGCATGACCTCACCCACTGACTGCCTGCAGAATTCCCAGCAGATGTTAGACTCTGAAGCCTGTTTATCAAAAACAGACCTCGGAGAAGCAGCCAAGGCCTATCCCAGAATTCCCGCGAAGGGACAGCACAGTTCAAGCATTTGTCGGACCAGTGAAGTGGATGGACGCCTTCCCACAGAGCTGCGAGTGGAGGAAGAGGCACATTACCCAACGAGAGACCACAAAGATGAGCCGCAGGGAGGCCGCCATACTTCCGTCACCAGATTACCAAAACTACCCCCAGCCACCTCAACCTGCACAGAGCCGCCCGTCACCACAGAAAGTATTGCTACCTCTTGACATAATTAACAGCAAACCCCAGCTGTCAGCGCAAGTTCTTAGGGAACAACGGTGCCTTTTAATATAACAGCTGCACTGTGCTTTGATGTTGCCTAAAAAGTAACGCCACAAGAGCAAAATACGTTTAGCATAAAATAATCTTGATGTGTTGCTTGTTGGCTGATGGTGCTTTTAACCAAAATGATTTATTGAATGCTTTGTACATGGTGGCCGTGACTGTTGGAAGTTGTCTGCAAGGTTGAATGTTTAGAGCAATGCCATTTGTATGATTACTGCGGAGTACACTTTATTTAAACAGAGAGCAGTATGTGTTAATGGCATTTCTTGTACTTCTACACAGTAGGAATAAAGCTGTTCATATTAAAAAAAATAAAAAAGTGGAAAGCAGGATTTTCAAACACTGACACCAAAATGACATTGCATGGGCATTTGCAATTCAAAGTGTTGGGTAGGAGCTAGCGCTTCAGCTAGTGCCTTCCTGCACCCCTCAAGCGCTTTACAAATGAGGCAAGACTTCTAAGCACTATAGCACTGAGAAAGCTTTTTTCTTGCAAACATAATCACACAGAGGCGTGGCCAGTCACTAAATAAAGATAGTTAGGATTGAAATATATATAAGGTGCAAACAACTATGTAGATGGATATAGTTGTAAAACTGTTTAATTGCAGCTAGCTTTGCTGAAAGCACACAGTGATTTCAGGCTGTGCTTAATATAGACTACAGGCAGGCTGATAGCACAAGGTAACTCAGCAGCTGTTCCTGTCAATCACAAGCCAATGGAGACTAAAAAAGATTCAGCACGACAAAGGGTACTAGGAAAACAAGGGTTTTTTATGAGAAATACTGGTCCAGATAATATATAATTTTATGGAGTTAAGTGTTAAGATAATGGTGGGAAGATGTGTTTATGTATGAATGTTTATAACATAGTAAATTATGCTAAACAATAGCGACAAAGTATTCCTGCACATGCAGCATAATGTTATGTAGCTTGTCCCAAACGGAACCTGTCCATGCAACACTGGAGACTCTGCAGCATCCCTTGTATGGCAAGAAGAACAGTTTTGAAGGAGCTCTGCTGGTATCCAGTGACCAAGTCAAGAGTATTTAAGCCCCAGGCCCAGCACCAGTCTTCAGGACCTGGGAGCCAGCCACAGATGACAGAATGCTGGTTCAGAAATGGCAGAGTCCTCTGCCATTTCCCCCAAACCTCATGATATGTAAAGATTAAAGTTTTGTTATAGCTTGCAAGATAGACTCATGCCTTTTAATTCCCTAGAGGGGTGCATTTACTCTTGTTTATGGTGATTATGGGTCCCCTGTATTTGAGGGGCGCCTTTGTAAGTTGGGGTTCGCTTTCAAAAGCAAGACATAAGAAAAATGTACCCTCGCCAACATAAAGATGTCAAGGAAAAGACATGGTGTGTGTTGACAAAAAGTAATGTATATTATGCTTCACATGCAAAATATCGGCAAACATTTGAAAAGAAAAGCCCACTTAGTTTCCATGAAATGTTCCTGTTGGCCTGAGGCTTGTTGTGGGTCAAATGTCACAAAGGACTCCCCCTCTGAAAACCTGGCTTGCAGCACAGTTATTTACAACTGCAATAAAGTGTGGCCACTAAGGGTGTTGAAAACAAACTTCCCCGAGACTGGGAGACTCTAAAAGCTCATTTCTGGACACGGCCATACGGCGCAATCTCTCTACTACTCGGTAAATTAATCCAGGATACCACCAAGACGAGACTGTGACTTTACCTGAGAGTTCTCACTCTTCACATAGACGCCTGGTTCTGTCGCCTGATTTCCCTCCCTGTGTGGCCCACACCCGAACCTCTGGGATCTCAAACACCGGCAGGGTCCCCAACTAGGAGCCCTGATGAAGGCGGACCTATCGTAATAGAATAACCGCCGAAACGTGACGAAGACAGGGATTCAAACCATACATACATATCCCTGATCGTTTGAAGCTTACATTCCGGTTCCAACCATCAAATCTCACGTTGGCAAGGATAAAAAAGATATCTTGTATCAAAGACCCTGCAGCATTAATTGCTTGAAACTAACAATTGCAAAAAGGGACTATCATTGAACAATACCTAGAAATTGGGCCATGATACTCGTTTATTTACTGAACCAGTATCACATGCATGTCCTATTTGCACTCTTCTTTATGATTTAATCATTATAATGTAAAGAAATGAATATTAATCCAATGTTCTTTGTGTATTTTGTTTTTTATTGTGTCAAAACACTTATGCACATTGTAATCTCTTTCTACAAAAAAACGTTGCTTCCTAAATGTATTATGTGGATGTATTTGTATTTTGTTCTATTTTTTGGTTGAGATTATAACTTTGTTGACTTCCGTTTATGTGTTCTGGTTTTCTTTAAATATATGTTTTTGATGTCCTCGGAGGTAGAAAGTGAATGTCTTGCACTTTTTCCTTAATTATATGAGTTACCTTTTATTTTATTTCTCAAACACTGGAAGCACCACCGTAATGTTTGTCCTTTGAAACACACAGCTACTTTATTATTTGGGTGGTTATATAAGAACAGTGGTAGATTCATACCTTAGGATTTCCACAATTTGGAAACCTCTCAGAGATATTAATTCATTATTTGAAACAAAAAGAAAAAAAGAAATAATATGAAAATAATTATCAGCAAGGGTACATTTTTCTGTTTAGATGGACACGGCAGATGACCTATCTGGTACATGAACGGAATTTAGGGGGGTGGTGTGAAAGCAGGGGCTGCAATCATTGCTGAACTCTGAAAAAAAGAAAATAGAAGCTCTCTAGGTCAAAATGACGGTCCCCTTCAGAATAGAGGACAGGATGCCAGATGTCTGCAGTGGAGGATCTCTGTGTGGCCGGTGCATCACAGGTATTTATGATCTGCAGTCTACACATCAAACAACAAAGAGACTAATAAAAGAAAACTCTGGTAAAAGGCTGGCCCAGAGTGGCAAATGGCCTGGAGACCAGAGAGCTACACTTTGCATAACAGGAAGATTTGATTTTAATTTAAAAGGACTATTATCATTTTGGTATTTTTCTAAGCAACCATACGTTGCACTGCCTATTTCTGTGTCATTCTTTAAATCATTTCCAGGTGATTTTGCTGAAATATAATTCATCCACTTGTGATTTAGGGAATTCTAATGACAAGCTAAACGGTGTTCCTGGCTGCTCTGAGCATGTTCTGAAGTTTTGAGAGTTGGTGAACTGGTGGAGGGTAAAATTAGGAATGTGGGGGATAAATTGCATGTTCCTAACTATCATGCTTTGTGTACAAATGGCAGAAAATTGCCAAATGCCCATGCAAAATGGTGCAAACCCCGCTGTCGTTTTATTAAATTCCCCATGAATAGCTGAAGTTGAAGCTGTAGCGGAATCTATATATATTATGCAGTTATTATGCAGTTACTAGTAAATCACAAAGTTGCTGACACATAACTAGATTCTTTCCAAAAGTTGACATGAAAACAAAAGGGGCTTGCAATGGTAATTGTCATATGTCTGCTACAGACTCCTAAACCAATCCTTATAGCGAGGCTGGACTTGGGAGGAGAGAGAAGGGTAACTGTCCAATCCTTGTTGTGAGAACTCTTGCAGGCACTGCCCAAAATTGAAATCTTGATGGTGTCATCACTGGTATATAAAGTGGATGCATTATGAGTGAGGAAGCATGCTTCTCAAGGGTTCTGCCTCTAGGTAACAGGTGGTGTGATCTACCACGACCAAGAGGTACTGGTTCCCTGAGTTGATCTGAGAATCCAAGAGACCTACAATGTCTATGCCTATTCTCTCGAAAGGCTGCCCAAACAGTGATAGTAGAATTAATGGGGCCTTCGTAACACTAACAGACTGACCGAATGCTTGGCAGGCGGGACCGGCTGAACAAACACTTTTTTTTTACACTCATCTGATACCATTAAAAATGAGCAGATAGCCTTGTAGCTAGCTTGGTAACTCCTGGGTCCTAGGCAAAGCAATGTCATAAGCCAAGTCCAGTGGGATGTGGCATAAGAGAACCAACCACCAATTGGCCCCTGCTTCAGAATTCTTGGGCTCTCTGTACAGGATACAATTCTACCAATACAACCTAAACATCCCAGAGGCTTCCCACTCAGCAAATGTATCTGCCTGCCCATATATATCATCCAGAGTGGGGAGGTTCCTCTGCTTCCTGACTGACATTGGCCACCAGCTGATGACAACTCACTCAGTTCTGGCAGGCCTTTAAGATCGTAAAATACTGTGTTCTCCTCCCCTGGTTCAGGTTATTAAAAATTGTGTTCATCGAAAGTGTGGTGGATCTGTAGAAGGCCTATTCTACAGATCCACCACACAAATGTACAAAAAGGGTGTTATTCCTAGTATTATGTACGGCCTTGAACCTAAACCCTTCCAGCACAATATATCAACCAGCTGGACATTACTGAATGAAAGTCATTATGCTCCTTCTTGGGATTACCTAGAACGGTCCCTGTGGCTGCCGCATGATTGTAATTGGGACTTATTTCATTAAAATCACTATGGAAGGTAGTGTGTTGTAAATTCCTTGCTAAGATTGTATGGAACGATAGCTCAGGGGCAACCCATTTGTTGCTCACCTATGAATATTTGTTCTGATACATTTTGGTCCACTATATATTCAGCTGACGCCCTGGTTATCACTGCAGCTACGCAATGTGTGTGGCGTTAGGCTTTACCAAAGCTTATGGAAACTAAGACAATAGGATTGTAGACTTTTAAGGATTAAATGTTTTTATTAACTTTGTATCTTGTATACATTGGACATGTTATACTATATTTTATATTGCAAATATTTTACTGTTTTCTAAATGTTTAAAATGCTATTATGTGTGTTGTCATGTACCTGAATTAATATACTGTCTTAAATATGTGTTTAAATTTATAGTGTGAAAGGAGTGGTTAAAGCCATATGGACTTAATAAATAAATAAACACAAATAAATAAATATAACTACCTATGGCCTGCTTGGGTTTGCCCTTGCAGGCGTGATCTGCTTCCTATGTGTCATGTCTCCACAGAGAAAGCAACCTTTGGATGCTATGGGTGTGGTTGCCCCAGTGTTAGGGGAACCATCAGCCCTCTTTTCTATGTAAGCTGATGAGCCATGTGACAGGGATTTCCTATTTTGCTTTTAAGGATCTTTCTTGGAAAGAGGGTCATGGCCTGTGCTCTTACCTCTGTTGGTGTACTTTTATCAGATGCCTTCTCATCTGGTTTCTGGATTTGGATTTGGGTGCTCACATACCTGTCAGCAGCCTTTTCAAGCTCCTGATGGTCTGTGATACTTGTGTCCACTAAATGCTGGTGTAACTCTATATCACAATTTTCAAGGATATTCTCACATGCAACCAAATTGTACATACCCTAACATGTTTCATCTTTTTTACCTGTGACCAATTCACTCCGATACTTAAAGGACTGATGTAAAAACACCTCAACGGTTTGATTCCCTTTTTTTGTGAGCTCTCTAAAACTTCTGAGTTATTGTTCTGTGGTTTTGCAGAACTTTCTGAGGATGGCAGGTTTCATTTTCTCATAACTAGGCCTCTCCTCACAAGTCAACTGAATAATGACTTCAGTTCAAGCCGTCGGTGGGTGGCTCATAAGAGCTGATCCCTAAAACTCCTCCACCTCCTGAAGGCGGAAAGCTAACTCCAGTGCTATCAACCAGTCGAAGATATTCACCCCACCTCATACTGTTGGATGAAGACCTTGGGGATAAAGTGCCTATGCTTTCCTTGGGTGCCACAACTGGAAATACTCCCCCTCACACAAGAGATTCTGCCGGACTCACATTTGTCCATGAGCTGAAGCTTGCGCAGCTACAGCATTCTTTGTTTTATCATCTGTAGAGCTGCTAAATTCCTGTTTCAGCTTCACCAGGATTCCCAAATCTCTTTGCTTCTTCTCAGTTGGTGGTGTCTTCCTTCCTTCTAGAAGGGCTTTCTTGTCTGTAAGCTCAACACAGTGAGACAACCCGGGCACCCTACTGTTACTTGAGATGACTGATGCATGGCACCTAACAGTGGCTTGGTATTTCTGGGATAACACACTTCCCACACTCTGGAAATAAAGGCAGGAAAGGTTTTCACTGTCACTCTCGCCCTTCACGTCCTTTGTGGAAAGGGTACTTTAGCTGGTGGCTCCAGATCACTACTGCCCCCCTAGTTGTATTCCTCCACCTCCCTAGTCTCTTCAAAAGCCTGGAGGTCTTCATCAGTTCAGCTTTCTTTACCTTAATGTTACAGGTGAGTCCCCTCTTCTGACATGCCTCACAAATGGAGCTTGTGTTAAGCCCTGCATGCAGCGCATGTTGAGTTGCATAGTAGCAAATATGACATACCTGTCCTTGTACCTAATCTAAACTGCACACTTTTATTTTGTAAGACTAAGCGGTAGACACAATTTGTATCAAATCCCAACCACTGCCCACCAGTTGTCATTAAAAAAAACATTTTGATTTGTCATCATACTTTGATTCATTTATGAATTCAATTTCAGTCATTCATAAACAATATTTCTCAAGAAAAGAAAATCTTTTTTCATAACCATTTAAATATTCCATAATTATATCATTTACACACCTATGGTCCCTTCTATATACCTCATATTCAACTATATGTTGATGGTGTTTAATGGTTTTTTTTCTAACTAAACGTGTTTCGAAATTAAGCATGTCTTCATCGGAAGCTGAAACTCATCAACTTCCATTCAATATATGTCATGCAACAATACAAAATATATGTTTAATTTCTTGTCTTTGTTTCTCATTGTGATCTGGCAATTTTAATGGACCTTGTTTTACTGGTACACTCATCCCCATCTTTGTTGTGAACCGAATTTATCTGTAATGGTATATAAGTGCCAATTCAATGGTTATTCCCAATGTATGGCCTTCCTCTCTGCTCCAAAAGGGTATATGACCTTCATATTAGGATCATTTGTAACCAAATGATTGTTATACTATGTTTATCCTGTATATTAAGCCATTGTTACTTAGTTCCTCCAGTGTAGAACAGCTTTCGACTTCTCTGTTTTGAAATGATCTTTCCTTCTTTTGCCTATTTCTTCTCTGTCCTATTATTTAAACAACAAGAATAAAATTTCACTCAGCTCATAGTTTATAATATAACCCTCCTAATAGTCCTTCATTGGAATGATCACTTATGTCATTTACTTAGAAGGTGCTCTGTTGTTCTTATGCATCTCATCTGTGTCAAGGTGAAAAGATTTCCCCTTGTTTGCATTCTTCTTTAAGAGAGGAAGCCGAAGTAACATTACTGGAAAACCAGAAGTGGCATTGTACACATCATAGGTATTGTTCTTTATTCCATTTTGTAGCTCTTTATTCCAATCTACATATGTTTTCCACATTTGATAGGTTACTTCAATATATTTAATTTGTTCAGATTATTTTTATTATAGTACCTAACTGAGTATATTGTACATATTAAGCTCCATATCTTGATCCTGCTGCCATCTCACAGTTCTACAGTAATGACATGTCCTGTACTTCTAGTTTGTTGTAGTTTGTATAACTATGTGATGTCACTTTTTATGTCATCAGGGCCCAGGGTCATATGACATCTCTTTCTTTGATGTCAGTGTCAAAGGCCATGTAAGGTCCACTACATGTGATCTCAGGGAGTATGTGATGTCACTTCCGCTACCCCTGGGATTTTGGAGAATTGACGTTCCTGTGTTACATCTAAGTGGGCAGACATGCTGTGCTGCTAATATAGTGTTGACGATTGCTGAATGCATCGTGAGACTGACTCCAGTGTCAGAAGGCAGCTTCCATTTTTGATTAAGAAGAAATTCTGAGAGTTGTTTCCTAACAGGTGTGCATGGACTCACTTGTCCTTTAATTAAATTAAAATCTCTCACCGAGAGGGACATAGATTCCACCAGCAGTCAGTCCAAATAAATCATCACAGTCCTCCATTGTATTGAGCCATACATTACATCACACCAAGACTAAGTAAATGAAGTAAATGAATATGTTATAATATTATTCCCTAGTAGGGTAACGGAATGCTTATCTACATTCTTGAACTATTTACCATTGTCTTGTCTTCCTGTCAAAAAATATATCCTAGACTCTTTGATGCAGCCAGAGAAAGTTCATTCTCTACCTAAACTGACCAACATACAAATCGAGCACACATGCACATATCTGACAGAGGAAACGCACTGGCGCTGAAAACCTGCACTACATTGACCTAACTGCATTTTCCAGGTTGAACCCACGTAGCCACCATGCCACTTCTATTCCCTCTCCTCATTGCAGAGGCTGGAGGTTATTTTGAAAACCAATCCTGGTTAATCACAAAAGGATTTGGGATACCCAGCTAGTACTATTTCTTAAAATACTCCCAAAAGCCATAGCAGCCTCCTAGTAGTGCCAAGACCCCTGATAGCTAGGTTCTGCACACACACACACACATTAGTGATTTATATATTATGCCTTCATGCAAGGCATAGTTAAGATTAAGATGAATTCTCTATGGCACTCAAGCAAATGACTTTTCTTAACTTTCAAACACTTTCTTGAATCGGAAACTATTTCCCAGTGATATTTAGATGCATCCACTTGTGCATGCAAACTTTTAGTTTTCTGCATAAAGGCCTTATAAACATGTTTACTTTGATTGCATTTAAACACCTTTTAAAATGTTTTGGCCCAAATATCTATTCATTTTCCTCATTTGTTGCAGGCAACTAGATTTTAGGTTGAATTGCACACTTAACAAATATTCTGAAAATCGGCTTGGCCAATTTGGACATATTAAGGATTGAAAATGTATCTATAAATGGTGCATGTGCAGAATGAATGCACATATGTCATACAAACTGTACATAGAGTGTATGAGTTTTATAGCTCTTACACTACACAATGAAAAGTTCATACATTACACAATTACCATCGAAAACTCAAATGTATCAGTTAACTTTGATATCAGTTTTAAGGTCATGAATAAATGTACATTATTCATGTGAACTGTACATGGAGCGAATCCGTTTTACATTTCATAGATAACAGAATAAACATCTAAAATCTCACATGTAAGGCAAATAACAGCTGACTTTTATGGCATTTTTCAAGTGATGGAATAAATGTACACTATTCATGCGAACTGTTCATCAACCGTATGACTTTTACAGTTTACACATTATACAATTAACATCTAAAAACTCACATCAAAGGAATGTGACAGCTGGCATTTGTAATATTAACATTGTGTAAACACTAATAAGGAGCTGCTATGACACTTGCACCTAATACACATGCGCATACTACACATAACATGTAGCCATGCTCTAAGTGCTCTCACATGAACTCAGGACACATGCACCTATAACACCGGAACCTATGACATGTGCACCAAAGACACATGCTCCTTCAACACATGCTCCTTCGACACATACTCCTACTACACATGCTTCAACCACACACTCTCCTAACACACACACTCTTACAATACACACACTCTTACAACACACACTTAATGCCCACTCTTACAATGCACATTCTAATGACACACACTCCTATGACATGTGCTCCTACAACACATGCTGCTATAGCACGCGCTCCTACAAACCACACTCCTATAATACATGTTGTGGCAAACTAGAAAACGTAATGACATGTTCAAAAGGGGTTTTATTTAAATAAATGGAAAACTCCTAACCTGCCCTATCGTTATGAGGGCAGTTCCCTACCTAACAAAAGTTGAACTAAGGATGCACAGTAAGTCCAAACAAAAAGTCTTTTTTCAGAATCATAAGTAACTAACTGGCCCTACAACTTTAGAAAAATACCTAACTAAAACGAATAATGAGGCTTGTATAATAGCCTCAGTAAGGACTTCTGCGTAGCCCACCTGTAGATGGCTTATCCTCAGCCTTAAGTTTCTCACAGCTTTTGTATCTGTATTTATTGTTGCTATGGGTTTCCCTCTCCCTTTGATAAGGAAACCGTTTCCGATTTTCAAATGTACCAATTCCTCCAGGACGACTTGAAAAATACACTTCTGTCTTTCCCACCTTTGTAGTGTTGGGACTTCACAAAGTCTGGTAGTTCTGTGGGAAATGTCTTGTTACTCGGAACGAATTTAGCTTAGGGCTTCTGCCCAGTTGGGGAATGCAGCATCCCGTGATGTCCTGCACTTTTTTGTCTGTGTTACAGGGTTTTCAAATTCCCTTCACTCTGTTTCAACATAGGACCTGTGTCAGTGCTTCCTTGATACTCTTAGTGGTTGTTTTAGCTTTGATATATTGTGTCTGCATCTTTTCCACTCTTATTTAGTGGGTTCTTGTGCCCGTCTAATTTTCTTAACTTCTCATACTTTTGGCGGCTATTCCATCCTTGCGTTACAGTGTTTGTATCCTTTTCTCCCTGGATTAGTGGGGCCGCAAGCCCCTTACATTCTCCTGACTTGTCATACATTTGGCAGCTATTCTAGCCTTGAATTGCATTGTATGTATTTCTTTCTCTCTGGTTTAGTGGTGCTGGATGTCCGTTACATTCACTTTGTTGTTCATACATGCGTTGTTTCGGTGCCCCTGGAAACACACAGTTGTATATCTTGCTTGCCTCCACACATCCATTTTGTCTCTCATGGTGGGAAAGGTGCTTGTGGATGGGAGTTCAGGACCTCAGGCTCCTCTCTTCTCTCGGGTCTCAGTGTCAGTTTCTGGGTGCCAGGCCCACCACTGCTCTTCAGTGGTCACACCACCCGAAACGACGGTTGTCTTCCTATCCTCTCCTTCCCCTTGACCGGAGCCTCTTGCTCAGTCAAGGTGCCCGCCTTCCGACCTCCAGCTAGCAAGGTTTTTTCTTGACACATCACCACTGGCTCTGCAACTTGATGTGGCTCTGACCCTCCAGGATGTCGATGCTACAGGGATTCACCTCTACAAACCACTTGCTCTCCTTCACGCGTAGGGGTTCCCTCTCCATTCATAGTCCATTCTCCTCTTATATGTCATTAGGATCAATGAAATGATGTCCGTCTTTCTTGACCATAGCACTAAGGTGGGGTTCAACATTACCCAAAGCCAATAGAGTCAAAGAAGGATCTTTGTGCATTATAAGTGTAACAGGAAATGCAACCGTTTTTCCGACATTCATATATGCAGAAAGGGTGGCTTAAACAGGGAGTTTCATGCTGGAATGGGAGTCCTTGTCCCAAAGAGAGGAGTCAATCCCATTGAGGTCCCACTTGCACAAAACCCTAGGTAGGGTCTTGGGTATCATGCGCACCTCCCTAGCCTCAAAGGTGGTGGCTCCCCTATGGGGAAAAGGGACAAATTGTCCAGGTTTGTCTCAATGTTTATATAACAGGTGCTCCTACAACATGCACTTCTACAACACATGGTCCTATGACACACATTCTTACAACACATACTCCAACCACACAGATGCCGCCAACATACGCTGCGATCACATACACAGAGTATATGAGTTTTACTGTTCGTACATTACTCAATTAACATCTCCTAAACACTCACATTAAAGTCAAGTCATACTTAGATAGATAAATGGTTCTGAGTTGCGCTTTTCTTTAAATGATACAATGCACTCTGTGTTATAAATGCAATTATGCTGTTTATTGAAATTAATTTCTCTAGAATTAACTTTTTTAGATCTCACAAATTTTCTTTGTGGTCAATTTGATGTCAAAAAGAAAAAAGTCAAAGTTCAGTTGTGATTCACTGATTGTTATGGATTATTGCATCTAACCTCGACACGTGTTTCCCCGCTATTTCATTATCAACAGTTCCGCAGGAGGTGTTGTTGCAATTGTGCATTAAATTTCAAATGATAGATTCCTTTGTTACAGCATGTATACATTTCATGCATTCAATTTCAAATAAAAGATTCCTTTGTAGCAGCATGTGTGAATTTCAACCTATAAACCAAAGACAGAACAGAGTTGTGGGCCATGTTAATTTGCAAATGTATTTTGTTTCCAAATTAAAAGTTGTACTTATTAATAGCTGCCTATTGGTATTTGTATCTTGCTGTTAGGTTCAATTAGAAGTGTTGGTGACCTTAATGTAGGTTGCAAATGGTGTTCCTAAAATAAAGCACAAATGTATATATATAATGACTGTTGTGCTTAAATTTCCTTAAAAGACATAAATTACTGAAAATAAATTGCTGAGAATAAACTTGTTCTATCCATAATTGCCAATGTTTGAATGCTCAGCTGGTGAGGAACAGAATTCTGTTGTGCAGCGTGTATCTCGTGGTCCGATTGCCGTGAGTTTCGAAAAAGATGGCCGTTTTAAGTAATGCACAATGGCGTCATCGCGTACGGCAACACGATGACGTCATGCACACACGTACGACGGCCATCTTGGATTGGGAAAAGGAATATCCCTACGTTGTTTCCCTGCTTTTGAGATATTTTTTGTCTGCGAATTGCTTTTTTTTTTTTTAACTCAATCAATTTGTGTGTGAAAGTCCCCAAATAAACTCTGTCTTTTTCCGAGGTGAGTCCTACTATGTATTTCTAGATTTTGTCTAGATGTTAACCCAAATGGCCATGATTGGCCAACTTTTAAGATTAAACAGTGTGATTGCTGAACTTCTAAAACATAAATAATAGATCAAAAACATAAGAACATTTTTCACTAGTATCAATAACATCAAACAAGAAAATATTCAGCACTGATCAATTGTAAGAGCAGAAACATAATCTATGGAATAAGATGTCCATGCAATCTTACCTATGTAGGCAGCACAATCCGACCACTTAAAATAAGAATTGGAGAACACATTAGAGCAATAGAGCAAGACTCGAGATCACCTATAGCCACACATTTAAGTCCATAGCAAAGAACAACTGAGTGAACAAAGGTTCTTTGGCATCGAAAAGATACGTCCCCTTCCTCAAGGGGGCAATTCAGAACAACTATTAAGAAAAATGGATTTGTAATATGGATACTTGCCATTCAGGCCTTAATTTTGATCAGGAGCTATTCCATTTTCTATGATTGACAGCAAACAATAATATAATTCCTCACATTTTGACCCGACTGTCCAATCTTAACAACAACATGAAAAACTGCAAAATTGCTATTGATCTTGTTTGATGTTATTGATACTAGTGAAAATTGTTCTTATGCTTTTGATCTACGATTTATGTTTTAGAAGTTCAGCAATCACATTGTTTAGTCTTAAAAGTTGGTCAATCATGGCCATTTGGACTAACATCAAGAAAAAATCTAGACAAAATCTAGAAATACAGAGTGAGACTCACCTGGAACAAAGACAGAAGTTATATGGGGACTTTCACACACAAATTGATTGAGTTAAAAATAAAAAGACATTTTATTAGCAATTCACAGACTCACAAAATATCTCAAAAGCAAGGAAACACTGTTGGGATATTCCTTTTCCCAATCCAAGATGGCCACCATACATGTGCGCATGACGTCATCATGTTACCATACGCAATGACGCCATCGCGCATTACTTAAAGTAGCCATCTTTTTCTAAACTCACGGCAATCGGACCACGAGATACATGCTGCACAACAGAATTCTGTTCCTCACCAGGTGAGCATTCATAAATTGGCAATTATGGATAGAACAGGTTTATTATCAGCAATTTATTTTCAGCAATTTATGCCTTTGAAGGAAATTTAAACACAACAGTCATTATATATAAACATTTGTGCTTTATTTTAGGAGACCATTTGCAACCTACATTAAGATCACCAACACTTCTAATTGAACCTAACAGCAAGATATAAATACCAATAGGCATCTATTGCTAAGTACAACTTCCATTTGGAGACTAAATACATTTGCAAAATAACATGGCCACCAACTCTGTTCTGTCTTTGGTTTATAGGGTGAAATTCACACATGCTGCTACAAAGGAATCTATTATTTGAAATTTAATGCACAATTGCAACAACACCTACTGAGGAACCGCTGATAACGAAATAGCGGGGAAACACGTGTCGAGGTTAGATGCAATAATCCATAACAATCAGTGAATCACAACTGAACTTTGACTTCTTTCTTTTTGACATCAAATTGACCAAAAAGAACATTTGTGAGATCTAAAAAAGTTAATTCTAGAGAAATTAATTTCAATAAACAGTATAATTGTGTTTATAACACAGAGTACATTGTATCATTCAAAGAAAAGCTCAACTCAGGACCATTTATCTATCTAAGTATGTCATAGCCCAGGCCAGTCTCTGAGCAAGTCCGGGTTGCAGCTCATCTTTCAACTCAAACTCTTAAAACTGGAGAGCGCAAATACGGCGAAAGGCTGGAAATTACTAAAACTTAAAGGCAAGTCATAGCTCACTTTGATGGTCCATGACTTTTCATATGACATATATTTTCATATGAAAATGTACACTTTAGGAGGCATACAATTCATGAGCAGAATAAAGATCCATTTTATGCTAAATCCCCACACGTACATTTGTGATATTAACATTGTGTATATAAACAGTAATAACAAGCACCTAATATGCAATCGCTTACTACACATAAAATGTACACGTATGGCAAGTGCTTCACATGCACCTATAACACATGCACCAAAGACAAGTGGACATATGACACATGCTCCTACCACACATGCTCCTACCAAAGACGCTTTTACAACACACTGTTAATGCAAACTCTTACAACACACAGTCTAATGACACATACTCCTACAACATGTGCTCCTACAACATGTGATGCTATAACATCCCTTCCTACAATACACACTCCTATAATACATGTTCCAATGACATGCACAACAAATACTACACATAACTTGTGGATGTACGACATGTGCTCTTGTGACACATGTTCCAACCACACATGCTTTTACGATGCACACTTCCACAGCACACACCCATATAACACGTGTTCCTAAGGCATGGCAGCTACTACATATGCTTATACTACACACACACACAATCCTATGACACATTCTCCTAAAACACGTGATCCTACAATACATGGTCCTACGGCACACATTCTTACAACACATACTCCTTCTACACAAACACCTAAAAACATGTGCTGCAATCACATATGCACAGCATATGTGTTTTACAGTTTGTACATTACAAAATTAACCTACTGAAAACTGACATCAAAGACAAGTCAAATGAACTGTACACAGAGTGTATGAGTTTTACTGTTCGTACATTACACAAATAACATCTCCTAAAAACTCACTTGAAAGGCAAGTCATAGCTGACATTGTTGTCGGTTTCAAAGTGATGGAATAAATGTACATTTTCAATAAAGAAAATGGACACTTTTCATACAAAATGTCCACTTTAGGAGGCATACAATGCATGAGCAGAATGGAAGTACATTTTATATTAAACCCGTACATGTACATTTGTGATATTAACATTGTATATATAAACACTAATAATGTGCTCCTATGACACGCCTACCTAATACACATGGGCTTACTACACATCACATGTAGACGTACAATAAGTGCTCTCACATGCTCCCAGGACACATGCACCTATGACACATGCACCTACAACATATGCTCCTACGACACATGCTCCTATGACACATTCTCATATGATACATGCTCCTATGACATATGCTCCTACCACACACACTCTAATGACACAGACTTACTGCACACTCTTACAACACACACTATAATGATACACAGAATTTCAATATGAAAATGTACACTTTAAGCTACAATGCAGGAGCAGAATAGAGGTACTATTTTACTATTTATACTAAAACCCTACATGTACATTTGTGATATTAACATTGTGTATACGAACCCTAATTACGTGCTCCTACAACACGGCACCTAATACACACACGCTTACTACACATAACATGCAGATGTACGATAAGTGCTCTCACATGCACCCAGGACACCTGTACCTATGTGAATATGTGTTGCGTGAATATTTATTTTTAATAAACATGTTAAACTGTTTCTATTTATGTATTTAATGTTTATTACATGTGTGCTGATTTTGTTAATTTGTACAGTTTGCATTATTTATTAAATTTAATTTAGCATGCATATAATTGTTTGCATTTTTATGCATACTGTAATGACTTTAAATGTGTACATATTGTTATTTGTAAAAGTAAAGGTTACTATGCTTTGAGTGAATATGATATTGTAATACTTTTTTGATGTTCAGTGCTTGTTTTATTTTAATAATGTTATTTTTATCATTTAGTAAATTATAAGTAATTACTATTATGACATGTACCTTCTTAATTCATATAGTTGTATATGTAAAGTATGGCACTTGAATGCTTATGTATATTTTGTTATTGTAGATATTTTTTTAAGATTCTGTGTAGTGTAATTGCATTTTTTGGAAGGCTTATGCTGTGTAGGTCTGCAGTTAATGTACTTCTGGAGTTTTTTACATTTTATAGGATTGCTTGTGTTTAATTGTGAAATTGTTATAGTTGTAAGGTAATAGTGTATGTTTTTAAGTGACGGGGTGAGTTAAGGTTACCATGATATTTGATTTTAATACTTTTATTTATTTATTAATAAAATGTATTAAGTTGTTACCTTAACGTTATTATTTCTGATGTCTGTAGACTTTAAGTTTTTGTTGGTTTAACCTGAACTCTTTTGTAATTTCTTTCTCCAAATATATATATATAGTTATATTTATTATGTTGAATGTCATTGTACAACAATTGTAAATAATGACATATATGTTAACAGTATATGTATAAACAGTAATAGCTTACTTTGGAAAGTTTTATCAATTGGCTACTCTAGTCTACTTTAGGCTAATTGGCTACTCTAACCTACTCTGGGCTACTTGGCTACTCTAATCTACTCTCAAAGTCTTAGCTATTCTGAAACCTTGTTTCCAGGATCTGCCGGCACGGGTATTGCCCCTTCCCAAAATCTTAGCACAAAGAACAGCCCTTCCCCGAAGTCACACTGATCACACTAGTATGGGCTTATAAACAAAGATTGGGATCCCACTGGGAAATGTCCCTAATTTGGTAAAATGTCTGCCAGCAACCCGTCAAGTGTGGAGAAAGTAGACACCGACAGCAAGGAGATCATGAATCCTCCTGCACAGAGATGGTGTCATCAAAACAACAGAAAGAATGTGACACATTTCCATTCCACCATCAGCTTCATAAATTGTAAATAGCCACCATTGATGGGAGGAGGGCCGGACACAATACCAGTGGACATACTGTAACAGGGGGCACTAACACCTCTTGCCCTCACAAAGCCATCCTAAACATGAGACATCTGAAAAAGGAAAATCCCCTTTATTGCATACTATGTGCAAGCTGGAACGGAGCCATAACCACCACACAGAATGATCAAAAGGCCTACAGTTTGTGCCATGATGAAACTACATCGGTCCCTTTTCCACCAGGTAGCCAAAGTGGTCCACCTAATCCCAGGTATGAGCAATGGATTTGAAGAATATTTAGAGAACACAGCAGGAAAACCATCATTATTTAGTTAACAATTAACGGTAAGTACTGATCAGACCTGAAACATTAAAGGTCATATGAGAGACATGGTTAGAATGCTCTTGTTACAATGTTGATAGGATGTGAGTTCTGCTCATACATGTGCAAGACTATCCAGAAAGTTCGGCTGGTCAGTTGCATGAGATTAGGGGTGCTCGAACTTCCTAAAATGTGCCCCACAGTGAAGTCGAGACTTTTGCATTGTTTTGTCTCGCCAGCATGAGTCCCATTGGATTTCCTGTGGGTTGAACACTGTCACGTGTCTGTTGGAGGGATGCATGGCACACCATTCAATTGCAAAGGCTGAGACTCAAGAGGGGAGTTCGAGCAGCCAATCAGAGGCCCTACGCCATTCTAAAACATGTATGAGGCCATTCAAATGGCCAGCTTGCTTCCTGCTTCTTACCTAAGTTTTGTTTGTCTATCAAGCTAGAATTGGACAGGACAGGTTTACAAATGTGTTGTGGGGGGTTAATAGTTATTGCTGTCTTTGGTGTTTCTTGATCCCTGTTGTATCACCTTTGGTCTATGTGTTTGTGCCATGTAGGCTGCCATTCTCATCTTCACCTTTTAGCCTTACTCTCTTTATAAAAATGTTTTAAAAAAAGCAAACTAATTTCTGCTTGAGCATTCCCCTGTTCCCTTTGTATCATCCAAAAATTTTTAAAAAAAACTGAAGTTCCCTATCAGCTTTCATGTGTTGGCAGAGAAACATGTATGTGTAAACCAGAGAAGCCTTCCTGTGCTGTGCTCAGTCACCTTCTCAACAATTTGTTTGTTTCAAGAGTCCTTTCCCATTGTGTGAGTTTTGCAAGAAACGTTTTGTCTTGGTCAATCGTTTTTTGTTTTGCACATTGACATCCCAAGCACATTTGCGTTTTTGATATCAGGGCTTGATACAACGTGTCATTTTATTTGGATGCAGTTCCAGGCAGCGATAAGGAGCTGGACTAACCCTCAATCACTGTGTCAGAGGTTGAGTGAGCAGAGTGGGGGAGATAGTGGTTAAGGAGGGACGGCTAAAGTGGACACAGGTCTTCTTGCACACACTTACCATATCATCTTGTGGTGAGTTCTAGCTCACCACAAGATGGGAACATGGACAGAGCAGGGTGTGTGCATGATTTTGCTTATCCTCAGGGCAGCTGTGACATTGGATCCGTTGTCAGCTGCAACAAAGCCTGCTGGTACACCACAAGGAGGGAGCCAATCTGCCAAAGCTTCCTTTGTTTTATCCCAGTAATCAGTTGCCCTCTGGGACCTGCTGTTGGATCTTTCCATACACAAGTTGACTTGCTGTTGAATAACATTTAGTGGCTGCTGCCCTGGTTTTTGCTGATGAGAGCTATGGTGGAAAGTGACCCAGTGTCCGCTGATGACCAGGAAATCTCTGCATTGAGCAGTAGTCCACGTGTCTGTTGTTTGGAAGTCTTTCTTGCCAATCTCCTTTCCCACTGCTTCCACAAAATGGCCATAGAGGTGTGTTACCGAAGTTAATGAAGTTGGCGTGAAGTAGTGTCAGCTCAGAATTTCCCAGCAGGGATCGAGGAAGCCAATTAGCTGTCTGAATCATATTTATTTTTTACAAAGGAACAGGGAAATACGGTTTATAGTGATGGCATCGAATGCCAAAGCATCGAATACCAAAGTATCTAAGACAAAGCAATGAAAAAAAAGCATCAAATGTATTTTTTTTTTTTTAATGGGGTCCCCCAAACTCTGTTTTTTTACCCTTTAAAACCCATTACAATTAAAATGAAACCTTTACCTTTGCAAAAAATGCATTCAATGGTTTTTTTTCCATGCATTTTTTTTTATTCTTTTGTCATTCAATGCTTTGTATTCCGGACTGGATACCCGGCAATACATCTATTGGCAACATTACACCAAGGTTGTCACTTAAGAGACTGAGGTTTTCCTGTCTTTTGTAACATTTTGTGACACACACAAAAGCCTCAGCAATGGTGTTCTCGATGAGTGGCAAATGTATTGTCTGCATGCCACGAGATCTGCAGGCAAAGCTGGTGTTTTGACAGGATGTGTGAATATCTGTGAATCAGTAATAGTGTCTGGTGTAGCGGTGTGACAAGGTGGTACAAATATGCCCATTGCATGCAGTAGAGGGTTGGTCAGCGGCTGTCCTACCCACGTTCCTTTTACCATGCATTCTGGACGATTCCATCTCATACGTGCCAACGGGGAAGAGTTGCCCAAATGGGTACCTAGCGTTCCTCACAAGACACTTTTCTTGCATAAATGACAGGTGGCAAGATGGACTTGTTGCTTTTCCAACATGCAATAATTCCACACTCCTGTTTTTTATTGGATGGCTGAGATTGGCCCTTAACTCTCCCCTTGTGGGATCTGATTGGTGCGCTTTGTGTACTTTGCAGTACATACTGTCCGGGAGCTGTTGCCTGAGGACCTGGTGGTGTTTACTGCAAAGTTGTACTACCAATAGCATGTGTTTTTGGACGGTTCACTAAAGCACAAGGAATGTCTGAAGCTTGCTTCCTCTGTACAGTGCATGCATTTGATAACTGCATCCGTTCATGAATGCTTGCACACACTTCTCGCTTTCTCTTTGTCTCCCTCACCATATGTGGCATCATCAAAACAGATGTGTGTGAGTCTGGATCTTGAATCAACGGATGCAGCATAATCACTGCCATGGTCTTCATTGACATTTTTGTCCTAGGTTATCAGAGGTGGTGGATTTTCCATAATCACCTCTTATTCCTCATCTGTGGATTGCTCTCATTGTTTCTGAGCTAATGTTATATCTTCTCCGACTTGTGCTTTGGTTTGCTCGTGGGCTTCTCAGTGCTTTTACCTTCTCCCACATCCACAAAATGCACATGCGGTTCTCAGTGCTTTGGCCTTCTCCTCTGCCCACAAAAATACACGTGGGATACTTGTACTTGCACCTAGTAAATGCATGTGGTGTTTTGCAATGTGTGCCCGTCTCCTCTGCCTATAGAATGCATGTGTGGTTCTCAGTTCTTTAGCCTTCTTTTCTGCCTAGCAAATTCATTTGGGGTTTTTAATGATTTGGTGTTCTCCTCCACCTAGTAAATGCGTGTTGGGTCTTATCACTTTAGGCTTCTCCCACATCTAGTAAATGCACATAAGCTTCTCAGTGGCTTGGCCTTTTCATAGGCATATGAAAACTGTGTGGGTTGTGCTCCCTTTCAATCCACAAGTCATGCGCCCAAGCTCCCACCCACACATCATGTACCCCAAACCCACCCCCAAAAATATTGAAACCATATTCCCTAATCCTACCTCAACCTTAACAGCAATCTAATTCTACTCTGACCTAACCATCCTGCAGCGCCCTTCCCTGTACATTCTTAGCCACTTCTACCTCTTCAAATTCCAACCATTGACTGTCCAGGTTTCTGCTCACATGTGTACTATGAGGTTGAACCCGGAAGAACCTCACATCTCGCACCTTGGGAAAAACCTGCAGAGAGCTGCACCCTTCCTGGTTTTATCGGCATTGGATTGCCTCTTCATTTACGTGGGACCTTGAGCTGAGCTATAAATAGACAGTGGGATCAAGAACAAACCAGGATTTACCCATCATTGTCTTAACCACCTCTACTCAGGCCAGTGGGTGACATGCGTTGCACTGGGCAAGGGAATGCCTGGGCTTTCGACAGTAATATATGAAACAGTGCCAGTAGATGGACCTTTGGTGAAGATGCTTGACAATCGTGTGAGTACTTGCGCCATTTGATAGCAATGCCTGGTAACGGTGCAACTACAATGCTCTTTAAAAACAATACCTGGTAATGGGGTAAATACATTGGGATTTAATGAAAATATCTGAGTAATGATATGAGTTCCTGGGCAAATGAAGGCAATAATTGGCAAAGGGTGTGAGTACTTAGGAAAATCATGAAAATGCCTGGTATACGGGAAGTAGCAAGGCACATGATAGCAAAGCAGCGCACATGACTATGTCTATGCTGTTAGCAACTAGTGTATGACCATTTTGAGAACCTGGGATTTTGATGACAATACCTGGCAGTGGGGTTTGATGGCAATACCTGGAAACTGTGCAAGTAGGCTGGCTTAACATGGCAATACCCTGAAATTGTGTGGGTGCCACGACTATAAATACCAAAAAACTGGAATATGTTAGCAATGTACGCCAAATCATTGCACACCAGAGCATATGATGGGAAAAACGGGCAAATGAGTATACTTGGGTATAAAATGACAAAAGCTCCCACATTATATTAGGCGATGTGATTGCATACAATGACTGTACATATGGCAACACTATTACCTTTGTCAATAATTGTTTTGAAAGCAGGCTTTCTTGACATATATCAGGCCTTCCAATGTGCAACATGTCTTGAGGCCTTTTTTCCTGCCTCCTGCAGGTTGTCTCTTCCAGGTGTGGGGTGCCTGCGAGCTCTGTTTGCTTGACCCCTGGAGGGGCTGTGAAGCAGGGCCTCGATTGCCTGAAGGTGTGGCATGCTCCAGGTTCCACTTCGGCTCCAGTTGAGCTCAGAGCCTCTCCAGGTCTTCTGCGGGGCATTTTGGCCAGTGTGTGAGGCATCATCGCCTGGGCTCCTACTGGCCCGGGCCAAGTTCTCCAAAGTGGCTTCTTGAAGTTGTGAAGGAAAGTTAACACGCTTTTGCCAAAAGGGGCGCAATGGCTAGGCACCATATAATTGCCCACTGCTGGACCTTTGCATTTGTGTGCTGCTGCCACCCTGTAAGTTTGGGAAGGCACCATGTATTTGCCTATTGCTGGACTCTCGCATCTGTGTGCTGCTGCCATCCTGTAGCATGAGGTAGGCGCCATGTATTTGGCTATTGCTGGACTTTTGCATCTGTGTGCTGATGCCGCCTTGTAGGATGGGGTAGGCACCATGCATTTGCCTGTTGCTGGACCCTTGCACTTGCGTGCTGCTGCCGCCCTGCAACATGGGGTAGGCACCCTATAACTGTCTATTGCTGGAACGCTGCTGCCATCCTGTAGCATGAGGTAGGCGCCATGTATTTGGCTATTGCTGGACTTTTGCATCTGTGTGCTGCTGCCGCCTTGTAGGATGGGGTAGGCACCATGCATTTGCCTGTTGCTGGACCCTTGCATTTGTATGTTGCTGCCGCCCTGTAACATGGGGTAGGCACCATGTATTTGCCTATTGCTGGCCTTTTTGCATTTGTGTGCTGCTGCCGCCCTGTAACATGGGGTAGGCACCATGTATTTGCCTATTGCTGGACTTTTGCATTTGTATGTTGCTGCCGCCCTGTAACATGGAGTAGGCACCATGTATTTGCCTATTGGTGGACTTTTGCATTTGTATGTTGCTGCCGCCCTGTAACATGGGGAAGCACCATGTATCTGCTTACTGATTTGTCATCTGCATTTGTGTGCTGCTGTCGCCTGTAACGTGGAGTCAGGCGCAATGGATGAAATCACCTTATACTACTCTCTTTGCACTTTGCGTATGACATATTACCTTTTTGCACATTCAGTGATGTGGTAATCCACCTTGTACGCTTCCTTTTCTGTAACCTGAAGCACTGTAACGAAGTTTAAGCACCTAGGTAGCTCAGGGTGTTGCGCGCTATATAAATAAACAAACAAACAATGCCGAAGGTTCTGAAAATCAAAGCCGAGATAAAAAAAAAATCTGGAACATACTACTGAATCGGCTCCCCATGCAACTTGTGAGAGACGTCTGCCTGCCCACAGACTGCCAGAGGAGGAGACCCGTGTGCTTTCGTAAGCTAGCAGACAAAAATATGGATTTAGCCAAATAAAGATATCACCTTTGCAAGAACCTACGTGTACCCAGGGACGTCATTGGGGGTTACTAGGGGTCACTAGAGTGACCCCTATGGTCTCCCTTGCTACCCCTGTCTTCCCATTTATGACCTCTACCATAATTGAAAAAAACAGTTGTAATCTATTTTTTGCAAAATAGCAGGCTCCCTGCCTGCACATCTGCGGTGCAGCAGCGGAAGCCACTGGGTCTCCTGCTTGCCCTGCTTTCAGTTTCAAAAGATCTGTAACTTTTCAGTGGTTGCTTAGCAACCACTGAAAAGTTACAGGTCTTGAATGTACAGGGTCGGGGGATCTGCCCTGGAGCGTTGCATCGTCCACATGTGGAGAGAATACAAGCCCCCAGCTTGAGCCGACTCTCATGCTGCTGCTTTTGGGGAGCTGCAGCTTGGCGCTACCTGTGGGATGCATGAACTATCTATCCCTGCTGTGTCCATTCCGATGCCTTCGTTTGTATGCTCTGCGATTTGATGCAACCCGGGGTGGTATCCTGCTCTCAACCTCAGCAACTACATGCTCTCTACCCTCGTCCTTCAATGTCATTGTGTGAGCATGTACTCATATACCCACTGGACTGGTCAGTGTGTGTGTCTAGCACATGAAGTACACAACAAAGATCAGTGTGGTGAGCTCACACTAGTGAAGAGCACACTCAGAGGACCCCTGGGTGTTCAGTGCGTGAATACCCACTCATGAATGACACGTGTATGTTCAGTGCATGTGCGCACACTAGCTGAGAGCACCGATGGAGGACCCATTGATCTTCAGTGTGTGAATACGCACTCATGAATGACATTGCATGAGCACACACTGGTGGAGAACATTCAGTGAGGACCAATGGATACTCAGTGTGCAACTACTCACTCATGAATGACATTATATTGAATGCTGTGAATGTACTAGTAGAGAGGACGCAGGGAGCAGCCATGGATGTTCAGTGTGTAAATACTCACTCATGAATGACATCGGTATGTTCAGTGCGTGAACACTTTTATGGTGGACACTAGGATGCACGGTGTGCGGGCTCATACTTAAGAAGGACATGGGATGTTCAGTGTATAAATGCACATACGTGTTGGATACCTGCGGAGCACAGTAGGTGGGAGCTCACAGGAAGCCCGCTGTAGCATTCAGTGGGAGAGCAAACCACACAAAAAGGACACTGGGGGTTTCCATTGTTTGAGCTCGCTCGCACTGAACAGGGAAATAGCATGTTCGTTGTGTGATCATGAAATAGCGGAAAGCATGGGGGGTGCTCATTGTCTGGGCATGTACTTGCAGAGGACACGTCAGTGGTCAGGAGTGCTCATCCAGGGAGTATGCTCCGATGGTCAGTGTGCAGCGTGAACGCAGTGGGGGCATCGGTATATTCTGTGCATGAGCACACCCATATGGAGAATACTACAGAGGTCAGTGTGTGTGCACATGGGGGACACTATGCCGGTTAGTGTGTGAAAAATCTGATGGTACATTCTGGCTGTTCAGTGTATGAGCAGTGCGCACACACAACACATCCTTGAATCTTAAGTGTGTGAGCACACATTCATGGAGCACAACTGGGATTTCAGTGTGTGAAATCCGCCTTATGGAGCACGCTGCCATTCCATGTGCCTGTCCAGGGTTCAAACCTCTTCTTCAAAGGATTCCAGGAGTCAGAGTTCTGACCAGTGGCTGTGGGCACACACTCGGACTGGGCCCCATTGGCACCCCTGACTCAGGTGCTGGGTTTGTTAAAACATATACATGTGAGTGTGAAAGCACACATGTGGGGGTGCTTTGTGGATGGGACCACTGTTTGGGAACGTTCAATGTCTGCTGTGGGAGCACAGAGGCTCTCACCAGCAAGGGATGCTGAGCTGCTGAGTACACACTCACAAACTGCTTTGTCATTCAGGTCTTGTGAGAACCCACTCGTGTATTACTCAAAGATGGTAAGGGTATGTGTGAAGGCAAATGTATATTGGAGACCCGTGTGCTTGGAGAGAGAAAACTCCTATGCATGCCATGTTTTTTCGACACTATGAGCAAAGCATCATGAATGGCCCAGGGTGGCTCACACTCACGAGGGTCGCTGGGAAACATACCTCTCTGATTAATCCACATATGGGTCAGAGGGTCCTTGCCCCAGGAGCACACACTAAGAACGTCAGCTAGGATGATAGGTGTGAGATGATGGACAGCTTCCAACACCTGGAAATATATATATAACCAGCTGTAATCTATGTATTTGCTATTTTGCATATCCCAACAGGGGGTGACTGTAGATTTGCTTGGTTCTGGCACAGTTTCTAAGGGTTGAATTTGTTGACACCCCTTCTTTCATTTCATGCAACAGCCACATGTATGTTCTTTCCATTGCATGGCACCATTTGGCCTTGTACGTCTGCTTACATTCACAGTCATTTGGTAAAATGGGCCTATGCACACTGATATTAATGCTACGTGTGGTGATCCATTCTTGTATGAAATGTATATCTTATCACAGTGATATCGTAACTATATTTTTCTTGGTGTGCTGAGGAATAATGCTACATGATGCCACTTCCTGTTTTGCCAAAGGATGAAAGGTTGCGTGCCATCACTTCCCATGATGTCACTTGGGTGTGGGGCCAAATGACATCACGTCCTGGTATGCCATCAGGTGTCGCAGGTCGTGTGATGTCACTTGCGCTACCCCTGGCATTTTGGTGAAATGACGTCCCTGCATGTACCCATGGTATTCCAAGCTCACTTGGCCAAGTCAGTTGCAAAGGCAACGTGGAAACGCATTAGGCATAAGTACAGGCAACAGTCTAAAACCAGGTGCTAATTTTTCTTGTACCAATTACACATCACAATGATGAATAACCCCAGCGGAGTTATATGATTAATCATGCAAGGTCATCAATCTTAGTAAAGGGGTCGGTGGGCTCAGATTACACACAGCCTCTTACCCATGATTGCCAATTTGGGATGGGCTAATTGAGCCCGCTCACTCTGATTCGTTCAGTCCCCAGAGAGTCCCGCCTACATCATGCAGAAGCGAATGGGACCCAGAAGGGAAGATGTGGCGGTGACTGATGAAGGATGGCTCAGGCGGCGTGCTCTTGGTTATAAAGTACCGTAAACTCGTTTCCGTGGCACTTAAGTCTTCAAGCGCGGCCCGTGCTTCATTCCCTCTCCCTTTGGCGCTGTTGTGAATGATGGCTGTGAGATTTTGCGACCTAAAATAGTCTATCGAGCTCCCCCGAAGTGGTAGTCTCGTTAATTAGGACAAGAAAATAAAGGGTGATGTTCGGCACTGCGCATCAAACAAACGATACAAACGAAAGAATGCGTTTTGTGAGAGAAAAAAGTAGACACAGATCCCAAACACCCCGTGTGGGGGAAGGCGAGTAGCCTGGCCCGGTTCAGGCAGGTTCACGCACGTTACAGTATTGCCCCCTGGCGTTCACTTCCCGAATTGAGCAGGAATATGAATGTTGCGGCCCTACACATGCGCCATCTTTTTAACGCTTCAACTGTGAAAGAGGAAGGTTTATGCGGCCCTGTCCACGCAGGCGCGTTCTGCCCACGTCCAGTTAATCAATGGCAGGAGATCCCGGAGAATTTCACAGCAGCGACACAAAGCAAGGTACGCATTGGAAAGGGACAACAGTCATGCATGATAACAAAGAAACACGCCTTTCCACCTCTGCCGCCCGCTTCCGTTTCCGTTTCCAGTCAGCACAAAGGGTAGTGCAGCAGCAGTAGGGAGTGGGCCATACGAAAACCTGACCGAGAAAACGGACGGGCCATCGTAATATCATCAACGTGTGCAGTACAGCATCTCCGAGAGAGGGCAGGCCTGATACTTACTTACATTAGTGTTTGCGCATAAAGCAATAGAATGGCTAGACAGGCACCCTAAATGGATTTATTGTGCAAAACGCAATAAAAAAAAAACATTAACCACAATCTAAAACAGGTCTAAAAGAACGAGGTTGATATAGGGTCTTAAAAAATGTGAATAGTGCATTTACATGATATCATAAAAATGATATATATGTTCAATCTGAAACAGACATTACATATAATTTAGTAAAAACGAATACTAATTAAACAAACATGAGAAACAACTATAGTTTCAGCTTCATAATCCTGCTTTCTATAGGATTAGACATCCTCTAATTAAAGAATGAATCGTGTATAACACCTGAGCACCATTCTCTGAGTGCAGGACCAGGATTCGAACCTGTGTTGCTCTGCATTGTCTTGTTTCCAAGACAAGTGCATTGACCGTGAGCTATTCTCCCGGCTCTTAATGTGTCCTCATTGAGTATTTCCACCAGTTACCTATAATCAGCAACTCATTGAAACTATGAAAGGACATGCATATATTGTACAGTGTGGAGTGTAATCCCAGTGCAGTGGAATCAGATCCGGGGTCGGTAATACCCTGGCCTTGCCCTAAGTACACAGGGCTGGCCGAAGATGTCTCAGGGCTCGTGGGTGCCCATTTCAACATGTTTGGGGTCACCTTGCTCTCAGCTGCAAACAAAACCTCTGAGGCAGCATTGGGATGCTTAACTTAAAATGGAGGCAAAGAAATGCAGCAAAAGGGTGAACCCCTGCAAGTTACCATGGGACAGGAAGTCAGAGGAAAGCTGGAATACGTAGCGGATCGTTTTATAACAAATGGTAATTGCATGCCGGCGACCCCCGACGCTTGCATTTACATATTGCTGGTCCCCGCATGTAATTTTCATCACTCTCAAAGTGAAGTGAGAAAGAGAAGGGTAAAGCAAGGTGAAATCACCTTCCTGTTATAAGATTGGCAGCAGGGGGAGGAGCGTGATCGGGAACTCCCTTTGGGGCTGTGGCCAATTTCTACTGAAAAAGTTGAAAGGCCCCGATGCTGACTCTGGCCATATATCAGTGCAAGTTTTGAAAAATCATCATCAATTCCTGATTATTAAAGTCTTTGTAGTCCTAAAAAGGGATGCAAAGCTACATAATGGACTGTTCCGAGAGAGGGACTGGGAACCAAAAGAGGCCCTGGAAATAAGTTTGAAAGTGGCCCCATATTACACGTTTTCAGCAAGCCCAACCCTAACCCTTTTCCTATGAGAACATTTGAAAATAAAATAGATTACCACACAAAAGAGGCTCTAGGTGCACAGGCCTACGGGGGAAATCTCCAGAGTTCCTGATAGGCCAGTCCACCCCTGACTGTTTCCCAAACCCAGTAAAGGGCCGCACAATCCCGTGTTCCCCAACATACCAATTAGAAATTGTACTTAGTGGTTGGGAAGTAAAGTTCTCACATTTAGACAGGATGATCAGAACGAATTAGAGCAGAAGTATAAGGGCGCAACCTCACACCATCCACCAAAAAGCCAAATTCATGATGATCCCGCGGACGCAGAATTCAGTCCCGGGGTCTGCAAGCTTTAGCTCTCCAGATGTTTTGGACTACAGCTTCCATCAGCCTTCACCAGACTAGACAATGGCTGGGAGTCATAGCCCATAACATGTGAAGAGAAACAGGCTGTAGACGCCAGATTTGGGCACTGAATCCATGAGCTGCAACAGCAAGCGGCAGGCAAAGAGAAGGAGGCTATCACTCGTTGCTAAAATGAAGCCGGCAATGAAGGGGTGCGACCCCATCGCATTGTGGGAGTTGGCGGGAGCTGCAGCAATGTCCCTTGGCTGAAGAGCAGTGAAACACACACACACGGTGGGGTAGACAGTGCTGAGCCCACTCGTTCGTATATTAGGTGGGGAGGAGCCCCTAAGGGGAAGCAGAGATTGGCGAAAGCGCCCCCTAGAAGGTTGCCAGCCAGTCAGGATATTTTAAACTATGCTTGCATCCCTAGAGCTGAATGGCCATTGTTTCTTTTAAAACAGGGACAGGGCCGTGTTTACTGGTGCACAGTCTTTATGCCAAGGCATGCGTGTTTAGAAACTAGATTAGGGGGTGCATGCAAAGAGAAAAGGGTGGTGTACTGTAAGATGCAAACAGTGCTTTAAGTGGGGTAAAAACATAGGAGGGCACTAAATCATGAAACAACACGTATTTGGGGGTGCTGCCTGAGAGGAGTAAATAACGAAGAGCGCTTGTGAAAGGAGTGGCCTGTGTAACTGAAGGATTGGCCTAACGTGGTGAACTTTTCTATTCCAGAATGTACCAGGCAGGTAAGGGAGACACGTCTATTCAAAACATGTCCTAAGCACAGCATAAGTGTTCATGTGATTATAACAGCAATTAGTAGTAAATGAAAATCAAATCCCTACATGTCAATGCGGGTTTCAATCTATAATAGAGATGTGTTTGTGCCCGGCGGATATAAAATGCTGCTCCCACCAAGACAGCTCAGTGGACTAATGTGCCTGCTGCAGCGATTTTTGAGCAACATGTAGGGCACAGGTCCATCCACTAAAAAACAACAGGTCTGAGATTCCACCACTACTGCCACCCATCCCCAAAAAGTGAAAAATATACACATCGTATTGCATCGTATTGCTGATAAAATAGTGCAATCAAAAATGTCCTATCGTAGAACAAAAATATGGAGGCACAGTGTTCTCAGCCAGCATCACTCTGCAGGGACCGATGATGGTGAGGTGTGAACAGGGTGCTTTTGACTCTTTTTGTGCTCCAATTCCAATGCCAAGGAATACAATTATACAATTATTTGGCACCTGCTAGTGGCATGGATACTCTGATTTTCACGCCACAGAACAGGAGAATAAGTATTAAAATTCGAAGTGATTATAACCTAAAAGTCAGGACTGGTGGGGCATCTCACATTTGACACGGACCCACTAAAGCTGCCCTATACTTCTCCTCAGGCTAAAACATGTGCGGTAAAGTCACATGCTCATCGACATTGTTTGGCAACCGTCATGAATTATGATGAGAAATCAAGCTGCTGTCCCACATATAAATTAAAATTGCGTTATAGAAATCAACTGCTGGTTTTACAAATAAGAAAAACCCTTTACTGTACAAGTGTGTCTATTTATTTTATATACTTGCAACCAATCGGCTTGAGCAAATAACAGTGTGTCACGTCATGTGGGGATTTTGCTGAGAGGAATAATTGTCCCCCTTGTAGAGTCCCAGCGGCCCCATTATTGCCGGCTTCGTCCCCATGCCTCTATAAACGACTCGACTTCCCAGAACAAACAGAATAAGTTTCAAAACAAGTTGATGGTGGCTCCTTGCATGGCATCCGCTCCTCTGACATTGATGGAGGTCTGCCGCCAAAGAGGGCCCAGGACCCTCATCAGCACAGACATTACCCGAGCAGAGGCCCAAAAAACTCCGGCCCCCCAGAATTGCCACTAATCGCTACCTGACAAATGACAGCGATGCTCAGGAGTGATTAGTTAGCCCTATCCCCCTGTACCCCCTCGACACTAGTGACTTTCTGCACCGCCGTTGCGGGTCTCATACTCTGACAAATACCACATACTAAATAACATATATTTATTTCGCAGTTTCCCCTCCTCTCCTGCGAGGGTGAAGGAACCCGTGCACACTCGTCATTGGTGCAGTGTGACTGAGACACCTTTGTGCATATTCCTCTAACCTGCCCCAGGAGAGCGCAAATACATCAATGTTGGGTCACTATCTCAGCCCAAACCTGGAAAAAAAGGATGGTTAGGGTTAATTAAGAGCGTTCCCTCCACTTTTTGGTTGTTAAAGTGCTGGTCTAAGTGCCAGAGGCTATGGGTTATGCCCAGACATGGGTGCCAAGTTTACTCTACTGGAGTCCCAATCTATACTTTGTTTATGACGCCCGCAGACACTGTAACATTCCCAGAGGGTGCCTTGTGGTCCTGTGCGAAAAGAATGTGACCTGCCAATTGAGACTGCAGTGCCCTTTTTGAGGTGGGATTAAGACTGATTTTCAAATGGATTTTCTACTTCAGAAATTACACAGATTGGCTTAAATGAAGGAATAGAATACAAAAAATAAAATAAATGCTGACCAGAGGAATTTGAAAAAGGATAGGACTGTTTTACTTTTGGGTTCTTTCTCCTCTTAGCCGGAGTGCCTTGGGGTCATTTACCTTGAAGCTTTGTGCCACACAAGTCCATTCATCCATTCATTTATTCACCCTTCAATCCCTGACCATTCCTATTTTTGTGCTGTAGTGATGAGCAGCGCGTGCTAGTATCATCTGTGGTAGCTCCAGTCGCAAGAAGAAGACTGGTACGAGGTCGGTGTTCCACTTTGCTGCCGGAGTTACGTCACAGCTGGAAGGTATGGCCTTGCTCGGACGTGGGTTACTTTGCCTGGTACGTAGTTTTGCATTCAGAATTCAGTTGTAGGCAGCCGAATCTGCTAAATCCTTTTGAGTAGGTCGATATCATTGAATGATTTGGCGACAGTGTCGCGTTATCCAATGCTAGGTGTCTTAACCGAACTTTCGCGAAGAGCAGATCGCCCAGTTCACGGAGCAACACAGACACTTCCCCAAGGATTGAGAGCGTAAATTGCTGTGAGTGGCAACATTGTGCCACCCCGAACTATGGCTCTTTTCGTCCCTTCCTTCCCGCGCGTGCCCTGAAGCTATCCCTCTGCGTGAAAATCAAATAAATGCCTCTATAGGGAAATCACTCTGTAGTGATATTGCAGGTGACCCAATATTTCCTAAAAACCAAACCCTTGATTATTTGTGTACTCTACTTAGCATGTTCATGGGTTGTATTCCAGCTATTCTCTGAGCTTTGGGATATTCAGACTGTGGTTCCAGCTCTTCCTGTGTGCAGGCGATAGCTGCTGCGGCTCGTCTTACTTTATTTTATATTCCAACATGGTCGTTATAGTTTCCGTCTGATTGCCAGGCTGCTTGATCGACACCTTTGGACTATCTATAAAACCTTATGTGCACTGGTTCTTCAAAGCTCATATGTATATATCAGGACCAAACCCGGCTCTGGTGGCGCAGGACGACAACATTGCAAGGCGGTGCCGCCCTCAACGCCAGAAGTAGCCCGAATTAGTTAGTGTGACCGCCCCTCAGGGAAGAATGTGCAGCACGTTGTCTGTGTGCAGTGACGCGTTTCATTATTGCTCGAACCACAGCCAATGCTGCCATCTAGGGGGCAGAGGATGCAGATCAAGAAAACACCAGAAGCACTATAGTCGATATCTGTGTCACACCCTCCTTCGGTAGCAGACATGGATGACCGTAAACATTTCCCCCTAAACTAAGTTACCGATTTCTATTTGGGTTTGGGGGTTGGTGGGGGGTGGGGTGGGGGGGGGTCTTCCCTAGATAAATGCTTTAAATAATGGGTTGAAAGGGTGCATTTTTACAGCACAATACCTGTCGAAAATAATTGGCCAAAAGTGCCACTTTGCAATTGCTACGTCATCCCATGAAAACATAGACGTCTGGTCCCCACTTGCACACAGGAGGATTGTAACCCACATTTTCAGGAGGCCTCTGCCCAATACGCCTGTCCTGCAACATGCACATGCTTGATTCATGTGCCCACGATATACGCCAGTGTTGCCACTGAAAAACACATTTATTTATTGGGATTTGTAGAGCGCGCTACAGCCCGCAGGCATCGAGGTGCTGTATCAGGGCTTAAGGAGGCTTACTTGAGGGTTACAGTGAAGCCGCCCAAAGAAAAGAACGTGTTCACATTAAAGAGTTACATGTTACAGCACAATATGGGTTACAGCAGATCAAACAAAGAGGTTCGTTTTGGTGGTATATGATCCCCAATGACCACATTATATACCCGCGAATCGACCGTGCAAGACACAAGTTCAAGATACTTGGGTGATATGATTATTGCCACAGAAAAAAACTGTCATGATGCTGGTGCCCACACCATATGTCATCATTGCCACCGTAAAACACTTTAAGGTCGTTGCTGCCCATGTTACAGGCCATCATCGGTGCTGTAAATCATTTTAATGATGATGGTGCCAGACTATTTGCCAGCACTGACTGAGTCGTATCCTCTTCAATCTACGCCCAGCCCCTCCTGCATCTCTCCACCTCCCTGTGTGCCTGCCTTCATACACACACGAGTACACACACAAGCACACACACAGACACACAACCTCCTCTGCTCACATACTATCTCACTGTGTGCATGAACTCGAATGTGCACACATACACATAGATTTACACACATTTGCTTTTTTCTTTAACTTACTTGCTTACCTTTTTCTTTCACTCTGCACCACCAGTCCAACTCAATTGCACTCTTCCACCAAGCTAGCAGGATGTCTCCAGGAAGGAAACAGGAGGCAGAGGGAGCTGTCACTCAACTAGGTATCCCAAAAAAACTGCCCAACCTAGAATCTCCCAGTTTAGACTGCAGATGATGAATTGCCTAGAATTTCCCAGATTAGCTACTCACTGCAGCTGATGAATTACCTAGGTTTCACTGGGCCTTCCCTTCTGCCTTCTCCATTATTGCTTACAAGGTGCCGCCCTTTTACCCATTTCCCATGAGCCACCGCTGAACAAGACAGAGCAACAATCATTGGCAAAGTCAACAGTTTGGGCTTTTCAATAGGTATTGAACAGACAATTGCCAGGCAGTGTCATCATATCCCAAGGATCTCCATGCAGTTGCCGTCTGTGCCATTTTATGTCCAAGTAGTACCATCCTTTTTCCCGCCATTGGTGTGTGAGGTCTCTTTTGGAGAGTGGGCAAAATGTAGCACCTCTGTACTCCAAATGGTGCAAGTAACTGAGCAAATGCTGGAAATGCATGGCAAATGGGTGCACCTGGGCATATGGTCACCATATTTCAGGTATATATCTACATGTGCAGGTGTCTCCATGATAAGGCAAGCACAGCCTCAAGGATCCCCAAAATGCCCACATATGCCTACTATAATCTGACTATACAAGGTATAGCCCTGCAGGTGCTTCCATCATATGGCAGCCTGCATTGCCCCCAATAATGGCATAATATGCCTGCTATAGTTGCCATATGTTAAGGTATAACCTTACATGTGTGGTTGCTGCCATTGAAGGCATAGTGCAGTTTCAAAATTAAAATACCATCATGTAACTAATTGATCTAGTCATAGAGCCGATTAATGGATTTCTTTGCACCATTCAAAGTGACTTTGCACTGCTGAAAAGTGACTTTGCACTTCCGACACAAAACCTGATTCATGGAACTGTGCAAAGTCAGGGCAAAGTCATGTTTGCAGTACAAAATGAAGTTTGTACCGGCTTTGCCCTGCAAAAATACACTTTGCACAGTTCCATGAATCAGGGTTTGTGTCCGCTGTGCAAAGTCACTTTTCAGCCGTGCAAAGTCGCTTTGAACCTTGCAGAACATTCCATGAATCGGCCCACAGTATTTAAGGTATTGCCACACGGGTAGTGCTATCATATGGTAAGTACAACCTCAAATGCCTCAATAATGGCAACATGTTCCTGGCACATGCACCGTATGCCAAGTGCAGCCTCAAAGGCCCCTATAATGTCATCCTATACATCACAAGTCAAAATGCAATGTATGCACTGATGGCAACACAGGCTAGGAGACACACAGGTAGAAGACTCACACAGAGACACTGACACAAACATTGATTGATATTTTATTTCTAACGCGCTCGTACACAAGTGTTTCAGAGCGTGACAAGGCAAGGGAGGGGAACAAGGGAGAACAAAAACAATGTTCTTACTAGGCCCAGTGACATTGAGAACGTGCAAGTGCATGGGAGAGGGGGAGGGGAAAACTGCATGGAAGGAGGGAGAAGTGGAAAGTGCGAAGCAGATGAGAAACAGATAAATAACAATAAATAAATAATAAAGGCAACAAACAGTGGTAGTGCAATCAGCAATTTGCAAGTGCTAGGTTTAAGGTAGCAGACAGGGTAGGTCTGATAAGTGCAGAAAGAAAAATGGGGGGCTGTATGGGTACAGATACAGACCCCAGTGCAAGGGGTGGCCCGAGGCATTGCGGGAGGTGGCAGGGTGAGCAAGTACCTGGGCCCGAAGGACAGAGGGTGGCCAGGTGCACAGTGCCAAGAGAGAACAGATCAGCAGGGGAGAGGGGGAGCAAAGGCAGAAGAAAAGAGGAAGGTCTTCAGGTGCTTCCGGAACCAGAGACGGTTCTCCTCAAGTTTTAGAGTGGCAGGGAGGCTGTTCCAGAGGGAGGCCCCAGCCGAAGACAGAGATCTACCCCCAGCTCATTTCTTTGAAAAACGACTGACCCTGAGGGAGTTGGAGGCATAGGAGCGAAGAGCTTGAGAGGGGAGGTACTGAGAGATAAACATTCACATTCTGATCCACACGCACACACAAGCACAGCAGTGAGGAGATCATTTTTTATTTTATTTATTTATTTGTTTTTGGTTTTAAAAGAAAAACCTTTACAAAAGAATGTTTGCGAAAGAATAATGCCCTTCCAAAGATAAAATTGCAATAGGATCTCGGAAACCAGGAAATAACTGGAAGGTCCAGAAAATATCAACCAGGAGGCTCGCTGAACCGTGTCGTCTTTTGATACTTTGTTAGTATGGTAAGTTTCTCTGAGACTTTTACTATCGCTGCAGTGAGCATGATTTCCTGGCCGGAGATCAGTCTGTTCCAGAATGCATTTTGGCTTAGGCTCACTTCTCTGTTTACAAATCTCCTCAGTAAAGACACTCTTATGGCCCATGTGCCTTCGCACTCCAGCAGTAGATGTTTCAATGTTTGGAGATTCGAGATTCGAAGTTTTGCAAATTTCACAGAATTTTGTTGCCTTGTCTCCCTGGTTTCTTTGAGCTAATATTTCTCCTGTATGGGCTAGGTTCAATCTCAGTCTGAGAAAACTGTTTCTTATCTCTCGATCTGGGAATTTTTCCAGGTAACGTGGCATAGTGCCAAGTTTCCTATCTACTGTCAAGAAGGAGTTTAGTGTTTTTAGGTTTCTAACTCCTGTGATTGTTTCGATCCAGTCAGCCACTTTTAATTTTTTTTTTACTATCAAGGGGTTTTGCAGAAGGATTTCTGTAGGTAGATCCAGCCTGTGCAGAATCTGTCCCATCTTTTCTTCTAAGCTCGATAGTTGATTTGATTTTGCTTTCTTTAGATGTTGGTTTATATCGAAAAAAAGAGTGGACCTGCTGGCTATGATTATATTGCGATAAAGCGACAGAAGTTTCCACTCTGCACGGCAGCTCAAGGAGGTCAGGCCTAGTTCGAATCTCAGGCTGACTGACGAGGTGCACATTGGTAGGGAAATGGACGATTTCCAAATAATTCCCTCAATTTTGTTCCAATCGTAGTTCCACAGCAGAGGTTTTGCCTCTAATCCATAGAGGAGGACAGGAACTGCTTTGCCTATGTAAAATTTCTTGAGTGGGGACAATGAAAATGTACACAATTTTCCGTTCAGGTTTTTCATTTGTGCGATGATTTTCGCGGTCTTGCTGAGAATTGATGAAATCACCTTATTTGCAGTTGGATGGGCTAAGACTTCATATCCCAGGTATGTGAGCTCATCCACTCGGGGAATTGCCTTATTGTCCAACACCCAGATCCTTGATGTTACCTTTTTTCTTGGATGTTTGAAAATCAGGACCTTGGATTTTAGTGAGGAGATCACTGCCACACACAAACACATACAGAATCAGGCAGACCCATAGACAGGAGTACACGCACACAATGGTTCGGAGACATTGAACACACTGAGGCGGGGACTATTATTTCTTCCTTATCATCATTCATGCTCTATGGGGTGATCACTCAAGCCAGGGACAGGCCCTTTATAAGCAAAAAAAGTGATGTTGCAACAAAGCCAGAATTCAAGACTTTCTTCTGTACTGTCCTGGCCTGCCCATCGGCCTAAAGATCTGATAACATCACGTCCGGTACAAAGTTCTTTGTTGAAGTGTGGACATAGTTGGTCGCTGCTGCCTGCAGCTGTGACCATGCATGATGCTTTCCCTGTGGTGCTGGGGCGCTTGAGCTTGCCCCCCTAGACTCATTTTACCATCAGAGTCTCTGGCTGTGAAGGTTCAATCTGCTGCCCCTCTTGGGGGGGCAGCCCACTCACCTGCTCTACCTTGGGTCCTGGACTCTGTTACTGCCTGGTTGTTTGGCAGCGTTCCATCTAACATCCGATCACACCCCCTTGCCCGCCGATCGGCCTAAGGATCTCATAACAGCACATCTGGGGCAAAGTTTGGACAAAGTTGGTCGCTGCTGTCTGCAGCTGTGATCATGCTTGGTGCTTTCACTGCAGCGCTGGGGCGCTTGAACCTGCCTCCCTGTGCAGCTGACCTGTGCTCGGACTAACTTTGCCTCGGAGTCTCTGGCTGTGAAGGTTCGATGTGCTGCCCCGCCTGGGGGGCAGCCCACTCACCTGCTCTGCTTTGAGTACTCGACTCCATGTCTACCTGGTTGTTTATGCATCTTTTTATCTAACATCCTTCCCCTCCTCACCAGCTTCGACCACGTCCCCTGGCTCGCCCAACGCATAAGGATCTCATAACATCATGTCCGGGGAGAAGTCTGGACAAAGTCGGTTGCTGCTGTCCCCAGCTGCCTGCTGATGGCCGCTTTTATCTTTATCTATTTTCTTTTTACTGCTTCTCTTGCTATCATGCCTGTCTTCTTTTTCTTTTGCCATACTCTGCTTGACCAGCAATCCGTTCTTTCCCCACCTTTGCCACCTTCAGCGCTCCCAGTTTCGTCACGCACTGGGCATTCCTTTGTTAACATCTTTTACTCCTTCGGTCATTCAATTTTCTCACAATTTTGCCGGTTGTGATTTAATTTCCATTCCGTCTTTCCACTCCTTCAATCCTCAAACTCTTCACTCTGCTAGTCGCAATCCTTCAATTCTCCACTATCTCCCCTGTTCTGACCTCCCACCTTCGACCAATCTTGCACCTTGAAATGCAAGCGCCATCTGGAGTAAATCTCATTCGGTCCTTGACACCTTTTTATAATTTTAACTTCTTTTCTTTTGTATTATCGAAAGCTGGATTTTGCTGTTGTGACTAAATCGAGGGAATTTGTCCCTTCTCTCCAAGAGGAGGCCCTTTTCTGTGAAGGTAGGGAGGTGAGCCCGCTCTGCAGTACCCTCCCTAGGGGTAGAGTCAAGTGGGACCTCACTGGGAGAGACTCCTCATTTGGGGACAAGGACTCCCGTTCCCATGAGGGACTCCCTCAGGCTGGATACACAATGGCCTACATGGAATGTCTTACAGCACAAGACGACGTGAACTATTACAACTGTAAATAAGAAACTATTAAAGGATGTCATTATCCTATGGTAAAGGGTTGTGTCCCTTTACCTCATGACATTCACCATACTGGGACGAGTACTTTAAAATATGTATGCCCTAAGCATGAAGAGAGAGAGAAGCAGCTGACGAGAGAGCAAGTTGCAAGCGCAAGCTGAGTGCGGTACACAGCTGCATGACGGCTGATGTGGGGAAGCAGGAAGTCTGCGAGTTTGAAACTTGCTCACAAGAGCAATACAGGACATTAAACTCGTAGAGGTCCAGAATGCTGAATAAGCAGCAGGGCAGGAGCCCAAAAATAGGTGGTGGTGAGACAATGGGAGTATGGCTGACAGTCGATCCGAGGAACGTCAACAACACCACCAGCAATGAGAGGTCTCATGGTATCCAGGTCTGCGTTCGATCATCAGGAGCCCCCAAAACGAGGAGAGAAAACAAAGAGCCAGATGCCCAATCACAGACCTTGTCCGTGGCACACAGAGACTGAGTCCCCAAAGAGAAAGAAACGCTCCGAAGGCTTCCACCTTCAAGACCAAAGTAATAGGGACATCGGGGGGCACGGGAAGATTCAGAACAAACACTTTCAAGCCATACCAATTGGATAAAGGCTCTTTACAAATTACAAACTACTACTACTACTACTACTACTAATACCACTACTACCTAACTACTACTACTGCTACTGCAATCATTATATTGCCCAACTAACTCTTCAGAGTAGGCAAAGTGAAAGAGAGTTCATTTTGAAGACACGATACTACGAAAGCTGTGAACCAAGAGACAATTATTATACTATACAGTTAACTCAGCACAGTAAACAAAATGAACAGGAGTTAACTTCGAACCCAAACAGCTATGAAGGTTGCAAATCCAGAGACAATCATTATATGGCACATTTAACTTGTCACAGTGAAAGTCATAAAACGAAGTTACCAGTGAAACTAGATAAATATGCAGCAGAAGACTCAGGAGAAAGGCTGGATAATAATCTGGACAGAGAGAGAGAGAGAGAGAGAGATAATCCATGTAAGAAAATACCCTGGAAAAAGGGGAAAATGAACCTACTATCCTGTAAAAGAGCAATTTGATACTAAAGACAAAGAAAGGGGTGACCCTAAGCATACAGGTGGAAACCAGTTGCAGAAGCAATTGATACAAGAAAACTGGAACACTTATAAATTGAGAATGAAAGAGTCACAGCAAAATCATATTCCCTCAAAAAATTCAAAGACACGCAAGAAAATTCAACTCCCCAGTCTGGGAGCTAATGAGATTGATACAAGAAGTCACAAAAGCCTATCTACGGATTGCTTATTAAAGGCTGGTACTAGCAGTACCATCAGGAGAAGGGAGTCATTCTCCTGACCTAAATTCGTTTTCTCTTAGTGGCAGGGTCAGTTAGGGTAGTTTTGGAAGGCAGACCTATTTCTTTAGACATTCATGACTGATGAACGAGCGCTTTAGTTAGTAACAGAGGTAGGGATCACCCATAGTAATAGGTAAAGTTAGGCCATCTACCTTTACTTTAACCTAAGAGCCTGTGTCCTCCTTCTGACTTGCCATACTGTCCAATACTACTACAGTGGTGTCTCTTTACACTCCTGCTACTTTCTTGCACACCCATGCCCTTTGGCTCGTGGGGGGAGATGGGTATTCTTTACTGCTCATCCATCACTCTGGCTCTTTCTTATCATTCGAGTATTCCTACATCTCTTTTCAAAAACCTTATTCTTTGGCTTTCTTGCTGATCTACCTTCCTCCTGGCCTTATCAGCTCCTTTTGTGATGATTTTGATGTTCTTCTTTCTGTTCTTCATCCTTCTGCTACTTTTCTAATCCTTTCGGGCAATTTCAATCTGCATCTTTCTTCTATTCATTCTTCAATTCCTTTGCTCCCCATTCTTGATTCTTATCATCTTTCCACAATTTCTGCCCCTCCATCCCATGTTTCTGGTTCTCATCTCAATCTTATGTTCTCTTCTTCCCTATGGACCTCCTCTGTGTTGGATGTCCCTATTTACTCCTCTGATCACCATCTAGTTCTCTTTTCTATATTTTTGTTTCTCTGTCCTTCTTTGGTGCCTGCTGATCCCTCTCACTACTGCAATCTCTGCGCTTTTAATACTCATCTTGTTGGGTGTCCTGACCCACGTTTGGACTATTATGCTGCAACATTTGGTGCTGTGGGCTTAGTAAATCCAAGATGGTGGAAAAGCCCACATTTGCACCAGAATCCAGGAGAACCGTGCAGTTTTGCGCACACCAAAATGGTCCGCTGACTTGCCACCCACCAGTGCAAAGAAAGATTGTTCTGTTCAAAACCCGTTCTTATTAATGTCAAAAATTGCTAACATCATGGGCCCGAAACCACCAAACAAAAATCCAACTATGGTTGAGTGTTTTACTTTACTCTACTGCAGATCCACATCAATGCCATGTCAAGCAAGGATCATATACTATCAAGTAAAATACTTTCCTTTTGAAATGTATTAATTCAAGACAGCTGTCAAAAATAGGTGCAGTACCGGCATTGGACACTGACCAGCGCTGGTGCTCTATAAATCCTGACAGGAGAGCTGTCTTGCAGAACTGGGCAATGAACAGAAGGGGGTCTTATGTAATTAAAAGTTCAAAAAACTGGCCTTTCCTGAGAACTCTTAACACCCCAGAGACCCACACCAGGAGGCAGGATATCACATGGCCCTGTTGATTGAGAGGGAGGAGACTTCCCTGCAGCCCGCTGGACCCAACACAATAGACCCTTTCAATTGAATGGAGTATGCTGATTTTGGGTGTGGACTGTAAACAGGGCCCTGCCAAGAAGGAGAGACATGTGATCCCTGACTCCCCCAGTTCCTAGGGGCGGGCCAGACAGGACTGTGGATTCATATTGCAGCAAATATATGTTTAAGTTAAATGCTTCTAAAATCTTGTATTAAGCTCACAGAAATGTACAATTTGGGGATCTTGAAAATGAAAAATGCCCTCACGATGTGAGCCCAAATTCCACTTTGTACGGTGTTCTGGGACCAAACCCAGCTATTTATTAAAATTGCAGACACTGTGTTTAGGATAGAGACTTAGTAATTTCCAGTAATATGCTCAGGGAAGGGGTGCAGGTCTGTGTAAATTTTGAGGAAAGTCACTAAAAGCACAAAATGTTACCATTTATGAACCCAGGCTCTGAGGGGGATCAGAGTTGGGCGAGAGTGTATCTTAAATTAATCTGTGAAATGTGTATGTAATTTCAACGACGTGTGTATCTGGGAAACCTGTCAGTTATGAAAAATTCATTTTCTAAGTAAAAGCAAAGGAGAGTTTCTTCAATAGACTGTCAAAGGTTTCCCCCCGGCTCACCTGAGTTCTCTTCTTGTGGCGTTCCGCGGAGGACACCTTCTCCCGGCCGGACCGGGACTTGTATAAGTGCGCGCGAGTCGAGTCTGACTCCGGCGCGAGCGTTCAAAGTTCCAGGAAGTCGCGTGTTCCAGGATGTCCAGGAAGAGGATTGAAGAAAGGTAAGAGATACTGGAAACAGGGGAAAAGGGAAGAAAGAATAAGGGAGTTGGCCAGGAACTTGGAAGGGTAAGGTAACGCCGAGCAGCACACACACGTCGAGACACTACCTAGAGATAGCGTTGAGACGCGCGGAGGTGCGGGGGCGTGGCCCATTTATAGAACGTGCCGTGTCCGACGTACAGGCTAGTACGGAACACGGCACTGGGCACGGCCATGTTGGAAGTATCAATGAGCACACTCTCCGTCTGGACCAGGACCAGGAAGACCAGAAGGGGCTATGTCCATGGTTCATGACATAGACTGTAAGACTCTGACTCACTCTGACACACTATCCCTTCTCAAATCAGGTCACAGAGAATCCTTGACCTATCAAATCATGAGAGGGTTGGGCATGCAGAATGAGCCGACCCACCCACTTTCAAAACACATAAAAAGAGACTGCTTGGACAGGCAAGACATTGGGCCTCATTACGAGTCCGGCGTTAACCGAGGCGGTAAAACCGCCTGGTTAACGCCGGACTCGTATTACCATTCCGCCTCCGTGATTCCCGGAATTACCGGGGCATCACAACCCCGGTTTACCGGGAATCACGGAGGCGGAATGGTGTAAATCCCCATTCCCATTGAGTCCTATTGGACTCAATGAGAATCGGGATCATGGAAACACTGGCAGCATCTCGTAATGCTGCCGGTGTTTCCTCGTCCGCCTGCAGGCGGGCGGTGTTAAACCCGCCAGGTCAGACCTGGCGGGAACATCACCTCCCGCCTGCAGGGGTCGGGATCAGGCGGTCCGGAAACAATGGTGGCGGCGGGTTTACCGCCACCGTTATTTCCGGACCGCCACGGTCGTAATGAGGCCCAGTTTGCGGAGCATTTTGCCGGACCACACAACATCTAGAAGGAACATCCAGAACTTAGACTCCAGATAGACTACAGAAATTAAAGAAAAGGGCTAACCCACAAGCTGAGAAATCTTCCCAGCAGGCCTTCAGAATTCAGCAATCCAACCAAACTATTCTACTGCTGGGCGAGCTGTTGGATTTTTTGCCAAGAACTTTTGCCAGAACCGGTAGCAGACCCAGAAAAAAGTGCCGACAGCAGAACCACAGACCAGACCAGAACCAGAGAGACCAGAACCAGAGAACCACAGACCAGACATCTGTGAAGTGCAGAGCAGAGCTGACCCAGAGACCTGTGACTTCAGAACCACCCACCCAGAGCCCAGTCCAAACCTGCTGACCGGACCCTGACGGCCTATTTCAAATTCATAGTGTGAGTACTCAGCTAGAACTGGACCAGAACCAATCTCTTAGTTTAAAATAATCTAATTCAAACTATTTTAACCTATTAGAACTGCATCACAAGGAATCGTGTGTCCATCCCATTGATTCAAACCTTCCAAGCGCATCTGTCATTCTGAAACTGTAATTTAATTTCTGAAAATCTACCTCCACTAAATCGTCCGTATCTCTTGAACCGTTTGTGCTAGAAGCGAGTTTTAAAACTAAGATTCTAAGCTTTCTAACAAGCCTAGAACCGACTTGCTACTCCTAATCGCAATCGACGCACTCGGAAAAAAGTGCAGCGAATTGACAGTTTGCTTCATTTCAACCACATGTAAAAATATCTGTCTTTGCTTCCATTACTGAATCCCGTTTTCAACCTGATAACCATCCCTGAATCATTGGTAGGGCTGACCTGAACTGATTTAAGGTATCTCTCACTCACCCTGAACCTCTAGAGGGAATTAAAAGCATTTTCAGCATATATTCCACTTCATTGCCACCACATTTAAAAGCATCTTGCCTGCTTTAAAATCATACCTGTTTTCCTCTAAGCTCGCTGGGGGGGGAATGTGTATTGCATTTTGTATTCCTGAGAATTGTGTGCTCTCCTTCTATCTTCTTACCTTGCATAGGGGGGGAGGGAATTGTCAAAGAAAAAAGTGATCATATTATCTTTTGTTGAAGTCATATCAAGTTTATTTCTGTGCTGCATTTTTCCCTCAGTGCTTTTCCTTGAAACCATAAAAGTATTTTCTGCTACCTTTTCCTTCCTATACTAACTCCTCATTGATTGTAAATAAGTGTGCTAGTGTCAGATTATCTATTGTCGATCAACATTATATTCATATGCCTAAGTATGATATCAAATATTAATTTATTATAAAAGTGTGATATATATATATATTGTTTAATTTTTCCAATAAATCTTTTAAATTGCAAAACAAACCTACTTCTTGGCTCAGTGAGGTCAGGGGGATTCAAAGAGAGGGGTGTTATACAAGGGTTTATCATCCAGGGTATAACTTGCTATAAAAATATATAAATAAGGGCTTCCCTTGAGCAATCCCAGACAAGGCACTGACTTAGTGGGAGTGCTTCAGTGGAGTCACTTGACAATCTATTTGTCTCATCCTGTATTTCTCATCTTCCTTCTCAACCAGTTTGCAGTGCTTCCTATGAATAATGATGCTTCTATCCTCTCCTCCTCTCTTTCCTCTTCTCTCGATACTCTTTACCCAGCTTCTTCTTTTTCACCTACTCGTAAACCATCACAGCCTTGGCTTACGCCGCAGCTTTGCTCCATGCAACAAACTGTTTGCCGCTTGGAGCGTTGTTGGCATAAGTCACACTCAGATTCTGATTCTCTCTCTCTCTCTCTCTCTCTCTCTCTTTCTCTCTTTTCCTTTCACTCTCTTCATGATGAAGACCATCTCTCCACTAAGCGTTCTTACAATTCAGACCCCCTTAACTGTCTTTCGTCTCATTCTCGTCATCTTTTTCAAACTCTGTCTCGTATAAGTTCTCCTTCATCTCTTGACTGTACCCTTATTTCTCCCCTCTCAGCAACTGATTGTGTCTCCTACATTTCCTCAAAAGCCACTCTTCTCCATTCTGCTATCGTTTCTTCTTCTTCTATTCCCCCAGCCTGCATCAATCTACTGTTTCATTCTCTTTTATTCCTCTTTCTACTTCTGATACTGAGCTCCTCTTGGCTTGAATCCATTCTACCACTGCCCCTTCTCTGCCTATACTTTCCTCTCTTATACCTAAAGTCTATCTTTCTCTATATTTCTCATCTTTCCTCAACTTTTCCTTCATCATTTAAGAATGCTACTATTCTTCCCATCCTGAAAAAGCCCCCTCATGGCTCTTCTCTTCTTTCTAACTTTAGGCCTATATCCCTTCTCCCTTATCATTCCAAGCTCGTGGATCGTCTTGTCTATTCTCAAGTTTCGCCTTTTATTTATTCTAATTCTATTTACCCTCGTTTTCAATCTTGTTTTCATTTTCACCATTCTACTGAGATGGCACTACACTATGTCTGTGATTCTCTACATTCGGCACGCTATTCTAAGCAATCGTTCCTACTAATTGTTTTGGATACAGTCAATCACTAATTGCTTCTGTCCTCTCTTTCTTCCTCTGGGTCTTCTGGTTCTGTTCTTCTCTGGTTTCAATCCTATTTGTCAAATCACACTTATTCTATTACTTGGGCTGGTAAATCCTCTTACACTTTTCCTTTTCAACATGGTGTTCCCCAAGGCTCAGTATTGGATCCTTTTATTTTTTCCCTTTACACTTCTCCTCTTGCGTCAAATATTTCTTCATTGGGCTCTCTCACCATTTGTATGCCGATGAGTCCCAACTTTTTCTATCTTTTTCTTCTTTTCCCCCTACTACTCATGCCACCGTACTTCATGTCTCTTCGCCATCAAATCTTGGAAGTTCGATCATTATCTTCTTCTCAATTCTACCAAAACAGAAGTCCTTTTCTTTCCCGAGGCCACTATTCCCTTTCTCGCATCCCCGTATCTATTTCCGTTCCCCCTTTCTCTTCTCAGCATTTCTTCTTCTGCCTGTAATCTTGGTCTTCACTTAGATTCTTTGTTTTCCTTTTTTCATCACATTTCTTTACTCTGACATACCTGGTAGGCCCACTTTCTTAACATCCGTAAGGCTAGACCCTTTCTTACTTTCAGTGCAGCTAAGCTACTAATGCCTTCTCTCATCTTTTCTTGTCTTTTCTACTGCTCTTGCATTCTGTTTGGCCTTCCGGACTCTCGTCTCACCCCTGTTAAGTCTATTCTTAACCCTTAATAAACAAGTAAGGCCTGTCACTAAATATTGCTTCCTACTTATTAGGAAGATTAAACATATGTTGCCCTACCTCACCTTTTCTCAGCAGGTAATGGTGATAAATGCCTTTATCTCCTCATGTTTAGATTTGAATAATAGTCTCTACCTTGGTCTACAAGCCTTTTCCCTGAACCAACAGCAGATAATTCAAACATCGCAGCTCATATTTTGATGAAACTAACATGGTCAGACCACATTACCCCTGCTCTTCGAGCACTTCATTGGCTCCCCATTAAGGAATGGGTTATTTTAAGAGCCCCTGTCTTGCCTTTAAATGTCTGAATTCCCCTTGACTCGCCTCTATCATTTAAGTTGAAGTGGTACACCCCAAGACGCACTTTAAGATCAGCAAAAAAAAGCTTGGTCCACATTCCCTATTTCGGGGAGGATGAGCCTTTTCAATTCAGGCCGCCAATCTCTGGAACACACTAACTACATATTGGAAAGACACTAATATTTTATCATTCACAAAGAGGTTGAAAACGTTCTTATTCAATCACCCTGGATTTTTATTATATTCTAAATCCTCAGATTTTTCCTCATTGTTATCATCATGCTTGGTGTTTTCACATTTGTTGTCTCTTTCTATACCGCCAAGATGCCTCCAGGGGAACCATGAACTCCATAAAACCATAATAACATAACATAACAAGATGGGTTCATCTTTGTGGCGTGAGTGTCCCAAGCCTGGAAATTGCTTCCCAGAGGAGGGTTTTGTCTGTTATGATGCATAGTTTATCCTGGTCATGTGCAAAGCTAGGACAAAGTATGCACAAAAAACTCCAATGCTTCTCTAGGGTTTTCCCTAGCTCCGTGCTGGTCCTCATTCTGATCCTGTCCTACCAGGGGCTTAGGTTTGCTCTCTGACTACTTAGCTATGCCTTAACTTTTTATGTCCCTTTTTAGGTGCATGTGCGCTCCATTCCAGATGTCCTAAGTACCAGGCTACTTTGGAGTAATGCATGCCCTCACACTCCATTTGTGCTTAAGATCTGCAGTGTATGTTGTTTCTGTGAGTGCCAGTAGCAGTGTGTGCGACCACTAGAATTGTGTATCACCTAACCAAGCTGGACTCAAGTCGAACAGCTCCAGAGGGAAGTAAGGAAAAGGGTATTGGAATAAGCAATAATTAAGGGCTTCTGAAAAGGGCATTGGAAGTAAGCAATAGGACACGAGCAGAGGGAGGCATTACCACTTCAGGTAATACCCCAGGGCCCATAGTTACAGGGCCGAGCAAAATGGTAATGCCCCCCCCCTGCGAGGGGCCTACTGCTATTAATACCCCAGCCCGCTAGAGCGGGGTACAGAGATAATTATTTTTCTGTTCTGAAAAGCCCCAGCGTATCGGAACAAACAAAAAAAAAGTTAAATAAATTGGCCGCCGGGGAAGGGAATATGGAGTCTGTTTCCCTTTCCATGGCGCTCATTCAAAATGAATCAAAATGAATGGAAAAAGGTAAACAAACAACATGGCCACCATGGAAAGGGAGAAGGGACTACCAGTAGGGAAAATGTAAACAAAGAAAATAGCTGCCATGGAAAAGAAAGAAGGGACTACGTGTAGTCCCTCCCTTCTTCCTTTCCATGATGGCCTGTCATGGATCGGGAGTGGACGTGCTGGGTACAGAAGGGTTCCCAGTGTGTCTGCTCCCAAAATGGACCAAAAAGAAGGTAAGTGGGGTTGGGAGGGGTTGGGAGGGGGGGAGGTGATTGTTTGGATTGGGGGGGTGGGGAGAGGGAAGACACTTACCTCGATCCCTGGCGGGGGAAGATAGCAGCCTAGAGCCATGTGGTGGCTCGGGGCGGGTATTATCCCATTCCGAGCCTCCTCATTGGCTGAGTGGCTGCCCACCCCCCTGCTGGGGACATGACAGAACGTAATGGGAGGAGGGATTCCCAATCGGGTAACGCCCTGCAAGGGCCATTCAGATTGATTGTTACAATATGATTGACCCTCGCTGGGTACTAATAAGCAATAATTAAGAAAAAATATACTTGTGCCTGCACTTGTTTGCGCTCATTGATCCGAGTTTTCACCCCATCTTTATTTGTGAATAAATCTGTGTTCGGTACAGCATATTTGCACATTGTGCAAAAGCCACACTTTCTAAAGCCTGATGTTGGTTGGTGTAACCATGTTCGCGGTCTTGTCTCTTCTTTTTCTGGCAGTAGTGATGGACTTAACATCATTTTCAAAGTTTTTGCTTTTCTGTACACTATCGTACACTATCGTTGGGTAGTCTTGAATATATTTGCCTACATGTAGCTCTAGCTTCTAAAGATACCAATTTCGTTTAAGGACTCTCCTGAGCTTCTTATTGTTTGCGCAGTACGTGGTGATAAATTGAATCATATTGTCCCTCCACCTTAGCTCCGTAACAGCGGTATACGTTTACAGTCTGGTTCACAAAGATATGCACGAGGTGTAATGTGTTGTTGTAACATGTTTGTGGTAATATATGGTATTTGGTTAAAACACTAAGAAAGTCACATTTATTATTATGTGTTAAATACCCAAGTAGGTTTTTGATACATTAATTTTATTTTATATATTTTTTGCAATTTCTTTTTTTCTTGTATATGAAGAAAAATAGCCCGGATTTGAAAAAGGCGCAGTTTATACGCTGAAATACGTGTCATCCAAGAGGGGCTGAAAACAAAAACCAAATAATTAACAGTTTCTACTTCAAATACAACAGCTTTTCTGAATTTGTCATTCATCTATTTTGGCACAAACAAGTGCAGGCACAAGTATATTTTTTCTTACACTTTTCAGACAGAGTAGAGGAACTCAATGTCTCTGTGGTGGCCTACACTCATGCGACAAATAACCAACTGAATATAAAAGAAGTAAAAATACACATAGAAGGAACGGTAATCACAGGTAACAAACAAAAATAGGTCGCTTAGGTACAAGCACAAGATATCTCTACAAAAAAGTTCCTCAAGGTCAAGCAATAATTAAGGGCTTCTGAACAAGCTAACAGCTCTCATCTTAATTCCTGCTCTTTCCATACTGTTGAGTCTCACATTGGGCATTTCCATGAAGCAGATGTGCTCCTGGGTTTGGCAGAGCCCACTAGCGTATAAAAATTGGGCTTCACACAGGGCGTGTTATAAATCAACTAAAAATACATTAATAGATATCAAAGATGCAAATATTTTAATCAATGCAGTTTGCTGGGCTGTTCTATAATAATTTTGAGGATTGATCTTCTCTTTTGTGTTGTTTTGTAGTTTGAGAAGGAATCAGGTTTTGCTCAACAGTATTCTATAAGGATTTGTTATATATTAGGTTGGTTTATTATATGACTTGAGTACTTTGCAAGTGAGAGCAATGAAACGGCATATTACATTAGATCTTGGAAGCCAAATATTTAGCATTTACCAGTGCTTGTGATTAGGATGAGACTAAAATAGACATGGATAATTCTCCTCTGCTATGGCACAGTGAGGTAAAACCTTCCTGTACTGGCACCATCCAATAGAACATTTCATTTACCCTGTTTTTTCCATTGCAAAGGGACTTTACCTGGTTGGCAAATTAATCAAAACTGTTACCTGCAGGCCTCTGCGGAGCCCACCGAGATCTTACCAGTCACAGTTCTAATATGTGATGCCTTCAACTCACAGGGGTACAGTACAAGTGCAGCTCGGTGGCCATATGTAGCTCATAATGGAACCGGGTGGGTGCATTGAACAGTTATCAGAGCAGCAATATTAAATATTGACACACACTGTTATTTTGTAATGCATTTTTAGCAATTTTGCTCATGCCCTTGATGTGATTCCACTTCTTGTCTTGATACCCTGAAGTATCAGACATTGTGATGCCACTTCCTGTGATACAATTATATGTAATGTAACCTCCGGTGGCATCTCATCAGTGTTTCTTTCCTCATAAATATGACCCTTAGTAAAGAAATGTTTGTACAAATATAAACAATTTAACTCCTTTATGTTAGAAAAATGACAGTGATCGAACAACTGTCATCTGTGTAAGAATAAATGAAAGTGTTGAAAACATAACAGCTTTTCAGTGCTGCATCCGGTAACCTTCAGGTGAATCGCTTTAGCTTTAGTTCAAGCAATACCTCTCTGAAAGAGAGCCTCTAGATTCAATCAGCTGATGTGTAATGCAAAAAAGTGGCTATGGTTGGCCCAATGCTTCATATTCATGGCCCCTTCCCTTATTTCCTGCTGCTCTACCTCTTTCCCCCATAGTAACTTCTTCATTACCTGTGCTATGCCTAACACACCAATAGCTGCCAAGTTTCCCAATTCCATGCGGAATCTTTGAGGCAGTCCAGTTTTTCTTTCTCGCACTGCATGCTGAGACCTGTAGGCCCACCCTTGCGATGGGAAAAATGAAACTACAAGTTCCAGCATGCAACCTGAACCAAAAACCAGGACTAGTGCCAAGTTTGACACATGGGACTGGGAAACATTGCACAGAGGGCCGGCTGTCCCTCACGTCCATGTCAGCTGCTGGGTGCCCATAGCCAGGGGAAGTGGGTGGCAGCAGACGGCGGCCACCAGGCATCTCCTCTTGAGGCATTAGAACCCAGCTCTTGGTGGAAGTCTGGAGCTCCTCTGGGGCACTCGAGAGCTGAGGAGGAAACCCCAGCCAGGGCACATTAAGAGCTTTTCCAACTGGAGGGGGCCAGGGGCCCCGCTGGGGTGTTCCAGGGCCACCGCTGGATAGGGGGATGGTCGACCCATATTCGAGGCTGGTGCCCAAAGGAGGGGGCAGCACTCCCAGCTGTCCTAGAGCTCTGGCCGGGGCACATTAGAGCATTTCCCTCCTGGGATGGAGGGGGACCCTGCCGAGGCATCCTAGGACTGCCGCTGGGCAGAGTGATGGTCAACACTCATGGGAGGCAGGTGCCCAAGAGCAGGGACAGCACCCCCTGGCCTTCCTGGTGCTCTGGCTATGGCACGATAGACCTTTAAAATCCCTGTAGGGATGGGGACCTGCACTAGGCAGGGTCCCTGGGCGGCCCTCACACCCACATCCGCTGCCGGGCACCCATGGCTGGAGGAAGAGGGTTGCAGCAGACAGAGGCATTCGATTTTAGAGCTTGGTAGAAGTCTGGTAGAAGCTTTTCCCTCAAGAGGTGGCTGGGTGGGAGGGGAGAACATGGGCTCTGTTCTTGACGGGTGTGGATCCAGAATGCCACAGCCGGACTGGGAGCCGTGGCCCAGACCCCGAACTCAACCTGAATGCCTTCCCATACGCCTGGGTGTCCAGCTGCTCTGCTTGGTGGTACTCCGATTCTACTCTGGCCCTCTGGGGCTGTTCAGTTAATGCCCAGTGCTCTGTGACGCTAATCCAGGAGGCTCTAACTACCTTGCAGAGCCCTGCTAGCTATCCCCTGGTACTCCACCACATAGCTGTCCCACAGGAAGACACTTCCCATCAATGGCTTATAAAGTCTGGCCGGGGACAAATGTAGGAGTCAGCTGGGCCAGCCGGGCATTGGGCCATGTGGTCCGACCACCCCATCCCGATTTCCAGACAGGCCTAGCCGAATGACCGGATCGCCCGGACCAGTTGTCCAGGAGGCTATGAGGTCATGCCTGATTTAAGGCCATTGTCCATGGTCGAAGGCTGAATCTGCCAGCTCTGTTCACTGGGCCTGGGGCAGAAGCCACAATCCTCAACCAAGGCACAGCCTCTCTTCCCCGCCTCCTACGGGTGGGTCCTGCCACTCTGATGCCAGCTTGGCCAAGGCTAACTGGTCTGCTAGGCTGACTGGAAAAGAGAGAGAACAGTGATCCCTGGCCCACCCGCACCCCGGAGACCTCGAAGACCCTGTTGCACCATCGCTGCATTTTTTTGACAAAAGCTTTGCTCAGAGGATGGCTTTCAATATATCACAGCAAAGTATCTGCTCTGCTATTTACAAAACCCTGACCCAGAATCAGGTTGTCTACGAATGAAATAGCACCAGGTTTCCCGCGAATATGCAGTGTACTACAGGTGAGAGAGGTGGCCCCCTTCTGTCCACTCTCGAGTCCCAAGGCAAGTGTCTCTATGCACCGGACCAGAGGACAGCTACCCTGGGACAAACAAGGCTTCACAGCGCTGCGGTATCATTACAGTCTAGGGGGATTCTGACTTAGAGGCGTTCAGTCATAATCCCACAGATGGTAGTTTCGCCCCATTGCCTCCTCAGCCAAGCATATACACCAAATGTCTGAAAATGAGGTTCCTCTCGCACTAAGCAGGAGTACTATTTCAACAAGACGTCATCAGCAGGGTAAAACTAACATAGCTCATGATGGTGTAACCCAGCTCACATTCCCTATTAGTGGATGAACAATACAACATTGGTGAATACTGCTTTACAATGGTAGGAAGAGCCGATATCAAAGGATCAAAAAGTGACATTGCTATGAATGGATGGCTGTGACACACCATTTATCCCTGTGGTAACCTTTCTGATACCTCCTACTTGAAACCCAAAAAGTCAGAAGAATCATGAGGTCCCGCTTTCACGGTTTGTATTCATACTGAAAATTGAGATCAAGCTGGCTTTTGCCGTTCTCCTCCATTGGAGATTTCTGTGCTCCATGAGCTTGGCTTAGAACACGTGTTATTGTTTCATAGGTGTACCACCCCTGTCAAACTCCCTACCTGCCGCACCTGCAACTGTCCCCAGAGTGGGTCACACCCAGCCTCCCAATTATCCTACACTTATCATGTCTCTTTACAGTGCCAGACTAGAGTTAAGGTGAATGTGGTCTTCTTCCCCTGCTAATTCTGATATGCCAGTTCCCTTGGCTGTACTTGCTAGATAGTAGGGAGGGACTGTGGAAATCTCGTTCATCCATTCATGCACGTCACTAATTAGATGACGAGACATTTGGCTATTTTTGTACCACTGAAGTGGCCCATTCTGCATCAATGAACTGCCCGTCAACTGATAGTTGATTGGTTTTTTGCAAGCTGAGAGGAGAATCAAATACATATACCAAAGCATGCTATAAGCATACCTGGTATAGTAAATACAACACATGAACATAGATGTTACAATAAATCCCTTGAAACACCTCCCAATAATACAATTATCTAAAAGCAATGTGGATGTCATGCTTTCCATGACACAGAGACAGCTTTGGTGGATCTGCAATCGCATATGCTAAGTACGGTGGACAGGGGGAAAATCTGCCTTACCTATACTTTTAGACCTGTGTCAAGGATGGCACTCTGTCAAGAGTGGCACAGGGCCCCCAGGTAGGGTTTGGGTGGCTGTGCTGATGTAAGGTGACAGATAAGTACACACACAGCAGGAAACTCATGTAGAAACTCATGTAGAAAAGTAGGCAACTGTAGTTGTGAACAGAAAGGGGCAGGAAATACAAAGATACAAACAAACTGGATTCCCTCTTGGGGTGTATGCAGATATGGAAAAAGTGTTCCACGGACCTTAGGAAAAACTCTAGCCTTCTGCACAGTTTGCTATTATAGAGGCCCACTCTGTCTGCTCATGGCTGGGAACAACAGCTGGGGGTGTCTGTTAAACAGAAAACGCGACAAGCGAAGGGGATGAGGTTGCCTGCCAGAAACCAACAGTCAAGCTCTATACAAAGGATCAACATAAGACACAAGTGAGACAAGAACAGAAATAACCAAGGACAAGGAAGTATAAGAGAAATCTAGCAGAAGGGAATGAAGGAAGAAACAGTACAATAGAAATGGGTAAACTAAAGGGGAGGACAGAGGAGTCAAGGAAGAGAAAGACAGGGATCAACAACAAGGGGATGCCAACAAGGAAGAGAGCAAGGGAGCAGCAGCCAGGAAAGAGGGGGGCTGCAAACAAGGAAGCAGGGTTGCAGTACCAAATGGTACAAGGTACAGAAAAACTGTAGTGGATTGCAGAGGACTGTAGTAGGCTGCTAGGCAGAGAGTCCAGAGGAGCAGGACTGAGAGCTGTAGTAGGTGGCAGACAGAGCCCAGAGGAGTAGGGCAGCAAGGAGCAAACCCAAAAGAACAGGGCGTAGAGGTAGAGAGACCAGATGGTCAGGGCTGAAAGCAGAAGAGAGTAGCAGGCTGCAAGGCAGGGAGCCCAGCGGAGCAGAGCAGCAAGGAGCGAGCTCAGAGGAGCAGAGCAGCAAGGCAGGGTGCCCAGAAGGCTATGGCTGTAGGCAGCGGGGTGTAACAGGCTGCAAGGCAGGAAGCCCAGAGGAGGCGGGCTTTGAGGCAGAGACCCCAAAAGGCTAGGGCTGTAGGCAGCAGGGTGTAGCAGGCTGCAAGGCAGGAAGCCCAGAGGAGCAGGGCTGTGAGGCAGGGAGCCCAAAAGGCTAGGGCTATAGGCAACAGGGTGTAGCAGGCTGCAAGGCAGGAAGCCCAGAGGAGCAGGGCTGTGAGGCAGGGAGCCCAAAAGGCTAGGGCTGTAGGCAGCAGGGTGTAGCAGGCAGCAAGGCAGGGAGCCCAGAGGAGCAGGGCTGTGAGGCAGGGAGCCCAAAAGGCTAGGGCTGTAGGCAACAGGGTGTAGCAGGCTGCAAGGCAGGGAGCCCAGAAAGAGCACTGGAACAAAAGCAGGAAAATGCAGCTGCAGGAACAGCATACAAATTCGAGTAAAAAGGCAAAAAGGGGCTGGGAGGACTCTTGATGCAAGAGACTGAGCTCCTGCAGGCAGCTGCTTAAATACCGCCCTACCCTGTACAGAGGCAGGCTAATTGGCAGCACCTGGAGCAGCACACCTGAATACAATCTGCCTCCTCCCTCTCTGGTCCTGAGATGGTGGAAGCAGCACTGATCCCTAGGGCTTCTGGGGATTGTGGTTCCAATGCTGACGAATGGTAATGGCCAGGAATTGATAGCTGTAGCAAGGTGCATTGAGGTACATGTAGCTAGTTGAGTTATATAAGAAGGCACCAAAGTCACGCAAATGGGAATTAAGTACCAAAGTGTGAATAGGGGTTGTTCCAAGAGTATTCTGAAGATAAATGAATAACAAATAGTCCATGATGGTTGTCAATGTGTGCGCCCATGGCGCAGGCATGACAACCTGTCTGCAGCAGTTGATTTATTTGAACACACTTGCCTTTTGGACAGCCTGCATACCTTTGGACAATGTTCCATGGACGCAACCAACTGGATCAACTCTTTCCTTGGTAATAGGAAATCCAGTGTAGGCTGGGGAGAGGCAGTGTAAGGTCCCGAATCGGCACAGGACAAAGTCCCACAAAGAGCTTGCCTGTCGCCCCCTCTCTTTTTAATGTTTATATCTAGCCTCTTTGTGATCTCATAACCACCCTGAAGTTACAATTTTCTAACTATGCGGATGACACGCAGCTCCTCATGGAATTGAGCGGTAACTATGAGCAGGATATGGCACAGTTGAATCACATATACGATTTGATTAACACATGGATGACACAGAACTCAATGTGCCTGAATCCCTCTAAAACTAAACTAGTGATCTTTGGCTCGACATCAGCTAGATCTAAACTCAGCCCTGTTGGGTGTCCTGACCCACGTTTAAGCTATCATGCCACAACATTTGGTGCTGTGGGCTTAGAAAATTCAAGATGGCGGAAAACCCACATGTGCGCCGAAATCCAGGAAAGCTGCGCAGTTTGTGCGCACACCAAAATGGTTGCCTCACTTGCCACCCACCAGTGCGAGAATGAAAGGCCGGGTTGCCATGAGGGAAATGGGTTGCCAAAGGAAAAACAGTAGCGCCGGTTAGCTTCAAAGCGCTTTAAAACCACCATTGGACTACCCGCACAGTAGTCTGAAACCATTGGGAATGGCAATGCTGATTGCCAAATGCAACCTAGAATTGTGGGGAATTCATTTTCTTAAATCCCAAAAATGGGTGCAGTACCAGTACTCACCACTATCCAAAAGCCGGCAGTTTAAAACCACCCTGTGTTTCTCTGAAGGCAAGCCAAAGTGCCTATTTCAAACATTGCAATATGTGCAAAATATTCACTGAACACCAGCAGACATTTGGTAGAATGGAGTTTTGTGTGCCTACAAAATCTGGGAAATGAAGAGCCCAGAACAATGCTTATAACAAAACTGGCTGAGCTATGGAGTCAGCAGTTTAAGTTGCACTGGATTTAAAGACACTAAAATCGAAAATGTTTAGATTAAATGAGTGACCTATGTTTGGTGTCACATGACTTTGTAACTGTTGAAATGTCATAGTTTTGCACTTAGAATCAGCATTCTAGCTGCATATGTAAAAATGTTTAGTTTTATTTGAATGCAGGAACTGGGGAACAAAAAGTGACATTTTATCTGAAACCTGGCTTAAGGAACTGAATTCTGCCTGGCAACTACCCCCATCAGGAGTGAAACTTGAGTCACAGCTGTGTTCCCAGGCCTAGCTGCCCTTTTGCTGCTCACACTAAGGATATGCCATCTATCTGATAATTGAATTACCTGTGCTCTGCAGGAAAGTGAACAAAGCCCTGTCCTGGCTCAGGCAAAGGTTTTATTGGCAGGAGTCGTAAATGGTCGTAAAAAGTGGCTTCCTCCTGAGGAAAGGGGAGGGGCACTGCCTGTGAGAGCAAGCTGGCTTGGCAGAACTGGATAAACCAGTATTTCCACCATGTGACCTGGGAAACCACACCTCTTTGTAGCCAGAATATTGTTTAGAAAAAGATGAATAACTCATAGTACGGACATGTGAAAATTTTATAAATGACACCATAATTCTTGTGATTTTTCTGCCCACAGTTTAAGAGGTTTTTAGAACCGGTGGCATGTTCAGGGGGGTTTTAGCGGAAAAGTGGATATTACTCTAAATGTATGCATGTTAAAAATCTTAAACTTCATCAGTTAATGTCCATACTCCCTGCACACATGTATGTAAAGTTGGGTCAATGTCAGAAATTGAAAAATCAGTTAAAAAGTCAATTATGTGCCATTTCTGAATGCAAGCTCTTAGAAACAGCAGATTTGGACAGAGACATGGCTAAATTCAGCCACACCATGTATATGTAATTTCAAGCAACTGTGTAACTGTGACATATGTCTTTTATTATCAAATATAGAATGTGTGCAATCTGACAGAGGAGTGTCCTATCTGCAAGCCATAAAATGACATCCCTCTGACTCACAGTTCATTCCCCAATCAAGTGGGGAATGGAAATTTGACCAATTAGAAGCTGAGAGAGAGGTAGGGTCAGTGATGCAAGAACACACCCACATTCTAAACACATAAAAGTAGAGAGACAGGACAGATAGAGGACCTTCAATTCCATCTGCCGCTGGAAGCTCTGCCGGAAAAATCCATACTTACCTCCATCAAACCTCCAGAGAGCCAAACTAGAGACTTCAATCTATCCAGAACTAGAGACCCAGACCAGAGAACCAGAGAGAGCTGACCCAGATCACTGTGAAGTGCAGAGACCAGAGGCGAGTCTAAAACCCTGACCAGATCCGTGATGAGGCCCATTTCACTCAAGAATATAGTGTGAGTACCTAGAAAACTGTGCAGAACCAATCTCCTAGTTAAAATAATATAATTCAATCCTATTTTAATCTAAGTAGAACTGTCTCCTAACTGTCACCTGCCATTTGCAAAGCTGTCACCTGTCATTTTAGCTGCAAAATCTGCCACTTGTCATTTTGAGCTTTTAAAATTTGCAAAACCAAAAACGACCTCTATTAAATCGGTCATAACTCTGTAACCGTTTGGGTTAGAGACTTGCAGTAACTTTCCTTAGAAAGCTTAGAATCGTGGCTTTCCTACGAACCTAGAACCGCATTCCTACCCCCTATAGTTTTACCGCAATCGCGGAACACGCATTCGCGAATTTTACCGCGATTTGCAAATTTCTTCACATGTAAAAACTGCTGCTGCTTGCCTTCCATTTGCCAGAAATTCGTTTAACCTGCTAACTATCCCTGCATCATTGCTAGGGTGAGCCTGGACTGATACCACTCACCCTGAACCTCTGAAAGGGAATTAAAAGCATTTCCAGCATATTTCTCATCCATTGCTAGCACATATCAAAGCATTTGGGCCTGTGTTTTCAAAACTCCTATCTGTTTTCTGTAAGCGTGCTTGGGGGGATTGAACTGAATTACATTGATTGCATTTCTGAGAACTGTGTGCTTTCCTCCCATTTCCTTGCATTGCATAAAGAGGGAGGGGATTGCCAGAGAAAAGTGATTACATTGTTTTGTTGAAATCATATTGAGTATTTCTATGCTGCATTTCATTCATTCAACCTTGCGTCCATTTGAACTCTATAAAGCATTTTGTACCACCTTCTTCTTTTGTTCCTATTCACCTGTGTGCTACCTTATCCATTTCATGTCAACTCCTTATTGATTATAGAGAAGCGTGTTAGTGCCAGATTCTCCGTTGTTAATCTTTATCATATCAGATTAAGTGTGCTATTCAATTATTAATTTATTATAAGGTGTGACATATATATATCTATTGTTTAAATTATCAAATAAACCTTTTAACTTGCAAAACAGAACTACTTCTTGGCTCAGTGGGGTTAGGGGGATTCCAAGAGAGGGGTGTTATATAGGGGTAGTCATCCAGAACGCATGAACTGGACATAAAGATATATCAATAAGGGTTTCCATTCAGTATCCCAGACTAGGCATTGACTTAGCTGTAGTGTTGAATTGAATCCTCTTACAAATTGGGGGCTCGAGCCGAGACGTTGGGTTAGATTTACCATTTGTGCAGCTTAATACAGTGCGCTAACTGACGGGATACATACATCCGGTCGGATCACCACGCTGCATTACGCTGTGAAGCATTCCTCAAAAGGGACACTCCAAGAAAAGTTCTGTTCTGCAAAAATAAAATACTAACTCCTGTAAGTCAGGACAGAGACCAATCTCTAGAATGACGACCTTGGTAGATATGAAAATAGCCAGAGAGCACTTCTTACATAAACTATTTGTGAGAGGTGAATGGGCTGAGCAGGGCCAGGATGCCTGGTTGCAGGCCATCACACGACAGGTCACTGAAACAGGGTCAGACTTATGGAGAGATCAGGGTCCATTACATGTGGCCCTGAGTGAACTATATATGGCTCCTAAAGCCAAAGAGGAACACAATAAGATTGCCAGGATAGCAGCATACCTGTACCTATATATGGGAGACATGCAGGATAGATGTGCTGAAAGCCAAAATCTGGCAAATAGGCAACAGATGGTGTTAGAGAAGGTCCAATCTGACCTGGTCTCTTCTGAGCAGAGGCTGCAGAGGAGCCAGGAGTCAGAAAATGACAGCAGACTGTACATCACTAAAATAAAGGAGGATATGGATGTGCTGCAAAAGGAAAAGTCAGAACAGGATACCAGATTTCTGGCCTTGCAGAAGGAACACCAAGAAGGTTTGGACTCCCTACTGCAAAGCCAGAAAAAGCTGGAGCAACAACTGGACTTCAACAGGGTATGTGCTGAGCAGGTAGTCACCCTGCAAGGCCACCTAGATAGAGTGAAGGCAGAGAGCAACAAACTAATTCTGAAAGACCTGGATACCCAGGCAGAGTTTCCAAAGTTTCCAAAGGCAAAGGGATGACCTGGCAGCACAGATGCAGGCTCTCAGTCAGGAAAGGGATACCTTAGGCCAGGAAGTCTGCCATTTAAAAAGAAAAATGGAAGAAAATCACCTGACCCACCAGGGACTGGGTGACCTCCAAAAAGAACACCAGAACTTGCTAGAGCACACCAGGAGGGTGGAGGATGCTCTAGCAAGAAAGGAGCAGGCCAATAGGGACACAGCTCAGGAGGTAACCCTCCTGCAGCAAAGACTGGCCCAGTTCTCCAGGACCAACCAGGAAGCACAGAGGGAAAATGAGGCCCTGTGTCAACACAATGATAGGCTCCAACAACAGGTAGCGATGCAGGAGAGACTGATAGAGTCGAGTAAGGCCTTAACAGAGGAACTGAAAGCACAAATGCAGGCTCTTGCATTGCAACAGGGAGCAGGGGCGGATAGAGATGAGGTCCGCTGGGAAAGAGAGACTCCTGACCATAACCGCAGGAGCCCTAACACCAGGGGCCTTCATCTCCCCCAGTCCCTGGACTCTACCACCCCCATGTCCCCTGGCGCACATGAGCACAGGGCCGCAGGGATGGCAGATTACTATCCAGCTAAGAGTATGGAGCTCATAGGCCAGTACCACTCAGGAATGGAGGGGTGGGCATCCGGGTATTGGCACCCAAGTACAGTACAGTTCAATGGGGAACCCCAGGAGAGTAGGCCCATTAAGGGCATCCTGAAAACCTCTGCCCAGTTAGGTCAGTGGAGGGGGTACCCATCAAATCCTGGCAGCAAGGAGGAATCTGAAGACTCCTCTGAACTGCGCAGGACACAGGAGACCAGGTCCCCACATTCTGCCAGCCATTCCCAGGCTCGCAGAATCCGGGAAAACCTGGAAGAACAGACGGGAACCTCTGGGAGCAGTGCCTCTGAGTCCGAGGAAGAATGGACAAGGGTTACCCGAACCAAAAAGGCCAATAAGGCAAAAAGGGCCTTGCTTAAGGACCCCTTAAAGCAGATTAAGGCGATCAGGAGCGTCATCACGCCTTACCATAAGAACGCTAAGTATTCTGTTTGGGAGCACTTAGAGTTGTTTGAACAAATGATGGAGACTTTCCATTTGAAGGACAGCCAAAGCTGTATTCAATATGTGAAGTGGACCTTCTCCCCGGAATACTCCAGTTTCTTTGCGGGGCTGGAGGACCAAAATCATTTAAGATGGTCCACCTATAAGGCGGCCATCTTGAAACATTTTTCTGTTCACAGAAATCCTCAAGAGGCTCGCAAGGCAGCCTACAATTTGCAATGTGGGGAGGATCAGGCCCCACAAGAATTTGTGCAGGAGTTAAAGCGGGCTTTTGCACAGACCACCAGAAGGGTGCGCACAGACAGTCGAGAATTCGTTAATACATTTTTTCATGCCTTGCCCAAATACATCATGACCCAGCTCGTGAGGGATTTTCACGAGAAAAGATCCTTAGACTGGGTCATTGAACAGGCTACCCGGATCTATGAGGTGCAGAAACCGATAGATAGCAAAAGTAATGCCCAGAAAAACCCCAAAGCCAACAGCACCCCTGCTGCTGCCAAGGTGGCAGAGGTAAAGGTCACCCCCGTTTTGGATTTGGAGATGGGGGGGCCTAAAAACCTACCTGCACCTAATAATGCTAGGCCCAGGAGGTCCTCGGGTCAGTCACAGACAGGGAGCCAAGGAGGCAGCCCCACAAATGGGGTCCCTCGCTCTCCTGATTATGTGAGTCCCCGTTACAAGGGAAATCGACCCATCCTGGGTTATGTGTGGACTCCTCCAGCCCAAGGGGGGGGATCCAGCCAAGCACCTAACCCAGGGAACTTCCCTCCAAACTTCCCACAGGAAGGCAGAAATTTACCAAACCCTGGGCAGAACTTTTTCCCCAGATATCCACCCGACTTTCAGCCCCAAAACCATCCATCCTTCTTTCCCCAGTTCCCTGAGCCCAGACCACTGAATCCGGGAGAGGGGAGGCCAAGGGTGGAGGGGTACCCAAATCTTCCCAACCCGGGGTATTACCAGAGGAGGGACAGCTACCCTTCCCGGGATCAGCCCAGGGGAGAAAACAGGGCCCCGTATCAGCCTGAGCGGGTTTCCCAGTTAGAGCGCCAGGTTCAAAACATGGCGCGGGATATGGGTCATATACTGAGGGCGCAGCAGAACTCTCAGATCAGCATGCCGGCGCAGAACGCACCCAACTCTGGACCTGGTGCTCCAGAACAATGACGGGGGCAGCACCCCGATAACTCACCGGTTCCCAGGGAGGAGGCACAAGGGGAAGGGGGGTGTAAAGCCTTGGAGGAAACTTCCTTCCTCACTTGTAAACAGCCCCTGGAAACCCAGGAACCGGAAACAAAATCTCTTGCCCCTGAAAGTCTGCCTCCTAAGGAGCAGAGGGGGGGTAGGAGAAACAAAAGACCCAAACAGACTCAGTTTGAGGAGGAGGTACAGATCTTCCAATTTGAGGGAGAGGGATCCTCAGAGGATCCTGAGAAAAGGATCTTCTCCTTCAGAGAGGGGGGAACGCCTCCCAAAGGAAAATGGGTCCCTAGGGATGCAAATCCAGACTGGGGAGATGTGGAGACTGAGCTACCGCCGCCCACCATCTCATCCCAGAACCAACAGCAAGAAAATCCCCTGGTTCAAACCCACCCTGGGGACTGCCTCCAAAAAGGGGGGGGGGCGGCCCAGAACCGGAACCAGGGGAACCCACAATGGCTCTGATCTCCAGTTGCCAAATTTTTCTTTCAGATTCCCAAGGTTCTCCTGCCCAAAATTCTTCTCTCGCGATGTCCAAAACCAGAAAATTAGCCCACCAGTTGTCCAAAAATGTACATTATCTGTGCCCCCTTGAGGAGAAGGAGGGAAGATATTATGCCCCGGTACAAGTACAGGGGCAGGGTACAATCTCGGCACTGGTGGACACTGGATCTCAAGCTACCCTTCTGTCCAGAAGGGCCTTTGACGAACTGAATGCAGGAAGGGGAGAGAATTACCAAATTCCTCTCACCTCTCTTCCTGGACAACTGCAGAACTTTGACGGGAAGGAAATTCCCGTTGAGGGGACTGCAGACTTGGACATTAAGATCGGGCGACACAAGTTGAAACACCCGGTCATAGTTGTGACCCCAGAGGGCACCCCTTGTTTACTAGGGAATGACCTCCTGAGAAGGTTGTCACCACTAATTGATTGCGTAAACAAGGTCCTCTGGACCCAGACTAGCCGACCCATAAAATTAAAACAGAGTGCCAACCATGTTTGTTTAAACGGCACCTGCCGCATGGTTGAACAAAAATCTGACCAAGTAGAATTTCACTTCCAGAACCACCAAATTCCAAACGTGACAGTCATAGCAGTAGGACAACAGACTGGTGATGGGGGGTCCTCTCTATTTCTGAAAATCAACCTTCCTTCCAGTCTAAAGTGGTATTCCACGCTGGAAGGAAACACTTTGAAATTCTATACCAATCCACAATCTGAAACTCCCACTCCTATAGTCCAGAAAGATGTGAAATCAGCTCAAAGCCTGGCTGATATTCAGCAAATTGGAGAGCAGTTGTTCATCCCTGTTCAGTTAAATGATGGGAAGGACTCTGTTCTCGCTCGAGTGTGTGTGAACAACGGTAAGAGCTTCATCAGCGAAGCCATGTTTCGCCAACTCCCAAAAGATCCAGCCATTCCCACCTTCAAACTGATAGACAAATGGGAAATGGACCTGGAAGCACCCAATTCAAAACATCTCCTGCCAAGCAGGTGTATGCTCAAAATCTCCATTGGCAACAAGAGCATAGTCCATAATTGTTGGGTCGTGCGAGACGTCACTGCCGCCTTTTACTTAGGCAGTGACATTCTCAATCGCTTTGCCATTAGTTTGGACCTAATAAACTTCAAAGCTTGGTCCCGATTAGCGGATAATCCCATGGGCTTTGATGATCCAGAAAAAGCATTTAGGTCAGCTCAATTGCTACCTTATGCAGTTGAAATTCAGGTTAAAGAGGAAGTCACCATCCCAGAAAGGACCCGACAATTCTCCCTGGAAGTGAAAGTTAAAAGGGGACAAGAGTTGAAAAACCCTGATGCTTACATGCATCTAAATGCTTCTCTCCAACAGCAAGGGTTAGGGGTAAACCCAACTCCATTAGTCAACATAGAACATGACACCATTCTAATAGAGGTGGACAACAGCGACTTAAAGAGTATTACTCTAGCCGCAGGCACCATTATTGGAATGGCGGTTGATGACCGACATTTTTCCATCGACTTAGTAAATGAACTGTTAGGACCAATCCCCAAGGACTGTTTTGACAGTGACAGTGAGGACAATACAACACCAGACAGGATTTTTACCCGGCATGGGGGGAACTTCCTGGTGTACACTTCCTGCCCTTATGGTAAGGAAGATGTGACGTGTGACTTCAGGAGGGATGAGGTGATTTTCCAGGTCCATGAGGGCTGCCTTTCCCACCTGAAGCCTCCGGTCCAAATCAGCACTCTGACCAGGGACTTCTCCACCCAGCTGGAGGAGGCCGCGGAGATAGCCAAACCAGAAGTCTTTCCAGGCTTCAGGCAGATGGTGGAAGAGAGAGTCAACCTAGCTGATGCCTGTGTGACTCTGGAACAAAAGCAAAAGTTGAAACAAGTTTTCTTGGATTTCCAAGATCTCTTTGCGGTAGACTCATATGACTGTGGCCGCACCGACATCCACACAACCACAATCCCCACGGACCCTGGCATGACTCCTGTGTTTGTGAAGCAATATCGCTTGCCTCTCGCATCAATGGAGTCCCTTACTGAAATAATTAAGAACCTTGAGTCCCGGGGAATAATCCGTCCAGTCCACAGCACCTTCAATAATCCGGTGCTGGGGATATTGAAGCCAAACGGCCAGTGGAGACTCTGCGCCGACCTCAGGGAGCTCAACAAACGGGTCCATACTTCCCGATGGCCTCTGCCCTACATTGACCAAGGGCTGGCCCAGATCCAGGGGTCACAGGTATTCACTGCAATAGACCTGACCAATGGATACTGGACTGTGCCTGTCAGTAGGGAGGACCAATACAAGCTGGCTTTTACCTTTGGGGGCCAGCAGTACACATGGACCCGGACTCCCTTCGGATACCTCAACTCTGGCAATGAATTCAACATTTTTCTACACAAGGCCATGCCCGACTTGGGTGCAAGGGGTAACCTGGCTTATGTAGATGATGTCCTCATCAAAAGCTCAACTGTTGAGGAACACATAGCGGAGATCCGTTATGTTCTGACACAGTTGAGGGCCGCCGGAGCAAAACTTTCCTTTCAGAAAGCACAGTGGTGTAGAACCCGTGTTAATTTCTTGGGGCATGAGATTACCCCTCAGGGCCTCTGTCCCCAAGAAAAGAAAGTGGAAGCACTTCAGAAACTGAAAGACCCCACAACTCTGCGGGAACTAAGGAGCCTCCTTGGACTGACTAATTACAGCAGAAAGTTCATTGAGGGCTACGCAGAGATCACCAGACCCCTGATTCATCTCCTAAAGGGGGGGTCAAGTGGGAATGGGGTCCAGAACAATCCGAGGCAGTAAGACAACTCAAGAGAAGCCTCTCACAAGCGCCTTGCCTAGCTTACCCTGTCAGAAACAAGGAGTTCTTCCTGGAGACAGGGTTCTCTAATACGTGCTTGACGGCAGTATTATACCAAAAGCATGACAAGGTCAATAAAGTAATCTCCTATGCGAGCAAAACTTTATCCTCTGTGGAGGAAAAATTCAACGATTGTGAGAAGGCACTCCTGGCAACGGTGTGGGCATTGAAGAATTACCGCCCGTTTATCCAGGGGGAACACATCATAGTGGAGACTCCACACCAGCCTCTGCAATATCTCCAAAGTGACAGAATCCGGGCCGGAAATGTGAGTAATTCCCGAATTACTTCCTGGATTCTGTCAATGCAAGGCTTTCCTGTGGAGGTCCGATATGGCCAAAACAAGAAGAGTCCCCTCGCGCAAGGTCTGGCTGACTTGCATGATTGTGCCAGAGAAAACTGTCTCGAGGACGAAAGTCTAAAAATAAAGGACAACATGGAGGCATACCTTAATTCCCCCCACAAAGTCTTTGAAGAAGACAAGTGTGAGGGAATGCCCACTGTGTATGTGGATGGATGCTCTTACCATGTTGCCAACGACGGGGAGAAAGAACTAGTGGCCGGCGTAGGGAATGCATGGGTGAATGAGTCCCCAGAACCCTCCGCTGGATACAAAATTGGTCCCCGAAGTAGTCAGGTGGCAGAATTGATGGCTGTGCATCATGCCATCCTCACTGCTGTCCAGCATCAACTCCACGAACTGGTCATAATTACAGATTCGGATTATGTACGGAACGGGTTCGTGGAGCACCTGGTTAATTGGAAAACCAGAGGCATGTAATGTGCTAACAACAAACCCTTGAAACATGGGAAGTTGATCCAAAACATTGATGATCTGGTCACATCGAATGGGATGACCATCTACTGGAAAAAGATCAAGGGTCATTCCAAAGTAGAGGGACCAGACAAAACTGGAAATGACTTAGCTGATCAGCTGGCCAAAACCGGGGCCATCCAAGGGGATCTAATTGAGATTGAGTCCCTGTTGGGGGAAATCCAGGTCACTGCCATCACTAGGTCCCAGACAAATGCTCACAACGACCTTTCAATTGCACAATGGAGTAAGGAGACCCCTGATGCTGATTTGATTACTGCTCAGAAGGGGGATCCAATTATTGGTAAATTTTACCAGCACCTTGAGGACCCTGAGAACTTTCCCCTGACGGATACCGATTACATTGGGAAAGAGGACCTAAGAGTGTTGATGAAATGTCCAAAAATGTTCCGGATCCAAGACGGTTTGCTGGTAAGGAAATCCAAAGCTGGCCACGATCAGTGGGTGGTTCCTACCTCATTCCGAAGCCTGATGTTAAGTCACGCCCATGATGCGGCCACCGCCGGTCATAGGGGGTTTCACACAACACTGGAAATCTTAAGAGAGGTTGCATACTGGCCACACATGGGCCAGGACCTCAACCAATATTTGAAGGGTTGTCTTGTGTGTGCACAATTTCAGCCGACATCCCTCACACACCGGGCACCTTTACAAAAGCGGGGGATGACACTGCCATGGTCAGATTTACAAATCGACTTTGTAGGCCCTGTGATTCGCTCGGCTAGGGGGAATAAGTACATGTTGACTGTGACATGCTTGTTTACCAAGTGGGTGGAATGTCTCCCAGCCCCAAATTGCAAGGCAGAAACTGCAGATGCCTTGATGATTAACCACATCTTTTCCCGTTTTGGTCTACCTCAAAGGATTGAGTCAGACAGAGGTAGCCACTTCACCAGTGAAGTAATGACAAAGATGTGGGAGATACTGGGGGTCAAAAGGAAGTTGCATATTGCTTATAGACCAGCTTCTTCTGGGGCAGTAGAGATATATAACCGGACAATTGTGAGCATATTAAAGAAGTTTGTGGCAGATTCTGGGCCAAGTTGGGATATCCGATTACCTCTGGTCCTAATGGCTATCAGATCTACCCCTTCATCTGCAACCAAAATGTCACCATTTGAGTTGATGACTGGACGCAAGATGGTGCTTCCTCAGCATTTGCTCTACAGGACCCAAGAGCAGACACTGATAAATGCCTCCACTACTCATGAGTATGTGGAGAATTTAAGGAAACACCTCCAACATGCTTTTGCTTATGCTCAGCGGAATCTAGAAAGATCAGCTGATAGCATGAAGACCCATTATGACCTGAAAACTTCCAGGAAGGAATATCAGGTGGGGGACCGGGTCTATCTATACAACTTCCAAAGGAACCAGGCCAAGCAGCGCAAATTTTTGCCTACATGGAAGGGACCCTTTGAGATCATCGACAAGATCTCCCCTGTGGCCTACAAAATCTACATCCCCAAAGGTCCTTTGGCAGCGGGGGAAGACAAGTGGGTCCACATAAACCAGTTGAAATGTTGCCATCCCAGGCACACTCTGCAACAACTGGAGGAATCCTCTGGAATCCTAGCGGGTACTGTCTCAGACTAATTCAGTTCCAACCATAAAACATACCACATCTAGTCTCTAAAATATTGTGATTTGCATGAAACTGTCTCTTAGTTATACTGTTTTTATTTTTTCAAAATAAGAATGTAATGTTTCGTGATGATGAAATGCATATGCTGCCCCACTATCTCAACAGTGGTGGAAAAAGTCTATGAGTAGGTATTGCCGCTCTTCCTTTGTCGTCCTAGGAGAAAGAAAACCTGAAGACGGGCCAAGGAGGATGATACGGAGACCGGGAACGAAGATCCAATGGGCCCAGTGGACCGCCCAATATTCCCATCAGGACCGGCGAGGAGAACTGATCGATCAGTACCGGATGGAGGAAAAGATGCTGAACTGTGCCATCTACCGGAAGAAGATTATGCGGACAGACCGGTGCGTGGGTCAAAACCCTTGGGCACGCGACTCCCCATCGACTCAAATTCAAAGTGCAGTCGCGTGGGGGGGCTTGTTGGGTGTCCTGACCCACGTTTAAGCTATCATGCCACAACATTTGGTGCTGTGGGCTTAGAAAATTCAAGATGGCGGAAAACCCACATGTGCGCCGAAATCCAGGAAAGCTGCGCAGTTTGTGCGCACACCAAAATGGTTGCCTCACTTGCCACCCACCAGTGCGAGAATGAAAGGCCGGGTTGCCATGAGGGAAATGGGTTGCCAAAGGAAAAACAGTAGCGCCGGTTAGCTTCAAAGCGCTTTAAAACCACCATTGGACTACCCGCACAGTAGTCTGAAACCATTGGGAATGGCAATGCTGATTGCCAAATGCAACCTAGAATTGTGGGGAATTCATTTTCTTAAATCCCAAAAATGGGTGCAGTACCAGTACTCACCACTATCCAAAAGCCGGCAGTTTAAAACCACCCTGTGTTTCTCTGAAGGCAAGCCAAAGTGCCTATTTCAAACATTGCAATATGTGCAAAATATTCACTGAACACCAGCAGACATTTGGTAGAATGGAGTTTTGTGTGCCTACAAAATCTGGGAAATGAAGAGCCCAGAACAATGCTTATAACAAAACTGGCTGAGCTATGGAGTCAGCAGTTTAAGTTGCACTGGATTTAAAGACACTAAAATCGAAAATGTTTAGATTAAATGAGTGACCTATGTTTGGTGTCACATGCCGTTGTAACTGTTGAAATGTCATAGTTTTGCACTTAGAATCAGCATTCTAGCTGCATATGTAAAAATGTTTAGTTTTATTTGAATGCAGGAACTGGGGAACAAAAAGTGACATTTTATCTGAAACCTGGCTTAAGGAACTGAATTCTGCCTGGCAACTACCCCCATCAGGAGTGAAACTTGAGTCACAGCTGTGTTCCCAGGCCTAGCTGCCCTTTTGCTGCTCACACTAAGGATATGCCATCTATCTGATAATTGAATTACCTGTGCTCTGCAGGAAAGTGAACAAAGCCCTGTCCTGGCTCAGGCAAAGGTTTTATTGGCAGGAGTCGTAAATGGTCGTAAAAAGTGGCTTCCTCCTGAGGAAAGGGGAGGGGCACTGCCTGTGAGAGCAAGCTGGCTTGGCAGAACTGGATAAACCAGTATTTCCACCATGTGACCTGGGAAACCACACCTCTTTGTAGCCAGAATATTGTTTAGAAAAAGATTAATAACTCATAGTACGGACATGTGAAAATTTTATAAATGACACCATAATTCTTGTGATTTTTCTGCTCACAGTTTAAGAGGTTTTTAGAACCGGTGGCATGTTCAGGGGGGTTTTAGCGGAAAAGTGGATATTACTCTAAATGTATGCATGTTAAAAATCTTAAACTTCATCAGTTAATGTCCATACTCCCTGCACACATGTATGTAAAGTTGGGTCAATGTCAGAAATTGAAAAATCAGTTAAAAAGTCAATTATGTGCCATTTCTGAATGCAAGCTCTTAGAAACAGCAGATTTGGACAGAGACATGGCTAAATTCAGCCACACCATGTATATGTAATTTCAAGCAACTGTGTAACTGTGAAATATGTCTTTTATTATCAAATATAGAATGTGTGCAATCTGACAGAGGAGTGTCCTATCTGCAAGCCATAAAATGACATCCCTCTGACTCACAGTTCATTCCCCAATCAAGTGGGGAATGGAAATTTGACCAATTAGAAGCTGAGAGAGAGGTAGGGTCAGTGATGCAAGAACACACCCACATTCTAAACACATAAAAGTAGAGAGACAGGACAGATAGAGGACCTTCAATTCCATCTGCCGCTGGAAGCTCTGCCGGAAAAATCCATACTTACCTCCATCAAACCTCCAGAGAGCCAAACTAGAGACTTCAATCTATCCAGAACTAGAGACCCAGACCAGAGAACCAGAGAGAGCTGACCCAGATCACTGTGAAGTGCAGAGACCAGAGGCGAGTCTAAAACCCTGACCAGATCCGTGATGAGGCCCATTTCACTCAAGAATATAGTGTGAGTACCTAGAAAACTGTGCAGAACCAATCTCCTAGTTAAAATAATATAATTCAATCCTATTTTAATCTAAGTAGAACTGTCTCCTAACTGTCACCTGCCATTTGCAAAGCTGTCACCTGTCATTTTAGCTGCAAAATCTGCCACTTGTCATTTTGAGCTTTTAAAATGTGCAAAACCAAAAACGACCTCTATTAAATCGGTCATAACTCTGTAACCGTTTGGGTTAGAGACTTGCAGTAACTTTCCTTAGAAAGCTTAGAATCGTGGCTTTCCTACGAACCTAGAACCGCATTCCTACCCCCTATAGTTTTACCGCAATCGCGGAACACGCATTCACGAATTTTACCGCGATTTGCAAATTTCTTCACATGTAAAAACTGCTGCTGCTTGCCTTCCATTTGCCAGAAATTCGTTTAACCTGCTAACTATCCCTGCATCATTGCTAGGGTGAGCCTGGACTAATATTAACTAGATACCACTCACCCTGAACCTCTGAAAGGGAATTAAAAGCATTTCCAGCATATTTCTCATCCATTGCTAGCACATATCAAAGCATTTGGGCCTGTGTTTTCAAAACTCCTATCTGTTTTCTGTAAGCGTGCTTGGGGGGATTGAACTGAATTACATTGATTGCATTTCTGAGAACTGTGTGCTTTCCTCCCATTTCCTTGCATTGCATAAAGAGGGAGGGGATTGCCAGAGAAAAGTGATTACATTGTTTTGTTGAAATCATATTGAGTATTTCTATACTGCATTTCATTCATTCAACCTTGCGTCCATTTGAACTCTATAAAGCATTTTGTACCACCTTCTTCTTTTGTTCCTATTCACCTGTGTGCTACCTTATCCATTTCATGTCAACTCCTTATTGATTATAGAGAAGCGTGTTAGTGCCAGATTCTCCGTTGTTAATCTTTATCATATCAGATTAAGTGTGCTATTCAATTATTAATTTATTATAAGGTGTGACATATATATATCTATTGTTTAAATTATCAAATAAACCTTTTAACTTGCAAAACAGAACTACTTCTTGGCTCAGTGGGGTCAGGGGGATTCCAAGAGAGGGGTGTTATATAGGGGTAGTCATCCAGAACGCATGAACTGGACATAAAGATATATCAATAAGGGTTTCCATTCAGTATCCCAGACTAGGCATTGACTTAGCTGTAGTGTTGAATTGAATCCTCTTACAGCCCTGAATACTTATGTATGTATATCGAGACAAATCGGATCAAAATCCAAGGCAAAGATAAAACCCTAGAAGTATACATGAACTCATAGGGTGCTCAGAAGCACACATGGATGGAGTAATAAACATTGCCCAATACCATCTGAAGGTACTGAGGAAGGCAAAACCTCTCCTGTCTCAAAAGAATAGGATAATCTTGACCAAGGCAATCATCCTGCTCCGCCTATTCTATTGTAATGCCATTTTGGTTGGGGCAAACACTTGCAGCATTAACTACAGACAATACAAAATGATGCTGTGTGCATTATTTATGACATTCCTAGGAGAGAACACATCACCAGTGGCAGAAGGACTTTACACTGGCTACCGGTACAAGCTAGAATACGTTTCAAAGCTGTCACCTTGGTACACAGATGTATCAATGGAAATGCCTTACATACCTCAAGGCTAAATTCAAGCCTTACATGCCATCCAGACAACTCAGCAATAGCATCACAGGTATATTGAATGTGCCCAGAAGCAACAATTGTAGAGGCATGGGACGATCCCTTGATCTATTCTCAGCACAAGCATGAAACTCTTTGACAACAATGCTGAGATTAGAAACCAAACAGCAACCTTTTAGGAAGCAGCTTAAGAGCCTTCTGTTTAACGAATCCCTCCTCATGCACCATCCCCCTCATGGTCACCTGCGCGATTATATGCTGTCCTGTTTTTTATTCTGATGTGTATGTGTAGCGCCCTGATGCCTGCAGGCTTTTGGCGCTCAATAAACAAACAAATAAATAAACAAATAAGTCTTACACTTTATAGCAAAAATTACTAACATTTACGTATACAATTATCCTCTAATGTCTATAAGTTGGGAGGGCATATGCCCAGTTGTAGTCAAAACCATCTAAGGCGGAAATCGTGATGCCTTGCAGATCCCCAATTAGACTGAGTGGTTGAGCGTGACTTGCAAGCAATTCACAATGCTCCCGTGCGTCTGAGGACTCTCCCATCTCATTGTTGGTCCATCAAAACCAGTGCAGGGTTTGATTTTGTGAAAGGAAGCAACCTCAACTACCTAACAAGCTTTAGTTAAACCAGGAAATACCTCATCTGTAATTGTTTGTGTTTTGATTCACCATTTCTCTTGGCACATCTAGATACAAGACCATGGTCAGCTAAAATGGAGATTTATACCCTTTCAGCCTAATCTCTTACAGAGTACTCCTATAAAGGCTTGTCCAACAGGGATAGTTACCAGTGGGACCACGCGGAGGTATGGGTCACTGTGACTGAGACAGGTTAAGAGAGTCATATGTAGTCCCACTGTAAACCTGCACTTCATTAAATTTCTTCACTTTGAGATTCAGAGCACTGGGCAGAAATCACATTGTGTCAACACTCGCTGCAGGCCTTTGTGAGGCTTTGTTTTAATTAAACAGTCAGATTCCTCAGGTCTGCACCAGTTCTATGTCAGCTGCTAGTCATCGGCTGAGGCAGAACACCGGCCAAACCCCGGGAGGGGAACATGAGAGGTGACCAGCTCAGCTGAGGCGATCCACAGGAAGAGTCTGGAAGAGGGGGATACGTCTCATCCAGCAGCTGTGCACACCCAGCCGCACTTTGCGGTCCAGCCGAACGACCAGCCCTTAGAGCCAATCCTTATCCCGAAGTTACAGATCTGATTTGCCAACTTCCTTCAGCACCTACATTGTTCCATCATTCCAGAGGCTGTTGACCTTGGATACCTGCTGCGGATATGGGTACGGACCTGCTGCAGATATGGGTATGGACCAGCGCAAGATTGACATCATCTCCCCTGGATTTTCAAGGATCAGCAAGCGCTCACCAGACACTGCTGGAATGGTAAGGCTTTCCAATGATCTGCCCTCTCTCGGGGCGAGCCATTGCAGGGTGCCCTACCCTTCACAAAGAAAAGACACCTTCCACAACTTCCACCGGCTTCTCCAGGATCGCTTCCATATCCCCCACTCTGGGATCTGGTATATGAACCTGACTCCCTTTCGATCAGCTGAGGGCAACAAAGGAAATCACCCTTCTCTTCCAAAAAGCACTCACCCATCTCTTAGGAACGACTGAACAATGTTTAACTGCTATTCACATGGAACCCTTCTCCACTTCAGCCTTCAAAGTTCTCATTTGAATATGTTCTATTACAACCAAGAGCTGCACCTGTGACGGCGCTACCCTGGCCCTTGCCCCAGGCTTCCGTGCGCACAGCAGTGGCCCTCCTACTCATCGCACCTCAGCCTCAGTGGCTCTCAGAGCCGGCAACGGCAGGGTATGGGCCCAACGTTTCAGCGCCATCCATTTTCAGGGCTAGTTGATTCGGCAGGTGAGTTGTTACACACTCCTTTAGTGGATTCTGACTTCCATGACCACTGTCTTGCTGTGTATATCAACCAACACCTATTCTGGGGTCTGCTGAACATAGGCATCAGGTGGCTTAATCCAGCATCCAGTTCATCCCACAGCGCCAGTTCTGCTTGCCAAAATTGACCCACTGGGCACTTGCATTCGATGGCTGGATCCATGCCAGCGAACAGGGCTTCTTACCCATTTAAAGTTTGAGAATAGGTTGAGACCACTAATCAATCACTTTACCAGATAAGACTGGAGTTTCCAAGGACCAGCTGTCATGAGAAACATCAGAGGAACCAGCGACTATATGGTTCGATTAGTCTTTTGCCCCTATACCCAGGTTGGATGACCGATTTGCATGTCAGGACAGCTACGTTCCTCCAACAGAGTTTCCTATCCCTTTGCCCTGCCCAGGCCTAATTCACCATCTTTCGAGTTCTATCACACACGCTCATGCTCCACTGTCCCAACTGAGCAGGAGAGATGGCCAGTGGTGCATCCGCCGCAACGGGATCCCACCTCAGCTGGCATGCACCGGCTCTCACCTTCATTGCACCACAGAGTTTCGTTCAGCACTTTGACTTGTGCACGTGTTAGACTCCTTTTGCCATGTTTCAAGATGGGTCGGGTGTGTAACCAACATCACCACAGACCCCTGGCACCCTTTGTGTGCCTACCCACCCAACGACGTGATGTGGTCGGGGTCCACTGAGGACTGTCCACCCCAGTCCACAGTCTCACCAGGAGCAGGGGGCTCAGTCCCCCATCACTGCCTGGGCGACCTCCAAGTGGGGCCAGGGAGCTGTAACACTATCCGCTGGGGGCCTTCCCAGCTGACACAGAGCTGGTCACTGTGCACTGCCATGGAGTAAATGTGTCCTACAGGGGCCAGGTGCACCCGGGTGGTGGTCGCATGATTGGATCTGCTGTTCCGGGCAACTGACCTGCCCAACATGTTGAATTCTTTGGGCAGACTGCACTGACCCCACCTGTTTACCTCTTGACAGTTTCACACCCTCTTGTCTCTTCAAAGTTCTTTTCAACTTTCCTCTACGGTACTTGTTGGCTATCGGTCTCATATCCATGTTTAGGCCTAGATGGATAGAGAGGAAGGCCAGGGATGGCAAAGGACTCGGGTGGGACTGTAAGAGCCTTCAAACCTTAGCCCGGCCGAATGGGGGCGAGCTCCAGGTAACTGGACATGAGGGACGGCTGCCCGCTGTATGAGTCAGCATCGTTTATGGTCAGAACTACAATGGTATCTGATCATCTTCAAAAATCTTGATGAATTACAAATACTTTCGATTTGGCTCGTTTTGCACCGGGTTAAGAATTTCACCTCTAGCGGGACAATATGAATGCCCCTGGCCGTCCCTCTTAATCATGGCCCCAGTTCTGAAAACTAACAAAATGGAACCAGAGTCCTATTCTATTATTCCTTGGTGAAGTATTCAGGCAACCAGCCTGCTTTGAACATTTTTATTTGTTCAAACGAAACACTTCAGACTCCCAGGACACTCAGTCAAGAGCATCAGGGGGCACCGAGAGATAGGGGCTGCGATAGGCAGTAGCTCGCCCTGCAGTGGACTGCCAGCTTTATTCCAAGATCCAACTACAGCTTTTTAACTGCAGCAACTTAAATATACGCCATTGGAGCTGAAATTAATGGAATTCACAGAAAAAACTTGTTTTGGATGATGCAGTCTGTGCCTAGGGGCTTCTGCCTTTAAGTTTGAAATGGCCATTCTGAAATGGTGTTACGTTTACCAAAACCACAGAGATTTTAGAATCTGTTTCCCATTGGTCCTTTTATGTCTAAATTGCCACCTCGCAGGCAGTACAAGGTGTTCTGGATAATTAGAAAAAGAAATGTGTGCGTGGCCCGCCCCTTAGGTAGGTGGCATGTGGCAAAATCCCTCCTGCTTTAGGTTGTGCCTGGCTTTAGCCATTCCCTCCCAACGCCACCAAGTTGAAGCTGTCTGGGCAACTGATGACAGCGTGGTTGATCTGTCCACCCACCCACCCCCAAGTGTCAGGATTACTGGGGCTGCTGACACCAGACTTACCCTCCAATGGATCCTCATTAAAGGATTTAAAGTGTACTCATTCCAATTCCAATTGGAGACTGCTATCTGGTAGTGAGATGCATTCTAGTGGGCCTGCTCAGCAAGGGCCCTTGGCCCCCTTGCAACAGACTGGTAACCCCCATGGTGCAGAGGAATCTCCACTGGGCAGGGGGACGGTCAACCCACATGCGAGGCAGGCGACCAAGGGAGGAGGCAGCACCCCCTGGCCATCCTGGAACTCTGGCCGGAACAGGTAAGAATTTTTCCCTCCATGGAGGGGGACATGTGACTGATGCTGGACAGTGGGACAGACCATCCACATGTGAGGCAGATGATCAGGGGAGGGGGCAGCACTGCACGCTATCCTGGAACTCTGGCTGTTGTGTGCCTCCCCACTGGAGCACATTACAGCTTTTCCCTCTAGGGAGGGACAGGGATGGCCAACCCCCTTGGGAGGCAGGTGCCCACGGTTGGGGGTAGTGCCCCCAGCTATCCTGGAGCCCTGGCTGCACCGTGATAGAGCTTTTCCCTCTATAGTGGGACGGGGACCACTGGGGACACACTGGGACCTCTGGTGGGCAGGGCCATACATCGCTGCTACGTTTCCCAGTTCAATGCAGAATCTTTCAGCTAGTCCTGTTTTTTTCACACTGTATGCTGGGACTTTAAGGGCCACCCTTGCAATGGGAAACACAAAACTACAAGTTCCAGCATGCAATTGGAAGCAAAAACCAGGACTAGCTCTAGGTGTTAATCATGGAACTGGGAAACATGGCAGGGAGGCACATCACGGCTGTTCCAGCTACCTCCATAAATGTATCCATACTTACTTCTTACTAATGCTTACACTACTTCCTGCTACTATAAAACTGCTGAGATGTGGTCATTTTTATAATGCCTGCAATCCTCCAGGACAACTATGGCATTTGGCTGCCTATTGTTATTTCCCAGTCTTTCCTCAACTTCTATGCACCACTTTGATAAACTGAGGTTATTGACCTCAGACAGCGGTGCCCCATCTGACACACTCTCCCCATGGCCTTAGCCAGCTCCATGCTAGAGTCAGCTCTGTTCTCCACTACTGATGTCTTCTGTTTCTGAAGTACCCAAGGCGCGGCCCACGCACACATCTATTTTCTAATTGTCCAGAACACCTTGAACTGCCTGTAAGAGGCATTATGGACATAAAAGGACCAATAGGAAACAGATTCTAAACTCTCTGTGGTTTTGGTAAGCATAACATCGTTTCAGAATGACTTTCTTCATTTCAAACTTAAAGGCAGTAGCGAAAGCCCCTAGGCACAAGCTGCATCCACAAAACAAGTTTTTCAATGTATTTCTGAATCATCTGTGACTCAAGATCTCTAAGTGGTATTATTGGGTCTTTTCTATGTTTGAAAGAGGGGTGTATTTGTAAGTCTCTGCAATTGCAACAGCTTACTTACACTTGATACACACACACACACATTCTGAAAACAGGTTTTGGGTCATTTAGGTCATTATTTGCCAGGGTTTCACTATTTATTATTAAAAAACAGCGAGCATAAAGCAATTTGAACCACAATAAGGTTAAAACTGCACATAAAACTGACATTTACCAAAAAAGAACAAGTGTTAAAACTCGTTTTGCATGTATCATCTAACAAACTGCAAAGAACAAAGTATGGAACTTGACATGCAGAAGAACACATTTTAATAGGGTGCTGCAATACAAAACAGAATACTGTAATTCAGTTGTGAGCATATAATGTGGTCCACGTGGTGTGGAAACATGTGACACATTCATTGGCACCACTGTGGGACCCAGCATCAAACGTGTTTTGTGGCATTGAGCTACAGGGGAATACTTGAGTAGTATATTGTATTGTGAAGAACTTATTAAGCGCAACATTTGCCCAAAGGCATCTTGGCGCTCCTCGCAGGATGGTGAACAAAGGGAATTTTAAAAGGATGAGTTTTCAGGGCCTTATGGAAAGCGGAGCAACTCACCATGGCTCTGAGAGGGCACAGAAGGGAATTCCAAAGACCTGCGGCTACCCCTGAAAAGGAAAGGCCCCCAATCCAACTGTATTTAGCCATAGGGATGAGGACTAAACAGGCATCAGCGGAGCCTGGAACATACAGCCAAAACCTAGCCTGTAAATATTCAGCTCCTTGATCGTAAAAAGCGCGGCAAACAAGACAGAGGGCTTAAAATCGAATGCGTTGAACTACTGGGAGCCACTGGAGTTTCTAATGAATGGGGAGATGTGGGTGCAACACAGGTAGAGGTAGCCAGCCGTGCAGCAGAATTTTGAAAGACCTGGAGATGCTGTATAGGCACGTTGGGCAAGAAACAAAGAATTGCAGTAGGGAATTGAATGTGTGACGAGAGCAGAGACTACAGGGGCATGAAGGTGAGCTGGGATAAAAGGAAGAACACGACGAAGAAGTTTAAGATGAAAGTAGCCACGCTGACAAACTTTGCTGACCTCTGGCTGCATAGAGAGGGAGGAGGAAAATGTTACTCCCGAGTCTTTAACAATGGGGACAGGTGCATGGAAAGGGCCCAAGGATGAAGGCCAGAAATCAGAGGTCCAGAAAGAGGATGCATAGGGAGTGCGCACCAACAGCACCTCAGTCTTTTCGCCATTCAACTTGAGCCAGTTGTTTTCCATTCATTCCCCTACCGCCTCCAGACAGACATGGAACCTGGCCGCCGACTCAGGAATGGAAAGATCAAGACGGACCAGGATCCGATCTAGGTGTCGTCAGCATATGAATAGCAGACGAAGACGTTGGAGACGATAAGCTTGGTCAGAGGTTGAACGTAGGCGTTAAATAACATGACACCACTGGTGAGGTCTGCTGTCTAAAAGAGGAAATGAGGGAGAGAAAGAGTTTGGTGATGGACCGGTAGAAAAGAAGAGAACCAGGCCAAAATGATGCCCATGCGGCCGACCCCTGCCAGGTGATCTAGCAGGACACCATGTCTGATGGTATCAAAGCCGGCCGAGAGGTCGAACAACAGCAAAGCACTGATGCCGCCCTTGTCTCGAGTCCTTGCCAGATTATCCATAACAGAGACCAGGACACTCTCGGTCCCCCATTCTGGGCAGGAACCAGACTGAAAAGCATGAAAGAAGGAAGATTCCTCAAGAAAAGAAGTGAGCAAAGGAGAGACCAGGCATTCCAGAAGTTTCATAGTGAAAGGGAGGAAAGAGATAGGCTGGAAATTGCTTTGCGCCAGTAGGTCCAAGGAGGGTTTTTTCAACAGTGAGATAACAGTGGCATGCTTGAAGGAAGCAGGGATTACCCCCAAAGGGGGTTTTCAGGGTTTTGATCAACAGATGTTTAAAGGTGAGATCTTATTAAATACAGTGGGGGGAAACCATTTAAGCAGTGTGATAAGTTTTATGTAAATCACAGCCACTACCACCACATCCATTCATCCTCATCCAAGTGCTAACTTTATGAAGAGTGCCACTCTTTCGACAGGCCTTACATTTCTCCTTTGAAAAATAAGCACTGGCAAAGCTTGTCAAGTTGTGTATATCACCTTTAACTGGCCCAGGACATTGCATGTGAGTCAAAACACATTTAGTACTGTTGGTCATGAGATCTCCAAGAATTGTGAAAATCCTAAGAGGGGGAAAAGGAGCCTTCAGTAAATGCTCAATTCCCTTGTCATAAATCACAAAACCTACAGAACTTTCTTGCGGAAAGGAACTCATGCCAATATCAGTATTCGCCAACACTGAGCCTGAAGCCAAAATAGAAACAGACTCAGCTGACTGTGGGGGGTTTATCTCCTTGGATTCTCCTTCTTATGTTTGACACTTCTCTTCTTTTGTGGTGGAACAGATATTAGCACTGAGGATGTCAGACATGCATCCTGGGTACGGTGCTTGGAATCATATTTCTCTTCTGGTTGACATGAAGCTGCTCATTCAGGAGGCAAGGACATGAAGGACAATTCCATGTGGAGGAACTGACGTTTGGGCTAGGGGACCATATGTAAAGGTGGGGGGAGGAAGTTGTACCCTGAAGCACGATGGAATGCATGCATACCAGGGTTTCTAAATTCTAAAGATGTAGCTGGCCTGCGGTAAAAGTAGGGTCTCAACATGTTGGAAAGGAGGTAGGGTGGAAACCTAAGTGTTAAGACCAATATTCCTACGGAGAGGCAGCCAGTGATAATGTTGTTGTTGCTGTTCTGGTTGATGCTCAGTGAAAGCTTTCTTCAGAGGGTCTGAGACTTGAATATCTCTGAGGTCAGATGAGAAGATCAGTTGCAGCAGAGAGACGTTAATGATATGCAGCCAGGCCTTTCATATGGACTTTGGAGGTTGCAGTAATATGTTAGGTAAGATGAGGCAACTGAAGCAGACTGATAGCACCCTGCAGCAGAGGACTGATGAAAAATGACTTCAGTTAAATCCGGCCACTAAGGAAAACTCATGGCAGGATGTAGTTTGGAAAAGAGTGGACATGTGTGAGGATTCCAATAGAATGAGTGAGTGTGACCGGGCAAGCATATCACTAAATCAGCTTAACGGTCCTGCAACAACCAAAGCATGAGGTCTTTAGAGGAGGGAACAAGGGACATGTGCCATGGCCCGCACCCTGGGAGGAGCCACACCTGGCAGCCTGATGGAAAGAAGTCAAACATTTCAACGTATTATCTGGTGCACTGCTGAGGCTCTCAGGCTGCTTCCTGACTGCTGTTCACAACTAATGTCCTCTTGTAATATGGTCTGTGTTGTTCCCCATAGCGCATATTGTTTTTGCGTACACTATAGGACAACTTGTGTGGTGTTTTTACCTTACCTCGGGAATATATTTATCAAGTGCAATGACAAAAGTTGAAATGCATACTAAAGGGCAGAGAGACATGTAAACATAAGTGGCACGTAAGTGGTACACCCATGAGTATATTGAACTATCTTATATATTGGAGGCTGCTTACTAAGTCTATTCATTTGGCAGCACAATTGCAAAAAATCTATGTAAGGTGTTGCACCTTTGCATTGCGGTCTATGGTCAGTTTTTACAAAGGTAAAATCATCCCCATGTTATTGTATGGACTGCAGATCTTAAATCTGCCAAAATGTAATTGACTTGAGAAGTTGGACGGTATATTATGGAAGAGAACTTTACGTCTTCCGAATTGTGTACCAATTTCGTTTATCAGAGTCGAATTGGGGATAGAATCTTTAGACTCGATTATCTTGTACAAAAAAAGTGAATTGTTTTTCATAAAATCTTAAACCCTCCAGCAAATTCCTTATATTTTTAATCTCAGTCGTAAATATTTAAACGCTAGTTATGTTACTATTACAAGGATGTTTAATGAATGCTTAGTAATTTTCGATGACATAGGTACCAACTGTCAACTGTAAAAAAAAAATTACAACCTAATACAGAAGGTAAAATGATGGGTCTGGTCCCAACAGAATGACAGAATACAAAACTATAAAATGTATGAACATTACAAACGGTGAGGAAAATTAAGACCCTACCAGATTATCTGAATTTGTTTCCAGATAGACAAAATAGTTTGTCCTATCTGAGGTTTAGGCTAAACATGTCATGGACTTTAGACACTATGCGACCCCGTAGAGGGATTGTGAAGGAAGACCGTGCATGTCGATTATGTAAACATTGACGCATTTTACTCTTGAGTACCCTCTTACTTTACTGAGGCATCATGGCGAGCTCAGTTTCTTCTGGATCAATCAACAGATCAAGCAGAAAGGTTGTGGTGATGGTTGTTTACGGGTAAACGCAAGACTGTTATGACTGCACTTTACCGTTTTTGTGATGCTAGGTGAATCGTTCACAAATGGGTAATAAAGAATATAGGTGCTGTGTTGCATTATTATGGGTATGTTCAGGCGAACACGTTGTGGGGATTGTTGATTCCCGGTACATGTAAGATTGGTATATTGCACTTTAGTTATTAGGGGCGATGTGCAATCAGGATATGATGAGTTCTTTTTTTATGTTAAATTGACTACATGAATATTGGATGTACTGAGTATATAATGAATAATTGCATTTTTTTTTGTTTAACCCAAATTGTTTTTTACAAAGGATCTGTGTCGAAGTATTTTCCGCCTTGTGTAGGTTACTTAGGACACCACTCCGGTTCGAGCGAAGATTTTTCAAGTTCCAAGACTTCTAGAGCTTCTAGAGCTTCAGAGCTTCTAGAGCTACCGCAGATCCAGGGAGCCGAGGAGGCTGATCGCCAATCGCCAGATGTGAGGAGACGTCAGGTGCACTGGCTCTTTTGAGGGCCATTTCCAAGAATTTTGCTGCCCTTTTTGACCATCTGGTGGAGTCACCTGCAATCAGCCGCAACCATCTGTATTCTTCGTCTAGAACTGACTGCTGTGTAATGAGTGGTGCCAAGTATGCCCGTCTTTCAGATGTTAATGCTGGACACGATGGAAGGAGGTGGCGCACTGTCTCATCTTGATCCACAACTCCGCACAGGCGACAGTTTGATACAGACGAAAGCGCTCTTGTTGTCAAAACTTTCCTGGTGTGAAGCAAGTTTAAACGAGCACGCATGTAGGTTTTCCTCAGATCTTTCTCAGGGAATTTTCCACAGTTGATTGTGGCTTGGTGGAAGATGTTTTAAAGATTTGGAATGTAGAATTTTCTCATTTGTGTTAATCCAGTCTTGCTGGTAGAGTTTGATCTTGACTCGTCCAGGATTAGAGATGAGCAGATCCTCGTTACATAGTACCTCTTCCAACTTGGTTTGGATTTTCTTGACCCACTCTACTAGCGGTTTGCAGTATACTTTGCTGATTTCGGTGGCCACAACCTGAAAGATCGGGAGAGCATTTGGCATCAGGATTTTCCTGTAAAGCAATATGGCGCTTTGCATTACCATGGAGGTTAAGGATGATAGACCAAGGTCGCGTCAGATAGCTGGCATTGGGGCTGATTTGGGCAAGTCCTGCACCGATTTCCACAGGAATCCGTCCAGCTGAGTCCAAAACTCTGCTGCTAAATTTAGATTGGCCGCCATTCCATATGTAATCGCTGGGACTACTTTTGATTTGCATTTTAGCTTTGGCGAAATCTGTACTTAGGTACACAAGTCCATTTTAAATGTTGAATGTGTTGTACGGATATTAGATTAATTGAATATAAAATGTTTTAAATAATTTGATAAATGGATGATTATGTGTAAGGTATTGTGGACATGTTTACATTGATGTGTAAGGGTTTTTACACTTAATCACAATTAAAAAAAAGAAATGAATATTGATGTGTTTGAGTGCCACTATGACTAAGAAGATTACTCAGAGGGTTGAGCACTTGTTGCAGAGACATATGTACCAAATACCAGCAAGACACACTCACAATTTCTTCTCTCCTTAATTGATAACATTGATAAACTTGAGTGTGCAAACTGTGCTACACAACGATGTATCTGCACCAGCAAATGCTACTTATGCAAGTGAATATAGATTTAGTGAGGTGCAGGTGCAGAGTTCGGTTACTCGAAACCAGAGCTGTAACAAATGGGCAGTTACCGTCAATAAAGAGAATAAAGCATTGGTTAAAGGTGTTTTGCAGCTAAATTTGACACATGAATCAAAGTGTCAAGGCTCATATCCCTTCTTTGCAACAAAGAAATACAGTAACCCTGGACTGTGTAGTACTGCGCTGGGTCTAGTGAAAAGGTTTGTCACATTCTGGTGGCATTGGTTAGCTATTTGTCTGCAAGTTCTTTTTCATGTAGGCTATTTGAGCAGAAGGGCCCTAGACTGGCGAGATATGACACCATGCCACATGCACCCAGCAAGCCTATTTTCATGTCTGCTTACTTGTCACAAAGAGGTTTATTTGTCACAAAAAGGTGAACAATTTAAAATGTTTGTCACATCATGAATCACAATATGCAAGCCTGTGTCAAACAATGACTTTAAGCAGGTCAGCTTAGGGCCCTTCAGTACCGTGCATGCAATGGATGGATTGACAGAATAACCGAACCAACTGGGGAAGATGTCAAAGTACTATTTTATTATCAATTATCACAAAACATAGACTTTATACTGAAAATACGTTAGAGGTGACATCATGCTATGTGGCATATAATGAAAAACCTATCAGGGATTGTGATAGGCTTAAGGAGAACATCTAAGTATACATTACATAGGATCTGGGATTGTGATTGGTTGCCCGGTGTCAGGTGGACAATATATGCCTACCCCTAAAACAGGTTATCTTTAAAACCTATAAGTACACAGTTTTCAATTGGTCTTCAAACTATAAGGTCCTTTGTTATACGGACCTCTACAATTGGTTGGCATGCTTGTGCCATGTCTGGAACATTTGATTCACTTAGCAGCATGTAAGCCCAGACCCAGGTGCAAGGAGGTGGGCCTAACTCTATCTCCCCACCCAATTAGCTCAACATTCTCATCGCCCATGCCTTCTGCCATGAAGATTGTCTTTGAACTTGGCCTTGCAAAGTATCCTTGTCTCTGGGAATACATGGGAATACATGGGAGTGCAGGCACTCACTATTGTTGTTCCAGGACTCCAAGTTTGACTCTATTTTCATCCTTGGCTCACGTGACAGGAGACTATGATTTGGTCCATTCTGCAGGTTTTAAATATCTTAAATGAATAAAACTTTGCAATCTTGGTGTTCTTTCTCTGCACCTTAACAAGAGATGATTCATCCTTTGCACGTTCACCACTTTCAAGAATAGATAGCTGACTTTGGCTGCATCAGTTTTGATACCATGCCAGACAGCCTGGCCATGCTGCTCCACAATTTCAGCTTATTCTTGCTCCAACACAATTCTCCCTTTCTTCTTCATGGGTCCTAGCTTACTAAAATTCATGATACTGATGTCCAGCTTCTATACAGTGGCGGCTTTGCCTGCATTCTATTCACTACATATAGCCAGCTTCTATGATGACTTAGTCTATCTTGCATTTCAGCGTCTGTACAATTATTGAACGGTTGATTCTCTACAGCACTTCCTGCATGCGTAATCTTCTTTTTTCCTATTTAAAAGTTCACTTGACTCTTTACTACATCATTAGTTTCTGTCGGATCCATGTGTCCTCTTCAGCCAATATCTCGGGACGTTGCACATGTCTCTTGTGACGTCACTAGCTTCTCTCTTTGCTCTTTTTCATATTCCTTCAGGGAGTTTCTCCCTCAGATTGTCATCTCTTCAGGGATATATTCGATAGGTTTGTCTCAATGGGTTTCTTCTTTCGAATATACGCTGCAGTATTGGCACAGCTACTGCTGTCAAACACAGCACAATCTCAGACTGCCAACATATAGGTGATAGAGGGGTGGGATTTCCTGCAGAGGCATGCAACTGTTCCTCTACACAGGTCTTAACCACATAGTTTCTGTTGCTGGGTGTATTTAAAGCTGCATGATACAGTAGTACATTCCAGATGAGAAGATTTCGGCTCGGCTCAGCTGATATTCTAGTTCTGGATACATCCCTTGGCGATGGAGAAAATAAAGGTGGAATGATTCTTCTTTTTCAAAAGCTTTTTGTAAATATTGTCATACTGGGTCATCATATGATTGGTGCACTTACCAAGTCAGGACTACAGTGCATGAAAGCTAAACATTCACATGTCATTTTTCTTTTTTCATTCCATCCAACTCCATGGTGAACTGGCTGTTATAGTTCAAAAACAGACAAGCCCACATACACACAAACTAAATAAAACATGAATTTATTCACCCTGGTGTCTGGGTACTTGTTTGCCTCAGGGGAGGAGCATGTAGCCTACTTAGCTGGGCCCAAAATCGAGCTAGGGGATATACATGACTCAGGAGTGAACGAGCTTCTCAACCCAATCCCACTGGCCTGCAGCACATGGGTCAAGCGGGGTCCTCGTTAAGTGCAAATGCAATGCCACATATTTCTATTGTGACTGATCATCTACTAAGCAGCCACAATCGCTAGAAAGCATTCACAAACGTCAGCACGTCCCTGTTTAGGGTGGTAAGTCATAATTTAGAATACAATAATTTAGACAGTCAAAATGTCGAAAAAAATGTTTCGAAAAAAAAAATGTAGAAATACAATAATGTCGAATAGTTTCTTTATTTTTTCGAAATGTAACAATATATAATTTAGTTTCTTTATTTTTTCGAAATGTAACAATATATAATTTTAAAAGTGTAACAATATGTAATTTAAAAAGTGTTATGTTAAATATATATATATGTTTTAATTCAACTTTGAAATCTTTAATATATTAAACGTCCACTAGATGGAGATATTGCTTTAAACATATATTTAGTTAAGTACTAATACTTTGTTTTTGTTTCTTACGTTCATTACGTCCTGCTACGTAAACGTAACCGCCATTTTTAAAGTTCATTCTGCGAACGGTTCTCCCGCGGTGGACTGGCTGTTACTCCGCTCTTGCATTTTTGGGATTTTTTCTGCTTTTACCTTGGATGCATCCTGTTTCGTTCACTGGATTTACTGGGTTGTGTGGATTTGGATTTTGTTTTCCTCCTTTATGTACTGTGGATCGTGGATTTTTTTGTTTCTTCTGTGTTTTCGTCTGGATTAATACTTTTTTCTTTCCTGGATTATGGTTTTTTCATGCCTTTTTTTCGTTGAATATTCTCATGGATTGCAGCTTCACATTTGGATTTTTGGAGTCCTTCTTCCTGGAGTAATGGATTTGTTTCTTACTGGGTTTTTTTTCGGATTAATGGATTTCCCGGTTGGATTGGATGGGTTTACTGTACCTATCCCACAATGGAATCCAGAGTACTTTGAATCGTAAGTTTTATTAACATTTTAAGTTGAATGCCACAGTATTTAAGTAGTTTTCTTTGTTTTCCAAGTTGAAATCTTGTACTATTTGATTAGTTTACTTTTGTAATCTCTATATTTCCTACGTTTTGGTCCTTGGTTTGCCAATGACAGTGTTTGTGGCAACCGAAATTCCTGGTGTTGTCCTTCTATTTTTACATTTTTCAGAAAATGCCATAGATTTGGATTGTGGATGCTGAAATTCTTATTTAAGCGGCTATACCAGCCTTCTAGTGTGTTATTTGTTCTTGGTGTATTGTCCAAAGTTGCCTGGTAACAATTCCATAATTGTATTTGGTATTTTGGTCTGTGTCTATTTCCACTTCGAGTTAACTGCCCAATCCACGTGTTTTCAAAGTAGTCCAGTAAGTTTGTATTGTCCTCTTCATGATTTTTATAGTAATCACTGTCTATCAAATGTTCGTAAAAATCAATAACATAATTTTCTTGTACAAACGCTAAAGCAAAAAGTTTTTTAATGTTAAACTGATAGCAACTGTCCTCTGTATATTTTGTACCAAATCCTAATTTCTGTATTTTTCGTCAAACACTCTGCATAAAATGAAAAAAACATCCCTGAACCCTAGTCTCTCTGTACACTGTCGAAAATCCTCTAATCTGAGCTGATTCATAGTCCATGATTATTGTTTCTGGGTTTGATTGTGGTGCCGTTTGTTTAATTTTACTGTACACGATTTAGTATGCTTCTTCAGTTTTTTTCGGCATTAAAACATATGTTAGTGGTATTATTTTATCATTTAAGGTTCCATGCACTGTGTAAAACTGGTAAAAAGGTTGTGGGCATATCTTAAATGTCGCGTCACTTTGCCATTTTTTACTACGAGTTAGATGTTCAAAGTTCGCTGCTGTGGAGAATATTAATATTTTCTCACTGTTCATCTCAATTGTGGCATGATAAAAATGTTCGCCTTTGGCAGTTACCTTGAAAACATCCGGGATTACTACATCCTTAAATAACATCAGTGCCGGTGGCAGATTTTCTTTCACTTGTTTTGTGCGGTTTATTGTGCGTTGCATTAGTTTCTCTGCTGGCAACTGTGCTGTTATATGGGTTGGTAAGTTGCCACAAACATCTCTAAGCACAAATCCACTACTTTCCCCTTGATCTTCAATGGCTTTTCTTTTTAGTTCTGTCAAGGTTTTTCTGATGATTATATTAGTTTGATCAGGCATATGGTTGTGTTCATGTTTGCCTTGTACTTCTGAGCCCACTGTTATCGCTCTTGCGTTGCATTTAGTTTTTGTATATTCTGTGCAGCGCCAGTAAATTCGGTCTTTTCTTTGGCTTTCTTTGTAGAATACGTAGCCATTCAAAATTAACTGCCTTCCTCCCTTTTGCGTGGTTATGAACTCCACTTTGTTCTCCATTTGCCAACCCAAAGTAACCGAGAAAATTATGTTTTATCTATATGTCTTTTTACTCTATTGTGTGTTGTATGATTTAATGATGTTTACTTTCATGTTCGTTTGTCTTACCTGGTTTGTATCTGAATGAACCTCAATCCATTGCCTGGAGCACTTTCTCAGGAGATGTTCTGTCAGGTAATGACGGTTTTTCACAGCCGTTACTAGTTTCCTGGTGAAAAAACAAGGTTCTTTACTCGTGGTTGTCACCTATTGTATTAACCATTTCGTAACCTAATTTTTTCGAGTATGTCAGATGAGTGGGTGATCGTGGTTGTTGGGGAGGTTTAGGGCTGGTGTGGTTCAGGATGTTGGGTGAGGGGGGTTGCTGCGGGGGTTGGGGGATCCCCCCACTAAACAATACTCCTTATTTTTATTTATTTCGTGTTAAGTACACTAATTAGTCCTTTTTTTTGACATTTTTTTTCGAAATATTGACTCTTTTAATGATATGTATAGATTTTCGACATTTTTTTTTCAACATTTTTGTACGCCGACATTTTTTTTTTACATTATCACTATAAACCCCCTTTTAGACAAGAAGGCCTACATTCTGACAAGGACAATCATAGCTGTTACTACACGTGAATTTGCCCAGAAAGATCCTTAGAGAAGTAGACGCAAAGCTTGCATTTTGGGATAAGTGTGGCCACTGGTTCATTCTTCAAGCTCCCTAAGGAGCAGAACAGGAACTTCACAAATGGGCCGAACTATGTGGAGCCGAAAATAGAGGATAGGGTTGATTTTCTCAAAAAAGGTTCCACCCGCTGATTGACTTTCAACCTGGTTTTGAACTGTGATCTGCCCAGTCGTGGGTCTGTACTGATAACAAGTACACTGACATCATGAATCCAAGCATTTCCTAGCACTCCCATATGGATCCATAATCTCTGTGGACGTGTGGAGCCCTTTTAAGTCATATTTCCATCTCGTCCATGTGTGTTCAGCCCATGGTACTGGCTCTTCGGGTGGATAATTGGTAGTATCAAGAAAAGATCTGAGTGTAAACCAACGGCCGCTGAACCCCTCCAGCCCCGTTGAACCCCTCCAGCCGATGAACCCCTGGACACATCAATCAGAGCCGCACATATTGAGGAGAGAGTGTAGATGTATGTAGATGAAGTGATTCTATAATTAAGGCATGGCTTAAAGATGTCTGCCTTGGTGGGTGAGGCTTAGTCATTTGATTACCATGTGGGCCATTGTATTTATATACAGGGAAGAACAATGCTCTTTTGTCACAAAATAATGTAAAATAGATATAATATTTTAAGGGAAGCAGTTAGGGTCTTACAATGGGGTGCGTTTGAGTGACATTGTGAACAGGTTGTGGAGGGGAGTAAAGGGAACAGTCACTGGGAACAATGCAAGAGGCGCATACATAAATTAAGGACAATCAACATTAGACATCTTTTGGGATGTGACCATGATGGAGGAAGTGCTAGAATGGAGGCAGAGAAAGTGAGGGACAGAGCCGGGTTAGAGGCGAGGGAAACATGCTAGCTTGAATGCAGGTGAGAGGTAGGTTAAGAGGGTAACTTGGAGGCTAGAAGGTAGGCTTTCAATTTGGAGTATGAAATGGAGTTGATTGTCATTCTATACCTTGACTGCAAAGACGTCCTCAGCATGTGTAACAGTGCCCCTTTCATGTCCTCCTGTTTGTGCACCTATATCAGCAGGATTTCGAGGTAACCGGCAAAACAATAGCGTTGCATAGAATTATGATGGCTCACATTTTCCTTTTGAAAATGTAAATTGTGCCAAATTCATGAATATCCCTACTAGACCTGACCTGTCAATACTTGGTTGGCCTTAAATCCATGACATCACATGAGTTGGGAGTGCATGTGTTCCCATTTTAGTTGTGGGGCTGAATTCTGGCACATGAGTTGGGTAGAGTGGCCGATCCACACTCAGAGACCAATTATCTGGTTACTTTGCACCACATATTGATATAATTGCTTCAAAAAACCATCACAAATGGGTTTTGAGAAAGGCGTATCCCACATATGGCACTTGGGGATGTGATAATGAGGAACCACCTTCTAAATAGGGCTGAAATTAACGTAGTGGGCTTGACCGTGTGGGCATTTCGCAGAATGTTTGGATTATTTGGCGCTAGTGTTCCATTCCCTTCCTTCCTGCCCATTAAGAACAAAGCGGACATGGACATCACTTTTTAGAGAAAGGGCATTAAAACGCTCAATAAGCTGCGCTCGAGCAGTGGAAGGTAACGCAGACTTGCTGCGCAATGGACTTACTTCTTGATTTCAGGCTGAGGACTGCTTTCCGCCACCTCCTGGTCACCTTCCCAAAATGCCTAAGACCACAAATTTTACAGATGTGGAACATTGCCATATCTACCCTGTGTGTGCATGGTGTGCATAGCGTACCCGCGGCGTGACAGGATTGACAAAGCTGGGTTCCTCCTGTGGCCGGCGATATCCTCCCATGCTAAGCTTCTGGTCCACCAAAAATGAAACCGCCTCAGAAATATTCGGGATCAATTAACAGACCTCCCCAATTATTGAATTATATAATATTCTTCTATAGCGTGAACCAGGTCCAAATGCATCATAGTGCTTTACAGATTCGAAACATATAGGATAAATTCCTAAACACACACAACCCACAACAATTAAAAATTTACAAAATGTCATAAAATGTACAATTAAGAGAGATTAATCAATAAAACCATAAAAAAACAGATTGCCGTAGCCAGCCTTTCAACGTTTTTCTGAACCTGAAATAATCATGGCTCATGCAAAGGTCAGTAGGCAAAGAATTCCAAGCTGAGACTGTTGACCCGGAAAAAGACCTTTTCATAGAGGAGGGCAACTTGACTTTACAGACTCCCAGGCGAAGAGATGCCCAGCTTCGAAGGCCTCTTGAACCCCCAGAAATGTTTTGTTTCTCAGCCAAATAAGAGGGGGGTTGCCAATGGATTGCCTTGTAAGTGTTGCATAATAACTTACAGGTAATCCTGGCCTCCAGTAAAAGCCAGTGCAGGGAATCTGGGATCGGCATCATGTGCTCAAATGTCCGAGCTAACACCACCAATCGGGCTGCGGCATTAAAGGCGGCCTTTAAAGGAGCCAGTGAGGAAATCTGTATGCACAAGGGAATCGAATATCCATAATCAATGTGTGATCAAACTAAAGATTGCACTAAGGTGCAAACATGATATGTTGAAAAGAAAGGTTTCATGAGGCCCAAATGAGCAGGTTCCACTGCAGCATCCATATGTGGAATTAAAGTGAGTGGAGAATATAGCTTAAAGCCCAGCGACTTGACCAACTCGGAAAATCCTGAATCTGGAATTTTCGCATTCAAAAATCTAATTTAAAAAAGCTGGTTGATCACCAGAACGGGACACTAAACGAAGTTCAGCCTTAGAATGATTTTGTTTTAAAAAATGAGGTGTCATTACGGGGCTTGTTTAACGACATTCTCAAGCCATATCGCAAACGTCATACACCTAAGACCATATGGCTCCATTTCAGGACTTCGTATAAATTAGTCCAACACATAAAAGGCATCCTTCCAGATCATCTGCTTTTGGATCATAAATAATGTAGTGGATTTCTTATTTTAATTGGTGTAATGATTTATGAATTAAATAACATGATTTACTGATTGTCGAGTGAGCAAATGTATTTCGTGATGCTCTGACTATTTGTATGTGTAGTGTTGTGCCCCTTCTGCTTATATAGCACATAAAGATTTATTTTTAAAAGCCCAATATGTTCACTATGGACCTTCCCAGCCCATCATTTCTTCTCGTGACCTCCCCTTCTTTCTAATTAAAGAAATCTAACCAGGATGTTTTCAAGAATATGTAATGAGGCAATAAACCCGGAGATGCCGTGGCATTACCGGCCAAGGTATTGACCATGGGGCCCATAGTTACAGGCCTGAGCATAGGGGCTTATTGCCATTAGTACCCCGGCCATTTAGCCCGGGATACTAATGTGTTTTTTCCCAGCTGCGAGACGCATTGAAGTTTGCAGCCGGGGAATTTTTTTTTAAAAAAAGTAACAAAGAAATGGCCGCCCTGGACCGAAACGTAGTCCATTTTCTGTTTCTGTGGTGGCCATAGTAAACAACAAATATGGCCACCATGCAAGGGGAGAAGGAAGTACGTGTAGTCCCTTCTCCCGTTCCCTGGCGACCATTCACTTACATTGAAACAATAAATAAACATTAAAAATGACCACCTTGGAAAAGGGAGAAGGGACTACGTGTGGTCCCTTCTCCCTTTCCATGGTCACCTGGAAAAAAAGAGTGTACCCAGCGTCCACAGGATTACAGTGTGGTATGGCTCGGAAACGAGCCAATCCACAACAAGTGTATCCCGTGGATTTGCGTTGCCGAGTACTAATAGGTAATAAATAGCAATGCCAGCTTTTCGTGTATCATGTACATCCACAATTGTGGCATTTGGTAGCACTGTAACAACATATGCTAGTGTGACCCACCTCAAGAGGAGGACATGATGAAAGGCTGAGTATGACCTGCTTGAACTGAAATCAGTGATGCAGTGACCGGTACTTTCTGCACCGATCTCGGGTACAAGCAGTTAACTAACTCAGTTGTGTCATTGACATTAAGGTTCTATTCACATATAGCTAGCTATAAGTCTATCAAGTTATCCATTGGACGAAAGTGCATGACAGGTGGCTGTATTGATTTTAGTTTTTTCTTAGCAAATTGTATTGATTTTAGTTTTTTCTTAGCAAATTGTTCTTTTTAAGGACATGATGTCCTTAAAAAGATCGTATGGCAGTAGGAAAACCCAGATAATTGCATCACATATTCCTGACCTGTAACAAGCCTGATCTTTAAATGAAGGCAAAGCAGCATTTCGTGGACTCTGGCTGCCTTTGTTTCCATCAGGCACTCTGCATGCACAGTCTTTTTTCTACTTATCAAGAATAACACCCTGGGAATTTCTTCTCGCCGTAAAGAACAGCGTTATTTCCGTATGGCTTCCTAGGGGAAACCTTATCCAACAGACATCATTACTAAAACGACCAAGATGGGCTCCTTCCACCCTACACTTAAGGAAGTCCCTGAAGCCTCTACTCTTCAAAGAACATCTTTCTAATCGCTGATCACACCACTCAATCATGCTTCTCTCTCTCCTCCTCCCCCCAAGCTCCTCTCATACTGTGTTCCCTAATTGTAACCCCTCAGGTGTATCCCCTATGTAGAGCACTCCATTGTCTCTGAGCAAGTGTGTACTCTTTTAGTCCCATATATCCATAGTAACTGCGTGTTGGAAAATAGAGGGAGGAAAGGAAAATAATTTCAGGGACTCAAGAGAGTCTACAACTTGCTGACATTTGACTGATTTGACAAGTTTTTTATTTAATGGTTTAATTAGGTCTGTTTTGAAGGCTGTATTTATTCTACATAACCAAAAGTGAATATGTGGACAACCCCTTCTGCTTATTGCTCCTCCAGAACAATTAAGAACAGCATTGCTTCCCTTGCTCCAGCCTTGGCCAATTTGTGCAATCATTCCTTTGCAACTGGATCTGTCCCCTCTCGTCTCAAGCAATCCCTTTTGCACCCCCTCCTGAAAAAGCCTTTTGCTTATCCTTCCTGCCCGGCCAACTATCGCCCAACTCTAGCACTCCTTAGCTGGGAAACCTCCTTGAGAAATTGGCCACCTTTCAGCTAAACCTCCACACTGAATCTGCTGGCTATCTCCATGACCATTAGTCTAGCTTCAGATCGTCCAGAGGCATGGAAATTTATTTCCTGAACTCCCGTGAAGATATGCTCTCCAATCTTGACTCCAGCTCTCACTCTGTCCTCATCCTACTTGACCTCTCTTCTGCCTTTGACCCAGTCAATCACGCCACCCTGATCAACTGGCTCAGTGTGAACCTTGGCATCCCTGGACAGGCTCTGGAGTGGCTGACATCCTCTTGGACTGACCCTCCCAGGTCCAACTTGGGGTCTTTCTCTCCACCACCTCTCTTCCCACATGTGGTGTTCCCCAGGGCTCTATCCTCTCACCCTGACTCTTCAATGCCTATCTGGCTCCTCTGGCCCACCTGATCTCTACTTTCTCCTCTAACATTCAGTGTTATGCTCACTCAGCTCTCTTTCAGGCTGCCCTCAGCCTTCTCTCCCTCCTCACTTATTCATGACTGTCTATCCACTATTCAAGGATGGTTCACCTCTAGCACTCTAGCAACCTCTGCCTTAATGACAGTAAGACAGAGATCCTTCTGATTGGGTCCCCTTCTCCTGCTTTTCCCCGCTCCCTCTGGCTGCTTAAAACTGAAGGGCCATGATTAGGCCCAACCCAGCACGGCAGCCCTTGTGCCATTTAAAAATGTGCTGGCAGAATGAAGGGCCAGTCCTTGAAATTTCACTCCAGCCATGGGCCTGTTGAATTCAAGTGTGCAGGTTTGCAAGGGAGCATGTGAAAATTGAGCAAAATGACTGACACCATGCCATTCTGTTAACGGCCACACTGAAAGAATGAGCGCTTTGTCAATAAAGGAAAAATGACTAAAAGGACAGGAATATTCTACATACAAGTAGACACCATGAACACTGATACTGCAAATGTGCGTGTGATTTCTACAGTTTAAACCAAAAGAGAGAAATACATAAAGAATACAGGGAAAAGGGCTCCCCTTGTCAAATGGCCACTGATGAATAAACAACCTGTGATGTCAGTGGGGGATGCTTGCCTGTCTCAATTTCTTCAAGAAATCTGCCTATTTAAAGTGACCAGCGATGTATATTGGGCCAGATGTTCTGTGTTCTTCAATTTGAAGCTGCAGTTTGGTTGAAGGGAGCAACCCCGAGTGCAAAATGGTCATCCTGTTCTCTTGGAATCACACCTCTCCGTGAAGCCTGATGCTGACCATTCGTAGGCCACTATTGTCTGCTCTGCCAGGAAACCTCATAAACTGTGAAGTGGCCTTATGATAAGTAACAGAGAGGGAGAGTGTTCCCGTAGCATATGTCTTAGGCTTGTGTAAAATAATGTTAATATGCAAATGTCTTACATAAGCTTCTATGGGGATAGAGAGGAGATCATATTTTTTGCACGTTTCTCCTCAACCATAAAGTGTGCTGAAGCCATAATCTAAGTACCCCTTCTTCGCGAGCCCGATCTTTGAGTGCAACCTTGATCAACATGTGATGGAAAATAATGTAATCATAAAGGAAAAAGTGATCACATCCACCCCGAAAATCACACCAGAACGTACATTTGTGAGATGATGAATAAATGAATACTCTCCCATTGTGGAAATTCTGAAATGGATAGTATGTTCTAGGGTTAAGTAATGGGGTTAAGTAATGGGCAAACATTTGCAATTCAAATTCACAAACTCCTACCAACATAGAAGTCACTCTGAAAAATGTGGCAGCAGAAAAGACATTTGAAAATCTACATGTTATATTATGTACAAATGTTGTTGCCATGTGTGATGGGTTTTGACCAACATTGATATACAACAGATGTGTTAATGCAGGGGAGTGTCCTCTGTTTTGCCTCCTTTCCCACAAATAACTCTGGTAGCCTATCCATATGAGGGAGTTGTGATTGTAGGGAGGAGGATAATAAATTGTCCAATCATGTCCTGAGAAATGTTGAGTCCACACCTAATGATGACAAATTTTGGAGGTGTGGTTTAGAGAATTAAAATAGCCTACTCTGTGGGAAAAGGGGGAGCTGGCTAAAAAAAACATGAAAGGGGAAACGCTGCCAAAAATGTTTACCAAAGAATGCCCAGAAAAGAAATGGTTTCCAGAATGTAACCTTTTTCTGCAAGACTACTTAAAAGGAAACTGACTGGGATTGCTGTAGGCTCCCTTTGCCTGGAAGCCAAAGTTACAGGGAAGGAGCTGATGGGCCCTGCTGGAAGAGGAGAGCGGGCACCAGAGCAGAGATTTGTAAGTAAGTAGATTGTTCACAGAACCAAGTTTGTTTGTTCATTTATTTATGATGCGCGCCAGACCTGAGGGTATCAGGGCGCAAGGGGTACATGAGTATTTTCAGCTTAGGGTTAAACAGTTATTATACAGTCAAAAGGTTCATTTGCAAGGTATAAACGTACAGCCAGCATAATCCGGAAGACATTACATAAAGGAGAGTAGTTAACATGAAATAGGCATAGTGATGTCTATTTACAGTGCAAAAAGAGTAGTAATAGTAGGACAGTGACTGGAGTGAATTTAGTGGTCATTTTATTTGAGCCAATTGATGATGTTAAGTCTGAAGTTCGGGTATGTTTGGTCCACCCTCAGGGAGGGGGCTAGGGAATTCCAGAGCTGTGCAGCTTTGACTGGGAAGCTACGCCCTCCAGCTCTGGTCAGTTTGAACCTTGGTACAATCAAGCAATTTGTGTTAGCAGTTCTGGTGGGCCGGTTGGAGGAAGTTCTATTATTACTCTCTATGAGATAGCGGGGTGCAGCATTGCGTAGGCACATGTGTGTTAGTGAGGCAATTTTAAGTATGATTTTGTTGCTAGTGGAGAGCCAATTATTTTGTCTCCTTACCTCAGAGATGTGCTCTTTTCTGGATATGCCTAGTGCTGCTCTAAGGGTATTATTCTGGAGAGTCTGAATTTTACGGATGATATACTTATTGGCACCTTGGTATAGGGCGTTACAATAGTCCAAATATGGACAAGATTCAAGTTCTGGCCAGAATGGTACAGCTATTTTTAGATAGGAATGGTTTGTCGGCTGTAATCAACTTACATGTGTATTCAAAGGCAGAGGCCATGGAGTTAACCTGTTTGGCAAAGGTGAGGGTGGAATCCAGGTAAAACCCTAAAGGTTTTATCTCTTTAGCGACCTTGATAGTATTGCCATCAATATTAAAGGAGGCGTATTTGTGGCCAAGTTTATTTAGGTTGGGTGTAGTTCCCAGAATGATGAGCTCAGTTTTGTCATCATTCAGGCATAGACCATGGACAGCCATCCATGCCTGGATGATGAGGTACATTTTGTTTACCAAGGCCAAATCCTTAGCATAATCCCCAGTAAGTGGTATGGGAATCTGGATATCAACTGCATGGTTAGTGTAGGTGATACCAAGATGGTCCAGATCATCGAAAAGGGGATTAGTAAATATATTGTACATTGTGGGTGAGACACAGGAGACCTGTAGCACTCCATAAGTAAAAGGAATTGGCTTTGCTGCTGCTGATGGCAAGAAGACTCTCATAGTCTGGTTGCTTAGAAAGGATTGGATCCAGACTATGGCCTTCTGGGAGAAGTATACTGCTAAGTCAAGGTGACTATAAGGACCTTGTGGTCTACCAAGTCGAACGCACCTGAGGGATCAAGAAGAAGTAGTAAGGCTGATTTCCCTTTACCTCTAAGCTCGTCGATTTGGGCCTTGAGGTCAATTAGCGCCATCTCGGTACCATGTTGGGGCCTGAATCGTGATTGACAGACTCCTAGTAGCTGGTTGTGCTCTAGGTAATCCTGTATTTGGAGATAAACTACCCTATCTAAATTTTTTAGTAAGAATGGCACTGTTGTTATGGGCCTATAGTTGGTGGGTATAGTTGGATCTAATGACTGTTTTTTGAGGAGCGGGAGTACCCAGGACTCGTTCAGATTACTAGAGATGGTGCCAGTAGAGAAAGAGGCATTGATTAGTTTCATTATGAAGGGTGCCTGGTCTCTAGCCGCATCTTTAATGATTTGGGCTGGGCATTTATCTCCCTGACAATTAGAGGGTTTGAGGGAGAGGATGATTTTTTTGACCTCGAGAATTGAAACTTTAGCAAAGCTAAAGCGTTGTGCTGGATTATGTGGAAGCGAGGCAGTGCAAGCCGGGGTGTTCATGTTAGGTAGGTTTACTTTTTTTTTGCAATCTTACCCTGAAGAGACGTGACTTTGTTAGAAAGAGCCTTCTGTATATCGGAACACCACATTTTATCCTTCACACAATTATCAGGCACAGGGATCAGGGCTTCAAGTTCTTTTAGGATTACAAAGAGTTCCTTTGTACTTGAGTTAGCTTGCAGGATCCTATTATTGTACGTTTCCTGTTTGGTGCATAGTATTTCTTTCTTATAAAGGGTTGAGATATTGATAAGGTTGGCTCTGTTTACATCAGAAGGTAGTTGCCTCCAAATGCCTTCGCATTTTATTTTTTCCATTCTTAGGGGTTTGAGGCGTGGGGTGAACCAAGAGTTCAGATGTGCTCTGGGATTGCTTTTTCTCATTTATAGAGGGGCAATGGTGTCTAAGGCTTGCTTCAGTCATGGTTTTATTATATTAATTAACTAGAGTAGTGGAGTCAATGGAATCAGGGAAAGCGGGATCTGTCTGTGTTGTTCTCTCTCTCCATTAAGTAAGGGGTTGTGGGATAACTGAGTAGATCCCTAGAATATTTTTACTAAAAAGATGATTTAATTATTCCTGCATAGAAACTGAGTGCAGGGCAGAGCTCAGAAGAATTATAAACCTCCACCCTCCTTTCCTAGCAGATTAATCAAAAACTATAGACTCTTCAATAACTGAATATGTTGCATTTTACTAGCTCCAGCCTTCCTACAGGAAAAGGGGTGTTTTCACCCTTCATCAGACTTGACCTTAAAGCAGGGTCTGCTAACTCTCTCAAATCCATGCTCTGGTGCTGGGGAAATATAGGTGCAAAATACAATAAGTGGGAGTTTTTATTAAATGCACACATTCTACTGAGAGTGATACAGTGACCCTGAGCAAAAAGAGATGTGCATTGCTTCAGGACTGCCAACAAAAAGCATATTATAAGATTGAACTTTACCAATAAAATGTGTTCTCAAATGCATGTATTTTGAGTGCAGAGAAATGAAGCCCACTTTCAAACTGAATGTATAAATTCCTGTGAACATTCTAAGCTGAGAACCAAATGACAATTTGCTTGGTTGGACTGTAATATTGCGACGCATTGTTTGGTTTAATCATTTGGAGTTTGTGGGACAGGAGATAAAAAGAGTAAACCTGATTTGTATTCTGTCAAATTCAAAACAAAAAGTGTCCCATCTATTTTGTGTAAATTCATTAATTATTTTCTAGATATCTATTAAAACCATTTGTTAGTAAAAATATCTATTATCTCAAAACCCCGACCTGGTTCTTGAATTAGTGTGGCACAGGGGGAGAAAGCCTTGGTGATATAATATGTTGTTCAGACAGGGCTAAGCAAACTCAATATTAAAGGAAAAACGGTATTTGGTGTGGCGCTTTAGCTGTGGGGGAGAAGGTTCTTCCCATGTTAATTGTGGTCCTCAATAGATATCATTACAACGGGGGGCTCGTCCGGAATTTAGACTGGTGTTCTGACTCGTGACAAGTGCACGGTATAGCAGGCCAGTCATTTTTGTGTAAAATCAATAGGTGTTTGGGGGTTATTCATGTTTTGTTGAAGTACTACTTTGGTCTGGCCTCTGAGAATCAGAGGAGTATTGAGGAACACAAGAACCCAAAGTAATCCAAAAGTAATCTGATTTGACCAGATATTTAATTTAGAAATTTTAGACATTTACTGACTGCAAAAGACAGGACTGTGTTGCCGTGGAAAGTGTTTTCAAATTTGTAAGAAACAATCACTTTTAAGCATGAGTGCTGTAGAAATGGAACAGACCAGACAGAATCTTCTCTCAATGTTGTTCATTTGGGGTGAAAGGGACGAGATGAATGCTGGCACCTGGCAGGCCAGAATAATTCACAAAGTCACAGAAGTAACCATTGATATTTGGGTGGATAGGGGTCTGTTACACAAATAGTTAGAACAATTCTACATTACCCAAAATATTAAGAAAGAGCAGATTCAAATGGCACATACTTTCATTTGCAATTATGATATATGATATGATATGATATGATATGATATGATATGATATGATATGATATGAGCTGAAGAGCGATTGCAAAATAAAGAAGTCAGTTTGCTGGATAAAACAGGGGACCCAGAAGAGACCCAGAAATGTTTATAGAAATTAGAAGAACAATTACAAAACAGTCACATTGCAGAGCTAAAATATGAAGGGTACATTCAACAACCAAACGATGAAATAGAAACCCATTTGCAGTCCAGTGCTGAAGTGGGAATGCAACTCTCAGCACTGCATGATGATGCACGTAGATAATGTATGGAGGATGTAAGCACACTCCAAGGCAGGACACATGACCAAACTGCTTACAGTAGGATGTTGTTAGAAGAAATTGTAGCTTTTAAACAAATGATAAATGAATTGAAAGCTGAAAATAGTCAGCTCGTTATAAAAGGGATTGATTCCCAGGGCGAATTTGATCAAATGCACCAAAACATAAGCAGTTTGAAAAAGAAAAAATATGCAATTGATGGAGGAAAAAGTCCTCCTGAATCAGGAGGTAAATCAGTTGAAGATAGGAGTAGGAAAGGATCCATCAGGTTCTCAGGAATGCACCAAAATTAAGGAACAAAATGCACAACTTTCAGAGCTGTTGAGGCAGGCAGAAAATGACTTAGTACAGACAGTGCATTGCCGAAAGCTCATGTACAGGAAATTAACATCTCAAAAGAAAATCGCCCAGAATATGCGCATATCACACAAGATTCTCAGAGAGAATGAAGCACAGAAAATAAAAGACCGAGTAGTGGCCCAGGGCAGTGTGCATGATGCCAGTCAGGCTTTGGTGTCAGAATTAAAACGTCAACTCTCTGAATGTATTCAACAAATTAGGACTGAAAGAAACATAAGTGAAAGATTCATGAATGAAATACATAAATACAGTCATGCTATGAGGTACTCGGACCAATCAGAATATGAGATGGGGACTTCTGATGAAAAAGAGATGTCACGACCCTCGCCCAAAACCCCCCTCTGGCAAACCCATTGGCCAGGTGGAGTCAGGACTCGGGCCTCTAGAGCCTGGCATCCTCTTCAAAAGCCCTCATGGAGCCAGTCCTGGCGCCTGTGGCGCCAGGCTCATACACCATGAAAAACAATGTGCTTGGAACTCCTTTATTGTATTGTCAGCCAACATGGAGGCATCCACATAGCTTGGTTCCTAAGAACCAAGCTATGCGGTCTAATGTTTTGGGTGTGGTAGCCTAGGGACTACTTTACCTGGACTATTTTGTTGGGGCTATTTAAACCACACCCAAGCAAGACAACACGCTTAGCGTTACTTTGCAGCTTGCAACGTGACACTCACCGTTCCAGCTATTCCCTCGAACCTCGGAGAAGCAGAACCTGCAAGGAGACAAAAGGAACATCATTAGCAGCAGCATCTTACCTACAGTCTTCATCTTTAAACACTCGCAGCTACTGAGAACAGCTTCCTTGAATCTGCACACCTCCCGGACAGAACGACCTGAAAGAGGAAGATAGAGGCAACATTAAAGAAAGCAGTAGAGACATTTACAAATTACGAACTGCTCAAAATGCTTACCTGGCTGGTCGCCTCTCGGCTGGCACCACTCCGGACATTCCACTCGCGCTGAAGAACACCACGACATACAGGGAAGGTAAAACACAGGTTAGCAAAGGCAAGACTTCAAAGCGATGTGCATAGCGCTTACGTACCGCATCATTTACCATCGGGGCTCAACCAAGCCAGTTCGCCACGCTGAACCTCTGCATACCTAAGGCAGAAAAAAGAGACATTTTAAACATGAAGAAAGGCATGCAGGATAGCAACAAAACTAAAGAACAGCAATAAGACCTACCTGAACAATATCAAACGGGCCGGCATCAGTGAAGTAACTGGACCGCACTCGCCCATGAAAGACAACGCGCCCTGCAAAGAAGGCAGGACGGAGAGCACGCCTAATTCTACCACAAGGTGAGGAGAGGGTGCCAGACGGACTGAAATCATACGGGGGCTGGAGGGAGGATACTTACCCCAGTCGGTCAGCCTTGAACAGAGTCTTCCTGTAATTTCAGGCAGAACCTTCCCCGCAGACCACATCAGGGCAAAGCTGAGAAGCATACCAGTGAGTAACGCGGCTGGGTGGCGTCCCTGTGGATACCAGGTGAGCGTAACAGAACGTGAAGTCTACCATAACAAATCCACCTGGGCGCCATGGAGACATCAGAAATGGACCAATTGGCCCAATTACTAGGAGAGCTTCGTGCTGATGTTCATTCTGCCTGACAAGAGACTAATGCCCTCCGGTGAGACCTAATAGTGACCAAAGAATGTACTGAAGAGATTAGCAGGCAATACATGCAATCACAGGTAGGACAGACGCCTCTACCTGGAAGCAATCCAACGATGCAAAACCCCGCCATACCACCCACTCAGGTACAGATGATCACGTTACCTGGAACAGTGCCCCTGGCACCACCAGAAAGGTTCTCAGGCGACCCACAGGAGTATGCGGCATTCATCAATCAGTGCCGCCTTCATTTTCTTTGTAGACCTGGAGCATTTCCAAACGACCAAGCTCGGGTAGCTTTTGTCTTATCATACCTGAGTGGTAGTGCAGCAGATTGGTCGGTGCCGTTGGTAACCCATGATGATCCTCTATTACATGACTTTGGGGGGTTCCAGAGAGAAATGGAGAAACTTTTTGCTCGCCATACCCAGGAACAAGCAGTAGACAATGAACTCTTGTCCCTCCAACAGGGGAATCAGGACTTGTTAACGTACATTACTACCTTCAACAGACTGGTTGCCGAAGCTAGGTGGCCAGAAAACAAAAGAACTACGTTATTCCATCGGGGCTTGCGAGACGAATTAAAGGACGTCTTAGCCCAGGTGGTTGATCCACCCAGAGACTGTGCAGAATTCATAAATCCGGTCGTGCAGCTAGACCACCGGTTGCAGGACCGAAAGGCAGACCGGTCTAAGACGGACCCTTGGACCGTGTATGTTCAACCAAGGGAAAACATACCTCGTGTACCTGAAAACGCTGTAGAACCCATGCAGATTGGAGGGATATGGCCTCCATTAACAAAACAAGAGCGGGACAAAAGAAGACAACAACAGCTTTGTTTGTATTGTGGGAAACCAGGACATTTCCTGAAGGACTGTCCAGTAAAACCCCCCAAGAAGAACAGTCGGGCCACAGAGAAGGATGAAGCTAAGGAATCGGAAAACTACCAAGCTCGACAAACGTAGATGTCAGTTTGTCGAGTGAGAAGAAAGAGTTGCTGACCTCGAACTTTGCAATACCAGTGATCTTAATTGACCACCAACAGTCGGCAATAATGCATGCCGTTGAAGCATACATCGATAGCGGAGCAGTTGGAAATTATATTGATCAAGAACTGGCAGCAGAGATGGGGCTTCCTTTGTGTTCTAAGCCAACTATGCACAAGGTAACCAAAGTGGATGGGACAGAAAACGCTTCCGGACCAGTAACCCAGTGCACAGCCAGGGTAACCTTGCTGTGCCAGGACGGACATCGGGAGTCTGTTTCATTCGATTTCATCAAGGCACCTCAGTTCAGGCTAATACTAGGGATGCCATGGTTGGTTGTTCACAACCCTTTGATAGATTGGCGGGCACAAAAATTAACCTTCCCCGGTGACTGCTCCCCTGCTTGCTATTACCAAGAGGAGACACCCGATGTCTGTATCCCCATGACTCCCGGAGCGACAGTATCAACCCTGGGAGCAACTAATACCTTGCCAAGTGAATACCATGATTTCCAGGATTTTTTCCGAAAGGACCAAGCCAATACATTGCCGCTGCATAGGCCCTATGACTGTCAGATCAACCTTGTTCCTGGTGCACAAATCCCTTGCGGCAGGATCTACGCTCTCACAGAACCAGAAAACCTTCATTTGAAATCCTATTTAGACAAGTACCTTGCAAACAGATTTATCCGTCCTTCGAAGTCCCCTGCAGCCAGTCCTTTGTTCTTCGTACGGAAAAAGGAAGGAGACTTGAGAACCTGTATTGACTATCGCGCATTGAACCAGATCACCGTGAAGAACCGCTACCCCTTGCCACTTATCCCTGAGATGCTAGACCAAGTTAAAGATGCCCAGATTTATACCAAATTAGACCTTCGAGGAGTGTACCACCTGGTCCGAGTCAGAAAAGGAGATGAATGGAAAACCGCCTTCCGTACTAAGTACGGCTTGTTTGAATATCAAGTCATGCCCTTCGGGTTATGCAACGCTCCTGCGGCATTCCAGTATTTCATGAATGACGTCTTAAGGGAGTTAATTGATGTGTGCACCTTAGTGTACATAGACGACATCTTAGTATACTCAGCCTCGGAACAAGATCATGTCAGGCACGTTCGTTCAGTCCTCACCAAGCTCCATCAACATCGCTTGTTTGCAAAGCTTGAAAAATGCTTTTTTCACGTCACCGAAGTAGAATTTCTTGGTTTTATCCTTACTCCAGGAGGCATGAGAATGGACGTGCACAAGGTAGATGCCATTCTGAAATGGCCTTCACCGATGTCTCTGAAAGGGGTACAAAGCATGCTGGGCTTTGCGAACTTCTACCGCCGGTTCATCCCAGACCTCTCTCAGGTTGTGCACCCAATCACAGTACTATTACGAAAAAACCATAAAAGGTTTGCTTGGACCGAAGAAGCAGAAGAAGCCTTTCAGGAACTTAAACAAAGGTTTACCTTTGCTCCAATCCTGCGACATCCTTCGTCCAGACCTCCCTTATGTCGTTGAAACTGATGCATCCAGTCTCGCAATGGGGGCTGTCCTTTCACAGCAGACCCGGAAACGGGCCAGCTACATCCTGTGGCCTTCTGGTCGAAAAAGTTCTCACCTCCAGAGATTAATTATGCCATCACGGACAAGGAACTCCTGGCTATAAAATCCGCCTTTAAAGCCTGGAGGCACTACCTTCTGGGGGCCAGACACACCATTACAGTCATCACAGACCACCGACACCTGCAATATCTCAAAACAGCCAAGGCCCAGTCCTCGGGCCAATTACGGTGGGTCCTTTTCTTCACCGAATATGATTATGTAATCACATTTCGACCAGGAGTCAGAAACGGAAAGGCGGATGCTTTATCTCGCATGGGCATAGATGAAATAGTATATAAAACTCCAGACCCAGTACCTATTATACCTGAAGACAAACTCTTGGGTATCACAACAGCCTTAACACAAGCAGAACTACGAAAATAAATCCAACAGACAATGAATCCTGATGCCTATCTCGCATGGCAAAACAATATACCATCAAGGACCATCTACCCTTTTTTAGGGATCGCCTATATGTACCCAGGAAGGAATTACAACAGCATATTATTTCAAACTATCATGACTCACTGATCGGAGAGCATCCTGGGATCGCCAAAACCCTAGCTAAGGTGAAAGAGAACTTTTGGTGGCCTACCTGGCATAAGGACATCATTTAGTATATTCAGTCCTGCGGTGTCTGCGCACAAAATAAATCACAGAAACAAAAACCATCTGGTCTCCTACAACCATTGGACAGTCCTCCAGTTCCATGGCAAACTCTTTCCCTTGACTTCATCACTGATCTACCTCCAAGCCAAGGGTTCAACACCATCCTTGTAGTTGTGGACTTATTCTCGAAGATGGCCCATTTTATTCCTCTCAAAGGCCTCCCAGACGCAGCTACTTTAGCAAAAGTGTTCCTGGAGGGCGAGGTTAAGCTACATGGCTTCCCTTCGGTTCTGGTCCCTGATCGAGGCAGCCAGTTTGTTTCAAACTTCTGGAAAAAATGTTGTGCAATGGCGCAGATCGACGTTCAGATATCTACCAGTCACCATACCCAAACGGACGGCCAAACCGAGAGAACCAATCAGACACAGACACTCGAGCAATATTTATTGTGCATGCTTGACCACGAACAAAGGAATTGGAAAGACCTACTATGGATATCTGAATATGCATATAACAATTCTTTGCATTCAAGCATGGGACAAATGCCCTTCTATACCCTTTATGGCAGACATCCACGTACCTCTGAACTAGACCTTCCAGCCAGCTTGGAAATGCCAGCGGTAAAGACTCTACACACAACCATTACTCAGGCTTTCAAAAGGGCAAAGGAACACCTTATTCATGCCAAAGAAAAACAAAAGAGATTCGCCGACCAACACCGGAAAAAGGCCCCTGATTATCAAATAGAAGACAAAGTTTGGTTAGCTGCTAAATTCGTACCCATCAAGGGAACCTGGACCTTTCATCCAAGATTCTTAGGTCCCTATACCATTAAGGCAATTATCAACCCAGCAGCCGTGAAACTGGATTTACCACCTAATCTACACATCCACCCGGTATTCCATGTGTCCCTCCTGAAACCAATGCAACCCGGCACACGGATTGGGACACCACCTAAGCCCATACTTGTTGACGGAGAACCAGAATTCGAAGTCAAAGATATCTTGGACTCTAAATACTCTAGGACCAAGCTATATTATCTCGTCGATTGGAAAGGATTTGGACCACAAGATAGATCCTGGGAGCCCAGTGAGAATATCCATGAACCACGTCTAATCAGGAAATTCCATCGGAACTTCCCAACCAAATATGGGCCAGACAGAAGGAACACCATGGGAGGGGCCTTAGGGGGGAGTGCTGTCACGACCCTCGCCCAAAACCCCCTCTGGCAAACCCATTGGCCAGGTGGAGTCAGGACTCGGGCCTCTAGAGTTTGGCATCCTCTTCAAAAGCCCTCATGGGGCCAGTCCTGGTGCCCATGGCGCCAGGCTCATACACCATGAAAAACAATGTGCTTGGGAACTACTTTATTGTATTGTCAGCCAACATGGAGGCATCCACATAGCTTGGTGCCTAGGGACTACTTTACCTGGACTATTTTGTTGGGGCTATTTAAATTAAACCCGAGCAAGACAACACGTGTTACTTTGCAGCTTGCAACCTGACGCTCGCCGTGTCCAGCTATTCCCTCGAACCTCGGAGAAGCAGAACCTGCAAGGAGACAAAAGGAACATCATTAGCAGCAGCATCTTACCTGCAGTCTTCATCTTTAAACACTCGCAGCTACTGAGAACAGCTTCCTCGAATCTGCACGCCTCCCGGACAGAACGACCTGAAAGAGGAAGATAGAGGCAACATTAAAGAAAGCAGTAGAGACATTTACAAATTACAAACTGCTCAAAAGGCTTACCTGGCTGGTCGCCTCTCGGCTGGCACCACTCCGGACATTCCTCTCGTGCTGAAGAACACCGCTCGTACAAGGAAGGAAAACACAGGTTAGCAAAGGCAAGACTTAGCAGTGCTGCACATAGCGCTTACTTACCGCATCATAGCGCTCTTAATGCGCCATCATTTACCAGAGGGGCTCAACCAAGCCAGTTCGCCGCGCTGAAGCTCTGCATACCTAAGGGAGAAAAAAGAGACATTTTAAACAAAGAAAGGCATGCAGGATAGCAACAAAACTAAAGAACAGCAATAAGACCTACGTGAACAATATCAAACGGGCCGGCGCCAGTGAAGAAACTGGACCGCACTCGCCCATGAAAGACAACGCGCCCCTGCAAAGAAGGCAGGACAGAGAGCACGCCTAATTCTACCACAAGGTGAGGAGAGGGTGCCAGAGGGACTGAAATCATACGGGGGTGGAGGGAGGATACTTACCCCAGTCGGTCAGCCTTGAACACAGTCCTCCTGTATTTTCAGGCAGAACCTTCCCTGCAGACCACATCAGGGCAAAGCTGAGAAGCATACCAGCGAGTAACCCGGCTGGGTGGCGTCCCTGTGGATACCAGGTGAGCGTAACAGAGATGTCCCTCCCAGCACGGACCTCAGCCCAAACATCCACAATCTCCCATGTGCAAACTGGAACAGACCTCATGTCTACCACTTACCCAGAAAGGGGAAACATGAGGCAGCTGGGCTTCTATAGGCCTAGCCAAACTTATCCAGAAAGCCAGTACTTCTCTGATATAAATGAGTATTCACCAGTGTGACCTGTGAGACCAGAAATATTGGGAATAGTTCTGATCAGGAAGACTCTTACGATGAAAGAATCAGGGAGTTGGATTTTCAGAAAATGAAACTACTAAAATACCATCTGGCCCTCTTCGCTGAGAGACAGGAACAAACATTTCAGCCTAGGAAGGCCATACTCAAAAACACCCTACATTCCGGAGAACAGGGGGAGGACCCCAGCCTACATGTAAGGAGGGAGATTACACTCTTGAGTCCATCTGAGGAAGAGACTAAGTACCATTCTGTCCCAAAAGGTGATTACAGTAGATATAACCCTGAGAGTGAAAGGCAGTCCGGGAGGGAGAAGTACAGGCCCTGTGAGTCTGGTAGATCTTCCCGATCTCATAGAGATAGGGAGTGCCTAGAGAACAGGGAATGGAGTTCCAACAGCAGCTCTGAGTCAGATGTAGAATGCACTCAAGTGCAAAGGTGCAAAAAGACAGCCAAACAAAGAGAGGGTTTTGTAAAAGACCCAGTCCGGCAAATCAAAACCATGAAGAGCTTTTTGCCCCATACCAAAATATTGCAAAGACTTCGGCATGGGAGCACTTAGAACTTTATAAACAAATTATGACATCATTTGAGATTAATAATGACATAAATTGTATTGAATTTCTAAAATGGACATTTTCCCCAGAATACTCCAGTTTCTTTGCTGGACTGGAGGATCAAAGTCATTCAAAATGGACGACCTGGATGATAAAGTGGCCATTTTGAAACACTTTTACACCCACAGGAACCCGTGCATAGGGAGTTTGTGCAGGAATTAAAACCTGCATTTGCCAAGACTTCCAGGTGAGTGAATGTAAACAGTAGCAAATTTGTGACCACTTATTTCCATGCGCTTCCCAAATATATAAAAGACTCAATTGGTGTGTGACTTCCATGTGTGCAGGATACTGGATTGGGTCATAGAACAAGGTGCAAGAATTTATGAGATCCAAAACCCACTGAGAATTATGGTAACCCCAGAACTACCCAGCCATCTACCACACCTGCCACTGCGAAGGTGGTGGAGGTGTAAATTACCCCTCCTTTGGACCTGGGGACGAGGGGTCCTAAAAATACCCCTCTTGCCAAAAAGCAGAAGAAAAGGCAAAGGGGACCCTCCACTCCAGTCCAAATGAATGGTAGTCCGGCAGGACATCAGAATACTGACACCGCTGACCCTACCACCTATGTAGGTCCCCGGTACAAGGGTACTAGACCAATCCTGGGGTATATGTACACTCCTTCCGCCATATTAAACTTCCCTCCAAATTTTCTGCAGGCGAGAAGTAATACTCCACGTCCCAACCTGAATTTTTCCAACAGGTAATTTCCAAAATGATTCTCCTTCCCCCAGTTCTATGACAGCAGATCCCCGACCACGGGAGAACAGAGAATTAGGAATGAACATTCTGGGGGAAATGTCCAATACCCAAGCCACTGCTCTAGAAGGGATAGTTACCCTTTTAGGGAGCAGCAGAGGTATGAACAGCGACCTCCCTACAATGCACCACAAAAAGTTACCCAGCTGGAGCGACAGGTCCAACAGTTGACTGATGATCTGGGGCACATGCTGAGGGTTCAGTTGAACCCTCAACCTAACCCAGCTTTATAAAACACCCCAACACCCAGGTCTAAGGCCCCGGGAGGGATGACTTAAGGAAATGTCCAACAAACCACAGGTTCCGGAGGAGGGGGCGCGGGTGGAGGGCATATGCAAAGCCCTAGATGAAGCTTCCTTTCTCACCCAAACAGAACCCCTAAAAACCTCCAAGCATGAAAGTGTCTCTTCTACACCAAAAATTTTAGAACCCAAAGAGCAAAGGGTAAGTAGGAGAGGCCAAAGAAGAACCCACTTTATGGAGGAACTCCGGATTATCCCCTTTGAAAGAGAAGAAACCCTGAAGGATTCAGATAAGCAGAGGGGGGGATCCCTCACAAAGGAAATGGGTCCCAAAAGACCCTGAGTGGGACAGGGTAAGTATGGAGACAGACTCAGAACAAGAAACTCTTCAACCCTGAAAGGGCGAGCCAGACAGTATTGAAACAGAGGGGGCGTCCTTTATCCAGCATGTTCTGAGAACTGTCACCAGGTAAAGGTGGACAAACAAGGAGCCGGGGAAAAGGAGGACTCCCCAACAACTCCCATTGCAACTTTCAAAGTTTTCTTTAAAAATTCCCAAACTCCTACACAGAAAATTGCCCAAGATCACACAGTGTCAGAGTTCACGAGTAAAAATTACCACTGGGCTTTCTTTGCACCAGTTAAGGTGCACGGTCAGTGTGAATTATCAGCTCTGGTGGATACTGGATTTCAAGCCACCCCCCTATCCAAAACGGCATTTGACCAACTAAACCCAGGACGGGGGGAGGGCCACCAAATTCCCTTCAAACCACTTCTCAGACAATTCCAAAATTTCAACAGGAATGATATTTCCATCGAAGGGACTGTGGATCTGGAAATAAAAATTGGATAGCATCGGCTGAAACATCCGGTGATAGCCGTGACTCCAGAGGGCACAGCTTGTTTACTAGGGAATGATTTCCTGAGGAGATTATCGCCTCTGATCGACTGTGTAAAAAAAGTCCTCTGGACTCAGACTAACCGCCCTATAAGGTCAGTATGAATGGTACCTGTTATTTAATTGATCAACGTTCTGAGAATGTAGAATTCCATTTCAAGAATAACCAAGTCCCAGACATCACTGTCATCTTTGTAGGAGAATAAACTGGTGATGGGAACCCTTCTACATTCTCGAAAATCAACCTTCCTCCCAGTTTTAAGTGGCAATCCACACTGGAGGGGAACACCCCAAATTGTTACACCAGTCCAAAATCAGAAGAAACATGCAGGTCTGTGAAACCAGAAAAGGAAGAGCCCGCTCAAAGTCTGACGGACATTCAGAAAAAGGGCGAACAGTTGTTTTTCCCCATTCAGTTAAATGAGGGGGAGGAGTCGGTGCTTGCCAGAGTATGTCTGAATAATGGAAGGCGCTTCATCAGCAAAGAATATTTTAAGAAACTCCCAAAAGATCAGACCATTCCCACATTTAAATGGATTGACAATGGGAAGGAGGTCTGTCAACCCCAAAATCCAAATATCTCCTGTCTAGCAGGTTTATGCTAAAAATTACCATTGGTAACAAAACATAGACCATAATTGTTGGGTCGTGAGAGATGTCCCTTCCACCTTTTATCTGGTAAGTGACATTCTCAACCGATTGGCAATCAATTTGGATCTAATTAATAATAAAGCCTGGTCCCAACTGGAGGGGTAACCCCATGAGCTTTGACAATACTGAAAAAGCAGTCCAGTCAGCTCAATTGCTGCCTTATGCCATTGAAGTTCAAATGCAAGACGAGGTTACCATCCCAGGACAGGTGCAACGATTCACTCTTCCCCTCAAAATTGCATAAGGGCAGAACCTCAAACATCAGGATGCCTATATAAATCTAAATTCCCATGTCCAACAAAAAGGTATATATTTAAATCTGACAGATCTAGTAGACCTAGAAAATAGCACCATTCGAATATTGAAGTATCACTTTGGGTATAGACACCTTTATTGGAATGGCGGTTGATGCTCAACATTATTCTATTGATTTAGGTAATTAAATCATGGGACCAATCCCAAATGACTGTTCGACCTCAGCAACAGTATTCCTCCAGAAAAGATTTTTACTAGGCATAGGTGGAATTCCATGGTGCACTTTTCCTGCTCCTATGTGGTGGAAGAGGTGACCTGTGACATTAGGAGGGAGGAGCTACTGTTCAGAGTGTTGGGAAAACTCCCAGGGATGCCAGAGGGCCACTAGGAGTTCTCAGACTCTAGGAAGGACCAACACTTTCCACAGGACAAATGGAGGACTCAGTCAAACGGCAAGTTCAAACCGCGGTTCAGTACAGCAAAAACCAACAGGGATCAGTACAGGGACAGAAGAAATCAATGGACATCTCAACTTCTCCTGGCTCGCAGGCCAGTTTTGTACCCTAACGACGTCAGAGTAACCATCTCCAGAAAACCTATCAGACCACTGTATTGGGTATCGAGTAATAGACCACCTATAGTGATGTCAGGACCTGCATGTGCCGGTCACCAGACCATATCTCTAATCAGGTCCACTCCTGACGAAGATAAAAATACTTTATTCCCCAGAGCATGGCTTGCAGGGTACAGAAACCTGTCAGGCCAGGGGCTCAGGCAAACAGGCAGGAGAACGCAGCATAGCTAAAGTGGGAAAAAACACAAGATTGAACGGTAAGTAACGTTCTATCTCAACTTCACGCTGGACACCCAAACGCCCCCAAAACCCCACAGTCTTACCTGTTGTCCTCTTCCGTTGATAGCTAAACCTACTTGTAGCTCAGCACAAGGCTGCAGAAGTGAAAGAGTCTGGGGTGCTTCTGAGTCATATCCAAGAACCGTGGAGGAGTTCCAAGATGAAGGAGGACAAACGGTGTTCCCTGACCCAGATGGAACGAGGGCGCAACAGGGTGCAAAGAGGAAGTTTCTAGATGAAGAAATCTGTTAAGTCTCTAGGGGGGACAGGTATCCAAAAGGAAGCAGGAAGGTCCAATGATAAACCAGCAGAGCGTCCATGGACCTGAACAGAAGAATGAGGAAACCAATTCCTTCACACACATACAGCGCAGCGTCCTGGAGTGTGTGGTAGGCAGCCAAATAGAATGGAAGGACAAAAATAGGAGATCCCTCTCACGGAAAGCAGCAGAGGGTCCCGGAACATGAGAGGAGTTGTCCCGGAACATGAGAGGAGTTACGGCGGATTCGTGCAGTGGCAGAAATCTGATTAAGGTATCCAAAAGTCAACTCACAGGTGGTACACAGAGGTAGCAAGAAGGGTTGATGCAAACAGGCAGAATGGTTCAGCGAAGGCAGAACTGGTAAGAGTAGTCCGCATCAAGGGAAACCAGGAGTCAGTCTGTAGGAGCCGATCAACAAACACAGAAAAGGACAAGGCAAATCATAGTCAAAAACAGGATAACCAGATCAAAAGTCCAGAAAAACATAGAAACAAGAAGACACTTTGAAGTCGCTGCTTTACCACACCGAACAAACTATGGTTTAAGAGCAACGGGCAACAGCAAGGCTGTCCCTAAGTTCTGTGCTTCAGGGTGATGTGTGCAGGGTCGGTCTGGGACAAGAAATAGGCCCGGTCACCCAAAAAAAAGTGCCCCACCCCTCGCATCAAAAAAGTGGCCCACCCCTCACCTCACGACCCTGGACCTCTGATGACATCACCGGAAGTGATGTCATTTGACCCCAGCCCAAAGTGACATCCTGGGAAGCGATGAAACACAACCTTACACCCCTTGACAAAACAGGAAGTGGCATCAAATAGCATTTACTTAAGTACAATAAATTACTGTGATGCCAAGCAGACGTCCAAGGCCAAATAATATGTTATTATAGCACTTACCATAAGCTCTTTTTTATAGAACAAATATGCATACAATATCACCCAACCTGTGTTGGTACTCATTTATCGACCTAAGAAGGAAGAAAGGATTTTTGGAGAAAAAAAAAGAACATTTTTTCTTCCAAACCGGCCCAGGCATGGCCAGAAACCGGCCCCCACTCCCCATGGACGATTTCGGCCCGGCCATGGACCGAAAGGCCGAGGGGCCAATCTGACCCTGGATGTGTGGAACGCATGGTGACGGCATTCCACATGCGCAACGGCAAATGAGAGTTGTGGTCCCGGGCTTTCGTCGTGTCTGGCGTTGCCCCAAACTCCATGGCAACCGCCAAGCCCTCATGCCCCGGACAGGGGGAGAACCCAGGAGAGCGCAGGGCATGATACGTGGACACTATACATGCTAATCTACTGGCACTCGCATGTCAGGTGGCTGGCCTGGTCCACCCCCAAGTCACTATTTATAACAATGTTGCAGTGTGAGGGTCTTACCATTGTTTCTTGCCCATTGCTACCTACCCCTAGGATACTAAACTGTGATTGGCTAGAGCTGACGTACCCAGGCCTGGGATCAGCAAAGGTTCTCAGCTCTTGGTCTACCTCTTCAAGGTAATAAGAATGACTATGTGTCTGCATTATAACTTGTGTGTACCACCTTAGTCTATGATAGTGCTTGTTCGCTCTCTGCAACACCTGTCTCACATTGTAACATCTTTGTTGCAGTCCTCTGTCTCTTGGCGTGAGATCAGCTCCCTTTCCAGCAGTGGTTGTGGTCCATTGTCTGCGTCGGCCGTGTCACATGTTCCCAGACCATGATTTAGAGTTGTGCAGCTCTGGATTTATTGCAGCTGGTGCTACTGTCATTCAGGGAATGGAATGACATTTGTATCTCGTGGCCTTGGCAGCAGGTCCTGTCTCACACGTTTGCTCTCTGTTCAGCCTGAATTCAGCTGAGCTCTTGCTGAGAGACCTGTGGCCGCCTGTAGATTTCCTAACTCATAATGTGGTGTCTACATTGTTTGTGCTATTCTATATTCTCCATAGGTCAGTCACACTTGGTTCTGTCAGGTTCCTGCAGTTCCTTAAGGTTATTCACATATAAGCATCTGCAAGCTTTGCTCAGGATCTCTTGCTTCTTGCGGTTTCTGCTTTGTGTGTTTAGCTAATGGCAAAATAATCAAAGCAATAACAGTATGTATATGTATTTGTCCTCGATCTATAGAACTGTACGCTCGTGTTCTTTGTGTATTTGAGTGCGTGTTTGTGCCCCGAAGTGCGGATGGCGTGTGTGCTTCATTTCTAACCCTGCTAGGTCATGGTGTCTCTATCGACGTCAGCAACATGGCTTCTTGGCGCTTTAATCAATACTCTCAATTGAGGTGTCTTTAGTTGCAGCCCGGGGCTACTCGTCCACTCTGGGGTAGATTTGTACCACACCTGGCCGGAAGGGCTGGCTGAGAGGGTACCTCTCGAGAAACTTGTCAAACATTGGACCACTGGCAATCGGTCCAAAATAGAATGGGTGATTGCATTGTCTCCTGGCCTTCTTCCATTTCATGTATTTTATAGGAGGGGGAGGATGGGTTAAACTTCCCCATCCCTCTTCAAGAGTCAAGGACCACTACCTTAAATCCCCTGTGCAGTTTAACACCATCAAAAGAGATTGCTTAACCCAACTGGAGGATACCGCTGAAATTGCCACACCCGAGATCCTTTCAGGTTTCAAGCAGATGGTCGAGGAAAGGATCAATCTTGCTGATGTCTGTAAGAACAAGGAGCAAAGACAAAAGCTAAAACTGGTCTTCCTGGAATTCCAAGATATCCTTTCAGGACTCATACAACTGTGGATGCACATCCATTCATTCAATCACCATTCCCAGGGACCACAAGATGGCTCCAGTATTTGTGAAACAATACTGGTTACCTCTCACGTCCATGGAGTCACTCACAGAGATTATTAAGAATTTACAATCTCATGGGATCATTTGTCCGATCTACAGTACCTTCAACAACCCCGTACTGGGGATATTCAAACCAAATGACCAATGGAGACTATGTGCAGACCTTAGGGAGGTGAATAAACGCGTGAACATGTCAAGATGGCCCCTTCCCTACATCGATCAGGGACTGGCCCAGATCCCAGGGTCAAAGGTGTACACTGCCATTGACCTGGCCAACGGTTACTGGACAGTACCTGTGAGTAGGGAAGACCAGTCCAAGCTTGCCTTTATCTTGGGGGGGCAGCATTACATCTGGACCCAAACCCCCTTTGGATACATAAACTCCAGCAATGTGTTCAACATCTTCCTACACAAGGCTATGCCCCATTTGGGCAAAAGGGGAACCCTGGCCTGTGTGGATCATGTTTTGATCAAGAACACAACTGTGGAGGAACACATAGATAACTCTGCTGTGTTCTAACCCAGTTGCAGAAAGCCAGAGCAAAACTGTCCTTTCAGAAGCCACAGTGGTGTAAGACTTGAGTGAACTTCTTAGGGCATGAGATCACCCCTCAGGGTCTTAATCTCCAGGCAAAGAAGGTGGAAGCCTTATTGAAATTAAAAGACCCGACTACTCTGCGAGAATTAAGAAGCCTTCTTGGACTCACTAATTATTGTTAAAAGTTCATTGAAGACTGTGCGGAGGTCCCTCGACCCATGGTCCATTTATTAAAGGACGGAGACAAGTGTGAGTGAGGTCCGGAATAAGCCAAGGCAGTTAAGCAACTGAAAAGAAACCTTTCCCAGGCTCCTTGTTTAGCTTAGCCCATAATGAACAAGTAGTTCTTCTTGGAAGCAGGGTTCTCTGATACTTGCCTAATAGCGGTGTTGTATCAAAATCATGACAAAATCAACAAAGTCATCTTGGATGTGAGCAAGACTTTGTCTTATGTGTGGTTGCTGAAAGATTACTGCCCATTCATCCAGTGGAACACATCATTGTCGAGACTCAACAACCCTTGCAATATCTAAAAAGTGACAGAATCTGAGCGGGTAACTTTAGTAATTCCAGAATTACTTCCTGGATTCTCTCCATGAAAGACTTTCCTGTGGAGTTCAGATATGGCCAAAACAAGAAGGGGCCACTAGCGCAAGGGTCGGCAGACTTGCATGATTGTGCTCAAGAAAACTGTCTCAACAACGAAAGTCTAATGACCAACAACAACATGGAGGCATACTTAACGTCCCCACACAAGGTCTATGAAGAAGACACGTGTCAGGGGATGCCCACAGTTTATGTGTGTGCTCAATTTCCACCCAGTTCACACACACACAGAGCTCCCTAAAAAAAGGGGGGATTGACACTGCCTTGGTCAGATTTGCAAGTTGATTTCATCAGCTGAGTGATTCACTCCGCCTGAGGAAACAAGTACATGTTGACTGTGAGATGCCTGTTCACAAAGTGGGTAGAATGTCTTCCAGCCCCGAATTGTAAGGCAGAGACAGCTGCGGCACTAATGATCAACCACATCTTCTCTCGGTTTGGCCTCCCACAACGGATTGATTCAGACCGAGGAAGCCATTTTACCGGTGAAGTGATGGCAAAGATGTTGGAGATTCTGGGGTAGAAAGAAAACTCCACATTTCCACCCGCCGAACCTCAAGCGAGGGGGTAGAGAGATACAACAAAACAATTGTGAGTATCTAACAGAAGTTCATGGCAGACTCTGGACAGTTGAGTTTTTTAATTAATATTCTTTAAAAAAATGTTTGCAAAATGGATGTTCAGAAATACTGTGGCATGTTTTATGTAATGTTTCCCTCTTTCGAATGTAAGTGTTGAAATGTGATGTCTCTTTCTATGTAATATTTTTCTCTCAAATGCAACATCCATCTTCCGGGGAAATATGGTGGTGTAAAAAGTACTCAACTTCTCTTTCTTTCTATTTGTTAAATAAATAACCCCTTTCATTTGCAGCTTGGAGGCAAGAGGGGAGTTCAGTGAGTACCCAGAGTCCCCAGAAGAAAGATTGAAAGGGGGTGATATGGTATACCCCCAAACCAGAAAGAGAAGGGGAGACTGGAGTGCCCACTCCCTAATGAAGAAGTTGAGCTTGATGGGGTCCAACAGAAAGAGGAATATAAGGGAAAAAACAGGGGACGCCTGATGAAAACCCCACCATGACCTGATCTTCCCCACCAAAGAATCGGGGAAGAATGGGGGGGCATGTGGGGTTCTATCAAAGGCCCCAAACTCAAGTTCCCTTTTACATGAAAAGTAGGATTTTTAAGCACTGACACAAAATTGACTTTGCATGTGTATTTGCAATTTAAAACTGAGAGCCATGATTAGGTATAAGCACAGCAGCCGTTGTGCCATTTCAAAATATGATGGCAGAATGAAGGACCAGTTCTTGAAATTTCACTCCAGCCATGAGCCTTTTGAATTCAAGCGAGCAGGTTTGCAAAGGAGCATGCAAAAATTGAGCAAAATGTCTGACAGCATGCAATTCGGTTAACAGCCACACTGAAAGAATGAGCGCTTTGTGAATCCAGGAATACACATGTTATGTTATGTTACTTGGCATTTATATAGTGTCTTATGTATAATTGGTATGATCTCAAAGTGCTGGTAGGTTGAACGCCCATAGTTCTAGTTAGTAGAGAGAGAGAGAGAGAGTCTATAGTGCTTTGGAGCACCGGATATGTGTGCAGCTGGAGTAGTTGTTGGATGGTAGCTGCTTCTTAGCGATAGGTGTGGTGCTGAGGAAATCAGTTGGATGTGTCCAGTCTAGTGGGTGGACACACAGACTGGCTTCTGGCTGCCTTAGGCCTGAGGAACACCTAAACTAGACGGAATGTGCTTCAGCTAGCTGTGTTTTGATTAGGGTGATGAGGTGATCATGGAGTCGTGTTCATATGTGAACAACAAGGCCGAATTATCATTGGTATAGCTGTTTTCTGGTTGAATGATGGTGTATAGTAGAGAGTAGGCGTAGTGGTGTGATATGGTGGCTATCAGTATAAGCGCCTGAGTCCAGGCACATAAGCAGAACAGTGGGGACATACATAGTGACATACATATATATAGCGACAGGATGGGTAGAGGTATATATGGGATATAGATATATATGTGAGGATACAGGTACATAGGATATATTGGGGATGCAGATATTTGACATATATAGTATAGATAGGGGATCCAGATATATGACAACAACACAGGAGCAGGTGCACAGTAAGGCAACACGTGGGCTGAGTTTCAGTAGGTTCCACTCATTCTATTCTTCCCCAATCATTCAGTCTCCTCCGAACATTTTCTGCTTCGTCTACTCAATCCAGTCCATCTATGCTGCCTATGTCATCTATTCCACCTATTCTGTTCACTCTATTCCTTCTACCTATTCCAGTGCGGGATATGCTATCATTCACAATTCTAACTAAGTGAGAGGTATGGTATCAATCATAATTTTATCAAGATGAGGTACATGCTATTATTCACAATTCCATCTAAGTGTGGCCTGTGCTATCATTTACTATTTCTTCTAATTGTGGCACATGCTAACATTTACAATTCCAACTAAGTGAGGGATATGCTACCAATCATAATTCTATCTAGATGAGACACATGCTGGCAATCACAATTCCATCTAAGTGTGGCACATGTTATCATTCACAGTTCAAACTAAGAGAGGGATATGCTACTAATCATAGTTCAATCTAGGTGGGGCACATGCTCTCATTCATAATTCCATCTAGGTGTTGTACATGCTGTCATTTACAATTCTAACTAAGTGCGGGATATGCTATCATTCGAAATTCCACCTAAGAATGGGACATGCTATCATTCACAACTCCATCCAGGTGCTGCACCTGCCATCACTCATAATTCCATCGAGGTGCTGCAAATGCGATTGTTCACAATTCTATCTAATTGCAGGATATGCTATCATTCACAATTCCATCTAGGTGTTGCACATGCCATCATTTACAATGCTATCCAAGTGAGGGATATGCTACCAATTGTAATTCTATCCAAGTGTGGCACATGCTACTATTTGCAATTCCATCCAAGTGTGCAACATTCGCAATTCCATATACGTGTTGCACATGTTATCATTTATAATTCTAAGTGAGGGACATGCTCTCGTTCGCAATTCCACCCAGGAGTGGGACATGCTATCATTCACAGTTCCATCGAGATGTTGCATGTGCCATCATTTACAATTCTATCTAGATGAGGCACAAGGGTGGCATATGCTATCCTTCACAGTTCCGTTCAAGTGTGACACATGCTATCCTTTGCAATTCTGTCTAAGTGTGGCACATGCTAACATTCACAATTCTGTTTGAGTGTGTCACATGCTATCCTTCACAATTATGTCTAAGTGTGGCACATGCTATCCTTTGCAATTCTGTCTAAGTGTGGCACATGCTAACATTCACAATTCTGTTTCAGTGTCACATGCTATCCTTCACAATTCCATTTAAGTGTGGCACATGTTATCTTTCATATTCCGTCTACGTGTGGCACATGCTATCCTTCCCAATTCTGTATAAGTGTGGCACATGCTAACATTCACAATTCTGTCTAAGTATGGCACATGTTAATATTCGCAATTCCATTTAAGTGTGGCACACGCTATCCTTCGCAATTCCGTCTAAGTGTGGCACATGCTATCCTTCACAATTCAGTTTAAGTTTGGCACACGCAATTAGGCACACTTTCTAAATTCAACTTTAACACAGTGATGCTATTGGGCACTCTTTCTAAGTTCAAATTTTAACACAGCAACGCTATTAGGCACACTCAATTTTGTTGGGAGCACAGTCCAGCTGCAAGGATCAATATAGTGATGCTATTGGGGTACGAATAATCGTTTGACCCTAAAATGTGCTCTACGATGTAGGACAGTAAAACATTTAAGATTTTTAAGTAAGAGTGGTAGGGCTTTATGGCTTGAAGTAATTGCTTCAGTCCCCACTCTTGCCACACTTTCTTTTGGGTGGTCCTAGTTGATGGCAGGCTATTGGGTTCTTGCTTCTCCTGCGGATACCTGCAGATACGATCTGGAGCTGCATAGGAGCCGCCCTTTGTCTTGGGCCCTTTGTCGCAGGGCTTCACGGGCAGAGGGATGCCCTGGGAGGGCTAGTAATGGCTTGGGTAACACGTCCTCTGGACCAGTTAGAGCGGGTGGTGGGCGGGGTCGGGAAGGTACAGAACTGGGTGGAAAAGGGTCAGGGATGCGGATCGCGTGGCAAAAGTGAACTAGTGCTGGTTTTGCTGTCTGTGGCCATTAGCCAGCACTAGTTCACTTACCTACGTTTGCCAGGCAAAGAGGTGAACGAGGAGCGAAGCGGGTCACTAGGCCTGCAGAGACCAGGAAAATCAGCCAATCACGGAGGGGGTGAGCGGGATGGGAGGTGGGAGGGAATGGAGGAGAATCAAGAAGTGGGAGCGGGGTTGGGAAAGCACAGAGCCGGGTGGGAAAAGACCAGGGATGTGGATCACGTGGCAAAAGCCTCAGTAATGGCCACAGACAGCAAAACCAGCACTAGTTCGCTTACCTATCTTTTGCAGGCAAAGAGGGGGACGAGGAGCGAAGCGGGTCACTATGCCTGCAGAGACCAGGCAAATCAGCCAATCACGGAGGTGGTGGGCGGGATGGGAGGTGGGAGGGAATGGGCGAGAATCAGGAAGTGGGAGCAGGGTCAGGAAAGCACAGAGCTGGGTGGGAAATGGACAGGGATGTGGATCACGCGGGAAAAGCCTCAGTAATGGCCATAGACAGCAAAACCAGCATTAGTTCACTTACCTATGTTTGCCAGGCAAAGAGGCGAACGAGGAGCGAAGCGGGTCACTAGACCTGCAGAGACCAGGCAAACCACCCAATCACGGAGGGGGTTGGTGGTATGGGAGGCAGGAGGGAATAGAGGAGAATCAGGAAGTGGGAGCGGGGTCGGGAAAGCACAGAGCTGGGTGCTAAAGGGCCAGGGAGGCGGATCACATGGCAAAAGCCTCAGGAATGGCCACAGACAGCAAAACCAGCAAACCAATAAAAGGGCTTGAATATTCTGCATAAAAGTATACATCATGTACACCAGCAATACAAATGTGTGTGTTTTCTGCAGTTTAATCCAAGAGAGAGAGAAACATAAAGAATACAGGGGAAAAAAGGTTCCAATGCAAAATGGCCACTGATGAATAAACAGCCTGTGATGGCAGTGAAGGGATTCATGCCTTCCTCCAGTTCGTCAAGAAATCTGCATAGATACAGCGACCAGGAATGTTTATTGGGGCCAGATGCTCTGTGTTCTTCTGTTTAAAGCTGCAGTTTGGTTGAAGGGAACAACCCCTAGCATGAAATGGTCATCCTGTTCTCTTGGAATCACACCTTTCTGTGAAGTCTGAAGCTGACTGGTTCCAAGCAACTGTCCTCTGCTCTGCCAGGAAACCTCATAAACTGTGATATGCCCTTCTGATAAGAACTGGAGGAGGGGAATTTACCTGTAGCAGATGTCTTGGGCTTATGTAAAATAATGTTAATATGCAAATGTCTTATATATTGTTCTATGGGGATATAAAGGAGATCATATTTCTTTGCACTTTTCTCTGTAACCATAAGTCATACTAAAGCCATTGATGTGTCAAAAAGTAGCTCCCATCGAGCCCGATCTTTGAGTGGAATATTGATCAACATGCGATGGAAAATAAAGTAATTAAAAAGGAAAAAGTGATCATGGCCTCCCCGTAAATCTCCCGGAACGGAAATGGGTGAGATGATGGATAAATGAATACTCTCCCTCTGTGTAAATTCTGAAACGGATAGTATGTTCTGGCTTCTGAGTTTGAGTAAAGGGTGAAACATGTGACATGGCCCCTTTTCCCATAGATAACTCTGGTAAACTATCCTCTATTAATTTAAAGCAGTTTACCAATAAAGCGTGTTCTCAAGTGCATGTATTTTGGGTGTAGAGAAATGAAGCCAAGTTCAAATTGAAAATATAAATGCCTGTGAGCTTTCTACGCTGATAACCACCAAATGGCAATTTGCCTGATTGTACTGTAATATTGCAATGCATTGTGTGATTTAATAATTTGGAGTTTGTGGGGCAGGAGATAAAAAGAGTAAACCTGATTTGTATTCTGTCAAATTCAAAACAAAAAGGGTCCCATCTATATTGTGTATATTTGGATTCCACAGAGAAGGTGGCATGTGTAAATTAATTGTTTTCTAGATATCTATTAAAACCATTTGTTAACAAAAGTATTTATTATCTCAATACCCCGGCCTGGTTCCTGACTTAGGGTGGCAAAGGGGGAGAATGCCTTGGTGATATTATATGGTGTTCAGACAGAGATAAGCAAACTCAATATTACAGAAATAAAGATATTTGGTTTGGCACTTTAACTGCGGGGGAGAAGGTCCTTCCCGTGTTAATAGTGGTCCTCAATAGATACTGTTACAACATCACAGACCTTGCCAAGAAGGCCCACTTCCAGCTGCACCTTTGCAAATGTACCTTACCTTCTCTCACCTTCCCCCAGAAGCTCACTGTCTGCAGAGCTCTGGTTCTCTCCAGGCTGGACTACTGCAACAGCCTCTTTCTCAACTTTCCTAACTCTACTCTCCGTCCTTCTTCAACTAATACAGAACAGTACTGCAAGACTTACCCTTGGCCTCAAGCCCAGGGACTGCACCTCTCCAGCTCTGAAATCTCTCCACTGGCTCCCTGTGGCTGGAAGGAGCAAGTTGAAGACCCTCTGCATCATCCACTAGGCTTTCTGGCCCACTCTGTATCCAACACTCTCTTCCTATATACCTTCCTTGTAGAGCTTTTCGCTCAGCTACCTCAAACTCCCTGTGGGTCAGATGTTTCTCCAAACAGAAAGTGGGGGGTAGATCTGTCTCCCCTGGCCTCCCTGTCCCTCTCAGACTTGAAACAGATCACCTGAAGTTCCGAGAGCTGCTCAAGGCCTACCTCTTCCCTTCTTCCTTCTCTCTCCCTCTCCCTTGCTAATCTATCTGTCTGCTTGCCCTGACTGGTGGTGTGGCTGCCCCTGACCCCCTTGACCAGTCACTCTGCTTTGCCTTATGACCTACCTAGCACTTCCAGTCTGGGACTGCACCCGTGTATTCCTCTGCTGTTCCTTGCACTTACTCAGAGCCCTGCTGCCTTGACTGCACTTCCCCTCGTACCCCTTCTATGCACTTCTCCCCACATCCTCTCCTCGGCACTTCTTGTTGCGCTTGCGCGATCTAAATGTCACATGGCCTAGTAAGATTGTTTGTCATGTCATCCCTCTGTCTCCCCTCTCTGTCTTGCAGCACCAAGAAACACTTGTGTAAAGGCACATTAAAAATACCAAATAATATATCATATATATCATGGGACTGCATTATGAAATAATTTCAGAAGAAATCAACATTATTAATCTTCCCACTGGAGGATCTTATCATGAATCCCAATAGGATTTCTTCCTACTCTCTTCTCCAGGCCATCCTCTTACAAAGCTTTGGCTTTAAGTCTCCCGGGCTCCCCTGAGCCGGGGGAGCCTGGGAGACCTAAAGCAAAAATACAGTAATTAGAAATACAACGTTGTTGTATTTGTGATCGCCATGACTTTCGTTTCAGGTTTCCCAGGCTCCCCTGGCTCAGGAGGAACCTAGGAGACTTAAAACAAAAGTGCCAGCAACTATAAATACAACCGCGTTGTATTTATGATTACTGGGGCTATGTTTTAAAGTCTCCCGGGTTCCTCTGAGCCTGGGGGAGCCAGGAAGACTATAAAAGAAAGTCCAGACAATTATGAATACTTCGCCAGCCGCCGGCAGAGTTTTCATAATTGCTTAACAAATGGTTTTAATAGATATCTAGAAAACAATTAATTTACACATGCCACCTTCTCTGTGGCATCCAAATATACACAATATAGATGGGACCCTTTTTGTTTTGAATCTGACAGAATACAAATCAGGTTTACTCTTTTTATCTCCTGCCCCACAAACTGCAAATTATTAAATCACACAATGAAAGAAGGAAACTAGAAAACTAAGTATTTATAATTGCTGTGCCTTTCATTTTACATTTTCTGTGCTTGCCGGGGCTTGGGGAGTGAAGGCATATACCCTTGTGCGCACACTCCAGAGTAAATATAGCCCACTATGGTATAAAGCCAAGAAGTAGGTTGCAAGGATAACAAGGTTTTACTCATACAAAATACAAGTGTCGGCAAAAAACTCTGATGCCTGAGAGCGGTCTGCCATTAATTACAAAGAAGGCCTTAAGCGTCATCAGTGACATCATTATATACAGTAGAAATCCATATGGGTTGTTGGTGCAGACATATACATGGGCCTGCTCCGTAAGGGATGCCAGGCGCTAATTGGCTGGTTCTTCCTCGTAGATCTGGCTCCACGTGCGTCAACTGGGTTCATCTTCGCCGTGAAGGTCAGGGCATGCACACACTACAATGTGTTTTTGCTATGCTAAACAACTAAGATGGACTATTCATTCCTTATTATTCATTATGGCAGCAACCTGGGCGGCACAGGAAATGGGTGCCAAGAAGAGGGGAAGATAAAATACAGTCACACTGACCCTTACATTCAGGGCATTTGTTGATACCACAGTTTCCGCACCCAAGGCCTCTACCTGCGGTATGATCTATGATTTACCCTTCCTGGTACCTCATGCAACAGGAGACACGTGTTGCTAATGGAGTGATATACAGCCGCGCAAGCTTTAGATCTGTGGTGGGCACATTAGGGAGGTCAGGGTCTGGGGGTCAAGGCGATGAAGTGTGGCCGGCTCCGGCCTGGCTGAGTGAGTAATTTTGTTTTGTTGTATCTTCACTGGCTTCTCTATTGCAGTAACCCATGTCAGTTTTGTGACATTGTCTGTTCATATATGTGCACATGTTTTAGTGCTTCATCAGAATGTCCACAGAGTCCTTCAGCTTTGCACATGAAAGTATATTCTTGCCATTTATTCTCTGTGAAGCTTGTTCCTTCTATGGCCAGGAAGAGTCCCTTGAAGCACTTGACATTGCTCGAGTCCACTTTAGATTTACGGTTGACCGGTTCGAGGAGTTTTAGCTTGATGCTGCGTGCCTGAAAAGTGCCCTTTATCTTACATAGTTCAAGGTGGATGAGACATTTTGTTTCTTCTATGGGTGTCTCTTGCGGCACTAAAACCTTGGGTGCCACAGATTTTTTTAAAAATGATTTCTTTTACATTTTTAAAGCGCTCACACAGCCCACAGGCATCGAGGCGCTGTTACAGGAATTGTTTGTTTTTGTAGTTTCGTAATTGTTTTTGTCTTAGTTGCGTATTTATAATGCGCTTAAACACCCACAGGTTTGTAAGCGCGGACCCGGGTTTCAAACCTGTATTGCTTCGTGTCATCTTACTTCCAAGGCGCTCACGTTGCCACTGAGCTATCCTCACAGGACAGATGCGTGCGGTATTAAGGAACAAACATAGCAACTCCCATTAGTCGTTTGTCATCCCATTGCACTCATGTCCAAGCACCAACTATTTGAGTGGCCGGGATGGTGAAGGTCTTCCACTTTATCTAGCCCTAAATCATGATACGCATCAAATGTATACTGGCGTGTCTGTCGTTTTCGTCTTTCACTGCACAGGGGAAATGTTGTTCCTTCTAACGATGTTCTATGTGATCTACTCCTGTTACATAGCGACCTTTGTACACATGGTGTTAATAGTTGAAGCATTTCACTATTAAACAATGTGGATTGGGAGTTGCTACAGGTAGTGTTTGTGGTATTAGGCATTGTGTGGCTTCCCCTCAGCACAGATTGCTCGATACTTGTTACTGAGACATTAATATTTACATTCATGCTTTCATTCAGGGTTGGGGAGTAAGAGGAACCTATGATCATGTTAGGGGCTGGAGTAAGCAACTTGTTAAATACTGAGGTAGATGGCTGTTCATTAAATAAAACTATAGAGGGTAAAAAAGTGGCATTCGGGGCATCTGGTGACTCATCAGTTATGAATACAAGAATACCTGGGAGTTTTCTTGTTTTGTTCTTGTGTAAACTGGTAAGGTTTGAGGACATTCCAGCTCCACTTCTGTCCATCCCACACCCATTTACCCCCCGTCCCACCTTCTTTTAGATGGGTTCCCCAGATAAAAGATGTTCCCCAATGAATGCCCACTATAAACATTAAGAAAACAAAAAATACAGCTGAAAATGTCATTCCACAATCAAAGCTATATCTTCTTGTAAAAATATTCTTATTCCTACTGCTATATACATTTGCATTTTCATTCAGTGGTGTCAGTTCCATTATTGTTATACCTGCAGAGAGGGAGAGAACGGGAGGGGTAAATGAAGGCAGAAAGGGGAGAGAGGGGGAAAGAAAGAAAGAGAGAGAGAGAGATAGAGAGAGAGAGAGAGAGAGAGAGAGAGAGAGAGAGAGAGAGAGAGAGAGAGAGAGAGAGATTGCTATTTGTTGTAGCTCATTATCTGGCAGCAATGCATGTTCTTTCTTACATTTTCACATGCACCAAAAATGACATAGAGCTACTTATTGTGAGGTAGTGATAGTTGTTTGGTCCCTAGTTTGGGTATTTGGGGCCTATTGCCTTGTGTTTTCCGGATGTCTGAAAGGTGGATCCATTAACGCAACCCCTTTACTTTTACAGCAGTCACGTGCAGTATATTACTTGGTATGGGCCGTGGACCCTTGGGGTGTTCCACTTTTGAACAAAGCATCACACATAGATCCACTCTCCTGGCAGTAAGGGCTGGACGGGGGCACTTTCTGCTGGAGTTTCCGTGGTCATCTCACTCGCTGCTGTATATGGGGGTGCAATTTGTTTTGATATGCACCTTATTGCACGTGTGAGAAAACGTAAAATGAAAGTCAAGGCATGTTGTAAACACTGTTGCAGCCTCCTCATCATGTTAAGCTCTGTTATCTGGCAGCAGTAAGCAAATGCTCCCATTAGGAGGATTTTGCTTGATTATTGCCGACAGAGCAGAGCTTAACATGAACAGAGGAGGCAGTTTTATTTCACAAAATGGATGCCCCCAGGTCAAAACTTTGAGCCTCATTTGCTCAAAATTGCACATAGGAACTTTCTTTAAAAATATTTGTTTTTTATATATATATATATATATATATATATATATATATATATATATATATATATATATATATATACAGATATATATATATAGATATATATTTTATTATGGCCATCTTTTGAGACAATAAAATGTTTGCGTGAACTTCCCCTTTAATATTCAATCTGTTTTTTCAATGAAGACCTGCCCACATTTTCTGACAAACCAAAATATCAGAGCAGCAAGACCGTTGACCTTACTGGTGAGCTGATGCAGCTACATTTTGAAATTCTTCAACTCTTTCAAGCTTCATTGGTCCAAACTGAAATGCTCTTTCTTATTCATGTATGTATTTATGTGTATGTGCTTTGTATTTCTATAGAGCCAACCATTATAAAAGAATGCTTCCAACCCTGAACCTGCAAGAGGCTACTAAACCTGCCTGTGCTCACCCTTAAGGTGTTGCTTTTGCAGTAGCCATCTTTGGCATCAAAGGCGTTGCTATGTGGGCTTTGGAGGGGGAGGGTCCTATAGCCCCGGGTGTTTTGGATGTAGACCCAAAAGGCTAGCTAGCCCCGAGTCCCGACAGTCCCGACATTAGTGTAGCCCCGGATCTTTTCCATACCTAGCAACACCCCTCTGTGGCATCAAGTCAGGCCTGTGGTTATACAGGACTTGCGTCTTGTGAAGAAGGCGACTGCGGAGTGTTAAGGGGATGAGTTACAGGAAAGCTTGCATTGTGAAGCACTTACCGCTTTTTCAGATGCGTCATTTACACATGGGTAAAAAGAACGCAATTCACACAAGAAAAGTGGAAGTTGCGGGCGCTTGTTTAAAGTATGCATTCGTAATAGTGAACCCACGAGAGTGAAGATTTGGCAATTTCCCAATATGAATCACACTGTTGTTTCTGTTGGCCTGGTACTAAAACACCAATTTTGAGGTTGTTTATGTCTTTAAAATTCTGAAAATACACGTTTTTTTTCCTTTGCTGTTGGCCATATGTCAGCTCTCCACTCAGAATTTATAGCGAGGGCTGTATAAAAAAAGTAAACATTTTTGGTTCACTATTATTTGTTTGAAGTTACACCCATGCATTATTTACTCATCCAATTTTTGGGGGCGATATGGGATTTCACAAAAATCGGTACACTTCGCACTGGAGTGAAAGGTACACCTGGAATAAGTTACTCATTAAATAAAACGTGTGTGTGCCAGCTGGAATATCATTGGCACAATTAACTACATCAAATTTAGACAACAAAAAACTTCATTTATAAGCACGGCTAAAAATAGGAGTTCAAATAGCCACTTACATGACCTCACTGCCTGATGACTTCCGTGCTACGAAAGGAAAATAATGGGGAGAGAGGATCATTAAAGGGTTGCCGGCGTCTTCTGCTAAGGCTGCTGGCAGAGTGGAAAGGGCAGACTTGGTGGGGGCCGGTGAGTCTGTGGAGCAGTTGGAAGCCAACCGTCAAACAGTCTATTTCCTGCCTCGAGACGGGCCTCGATGAGCAACATTTGCTGCAATGTTCATGAACACAATCTATTTCTTCGGCGGTGTAATCATAACACTTTACTTCAGAGCTGCCAGAGAGCTGACATTCTTCCGAGAATATTAGGAGCATTTTTCTATCACTGAGACAATCTAATGAAATCTGGGGAACGGAAAATTGTTTTCCAATAAGCAGGATTGCTGAAGATTGAAAGGTAAAGCTGGGCAGGCAGTCAAGAAACTGAGAAATATTTTTTGCTAAATAAGTTTTATTGTTGTTTTCGACATTTCCAAGATGATTTCGCCTTTATACATCTTAAAATGTACTAGGACCTGTCTGTGCAAAAATATAGTTCTCCTATATGGCTAATTTTCCGTAATGGTCTAAAGGCTCAGCGGGTTAAAGACTCTTTTATCTTGGCCCGAATGAACCTGCATTACTGCAAACTCCAAACTTTCTAATACCAAACAAAATAATATGTTGAGAACAATGTCCGCTGTTCGTAAAATCTTTTCTTATCCAAAGGATGAAATTTAACAAAAGAATTCACCATTTCAGCAATAATGTAGTAGAAATACTTTAAGCATCCACTCGTTAACCATGTCAAACACAGGCTCAGGGATCGGAGAGAAAGGCAATAGGCCTAATTTGCATATTTGTATTTATTTGAAGAACATTTAGATCAGAAACGACTTGCAATAAGCCAATTACAAATGGCGGAGACATCCCCCTGAAGGGTGCCTGTGCATTAGCGCAAAGATGAGAACGAGTGGTGAGCCAGTTTATAAGGGTGTGAACAAAGTGGGGCATAGACCAGGGACAAAAGCAAACAAAAAGATAACGAACAGGCAATCTCTTGTGCCATTGCCCAGCTGACTGTAAAGCAATGGTTAGTAGGGATGCCCAAAGCAAGGCCAGTGGTTATTACAGATTGAAAAACTTCTATCCATCCCTCCTCGGTGTTGCCCAAACAACGAATGATGGACTGGTATAGTGGGGGCTCCCATAGCCCCCACATTGCGAGGGGCCCACCACCACATGTACAGGGAGGGGCCTCCTTCAGACTTTAAAAAAAGGATGAAAATAAAAACAAAAAAAGAAACAGTTTCTTTTTGTAGTTACTCTGCCTTCATAAAGATATTATTTCTGATAAAGCGTAACAAATCATTTCTTTATGAAGGTAGAGTGATTACAAAAACAAACTATTTGTTTTTGAAGTCCAAGGGCTGCCCTCAACCCATGGCATTGAAGCCCAAAGTCTCTTTTTGAAGTCACTCTGCCTTCATAAAGAAATGATTTCTGTTAGCGTTCGGTCCTTAACTGGAAAACATGTTTTAGGAAGTCAGAGTGACTTAAAAAAGAAACCATTTCTTTTTGAAGTAATGGGGCACACCTCCACCCCATGACATGGAGGCCTCCAGACCCTCTGCAGATGACAGGAACTCGCGTTCTTGGCTGCTGCAAAGAGCTGAAGGCCTCATTCTCTAGACCAAAGAACTAAAGGTAAGAACATGTATTTTATTTAAATGTGTGTGCGTGAATGTAAGTGTGTGTATATATATGTACATGATGTAATGTGCATGAATGAGTACATATCTCAGTAAACTAAAAAAGAGGGTGCCAGACTTGTGATGTCATCAATGACATGTGTGATGTCATCTTTGATGTCATGGGTGTTAGTCCTTGCAATACACAGTGGTAGCGCGAGTTATGGTTGCGTAGCGTACCATAACTTGAACATTTCTGGGCTTTTTAGGTTCTACCTGTAGCCATAACGTCCCTGTAGGAATGTTTTTCCATTGAATTTCATAGGTTTTGTACTGGTGCAACTTAACCAAAACGTCCCTTTAACAAGGTTTGTTGTTAGTGAATTTCATAGGTTTTAAATAGTGAACTGTAACCAAAACGATGCTTTAGGCTAGTTTTTTGCAATAAAGTGGAAATGGTTTAAGTAGCGCAACTTAACCATAACGTTCCTTTAACAATGTTTTTTGTTAGTGAATTTCATAGGTTTTTAAGAGTGCACTATAACCATAACGATGCCTTAGGCTAGTTTTGTGAATAAAGCAGAAATGGTTGTAGTAGCACAACTTAACCATAACGTCCCTTTAACAATGTTTTTTGTTAGTGAATTTCATAGGTTTTTAGTACGGCACTTTAACCATAACGTTTGTATGTTATCGTTTTTGCAGGAAAGATGTTAGGGTTTAAGGTGCACAAGTGAACCATAGTGTCCCTGTAATAATGTGTCTTTCACTGAATTGCATTAGATGTGTACAGGATACGCTTAGTGTGTAAAGATGTACTGTGCAACATACTGAAGCCGGAGGCTGTATAGTAAAAAGCACAAAGGTTGGGAACACTGCGTCTGTTTGCAGGGATTGGGTTAGGTCCAACGTGCCCAGACAGGGACAGGGGGGTCATAAAAAGGTGTCACATTCAGCAAAGACAAAAAACATATGCAAACAGTTTCAAGCGTGTCAATTAGAAGGGAAAATGCTGTACCTATACAAAATGTGTACTTTCGCAACAAAGTGCACAAAGGCATAAAGTATGCAGTATAAAGGAAAGCACCAACATGAAAAGTGACGTTTGCCTTCATCAATCTTACCACAAACCTGCTGCACAATCAAACAAGGAAGGAAGAGGCAGTGGAGCAACCGGCAACTACTGAGAACAGAACGTCAGAGCAACTGTTACGCTCACATGGTATCCACGGGGACGCCACCCAGCCCTGGTTGGATGATTTGCACTCTCGAACCCTCTTCCAGTCCCTTGGTAAGGCCTCTGGTTAAAGATGGGTATGCAATATAAGAGAGCTGCATTCAATACCAGATTGTCTTTATGTTTTCCCACCTCCCTTGGCCTCAACTCTTTCCTCCACCTTGCACCCTCTCCTCACCTTAATATTGTAAAAGGTGGATTCTCCGTCCTGCTCCTCGTAGCAGGGGTGCGTAGATGTGGGGGGCGAGCAGCGGCCAAGTTACTTCACTGGTGCAAGCCCCCTCCTATGGGAATCAAGGCCTGCTGCAACTCCATAGGTTTGCTGCTTTACAGTCTGTATATGCTGTTCTTATGTTCCTCTTAGTTTGAATAATATCTTGCTTCTTTCCTTTTAGGTATGGAAAGGTATTCTGGTATTGTCATGCAGTTTGAAGATGAGCATGGGCCGGTAGGCGAAAGCGCAGTGTGCGCGATGCTGTCTGGTGAGTAATGTCCAATGCGCGGCGCTGTTTCGCCTTTTATATTGCTAACCTGTGTCTTTTCTCTCCTTGCAGGTTGCGATGTTCCTCACCGAGCGCCGTAATGTTCCAGCAATGATACTGACCAGGTGATGACTACCCAAGTAAGAATTGTGTGGATTTCTTCATTCGGGAGGAAACGTGAGTAAACGCTTACTAATGCTGTTTTTCTTTCTCCTCTTTCCAGGTTATGGTATTCCAGGTGAGTGGAACTAAAGTCGGTGATGGATTGAAGACAGGATACTGTTCCAGGTAAATTTCGTAGTGTTCTTTCTCTCTCTGCAGGTCCTTGGTTTCAGGTAAACTGGCATCAAAGAACTGGACATGGTGAGCGTTACGCTGCCCACAGCTTAATAACGCAAAGCATGTTCTGCTGTTTGGGTGTGGTTTAAATAGTCTCAGGTAAAGTAGCCCAGGTAAAATAATCCCAGGCCTGCCACACCCAAAGTAGTCCAGGTAAAGTAGTCCCAGGCCTGCCACACCCAAAAGACTAGACCGCATAGCTCAGTTCCTTGTAACTGAGCTATGTGTGTGCCTCCATGTTGGCTGATCCCCCCCCCAAGTATAGTCCCAAGTAAATAGTCCCATTCTAATGTTGGTCTTCATGATGGTTATGGGCCTGGCGCCTGACTCCGAGCGAGTCTTGGATGAGGTCTTAAGGCCTTTGACCTGGCCCTAACTGGACGGCTGACTTGCCAGTGAGGGCCAGGGGCAAGGGTCATGACAGCACTCCCCCAAGGCCCCTCTCACGGTGGCACTTCTGCCTGGTCCTGGTTTGGCTGAGTAATTCTGATGGAACTTTTTAATTAAGCGAGGTGCATGGATGTATTCACTAGGTTCCCATGATCTGTCTTGAGGGCCGTATCCCTTCCAATCAACTAAGTAGTATAGTTTGGATCTGGTGTATTTTGAGTCTAGGATATCCTTTACTTCAAACTCTGGTCCTCCGTCAACTAATGCTGTTTTTGGTGGTGTTGTTACCTGAGTACCGGGTTGTACCGGTTTCAGGAGTGATTTGTGAAACATAGGATGAATCTGCATAGTGGATGGTAGGGCTAATTTAACTGCCATTGGATTTATTATGGATTTAATAGAATAAGGTCCCAGATATCGGGGACGAAAGGTCAGAGTCCCTTTTATGGGCACATAGTTTGATGCTAACCAGACCTTGTCTCCAATTTGATAGTCGGGGGCTTTACTACGATGCTGGTCAGCAAATTTCTTTTGTCTGTTCTTGGCTTGGAGTAAATGTTCTGCTGCTCTTTGAAGGCCTGGGAAATAGTCGTAAGTAGGGTTTTAACCGCTGGCATTTCCAAAGGGTTTGGGAGATCCAATTCTGAAGTACGTGGATGTCTACCATATATAGTGTAGAAAGGGTTTTGTCCAGTGCTGGTATGTAATGAATTATTATAGGCATATTCAGCTATCCATAACAAGTCCTTCCAATTTCTTTCCACTTGATGTAACATGCTACATAAGTATTGCTCGAGGGTTTGGTTTGTTCTTTCTGTTTGGCCATCTGAGGATGGTGACTTGTTGATAGCCGAATGTCAATTTGGGCCATTGAACAGCATTTCCTCCAGAAGTTGGATACGAACTGACTACCTCGATCTGAGATCAAGACCTATGGAAAGCCATATAGTCGTACGATTTCCTCCAGGAATCCTTTTGCTAAATTGGATGCCTTTGGAAGACCCTTAAAAGGAATAAAGTGTGCCATTTTAGAGAACAAGTCTACAACTACTAAGATGGTGTTGAATCCTTTACTGGGAGGTAGATCTGTAATGAAATCAAAGGACAGTGTGTGCCATGGTGCGGGAGGAATTTCCAATGGTTGGAGAAGACCAGGTGGTTTCTGCTTTTGGGACTTGTTTTGTGCACACAGAGCGCAAGATTGGATAAATTGTATGAAGTCTTTACGCCATGTGGGCCACCAATAGTTTCGTTTTACTTTAGCTAGAGTTTTGGCAATTCCAGGATGACCTTCAATCAGGGAGTCGTGATAACCCGAAATAGCCTGCTCTTGTAAATCTTTACTTGGCAAGTATAGACGGTTCCTAAAATATGGTAACTTGTCTTTAATGCTGTAATGTTCTCCTTGAGTACACCACTCTTGTGAGAAAGTGGGATAAATTAAGAGTTGGATCTTGTTTTGGAGTTCACCCTGTGTCAATGTTGTTGTAAGACCCAGGAGTTTGTCTTCTGGAATGATGGCTACTGGATCTGGAGTTGCGGGTCAAGGCGTTAGCCTTTCCGTTTCGGACTCCTGGCCGGTAGGTGATCACATAGTCATATTCAGCAAAGAAAAGAGCCGACTGCAGTTGAAGGGATGATTGAGCCTTTGCTGTTTTTAGGTATCGCAGGTTTCGATGATCAGTTATGACCGTGACAGTATGTCTAGCACCAAGGAGATAGAGTTACCATGCCTTGAAAGCTGATTTTATAGCCACAAGTTATTTGTCTGTGATAGCATAGTTGAGTTCGGGAGATGAGAATTTTCATGACCAGAAGGCCACAGGGTGTAACTGGCAAGTTCCTGGGTCCCTTTGTGAGAGAACAGATCCCATAGCCATGCTCGAGGCATCTGTTTCAACTATTTAACGGAGGTCTGGGCAGGATGCCGCAGAACTGGAGCAGAAGTGAATTTTTTCTTAAGTTCTTGAAAGGCCTTCTCTGCTTCTTCAGTCCAATGGAACTTTTTATCGTTTTCTCTCAATAGTGATGTAATTGAATGCACTATTTGGGAATAATCTGGGATGAATCGGCGGTAAAAGTTTGCAAAGCCAACATACTCTGGATTCCTTTAAATTAAGTTGGTGACGCCAGTTAAGAATGGTATGTACCTTGTGTCTATCCATTCTGATATCTTTTGGTGTGAGGATAAAACCGAGGAACTCCACTTCGGTGACATGAAAAGAGCATTTTTCAAGTTTAGCATACAGTTTATGCTGGCAGAGTTTAGTAAGGACGGAGCGGACATGCCTGACATGGTCTTCTTTTGCAGCAGAATACACTAAGATGTCTTCAATGTAAACCAGGTGCAAACATCGATTAACTCCCGCAAAACATCATTCATAAAGTACTGGAATGCAGCAGGAGCATTGCAAAGTCCAAAAGGCGTTACCTGGTATTCATACAAGCTGTATTTGGTACGAAAGGCGGTTTTAGATTCGTCTCCTTTCTTCACTTGAACAAGATGGTACGCCCCCTTAAGGTCCAGTTTGGTATAGATTTGGGCGTCTTTGATTTGATCCAATAATTCGGGAATAAGGGGCAGTGGATAACGTTTTTTTAATGTGATCTGGTTTAATGAGCAATAGTCGATGCAAGTCCTCAAATCTCCTTCCTTCTTTGGTACGAAGAATAAGGGACTGGCCGCCAGTGATTTAGATGGGCGGATAAATCCATTTGCCAGGTACTGATCAAGATAAGATTTCAAATGGAGGTTTTCTGGTTCAGTAAGTGCATAGATTCGACCACAAGGAATTTGCGCACCAGGTATGAGGTCGATCTGACAATCGTAGGGCCTGTGCAGTGGTAGAGTATTGGCTTGTTCTTTCTGGAACACGTCTTGAAAATCTTGGTATTCATTTGGTAGAGCACTAGTCATACCTAGTACAATCACCGCCGTACTGGGAGTAGCAAATGTACATAAGTCTGTTTTCCCCTTTTCTTGGTAATAACAGGTGCAAGCACAATCATCAGAAAAGGTCAACTTCTTGGCACGCCAATCTATTAGAGGGTTGTGAGCTACCAACCATGGCATCCCTAAGATTAGTCGAAACTGAGGAGCTTTGATGAGATCGAATGCAATAGATTCTCGGTGTCCATCCTGGCACAGTAGAGTTAGTGCTGCTGTGCATTGGGTTACTGGTCCGGAAGCTATTTCTGTCCCATCAACAGTAGTAACTTTTTCAGTAGTCGACCTAGAGCCTAAGGGAAGCCCCATCTCTGCTGCCAGATCTTGGTCTACATAATTCCCAACTGCTCCGCTGTCTATGTATGCTTCAGCAGCATGCATCCGAGACGGTTGTTGGTGATTGATCAAAATTACTGGTAATGCAAAGTGTGAGGTCTGTGGCTCATCCTTTTCGCTCGACAAGCGGACCTCTACGCTTGCCGGGCTTGGTAGTTTTCCAGTTTTCCGACTCAGTGGTTTCACTAGACATTCTTTGAGGAAGTGGCCTGATTTTCCACAATATAAGCATAATTGCTGTTGCCTTCTCTTGTCTCTTCCAGTTTTAGTTGAAGGGGCCGTACACCTCCGATTTGCATGGGTTCTACTGTGTTTTCCAATGTACGTGGAACATTATCCTTTGAACGGACATACACAGCTCGAGTGTCTAACCTTATCCGGTCCACTTTTCGGTCTTGTAATCTGTGATCTAATTGCACCACAAGGTTGATGAATTCTCCACAGTCTTTAGTTGGGTTAACCACTTGAACAAGGACATCCTTTAGTTCCCCTCGTAGACCCTGATGAAATAGTGTGGTCCTTTTTTCCTCAGGCCACCCAGCTTCAACGACTAGTCTGTGAAATGTTGCTATATATGTAAACAGGTCTTGACTTCCTTGACGGAGTGACAAAAGTTTGTTGTCTAATGCTTGGCCTTGGGTATGACAAGCAAAGAGTTTTTCCATTTCCATCTGGAAACCCCCAAAGTCATTTAACAATGGGTTATCCTGACTTATCAATGGTACCAACCAATCCGCAGCACTGCCACTCAGATATAACAAGACAAAAGCAACTCGTGCTTGGTCGTTAGGAAAAGCCCCAGGTCTACAAAGGAAATGAAGACGACACTGGTTCATGAACATTGCATACTTCTTAGGGTCCCCTGTAAATCGTTCAGGTGGAGCTAAAGGAACTGCCCCAGGAAGGGCTTTTTTGTACTGGATTGGTGGAAGAAGTTGGTACAGGTGCTGGCGGAATGTTACCAGGCAATGGGGTCTGTCCTGCCTGTGATTGGAGCAATTGTCTACTTATTTCGTCTGTACGATCCTTAGTAACAATCAAATCCCTCCTAAGAGCATTGGTTTCTTGCCTGGCTGAATGTACTTCAGCGCATAATTGTCCCAACAACGGAACTAACGGGTCAGTCCCTGAAGTCTCCATGATGCCCAGGTGGATAATATTATTGAGGCTTTGCATTCTGTAACGCTCACCTGTTATCCACGGGGATGCCACCCAGCCCTGGTTGGATGATTTGCACTCTCGAACCCTCTCCCGGTCCCTTGGTAAGGCCTCTGGTTAAAGATGGGTCTGCAATATAGGAGAGCTGCATTCAATACCAGATTGTCTTTATGTTTTCCCACTTCCCTTGGCCTCAACTCCTTCCTCCCCCTTGGGCCCTCTCCTCACCTTAATATTGTAAAAGGTGGATTCTTCGTCCTGCTCCTCGTGGCAGGGGCGCGTAAATGTGGGGGGCGAGCAGCGGCCAAGTTACTTCACTGGTGGAAGCTCCCCCCCCTGTGGGAATCCAGACCTGCTGCGACTCCGTAGGTTTTCTGCTATACAGTTTTTATATGCAGTTCTTATGTTCCTCTTAGTTCGAATAATAATGTCTTTCTTCTTTCCTTTTAGGTATGGAAAGGTATTTTGGTGTTGTCATGCAGTTTGAAGATGAGCATGGGCCGGTAGGTGAAAGCGTGGTGTGCGCGATGCTGTCCGGTGAGTAATGTGTGATGCGCGGTGCTGTTTCGCCTTTTATATTGCTAACCTGTGTCTTTTCTCCCCTTGCAGGTTGCGATGTTCCTCGCCGAGCACCGTAATGTTCCAGCAATGATACTGGCCAGGAGATGACTACCCAGGTAAGAATTGTGTGGCTTTCTTCATTCGGCAGGAAACATGAGTAAACACTTACTAATGCTGTCTTTCTTTCTCCTCTTTCCAGGTTATGGTATTCCAGGTGAGTGGAACTAAAGTCGGCGATGGATTGAAGACAGGATACTGTTCCAGGTAAGTTTCGTAGTATTCTTTCTCTCTCTGCAGGTCCTTGGTTTCAGGTAAGCTGGCATCAAAAAACTGGGCACGGTGAGCGTTACACTGCCCACAGCTTAATAATGGAAAGCATGTTCTGCTGTTTGGTTGTGGTTTAAATAGTCTCAGGTAAAGTAGTCCAGGTAAAATAGTCCCAGGCCTGCCACACCCAAAGTAGTCCAGGTAAAGTAGTCCCAGGCCTGCCACACCCAAAAGACTAGACCGCATAGCTCAGTTCCTTGTACCTGAGCTATGTGTGTGCCTCCATGTTGGCTGAACCCTGCCAAATTAAATAGTCCCAAGTAAATAGTCCCATTCTAATGTTGGTCTTCATGATGGTTATGAGCCTGGCCCCTGAGGCGCCAGGACTGACTCCAAGAGAGTCTTGGATGGGGTTTAAGGCCTTTGACCTGGCCCTAACTGGAAGGCTGACTTGCCAGTGAGGGCCAGGGTCAAGGGTCATGACAGCAACACGGTAAGTAGACGAATGGTTTTGTTGTAATTGCACAGGTCCGTTAGTGTACAATAGTAGAAAAGCATTGTGTTTTCTGTTCGTACGCAGCAATGGCTTCCACCCTAGAGTGACTTGAGAATTTTCTGCATGAAGAAATGAGTGATGACGATAGGCCCATTGTTACCCGCCGCACTGTGAAAAGGGTAAAAGTAACTGGAAGGGCAAGCACCCTGGAATGGCTGGAGGAAACTTTTTCCGAATTACCAAATGAGTGAGCATGGTAACCCCATAGGTAGGGAACGAGGTAGCAAAAAGAACATAATTGCAATGTAAAACTTCATTTCAAGGAACCACATTTGTTCTCCTTTAACAGAACATACCAGAATGCAAAGCTGTACACCAGAAGCGGCACCTTTTGCACAGGAACATACGGCCACCGAAACTGAACTGAACTCTGGGCATATGAAAGTTGACCACCTGATGCCAAAATCGAGCAGTTGCTCCTCCAATTTGCTGCCTTGAGAACGTTTGTAGAAGAACACATAAGGGGCAAAATAAGATATCACTGCCCAACATGCACATGTCCGCCTTCCCCAATTCCCAGCCCCTCTTCCCCGAAAAATCAGTGTCATGAAAGACGCTTCAATGAGAGCTCAATCCCTTCTTCCCCTCACCAGCACCTTGTTGAAATGGAAACATCCCCAATATATGTACCTGTTTGTGTCCCCCTTCCCTTGCCGAATAGTCGCTATAAATGTGCACTAATAAATATTGCAATATTAATTTGTACAGATTGTGTATGTCCCTTTTTTATTTAACAAGGCCATTGTAAGTGAGAACGGCACAGCAGAAGTGGGGATGAATACAAGTGAGAAAAATGGAGGAGGCGGACGACCGGCAGACCTGGCTGCCCTATGCGCAATGCCAATACAATCATCCGTAGGACGCCACTACGGGCCGCGTGTTTGCATGCACACATCCGTCTGGAAATAGTAACAGCAGCGTCTGTTTATCTATGGCACAACTGTGCACATACATATATTGTGCTGTGACGCCTGGTAACACTTTCCCTGGTGAACATAACCGAATAAACGTGTGGTGTAGTCATAGTAGCTGGAAGCATCCACCCACGTTCTGCGCATATTTTTCCACATAAACATCCCACTTACTCTATGGGGCTCACAGCAAGTATAGGTAGAAATGTGCAATGTACATGAACCATATGTTTAAGTAGGCCAAGGGTGGGAAACGTATCGGTAGTACAACTATTCATGTGCGACAAAGTGTAACATGCAATACACGTCCGGCAGACAAGCTTGCAAATGGTGACGTCGCCATAGTAACGTATCAATGTTGCGCGTCGTCCCTTATTTGGCAGACACGAGCCAGATCCGTACACATCGAAAGAGAACATGTCTCTGCAATGTATGGAGTGTCACAGTGAGAGTGCACCCTTACAGCGATCCTCCACTCTTCCTTCTACATGTAGATATTGTAGGGAATGAGTTAATGGCACTTTGCGATGTCACATGCTCCACATGAGCCCTATAAAAGAGCACACCCTACAATTGCTCTGTTTGGCTTTCTATACAAGAGCACTGGTGCGCAGTGCTTGGGGCAGAAATAGCTTTCTCACCAAATCTGTGCCTGCAAACAACTTCTCCAAGGAATGACCACCAGAGCTTCTGCTACTACCTCTGACTCAGAAGCATCCACACCCTCACCACCAACAGCTCCTTCTAAAAGTCCTCAGCAAATGGACAAGCATCATAATGTGGAGGGACATCGAAAAGTAAACAAGAGTAAAGTAGAAGGAATCCCCATTTCTTACAGCCAGCGGCAATCCTGGGTGTCGAAACTATTTAGGACCGTTGGAAATGCGTAATCTCGTGCTAACGAGGTGCAGTGCACTGAGTGCAACAAAGTACTCAGTCACAGGAAACCTGGCTTGTACAGCTATGGCACCACTTCCATGCAGCAGCACCTTAAAGCGAACCACCAGGCAGCTATTTGGAGAGTTGTTCCCTTCCAAGCACGCAGTACGTTATTGTCCACTACAGCATCCTCCGCATCTGCTCCTACCACCACTAGAGACACTCCAGTGGGCCACTGCGTCCCGCAAGCAACCTTTGAGAAAATACACAATACAACAGACCCCTACCTTTCAAAGGTCACTGTATTGTGCATATACTGCAATGCGGTACTTTGTAGGGGAGAACATTTTGAAAGTGCAAACTGCAGTGAAATTCCGGTAACATGCCCTAAACTGTTCCCTCCACAATGAACAATCATAAAGTCTGGAGGAGGAAGCGTCACCACATGGACCCACTTCATTCCACATATTACGTACCAGTGCACAGCAACATTATCAACGCTCTGTGTAAAGCTGTACCCAATATATCCACGAGTCACCCAACAGCCATATAGTCTGCATACTTAACGTCACACCCATCCCCGTAGCAATGTCCGCTCCTATTGGCAAAGAAACATTATGCCACAACCTGTTCCTACACACCACACCCAAAAATTCATATTGACCAATCCCATCTCCTGCATAGTCCCATTTCCAGTGCACCCACCCTCACAATACCCGGATGTAGCATGTGCGCTCCCCCAAAAGGCAGGGCTTTTGCCAATATATTGCCCTGTGTACGGGGTAACACAAACACATTTGAAGCATGAAAAAAATCAGCGTCTTTGTAGAAGTTATGCAAAGTGTTTATTTCTAATTTTGCTAAAGGGACGTGTCAAGAAACACATTCTTCTGTGCTCCTTGCTACGGGTTGCTCTCGGCCTGACCTCCGTATATTACTACATGTGTGTCTGCAGCGTACATAGTATGTACTGCAACAGATTACTAATTGTACTAAAGGAAAAAAAAATCACTGCCACTAACAAACATCACACTACAAGTATTAACGTTATCATGGCCACAAAACAACATCCTGGAACACAAAAGCATACATACACGTGACTCGCTCAACCGTAGTCCCATTTCCATACCAAGCACATTACGAAGAACACACTTTAGCATGTGCGATTTCCCCTACTAATGCCAGGGCCGCTGCCCAGTAGAGCAGGGCCAGTACTTCTTCCCTTTCAAGTAGTCTTTCAGCAGCACTCCCTGATTGGATACTGTTAAACTATTACATACGCATAAACCAATTACAACCAAGAAGTGTGCATTTAATTCTATCACATCTAATGAATAGTGCGTAACAGCTGTTACTCACGCAGAGGTTACATATCTTCTAAATGAAAAGCACCTCCACGAGAAATTATGGGTGAACGATCTACGCGTTCTGCACCCACAAACATCAGCATCACTACCCATCAGCACACCCAGTAGGTATTACTATTTTTTCTACAGTACAGAGCCAACTGTGTTATACACCCGCCTACCTCTCAAATCACACGCTTTTGGTGGCTGTCACCTGCCACTTATGCAGCTGTCTCACCCGCCACGCTCCTTAAACGCCCATAACAATCAATGGGCTTTCACACGCCAATTACGACATCAGTTATTTTCACCTGCCCAAGAGCCATGAAAGGTTGAGAACTATCCACTATGCGTAGCAACAGAGTACCTTGGTCTAAATCTCCATAACGTACTCACAATTTGTACTATTGTGCCTCCCATCACATACCATGAAATTGCTCCTACAGTGGTAGGTGGTGGCAAAGGTTCCATTTGGTCGCAACATGCATTGGTAGACAAAAAAGGTTACTGTGTTCTTTTGTTCTGTCTTCTTTTACAGTAGTTTCCCCCATTACACCACCTCCTAGCACTTTTGCACAAATCGCAAACACAACTATCACGCAGCCTTTCCGACCAAACTATGCAAACTGCATACATTTTAAGCATAATGACAGTTTCCACCCATACGTCATACATAACAACAGCAGTTAAGCAATAAAAAAAAGTTATTGCCACGTTCAAAACAGTAACATACGTAAATGTGCATTTTCAAATTAAAACCCCTAAGCAATCCCTGCACTCAGGTACTGAGCATACATATGCACAGAACTGCATGCAAATGGACGCCCAAAACATTGTACTTTCCACTCTGACCATCTTTCTGCACCTTTGTCTCATTCTCCCACACTGCACAGTACTGCATTTGTCAAGTAACTAGGCCTACACTAATACACACATGTTTTTCATAACCTGTGACACACTAAACTCCCAAGTAGGCCAACTACTCCCTTAACAAACATGCTTTTACTCCCAACCGCCCTTCGTATTGTAGACCTTCCATTTATACAAACACACTTCATCTTCCTGCCAAGGCATCTCCCTATAGTTCTGAAGAATGTAATGTACAAATGTAAGCAGTATGTCATTAGACAAAATATGTTCTTACCGTCTTCTTATACAGGAGCAGTACCCACCTGTCTCTGGGAAGCTACTGGAGTGTACACTTCAAAATACAGCCTAGAAGACACGCTCTGTAATCAAAAAAGTAAGTACAATAGCAGCATACTCTTGTATGGCTTATTAAACCAGTGCACTAATATTCTACTGTAGCATATACATGTGTGCCCATCCAGCAGTATGTACTTCATTGTTACTAATCACACCTCTACAGGTGCTAAGTGTTTCTAATGTCGCCACCATTACAATAATACCCACATACTAACATAGTGTCACCAACCTAACCTCACACACCACTACACAGCCACACACATGCACTTAAATAGTTGCCTACCCTCCCATTCACCCACTGAGGCACATTTTATACATATGCATCTGAAAATTTGCATACCCACACTTCCCTTTCTATGCCAACAGCTACTACCCAATGCCTACCAAATGGAAATTCCATAGAAAGCATGGCAGAAAGAGAGCCACGCAACCTACAAACACAGAAAGTACCCATCCACTGCAATCTGAATGTAAACAGAAAGGTTCAGGAGAAGAGTTAGTTCAGTCATTAAGGAAAATTAATCCATCTACCAGTAAAGACAGTGTAGGTGATCTGGCAAAATGTGAGAATGTACAGGAAACCACAAAATACAGTCCAACTCCTAAAAGAGCACATACAAATAGTAGTGTAATCACAAGCAAGCATTCAAAAAAACTAATTTTACAAAAAATGTTCCACCACAGAGTCCTTCACAACCTTACAAGTAAAGTAGAGGACCGAAATCACACTCAACCCTCAAAACCTACCGCAGAAAAGTCACCCTAGAAGCTCTTGTAGATGCTGCTATACGTGTGAAGCGGAAATTGTTTATAGTAACTTTAAAGAGAATGAAACTACTAACAAGATTAATTGGTAAATTACAAGCAGTACTATGAAACAAATGCAATGTTACCATAGATACCTTTGGCAACATATTTCCAGGTGAGCGGAGTCACACCACCAACACAGAGCCGTACGTCAATAAAGAATCCGACAAACAACAGCTAACTAACCACATTGCCTTACATCAGAGTGAACTAGGATATTTAGAGATAGCCAATACCATAATGGAAGAACAAACACTTCTTTCACAAATATCCCCATCAAACTTAGATGTCACTCTCCAATCCACCAAACCAACATGCCTCACCTACAAATGGCCTTGCACATCCATTTGCACCGTCCACCCATGCCTAATCAGAAATTTGCAGCAATTCCTCAATCAGTATGTACAAAGGCACCAACAAAAGAAAAATGAAAATACCACAAAGTATAGACTCCAGTCCAGTGATCAAGTACACTGGAATACGCGGACATTCTCTAGCCTGCAATGAGCAGCTTGCAAAAGCACCTTCCACCGTATTAAAATGTTAGGAACCCACCATTCAACTATCAGAAATCTAGTCTACAAACTGTAATATGCAAAAGCTCCAGCTTTAGTACTCCAACATTTAAATGATATTCTCCTACATGGTACAGCCAAACAAGTGTCTGATGAAATTGAGCACATCCTAAGGAAATACTGTGAACCTGAAGAGCGCTTACCCACTGCAACATTGTCAGCCAACAATACTGACAACGATGCAGCTATCAACTTTCTACATCACACATACACAAAAGAAAAACAAAAGTTCAAAAGCACTTGTGCAGAAATGCCAAACCAAGTATGTGTGTGTTGTCGTAGAATTTTCTATGAATAGAGCACCAAAACTGTGGATATAATTCAGAAAATAGAAGGCAATGAAGAATCCCAATGGCTTCAATTAGCTCTGTACCAAGTATGACATTACCAACACCTACATACTGTGCACATACTACACTTCAAAACTTGACAATAACCAAAGGCCTTCACGTGCAATTAGTGATAATTTGGAACTGTTTCCAGTGCCAAGGGCACTGCTGCAGCTTAAATTGTTTGAGAGCATTGTAACACAAACAGTGCACCAATTTCAAGCAATAATACGTTTTCCACCAAAAACTGCAAAATTACTTCCCATTGAATTACTGAAAGGCATTCGTTGTAAAGTAGTTTATTTACCGTTAGATCTGAAAGAAAATGTAAACACTCTACGAGTGCAAAGGCCAATACACGAATCTTTGATTATCCTGGTAAATGGTGTACCTACGAAAGACCAAAAAAATGTGCAACACCTAGTGGACTTAACCAAAGTTAGAGAGTCTTTGCAGTACCTGTAAAGAAAACAATGAATACTACAAGGAAATAAACATTGAAGAAAACCTGAGAGAAACAACCAAAATAATTCAGGACTCCTCAACAAGTGGCCAATCTGAACGCCTAGATCCTAGTGCAGCCTCCAGTATTTTAGACCACTATACAATTCACTGACTGCACTCCAGAGACACCATAGACGATGCACTAGAGACATATCAAATGTGGTAAGCCAAAGGAGTCCCAATCAGTATATGGGAAAAAAGCGTGGAAGCACAAGCCTTTCCTCTACTCTTCCCCACTGGAAAAGGTGGAAGATATGATGAAAGAAGCACACAAATAACAGCATCCGAGTACCGCTGTTTACGAATGTATGCTGAAGACGAAGATTTAGACAGAACGTGGAGTACATATTCCACCTGCTCTTTGAAAGTGAACTAGCAACCCTATGTCATGAAGTTGCCCACACATTAAAAAAAGGTTCCCATTTCCAAAACATGTCTGCTACACAACTACTTCAAAAGGTGCAACAAAAGGACGAAGTTTTACAAAGTAGTGTTACAAATGTCTTGGCAAACATGCGTGGCACCAAAGAGTACTGGTTCCAACGGCACACAGATGTACAGTGATATGCAACCTTGGCCCACCCACATGGTTTGTCACATTAAGTTGTGCTGATTATGCATGGGAAGACTTGTACACTTTCCTACGCATAGCAAACAAAAACAAAACAAGTATAGACATGAAAACACCAGGAGTGCTGTGCTCTCTCGATCCAGTAAATGTTTCATGCTACTTTCATCATCGCTTCCTGCATTTGCAATAAAAGACTTCCTCCCCTCGGAGAAGTACAACACTTCTTTTGCAGAAAAGAATATCAAGTCAGAGGAGCACCACACATCCACATGCTTTTGTGGATTAAAAATGCTCCTAAATTTGGTGAGAAGAATGATGAAACTGTTTTGCAGTTAATTCAGAAATATGTCAATTGCTAAATCCCTCCGGAAAGTACCCATAGTGACCTACAAGCACATATTTTGCAATTCCAAAGACACAAGTGTGGCAAGTATTTTCGACGCAAATACAAGAACAGAGGCAAGTACTACACCAGATGCAGCTTTGGTTTCCCTAGACCAGTTTCAACAACAGGCCAAGTAAACAGATTCATGTCTTCAGTTCAACACAGTGTCAAAGGAAAATCTCCTGAAGACACATACTATATAAAAGGTAGCGAAGCATCCAAGTACATAAATGATTACAATGCAATTATTGCCCTCTTATGGAATGTCAATGTTGATGTACAGTACATTGCAGACAATTCCAATACTGTTGCACAATATGTCACCTCCTACTTAACCAAATCAGCTCAAAGTCTGCTTGGATGACTTTTCCTCTGAGAAAACCCTGGCACAAAAATTGTATGGCTTTGGCATTAAAATGCTCTCCCATAGAGAATGTGGGAGCTACAAAGCTGCTGACCGCTTAACCAGCACAGCCTTATATGGGACATCTGACAACATAGTGTGGCTAAGCCTTGGGCCTGCTGCATCCAGAAATAGAGTACTTAAATCATACGAAGACATACAAAGAATAGCCAAAAGCAATCCCAACAGCCAGGACATTTTAAAGAACAACTTATTGACACATACTACCCAAACAGTAGTACTGCTTTAGAAGCTTTGTCCTTGTACCAGGTAGCCCAAAACTTCTCATACAAAAACAACATTACACCAAATGAGGAAAAAGGTAGATACAGAGTGGAAAGTTGTGAAGGCAGCCTTGTGACACTAACCAAACAAAGCCTAATTAATCATATCAAGTTGTCCTTAAAAACGCCTCAACAGAATAAACTGTACAGAATAAACTGTTTCTACATGGCTCTACTACAACTTTTTAAACCATGGAGAAAAGAAGAAGATTTATTAGCCACCTGCACGTGCTATGAAGATGCTTTCAAACCCACTGAAAGTACAATTACTGATGAAAACCTTACACAGTACATAACCATATTGGACAGTGAACGCCAACAAGAAGAAGGACTTCAAGTACAACTAAATATAGACACTTTTGAAAGCAGTGAACCTTCGCAAACAGGCAGCCAAGAATCACTTGGAGAGCCACTCATAGCAAATGAGGCAGAATTAGCCAAGACGGAGGTAACCACCACTATGCTTCAGTACGAGCACTCTGCAGAAGAGTTTGCAGTACTGAAATCGCAACTAAGCAATGAACAGCTTACCATTTTTGAAGAAGTAAGTAAAACCATTGAGCATGGTATACAGCACGAAAGTACAACTTGCACCTTTACGAACTACAAACCTATACTACTGTATGTAAGTGGTGAAGCTGGATCAGGTAAAATTTCTTAATAAAAATGATCAGTAAATATGTCCAACAAATAACAACTTTTCTGCGGTTATAAATTCCCCTACCCGTTTGGTTGCGTACAACATAGGTGGAGTCACTCTACACCGATTGATACACCTTCCAGTGGAACACCAAAACAAATTAGAATACTATAAACTTTCAGCACAATCTGCTATGGAGTTACGCAGAGTTTTAAAACAAATGAAAATACTCCAAATAGATGAGGTCAGCATGGTCTCCAACCTAATGTTGGCTTTGATTCACCTCAGATTATAAGAGGTACTCAAAACAGATTACAAAGAACTCTTTGCAGGAAAACATGTCATTGTTTTCAGAGATCTCCTTCAATTGACACCAGTCAAAGGTGAACCTATCTTCAAAACCTTAGGACACATACAGTGCCGTAAAAGTCTTGGAAGCATCGGCATTGTAAATCTTTGGCAACATTTCCAATACCGAGAACTAACTCAAAACATGCGATAGTCTGCAGACCTCACATATGCCAACAGTTACAAAAACATACGGATTGGTGTACTATCAAAGGAGGTGCAGTCTACCCTCAATAGTAGACACATCCATTAACTATACGGGTGTAACACACGTGCTACTGATGTCATGGAAAAATTAGCTCACAAAAATGTCAGCTGTATTGCCTTAATGGCAACTCTAGCAAGCTGTGCACAATTTAATGCAAAAATGCTGCAAAAAGAGAAAACAATCACTAGTAGAAATTCATACCACAGACAAACTGGACGTACATGGTATGACAATACCTTTGGGTCAGCAAGGCATGGCATAGCTACAAGCCTTAGATAACTCCATCTCCAACACAGCTGGTTTGGAGAAAACGTTAACATTATGTGTCAACTGTAGAGTTATGCTAAAGTGTAACATTGACGTAGAGCCATGTTTAGTTAATGGAGCACTAGGTACAGTTGTTGCCTTCCACACATACCCACGGGACAGCAACATTCATTTTGTAAACATCAAGTTGGACAAAATTTCAGAAGTCAAAAATATAGGACGCACAACGGTGTGTTTCCTTCTTTTCAAAGACATGTATGTACGCAGAGAACAGTTTTCTCTGTCGCTAGCTTATGCAGTAACTATTCATAAATCGCAAGGTCTCACCTTAGATCAAGCATTGATCGATATTGGCAACACAGTCTTCAAAGAAGGCATGAGTTACGTAGCACTGTCACAACTACGTACACCGGTAGGACTGTATCTAGTTAATTTTTATGCAACTGCAGTCAGTGCAGACATTCCTTGCATCATAGAGTACAATAGACTATGTGCAATGTACACAACCCATCTAAAAATGTACCCTATTCCTCAAAAACCAAAAGCTTTGAAAAGAACGCTCATTCCATCAGAGGTACTAAATGATTGGGCCATAGTACCGTCAAAGAAATTCAAAGAAAGTCATACTACAGCAACTACCAAAAGCACATACACGAGGAGTAAAATAGACAATCCAAACCCAACTCCACCCACAAAATAAAAAGCCTCTTCTAAGAAACCACGTACCCTTCCATCAAAGGGCTCAGACACAGAAGGACTTGTCGCACTCAAATTTTCCAATAGAACAGGTGTTAATTGCAATGCAAATGTAACAATAAATGTTCTATTCTAAATATCAGCAGTTGTTGAAAACATTTATTTAAATGGCGCAGACCAATTGTGTTTGCAAATACTCATCCTTCACAGAAATGCAGTAAGCAATCCTGCCACCATTTACAGTGTCTCAGGAATAAGGCAAGAATTGGACTACAGTCCTGGAATGTTGAAATTCACTTTAAACAGACAAGAAGCTCAACAAGAATTTCTAATGTACTTACTACAAATACTAGAAAGAAAAAACATACTTATAATAGAAATCTTTCACATTTCCTACATGTGGAGACATACATGCACTCTTTGCAACCATGTCTTTGAGGAGCAAGTCCCCAACGAATCCTTTGTGTATATACACCAATACTCAAATGTAACTCCATTCCATTTCAGCAACTGGTGCAAAATGCAAACCATAGCAGGTTCTGTCCTTCATGCAATTTTGATAATCGTTCGATGCTACATATACACTCACATAGTCAATATGTGATATTAATGCTCTTAAGATATAATGCCAACGGTACCAAATACAACTGCAAACGTACTGCCTTCACACACCAACAGATATCACTTGGCAGGAAAACCTTCACAACTGTAGCCATAATCTACCAGACAGGGGACTCCACCAATGGAGGCCACTATACTGCATACATTAGAAAGCAATCGTCATGGTGGGAATGCAATCATGCTTCCATCAGTCCAAAGCACAGACTACCTGCAAATCTTGCAAATGCCTACTTAATGTTCTTGAGGCCAAAAAGTACTCATTAATGTACAAACCTAGTATGCCTTACTCCCCAGCACCAACCAGTACCTTCGTAAGTGGACAAAAAATGTTTTTCCTTCCACACTATTGACCTAAAACAACGTACCATACATGAAGCATTACGAAATGCACTACAGTGTATATTTACCAATTTCATCCCCAATGATTCCAAGGAGTACAGTCACACAAACAGTACGTGTCCACAAAACACAGTAAGAGTATTTTCCACTGTATATGTGGAAGGTAAATTGCTAAGTGTGAGGGTTCAAAACTATCCTATGTAACCTCTAAAATCACCACTAACGGAAATCAGTCACCAGCTCTCCAAGAATAGTCCTACAACTACCAACACATATTTACGTATCACCGTAAAATATTTTTCTTTCCACACTATCTACCTAAAGCAACGTACCATACTGGAAACATTGACGAAATGCAGTACAGTCTGTGCTGGACAATGTTATCCCCAATAAACCCAAGGAGTACAGTCACGCAAACAGCATGTCTACACAAAGCACAGTAGCAGTATCTTCCACTGCATACATGGAAGGAAAAGTGCTAAGTATGAGGGTTCAAAACTATCCTCAGTGACCTCTGAAATCACGACTTACGCAAATAAGTCGCCAGCTCTCCAACAATATTCACACAACTCCAACACATATGTACGTGGCACCACATACATCCGTAATTCGGCAGGACCAGTTCCAAATGTAGACAGATGTCCAAATAACCACAAGAATGCACAAGCTTCTCTATGTACCCTTCACAAACAGTACACTGTAAACAGTTAGAATACGCCACCTGGTATCTAACTGCAACCTGAATACGACGATGTTATTTGCAGCATCACAACTACCCAACTCAAACTTCAACAACTACTGTGCTACAAACATAGCATGAAACACTTCCAAAGTATAAGCAGTTACAATATGCCAACAGTTACATAACTACGGTTATAGTACTGCATTAGCACTGAACAATATCATAATACTTGCAAACCACCAGCAGAAACCAAACGCATAAAGAAACAATGGTACAAAAAGGAAGCAGTAATACATTTACAAATCAGCACCTGCTATAGAACGCCACTCATCCCACCAACATGCATAGTGCACATATCGTACACCATTACATTTCCTCCTACTTCAACAGTACATTTTAAAAAGTGTTGTAACCACTACAAACGTCACTATCACTCATTGTGCACTAAATTATCAACTCAATTTTGAATTTTTTTTTTTTTAATCCAGCATGGATTCCCCCCCCACCCCACAGACCTAATGATTATGCAAAGAACCACAGGAACTGCACTGATTGCACAGTACACTGGTTCAAAGCATAGTACTTACGAAGTGCTAATTATGAGGGTCCACAAAATAAAGAAATGTATGCTATGTAGTGTACTTCAAAGTAACGAAATACCTGCGCTAATATATTGTGTTCTCATTTCCCACAGATAATACAGCAACCAGTATGACAACATTTTACACTCCATAGACAAAACACAGTGCAGGGCTTCCTCAATGCAAACAGTAAGTCTTCAACAATTGCTATTATACTTCTGTGCAATAGCCACAGTGCAATAAGTGCACTTATTTATGCTATACACATACCAATAGCACCACTGCACACCTACATTACACTATGCAGCTTGTGGCCACGCCTTACACGCTTCACTACACCCTCTACATTGTAGGGCCTCCAGCCATACACTTAACATTATACACCCTGCCCAGTATTGCCACTGCACTGCAGAACTACACATACAAACATCTATGCATATACGACTAACCCCACACACACCACAGCCACCTACCCCTTAGCCACTGCAGTTTACATTGCCTACTACTTCTTCCACAGAATCCATATCCTGTTTCCTACGTACACTGGTCACCTAACCCTATCATAAGTACACACACTGAATTAACAACACTACAGTAACCTACCCTACAATCTGCACAATTAAAACAATCCCACTTCATGCATGCATCAATACATCTTACGTAACTTTCCTAACTTCTCCAACATTTGCCTCCTTGGTTTATACTGCCATGATGTACGCCATTAGATCACTTTCATTGTTATGTACACCATTTCCAAAAAATGTAGCCAACCCATATTTCAGTACAGCGCATACATCATAGATCCCCAGCCAAATTGCAACCACTACCTTACTTCTTAACTTTTTCAACTTCTGTTACCTTTTTTCTTCTGTAAAGAAAACACCATTTACAGCCCATAACTGCCTTAAAATGGTAAACAAACGTTCACACTAACTGCTTTCTTTCCAAAACAGTAGCCACAAAAAAGGTCATGCAGTACAACACCAAACTGCGTACTATGGACCACTCTCCCACGTGTTCTCAAACAGCAAACACAGTCTCACATTACCAACCGTTGCCTCGTAACACAGTGCACATCTAACATTTCCTTACACATATTGTGCACAGCTCTGTAACCTAAGATGAAAAGTGTCTTGTTTGTTCTGCGCCCCAATATCCCTGGGTCTGGCACACATTATAAATAATAAAACAAACAAACAAACATTTTAAAAACACATTTTATGTATTTTGCCATCTGTGCATTCACGTGACCATTTGTACAGCACCATCATATCTACTTGTAGGTTGCACTACCTTCACCGTAATGACAATACCAACATTAGTAAATACATGCTATACTCGAAACACATTCCCCGCTAATTCCTTCCTTTTTTCCCTGCCTCATCTCCAGAAATCGAAACCTAACATAAGTCTCCTTAAACAGAACACACGCTCATTGTAAAACAGCCTTGAGGGGGAAGCTTATTTAGCTCCAAGGTCATATATTGTATACAAGTCTAGTAAAAAAGATACATAACTTGCACTGCATTTCCTCTGTCCATGTGCCCCAAAGGTACTCTGCAACCATCTCATACACGGTACATTGCAATTTCACAGCCTCCCAATAAAAGCATGGAATTTGCCGAAATTATCTAAGTACACCTTTACATCACATGTGTATTATGATTAAGTTATTTACATGCTCCTCAGTATTTATATTTACAAACTTGCTCTAATGCTCACTTTCTCTCCATACATTACACAGACCTTTGTGACAGCAGTAAAAACGCTGTCACACTGCCATGTCTCCACCATTCCCAGTAACTTGCAACTGTCATTGTACTTTCTTTTGCTTCCATTCGTCCCCACCCCCTCCAAATGCAGACATACATGGCTCCACGAACATGGAATGCAAGTCGTACACTAAAACACCTCATCTTCTATGCACTCGTACACTGCTACATTCCTGTTCTACCCTTTGTATGCCCTTCCACACAATTACTACGTCTACGCACCCTCAGTGTAGTATACGTTATGACCGACACAGGTGCACAAAGCGGTCAACCAGCACACAAATATTTACAACTCACATTTCTTTCAAGTGCTTCTTACCAAAGCAGATACTCCATTCTCCAGCAATCCAAGGTAACCCCCATTACGTTTCGCCGTGAGTCCAACTACACTTGCTACCACTGTCAACTTTTGTAAAAAAGCAACACATGAAAACATCATCTTGTCCCAACAGTTCCAACACATTTTCTTCTGTGCACCCATACAATCACTGTGTTACCTACAAACCAGACACCAAGGCAGTGAGTTCAGATATGGCGCTATGCACTAACGCACACTTCATTGTTCCTTAGCCATTCAACTATTACTTTATTATCCTTCCCGCAATGTTTTGTCCTGTACGCCACAACTAATACCCACTACTTACATGAGCTCTTATTCCTCTTTCTACTCAGATATTGTTACGCTCACCTGGATTCCACAGGGGCGCCGAATGAAACTGGACTGCAACGGTCTCCACCAGCGTGACTTGTAGTGAAGTGATGAGCGACTGCACCTGCCCTCTGAGTTTCGTCTGTCTGGCATGACGGAAGATTTTCCTAGAGTGGGACAATGGTAAGTTAGCTTACCAATAGAAGGAGGTCTAACTTCTGCTTCTACTTCAGTAACCTCCTTATGTTCTCTTTACTGTGTCTCACCTGATTGTTAAGAACGATGGGCTCTCCATCCTGCGTCTGCATGCAGGGGTGCGTTGAAACTTAGGTATTCAGTTAACTTCACTGATCCCGTAGTCTGTTGGTTGAGTTCCTGACAAAAATGACTCCGAGGTAAGTCGTATGCCTTTGAATTCTGATTGTCTTACAGTTCACTTCTGCACTGCTATTGTCTTCATATTTTTTTTTTCCCTTTGCAGAATTGCCACAGGCAGGTATCTCTTCTCAGAGAGAACGAAGTAAATACCAAGGTAAGTTTTTGTATTATGAAGAGAAAATAATGTCTTAACATGCGGTATTGTTCATTCACGCGTTTCACCTGTTGTTCTCATTCTTGTCTGCAGGTGCGGCACTTTCTGGAGCGAAGCTCGTGCGATGGAGATTAGCGAGACCGCAAGCGAATATTGCTTCGGGTAAGTATCTTGCGGTGCGGGATTGAATGTCTTATAGCGAGTCACAGCTCACCTGTTGTCTTTTCTTGTCTTTTACAGATGCGGCTGTTCCGGGCAGTGATCACGCTAGAGTGCCTCGCTGGATCGCATGGATGAACGGAGCATCGGTGAGTATCTCGCTGCACTATGGTAGTTGTTCTTGAAATGCTTCCTTGAATAGCGCGGTCACTGGTGTTCCTTCCCTTGCAGGTACAGAATTCAAGGATGATTACGATGGAGAACCAAGGTAAGGTTCTTGGTATAACCTGTTCTCTGTTCTTCCTTTGCAGATGCAGGTCGTGTAGAACAGATCGGGCGTGGCTGAAGACTGGACCGGAGCTGCAGGCACGGTGAGCGTTACGCCGCAGGAGTGCAGAATAACGCGAAGCGTGTTCTGTTCTCCGGGCATGGTTTAAATAGCCTCCCAGAAGTAGTTCCCAGGTAAAGTAGTCCCGGTACCAAACCCAATGAAATAGTCCCATGATTAAAGTAGTCCCACGGTGGGCTGCACCTGGTTTTACCACTTGATGATTTGACTTGCCTGAAAAAGGCAATATGAGCCTGGCACCAACAGCGTCAGGACTGAGTAAGGGAAGCGCTTAGGCAATCCTTTGGGGCATTAGAGGTCCACATGGGTGCCAGAACTTTGGGCAGACTGGTCTGCTCAAGATGTCTGGGGGCAGGCATCGTGACAGCACTCCCCCCCAAGGCCCCTCCCAAGGTGGTTCTTCTCTCTGGTCCAGGCTTTTCTGGGAAGTTCAGGTGGAACCGTTTTATCGGTCGTGGTGGATGAATATAGTTGCTTGGTTCCCATGACCGTTCTTCTGGCCCATGGCCTTTCCAATCAACAAGATAGAAGAGCCTTGATTTGACCAATTTTGAGTCTAAAATGTTTTTTACTTCGAATTCTGGTTCACCATCTATTAAGATGGGACTTGGTGGTTTTGTTAGCCTGGTTCCTGGTTGTACTGGTTTCAAAAGTGAAACGTGAAATACCGGATGAACTCGCATGTTCGGAGGTAGCTTCAATTTGACTGCAACTGGGTTGATGATGGCTTTAATGTTGTAAGGTCCCAAATATCGGGGATTAAACGTGTGGGTTCCTCTTAGCAGTATGTGTCTTGAGGCTAGCCAAACCTTGTCTCCAATCTGGTATTTTGCGGCGGCACTCCGATGTTGATCTGCGGTTTTCTTGTACCTTTCATTTGCTTGTTTTAAATGTCCTGTTGCCTTTTGGAAGGCCTGTGTTATAGAAGTGTGTAAACTGCTTACAGCGGGCATCTCCAAGTGTTGAGGCGGGTCGAGTTGAGAAGTTCGAGGGCACATTCCATATATGGTGTAGAATGGACTTTGTCCAGTGCTGGAGTGTAAAGAGTTGTTGTAGGCATACTCAGTTATCCATAAAATGTCTTTCCAGTTGCCTTCTGTTTGGTGTAACATGCACCGTATATATTGCTCTAACGTTTGATTGGTTCTCTCGGTTTGACCATTGGTTTGGGGATGTTGGCTGGTTGAAAGTCTTACATCAATTTGGGCCAATTTTCAACATTTTCTCCAAAATTGTGAGATAAACTGACTGCCCTGATCGGAAACTAGAACTGAAGGGAACCCGTGTTTTCGGACGATGTGTTTGAGGAATTCTTTGACCAGGATCGAGGCTGAGGGTAAGCATTTTAACAGAATGAAGTGGGCCATCTTGGAAAATAGGTCCACTATTACTAGAATAGTGTTGAATCCATTACAGTGGGGAAGATCTGTGATAAAATCAAGAGATAATGTATGCCATGGTGTAGGTGGAGTGTCTAAGGGTTGTAATAAACCCGCTGGTTTCTTCTTCTGGGCCTTGTTTTGAGCACAATTGCCACAAGATGGCACAAATTGCTTAATGTCTTTTCTCCAAGTTGGCCACCAGAAATGTCTCTTGATTTTAGCTTTGGTTTTGCAATTCCGGGGTGGCCTTCTACCAAGGACTCATGATAATTGGAAATAACCTGTTTCTGCAGTTCGTTACTAGGTAGATAAAGACGTCCTTGAAAGTAAGGTAAATGATCAGGGACTGAATGATTTTTGCTTTTGTTTGACCAATCTTGTAAAGCTGTGGAGTCGAGGAGATGCTGAATTTTCTCATGGATGTCATCTAGAGTTTGTGAGGTAGTCATTGCCAAGGTTCTTCCTCCCGGGATTATGGGCAACGGTTCTGGATTTGATTATGCTTCTTCCATTCCTATGCGGGATAGAGCATCTGCCTTGCCGTTTCGACAGCCTGGTCGGTAAGTAATTACGAAATCGTATTCCTCAAAAAATAAAGCCCATCTAAGTTGACAAGATGATTGGGCCTTGGCCATCTTTAGGAATTGTAAGTTTCTATGATCAGTAATTACCGTAATAGTGTGTCGGGCCCCAAGGAGGTAGTGCTGCCAAGCCTTGAATGCTGACTTAATGGCTAGAAGTTCTGTGTCAGTGACGGCATATTTTAGTTCAGGCGCTGAAAACTCTCGTGTCCAAAATGCCACTGGATGGAGTTGACCTGTCTCAGGATCTTTCTGCGAAAGGACCGCCCCCATAGCCAGGCTGGGTGCATCAGTTTCTACCACATACGGGAGCTCTGGGCGTGGATGCTTCAAAACTGGAGCTGAAGTGAATTTTAGTTTTAGGTCTTGGAAGGCTTTTTCTACTTCTTCTGACCACTGAAATGTTTTATTCTTCCGTAATAGTGATGTGATGGGATGCACCAAATGTGAAAAGCCAGAAATGAACCTGCGGTAGAAGTTTGCAAATCCAAGCATGCTCTGTACCCCTTTTATTGACGTGGGTGAGGGCCATTTGAGGATGGCATCTACTTTCCAGGAATCCATTCGAACTCCATTTGGGGTCAGGACAAACCCCAGAAACTCGACCTCGGTAGTGTGAAAGAAACATTTTTCCAATTTTGCATTTAATTTGTGTTGATGTAACTTTTTGAGTACAGCACGAACATGTTTCACATGGTCTTGTTCAGAAGATGAGTATACCAAGATTGTCACGCACTCTGTCACGCACTCCACTCACTCTCCCTTCAGTTCCTCTAGGGTTCCTGTTTCCCGCCCCAGTACCTCCATTTCCACCCGTTCTCTTGCCCGCTCCATTGGCGTCTTCCCTGGCGGTTGCGAGACCGGCTTCTTCCGCCTCACAGGACCACCGCCTCCCGCTCACGTGTTTCTCAGCTACGCTCACGTGATGCGGTCGTGGCTCATGTGACCGGGAGGAAGTAGCAGCGCTAGTATTTAAACGGCTGCATCGTAGTGCTTTGGTGCTTCACAGCTGTTCTCTTGTACTCCTGTACGACGCTATACTATCTTTTGTCACCTTTGGATTTTGGACTCGGATTTCACTACGGACTGTTATCGGATTACCCCTGGCTCTGGTTTCTGCTTCTTGGATTTATTGCTACGATCACGGACTGCCTCTCGGACTTCTATCCACTACGTTCCACCTTCATTGTGCGGATTCTGGCGCCCGGTGGGCCCGGCTCTTGCAACACTGCTGGGATCTCTACACTGCTGAAGGGACAGCCTTGTTGGGTCTCGGAACCTCCCCTATAGGTACAACTGATACGCCACGGACACCTCTTGGTAAGACCGTTCCACTTACTTGTAGATTGGTTGTTGATGCTGTTTTGGCTTGATACTTAACCGGTGTTTCCCTTACAGTGGTTCGGGGTTCCACGAGTTCCGCAGTTCCGGAAGAACATCTCCCACCTGTGGCCTCAAAGGTTGTACAGAGAGTGACTTTGATTCTCTCTGTGCGGCACTTGTGGACAGAGGACTCTTCGACTACACGACAGTCAAGACACAACAGACTGTGAAGCCATCCTGTCGTGTAGCCTATGGAGGGAGCTGCGGATGACCCCTTGACCACTATGGTTCAGGCCATAACCGTGTTACGTGCAGACATGGCCGCAGCGAATACTGCCATTCACCAATGCTTAGATAACATCCAGAGTTCTAGACACCCCTTACCCCCGGAAGCTGAATTTGGGGATTTGCCACCAGCCCGTCCAGCCTCCTGTTCCACCCACTCCTAACCCCATCCCCGTGGTACTTCCCTCTCCTTTTCCCTTGGCCGCCCCCGAGAGGTATCATGGGGATCGAGGCAAGTTTAGAACCTTCCTGAACCAATGCAAGTTGCATTTCTTGTGCAGGCCCCTGGCCTTTCCGGACTCCACCACCAAGGCAGCCTTTACTCTCTCGCATCTAGCAGGTACGGCCGCTGCCTGGGCCAACCCACTCCTAGAAAACAACAATCCAGCCCTTTACGACTTTGATCTACTGGTTACGGAAATGTCCCGAGTGTTCGACACTCGTCATAAAGTTCAGTCCCGAGACCTGGAACTCCTGGATCTGGGGCAGGGTAGGTGGTCCTTAATCGAATACATCACTAAGTTCAACCAGCTTGCAGCCTAAATGTCCTGGCCCGAAACCAAACAGGCTGTTGTATATTATCGAGGCCTAAACAACGCTATGAAGGACACCCTTGAGGTTGTTCCCTCCTTACCGACCTCTTACCAGGATCTAGTAGACCTAACCCTGCAACTGGACGCCAGATGTTCTGAACGCAGGGCTGAGGCTGGTTTTGTGCACAAAACTGCCCTATCTCCTTCCACCTCTGCCCCCTCTGGCACCAGTCCCGAACCCATGCAGATTGGGGGCATCAGGAGCCCGATCACACCTATAGAAAGGGAACGTAGGAGGGTGGACAATGCGTGCTATTATTGCGGCCTAAATGGCCATTATGTGAAGGAGTGTCCCCGTCACCCAAAGCTTAAACCTTCGGGTTTTCAGAGTGCTCGACCCTAGACTCGGGGACTAGATCGAGCGCTCCTTGTCATACCCCGAACCCTGTGTTTGCTTTTGGTCGCATCAGGCCCATTTATGTACAGGCCATTCTACAACCCACGCTTGATGTCTCTCACCCAGTTACTATTATCATAGATTCCGGGGCCACAGGCAACTACATGGATATCACGCTTGCTCAAACCCTGAACCTACCTCTTCTAGCCAAAACCAGGCCGGAACCAGTGCAGGCAGTCGATGGTACGTCTCTAGTATCTGGGCCAATCTAACAACAGATCGCCCCAATGCTCCTGACCATATAAGCCATACATAAGGAAATCTTGAGTTTCGATCTCATCTCGATGCCCCAGTTCGGTGTAATATTGGGGATACCCTGGCTTCGGGAGCACAATCCCTTAATTAACTGGAAAGTGGGTTCGGTGCATTTTGAATCCGATCTCTGTCAACACTATTGTCTAACAGCAACCACTAGCATCGATACACCCGCTCAAGCGTTGGGAGCCATATCTCTATTAACCCTAGAAGAGCCCACTATTCCCTCTACAGAACACCACACAGTTGGATTGGTCTCCACACTCATTCCGGCTCAATACCAAGATTTCATGGGAGTGTTTGACCATGGTTCGTCGGAAGTCCTACCGCCACATCATCCGTACGACTGCCCGATAGATCTGGTTCCGGACAGTGCTATTCCCACAGGCCGTATCTATTCCCTTTCCCCTACTGAAGACCTAGCCCTCAAGGAGTACATTCAGAAATCCCTCCGTTTGAGCCAGATACGTCCTTCTACTTCCCCGGCGGCTAGCCCCATCTTCTTTGTTCCCAAAAAGGAGGGTGATTTACGGCCTTGTGTGGACTATCGCCGACTCAATGCCATCACGAAGAAAGACCGCTACCCCATTCCACTAATCACGCCCATGTTGGACCGTCTCACGCATGCCACTGTTTTCACTAAATTGGACCTCCGCTGTGCCTACAATCTAGTCCGTGTGCGTCCCGGAGACAAATGGAAGACTGCTTTTTGTACCCGCTATGGCTTGTACGAGTATACGGTCATGCCGTTCGGTTTGTGCAACGCTCCGGCCATGTTCCAGAGGTTCATGAACGACATCTTCTCTGACATCCTGGGCGTGTTCGTTGTGGTCTATTTAGATGACATCTTGATATTCTCCCAGACCATGAAGGAACATGTACAACACGTTAGGGAAGTGCTTTCCCTGCCTACGAAGCCACTCCTTGTTTGCCAAACCCGAGAAGTGCCAGTTCCATGCCGACTCCGTAGAGTTCCTTGGTTTTCACATCTCGTCTGGAGGGCTAGCCATGAATACCTCCAAAGTTCGAGCGGTGTTGGACTGGCCGGTCCCCGATTCCCTGAAGGCGCTCCATTCTTTCCTTGGCTTCGCTAACTTTTACAGGCGGTTTATCTCTGGGTTCTCATCTCTGGTGGCTCCTCTTACCTTCCTGACTAGCCCTTGCTCTCCTTTTCTGTGGACGGAGGCACATCAACGAGCCTTTGAGGCCTTAAAGACGGCGTTCACTACCGCCCCAAATCTACAGCACCCAGACCCCGAACTGCCGTTCATAGTGGAGGCTGATGCCTCATCCTTTGCCCTAGGTGCTGTATTGTCACAGACTTGCTCTACCTCTGGTCGTCTTCACCCCGAGGTCTTCCATTCCCGTAAGTTCACAGATGCTGAGTCCCACTTACCATGACCGAAAAAGAACTACTGGCGGTCATGGACGCATTCCGCGTTTGGCGACATCATCTCTTGGGTGCTACGCACCATATCACGGTTTATTCCGATCACCAGAATTTACAGGACCTAGGGTCCCTGAAATGTATCAACAGCAGACAGGTCAGGTGGCATCTCTTCTTTGCGGCCTTTAATTTTGTTATCAAACATCGCCCAGGTTCTATCCATGGCAAAGCCGATGCCTTATCGCGTTCCCCTGGGGGTGTGGCCTTGCCGACGTTTCCAGATACCCTTCTAGATGTCGGTAAGGTGGTTTGTTTGTGTACTCCGAACTTGCCTTTGCTTGACGCAATACGGAACTGGGTTACCTTACACCCAGATCAGTTGTCCGATTGGGATTTGGTGGTTCACAACAGTCTTCCCTTTGTTTCTGATCGGCTATTCGTGCCCACGGTAGACACCCACAACATGGCCTTGGAGTGGTCCCACGACGCTCCGGTTCATGGACATCCCAGTCAGAAACGCACTTTGGAGTTGTTGAGAAGGTGGTGCTGGTGGCCGTTTATGAGAAGGGATGTTGAATCATACGTCAACGCATGTGCTGTTTGCGCGCAGAGTAAGCATCGTAGGGGTCGCCCTGTCTGTCTCTTGCTTCCTTTACCTGTCCCTCCCAAACCATAGCACACCTTGACCATGGACTTCGTTACTGACCTTCCCCGGATCCAGGGCTTTGATACCTTGTGGGTAGTCATCGACTCCTTTTCTAAGATGGCTTGCTTTATCCCTTGTAAGGGCATCCCCTCTGCACCTACACTGGCCCGACTGTTCTTCGAGAATGTCTTCTGTCTTTTCGGGCTTCCCTCGGTTCTCATTTCGGATAGAGGTTCCCAGTTTACGTCACGCTTTTGGCGGGCCCTGACCAAGCTACTCGGTATGGACGTCCGCTTCTCAGCATACCATCCCGAAACGGACGGCCAGACCGAAAGACTTAACCAGACGCTGGAGCAGTACCTGCGTTGTCTGACCTTACAGATGCAGTCTTCTTGGTTAAACGTGTTACATCTCGTGGAATTCGTGTACAACAACGCAGTGCATTCCTCCACTGGTTTCTCCCCGTTCTATGTGCTGTATGGTCAGCATCCTCGTGTTTTGCCCTTCACAGATCTGCCTCCCTCAGTCAACCCGGCTGCCCTTGCATGTGTTAGGGACCTGACCTCCATCCACGCTCAGGTGTCGACTCATCTTGTCGAGGCTCAGGCGTCCATGAAGGCGCAGGCGGATAGGAAACGGGTGAGGGCCCTGTTGTATTCTGTGGGGTCCCGTGTTTGGTTGTCGACTCGTCACCTGCGGTTGGTAGGTTGCCGCAAGCTTTTGCCTCATTTTGTGGGTCCCTATGTTGTCACCCGTGTTATCAATCCTGTGTCCTATCGTCTTGCACTTCCAGGGTCCTGGCGGCTTCACCCCGTTTTCCATGTTTCCCTGCTCAAGCCCTGTCACGGTCCCACGCGGCTTCACTCCCCTGTGGCTCCAGTGTCTCTGTCCACCCCGGATGTGTTTGAGGTCTCTGCCATTCTGGGTTCCCGTGTCTCTAGGGGGTGCCTCCAGTACCTCGTGGATTGGTCAGGCTATGGCCCCGAGGAGAGGTCCTGGGTCCCTGCTGCTGATGTCCAGGCTCCCCGTCTGGTGGCACGGTTCCATAGGTACAATCCTTCGTGCCCACGGGCTAGTGGGCCTTTGGGGGGGCGCTCTGTCATGCACTCTGGCACGCACTCCACTCACTCTCCCTTCAGTTCCTCTAGGGTTCCCGTTTCCCGCCCCCGTACCTCCATTTCCACCCGTCCTCTTGCCCGGTTCCGGGACTCACATGTGCTTTCCTCGAATCCCCAGGTGCCACGGCGCCAAGTGCCACAGCGCATGGTTCGGCATGCTGCTTGCCCACGGAGACACCCGCTCCATTGGCGTCTTCCCTGGAGGTTGCGAGACCGGCTTCTTCCGCGTCACATGACCGCCGCCTCCCGCTCGCGTGTTTCTCAACTACGCTCACGTGATGCGGTCGCGGCTCATGTGACCGTGAGGAAGTAGCAGCGCTAGTATTTAAACGGCTGCATCGTAGTGCTTCGATGCTTCACAGCTGTTCTCTTGGACTTCTGTACGGCGCTATACTTATCTTTTGTCACCTCTGGATTTTGGACTCAGATTTCACTACGGACTGTTATCAGATTACCCCTGGCTCTGGTTTCTGCTTCTTGGATTCATTGCTACGATAACGGACTGCCTCTCGGACTTCTATCCACTACGTTCCGCCTTCATTGTGCGGATTCTGGCGCCCGGTGGGACCGGCTCTTGCAACACTGCTGGGATCACTACACTGCTGAAGGAACAGCCTTGTTGGGTCTCGGAACCTCCCCTATAGGTACAACTGATACGCCACGGACACCTCTTGGTAAGACCGTTCCATTTACTTGTTGATTGGTTGTTGATGCTGTTTTGGCTTGATACTTAACCAGTGTTTCCCTTACAGTGGTTCGGGGTTCCACGAGTTCCGCAGTTCCGGAAGAACATCTCCCACCTGTGGCCTCAAAGGTTGTACAGAGAGTGACTTTGAGTCTCTCTGTGCGGCACTTGTGGACAGAGGACTCTTTGACTACACGACAGTCAAGACACAACAAAGATATCGTCAATATACACGACGCACAGACATCGATTAGTTCTCGAAGGACATCGTTCATAAAATACTGAAACGCTGCCGGGGCGTTACAAAGGCCAAAGGGCATCACCTAGTATTCAAATAATCCATACTTGGTACGAAATGCGGTCTTCCACTCGTCCCTCTTTTTCATGCGTACAAGATGGTGCGCCCCTAGAAGATCCAATTTAGTGCAAATGCGAGCATCTTTTACTTGGTCCAATAACTCTGGTATTAGGGGCAAAGGGTACCGTTTTTTTACCGTTACTTGGTTTAACGCGCAATAGTCAATACAAGTTCTTAGGTCTCCTTCCTTCTTAGGGACGAAGAACAAAGGCGAGGCCGCGGAGGACTTGGATGGACGAATAAAGCTGTTAGCCAGATACTGATCCAAGTATTGCCTTAAATGAAGATTCTCAGGTTCCGTAAGGGCGTAGATCCTACTGCATGGAATTTGCGCACCGGGTATGAGATCGATCTGGCTATGAGGCGGTAAGGTGTTGGCTTGGTCTTTCTGGAATACATCCTGAAAATCCTAGTAATCGTGGGGTAGCAGATTCGTTGGGCTCATGACCGTGGCAATCTTCTTGGTCGGGGTTCTTCCGGATAACAAGTATGTACACATTCCGAGAAGGTCACTCTCTTTTCACACCAGTTTATGCAAGGATTATGCGTTTCCAACCATGGCATTCCCAGAATTATTTGGAATTGTGGAGCCGTGATTAAATCAAACACAATGTTTTCTCGATGTCCATCTTGACCCAACAGTGTCATCTCTGCCGTTGAGTGAGTTACTGGGCCGGAAGCGATTTCAGTTCCATTGACGGTGGAGACTAAATCAGTTGTGGTCTTTTTGCAAAGAGAAAGATTCATCCTTGTAGCCAATTCGTGATCCATATAGTTACCTATGGCTCCACTATCGATGTATGCTTGGACCTCATGCATGCGCGTTGGTTGCTGGTGACTAATGAGGATCATTGGTAAAGCTAGTTGTGAGGTCTGGGAGTCCTTCTTCTCGCTCGATAAGCGGACCTCTACTCTTGTCCGGCAGGGCATTATTTCAGCTCTGGTTCAGTACTGACTTTGTCGGCAACTCCTACGGCCCTCTTAGGTGGTTTCACCAGACAATCTCACAAGAAATGCCCTGCTGATCCACAATATAAGCACAGTTGCTGCTATCTTCTTTTGTCTCTTTCTGCTTTGGACAACGGCCCTCTAACTCCTCTGATTTGCATGGGTTTGGATACATCCGTACTTTTGGAGGTGTTATCTCTTGGTCTCACCAGTACCCGATTCTCGAATCGAGCTCGATCAGCTTTCCGGTTCTGAAGTCTGTGGTCCAACTGAACCACCAGGTCTATATATTGAGCACAGTCTTGAGGTGGGTTTACCACTTGTGCTAAAACGTCTTTTAGTTCCCCCCTTAACCCACGATGGAAAATTGTAGTTCTTTTGTCTTCAGGCCAACCAGTTTCTACCACCAACCTATTGAAAGTTGCGATGTAAGGTCCTGGTTCCCTTGACGTAGGGATAAAAGTTCAATGTCTAACACTTTACCTTCAGCATGTCTGGCGAACTATTTCTCCATATTTTGTTGAAATCCCTGGAAAACCCAGAGAAGAGGGTCATCTTGGTTAACTAGTGGAATGGACCAATCTTCTGCACCGCCGCTGAGGTATGATAGTACGAAGGCCACTTTCGATTGATCATTTGGAAAGGCTCCAGGCCTACATAGAAAGTGTAGGCAGCACTGGTTCATAAAAACTGCAAACCTTTTAGGGTCCCCCATAAAACGTTCTGGTGGGGCTAAAGGTATAGCCCCCAGTAGTACCACCTGTACTGGGCTGCTTGACTGAGTAGGGATTGATGCTCCCCCTAGTCCAGGTAATGATGTATGGGCAGCTTGGAATTGAAGTAGTTGTCTGGCAAGGTCATCTGCATGCTCTTTGGCCACAATCTGTTCTCTCCTTAGAGCATTGGTTTCTTGTCGGGCGGAATGTACTTCAGTTCTAAGCTCCCCCAGGAGCTGGGCTAATTGGTCAGTCTCTGAGGTTTCCATGACGTCCGGGTAGAAATTTGTGAAGAGGCTTTGCGTTCTGTTAGGCTCACCTCGATTCCACAGGGGCGCCGAACGAAACTGAATGCAACGGTCTCCACCAGCGTGACTCGTAGTGAAGTGATGAGCGACTGCACCTGCCCTCTGAGTTTCGTCTGTCTGGCATGAAGGAAGATTTTCCTAGAGTGGGACAATGGTAAATTAGCTAACCAAAGGAAGGAGGTCTAACTTCTGCTTCTACTTCTGTAACCTCCTTATGTTCTCTTTACTCTGTCTCACCTGATTGTTAAGAAGGATGGGCTCTCCATCCTGCGTCTGCATGCAGGGGTGCATTGAAACTTGGGTATTCAGTTAACTTCACTGATCCCGGGGTGGCGCTGTTGAGCAGCCCAAGATGGCTGCTTAGCTTTAGAGCTCCATGTGGTTCCGGTGAAAATCTGCCTGCAACTGCGGCTAACTTCATCCTGGACATCCTACATCTTGCTGAGCTGCTGCTCTCTCCCTTCCGACTGCTTCCTAAAAATTCTGGCTCGAATCGGACTCCAGAAGCCCGTCCACGGCTCTTTCAGCGGCGGCTGCCAGTTAACTGACTGAGGCCTCGGCGCGTGCCTGGCTCCCGCCCCCTCTTCTCTGGCTCCCTGTGCTTGCAGCTGGCGGTGGAGCTTGTGGAGCGGCGCCCGACTGCTTCGCCCCCCCCCCCCGGGATCCCACTGTGCTAACAGCGACCGGCCACAAAGAAGTGGGACTGCCCTGTCAGCCGCGGTGGCCCCCCTTCGGAATGTTCCGTTGCGTGAGCGGGACTGCCGCAGGGGCGTGCCCCAACCCCCCTCCCTCGCCTCCAGATCCGACTTACAGACCATCGGACGACGTGAGGCGGCTGGGCTGTGGCCTGGCTGCCGCTTGGGGTCCGTGGCCTACGGGCCTGCGCAGGAGCGGGGGAGGTGCCCATGTTTGGGTGACTGCGGTGCCCCGTGGAACAACTCTCAGCCTGCCGCCTGGTCAACCATTGGGGCCGCGGAACACTCCCTCCTGCACTAACTTGGGCCATTGTACCCCTCTTGCTAGATCTGGAGAGTGGGCTCACAGGAACTCGTGCTGAGAGCACTGGACACCTCACTATCCTGCATCACTGGGGTTACAAGCTGCAATATAGCCCCCCCCCTTGATAACGAACACTTGCAACTAAGTGGTCCCTATAAACGTTGTGTGCTCGGCCTCCATCTCCCCCACTATGTGGCTACTGGGCTCCTGAGGGAGCGAGACCTGTCATGCTGAACATACACAACGCCTCCCAACCCAACAAGGGAGTGAACCACAATAACACAACCACTACCATTTGCCAGGTAACTACTCACCCCTGTGGGTTGGCTACTTCCTCCTCTTGGCCCCTGAGTGGCCCAGCACTCTTCACCCGGCTGCGGCCTCCTTGCCTCCACTGCTGCTATAGCCTGTCCACCCCGCCGACACAGAAGTAGTGCCTACTGTCCTCCAATACCCTAGACCCCTTGCCATCCGCCCTTCCCCACTGGCTGCACCTGTGGCCCCCTGCCACACCCAGGGTTGTACCAGCAATGTCAAACAGATCTAGGGGGACCTCTAAGGGGTGAGCCATGGATAAATTCACAAGACTGTCCTGAGGGCAGAGGCAGGGCACGCATCATCCATGCAGGAGGACCCTGAGGCTGACCCTCACCCCTGTGCAATGGCCCCTGATTTGACTACACTTATGGAATCTATGGCCAAAAATGTCACCTCCTTAAAAACACGGGTGGATAAAGCAGGGACCAGAATCACTGATGCCGAAAATAGGATATCAGCGAATGAAGATGAAATTCATGTGCTTCAGAACATGGTTGCCTCCTTGTTGCGCGACATGAAGAGCGTGAGAGAAAAGTGTGATGACTTAGAGTTGCGCTCTTGCAGAAACAACCTGCGTACTATTGAGATCCCCAAGAACGCCCTTAAGGGGTGCATGGAGGATGCCGTCGAAACCTTACTCAAAGACCTTCTCGGCAATCCGGTCCTCTGACTGTATTTCACAGTTGAACGCGCTCACCGAGCTTTGTCACTTCACCCCAAGCCGGGCAACATCCCAAGGCCCATCATCGCCAGGATTCTTAATTACCAGGACAGGGACCTCATCCTCCGCCTGTCACGCGAGAAGGGAGACCTACGCTTCGAAGCCCCACTCCATTAGGATTTTCCCAGATTTTTCAATAGCGGTACAACAGGAGAGGTGCCAATTCCTCAGGGTCAAGAAATTGCTCAGGAAACGCAGTGCCCGTATGCCATCCTGTTCCCGGCGTGGCTTAAAATTACCCACAATGGCAAACTGTACTTCTTTACTGTCCCAGACGAAGCGGTGAAATTCATCGAGGCGCACATACCACTTCACAATCCAGCGGGTGACCGTCCCAACGATGATTAACCAAATGCGACCTAGCCTGACGTGGCCTAATCAATCTATTAATCCTTGATTCTGAATGTGATGATGGCAATATTGTACTGCAAACTCAGCAGTCTTGGCACCTACCACATGCATCCGGGCCATGGCTCAGCCCTTGAACTATGGACATTGATCTCCTTTTCCCTCCCAGGGTGTGGAGCTGGCCATGACCCCTAGATGCTTCTTCGGTGAAATCTTGCTTCTGATAACCTACTAACTTCAGGGGCCTGACATGGGGTCCATCTACCGCAGAAACATGTCTCTGACAGCTCACGCTGTCCCACACAACGCTGAAACGGATGACCACATGGCAACAGCACACCTCACTGCAATTGCAATGCTCATGTTTTGTTGGATGTTACTGCTTGTTGGCCCCTGTTGGGCCTTGAAAGGGGCATATCCCCGTTGGATCTTGCCCTCTGACCTCTACTTCCCAGTGAGTGTCGGCACAATTGGTGGCACCTGCATTCGGGGTGGGGGGATCTGCACTGCAAGTTGGGGGTGGGCAGTGTGGGTGGGGGGAATTAATGTCGGGGATTGGACAAAAGGCAGAGGCAGACTGGCTGACCACACAACATCGGGGCACCCACATAGGGGCGTGCCCCGCCCTACATGTACTCTAAGACAACAGTGGTGGCATGTTCCCTAGACTTATAAAATGCCTACAACAGTGATGTCCTGGAACGTTCGGGGCTTAAGTAACTACACCAAGGCTTGTAAAATCATAGCCTACGCTAATAGATACGGTTGCAAAGTATTACTATTGCAGGAAACGCAGTGTATGGCACCATCATGGGGACCCCACAGATATTTTCCCTCATACTCAACTCGGGCCAGAGGGGTGTTGACAAAGATTTACAAATCACTTAAGTTTTTACTCCACAGGAGCTATATAGACCCAGAGGGAAGGTACATTATATTGCACTGCGCAATAGCTAGCAGAAATTGTTTATTGGTGAATACCTATGGCCCTAACGTGGATTCCCCTGACTTTGTCGACCAGGTGGTATCCATACTGCTGAGCTATGTGGGGGTGCAGATAATCTGGGGGGATATGAATTTCATATTAGACATCACACTGGACAGAACAGGCACAGCCCCCAGACCGCTGTTCGGCGCGGCACGTAGACTGCTAGCGCACAGCACAACATTCGATATTCGAGACGAATGGCGGGCACTGCATCCACACACATGCGAGTACACTCACTATTCCTCAGTACATGATAGCTCGTCCAGAATTGATATGTTCCTTTTGTCAAGCGCAATGCTGGGGAAAGTGGTGGAAACACAGATACTTGCCCGCACACTATCGGATCATTCACCGATCTTGATATCCCTAGAACTGGGAGCATCTGCCCCTACCATCAACGCATGGCGATTCAAGTCTTCCACCCTACAGGATATCGTATTCAAGGAAGACATTCTTGCCTATATCCAGTCCTATTTTGAGCTCAATACACCCCAGTCCACCTCCTTGGGAGTCCGGTGGGATGCTTTCAAAGCCTTTATAAGGGGAAAGTCCATATCTAGGGAGGCGGGAGTCCTTAAAACTATAAGAGCAGCCCTTGGCCATTCCGAAGCCAAACTACACGAACTAGAGAGGGCTCACCCAAAGTCAGTTGACCCTGCTACTCTTTCCCAAATTAGTAAAGAACTCCAATTCTTTAATGAACAGGCCACCAGGGAAGTTCAGTATTTTAGCTGTCCACAAGGTGTGCAGAAATATGGAGAGGGGGATAGACCCAGCAAAACACTGGCCGCTTTGGCCAGGGGCGAGTGGGGCCAAACTCAGATCACTTCCATCAAGGATAGCTGGGGGACAGTACAGTGGTCCGCCCAGCAGATCCTGGAAGTCTTCTCGGACTTCTACTCAGAACTATATTCTCAACCTCCCGAGCACAGCGATTCCCATATGCGAGACCTCCTTGAGCAGATCCCCACGACTTATATCTCCCCCGCAACCCGAGACCAACTGGACTCCCCCATCCTACTAGATGAAATAGTTGAGGCCATATCCAAGTTCCCTAAGGGAAAGGCACCAGACCCCGATGGGCTGACGGCAGAATTCTACCAGGAGCACATGGCCATTCTGGCCCCCAAACTACTTGAAGTATGGAACGAGTCACTCCGGCAAGTGTCCCTTCCCCCAAAACCGCACGAGGCCGTCATAATGGTCCTACTCAAACCCGGTAATGAATTTGGATACTAAAATCTTCGCCAAACTAATTGCCAATCGCTTCCTTCCGGTCATGTCATATATGGTCCATGACGACCAGTGAGGCTTTGTGCCTGGGAGATCCACATCCCATAACATTAGAAGGTTGTATAATGTCATGTCGCGAATTGACCAGGGTGCGAGTGCAGTCGCGGTCACATTAGATGCCCAGAAGGCATTCGACATGATGTCCTGGAAGTATATGTGGCTGGTATTGGAAACTATGGCCATAGGGCCTAACATGATTGCATATATTTTGTTATTATACACCTCCCCAGTGGCCAGGGTTCGAGTCAACTCCCAGATGTCTGGCCTGATCCTTCTCTTTAGAGGCACCCGACAGAGATGCCCATTCTCCCCAATCCAGTTTGCCCTGGCAATAGAGCCGATGGCAGACTATGTCAGGGAGCGACACTCACGTAAAGGGATACGGCTGCAAGACATCTCTGATATTATTTCGCTCTATGCGGACGATGTGCTATTGTTCATAAGAGACCCTGCTGTTCATCTTGACCCAATCTAACACGATATCACCCGTATAGGCACACACTCTGGGTTCACTATAAACTATACTAAATCCGAGATCTTCCCCCTCACCAGCTCCACACTACAACCCACCACTGAGTACCCGCTTTGTTGGTCCCCTGGTGGGATCAAGTATCTGGGAGTGCAGGTGTCCCTGACCAAAGATACATTACTAGCAGACAAGTACCTGGCCGCAGCAGAGCAAGCTGAAGCCAAAATGGCGCGATGGCGCACCCTTCCACTATCATTAGCCGGGAGACTCTCACTAGTAAAGATGATATTACTTCCCAAGTTGCTGTACGTATTCAGTAATGTGACAATCTGGCCCGGAAAGAGTTACTTTACAAACCTACACAAGCAGTACGCTCAATTCTTATGGCACTCTGGTGTAGTGAGCAAAAAATGGTCTGACATGACACTCTCCTACGATAGAGGTGGTTTTACCGTCCCTGATATGCTACGGTACTGGATCACAACTCAGGCACAGTTTGCTTCTTACTGGTATCCTGGGCCCTCTTCTCGCCCCCATGTGAAGCTGGAAACTCTGGCAGCAGCAGGCAGCAACGTAATGTCTTTAATACTACATCAGCAATATGAACCAGACTCGCCCATTGACCCGGTCCGAACCACTGTGCTAGCCTGGGGTCGGATATTCGAGACTTGTGCCAAACAACACCAATACTACAAGTGGCCCCCTGCCTGGCGATTTCCCGGGCTGGAACCCACATATGATACCGCCCTGGCGCGACACTGGGAGGACCTGGGGTACCTCGCACTAACTGATTTCTACCCAGATGGGCAGTTTATAACACCACAAACGTGGAGGCCGGGTCGTTCGGGTTCCGCTCTGGAAATTCTGCAGTTTTACAGACTCTGTGCCGCCTTCCGAAATGCATGGCCTGACTTCCCCAATGAACCCCCGGACTCTCCTGGGATTGCTTACATCGCCAACTCGGGCAGTGCCCGTGGGGTGGTTTCTTCACTGTACAAGCTTTTACTGACCATTGCCCCTCCCCAGCCCTCCAAGGCCCGAGACGACTGGGCATCCGATCTGGAGCTGGAACTCACTGACCATCTGTGGGAGAAGATGTGCTCTCATACTAACAGGGTTTCCCTAAATTTTCGCTGACAACAATGACTCTGAGGTAAGTCTTATGCCTTGCTTTTGAATTCTGATTGTCTTACAGTTCCCTTCTGCACTACTATTGTCTTCATAGGTTTTTATCCCTTTGCAGAATTGCCACAGGCAGGTGTCTCTTCTCCTAGAGAACGAAGTAAATACCAAGGTAAGTTTCAGTATTACGAAGAAAAAATAATGGGCCTCATCACGAGTTGATTCATAAAAGTTACTTGAACATTGGAGTTTCCAAAAGCTGTTGCTCATCTGAGGTAAGAGGAGATCACTTGAATTTCTCAATCAAACAAAGAGGGAAAATTATTTCTCAGCTAAAACAATGGAAGCTTTTGATGCCATTCCATATTAACACCGATTGTTCAGTCAGACTTCAGTAATATTCACGACAATCTTCATGCCAAAGGATCCAGGTGATGATGAATGACAACTGGTTACAGATAACCAGATGGGGGCTTGTGCAGACAATCAACACTACGATAAAGGGATTCAACGCTATCAAGGAAGAGCTGAGAGCTATAAGACTGATGACACTCCAGAATAGATATGTCCTGGACATGATCACAGCCATGATGGAGCTGTTTGTGCCAAAATCAGAGAATCATGGCGCACATTCATTCCTGCTCACGATGAATAGAATGGGACCTTGACAGAGGCCATAATGTTGTTGACAACTTTGCATACCAAGATGGAAGATGAAGTAGAAGATATTGCAGATGACAGCTGGTTTGCATCAATCTTCTCATGGGTACCACAATGGATGGACAATATCTTCAAGTTCCTTGGAGCATTACTGCTGATGATAATGTTTGGATTCTGTGTGATCAAGATAATAATCACAGAGTGCAAGAAGAAAGCAAAGAAAGCAGTAGGAATGAAGATCATGATGGTTGTTGAATCTGTATTTGAACCCAAGGAGCTGACCTATGAAGTGATCCGAGACTACATAAAGGCCAGCATTCATGCACCTGATGGAACGAAGTTCCTGTATCCAAGAGACCACAAGACGTATGTGGGAAGATTGATCTCCTGCAGCCTGAGTGCACAGTACAGCCACATGACCTGGATTTTTCACAAACATATAAAATCAGCAGAATCTTTGAAAGGTGTGATGAAGATATGGACTCCAAAGAAGCACTTCTTCAAGAGAGGATGTCTAGATGCAGAGTCTGGTGAGAGAGTGGTTTATGAATCAACCAGAGGGGGGGGGTGTAGAGGAGGAGCCAAAAGCCTCTACCGCAAGTCCCGCCCATAACTTGCCTATTCGTTAGAAACCAGAAATAGTGAGAAAGGCGACACCTGTGATGATGCCCATAACACGAGCAGCCTTCGAAGCAAAGTGTCCATTGAGAAGACCATTCCTTATGTATCCAAGAAAAGCTGCAACCTCTTGGGAAAGATCCCTGAAGAGCACGTGAACACGGGTGAAAGAAGAATCTGGTGATGTCACATGAAGCAAAGTGACATGCCTAAGAAGAGATGATAAGAGAGAAGGTGAATAGACCATATCAAATCTGATGACAATGTTAAGAATCAAGTAAAATTTCATATGTGGAATGAAGATTGCACATGTAAAAGCATGGAAGAAAATGAAAACCATTTTATAATTGTACAGACGCAGTAACACAAGTAGATTAAGTATTCTTGAAGGCTGGCTATACGTAGTGAATAGTGCAGGTGGTGCCGCCAAGGTATATATATGCATAGGAATCTGGAAGTTCCACATCGTATTTTAGCAAACTGAAAATCCTGTGAATGGAAGGACTTGAAGTGTGGTACAGCAGAATAAGCCTGGCTGGAGATTGAAGGAGAATCGAGAAGGTTTGTCTGGTCCAGTGTCAAGGATTAGGGCAGCTAAGAAACTGGTTATCTATTGTGGAAAGATACAATGAACAAGAAGGCGAGAGCTGAGCTCCTGTTAAGGTGCAGCAGAAGGACAATGAGTGCCAAGTTTTATTAATTAAATGGTATGAAATACAACGAAGGAGCTCAAAACGTGGTCACCAGTCACATGGTCAGATGAAAATAGACTTTAGGCAAGCTACACTGAGACCAAAAGATAAGAACATACTCATACTCCCTTCTATTCCCAGGAGCAGTGATACTGGCAAGGTCAAGTTCAAACGACTATTCTCATGACAGACAGCTTGAGTGATGATGGATGATGGGCTAATCGTGTGAGGAGGCATGGTCAAGTCTGACCCACCAGCACCTGGGGTACCATCTTGCATGCTGCTAACAAGTGGAATATTCAAGAAGGGTACAAGCGTGCCAACCAATTATAAAGGGCCACATATCAAAGAGCCCTATAGTTTAGAGATCCAATAAGACGTTGTGTATTTGATGACACCCACAATGACTTGCACTAGGGGTGGGCAGAGTTGTCCACCTGACAGTAGAGACCCAATCACAACACCAACCCCCATAGAAAGTATACCTAGATGCTTCCTGTTACCCAATCACAGTCCCACATAAGTTTTCTTAGTTTGCCATGTTGCATGATATCAATGGTGATGAGTTTTTAGTATATAAGTTTTGTTTTTTTAAAAATAACTCTGAGATCTTACTGCATGACATTCGATGATGTCCGTTGTACTCCCTGTTTTAGATAATTGTTATTAAAACAGCTAACATCTTTGACAACTTCCTGAGTCGGTTTTATTATCGATGCTTGAGTAATTTCTGCATCCCCATCCACCCTGTAGAGTGTTACCTCATCTTAAAGGACCTATGGGGTCAATAGGCAATGGCTGCAGCATGTACCATAGAAGTACAACATTTATAATCTTGTAATTTTGGATAGTACAATAATGAATGTTACCTTATCAGAGTTTTGAGTAATGTTAAACATGCAATAACTAGCTAACAATTTAAGACTTACTACACACTTGTGCTAGTACAAACAATACATATGAAGACCCACAATGCATACAAATCAGAGACACATACAGGGAAACTAAAGTAAAGGAGAAAGAAACGGCATCATCAGAAAATGTTAATAACATTAAAGTTTATCTTCATGTATACAAATTAATTGTGTGTTTGATACCTGTTTATTGTCCCATGGATGTGCACCATGAGTTGAGACCAAACGCTAAAGAAAGTACTTTAAGCAAATATAGCAAGGTTAACGTCTAGATATATAGCACCTTTTGAATTTTAATATTCTGACTGTCAGTGAACAAAACCACCTGGCCTTGATATGTCAGTGAACAAAAACAAGTGGCCCAGATATGTGATGTCATCAGTGATGTTCTCAATGACATTTGTGATGTCATCTTTGATGTCCTGGGTGTAAGTCTTAGCAGTGCACGGCGGTGGTGCGAGTTATGGGTGCTTAGATTACCATAGCTGGCGAATTTCAGGGTTTTTTCGGTTTTACTTGAAAGCATAACGTCCCTTTAACAAAGTTTTTTCAGTGAATATAAATTGGATACACAACTCACCGTTATCGTATTTCTGATGCTTGTATCTGCTTAGATTCACATGCTACGCATAGGCCGTCATCTAGTGCAAGCTGGAGAGTATGACAGTTGCTGTTTTCGAAACTTGAAATGGGTCGTGACAGTAATACTATTCCTATTGTGACGTCCACTGTACCTCTGGTCCTTCACGCATCGAGGTCCCTCAGAGAGTTTTGTTCTGACATGAGGTTGCATGAAGTGTAGCATGAGTACAGGTGTATCCAAGCAGATAGATAACAGAAAAGCCCATATAACATCTAGGCACCTTCTCTCAGGGGAGGAAGGGTGGGCGCATTTGAATCTAAGCAGATACAATCATCCAAAATACGATTACGGTGAGTAATGTGTCCCTTCTGAGGATTGTGGAATCTGCTTAGATCACATGCAATGCATAGATTAGCAAGCAGTGTTAGGAGAAGGTGGTGGGCCATGAGAAGGAGCCCCGGCAAACAGATGTTTTTAGAACCACACCGGCAAATAGATGTTTTAGAACCGTTTGTGTCAATGCAGTAGTGCTGAAGGAAAGTGTGTACTCAGCCCCATGTAACTGCTTTGCAAATGCTGTCTAAGGGGACATTTGCGATAAAAACCAGAGTAGCTCCTGGGCTCCGTTTGGAGTGAGCTCTTGGTGTAAAAGGCAGTGGGCCTCATTCCGAGTATGGAGGTAATTATGGCGTTATTAGCGCCATGACTACCTCCCATACCGGTACCGAGTCCGACCTGGTTCAATGGGGACTTACCGGTCCATTCTGACCTTGGAGGGACCGGTAAGTCCCCATTGAAAAAATAATTCCCCATTCCCATTTCAGCCCCCATAGGGCTCAATGGGAATGGGGAAGTAGCTAATAACAGTACTGCAATGTGCGGTACTGTTATTAGCTCGAAAGGTCCCTTAGCGGCTCCCGCTAAAGGCACCTGGTAAAACCAGGCGCCCATTACGGGACCCACTAAGGGACCTCGGAATAGGGTGCAAAGGGATTACTGGCACCAATGTCCTTAACGGTGCCTGGTAGCCCTTTGCACCCACCTCGGAATGAGGCCCAGTGTTTTGTTTGATAATGAATAGCTGCATACATCTGACTATCCATTTGGAGATGGCATTCTTGGAAATGCGGTCTCCCTCTCTGCCTGGTGCTATGGAGACAAACAGTGGTCTGTTTTCCTAAGCGGCCTGGTGTTGTTTACGTAGTAAAGGACTACCCTCCTCACATCCAGTGTGTGGAGTTTTATCTCAGCCGAGCTAGTTGGTTTCTGAAAGAAAGACGGAAGCTCAATGGATTGGTTCACGAGGAATTTGGAAATGAATTTAGGGGAGAACCTAGGATGAGCATGTAAAACCAATTTATCTTTATGGATGATAAAGAAAGGGTCCTGCACTGACAATGCTTGCAATTAACTAACTCTTCTTATGGAAGTAATAGCCACTAAGAAGGCAGTCTTGTATTTCAGGTGTTAAAGACTTGACTTATTTATAGGCTCGAATGGGGGCCACTTGAGCTTTGCGAGTACTACATTGAAATCCCATCCTGGCGGTGGGTTCGAAATTGGAGAGTGGAGTCTCTTTACTCCCTCCATGAATGCCTTAATGACTGGAATTTTCCACCACAATACTTTACTTTGAGAGGTTGTATATGCTGATAAAGCCACGGGTGAACCTTTGTGGAGTTGAAAACTAACCCTGAGAATAACAAGTGCAGCATATAATTTAGAATGTGTGAAAGAGAACATTCTATTGGGTTTATTTGTTTAGACTGGCACCAAATTACAAATTTCGTCCACTTGTCGAAATAACAGTGCCTAGTGTTTGGTTTTCGTGCCTCTTTGAGGCTATCCATACACCGCTATGGTAGATTAAGGTGTCCGTACTCTATGACTTCAGGAACCATGCTGCCAAGTTCATTGAGTGTGGTTGAGGGTGCACTGTTATTCCCGTGTTGGGTTAAAAGGTTGGTCTGACACGGGAGTTTGATGGGATAGCACATCGCCAGCTTGTGCAGATGAGGATACCACGGCTATCTCACCCACAAGGGAGAAACTAGGATGAACGTTATCTGTTCTCTGTGCATCTTGTTCACTATCCTGCTCATTAATGGAGTCAGGGGAAAAGCATAAGCAAATTTGCCTGACCAGTTTATCCCTAGGTCGTTCCCCATGGAGTCTGGCTGGGGGAACCTGGACGTGAAGTCTGGGCATTGCTTGTTTTTTCCTGCAGCGAACAAGTCTAGTGTGGGGTAACCCTTCTGGTGAGGGATCACTGCTCACAGAGTCTACTAGAGTGTTGAGTACCCCTGGAACGTGTTGGAAGGATAGGGGCATCCCCTGTCTGAGTGCCCATTTCCATATTTTCTGTGTCAACTTGGGCAGACTTGGAGCGTGTGTGCCCCCTTGTTTGTTGACATAGAACATTGCAGTGGTGTTGTCCGTTAGAATTTGAACCGACTGGTTCGTTAGTTGCGCTTTGAATGCTTGAAGTGCTTTTAATACTGCTAGTAGTTCCAGCAGGTTGATGTGGGTCTGTGCCGTGATGTAAGTCTACAGACCATGAGCTGTGTGGTGAAGGCCATGAGCCCCCCACCCGGAGAGTGATGCGTTTGTTGTAACAATCACTTGCACTTCCGGATCGTAGAAGGGTTTTCCCTTTAAAAGGTTTTCCTTTGTCCACCAGCGTAGACTCTGAACTAGTGTTGGCAAAATGACCACTAGATCGTCCCACTGACCGCTTGCCTGAGACCACTGTTTTGCCAACCACTCCTGCATTGGTCGCATGCGCAGACTTGCGTGTGGGACTAGATTGGAGAGAGGGTTGAGCCCACCTCTCGGGCTCAACCAGCGCCACCTTGAATTATAAAATCCAGGCGCCTAAACAAGATCTTAAACCATTCAGCTTCTCTCCCCTTTCTATCAAGGAAGTAGAAAACATTATAACTAAGCTAAAACCTTCCAACTGCCAAGGTGATGCTTGCCCCGCCGTCATCATTAAGGAAGCCGCACCTAAGCTCGCCCCATTTATTACCTCCTTCATAAATGCCTCCTTTGAATCATGTACCGTGCCTGACAACCTCAAGGATGCTTGGGTCATACCTTTAATTAAAAAAGCCAATCTGGACCCTAGCAACCCTTCAAACTACAGGCCCATCACCACCGTGCCTTATCTGCTTAAAATCCTCGATCGAGCAGCCTATCTCCAAATCCAGGAGTATCTCGAACGCAACAATCTACTAGGGTTGAGACAATCTGGCTTCCGTCCCAGACATGGCACTGAGACAGCATTACTAGATCTAAAAACCCAAATCGAGGACCTGAAAGACAAGGGCAAAATGGCGCTGCTACTCCTCCTTGATCTCTCAGCAGCCTTTGATTTGGTCGACCACCAAATCCTCTGTCACCATCTCAAAATTGCCGCCCATTTCTCAGACGCAGCTACTTCTTGGATCAGCTCATTCCTTGCTAACAGAACCATGAGGGTTTTCTCTCCACTAGCAGCGGCTGACCCATCCCACGTCCCTTGTGGAGTCCCTCAAGGATCCTGTGTATCTCCCACACTATACAATGTGTTTACTAAACCACTCTTTGATATCCTTGACTATCTGGGTGTCTCTTACACTAATTATGCGGATGATACCCAGATACTCATCCCTATCACGGGTGATTTTGTAACCGACTCAAAATCTCTCAATACAGTCTACACCGTCATCCAGGCCTGGATGGCTAATCACGGGCTCTGCCTTAACGACGAAAAAACGGAGTTAATCATCCTGGACTCCCAAACTAAACTTTCGAAACTCGACACCAACTATAAATCCTTCACTATTGACGGGAATGACATTAAAGTGGCTAATGTCACCAAAACTCTAGGAAATTACCTCGATTCCACACTGTCGCTCAATCAACAAACTAATGCAGATGTTTCTGCATCCTCGTACACCTGCAAATTGATCACAGCCTGCAGACCATTCCTGACTCCGGACAATTGCCTGACCCTCGCTAGAACCCTCATCCTGTCCAAAATCGACTATTGTAACGCCCTCTACCTTGGGACCAGCCAAAGAAATCTGGACAAACTCCAGGTCACGCAAAACAACGCCATAAGGGCAGCACTCAACATACCTAGACGGAACCATATTTCCAATTTTAGACGCAACATTCAATGGTTACCTATCTCCCACCGCATATCACTCAAATCACTTGTGCTCACACACAAGGCTCAGAACAATGCAGCTCCTGCTTATTTAGTATCACGCTTCTCGCAACACACAGCCATTAGACCCTTGAGATCCGCCCAGATTCACACACTGGACATCCCCAGCTTCAAACTACGCTCGGCGGGAGGGTCGAGTTTTCCGGTCCTTACTGCCAAGCTTTGGAACTCACTTCCTAATGCCCTAAGGAACATTCCGCACTGCCTCGAATTTAAAGCCAAAGCTAAACTTTGGCTACGAGAACAAGATACCTCACCTTCCACCCCTGCATCCTTCAGCGGCTAGTGTTTGTTTCTGCACGGCTGTCTGCATATTGTCACTCCGGCTCTCACATTTGCCTAACGCGTTTAGGTTCGCCTGCCTGGCGATTCTGCTGTAATTTAAACGGATCTGATGTATACTTATCTTGCTACTTGTAACTGCTCACAGATTGTACCCTTCTCCTGTAACCGGGTGCTGCTACTTTGTTGTTACTATCTATGTTAATATCACCTGTAACGGTATACTGTATCACCCCTTCTGCAACCTGTAACCTCCTTTCTGTAACTTGTAACTTCCTCCTAAACATGCGCCCGCAAGCCTCTGGGCAAGGTGCGCAATATAAATAAATAAATACAAATACAAATACAAATATGCACAATGCCATCATGCCTAGTAAATGTATTGCTTTGCATATGCTTATCTGGAGACCGGCTTGATACTGGGGTATTTGCTGAAGCATGTTTTGCACTCTTTCCATGGATGGAAAGGCTAAGCCTGCTCTTGTATCTAAAACAGCTCCTAGGAACTGTTTTTTTGTGTTTGGCACAAGAATTGACTTTTTCTCATTTATTGAGAAGCCTAATTGGAAGAGAAGGTTTATGCTGCTTTGTGTGTTCTGTTTGCAAAGATGGGGTGATTCTCCTGTGATCAGCCAGTTGCCCAGGTAGGGGTACAGTGGGATTGCCTCCCTGCAGTGGTACGCCACCACCAACGCCAGTACCTTGGTGAATACCCTTGGAGCTGAAGCTATTCTGAAGGTTATCACCTTGATTTGGTAGTGCTGGTTTGCTATTTTGAAATGCAAGAGTTTTCTGTGCGCTGGGAACATTGAAATATGAAAATAGGCATCTTTCATATCCAGTGTTGCCCTGTAATCCCCCCACTTTAGCAGAGGGATGACCTCGTGTAGCGTTGTCATGCAGAAATTTTGAGGCTTTACATAAGTGTTTGCAGGGCATAAGTCTAACACTGGGCGCATATTTAGATCTTTTTTGGCACAAGGAAATAGGTTGAATAAATACCCTTGTTTACCTCGTTGGACAGCACGATCTCTATGGCATTCCTGAGAAGCAACGCGTTGACTTCTTCCAGAAGCATGAGCTGTTCTTCCTTTGTTGTCTTCCTTTGGCGCAGGGGATGGTTCGATGGTTTTTGAAGGAGCTCCACACAATAACTTCCCGCTACTGTTGACAGCACCCACTTGTCTGTGGTTATTCCCTCCCATGCCTGGGTGAAGTGTGAAATCCGTCCCCCTACTGGGGAGACCTGGGAGGGGACCTGTAGCGGGCTGTCGTTGTTTGGATGTGTTCCTCCACCTCTAGATGTGGAGGTTCTCCCCTAGCCGCGGGATCTGCGCTGGTCTCTCTGGTAACCCTGGGACACTTGACCCTGGTTGTTATTCCATGAGGAATTTTGCCCTTGTCCATATCCGGAGCCTCTTTGTGAATTTTGGCCACGAAAATGTAAAAAATTGTTCTCGCCCCTCTGGCCAGGTTGTTTATTGTTAGTTGGCCAAGAGATTTGAGGGTATCGTATTCCTCTTTGGCCGATTTCAGGGTGTCCTCTACCGCTTTGCCGAATAGCACGGTCGGTTCCACTGGCATGTTTAGTAACGTTGCCTGGGTCTCGAGCTTAAAACCACACTGGTGTAGCCAAGTGTGGCGCTTGATAATTGTTCCTTCTGCGATAATACGGCCTGCACTATCTGCAGCATCGAGGTTATTCTTGAGAATGCAGCTGGCAGTAGCTTTGCCTCCCACTGCTACTAGGGCAAGTTTAGATGTTAAAGGCTCTGGAGCAGAGTCAATGAGGGTAGAAATATCATCCCATTTATGGCAATCATAGCTCGCCAACAGTGTGGAATTGTTGGCGATTCTAGTTTGAAACGCTGCCAAGGTCGCTACTTTCCTTCCCACGGTATAGAGCTTTTTGCTCTACTTGTCTGGGGGAGCCTCTGAAGAGGCTAGTGGTGTATCTGCCCTCTTTTGGGTAGTTGTGACAACGAGAGAATCTGGCTTAAGCTGTCCCCTGACATGTAGAGGGTCAAATGGTGCTGGGCGGAAACGTTTTTATACCCGCGGGTTTACTGAACCATGTTCGATTGAGTGACTCCAGTGAAGGTTGGATTCTTCTCTGGACAGATTTTAAGATCGGGATGGACTTGGTGGCAGGTTTCTTGTCTCCAAAGATACATTCGACAAAGTCTTTGTCTTGCTGAGCCTCCTGTGTTTGAATACTGAAGTGCTCAGCTGCTTTTATTAATATGTCGTTGAAGAGGGGCTGATTATCTAACAGTGAATCAGGTACTGGGGAATCTTGCTGAATTGGTCAAGACATAGTTTACACCTCTGCCTCTTCATCATCATCACCATCATAGTATTGATCAGAGTGTTGGTAGTTCTCATTATCCCCTTCAGTGTCCGTATGAATGTCATAAAGGTCAGCTGTTGTACAAGACCTTTTTGCTGGTGGCTGATATGAAGCCAGGGGCTGGGAAGTGGAAGACAGGGGATGAGAGCTGGAAGCCGGAATAGTAGGGTTTTTTCAAAGAAATTGGCTAAAATGTCTATCTTGACATCACCCTATCTATGTCCTCTGTAGTCCACTGGGCTGAACTGGGGATGACACCAGGGTAGGGAGGGGTAGGGACTTGCACTATGGGTGGAAGTGTGGGTAGGTCCTTATTCTGTAAGGCCTCAGCCAAAGAATCCTCTTCTTGTGGGACAGATGCTTCCTTAATAGGGGTAGTCTTGTCCTTATGAGACTTGCACTTGTGGGACTTGTCCTTGTGATTAGTACTTTTGGAGGAGGACATTTTGGTATGACTAGCCTATAAAAGGCTCTCAGGAACATGTTTTAAACTAGGTGTGATAACCCAGGGCTTTTTACCGATTTTGACGAAGGATGTCGACTCTCGGGGATCAGCATTTGGTCGATGTTGTTTTACGGGCCGCGTCCTTCGGGTTCCGGGGCCTGTCATGGGGCGACCGGGACATTGAGTGCCCAGAGGACAGGGAATCTACAGATCTCCCCCGAGAGGCTGTATCTGGGTGTTTGGTCGGCAATGCTGACTTATCGCCTCGAGATGTGTGTTTAGTGGCGTGTGTGATGGAAGTGCTCTTGCTGCTGAGTGTCGTCCCCATAACAGAGCCGCCGGCCTGTCTCTTTGGGTTGGGGGCCTGCACTTGGGAACATGGCTGTTCCCCGTCGCCCTTGCTGTCTGAAAAGACGGCGACGCTGCCATCACTGGAAGCTCCCTGAACATAAATGGCCGCCTCGGCTTGCATTGCGTGATGGGCCCAGCGATTAGTTCTGCGATCTTTAAGGGTCTTAGGTTTAAAGAGCTTGCAAGCTCGACAGCGCCCTTCATCGTGGTTGTGGTTGAGACACAGGTTGCACACTCTGTGTTTGTCGATCCACAGCAATTTTTTATTACATGTGGGACAGAATTTAAAATGTGGTCTATCCATGTTTGGGAAAGGCAGCCAGGCGAGAAAGGGAAAGGGTGGAAAATGCATTGTACAATGACCACCCCCACTCTCCCTACTGTAAGGACCTAGGCACGGTGGGCCTTTCAAGGCTGAAGGGGTCTGTCGAAACTTGAATTTGTCCGACTGCGCTGTTTTGTCTTTTCCACTGCGTCGATAAATTTGTTGATGTCGGAAGGAAAAGGACAGAAAGAGTAACTATTTTCAAAACGTATCATAAGCAAATGGCGTCAGCCGAAATTGAACACCGCGAGAAGCGTTCGCTCACGATAGCGGAAAAAAACAATCGGAGGGACCTCGGCACATGAATGACCATGGGTACATTGGACATCACACTAGGGATAGTATTACTGGCACGCCACGTCGACGTCCCTTTTCCAGTTTCGAAAACAACAACTGTAATACTATGCAACTTCCACTAGATGTCGGCCTATGCATAGCATGTGATCTAAGCAGATTCCACAAGCCTGAGAAATATGTGTGGGAAATCCCGGGCCCAAAAATAGAAGAATCAGTGTAAATGACAACGGTCGGTTTTCATTGAAGAAACGTAAAAACAGGTTAAGCAATTAAGCAAACAATTTTCAAAGCTCTCTTATTTCATAATACAAAACAACGGTGTAAGAGGCAAAAATACCTCACTTCTGTTATCTGGGTTAGTAAAACCAACAAGAAAGTGGGATTGGGTTAGAGATATCATATGCATACATAATCTATAAAAGCCGACATTCTGATCCGCCCAGGACCACCTCTAAATTGATACAGGTGAATACATGCAATCTCTATAGTACTTGATTAGCTAATGCAACCAGTTAAAAACAACATTATTTGAGAGCAATGATTGGTTGGCATTGGCTTTGCCAACCTTGACTCCTTGGCAGGTTATCAGCATGTGAGCAATATTTTATGGCAGGGAGATGACATCCAGGTGCTTCCATTTTCAATTATAACCCACCATCTCCGATTTTCTAGGCCATGAGCCAGGGCTTCAGACTTGAACTGGGTTCTATCTTGTATCTTTTATTTTGAGAATTCGAAGGGAGTGAAGGTCTTGGTTTTTCTGTGCCCGGAGCTAATGAATAGACAGTGTTCTTGAATTATATGCCACGTGAGAGAGGACTACGTTTAAAATTACTTTACCCTGCTTTTATGAGTACTTTAGCTAACATTAATGCAGGTGTTATGGTATCCTCCACCACTGGAGTCTCTTTTGAGCTAATTTTTCATGGAGTCTTCTAACCTATAATTATCCTGCACCTGGCTTGTAATTGTCGATTTTGCTTCTTCATACTTTAATTCAATTGGGAGTATACTTCTTGCATCCTGGGAATCCTTATCTGGTACCTTTTCTGCTCCATTCAGATCCTCCCAAAGTTCTCGATAACCTCGCCGCACTGTGCAGCTGCTGTCCATTTTGTTCATCTCTGTACCCCTTTAGCTAATTAAGCAGATTTGCTTTTCCTATAGTTTTGATGCTCCTTCAAGTTCTCCCATTTATTTGAGCATGGAGGCCCATCCATTTTATCCAAAATGTTTGCTCTTCACTGTTGCGCCTCTGCATTAAGCAAGCATGGTGTGTATTCTTACGCATCTCGTGTTACAGCAGATATTTTTGAGTATGTGTTTTTCTAGTGTCTATTGAATGTAATGTAAGTCCTTCATATATAAATGCAGGTTAACCTAATGTTCGTGTAACCTTGTGATGGATGCATATCTGCTTTGTGTCTTGTGCATCTACCTGTGTCCGAGGCAGGTTGACATCACTTGCTTTCATCATTCTTTGGTTACAGCACGTCCATGTATGCCTAATTTTGTAGGCTCATCTCTTCTTCTATCGTTCCGGGGTAAGGCTGATAGGGTCGTCTTAGTGAATAACATCTTTCGCTTCTGCCATATGGTGGTGGAGGGAAGGCAGTTGTTTGGACTGACAGGCTTCCCTCATGTTGGCCTATGAGCCAGGTCTGCTGAGTAAAGTTAGAGACTTATCCTGACCATTAAAGATACAGATGCACTCTGGGATAAAGTAGAAAGACTCAAGGGAAAGGGAATCAACCTCTTGACTCTTGTGGAACTTTTGCTTTTTATACATTCTTAGTTCTACTCTGTCAGTCTCTGACTCTTCATTCTGACATTGAAGCTTCCATCTCAACTGAACTCACAATGTTTCTTACTCCTGCTTCCTCTGCTTCCATCTCCTGCTTTCAACCAATCTCTAATGCTGACACTTCCCTTCTATTGGCTAAAGCTCATTCCACTGCCTCTCCTACTGACCCAACTCCTTCAGCACTCATTCTCAAAGTGAACCTTCCTTTAGTGTCCTACTTCACCTATTTCTTAAATATCTGTCTCTCCACTTCGACTTTCTCCACATCTTTTAAGCATGCTTCCATCATCCCAATTTTAAAGAAACCTACCGTCGACCCAATAATTGTTTCAGATTTTCATCCTATTTCCCTGCTACCCTATCTCTCTAAATTACTTGAATGGTTGGTCTATTCTCAATTTTCTACCTTTGTTTCTAACTCTTCTATTCTCTCACAATTACAGTCTGGCTTCCGCACTCTTCACTCCACGGAAACTGCTCTTATGTCTGTCTTCGACTCACTACTTACTGCACAGTATTCTAAACACTAATCTCTTCTTATTCTTTTGGATCTATCTGCTGCGATCAACACTGTTGACCATTCCCTTCTACTGAAATCTCTTTCTTCCTTTGGTTTCGTGTACTTGGTCCTATCTTGGTTCCAATCTTATTTATCTCAAATAACTTTTTCTGTTTCATGGGCTGGCAAATCATCTAAACCTTTTTTCTTGCCCATGGCGTTCCACAAAGGTCCGTTTTGGGCCCTTTTCTGTTCTCTCTTTAGACTTCCCCTCTTGCTGCTGTTATTTCTTCCTTTGATCTGTCACACCCCTTTTTTATGCTGATGACACCACTTTTTCTGTCCTTTTCTTCTTTCATTTCTGAGATTCACCACACTCTTTCTGCTTGTCTTCTGGCAATCAAATCTTGGATGTCTTCTCATTATCTTACCCATAATGCTAGGAAAACTGAGGTTCTTTTCTTCCAGCCAACACCCTCTCTCCTCTTTCCCGACCCCTGTCCTTTATTTCTTTTCCCCCCATCCCAGCTTCCAATCTCATCTATAGCCCAAAATGTTGGGCTCTACCTTGACTCTCATCAATCCTTCTCTTATCACATTTCTCTAATTTTGCATGCTTGCTGCTTTCTCCTACTCAATACCCGTAAAGCTCGTCCATTTCTCACTTTTCAAGCTTCTAAATTGTTGATTCCCTCCATGATCTTTCCTGACTCTTTTCCTGTGCCTCTGCACTTTTTGGGCTCCCAATTGCTCAGCTAGCCACTCTAAAATCTGTTTGTAACTCTTCTTTTCATTTCCTTTATCTCCTTCCTTTCCGAGACTCTATCTCATCTTCTCTTGCTACTCTTGGCTGGTTATCTTTTCACTCTAAACTTAAATTTAATTTCCTATGCCTCATCTTCAAATGCCTCTATGGTCTTGCTCCTGGCTATCTCTCTGTCCTGGTATCTTTTTATAAACCTTCTCGTTCTCGCCGCTCCTCCTCTCATTTTTTTTTGGTGGCACCTCGCCCCCCCGCCCCTTGTGCACAATCTCATTTTCATACATTCACCCTTTTAGCTCCCTTTCAATGGAACACTCTCCCTTAGTCTCTTCATTCTATGTCTATATTCTTTATTTCGTTAACTCATTGAAGTCTCACTTTTTGCAACATGCTTGATTGATTGTTTTCTTATGCATTTTTGCTTGTTCATTTTATTGTACCATTTCCTATTCTCTGTACAGCGCATTGACTTAAGGCACTATATAAAACACACATAAATACAAATACAAGATTCTAAACCATTTTGGAACTTTTATTTTGACCTTCAAAGTGGGGCAGCAGGTTGACAGTCAAGAAACACTTCCCTGATGATAGTTGCTAAGCACTGACCAGACTTATGGATCCTGGGTGGCGACTTTAAGGATGTGATGGATGTAACACTAAAGCACACATATACGAAGTAGAAACCCCAATGTACCCACCAAATTAGCGGCCTTTGCACCCGCACTTGGATTGAGTGACGTGTGGTGAGAGCTCCACCCACAGGACCATTGCTATTCATTTCACTCTGGGGCTCATGCCTCTATCTAGATTGGATTATTTCTTTCTCCCGAACTCAGACACATATAGGGTGAATGCAGTGACACTACTCCTCCGAGGCATCTCTGATCATTCACCCTTGCTGATGGGGATCCAGATGAATAGACCTGCCCTACCCCCGCTTCGTGTAACTCAACAGTTACTATCTTGGCTTTCTGGAGTTCGTAGAACATATTCAGGGTAAGACCATGGAATATTTTGAAATTAAGCCTACATCAGTCGATAGTCGAAAGTCCAGAGACAATATGGGAAGCCTACAAAGCAGTGCTTCGAGTGGAAATGATTCCCTGGATTACTGCAAAGAATAAATCTCATTCACAGAAGGTACTGGAGGGAGAAAAAGAGGTAGACGAATTGGAAACAAAATATGTAATTACTGGAACTGCCGATTCACATAGATCGCCTTCGAAATATTGCACTGGACAATGCCAAACATGCCCACTGGGAATCGCGCACGCGCATTTATGAAAATTTGGGATAAGGCTGGTAAAATACTGGCCTGGCTTGAAGGAAGAGACAAAGGACACCGGCATGTTAGGAAAATAAAACAATCACAAAACAGGGTAGCTCAGACAAATAGTGAGATTGCAGAGGCCTTTGCGGAATATTAATGATAATATATCCAGATTACCCAATAGATGATGCTATACTTGGGAACGTCACGCTCCCCTGTCTGTCTGATGCGCAACGCACACAGCTGGACGTAGATGTTACAGAAATGGAAATCACGGTAGCTATTGCCCAACTCCACTCAAGCAAGGCACCAGGCCCTAATGGTCTCCCGGTGGAAACTTGGAAAAAACTGGGAGGGGAGAAAATGGCAGCCCTGCTTCATAAAATGTTTCTCCACTACAAAGAACAGGGGGTTCTTTCTCCGGATTTATGTAAAGCTATCATCGTGGTTATTCCCAAGCCCGGGAATCCTCCTGAATTAAGCAGCCCATATAGGCCAATCTCATTGATAAATGGGGAAACAAAAATATTGGCGAAGGTGCTTGCAGCTAAACTGCAGACAGTGATCTTCTCCCTAGTCCACCTGGATCAATATGGCTTTATGCCGAACAAATCGACACGCATGAACATATGGTGCTTAAACCTGCTGCTAGAGCAAACACTGGTCCTTCGAGAGCCCCTTGCCTTGCTGGCGTTTAATTTCGAGAAGGCTTTCGACTCAGTGATATGGGAAAGTCTTTGTGAAATCATGCGGAAAATGGGATTCAGGGGGACATTTCTGAACTGGCTTTGATCGTTATATGAAGCCCCGCAGGCAGAAGTTTGGGTTAATGGTTGGCCCTTCAATATCTTTTCCCTGGGCAGGGGGATGCGCCAGGGATGCCCCCTATCTCCCTTGTTATTCCCAATCGCCATTGAGCCTTTAGCCCAGCTGCTCCACCAGATTGGGACGTGGTCAGGATTTCGATGGCCTGACGATGGAGAAGATAAACTTTCCCTGTAGGTGGATGATCTCTTGTACGTGAGTGATCCGAATCAGGCTTGCCCAATAGCCACACAAATACTAGAACAGTACAGAGTTTTTAGCGGACTGAGGGTGAACTGGGATAAATCCGCCCTCGTCCCAATTAAGGGTGGAGAGCACACAATCCCAACAAGCTGCCCATACCTTATTGAACAAGACCACTTACGCTATCTTGGAATCCGGATCTCGACTGACCTCTCTGAGTATCTCACTCATAACCTACACCTGGTGATTGAACGATTCTCCACTGATGCCCGCCTCTGGACACTACTCCCAATGCCCCTTTGCGAATCCCTGGCTCCGAATTTTACAGGATTGATGGTATTCTTAGGAATCTCCTGTGGGGGGGGAACCCGCGACTCGCCATCCGCACACTACAACGCTCAGCCTGGTAAGGGGGCATAGGGCTGCCATGTCTTCAGTCATACTAATGGGCGAGCCAAATGATGGTCATTAATGATATACTACATGGAGACCGAGATCTGCCGCATATCAGAGCAGAGTTGTTGGGATTACAAGATATGTCGCCACTCACGAATCTCTATCAACCATTAACCAGATCTTCCCCACAGACGATGGTGACGCACACCACAGTAATATGGAGAGAGGCGCACAAACACATCGACTGAGATGATAGGGTAACACTGGTGCAACCTTTATAGAAAAGTGGTAACCTTGCCGAAGTGTTCAGAGGCATGCTCATGGAGGGGAAGATTGTCCCATTTAAGGAGCTGAGACACATGTCCGGACTCCTGAATATGGAACAATATCACTATATACAACTCATTCATGCATTACATAGTCATCAACACTTGCTATCAGACATGCCACAATATACCCCACTAGAACGTAACATTCTCCCGGAACACATATCTACCAAAGTCACCTCTACACTCTACAATGCTATAACTGCTTTTGCAACACCGGAACTCTCTGGGAATGTCCTTATATCTGCAAAAAGGCTGTAATAAACAGACCAGGGTGCTGGTGAGAGAGGTAGCAATGGATCCGAAGAGGCTGTTGTTGGGTATTGGAGAGCAGGATGAAGCTAATATATGAGAAAAACTATTTCTGTCCACGACGATTAGAATAATCAAACCTAACATAGCTCAACAATGAGGATCACATGAACACCCTCAATTTGCACAATGGGTTGCCGATGTAGACATGTGTATGGCCATGGAACGCCGAATATACACAGCAAGGGGATGCCCGGACAAGGCCACGAAAATCTGGGGAAAATGAGAAGAAGGGAATTGACAGATATATTGTGCTCTGCCTGTTTGAGTAATATGGTTGGAGGTAGGGTTGTCAAGGGATTAAGGAATACCGATGTAATGACAATACTGGCATGCTATGATAATGTGGATGTTTGTATGGATCTGTTGTTTACAAAATCAATAAAATGTTATATTAAAAAAGAAACATTTCCCTTGTCACCTTATGTTGAGTTTAGCTTGTGACGGAGAGATTAGGATTTGGAAACAGGAAGGCAAACTTTACTTTGCACATTCTGACATAGACAGTTTCATTAGCTAGTTTTGTAGAGGCAGGGAAACCCCTCTTAGAGGTAGGGTTAGATAAGAATTCCTCCAATGTCCCCTTTTTTCGCTATTACTAATAGTATTTACCATTCAGCTTACCATCCATGTGCCTGAGTCTTACTCCTAAACCCTCACAGCACCAAAGTAGGCCAGTGTTGCACACAATATTTATTTATTTATTTATTGTTTGCTTCTTATGCACTTATACAGTAAGTAAATACTGTTTCAAAGCACCCACAGGGTAGGTAGGGAGCAAGGGTGGGAAATAATAATAATTTAGCATTTATATAGCGCTACGAACTCTCAGGCATCTGGGCGCTGCTTATTATTACCCACCGTGTGTGGTGCTCATTTATTGACCCTGGAACGATGGGTTTGGCAGTGTCAGGATTCAAACCTGCATCAGCACGCTCAATAGAGAAATCACAGCAAGTGCTCTACTCACTGTGCTATCAGACCGGAATGTTGAAATACATTAAAACACAATATTTAAGAGGAGAGTGGGAGGGACAAACCTACTGTGCCTTGTGAGTAATCAGAACGTGCAAGTGCAGAAAGGAAGAGGGAAGAGGGGGGAAGTGCTGGGGAGTCCGAGCTCATGGGTGAGCCATAGATGAAGTGCTAGGAATGTTGAGAGCTACACGGCCTGGTCCACGGGAGGTGTAAGTGCGAGCCTCCAGAGCGGAGGGTGTGCAGATGCAAAGTGCTGTGGATAGACAGGAGCTGGGAAGAATTGGTGTGGGAGGTCAAGGCCCAGAGGATGCATAAGGGCCAAGGACACCGATTCAGCAACTGTGGGATTAGCAGAGGAGAAAAGGAGGGAATTAGGAGGAAATGAGGAAAGTCTTAAGGATATTCTGGAATTCAGAAGATCCTGATCAAGGCGCAGGGGGAGGCTATTCCAAAGGAGGGAGCCAGCAGAGGAAAGTGAGTGACTCCCTGCCCTCTGTTTAGCAAACTGCTTTACACACAAAGAGTTGGTGCCAGACGAACAAAGTGGTCAGAGGGAGAGTATTCAGTGAGATAAAGTTGAAGATAGTGTGGTTCCCGGGCCCAGACAGCCTTGTGGATGATGCAGAGGGATTTGAATTTAATCCATGCAGCAACCGAGAGCCAGTGAAGACTTTTTAGTGCAGGAGAGATGTGGTCCCTGGGCTAAAGGCCAAAGATAAGTCTTTCTTCCCTATTCTGGATAACCTGAAGTGGTTGCAGAGTAGAAGAAGGAAGATTCAGGAGGAGGCTGTTACAGTAGTCAATTCTGGAGAGAACCAGGGCTTGCGTCACATTGCGCCACTGAGAGAAAGTGAGAATAGGTAAAATTCCTGTGAGAAGGAAGAGCTGATAGTTGGACTTCTTGGCAATGTCCTGAGTGTGAGGGAGGAAGGAGAGAGAGGAGTCGAAGATGACTCCAAGGTTTCTGGCTTCAGTTGAAGGCAGAGGGGGAGAGCCCAAGGAGGAACGCCAGTGTGGGAGGAAGAAGGAGGGAGCAGGGGTCTCAATGGGAAGGATCTCAGTTTTACAGGCAGATATCATTGGAGACGCACCAGGACTGGATGGCAGATAGGCAGTCAGGGATGATGGAGGGTGCAAGAGGGTCCATGGGGAGTCTGAAGAAGAGCTGTGTGTTGTCTGTGTAACACTGGAAGTTGGAGGAGAAAGAGGAGATAAAGCATGCAAGGAGAGGAAGGTAGATGTTAAAGCGCCAGGGGGAGAGCATAGAGCCCTGGGGGACACCACAGTTGGATATCGAAGTAGGAGAGGAGAAGGGGCCCAGGATGACTTGCGAAGAGCAATTAGTGAGGAAAGGGGGCAGCCAATCCAGTGTCCGTTCTAAGATACCAAGTGTACTGTGGGTCCTTTGTATGAGGATGAAACGGTTAACTGTGTCAAATGTAGAGGAGAGATCGAGACACCTGGGGAGTTGGAGCCCAGAGAAGCGAGCAGTTCTTCACGGGTGTTCAGAAGAGCAGATTCCATGCCTCTGGATGCTCGTAATCCAGATTGATGGTCATGGAGGGCACAAACAAGTTCAGTGTGAAAGTTGAGTTGGGGCAAGGACAGCTTCTCAAGCAGCTTCCACAGGAAGGGGGTGATGGAGATAGGGCGATAGCTGGCAGGGCAGGTAGGGTCAGAGGGTGTTTTTTCAGGAGTGGGTACACACAGGAGTGCTTAAGGTGGGGATCCAGTGTCAAAAGAGTGATTGCAGAAATCAGCGAGAGCAGGAGCAAGGGAGCCAATATTATCCTTGATGGTCTTGGATGAGCAAAGGGAGACGTGTTTAGAAGAGACCTTCATGGAGTGGACCACTCTGGTAACTTCTTCAGGTGTGACAGGAGAGAAGGAGGAGAAGGGGTAAGCAGGAGGGAAGGGGGTGTGGTGACGGTGTGGGATGGGTTGTGAGACAGTGTAGAAAGGATGTTCAAAATGTCCTGGGTTTTGGTGGCAAAGTGTGAGGCCAGTGCATTGCAGAGGGCCTGGTAAGGAGAGAGGGGAGGAGGAGACTGTGGAGGGTTTGGCTACTTCCCTGCAGATTTGTAAAAGTTCAGCTGTGTTATTGGATGCGCCGAGACCCTTGCCTGAATGTGGGCTCTTTTCTTTGCATGAATGGTGAGTCTGTATTGCCTTTGGAGCAGGCAGCATGCCAGTTTGTCAGAGGATGAGCCTGAGATTAGCCACTTCCGTTCTGCTGCCCTGCACTTTTGTTTCAGGCCTGCAAATTTGGTAGCGTACCAAGTTTTACGCTTTGAGGCAGGTTTCAGATGGATCCTCATGACTGGGGCAAGAATGGCAAGAGTGTTGGTGATGGAAAGATGGCAGTTGCTGAAGGCAGAGTTAGAGGTAGAGTCAGAGGTGGGGGCCCAGCGGGGTGAAGGTGGATGCAAAGGCAGCCGCAGTCACTCGTTTCATGGGTCGGATGTTAGTGAACGAGGTTGGGGGGACTTTTGGGGAGCCGGTCAGGGGATCAATGGGACCAAAATGGGAGGAGAGGAGAGAGTGGGCTGACCAGGAGAGAGGGGTGACTAATGGGGGAAGAGAGAGGTCAGAGTGCATGAGGGCATTGAGAGTGTGTCCAGCTGTGTGGGTTGGCCCAGAAGTGAGAATGAAGAGGGAAAGCGGGGTGCAGAGGTCAGTGAATAGAGTGGATATGGAGCCAGGGGAGTCCAGTTGAATGTTGAAATCACCCAGGAGGAGAAGGTTAGAGGTGGATGACAGTAAAGAGGAGCAGAAGTCAGCCCATTCACAGAGGAATAGGGTGGTGGTGCCTGCAATGGTTAGGGTGGAGGTGTGAGAGGTGACCAACTTGCAAACCAGGTTTTCAAAAGAGGAATAGGACTGGGTAAGTAAGATGGAAGCAGGAACCCACTCAGGGAAGATACAAGCAACCCCCCGCCCCCCTGCCAGTGCAGTGAGGTGGATGCTTGGAGATGATCTTGAAGCTGTCAGGGAGGAGGGAGTCAAAAGCAGTGACTGAGCAGGCACTGAACCAAGTCTCGGTAAGAGCGAGAATGTCGAGGTCAATGTCTTCAAGAAGGAGACAGATGTCAGAGGAGTGTTTGTTGGTTGAGCGGGCGTCAAGAGTCGCCAGGTGGAGGTGTTCAGTGCTTTTGAAGGTTTTTTGAGGTGGGATACAGCGGTGTGGTACACCATTCAGACGAGGGAGTGAGAGAGTAGAAGGGAGAGAGGCAGGTGAAGGCAGGAAGTCAATGAGAGAAGGCAGGATGCAGTCAAAGAGAAGGAGGTTATGTTGTGGACCCTGAACCAGACTGGTGCCAGTGTGATAGACATTAACGCACCGGCCAAGAGGACTTCCCACTTGGTGCCACCATTAAAAGTGGAGTGTGTGGAAGGAGACAGAGTAGAGATGAGATGGGGGTCCAAAGATCAGGAGAGTGGACAGAGAAAAGTATATCAGTGAAAACCTCTCTAGATAGTTGTCTGCAATGGGAAGTCCAGGGCTTGCACTCTGGACGTCTTTTTGTGTGTTTTCCCATCGGACTTGGAGAGAGAACGTGGATAGGTGATAGTGTAGCTGTTAGAGAATATAGGAGAGACGGAGAGAGCCATAGGAAAGCAGAGGTTTAGCCAAGGAATGAGGGAGGGGTGCCAACACCACACAGATCTGGCTAAACTCACTAGGAGGCCTAGTAGATTGAGTCAGAGAGAGTAAGTGAAACCCAGAAGGAATAGAATTACATTGGATAAGTATTGGATGGTACAGAGATGTATAAACTATACACACGCAAATGCAATTTTAAAATAGAGGCAGCACACAATGCAATGCAGATGGTAAACAGGTAATGCTAAAAACACCCATATTTGATTTTAAAAGCACACCCCAAAATCAATTTAAAATGGAGACAGCAAACAATGCAATACAGATGGTGCACAGGTAATGCTAAAAACACCCAAATTCGATTTAGCACCCAAATTACCAAATCTGATAATAACACCTATCATGTTCGCTTTTCCATTCATGTCAGTAAAAAATGCCATGCCACATTAAGAAAATGTAGCTAGGCTGACTGCATCAAAGTAGGCCAGTCTATTATGCAATAAAACGTATAATGTTTGATTAAACATTGATGGCCAGGAAAAAAGGCCATGCCACATTAAGAAAATATAGCCAGATTGGCTGCACCAAGATCAGTCTAGCACTTAATAACAATGATCATGTTTGCTTAACAATAGATACCCAGTAAAAATTGCATGCCACATTAAGAATATATAGCCATACATGCTGCACCAAAGTAGGCCAGTCTAGCATCTAATACTACTCATGTTTGCTTTATCATTGAAGCTTAGTAAAATATGCCATGGCATATTAAGAAAATATGCACAAATGAGCAGCGCTGCCGGGCCTGGCTCAAACACAAGCGCACACACATTCATACAGCATTCACTTGTTCATTCACAACAGCATACACACAAACAGCATTCCCTCCTCATTCACCTGCACACTGAAACAAACATACACTACCTCATTTACATACACATTCATACATTCTCCTATTCACACACCCTCTTGCAGACACAACCAATGCATAGTTGCATACACCCATGCATTGATACTTTTATTTTCTTACTCTCAGCCCGGTCCAGACTCTTCTCATTGGTTCTCGAGCCACATGCTCTGGAGGCGCTCCAGCTCTTGCACACCACTAAACAGGTACCAGGAAGCATAAGTACAGGGAGGTGCAATAGTGCCACCTATGCACATTCAGACCTGCAGTTCCCCACCATGCAGGTCAGTGCTCCATCACCCATTATGGGAAATTATGACAATCCTTTTACTAAATGGCATCTGATCTCATGATGAAAACATTGAGGGGAGAGAGGAAATAAAGATGCCCCGTTGTTCCTACGTGCTGATAAGAAAGGGAAACTGGTTTGGATGTAACTGCGTGGAGAATGTTCAGGAACAGCTGGCTATTGAGACATCAACTTGAATGCCAGCAGTAAACCAGAACTGAAAAATGTTAACATTACTGTCCGAGAGCCATTTGGTGAAAGGACATTTTCGAGTTTGACAGCAGATACCGAGGCTTCATGGTGATTCAGCAGCCCGCCTCTTGTGCATGATATTCGGTGTTGGTTTGCCAGACACGTATGTGCACCCCTTTCTGAAAAGGAAGGGGATAGATATGAAGATGAAACTGGGAAGGCAAGTGACATGGCCGTTAGTCCTAGACTGGCTGGAGCTTAGATATAGCAGTCACTCCAGGGAGGCAAGGGGGAGGGGAGGAATTTAAAATAAGAGCATATTTCAGCTGAAAACAAACACCATAATAAACGGAATGCATGCAAAATTCAGCCCTTCCACGAGCCTCTCTCGCTCTCCCCCCGCGGTGCTTTGAGATGGCCTCAGTGTGACGTAGGATGGCATATTGAACCAAAATAAAGAGGAACGGCCTGCGGGGCCTGTCAACAGAACTTGAATATCTCAGCCGAGTCAGTGATGAAAAGAGCAAGTGGATGCATCCGATTGGTCCCTGAGTTCTCAGCATTAAATGGTAGCGAAAGCCAACGGTCGAGAGTATTAGAGAACGTAAGTACATCAAAGTTTACTGCGGTAAAGAGGCACAAAAGGTTATCACAGGTTGTCATTTTTTGCTCAGTGTATTCTGAGACTCTGCCCCCCCCCCCTCAACCCCCATTGTATGATGCTGCTGCCAACTGATTCCTAGTTGAGACATGAATGTTCATATCACGATTTGATTTGACAGTTTCCTACAGCTGTCAAGTGCTTTACCAACAGTTTCTTCTAATTAACTCTTACTATGAGTGCATAGAATTAGCAGAGCCTCTGGCATAAGTGGCAAGGGCTGGGTGGTCTGGGCACAATTTACTAAAGGGCACAGATCAATGACAGAAGACCACAGGCGCTGGAACTAGCGCTGCTGGCTTTCCAATAGAATTCAGACCTTGAGTTATTTTGTATAAATAGGGTGTCAAGAGTCTAGTGATTAACAAATGTACATTTCACATCATTCAGAAAACAAAATCCACATTCTGCCTGCACTCACACATTAATTAAATCAGGATAAATACGAGAAAACCACACGAAAATATTTCTCTGAAAAGAGAGGTTTTGTGGCATTCATGTTTTCATTTCCTCTACTCAACATCTAGAGCAACCCGAGATTGTTATTGTCTGTGGCGCCATAACTCGGAAATTCTACACTATAAAATACGAAAGGTTTGCCCCACAGGCACAACCTATGTTTCTGCAGGTACTTCATGTGCAGGGCTTAGAAAGTCCCTAATATCAAGAACACAAATGTATCTCTAATACAGTACATTCATTGTATTGTCAATACACAAAAATACATTAACTCTCAATACAAAAAGATGTTTCTTTTTTTTAAAAAAAGACATACATTTTTTTTTAAAACATACCATGTCCTTTTCTACTGCAAAACTTTCTTGGAAATACCTCCGGGAATCCATGACTGAAATTTCTCTATCGAACTTCAGAGCTTGGTAGATCACATATTCAACGGTACTGAGTTCCTGCATACTATTTGCAACTCACAATTGTCATACTTAAAATATAGACTGATAACAACATAAAAAGTATGTTGTCTTACATTCTCAACATGTTTCAGTTTATATCTGTTACTATTACTGAACCTTCATCAGGAGGACAATTAAACATGAATCACCAACACCACTTATTTAAAACCAAAGGAGTTCTCCCTTATGCAGAAGAAATATATTGTGTGATACACCCACACACCACATTCTTCTTAATTCTCTGTATCTTTCCTCTTTTCTTTTTAGATCGCCATGTCTTCATAAAGAAATGTTTTATTAGTCTAGACATTTTCAATAAAATCTTCCTCATACATTCATATTTCAAAGAACCAGCATTCTCCAATCTTCTAGTCCTTTGCCAATTCAATCCAATTCAAATTTAATAGGCCCTGGGGCAATTAGCACCATATAACCTGCTTTTTCTAATTGTCAATACAATTTTGAGTTTGTTGACACGTCGGTTCACTGAGACGTGTGTAACAATTCACCCCAACCGAGTTTTCTTCTGGGACATTCGTATGGGCATCCACGTTTTACTCGATTCTTCACCAGCTTCCCTGCCGTGTGAGTGTCCTTCCACATCAGGTAATTTAGAACAATGCAGCGCTCGATTTCATGTATTTTAAGCACTGACATAAAAAAGTACAACAAATGTAACACAGTTGACATGTTCAAGAGAACCCTCCAATGACGTACGATTATCCATACACTTGTCACTGCTTCAATTTCTTTATATGTTTTAACCAGGAAATGGGGGCTTAATATTTGGCTGAGTAGCATTTATAGGTACATAAAGCAGTATACAAGAGGTTAGGTGAGAGGTTCCCTCTCCTTGATTTTTTACATGTGTGGGAGTGTGTAGTAAAATCATTAGATACGTCAAGATTGGCTAATGGTGCTGAGAATAAGGGCAGCAAGACAGAGAGATAAAGGAACTTCAAAGGAAGGACAGAGGGGAAGTTCCCAGGGGAGGCAATAACAGATTTGGGTGCACAGTATGTGGGTGTTATCATGTACATGCACTGCAATATAGCTTGTATATCTCAGCATATAGTAAAAGCAATTCCTCATTATATCATGCACGCATTTCAGCATGTTGTTTACAGGAGTTATTAGAATGTACCATGCATTTCTAACTATACAAAATACATACGTTACTATGCAATGTATGCATTTCAATCTGCAATGTATGCATTTCAATATAAAATGGATGCATCTCAACATACTGACTATACATCTCAGTATATATGGTATATATATCTCAGCATAAAGTGTATATATTTCAATGTGTAATATATTTAACTCAATATACAGTATATGCATCTCAATGTACAATGAATATATCTCAGTGTACAGTGCATATGTTTCAGTATACAATGTATGCATCTCAGTATACCGTATATATGTCTTTGTATATCATGTATGCATCGCAGTATACAGGGCATATATTTCAATATATAATGTATTACTCTGAAAATACTGTATATACATCTCAGTATGCAATGTATGTACCTCAGTGTACAGTGCATATGCATACATACTTCATTATACCATATATGAATTTCACCATACAGTATATACCTCTCGGTATGCAATGAATGTCTCAGAATGCAGTGTGTCTAGTTCAATATATAATGCATTTATCTCAATATACAGAATATATCATCTCAGTCTAGATTGTATGTATCTGAGTTTACAGTGTGTACCAAATGTCCCGCCCCAATAGATTCTGGAAGGAGACAATACACTACCTTCGAGTGGGAAGTGGATTGCTGGGTTCACTTCTTATGTCATTCACTCTGGCAGCTTTTGGAGTAGATGCGTGTGAATGGAGTGGCCTTTGCTTCATCAGTGGATGTGTAGGTAGTTCCCCACCAAGCCACAAGGTAACTTCAAGACAAAGCATGTTGTTCCCACACTCATAACTAAAGAGTGCATTCATGATGTGACAGGTGACAAAAAGAGAGCCCAACAGAAGCAGTGGAATCCAAACCAGTTCATGAAGCACGGGCATGATCACCCCACCCTCCACCTTCTTCTAACTAGGCATCAGCCCCAGGTGAAATCAAGTGAAGCAACAACTTTGGTGCAAAAACAGATTCAACAGCAATCCTTCATCTTCTCACAATGTCTTCTTTGGTCTCCAGCACCCAGAACACGACACGATTCACTCTTTCCTTCTCTCTGGTGAAATATAATAAATTAGCACATCCTCTTTACACAGTTTAAATGTGAAGGGGTCAGGATTTCTTCTAAGCTTAACTAAAGACTTTCAAACTTGATGAGTGTAAATAACAGGACAGGATTCCACTGCAGTTCCAGAGTTCTAGTCAGCTAGCGTATCCTGGTGTGCACGACCTGCTTAGCAAGTCCAAAGGGTGTATGTGTGTGTCTAGAGAGAAAGAGAGAGAGCTCGAGGTGGTTCTAAATACTGTCGTCATTTATCAGGGTAAGAACTCTGAGAAGGTACTGTTTCAAGAGCAAAGCTCTCAGTGACTATGAATCATCTTGCCAGTTCCAAGGGTGCAAGCTCTCCATGAGTGTGGTGTTACAACGACAGAGGTCCAAGTAACTCTAGGCGTATCAATAATAGTGTTTTGAGTGAACCTACATAGTAAAAAGACAGCCCAGGCTAACCTTTGCTTTTTTAAGAGAAGAGCACCGAGCAAGTCTGTAAGGAGCAAAGAGTCTATACATTCTGAAGACCAGAACTCCAATTGATGCAAGGTGCTGCCAGAAGGGGAACTCTGAGTGATTCTGCGTATTATAGAGTGCAGTTTATCAAGTGACCCGAGGTTTTCCGAAAAACTGACTTCTGTTTTATTCGGAGAAAAGCTGTTAGAGAATTTGGGCTTGATCATGAATAGTGCTCTAAGTGAATCTGTAAATTTCCACAGAGTTCTGTGGAAATGTGGCTATTTTAAACAGAAGAGCTCTGCATTAGTGTGGCCATTATCAGGGACATAACATTGACATGCTAAAAGTTGAGCAAATACTTAGATAATACGAATAGAGCAAATAGATTTTGTATCCATAATATCTAAAAACGTTTGCATTTGGTGCAAACAAAAAATCAGACAGTGTTTGTGGGATGTTTGCTGCACAACAGAAAGATATCTTCTTACAATACTTTTTTCATGTTACGCAGCATACATAGTAAATAAAATAGTCTCGGGTTCATTTCACAAACATGTGCCGCTGGGTCCCCTGCATGTGATTCAAACGTTGACAAAACAGAGTATGAACGTGTAGTGAAAAACCATGTGAAATCCCCTTAACTTGTCGTTTGGTAACACTTGGAAATGCTGCTTGAAAAAGAGGCCTCCGTACAGCATTCACAATGGATTCCTATGGAATTTGCCTGCTTTCATCAGTTCGTAAAAATAAGCGTAGGAATCCGTTGTTTTAATGCGTGCATGAAAATCCGATGCCAACGTTAAACCTGGGGCTCTTTCAAGTAGGAGAAGGAAAGTACGACAGAAATGTCAATTCTGTCTAGTGCTCCTTCTCTGCTTCCAAATGACTATAATAGGCCCTGGAGTATAAAAGTAACGCGTGGTTCACATGCGGCTTGCTTTCCCACCACACTTTGGCTCTGCATGGCTTGACATATAATCACTTCTTTCATTTTTTTCGTACTGAACTTTTTTTTATGTAATTGAATTGCGGCTTATCCTCTTTGCTCCATTCCGTATTATCTAAGCAGGAAAATGAGTGCTAGATTAATGAGCTCCAATTGTTGCACACGGGCAAAGTGTAGATAACCTGGCAGAGGTGTGGCTGGGTGTGGGTACTATCAGGAATGCAGCTTGCACAGATCTCTTGTTGAGTCTGGTACTATTCAGATAGAAACTGTAGCCGCTTGATCTTATTAATATTATCGCTCTCATTGAGTATAGGCGTTATCGGAGCAGGGTTCGAAATGAGACTAGGTATTATGACAAATAGATCTCTTGGCGATTCAAGGAAATCTGTTATCTTACGCTAAGGGTTATATATCATGTTCCGCTGCCATTTGCATGGTCTCTTTGCGCTCTGGAGGATCTGAAATAGAGAGGTTTGGTTAGTTGGATACATGTAACATAGTTTTGCTGTTGTGTTGATGCGAACATTCCGGAAGTGCCTGGGAACTGTATCCAGGTCTTGTTTAGAACCCTTAAAATTTCGGTCTAGACGCATGTGTCATGTGTTCGTTGCAGGAAAATGTACTGGCCAGGGCTGTGGTATGTAATTTGGCTCAAGAGGTGTAGTGATGTTTGATGTCTTTTGGGAGGTGTATTCCATTGACTTGTGTGGGTGGTTTAGTTGTTATGTGTATTGTGTGTTAAGGTGTACAATATGGGCCTTTTAGTGGAGGAGTTAGTGGAAACCCAGGTGAGAATTTAGAGAAGACATGTGAAGTGACCATGGCAAGGCTTGGCCGTGTACATCAGGTGGGTGGTTATGAGAAGAAGGAGAAAGGCTCCATGGAGTAGGCAAGTACTATTGGTGTGGAGCATGTAACATTGATCTGGAGCATGTGCAGCACCTGGTCTTGAATCATAATATAGCCTAATAGAACTTAGGGAGGGGTCATTATCACAGGATAAAGACCCACCACCAAGTTATGGCCCGAGGTGAAGCAGAGGGCCATAAATTGGGTAATGGTCATTATACCAACTGATAATGACCCCTCCCTCGGTTAATAAGGCTATTAGCACATACTGTTTCTAGCAAATCATGTTTTGGAGTTTTGGTGGTGAGTAAAAAATGTAAGTTTAATAATGATAAAGTAAATTGACCAATTCAGTAAATTAAAAGTGGTTATATTTTGTAGTATTTAAATATACAAGGTAGTCCTTATAAGTTAAGCATTAGAATTGCAAACTTGATTAAACTGGAGAGGGTTTAAAATAAGCATGCATAAGCGGTCATGTAAAAGTAAACGGTTTCTCTATAAAAAAAGTGAACGTATTTACCCATTTCTCGCTTTCGCTTTGGTATGTTAATTAGGATGTCTCCGTGACAAATAACATGTACTCCTTGAGATGAATCGCTTGTTAATGACACCTTGCCTGCAAATTGCATTATTGTTTCCCTGTCTGCTTTGAAAGTCAGCATGTTAATAATGCAGTCAATACCAGCAGTTTATGACTGGACTCTGAAAATTCTGATTGGCTGAGAGAAGGTGAATAACAATTTCCTTGTGCTAATGGGGAACGGAGGGGAAAGTCGCACAGGAGGGCGCAGTAACAGTGGGGAGATATTGCTGCAATGGAACACCATATTAGGCACACCTAGGTGCAGAAGACAGTGAGCCAAGACATAGTAACAAGGCGAACCTACATGTAAACCATAGTGAGTCAGAATGGGACACCGAGGAGCAAAATTAAAGTGGGACACATGGGAGAAATTGAAAGTGGGACAACTGGGTTCAAATTGTTGTGGGACACCTGGGAGCAAAATGCAGTGGGCAGTCAGGTGGAAAATTATGGCATGCAAAAGAACGTTAGGACATCTTCTTCTGTGATTCGGAGAGGGACCCTCTTTGCTTGACAGTCAGCGCTCTGGCACCAGTTCCAGCTTCTGTGGATGTACTGTCATATTACCGTACCTTACTATGCAGTCCAGAAAGTGGAAAACGTGATGATATGCGATGGCCCATGATGGTTCTTGATTTATATAAACCAGAGTTGAATTGTGAGTGGGTCTCAGGGGTGGGAGATGCAGTGTTAAGTTTGAACCGATAGGAGAATCATTGTGTGTTCTTCATGGATGACATGGCCCAGTTTCGGCTTTTGAGCCGTACTAGGGCACATTTTATTATGTGGGATCCTTTGTAAATATGTCAGCACGTTAGTTTTGGTTTGGTGCCAATGCCTGAAGTTTAATCTGATTGGCAGAGCCGTGGTTGGTAAAGGTTTGTTAAGTAGCCAGGTCTTTATTGTTTTCTGGAAGGTCAGATGCTCCTGGATTGTGCAAACACTTCTTGAAAGGGAAGAGAAATGTAATCTGGACTGCTAATGAGGTACCTTTCGAAGGTCTCGTCAGCACTGCTTGATGTACATGAATGTTAAATTATCCTTACAGGCCTCCTGGAAGGTCATCATATTTGCATTGTCAATGTATGCACTCCCAATGAAGATGGAAATCAGTTTTTGTGCTGAAGTGCTAAGCAAATGTGTGGGATCTCTGGGTGGCATAATGTTTTGGGCAGGATAATTAATGTGCACTCTTGACAGGAGTAAAGCGAGGTGGAGATTGGTTCAGGTTTCTATGGAGATGGCTTCTAGTTCTTTCAAGGGAGTTTTAAACAATGCGGGATGATGGGTGAGTAGAAAACACAGTGCAAGGAGGATAGGATGTTATCCTACTACTCCCTGGTTCACGATGAACACACATTTATAGATTACCAATGTAAGAGTGTGTTGCGCTTTCACAGATGTGGCAGGTAGATGCCTAGCCAGATCTGTGTGTTCATGCTTCTTCAGGTGCCAATGTAGCGGCTCAATGTTTAGAACAATTATTTCCACTCAGTTATCATATGGGTATATGGTTATTTTCGTGCTCTGAAACACCTGTGTACGAGCGCGATACAAATAAAATATCATATCATATCCCGGATTCATCTGTTTTCCCAAAAATGATTGTGACATAATCAATGTAACCAATTTTATCTAAGAGAGGTGCATTGGTGTCTCTCAAAAGTATAGGCACTCAAATACAGAAACGTCGACCGGTTTCAGCAAAATTATTTTTAGATTAAGCAGAAGATCCCCTATGCTCATCCCCTAGGACATCCATAAAAAATGTTTTCTAGCTGTGGTCAGGAGATCCCCATATTGAAAATCAATGGGAAAACGTATGTCAGGAACCCCTGCTTCCCAATACAGGCTCAGGAAGGGGACAACATATTGAGTCAGTGGTGTGCGTAAAGAGATGAAAAGCAGCAAGTTATAGCGGGGATGGTTTATGCTTCACGGATAGAAAGAACAGAGATGCTCCCTTAGTCCCAGAACCAACCCATCATTCCAAGGGAGAAAATCCAGAGAAACTCGACCTCAGAATAAGTCTGCTACATATACAGAAATAGCAGATGATTTTTCACATTGCCCGATCCACGGCCCCGGCTCCATACATGATGGTGAAGTGAAACATCAGCACACGCTGGGTGCAAAAGCTTTGACATGGATCCTGGCTCAACGTCAAACAGAAATATTATGGCAGACACTGAAATAACATTACTGAATGCTAACAATCTGAAAGGCACATCTGATGGAAAGCACATGACTCACAAGGATACAGGGAACCTGGAGCTTTGTGTCTGCGGGCCGTCATGCTCACACCTGTTGGGAGGCAGATGAATGTGTCATCCATAGCTTCTGACCCTCCCCCACACCAATACCACAAAGGTAAGAGATGTTACTCACTGAGACAGCCGTTCCCCGCTTATGCCCCACTGGTGCAGCAGGGTTTGGATACAATGGGCCTCATCACGAGTTGGGCGTTATCCTGGCTGGGATACCACTCAACTTTGTTTGCATTTGCACCCACCCATCCAGCGGCATTCCCGCCGGAGCACAGGTTGGGTGCTAACCATTATTCTCCATTCCCCATTGGGTCCATTGGACCCAATGGGGAATTTTCAATGCAATTACAGTGAGGTCATACTGCCAGTGGTAATTGTGCCATAAATGGGCATTTTTCCAGCGTGTCGTGTTTACCCCCAGCTCTTAGCTGGGGGTAAACACGCCAGACTCGAGATTGGGCAGACCTTTAACTGCAGCAGTAACACTGTTACCTCCACATTTAAGGGCTACTGCCCAACTTGTGATGAGGCCCAGTGTAAGCTGAAAGTAGTAAAAGCATTCTAACTAACATTGTAACAGTAAAAGCGCAAGCATTAGACACGAAGCAAACATTCACTCAACATGAAGAACACATACAATAGGTAATATATGCATTTAGACATGAAGAAAACTAACATAGCATCCACAGACATGAAGAACACCAACAGGACCAATGTATACAGCAAATGCAATATGAATGGCACATGAATATAGTTTGCTAAACACAGAAGCAAGAGTGTAATTGGGTAGCCATCGTCTTAAAAATGGAAGCCACAGACCTCAAGAAAAATAAAAAAGCTGAATCCACAGAAACACATATCTGTGCAGAGCTCAGACAGTGGCTGTCAACTAGTGCCAAGGTTAGAGTGAAATAAGGGAGGATCGGAATGTGGGAACGAAGGAACAAGACAGCAATTCCCGAGATGCAAGCCATATACTCTCAGATTAATTAAGGTTTTATAAGAGCACAACCAGCCTTTATTAGCCAGGTGCAGTACAACAGTAAGCCAAAAGACTCCATCAAGAATAACTCAAGAGTGTCTCTGGTGACAACAGAAAACACGACACACACATTAATGTTAGCTAATACCTCAATAACTAGGAGGTAAATCTATTCCAAGCATGATCCCATCACACGTGACCTAGATAAAGAAAACACTGGCTATTCATTGGAAACAAACATAGATAGGACACCTGCAATACTCCCTACTTGCACACAGAGACACGAGGTGCCATGAAAGGCCAAGTACAAAGGGATTTCTCAGTGTCATGGCCTGAGAATGAGAGGTGGTAACTTTTAATTGAAGGAAGAATGTTCCATGGGCCTTTCTCGCCTGTATCTACATCTGGCTTATATCTTGACTACCTGTCAAGTGTCCAAGGTTGGTTAGTATTATGCCATCTATCAAAATCTTTAGTGTCACACTGCCCATGAAGTAATATGCCAACCAACCAACCACTTGCCATAGAGATGATGGGTTTTTACCTTTATCACAATAGGGGTGGTTCCGGGTGGAGCCATCAGATACTTTTAACCCAATTAAATGTTTAACCCATATAGAATCTATATGTCGCCAAACCCACTAACCTATCCCCAGTGGCATATGTTTTGTATGCTGATATAATTTTATGATGTAATTGATGACACATTTGTTTTGATAGGTATGTTGAGAGCGACGAGATGTATGCTGTCCCGGCTTTGTTTTGATGTGAATAAAGCTGGATTTTGCTGTGCACTTTGTCTACTCGGTCATTAATTCTGGTTTGGATTTAGCTCAATTCTTCTGGGTCTATTTGGGATTTTGAGACCACTTTAACACACCATTTAGGAGATGTACAACACCTGTAGGGAAACACAAATGCCGGCCATGGGATTGGGGGCGAGGTGAAACCCTTAAACCAGGGCTAGTCATGTTACAGGAGGTTAATGGGGAAAGAGACCCATCAATCACATACCTCATTGTTCCAATCACTCTTCTAGCACCTGTATGAAAAGAGAAGGCAGCCTCCTCTCTTCAATGGTAGTAGGACGCCACCTCTGTGCAAAAGTGGTGCTACAGTGAGAAAAGTTAGGGAAGGTGAAACAGGAGAGCCGAACTTGTATTGATCAATCCTAGAAGGGAGACTTGCTGGAGGAAGACAAGAAGGAGGAGAACCAGGAAAGCTGAACCTGAGTTGGTCAAGCCAAAAAGGGGGTACTAGAGTTGGGGGTGTGTTAAAGGGAGTTGGCTAAGCCAGTGGAGCAAAAGCTTAGTAGAAGCTTAAGAGAAGTCAAGTAGAAAAAATTATTACATTGTTTTTTAATATTGCGCTACATTCCGGACTCCAACCTCTAAGCATGGGACAGGGTATCCGTGTTGTCGTGTTTCAAAGACAAGCAAATTGCCCATGGGCTATCCTCCAGGGCCCAGGTTAGACAGGGAGGCATGCTGACATGCGCCCTGAGACCGGCAAGAGCCACACACTACAATCCCTAAAGCAGTGAGAATGTAGACAGCTGGGCCTCTAGTCCAGGTCCTGTTGGGAGTTACGAGGCACCAATAAGTCTTGCTAACCTTGAGAATCCAGTTAGTGGGAGTAAATCCTACACGGAGGGATCCTTGTCAGCATTAACCGAAGCGAGACCCCTACTTGAGAGGCCACTGCCCCGTCCTGCAATTTAGGACCAACCCACAGGTTAAGATGCCTGCCAAGATGAGCAACAAGTCCAGATCTAGACAAAGACCGCAGCCCGGAGGAAGGCCCAAGCCATGACAAAGACAATGGGGGTCATTACGACCCAGGCGGTAAGTACGCCAACTTTACCACCATGGTGTAAACTGTGTTTACACCATGGTGGATGGCCAATTTACCGCCCCATTCCAAGGTGAGTCGGGCGGTAAATTCCCATTTCCCATTTTACCCTTCCCCATTCCCATTTTTGCCCCATAGGGCATAATGGGAGTGGGGAAGGCGCTAATTACGCCACCGTAAATTGCGGTGGCGTAATTAGCACCAAGGCGGTTTAGCGCCATGGATTTTAACGGCTGCTAGAAGCAGCCGTTAAAATCGGAATCAGGCGTTAAGGGTTAACGACGGCGTTAACCCTTAACGCCTGAGTTGTAATGAGGCCCAATGTCATTGTGAAAGAAGTGTGCTGGGGCACTCTAAAAAGCAGCTGACTGTAAGTGACTTGCAGAAATGTGCCCTGTCTATGACCGGTTAGGAGTTTTTTGTTTGTTTGAGGGCAGCATCACACATGTGCACACCTATCACACACAACATCACTCCACCTAACAGACAGCTGCCACTCTTTGGCATGGTGGAAGGAGTGTTTACGTTTCAAAGTCAATAACTTTTACAGTAGCTGGATGCTGGGCAGAGTCCTTAACGAACACCCACCACAGAATGTAACAGGGTTCAGATTATTCTGGGAAAGCACTGCACATTCTTAGTACAATGTGTTTTTATTCCAGCACTCTACTGAACTGATGGCGTGTTTCTACAAAGACACTTTTTCAGCACGCATCTCACTCCCACCTCCACAAACTGCACAATTGTGTCTAATGCACAGAAAATAAAATAAGTGGTTTCTAAGACATTCGGCCATCTTGTTCCCAGAGGAGCTCTGGCAGCGTGTTCGCGAAGCCGGAGTTTGCATTTTCCTGCTCGCCGGGAAGCAGCCATCCTGGGAGATTTGCCGCTTTTGTACATTTATGAAAGTGGGCATGAATGCCACTGATCCCGCGAGGAATGCTTGCAGGCATGACACGTCCAGTGCCAAACCAAAAGCTCTAATTAGTGTGTAGTTCCGGTCTGACAGCGAAGGCCTTAACCTTTCTTAGCGAATAATGAGCCAGGCAATGTCTGGAGAGAAACAGTAAGCTTCGGGGGACAAAAAGGGTGCTGAGAACGACGTTAACATGTGCGAAACTGACAGATACAGGTGACCGAACACTGAACTGTACACTTGGCAAGGAAGCCTGAAATGTTTGGTGCACAGAAGGGTCGTCTGGGTTTTGTCAAAGCCTTTGTTTTCAAATTAAAAGACACGTTGTGATTGGACGGACCATTTAGTGAAGCTTTTGGAAACAAAGGAGTACTTGGAAGTGCGATTTGCTCTAAAAATTGTCAACTCAAATCATGTTTTGAAACAAAGCAGTGTCTGCGCCGACATGTATAAGTGCAAATCTTTTGTGTAATGAGTTATACTGGGTTGCTGAGCAACCAACATATTAACTGCCGACGTGAATCTACAGTGATCCACTTTAATGTGAACGAAACTTCAGTGTGGACATGGTGCATGCATTCATCTCTCTTATTTTCTAAGATTCTTTTATCAAGACCTTATCAATCGGCAATGCTGCATTCCCCAATGTAATCATACAAACAGGGTTTGATTCCTTTTGACATCAGATATATATATATATATATATATATATTTAAACATGCTTGTTCCTAGAAGGGTATGTTTTGAGCAGTGTGGGGTCGGATCTGCCATCACCTAGGAGTGTGGTGTCGGATTTGCCACCACCCAGGAGTGTGGGGTCGGATCTGCCATCACCCAGGAGTGTGGGGTCAGATTTGCCACCACCCAGGAGTGTGGGTCGGATCTGCCATCACCTAGGACTGTGGGGTCGGTTCTGCCATCACCCAGGAGTGTGTGGTCGGATCTGCCATCACCTAGGACTGTGTGGGTGGATCTGCCATCACCTAGGAGTGTGGGGTCGATGGGGTTGGATCTGCCATCACCCAGGAGTGTGGGGTCGGATCTGCCATCACCTAAGAAGGAGTGTGGGGTCGGATCTGCCATCACCTAGGAGTGTGGGGTCGATGGGGTTGGATCTGCCATCACCTAGGAGTGTGGGGTCGGATTTGCCATCACCTAAGAAGGAGTGTGGGGTCGGATCTGCCATCACCTAGGAGTGTGGGGTCGATGGGGTTGGATCTGCCATCACCTAGGAGTGTGGGGTCGGATCTGCCATCACCTAGGAAGGAGTGTGGGGTCGGACCTGCCCTCACTTATTTGGAATGACTGTCTATGCAATATTTCATAGCCTTACGCACATTCCCACAACAAAGCTTAAATGTGTACTGATGTCTTTAGATTTGCTTTCTAATCAGAATCCAGGGGCTGCATTGGATAAACAGACTTGGCCTACAATCAGGGCTCAAAATATGCACTCGCCACTAGCCATTAGCTAGTGATAATTGACTTGTGGGGCGAGTGAGAAATGATGTGCTGTGTGTATTTGTGGAATTTAGGTGTCAAGTGAATTTTTATGGCTCGCTAGTAGCTTGCAACTTGACATTTTTACCTCTGCTACAATGATATTGTTTTAGGATCAAAGCACACCAGTTGTGGTGGGTGACCACTCTTGAAAGGGTGACACCTCGATTAGAGTAAGACAAACTTTGTTTTGCAAGCTTTCAGCGTGCGTGCCAACATGCCCATTGTCATTTGGGGGATGTCCACTGTGTCTTCTTTTTGAATTTTCACTCTGTGACTTGGAGTCCTAGATTTATAATGGGGGGAAAAAGTAAAACCACAAGTTCCAGAATGCAAAGAACAAACAGAACAGTATGAGCATCTTCCAAATGTCACGTGGCGTGTTCTCATGCATAGTTCAGGACACCTTAGGTGGCTTCCTCGTCTGCACTTGTTGCCTGGATAACACGGTGCACGCTCAGCTTTGTGTCATAAAATGATGAGTTGTCTGCTAGGAATGTGGATGGTTTTGTTTAGAGCAGGGTTGTCCAACTCCAGGTCTTGAGGGTCAGAAGCATGTCAGATTCTCAGGATACCCCTCATTAATATTCATGGACTACATTTGCAAACAATGATTCTAAATGTATGCACTTGAATATTAATGAGGGATATTCTGAAAACCCATCATGATTCCGTCCCTCGAGGCCCGGTGTTGGGTAACCCTGGTTTAGAGGGTCTTATGTAGGAGGGAAAGCTACTTGAGTAGTCTGTGTGATTTCATGACTGGAGTTGGTGCAAGACCAGGGACTATGAGTTAAGAGGAATGAAAATGGTTGGGGTGATGCAGGTGTGCCAAGAAAGGGGTGTGGCAAATGGAATGACACGACATGGGCAATTTAAAGTTATTTGCTATACTGTTAAGCTTCAGGCTATCCATGGCCCCAGCATTGTGGCCAGGTCAGAGTCTGGGACCCTTGTCAATGCATGTGCCGTGTCCCCAGTGTTCTTACTAGTGAGGCTACAAGTAAATGAGAAGATAGATGTCAGCAAAGCTTAGCACTGCAAGATGAGCCGGCCCTAATCACTTCATGCAGAACAGAATGGGCCCGCTAGTTCAGATTTTAAACCCCATATCTTATAGTGGTCACTGTGTTATGCACCCCCATTTCCCAAGCACGTTGAGAAAGGGTGATTTACCCATGAACACAACATTTTGGTGATGTCAGGCAACATGAATTGCAACCAAGGCCTCCTTTTTTCAAATTTCGACCCCAACCCTTGATATGATATGATATGATAGTTTATTTATATAGCGCCTATACACAATGTGTTTCAAAGCGCTTCAAGGCAAGAGAGGGAACAAGGGAAAATACAATGACATTCTTACAGGCCATGAACAGTAAGGATTTGAAATTAACTATCATACTCGGCCTGACAACATTTCAGGTAGTGCAAGAGCTAAGACATAGATAAGGAAGGGAGGGGGATCGAGGGAAGGAAATGGAAACAGACAGGCGACTACCGTACTAGGCCTGACGTCATTTTTGGTAGAGCCGGAGAAAACTAAAGATGAGGGAGAGGAGTGCAGAAAGGGAGGGGAGGAACAAAACAAGCGACTATCAAACTAGGCCTGATGACATTTCAGATAGTGGGGGAGGGGAGGGGGGAGGAAAAAAACAAGTACGGGGAGAGGGAGGAGAAAGACAAGGTTGCTATCATACTAGGTCCAGGGACAATTCTGATGGAGTAAGTGCATAGAAGAAAGTAAGGGGAGAAGGAGGAGGGGAGGAGATAGAAAAAGGGAGAAAAGCAGAGGATGAGAGAACAGAGACTAAGCAGTCAAAAAGAGTGTAGACGCAAGAGGGGAGAGCGAATACAATTGCAGAAGTCAGTAGTAACACATAATGTTGCAAGACAGGATACAAGGTGAAGATGGGAACAGCATGATTCAGGGCCACCATGAGAAAGGGCGACCTTTCTCATGGTGGCCCTGAACTGTTGGTGACCCTTACAAATGTTTGGCACACACATACGTTGTTGTTGCAAGCCAACTCAACACTAAACCACCCGGCCAATTTTATTGTTTGCGTGTGTTAGGCAGAAATGGTTGGCGTGCAATTTATTTTAGTTTTCTCTTGAAGACCCACCAAATCTTGCAGTTTAAGAATTGTTTGTCTTTTTTGTGACACATCCATGGCTCACAAATGGCGTTGCAATGCACGAGCAAGTTGACATGTCACTCTGTGATGTGCACTAGGCATGTTCGAACGCCCACCCCATAGGTGACCTGTGAATATTTGTGGATGTCCCGCTCCAATTGCCCGTATGGAGCACTTTATCACTGCTTCCCTACATGTGCTCCGCTTATTTCATTTTTCGTGTGCCCACTTGAAAATGGAACATAAAATCATTTCAGGTGCAATTGCTCTTGAAACAGAAGCAGTTTCTTTCTATTTCCAGCACAAGCGCCGTGTAAATGTTACCCCACCAGGCCTGTTGGTCTATTCTAAAATGCCATTAGAATTGTGTAGCAGGTCCTCTAAGTTGGGGACATTGTTACCACATGTACTGTGCCGTTGTGTTGCTACTGCTTCGCCAGGCTGTAGTTGACAATATCTTCATGTGATGCGCTCATGCAATGTATGGTCGGTGACCCTGCTGCAGCTGTCGCTGAGGAGGCCCTTCGCTGTGGTACTAGCTTTGGTCTCTTCCAATCCCCGGTGTTACCAGGTGCCCTGCTCCTCTAGTTGGCCCCTCTAGCCCTAGAATTCAAGGTCCTTCTCCTCCGATGCCACGCACGTATGAGGTCACACCCTCTCCCCTCATGTGACCTACTCATAGCGCTGCACCTTCCTGGCCCCCACTTTACACTTTTGACAGGACACTTGGTCCCCAGCACACTGCAACTACATTTTAATTGAGATGGAGATGGGGTCATGGCCTTTATTTCTCCCAGCATCCTCCAGAATTAATGACAGTCCTTTTGCTGACCCTCAGGTCCTACCAACCCTCTCTCCTTGCTGGACCTCCTGAACAGGAGGGGGAGAGATTGATTCTTCAACCAGGTGGCATTCATGCAAACCAACCTTGCCAGGGGCATTAGACAGCGTACATGCCTCAGTGAGCCCCTTCTTTCCCACTCATCTACAGCACACAGAGTCTTAGAGCACAGGGAGCATCGCGCAACCCTCCTTTAGAGACTTCCAGCTCCAATAGGTGGACTGTGCCCCCACGAACAACCTAATCCCACCACATATCACCGAACCAGATCTCTATGGCACCCTCCACTCCATCAGCCACAAGATATAGACTCAGCATTCCCTTGCAGTACTTTCCCAGGCCTGAAGACTCCAGTCACACCTAGAATCCACGTTTGCATGGAGATAGCACAGGTTTTTGGACCATCGTTCTACTCACTGTCACCTACAGTATCTCCCACAGCCAATCACACCCAACCCCATGTTCCGCAACAAGATGTTACCAAACTTTAGAACATTCTCTTCACCCACCAACCTACAAGCCCCAGACGTTTACAGCCCATTCAACCTTCACAGACAAATATCTCGTATTGATTTTCTTATGAGGATTTTACTAGAATGGTATGAGATCTTACAAAAATCCCACTTAAAACGTATAAGAATGTATAAGAATTCAATATGTATTAGGGTGTCATATGAATTCTTATTAGTTCTCAGTATTGTTCCCCAAATCATACCAGTTTGTCCCAAGTTCTTATAAGCAATTTATAGGAGTCTTATAAGGTATTTGTATGGGTTGACTCTGCCCTATTTCACATTGGTAGTCTGCATTGATCTCCTAAACATCCTACCACGAGCACCTCCTACCAGAAATATACTGCTCTGGAAACATACACGCCACACTTACCTGCCGCACATCATACAAAGAGAGCCCACAGATCTCGATGCCATCCGCCCAGCTCCCACCTGCATGCGCCAATAGACGTACAGCCCGGGAAACCTGCAATTCCCCCCTCCCTATGTTCACTCCCTAGCACCCGGGCGTCTTCTCGCCTGGGCTTCTATCTCTGTTAGATATGCTTCATAGAGGTGATGACCCACAAGTGAAACCTCAAAATAACCAGGCCTACGCTGAGCTACTCAGCCTCATCCACATAAGAATCCCATCCTCAGCAAACACATACATAGGTGGAACCACATCCGGCTTTCAATTCCCCCAGCACACCTGAGCATACGTTCAACCTAGACTACTACCACACACAATTTCCCTCACGCCATATCTGATGTCGCCTGCGGCCAAACACGACTATACCCTCCCTTCTACTTTGGGCCTCACCCCTTCCATCTCAACCATCCCTCCCTTTCCATGCTCTTGGCAGTTTTAGATTAGTACCTTTTTTATACTCATCTTCCTCCCCTCCTACTGTCTCCACCTAAAACCCAATTGACACACCCCCTCTCCAGCTTATTGCTCTTTTTATATAGCTTGTATGTTCATCTTATGGTTTCTTGACACTAGCCAGAGAAAAGGTGGTTCCTGCTGCCATATAAGATGAATAGATCCCCAGTGGCAGTGTTATCTGGGGAACAGCCAGGTGTTTGCATGCACTCATTTGTGGATATTATGGCTAATGGCAGCTTCGCTGCTTCATCTGCAATATGAGAAAACCCTTCCAAGGGGCCTTGGTCTCCTAAGGCTGTGAGTTTTAGTCTTTTTGCTAGTTGTTTTTCTCACCCCTCACAAAGGACGCTGGTTGATAAGAGAAAGGATGCATCTACGATAAATGCCCAGTAACAAATGCAATTGTTGCCACACCCCCACCGACCATCAGCTCCCTGAGCCAGCAATAGTGCATAAACATTCACACAGCAAATTCAACCGCTCATTCTATTCACACACACAGAATTCACTCACTCATTCACACACATATAATAGATACAAAATGAATATCGTACCTGTATGCAGCCCTTATCCTCACTCAGCTCTGCCACCAGCACCATAAAGTCCTCCGGCTCCTGCGCAGGAGCTGAAGCGCTTCAGGCACACCGCCCAGATCCGTTTGAATGTGCAGGGAGGTGCAGGAGCACCGACGCACATTCAAACGTGCAGTACCCCAGCCTGCAACCCCAATGGGCCATACAAAGCTGGGGTAGGAAAATGTGCCTAGCCTTGCACGGCCCACTGGACATGCCGGCTGGGGTACGAACTGTCAAAGGGAAACCACATTTCTATTTGACAAGCAGATGAGGGAGCGCACCTGTACTGACGTGGCTCCACCATGATGGGCGAGGGTACAGGCAGGTTGCCGCCCACTCACACGTTATAGATGAGCCGCCCCTGAAAAGTGGTGACAAAACAGCATGACTCCCAATAGATAGTTAATTGAAGTTGAACCTCTAATGCCCAGCACAATAAACCCAACAAAAACGCAGGAAATTGTTTTCCAACTTCAAAGCCCTAAATAACTCCAACTAGACTGTTGAAACATTTAAACCAAACCAAAAATAAATTCAGTAAAAATGTGTGGCTGGCAATTAGTGTTACTGAGTTCTTTTTTAATAAGAAATATGTTGTTAAATATCCCACACAACTCTTCCAACTAAATAAAAAAAAATCCCTGTTTGTAAAAACTCCAAAATAAAAATACAAAACTTGAAAACAAGACAGAAGCAATCCAAAAACTATCCAAACAGTGGATTTCTATTTTTCTAGGGACTGTGTAGGCCTTTCGCTGCCTGCTGCAGGAGGCGAGAAGGGGGGCTTCTTGCAACCTGTAGGAAGGCCATTAGCCAGACGCGTGATATGGACGTATGAGCAGGGTGCATGGCGCCAAGGGGCCCATGGCAAGCGACCCAGAGCGCCACTTTCCTGTTAAAGGACACCTTTCACAGTGTTGGTGTTTTGCACACGTATAAATTATCGGGAAACAAGAGCAGTCTGAGGAGAGTAGCATTGCGCAAGGGTGCTGCAGGTATGGCAGTTGGCAAGGCAGGTGCCACTGCAGCCGTGGGCAACTCACAGAGCTCGAACGTGTCGGTTTACATTTCATTCCACCACCTTCTTAGGTGAACAGAAAGTGGTGCAAAGTTAGGAAGTGTTGTTCCCCGAGGCAACACAGAATCAGGTTCCAGTCGATGTTTGGCCATCCAGAAGTGTATTTGTTACAGTTTCCTGGCCTAGCAGCCCTCTTGGAAACGTACGTCCTCAGGTTATGGGATTAGGCCAAGGCAACACCGTGATGGATCAGATATTGAAGGCAGAGAAACTCAGCGCGACTGCGCAACAAAAGGAGAGGCACACACACCTGTGGTTAACCGTGTTAAGCTAAATGTAATCATGGGGAAAAGTTCAGTACTTTTTTATAGAGCTGCCTGCGAGGGCAAGTACCTTCAAATATGTTTGAAGAAAACGCTATATTGGTGAATATATAAGAGGTTTGCGATTCATTTTGCACATTAACATCCCCAATCTTGACGTGTCGCCTTTGTTGTCAGGAGCATCATAACAAATGAACCCACACGTTTTCCCAACTGGAAGATCTAGACGCGTGGTGAACGAAAGCAGAGTAGGTCCCTAATGAGGATTAATTCACTGTGACTGTAATGAGGTTTTGTGCGCAGCTGTTAACGCTAGCTGTGGAGAGCACATCAAAGGAACTTAATCGACGTACAAATACTGTAATTTCATCCATTTTCTCTTGTAATTCAGAGTTGCTTGAGCGCCCTCTGCAGGTGAATTGCATGTCACCAAGTCTCCAGAATGTTTCATTTTCATAATGACGCTGTTGAAAACATAGCTTGTGAAATGCAGCATTGTAATGATGGCGACCACAAGCAGATCGGCTGCATTAGATGGCAAAACAAAGTATACAAGTATTTTGGAGCGAAATATCTAGATCAATATTATTTAGCTTCATCCAACTGACTGCAATTTATTCAAATATCACATTTAGAGTTAAACAATTTGACTCATAATAATTAGCCTTTTAAATGAATTCCCTTTCCAATGTGCAGCCCCACCACCCATCAATGCCAAACTCAAGAACCCCCCTCCTAGAACAAGAAAAAGCACCTGGAATCTTCCAACACCCACATCACACATGCCTGCTGATCCCACACCCACATCACACATGCCTGCCAACAGAGCATAGAGGGTTTCTGGAGATACTTCCCACATCATACACGCGTGCTAATCCCACACCGACATCACACACGCCTGCTAACAGAGAATAGAGGCAAACTGAAGATACCTCGCACATGCCTGCTAATGAAGAATGGAGGCAAACTGAAGATACCTCACACATGCCTGCTAACGAAGCATAGAGGCAAATTGAAGATACTTTCCACACCCACATCACACATGCCTGCTAACAGAGCATAGAGACAAACTGAAGATACTTCCCACACCCACATCACACATGCCTACTAACAGAGCATAGAGGGCAAACTGAAGATACTTCCCACACCCACATCACACATGCCTACTAACAGAGCATAGAGGGCAAACTGAAGATGCTTCCCACACCCACATCACACATGCCTGCTAACAGAGCACAGAGGCAAACCGAAGATACTTCCCACACCCACATCACACATGCCTGCTAACGGAGCATAGAGTTTAACTGAACATACTTCACACACTCACATCACACATGCCTGCTAAGAGCATAGAGGCAAACTGAAGTGACCTCCCACACCAACATCACACATGACTGCTAAGAGAGCATAGCGAGCAAACTGAACATACCTCACACATGCCTGCTAATGCAGCATAGAGACAAACTGAAGATACTTCCCACATCCACATCACACATGCCTGCTAACAGAGCACAGAGGCAAACCGAAGATACTTCCTACACCCACATCACACATGCCTGCTAACGGAGCATAGAGTTTAACTGAACATACTTCACACACTCACATCACACATGCCTGCTAAGAGCATAGAGGCAAACTGAAGAGACCTCCCACACCAACATCACACATGACTGGTAACAGAGCATAGAGAGCAAACTGAACATACCGCACACATGCCTGCTAACACAGCATAGAGAGCAAACTGAAGATACCTCACACATGCCTGCTAACGGAGCATAGAGAGCAAATTGAAGATACCTCACACATGCCTGCTAACGGAGCATAGAGGCAAACTGAAGATACCTCACACATGCCTGCTAACGGAGCATAGAGGCAACTTAAGATACCTCACACATGCCTGCTAACAGAGCATAGAGGCAAACTGAAGATACTTCCCACACCCACATCACGCATGCCTACTAACACAGCATAGAGAGCAAACTGAAGATACCTGACACATGCCTGCTAGCGGAGCATAGAGAGCAAATTGAAGATACCTCACACATGCCTGCTAACGGAGCATAGAGGCAAACTGAAGATACCTCACACATGCCTGCTTACAGAGCATAGAAAGCAAATTGAAGATACCTCGTGCATGCCTGCTAACGGAGCATAGAGGCATACTGAAGATACCTCACACATGCCTGCTAACAGAGCATAGAGGCAAACTGAAGATACCTCGTACATGCCTGCTAATGGAGCAAAGCGGCAAATTGAAGATACTTCCCACACCCACATCACACATGCCTGCTAACAGATCATGGAGGGCAAACTGAAGATACCTCACACATGCCTGCTAATGGAGAAAAGTGGCAAATTGAAGATACTTCCCACACCCACATCACATTTGCCTGCTAACGGAGCATAGAGTTTAACTGAACATACTTCACACACTCACATCACACATGCCTGCTAAGAGCATAGAGGCAAACTGAAGAGACCTCCCACACCAACATCACACATGACTGCTAACAGAGCACAGAGAGCAAACTGAACATACCTCACACATGCCTGCTAACACAGCATAGAGAGCAAACTGAAGATACCTCACACATGCCTGCTAACGGAGCATAGAGGGCAAACTGAAGATACCTCACACATGCCTGCTAACGGAGCATAGAGGCAAACTGAAGATACCTCACACATGCCTGCTAACGGAGCATAGAAGCAACTGAAGATACCTCACACATGCCTGCTAACAGAGCATAGAGGCAAACTGAAGATGCTTCCCACACCCACATCACGCATGCCTACTAACAGAGCATAGAGAGCAAACTGAAGATACCACAAACATGCCTGCTAACAGAGCATAGAGGGCAAACTGAAGATATTTCCCACACTCACATCACACATGCCTGCTTACAGAGCATAGAAAGCAAATTGAAGATACCTCACACATGCCTGCTAATGGAGCATATAGGCAAACTGAAGATACTTCCCACACCCACATCACACATGCAAACTAAAGATACCGCAAACATGCCTGCTAACAGTGCATGGAGGGCAAACTGAAGATACCTCACACAGGCCTGCTAACAGAGCATAGAGGGCAAACTAAAGATACCTCCCACATGCCTGCTAACGGAGCATAGAGGCATACTGAAGATACCTTACACATGCCTGCTAACAGAGCATAGAGGCAAACTGAAGATACCTCACACATGCCTGCTAACGGAGCAAAGCGGCAAATTGAAGATACTTCCCACACCGCACATGCCTACTAACAGATCATAGAGGGCAAACTGAAGATACCTCACACATGCCTGCTAATGGAGAAAAGCGGCAAATTGAAGATACTTCCCACACCCACATCACACATGCCTGCTAACAGAGCATAGAGGCAAACTGAAGATACCTCCGACATGCCTGCTAAAGGAGCAAAGAGGCAAACTGAAGATACCTCACACATGCCTGCTAACAGAGCATAGAGGCAAACCGAAGATACTTCCCACACCCACATCACACATGCAAACTGAAGATACCTCACACATGCCTGCTAAAGGTCCACAGAGGCAAACTAAAGATACCTCAGACATGCCTGCTAATGGACCATGGAGGCAAACTGAAGATACTTCCCACACCCACATCACACATGCCTGCTAACGAAGCAAAGAGGGCAACTGAAAATACCTCACACATGCCTGCTAATGAAGCATAGAGGCAAACTGCAGATACTTCCCACACCAACATCACACATGCCTGCTAAGAGCATAGAGGCAAACTGAAGATACTTCCCACACGCACATCACGCATGCCTGCTAACGGAGCATAGAGGCAAACTGAAGATACTTCCCACACCCACATAACACATGCCTGCTAAGAGCATAGAGGCAAACTGAAGATACTTCCCACACCACATCACACATATCTGCTAACGGAGCATAGAGGCAAACTGAAGATACTTCCCACACCCACATCACACATGCCTGCTAAGAGCATAGATGCAAACTGAAGATACTTCTCATACCCACATCACACATGCCAGCTAACAGAGCATAGAGGACAAACTGAAAATACCTCACACATGCCTGCTAACGAAGCATAGAGGACAAACTGAAGATACCTTAAACATGCCTGCTAACGGAGCATAGAGGACTAACTGAAGATACTGCAGAGATGCCTGCTAACGGAGCATAGAGGAAAACTGAAGATACTTCCCACACCCACATCACACATGCCTGCTAACAGAGCATAGAGGGCAAAGTGAAGATACTTCCCACACCCACAGCAAATATGCCTGCTAACAGAGTAGAGAAGGCAAACTGAAGATACCTCACGCACGCCTGCTAACGGACCATAGAGGGAAAAATGAAGATACTTCCCACACCCACATCACACATGCCTGCTAACAGAGCATAGAAGGCAAACTGAAGATACCTCACACATGCCTGTTAACGGAGCACAGAGGCAAACTGAAGATACCTCATACATGCCCGCTAACAGAGCATAGAGGGCAAACTGAAGATACCTCACACATGCCTGCTAACAGAGCATAGAGGCATACTGAAGATAGCTCACACATGCCTGCTAACGGAGCATATAGGGCAAATTGAAGATACTTCCGACACCCACATCACACATGCCTGCTAACAGAGCATAGAGGACAAGCTGGAAAATACCTCACACATGCCTGCTAACGGAGCATAGAGGCAAACTGAAGATACTTCCCACACCCACATCACACATGCCTGCTAACAGAGCATAGAGGACAAACTGAAAATACCTCACACATGCCTGCTAACGAAGCATAGAGGGCAAATTGAAGATACCTCACACATGCCTGCTAACGGAGCATAGAGGGCAAACTGAGGATACTTCCCACACCCACATCACACATGCCTGCTAATATAACATAGAGGCAAACTGAAGATACCTCCCACACCCACATCACACATCAAACTGAACATACCTCACACATGCCTGCTAACGGAGCAGAGAGGCAAACTGAAGATTCCTCATACATGCCCTCTAACAGAGCATAGAGGCAAAGTGAAGATACCTCACACATGCCTGCTAACAGAGCATAGAAGCCAAACTGACGATACCTCCTACATGCCTGCTAACAGAGCATAGAGAAAAACTGAAGATACTTCCCACACCCACATCACACATGCCTGCTAACAGAGCAAAGAGGCAAACTGAAGATATCTCAAACATGCCTGCTAACAGAGCATAGAGGCAAACTGCAGATACTTCCCACACCCACATCACACATGCCTGCTAAGGGCATAGAGGCAAACTGAAGATACTTTCCACAGCCACATCACACATGCCTGCTTACGGAGCATAGAGGCAAACTGAAGATACTTCCCACACCCACATCACACATGCCTGCTAAGAGCATAGAGGCAAACTGAAGATACTTCCCACACCACATCACACATGCCTGCTAACGGAGCATAGAGGCAAACTGAAGATACCTCCCACACCACATCACACATGCCTGCTAAGGTGCATAGAGGCAAACTGAAGATACTTCCCACACCACATCACACATGCCTGCTAAGGAGCATAGAGGCAAACTGAAGATACTTCCCACACCCACATCACACATGCCTGCTAAGAGCATAGAGGCAAACTGAAGATACTTCCCACACCACATCACACATGCCTGCGAAGGAGCATAGAGGCAAACTGAAGATACTTCCCACACCCACATCACACATGCCTACTAAGAGCATAGAGGCACACTGAAGATACTTCCCACACCACATCACACATGCCTGCTAAGGAGCATAGAGGCAAACTGAAGATACTTCCCACACCCACATCATACATGCCTGCTAAGAGCATAGAGACAAAATGAAGATACCTGCTAGAGCTATTGTGGCAGAATTTGGGCATTGGTGTTAATCAGCTGTGATGCATAAAGACTGGATCAATGTTAAATGACTTTTATAATATTGGACATTTTTTGGAAAATAGTGCAGTTGTGTAAGTTTGGGAGGCAACTGTTGAATGCTGCTTTTAATAGCTTCGATTGTTGCTGGGCTTCTAGATACATTGGTGTTTTTCCACGTGTGCTGTGCATTGCAGTGTTGTTAAAGTATATAATAACAAGGCTCCCAATCTTTAACAACCCCGCTGCTCTGGGATACAGTGACTGCCTTTTATTGCGCTATTGTGTAACCACTTTCTTTAGTATATCCTGGTAGTGTGCAGAGTGCTTAGGTTTATTTGTATTTGTATTTATTTGTATTTATTTATTTGTATTGTGCAACCTGCCCAAGGGCATCAGGGCGCATGTTTGGAAAGGTGGTTACAGGTAACAGTTACATAGGTAGGTACAAGTTAGATTATATATATATATACAAGTTTTTACAGTAAGAATGGGAGCATGCCATAGAAGTATTTACAGTAAGAATGGGAACATGCCATAGAACAAACAGTATATACAGTGAGTAGCCAGTTAACGAGTAGGAGATGCAGGAGTTACACAGAGGATGCCAAGGCATCCTGTTCGAGAAGCCATCGTTTAGTTTGATATTTGAAGGAATGGAGGGAAGGGACATTCCTAAGATCATTGGGTAGAGAGTTCCAAAGCTTAGCCGCAAGGACTGGGAAGCTGGAGCCTCTGGCTGTCTGAAGCTTGAAACTGGGAATGTTTAGTGTGTGCGCTTGTGCAGATCTCAGGGGTCTGTATGCTGTGTGTTGGGTGAAGCGCGTGGACAAGTAGGCAGGTGCAGCATTGTTCTGTGCCTTGTGGGTTCGGACAAGTTCTTTGAGGGAGATGCGCAGTGTAATGGGAAGCCAATGTAGGTTGCGCCTGGTAGAAGAGATGTGGAAGCGCCTGGTATGTTGAGAGCAGCCCTGATGGCATTATTCTGGGTAACCTGAAGTTTATCAATGTTTCTTTGACTCGTCCCTAGGTAAAGGGCATTGCAATAGTCAATTTTGGACATGAGGAGGGTTCTGGCGAGGATCAGGCAGTTGTCCGTTGTCAAGAAGGGGCGACAAGCTGTGATGAGTTTACATGTGTACGAAGATGCTGATATTACTGAATTGGTTTGTCTATTGAGAGTGGTGATGTGCAGGTCTTGCAATGGTCACTGAAGTGTTAAATGGAGTCCTATGAGTTCTTTTGTATCTTCTGTGGCTTGCAGGTGCAGCACCTAGATGGAATGCTGTAAACAAATCGCAGAACAAAAGTGGGCCTCAACTTGCAGTGGGAGGAGCAAACATAAGGAACCACCTGTAACTTTATAATGTAAGAAGTAATGTGCCAATGTCGAAATAAAGCAGTCACATTTCACAGTGACTAATAAATATCAACTACACATTGTTTGCTTTAAAAAGCACTTTCAAAGTGGGTATTTCATCTTCATCAACACTGGAAAACATCACATGTCTGTCATTTTAAAAAACACCAACTTGCATATGGGGGATCAGCAAGAATAGCACTTACATGCTGTGGGGTCCTTTGCAGGGCCAAACTGGGACCCAAAAATGGCCCTGGGCATTTCTTTTAAAGTGGCCCCATACTTCACCAAACAAACCGGCACAGCGCATGAGCCCAACCCTTCTATGAGGATATTGGGAGTAACCCCCAAGAAAATGTTGAATGAAATTAGTCAAAATGGGTGCCTTTAAAACATGTTTTTAAACATATATGGATTTAAAAGTCATGTTTTAAATAAGTTCATGATCTCTCAAAATAGATCTTCAATGATAGAGGTATCTGGGATGTTACACATTTTTCAGATGAGAAAAACGAGTTCATCCGGTACTAAAGGTGCCCAGACACCATGCATTCCTAATCCATTTCATCCTATTCCGTGCTGGGAAGGGCACACAGATAAAAGGCATTCTTAAATTAGCATTGGTAATGCCAACAGTTTTGGCTTTTGTTTAGAGGTATTTGCCAGGCACTGCCGTTGTGGTATTAACTGTCCATTGATGGTAGCAGCTGCAAAGTGGTGAGAGTACATGGGCATCCAATAGCACTGCCTGCTGAATGCCTAATATTGATGCACAAGCTTAAACTGTTGGCTTTGCCAATCCTTGTTTTTAACAGGACTTCAGTGAAGAGCAGGCTTAGTGCTTATAAATTGCATGGCTGAAGGCGGACCTGGTTGACATTTTCATTTTACCATTAGCACTTTTACCGTTCCAATTAAGTCATTGGGCCTCATTACAACTCTGGTGGTAGCCGTGCCATTTAAACGGCAAGGCTGCCACCGGAGTTGCATTTTTTCCGGCACCCGCGAATGGGCAAGAACCGGGTCATGCCGAGCTTGGCGGACCCAGTAATTGCCCATTTGCGGGTGCCGGAATCAAGGGCGTCCCGATCCCCATTCTGCCCCAAAAGGCTGAAAGGGGATGGGGACGTCGGATGCACCAGCACATTCAGAGTTGTGCCGGTGCATCTGACGTGCTCTGCTCGAGGGTGCCGTTACAACCGCCAGGAAAAACCTGGTGGGTGAAACAGCACCCGCGAGCAGAGCACATAGTATGGCGGTCCGGGAACTACGGTACCGGCATGCTTACCGGTACCGTAGTTCCCGGACCGCCATGGTTGTAATGAGGCCCATTAACTCTCAGAAGACTGCTCTGACTCTCCTCCATGTGCTTAATGAAATTGTTAGAATTAATTCAAACAATTCCATAATAGTATATATATTTGTATTTGTTTTGCAAAATTGTGCAAGTGCAATTGCTTTCACCATATAAACCCAATGGTTGAACAGCCCACATTTAGGTTGGAGCTTTGTATGCACGTTGTTTTTATAGGGGAGGGCGGTTAGCAACACGTAGATTGCACACTCGGTCTAGAGTGCCCTCCTTCAGTGGCTCACCGGAGTCTCACCCCCGCTCTGTAAATCAGTGCCGGATTAAACCCTGTGGAGGCCCCTAGGCAGTCAAAATTTGGGGGACCCCCTCGCAAATTATCTCCTAATGGTTTTAAATTTGGGATATTTTGGGGTAAAGTTATTCGCAAATTGTGCCTTTTAGCAAGTATTGTACGTGCTTGTTACATGCAGTCACCACCATAGCATTTTAATACAGTACATGTAGATTGACAAATGTGTACGTTTTGTCAAATGTATTTTTCAACCAAGTACTTTATATCACTGCCTCGATGTGTTGAACTCAATTTCAGTGGCACTGGTAAGATCATATTTTGAGAATCGCCCATTGAACACTTCCCATTCTGTGGCTCTTTGCAAAAAGGACCTTACTATATTGGAGCTGGCGCATTTGGAGTAGATTGCAATATGTTCGCTATGCTACGTGCACAATTTGCATATTAGAAAATGTTTGCACACTGCAGCATAACATCTCGAAAATGGTGATTTGAATAAAACAAAATCTCAGAGGGTCCGTTGACAATACCCTTGTCATGAAGAAATCTTTGCACAGCACTACGAACAAAGACACACATCATACTACCATTCTGCAATCCCACCTGCCACCTAACCACTGACAGGGGCCAGGCATAGGCATATTTGGTGATAGCATTGCAGAAAAGGTGTTATAGGATCTTAGGCCAGGCTGGGCCACTTGCCAGATGAGGGTCACCTGTCCGCGTATCGGCGGGGCAGTAAACCCACCCAGGCAGGCCACACAAGTAAATCGCTTTCAGAGCTTTCACTGTGGCCCCTCCACCGCTGGGCCATGAGTAGGAAGCCTACTGTAGGGTGGCCGTGGCTGAGTCCGGCAGTGGCAAAGGCTGATTCTGCCAGCACCGCTTGTCAGTCTAGAAATACGGAAACCTCTACTTTGAGACCGCAAACGCATTTTGGTGGCCGTGGACCAACTGTCTCATGCACGATATGACAAAATATAGGTTTTCGAGTTTGTCAATAAATGGCCATTTTGATGTAACAAGAATCGCCATTTTGTTTTCTAACCATTGCTCATTGCTTTCTGTTCCTATTGCTTCGCAGTATATTTTCCGCTTACACTGCTCGACTGTGGAACATTGTTGTCTGTATGTGAAAAGGACAAGGCCGCAGGGCCGTGAGGATAACAAGAGTTTGCTGAAACACAAACGTAGGCAGCGCCAGGAAGAATGCCCGGCTCCCTCCACTAATTGCTTAATGGTCACTGAGGAAGAAACCAAGGGAAGAGTTGATTTAAGTGATATTCCACAGAAAGAGTCAGATGGAGAGTTATTTTGTGATGGCTCATGTTTTAAATTACCAGATGGCACGACAGCTGCCGCATACGCTATCACTACCCTAGAGAGTGTTGTAGAAAGTAAAAGAATCCCCTATAATTCAGCACAAGCCGCGGAAATAATAGCAGTAACCAGAGCATGCGAGATTTCTGAAAATTTGAATGTGAATATATATACTGATAGTCAGTACGCGTTTGGAGTGGTTCATAACTTTGGTCGACTCTGGGCTGAGAGAGGGTTTCTGACATCACATGGTGCCAGAATTCAACATGGCCCTTTGATTGTACGATTGCTGTCTGCACTCACGTTTCCAAAGCGCCTAGCAATAGTGAAATGCGAGGCACATAAAAAAGTAACATGCAAAATAGGAGAGGGAAACGCATTTGCAGACAGAATTGCGAAACAAACTGCCACTGATTTAAATACCAAGATGATGACGGTTCAGACAGAGGAAGGACCCTATATGATAGAAGATGGAGTTGCGACTGTCAAAGAAATGCAGGCCGAGGCTACGGCCGATGAAATACAGGGATGGGCAGAGGGATCTGCTGAGTTGGATTTGGAGGGTTGTTGGGTGGACAAGGGAACTAGAAACTGGATGTTGCCAAATTTGTATGTGACTGCAATGGTCACAATGGCCCACAGTCCTATGCACATCTGTGCCAAGAAAATGATACAGCACCTTTCTACAGTATGGCAGAATGTAAACATAAAAAAGAATGCAGAGAGGTTGGTGCAGAACTGTATCACGTGTTTACAACACAATGTAGGAAAGGGAACAGTGACTCCAACAGGCAGTTTTGGGCCGCCCTCCATGCCGTTTGAGGTAGTTCATTTTGATTTCATAGAGATGGAGAGGTGCCAAAACTTAAAATACGTCTTGGTGGTAATCTGTACATTCAGTAAGTGGGTGGAGGCATATCCTTTAAAAGATTGCACAGCAATGACTACGGCAAAAGTAATGTTGAAGGAGTATTTTTCCAGATTTGGCTTGCCCCGGGTCCTGTGGTCTGATAATGGACCGCATTTTGTGGGTGCAGTGGTATTACAGATATGTGCTGATCTCCAGATTGATAAGAGATTCCATAGTTCAAGGCATCCGAGTTCTGCCGGTCTTGTGGAGAGGCACAACGGGATTCTTAAATCAAAGATTAGCAAGATTTGTGCGGGAAGCAAGTTGAGTTGGGTGGATGCATTACCAATAGCACTATTATGCATGCGTACGTCTGTACAGACTAAAACTGGGCTCTCCCTGTATGAAATCGTAATGGGAAGGCCGGCAAATGTTTGGTGCGCACCTCAGCCAAAATGACTCAGTGAGATAGAACATCCTGTGCTTAGTACTTATTGTGGCCTTTTAATGCAGAAATTGCATTTGATTCATTAGGTGCAGGAGGCATTACCAGTACGGTATACCGGTCCGGGGCACGCGCTGGAGCCAGGAGACTAGGTGCTGCTAAAAAACTTTGAAAGAAAGTCATCATTAGCACCCAGGTGGCGCGGGCCCCATCAAGTACTTTTAGCGATGCAGACGGCAATACGGGTGGATGGAAGGAAGTCGTGGATCCATGCCACCCATGCCAAAAAGATTCCAACTGCACTGAAAGTCTTGCCTGACACTGCTGACCGGAAAGAGACAGCGGTCCCAGAAACGAAAGAAACTGTTGCCAGTGAGCAGCCACCTAATCTGCCAAAACGAGAAGTGAAACTCGAAACAAAGCCTGAGACGATTGCCAAAAAGGGGGAAGGGCAAAGAGTGCCCCAACGTTGCCCAGCAGAATCGACATCACTGCTGACCGACGTGAAATCTGCCTTGCAGATACCAGCAAAACCAAATCGTGTACCCCTTTGGCGCCCACCAGCACTTGCCAGCACGCCAAAAAACGGATCTGCATCATTGGCGCGGTGCACACCAGCACCTGCAGTAACGCCACAGGCTGACTTCAAGCCTGAATCTATAAGTGCACCGGCACTGTTGACGGATCATACGATACCAGGAGCAAGGCGATACAACCTGCGGCCTCGGAAGACAAAGTGATCCGCATTCTTTTTTTTGGTGTTGATGTCAACCTCTGGTTCAGCTCATGGACGGAGAAGGAACCAGGGGTGTAGAGGAGAGAAGCGTGAGAATTGTGCAAATCGGACAATTCAAGACTCGCGGCTCCTCGATGCGATCATAAAAAGTACATGTGTCCGGAACCAGAGCGGACAAGCTGGGCGCACATGGTACTATGGCAAGTGAGATAATTGATTAACAGTACATGTGTCAGGAACCAGAGCGGACAAGCTGGGCGCACATGATACTGAGGCGAAAACTGATCAAAGGTCCTCTGAGCAGTATAAGAAGGGACAAGTGATCTCGCCTAAAAACGAATAATCGAATCCAGGCTAAAAAGGACAGGCAAAACTGAACTGTGAGAATTCCACTGAACTTATAGACATCAGAGCAAGCGCGACAAAGAGAGATATCCACAACGAACTGTGATAAGGAAGAAGAATGATGACGAGAAACATGCCGGGACCGGTTCCAGCCTCCTCCTGCACCACAACCGCTGAGAATGAGTCAGTTATAAAGACTATAAGTTTAAGAAAAACGGATGGTAAAACAAATTGTATGCTGACAATAACGATAATTATGTGCTTTATGAGCGTGGTAGCACCAATATCGACAGCCCTAATATTATGGTGGGTAGAAACAATACACCCATTAGAAATGTTTTTACCAATAATTAATATATCCACTACTTAAAGCCTGGTTCAGGTGATCACTTATACCCTACCCCCAATGGAAGAAAAACACAGGGAAGGTTTTGGAAATAACACCTTACTTCTGATAATGAACATGACACATGCAATCCTAAAGAAAACATATTGTTGGGTATGTGCCCATTTACCACAGCATGCCGGAAAAGGAATAGGGTGGTATGTGCAGCCATTACCATTAAGTTCTGCATGTAGTGCATCTTTAGGTGCAATGTTCTATGGGAAATGGAATGAGAGTAATACGGGTCAATTAGACAAAACCAACATGAATGAGTTTGAGGAGATAATAATGAAGCCTGTGGGTTGTTCCATTTTCCATAAAGCACAAGTAATAGCCCCAGAGCCCACGAGGAAAAGTACACGGAAGATAACACGACAAAATAGACGAGATAGATTGTCCCCGCCAGAAAAAACATCTGTAATGGCGTTTCGTGTAAGAACAGAAGGGGACAAAGATGCAATTCCCCCATTTTACACGGTGAATTATAGCCCAACTGTCCCTTTTTGTCTAAAAAAGAAAGGCTCTTTTTCAGTCGGAACATATACTGGTTGTATGAATACAGTGGTACTAAAATGGGAAATAGAACCAGTATACGTAGGTGATCCAGTTTATTTTATATGTGGAGAGAAAGCATACCCTTGGTTGCCCAGAAACCGGGGAGGTACATGTTACCTAGGGCTACTGTTCCCAGGAGTATTCCTCTTGGAAACAGCAGCCATGGCCAGATTATCCAGAACTAGAGTCAAGAGGACTGACAAAGGTGTTTTAATAGCAACTGATGTAGCGAAATCATTCATTCCGTCCTTAGGACAGATAGTGAACTCCTATAATATAAGGGAACTGTCCAGAATCGTAAAGAATACAATAAACACAACAACAGATATATTATTTAACATGACGTTGGAAATAAGAGGAATCAGGTTAATGACGCTGCAAAATAGAATGGCTCTCGATGTGATCCTGGTTGATCGTGGGGGAATTTGCAAAATAGTGGGATCAGCATGTTGCGTTTATGTTGATGACTATTCCCCCACGATCTTTGAAGCAATAAAGAAAATGCACATTCTAACCTCTGAACTCCCCACGGGTGAAGGGAGCTGGGGAATAGGATCTTGGTTTTGGGGAATACTACGATCTTGGGGAAGTTGATCTCAATATTAGTAGTGGTGTTTGGAATATTCCTAACGTGCTGTTGTTGTATACATTGTTTACCCATAGTTTGCGCAGAGGTAGCTGAGGGATGTACGGAAGGATGCATGCATATGATAACAAAGAAAAAACAACCTCATGATCGAACTAGCCCAGACCCAAATGAGATGAGAGCAGTGAAAGAGTTGATGGCAATAGATATTGATGAAGACAATGATGTCCACGATAGCATGCAAGACTCAGATATAAGTACTTCAGATTCATCCTCACTAGAGGAGGTTTCAATAAATAGATGAGACGTTTGGCATACGGCCAAAGGAGGGTTTGTCAGTCTAGAAATACGGATACCTCTACTTTGAGACCGCAAATGCATTTTGGTGGCCGTGGACCAACCGTCTCATGCACGATACAACAAAATATAGGTTTTCGAGTTTGCCAATTAACGGCCATTTTGATGTAACAAGAATCGCCATTTTGTTTTCTAACCATTGCTCATTGCTTTCTGTTCCTATTGCTTCGCAGTATATTTTCCGCTTACACTGCTCGACTGTGGAACATTGTTGTCTGTATGTGAAAAGGACAAGGCCACAGGGCCGTGAGGATAACAAGAGTTCGCTGAAACACAAACGTAGACAGTGCCAGGAAGAATGCCCGGCTCCCTCCTTAATGTAGCCTTGAAGCAGAGCTGCAGGGCATTTAATCATTTTACAGCTGCCAGCCAGTCTCGTTATATGGTAGAATATGTTAGAATAATACCGCTAAAGGGTTTAATTATGCTTTTCTAACGGCCTCCCTTTGCTGAGCCCGCTAGAGCATGTCGGCTCCCAGGACGCGAATAGCACCTGATAGATAGCAAGGTCTGGAATGCAACTCCCCCCGTATGTAGTTCGCTTCCAAGAACAGAAGCGCTGTGTTCTATTCAATAACCGAAAGATGCCTTCGCACTCACAAATTGCAAATTGTTACTAAAATAGATGTTTGAAGGTGTCATAGTGGTCGGAGATGTCCATCATCACACCAAGTTCTAAGAAACCCAAGAAAGGGGGGGTGGTAAACATGTCATAGCTGATTGTTTGATATGCATTTTGTATATATGTAACTGATGTACGTAATCCGCTCTCTTGCGTCCCTCGAGGTCTAGAGATACATGTCGCGGGGCGTGAGACCGAGTTGGCCAACTGAGACTTTTGCTTTGCAATAAAACCCTAGCTTTGGGAATACAACCTCGTGTCTGACGTCTCTATCGTGTGTGGTGACCCGCCTTGTTTCCATAGACGTCAGGGTCCCCTAGGGGCCCCTTTCAAGATTGGGCCTCTGGTGACTTCACTACTTCTGCCGGTGCTCCTGCATGCCTGTGAGCACCAGCCAGGGTGTGTTTTAGACTCACTGAGTCTGCACTTGGGCCCTGGCTGGCACGCACAGGCATGCTTGTAAAAAGAAAGCTACAGACAAACATGAAAATGCAAGTCGGACTCGGCAGCAGGGCGCAGACGCGCACCCGGTGGGAGACAAACCAATATGGTTTTGAAAAAAAAAAGATGCTAACGTGGCGCGTGCTGCTGGGCCGGTGTGTCCAGCCCCAGGTGTTGTACCTGCTACTTAGGCCTCCTATGTCTCTTAATACACACCACACGGGTGTAACGCTCACCTGGCTCCCACGGAGGCGCTGGTCTAGTCTGGGTTGCTGTGGCCTCTTCAAGCGTGAAGCGCAGAACTCGGACCACCGATTGAACAGGACCCCCAAATCTTGCTTGTCTGGCCTGTAGGAATATCCTTCTGCAGATCAGAAAGGGGAATTAACTGTCTGCAGAATAGTGTGCTTGCTTCCCCTTTTCCCCCCTTCATTCTTCTCTGACTTCCTCCAAAACCCCCGGTTTAAGCTCACCTCATGGTTTGGAAGGATGAACTCTCCATCCTGCTTCTTGTGCAGGGGCGCGCGTTCGTCCAGTTACTTCACTGGTTTTCAGAATGGCGCTGGCAAAATCCACTTGACTTTTCGGAGCGATACGCCGTAAGTATGAAGATTCAAAAGTTCAAGTGTGAGCCTCTTTTAATATTGTCTTCCTAACCTGTGATCTGTCCTTTATTTCAGGTGCAGAACGAAGGCGATGCGTTGAGGGGTTAAATTGCCGACGGTAAAATCAGGTGAGTTAGTGATGAGGGCGACCCCTCTAAATGTCTTTAGAATTCCCCAGTAATGTCTTTTGTCCTTTCCCCATAGGGGCTGGGGTGCGGTACCTGCCAAAGAAGCGGCGCCGACCCGAGATGTGGAATGGTTCACCACGAAAAGCCGGTAAGTATTATGGCTGAAAATTCGGCTTTCCTCCTGTGTTCCCTCTGCTCACCTTTAGTCTCTTCTTCTCTCCCCTAGGTGCAGAGATGTGGCGACCGGTGCTAACAGCCGCTATGGAGCCGGGAGATGTCTCGAGGACTGGTGAGTGAAGCGCGGCGCTGCAGCGAGCAACGCGATGCTTTTAAATGGAAGTCTCTCTTCAAGAATGCTGACGTGAAGATTCCGGATGCAGGTAAGAAGTTTGAATAAGTTCTTGGTTTTCACCTTTCTCTTCTCTTCTTTCCTTACAGGTGTTCCAGGTTCGAGGTGGGCGTGGCTGGAGTCCAGGTGCAGGAGCAGACACGGTGAGCGTTCAGCTGCTGGGATGCAGAACAACGCGAAGCACGTGTGGCTGTCTGGGCGTGGCTTAAATAGCCTTGGAAGAAGTCCTAAGTCCCTAAGTATTCTTCCACAGCCCCACCCAAGTAACAAAATAGTCCCTTCAGAAAAATAGTCCCTCCTAAGCCTCATTTGGCTTGGGTCTTCATGCAGCATGGTCTGCATCAGGTGAGTATGCAGCATGGTCTGCATCAGGTAAGTGCACCAAACACTTTCCTTTATGAGCCTGGCGCCTATGGCGCCAGGACTGATGTCCAACATGAGCCTGGCGCCAAAGGCGCCAGGACAGAGTCCAAAGAGCCCCTATAAGGGGCCGCTGGGCTTTTACCCGGGGGCATGATGCCTGCTCCCGGGGGTGCTGGGCCTGGCCTGGTGCTCCGGGGGTAGGCATCATGACAGCACTCCCCCCCCCAAAGCCCCTCCCAAGGTCGTTCCCTCTGGAGGTTTTGGTTTGTTTGGGAAATTCCGATGGAACCTTTTAACTAGCCGAGGTGCATGTACGTGGTCGCTGGGTTCCCAAGACCTTTCCTGAGGCCCGTACCCCTTCCAATCAATTAGATAGAAAAGTTTTGATTTTAAGATCTTAGAATCCAAAATGTTCTTCACCTCGAATTCGGGCTCCCCATCTATCTGGATTGGTTCTGGTGGCTTTATTAATCTGGTTCCTGGTTGCACTGGTTTCAAAAGTGACACATGAAAAACAGGGTGAATCCGCATGTTAGCTGGTAGATCTAGCTTGACTGCCACTGGGTTAATTATAGCTTTGATCGAGTAAGGGCCTAAATACCTTGGATTAAAAGTCCGAGGTCCCTTGAGCGATAAGTGTTTGGTAGCCAACCATACTTGATCCCCTATTTGGTATGGAGGCGCCTCTCTTCAATGCAGATCCGCATTCTTTTTGTATTTCCCTTTCGCATGTTGTAAGTGTGCAGCTGCATCCTTGAAGGCTTGAGTAATCGTAGAATGCAAATGGTCCACTGCGGGCATTTCAAGGCTCAAAGGTGAGTCCAAGTCTGAAGTACGAGGGTGATGTCCATATAGGGTATAAAAGGGGTTCTGACCAGTTCCAGAGTGTATCGAGTTATTGTATGCATATTCAGCCACCCATAAAATATCCTTCCAATTACCCTCCGATTGGTGCAACATACATCGTAGATATTGTTCAAGGGTCTGGTTCGTTCTCTCTGTCTGACCATCGGTCTGTGGGTGGTGGCTGGTTGAGAGTCTTACGTCGATTTGTGCCAGTTGACAACACTTTTTCCAAAAATGAACAATAAACTGGCTTCCCCGATCGGAGACTAGTATGGACGGGAATCCATGCAAACGGATGATATTTTCGAGGAATTCCTTGGCAAGAACAAAAGCTGAAGGTAATCCTTTCAACGGAATAAAATGGGCCATCTTGGAAAATAAATCCACCACAACCAGAATAGTATTGTATCCATTACAAGAGGGCAGGTCCGTGATAAAATCTAGTGACAAGGTGTGCCAAGGTGCTGGTGGAATGTCTAAGGGTTGAAGAAGACCGGCGGGTCTTGTTTTTTGACCTTTGTTTTGGGCGCAAACTCCACAGGACATCACAAAAGATTTTATATCCTTTCGCCAGGAAGGCCACCAAAATGTCGTTTAATTTTCCTCTGTTTTGGCAATGCCAGGATGTCCTTCCATCAGAGTATCATGATAACGGGAAATAACCAGTTCTTGCAATTCCTTTTCTGGCAAAAATAAGCGTCCTTGGAAGTAAGGTAAGCCATCGTTGACTGAAAAGTAAGACCCCCTTTTGATCCAATCCTGCAAGGCTGAAGAGTCCAGGAATTGTTTTACCCGTGCTTGAATGTCTTCAAGGGTTTGTAAAGTGGTTATCCCCAAAATTCTTTGTTCGGGAATTATCGGCACAGGTTCTGAGTTTGTGTCCATTTCTCCCATTCCAATTCGAGATAGCGCGTCCGCTTTGCCATTCTTATAGCCGGGACGGTAAGTGATTACAAAATCGAACTCAGCAAAGAACAAAGCCCATCGGAGCTATCGTGAAGACTGAGCCTTGGCAGTTTTTAAATATTGTAAATTTCGGTGATCAGTGATCACGGTGATGGTATGCCTGGCGCCAAGAAGATAATGCCGCCAAGCCTTAAAGGCGGATTAATGGCTAATAATTCCTTATCGGTGATTGCATAATTTATCTCCGGCGGCGAGAACTTTCGGGACCAAAATGCTACCGGGTGCAGTTGGTTGGTTTTGGGGTCTCTCTGAGACAGGACAGCTCCGATGGCTAAGCTGGATGCGTCGGTTTCGACTAGATATGGGAGATCGGGACGCGGGTGTTTCAGAATAGGTGCGGATGTAAATTTAGCTTTCAATTCCTGAAAGACCTGTTCAGCCCCCTCGGTCCATTCAAAACGTTTATTTTTCCGCAAGAGTGCAGTGATGGGTTGCACCACCCGTGAAAATTCCGGGATAAACCTGCAATAAAAATTGGCAAAACCAAGCATGCGTTGGACACCTTTCACCGAACTAGGTGATGGCCATTTGAGGATGGCATCCACTTTCCGTGAGTCCATTCGGACCCCTTTAGGTGTCAGGATGAATCCAAGAAACTCAACCTCGGTGGTATGGAAAACGCATTTTTCCAGCTTTGCAAACAGTTTGTGCTGGCGCAATTTCTCTAGGACGGCCCTGACATGTTTTCTGTGATCTGATTCCGAAGAGGAGTACACCAGAATGTCATCGATATACACGACAACACAGACATCGATGAGTTCCCAAAGGACATTGTTCATGAAGAATTGGAAGGCAGCAGGCGCGTTGCACAACCCGAAAGGCATCACCTGGTATTCGAATAGTCCATATTTTGTACGGAAGGCCGTTTTCCATTCGTCGCCTTCTTTTACTCGTACCAGATGATAAGCCCCCCGGAGATCTAACTTGGTGTATACGCAAGCGTCCTTCACCTGGTCAAGGAGTTCAGGGATCAAAGGCAGAGGGTAACGATTTTTAACAGTTATCTGGTTCAATGCGCAGTAATCGATACAAGTTCTAAGGTTGCCTTCTTTTTTTGGCACGAAGAACAAAGCCGAGGATGCCGGAGACTTTGACGGGCGAATGAAACCATTGGCTAGGTATTGATCTAAATATTGTCTCAAATGCAGATTCTCCGGTTCAGTAAGGGCATAAATCCTGCTACAAGGGGGTTGTGCACCGGGCACCAGATCGATTTGGCAATCGTACGATCTGTGAGGAGGTAACGTGTTGGCTTGTTCCTTTTGGAAGACGTCCTGAAAGTCTTGGTATTCCGGAGGTAGTTGCATGGAGACTGAGGTTACTGCTGCTAGACTGATCTTCAGATTTTCTGGGTAGCAGGTTTGTGCACACTCCGGGAAGGTTATTCTCTTCGCTCGCCAATCAATTCGAGGATTATGTGTCTCTAACCAAGGGATTCCGAGAATAACCTGAAACTGTGGAGCCTTGATTACATCAAACACAACTGCCTCCCGATGGCCGTCCGGACCTACAAGTGTCACCTCAGCTGTGGAATGTGTTACAGGTCCAGAGGCAATTTCGGTTCCATCAACTGTGGTGATGACATCTTTGCTGGTTTTAGGGCGCAGAGGGAGGTTAATCCTGGAGACCAATTCACGATCCACATAGTTTCCTATAGCCCCACTATCGATGTATGCCTTTATTGGATGCAACCGCTTAGGCTGTTCCGGATCTACGAGGACCATTGGCACAATGAAATGCGAGGTCTGAGAGTTCGTTTTCAAGCTCGGCAAGCGGACCCCTACGCTTGTCGGGCGTGGTCGTTTCCCGATACAGAGTTTTCATGGATTTTATCAGCAGCTCCTACCACCTTCTTGGGCGGCTTTGCCGGGCAATCTCGTAGAAAGTGTCCAGAGGACCCACAATAAAGACATAAGTGCATCTGCCGTCTTCTTTCACGTTCCTTTTGAGTTAGAGGTCCTTTAACCCCTCCGATTTGCATTGGCTCAGAGGCTTCAGACCCCTTGAGGTTAGCGTGGGTCTTGACCAACACCCGGGTCTCAAACTTGGACCGATCTGCTTTTCTGTATTGCAGTCTGTGATCCAATTGGACCACTAAGTCTATATATTCTGAACATTCTTGGGGCGGATTTACAACTTGGGCCAAGACATCTTTAAGTTCTCCGTGTAGACCTCGATAAAATAATGTGATTCTTTTATCCTCTGGCCACCCAGTTTCCACAATTAGTCTATTAAAGGTTGCAATGTAGGATAGGAGGTCTTGATTGCCCTGTCGCAGAGATAGAAGTTCGTCATCCAGAGCCTGCCCCTGGGAGTGACGAGCAAATAACCTTTCCATGCTTGCTTGAAATCCTTGAAAATCACGAAGAATCGGGTCATCTTGAGTCACCAGTGGAACTGACCAATCGGCAGCACTGCCGCTGAGATATGACAATACAAAGGGTACCTTGGTCTGGTCATTAGGGAAGGCCCCAGGTCTGCATAGGAAATGCAAACGACACTGATTCATGAATACGGCGAATCGTTTGGGGTCTCCAGCAAAGCGTTCGGGTGGGGCCAGCGGCATGTTTCCAGGTAGATTAATCTGCACCGGGTTACTGGAAAGCACAGGAGCGGGGTTCCCCCCAGAACCGGGTAAAGGAGTTTGTCCAGCTTGACCTTGCAAAAGCTGTCTAGCCAGGTCATCAGCTCTTTCCTTTGTTACAATCACTTCCCTCAAGAGAGTCTCTTGACGAGCGGCGTGTACTTCGGCCCGTAATTCCCCCAGTAGATGGGCCAACTGGTCAGTCTCAGAGGTTTCCATAGCGCCTGGGTGGGAATTTGTAGGAAGGCTTCGCGTTCTGTAACGCTCACCTTGCTCCCACGGAGGCGCTGGTCTAGTCTGGGTTGCTGTGGCTTCTTCAAGCGTGAAGCGCAGAACTCGGACCACCGATTGAACAGGACCCCCAAATCTTGCTTGTCTGGCCCGTAGGAATATCCTTCTGCAGATGAGAAAGGGGAATTAACCTTCTGCAGAATAGTGTCCTTGCTTCCCCTTTTCCCCTTTTCGTTCTTCTCTGACTTCCTCCAAAACCCCCGTTTAAGCTCACCTTATGGTTTGGAAGGATGAACTCTCCATCCTGCTTCTGGTGCAGGGGCGCGCGTTCGTCCAGTTACTTCACTGGTTTTCAGAATGGCGCTGGCAAAATCCACTTGACTTTTCGGAGCGATACGCCGTAAGTATGAAGATTCAAAAGTTCAAGTGTGAGCCTCTTTTAATATTGTCTTCCTAACCTGTGATCTGTCCTTTATTTCAGATGCAGAACGAAGGCGATGCGTTGAGGGGTTAAATTGCCGACGGTAAAATCAGGTGAGTTAGTGATGAGGGTGACCCCTCTAAATGTCTTTATAATTCCCCAGTAATGTCTTTTGTCCTTTCCCCATAGGGGCCGGGGTGCGGTACCTGCCAAAGAAGCGGCGCCGACCCGAGATGTGGAATGGTTCACCACGAAAAGCCGGTAAGTATTATGGCTGAAAATTCGGCTTTCCTCCTGTGTTCCCTCTGCTCACCTTTTGTCTCTTCTTCTCTCCCCTAGGTGCAGAGATGTGGCGACCGGTGCTGACAGCCGCGATGGAGCCAGGAGATGTCTCGAGGACTGGTGAGTGAAGCGCGGCGCTGCAGCGAACAACGCAATGCTTTTAAATGGAAGTCTCTCTTCAAGAATGCTGACGTGAAGATTCCGGATGCAGGTAAGAAGTTTGAATAAGTTCTTGGTTTTCACCTTTCTCTTCTCTTCTTTCCTTACAGGTGTTCCAGGTTCGAGGCGGGCGTGGCTGGAGTCCAGGTGCAGGAGCAGACACGGTGAGCGTTCAGCTGCTGGGATGCAGAACAATGCGAAGCACGTGTGGCTGTCCGGGCGTGGCTTAAATAGCCTTGGAAGAAGTCCCAGGTAAGTATTCTTCCACAGCCCCACCCAAGTAACAAAATAGTCCCTTCAGAAAAATAGTCCCTCCTAAGCCTCATTTGGCTTGGGTCTTCATGCAGCATGGTCTGCATCAGGTGAGTATGCAGCATGGTCTGCATCAGGTAAGTGCACCAAACACTTTCCTTTATGAGCCTGGCGCCTATGGCGCCAGGACTGATGTCCAACATGAGCCTGGCGCCAAAGGCGCCAGGACAGAGACCAAAGAGCACCCATAAGGGGCCGCTGGGCTTTTACCCGGGGGCATGATGCCTGCTCCCGGGGGTGCTGGGCCTGGCCTGGTGCTCCGGGGGTAGGCATCATGACAACGGGAGCCTTGGTCATCCATAACCTTCTCTTTATTCCTCCATTCTCTCACTGCCCCTTTCCTTCCCTTCCTCCTCACTTTCCTCCTGCCTCCCTCCCATAGTCCTGAGCTTCCCTCTTAAAGGGGCTCTGTCCTTTTCCCACTTACAACACCTCCCCCTTGCTTAACATGAGACTTCTCGGGTCACATTTGCTCGATGAGACGTTGGGGTCTCTTTGTGGCTCGGTGGGGCCTGCTTGGTTGCTCGTGGGTCTCTTCCGTGCTATCTCGTTGCATTTTTTAATAAGTCTCTGCTCTCTCCTTTTCCTTCCTCTCGATCGCTTCTCCTTTCATTGGTTCTTGCTCTTCAAAGTATAGCTCATGGAGGAGGGAGTCCTTTGGTGTCATTTTGCCGTAGTTCTCTGTCATAGTTGTCACTTGTTCTTTGTCCCTTGTCGCTAGGATGGGGTTTGCGCAGTTCGTCTGTCCTTTGGCCTTGCTTGCTTCTCCCGCATCTTGCTCGGGTACGTGGTCCTTCTTGTGGGTTACTTTGAATGACCTATAGTGGACGCTGATGAGTAGTGCTGTAGTGCTGTCCGGTGACTGAGACGGCTGTGCCCTCTGGCGGGACTCGGTATCATGCGGATGGTGTCTGGTACTCTGCGGTCTGCTTGGGTTGGGTCACGTCGTGACTGTCCTTTAGGCTGCTCTGTCTGTGCCGTCCTCCATTGGACGGCATGGTCTTGGGGTTTGTCTAGGGGGTATTCTTCCGCCCTTGTCTGGTACAGTTGCCTTGTACTGACGTTTTCTTTGACTTCCACTCCCCCCCCGCACGATATTCTGAAGGGTACTGGGCGGTTGCGAAGCCCATAGTCCTCTCGCAGAACGGGTGGGGTTTGTGTGCCAAGTGCGGGTCCGTCCCCTTTGTGGTGGGCTAACTCAGGGTAGAGGGGGCATGCATGCCTGAGGCCTCTGGGTGGGCTGGTGTTCCTGGCCTTGATGTCTTTCCTATGTCTAACCGTGCCCTAAGTGTACTCGGGTATCTTGCCTGGGCTGGTGGTGTGGATTGGCATGCCGAGTTTGTGGGTGGTCCTGTTCTGCACATTGTCTGAAGGTGACCTTCCTGGCCACAGTGCCAGCATGTTCGTCCAAGGGCTGGGTATGGTTGTCTGTGTGTGTGTTTCCACCCTCGCCCGTGGCATTGCTCTTTGCTCGGGCTTTCTTGCCGGTGTCTTCTCAGTTTCCGCCTTCTCCAGGGTCGAGTGGGCTTAGTGTATTGCGGTTGCCTTTCCGTGAGGGCCACAAGGCGTCATGTTCAGCATTCCTTTCAATGGCGGCTGCCTGTGCGTCAACTCTCTCGTATGTTTTTGCCAGTTTGAGTATTTTAGCTAGGGGTAGGGGCTTTTTGAGAAGATGTTTTCTCAACGTTGACGAGGTGCACCCTTCAATGATCCTTAGTGTTATGGCTTCTTCATCATTGAAGTTGGCGAAGTCGCAGTCTACTATCTTCTGCTGGAGACGTACGACGAACTCTCCAATGGATTTGTGTGGGCGCTGCCTGTGGTGGTTGAATGCAAGGCATTCGTAGTCTTTGTTGGAGCCTACTATGAGCTTGTCGTTGACTGCATCGAGGAGGCGTTGGTACGTGGTTTTGTCTGTTGCTGGAATTGTCTTGATGATGTCCTTAACCTCTTTTCCTACCAGGTTTCTAAATATGCTTAGTTTGTTTGGCGGGTCTTGGTTCCCAATTGCACCTAGAAAGTCTTCAAACTCTTCGACCCATTCTTCCCATCTTTTTCCTTGGTCGTGGTGCGGCTTCAAGGCAAATGGGTCGGGTCTTCTCATGGTGGCAGCATTTGATGTGGGGCCCCGGTTTTCTAGGGCTTGCACGCCTGCGTCGGCATCTGCTTGTGCTTGGTCAATCATGGTGCGGGGCGGGTTGTGATGCTCCACGTGGTAGTTGGTCCTTGGTTGTCGCTCCATGCTTTCTGGATGGTCATGGGCAGTTGGTTGGCCTGTGGCGGGGTTACTCGTATCCTCGGGTTGAACAGCAGCAGTTCAGGCGCAGCTTTACACTTTTGGGGCTGCTGGCAGTATCCAAATGGGTTCCCTTGGTCCTCTGCAGGGGTGTGAGAGGCGTGATGGCACTCCACCTTGTGGTTATCCTCGTGGTGTTGCACACTTGCGTTGGTTTTGTCCTTCTGTGGGCCTGTCAATTTTTTGCACCGGTGGCCTGCATGGTGGAGGCCACTAATGTGTCCCCTGGCTGTTATAGAGCTGCATTGAGGTTTGAATAACATAGATCCACTGGGTGGGTGGCTCTGGGGGTTTTGGCGTGCTCTCTGTTTACAAATGTCCGGTTGTTTTATTCCTGGGGGTTGGTACTCCCCTCTCTGTAGCAGTCCTTTCAGTTGTGTTTCTCACCCCTAATTCGGGGCACCCTTGTAGAAGTTTGCGTTGGTTGGGGTGACCGAGGGTGCTTTGCTGACGGCCTACGGGCCGTGTATCTGGGTCATGGCTTCTGCAAGGTGGCAGGGGGTCTTGTGACCTGGGCTGGGTGCCTGTGGTGGTGCATTGGTTAGTTCAGTCTCATTTAACTCTTATGTTTTATAATGATATATTTCTTTTTTTTTAATGTCACGCTCTGGGAGACACAGGTTTTTATCTTTTGTGTCTGCATGCCTGTAACATTATTATTGTCACGCAAATGGGAGATACGGGGTATTGGGTCCTTGTCCCCAGTTGCTCTCCATTTCTCCCGCCTTTGATGGTACTCCTTACTTGTGGGCGCATTCGTCCGCGGTGGTCCGGCCTCTCCCTCTTGAAAACTGCGTCCTGAGGCTCCTGATGCTGCAGATCTGTCGCTGCAGTGTCCACGTCTCTTGTCAGGCACACGGCCCTTCAGCCGGTGCTGGATGTCTTCGATGCTGGAGTCACGGGCCCTGTCGGGAGCAGGGCGCGTGGTCCCCGTGTGTGTCAGTGAGTGCGCAGGTCCACAGGCGTCGCTGGGCACACGGGCTCGCAAGATGCTGGCCACACGGGCTCACTTCGTTTGTAGGGCACACAGGCCCAACAGTATTGCTGGGCACACGGGCCCGCGAGATGTCGGGCGCACAGGCCCACCTCGTTTGCAGGGCGCACGGGCCCACAACCGTTACTGGGCACACCGACCCACCTACTCTGCTGGGCGCACGGGCCCCTCCTCACTGCGGGCGCGCGGTCCCTCGGTAGCTGCTGGACACATGGGCCCCTCGTCACTGCTGGGTGCTCGGGCCCTCCACTAGGCTCACAGGCCAGCCTTAGTTGCTGGGCTCACGGGCCCATCTTCACTGCGGGCTTTCGCGGCCCTCGGTTACAGCTGGGCACACGGGCCCCCGTTAACGCTGGGCGTATGGCTCCTGTTCCCATGGGCTTCCCATGACCATTTTCTCCACGGCGCGGGGCGTTTCACTTTGTCGCCAGTTGTTGTACCTGCTACTTAGGCCTCCTATGTCCCTTAAGACACACCACACGGGAGCCTGGTTCGTCCAAAACCTTCTCTTTATTCCTCCATTCTCTCACTGCCCTTTCCCTTCCCTGCTCCTCCCTTTCCTCCTTCCTCCAGCTCCCTCCCATAGTCCTGAGCTTACCTCTTAAAGGGGCTCTGACCTTTTCCCACTTACAACACCAGGGTACAAAAAAACTAATTAATTCCTGGTGATCGCCGGGGCCCCTAAAAGGAGTGGGGCCTATAGGCCGGTGCCTACTTGGCCTAATGTTTAATCCAGCACTAATTGTTCTGAGCGCTCGTGTCGTGTCTGGTGTTTTACGTGTTTAGACCGACTCCCCCCATCCCTAGTTAGGGGAAACATGTACATAGCCCTGTGTTTTCACATTGCAAGCGTCTGAGGTAACAGGACCTGGTGCCGAAAATGTGCTTCATACCTAGTGAGGGTCTTCTGGTCTCCTGTGCGACGCTGACGCCTACTCCTTACAGGCCCTAAATTCGTAGATTATCTATCATCTGCAGTCCAGTTTATTCTGAAGACCTAGTGCTCAGTCCCAGACTTGCCTAAAAAAGAAATACACTATTATGTATAAAGAATACATGAACAATGTCGCATATAGGGGTGGACTTTCATACTCGTTAAGCACTTGAATACAAAGGGTGCTTAAATCAGTTAAAGGAAAATGTGGAGTAAAGAACCGCATACATCGGACCACAAATGTCTCTTTTGAAATCAACACTTTGTACTAATCGATTTGCCTCATAACATACACAGCGAAATAGTATGCAGAGATAAACATTGTGTGGACATGGTCGCTTGGTAGTGAGAGGTGGAGGAGGAGGCCCTTCCTGGAAAAACCTGGGCCGGAGTGCCCTGTGTGGGCGTAGCGTGTGAAATCTAGGACTGCTGGAACTTTACTATCAGTGGTAACGAGAGGGACAGCCCTAAAATTGACAGGACTATGGGCTGGAAGTAGATCTGTACTGTGGGGGCGTCCTGTCAATGCATTTCAGTGATTGCAGCTGTTTTGTGCAAGCATACTCGTAGTTGTGTAGAGTAACTGAAGCAAGAAACCTCTTTGCTTCGCTACTAACCAAAGTAAACCATTATGCAACACCCGGAGACTAGGTAGTGTTGCTACAGCTTATATTTATCAGGCTGCATCCCTAATTATTCAATTTGCAATATAAAGTAACTTTCCTTAGTAAGGGCAGCAGTTATCTACTTCACTGTTGCCCAGTGAGAGAAGTTTAAATACACATGAATTATGAGCAAAGGCGGGACTTTTTAGGGTCCAGAAATGACAACACAAATACAGCAAATGAGATGTGCAAGCAATACCGTCTGCATCACTTACAACACATACAAACTACAATCTTTGATTCACTATCCTGGCGTCGACCTACCTATGGGTCACCCTTCTGCCTGGCAATGGTAGCCCTCTCCAAGGTCTTTACCAATGAGTGTTACGCTATAGACAGCCCCTGGGACTACACATCCACATGTAACTGTGCTGCATTGAGAGGGTTCTAGTTTGGTTTGTAAACCCTGTTTTTGTCTTCATGTATTGATTATGCTGTTTGCTTTGCAAAATTATATCAATGTGCTGTAAGGTGTTGCATAATGGTTTGCTTTGGTTAGTAGTGAAGCAAAGAGGTTTCTTGCTTAGGTTACACTACACAACTACGAATATGCTTGCAGAAAATAACGGCAATCACTGAAATTCTTTGACAGGACGCCCCCACAGTACAGAGGAACTTTACTATCAGGCTCGAGCGCTGGAGCATCGTAGAGTGGGGATGGTGGCTGTTCCTGCGTGGGAACGTCAGAAAATTGCAGAGGGAGGCACCCACGTGGAGGAATCGTGTGGGTGTATGTGCTCCAGCACGTACGTTGAGGTCGGCCGTTGGCGGATTGCTGCGTGGCGTGGCAAGGCAACGACTTCTGTGTGTGTTGCGCACAGCGGGGAGTATCTGCACTGCTCCTTCAGTACAACCCGGGATCAGGTATCTTTGAATCTCGTGAGTCTCCGGGATCGGATGCACTCGTAAAGGACTGCGCACGACGCTCAGTGGACCTGGATGCCGGAGGAGTGGATGCTGTGGTGGGATCACCGGACAGCATGGATGGACAGCTCTGTGTCATGGGAAACCGCCTCGTCGCCAGTTGTTAGGCCGGATGGCCTAATGGAATGAGGACGCGACACGGGAGAACCTTGGAACGTCCTACTTTATTGCTTGCCAAACTCGAACTCCCCACTTTCCCTTATACTCCTCCCCGCTCCCACGTCATCCATCACGTGTTCCCTATCCCCTTAAAGGGACAAGGTCTAGTAACAGTTTCACTTTTCCCGGCACGTATTTTGTCAAAGGACACCCTAAAATGAAAGATGAAGGGCATTTGGGCAATAACTAGAGGCCTGGCACAGTGGCATCACAGGAAAGGCTGGGCAGAGATTAAACTAGAGATGGATGGCCCGCGGGCTTGTAGCGCACATGCTAAATAATACATTTAAATAAATCATTTGCACAGCAGTACAACACATTACAATTTACACAGAGGGGATGCACAGACTGGTCTTGGCCAGGCTGGCACTCGCAGCCGTAGAATATGCAAATGTGACATACCTTTTGGAATTTTTGTGGAGCATCTGGTCCTGGAACTAGCTCGCCTCCTCGCCGGAAGTCGGCACGTGCGGCCCAGGCTGCACCTGAGTGCATGGGAGCACAGTCAGTCACCTGGATAAATAGGGCACGGGTATTTGTTTGATGTCGCAGAAGCCCAGCCCCCGGAGGTACAGCCCTGTGCCCCACCACAAATGCGCAGGTGCAAGCAACGGCAGGCTGTCACAGGCAGAAATGCGGCAGTCCACCCAGGCTAGCTCAGGCTGGCCTGCATCATGATCATGATGTTTGTTCTCTAGTACCCTTCCCCCAAGAAAGAAAAAAGGCCTTATGTCCAGGGGGGTGTCCCAGAGGGCAGGTCCAGCACTGGTCCCTTGCATGCAATTCTTTTCCCAATGTGGCTGAGAAAAGCCGAAATGCCCCAACTCAATTCGAGAAGGCTGTTTCCATGAGAGCTCTGTTCTGGTGACCATTCAGCCAGTTTCGCCTTCGCCTACTAATCAGAGACATGAAGATGTATCCTTTGGAAGTTTTTGTGCTAGTTTGCCAAATGAATCCGATGTTATCCAACAGAAATGGTCCATAGACATGTTGGATCTCCTTGATTACTCTTTGCAACAAAATTCAAAGGCAGATTCGTGGTTAGTGGTTGATATTCCTTTGACTCAGATTCATCACATTTCACCTTCGGCTCCGAAAAGCAGTCTGGGTATTCTGGTGAATAGTGACATTTACAGCACTGTACTCTCACCTATGCACAATGCACTGAGCATCCAGACATATCTGTTGCCAGGAATGTGGGCTCTTCCTGGTTATCTGCCGTATCCCTGGTTTTAGAATCTCTGGTGCCTCTCTATGGTAATATCAGTGAGGAGGTAAAGAGACATTCATCTTTGCTGAAAGAACTTTGTAAGGATTTGGATACTCATGGAGCCACTCTCAAAACAACTGTTCTCCAATTAATCTAAACGCATCTTGTTCTTTAAATCAGGAATAGACACAACTGAGCACAAATTATTCTATAGTACAAGCGGATAATGGATGAACCTCATGAGGTCCCGTCAACAAATAGTAAATCCACAAATTGCTCATTAAAAAGCACGAAAAGACTGTTGAATCCAATATTTGCACACATATTTCAGCTCAAGCTATAGAAATATTTCCATGAAATGTAGCTTTCATTTACTTCACACACTGGAAATGATGGGTGCAAGGAACTATGTGTTGTATACTGTGTGGGTATGCGATTCATGTAAAACCCCAGGACATCTCAAAACTTGAAGGGACTGATATACAAAAATGTTTTCAATGGGACTTTCCAATGTTAAAACATGTTTGCAAATCAAGCCCTAAAGCACCTAATTTTATTCTGTGAGCAAACCTAGGGTGGAAGACCCAGTTTATTTGCTGAATTTACACATATTGTTTCTATGTATTACTTAGTACTGGGGCTGATTTGATTTCTTATTAGAGTCCCCCCTCCCCTGCACTTGCGCGATCTCAATGTCACCTGGCCTAGTAAGATCGCTGTCTTTGTCTTCCCTCTGTCCCCCCTCCACTGGCTCCCAATCGGACAAAGGGCCACTTTCAAAACCCTGTGCATCACTCACCGTGCAGTGCACAAGACCAGCCCATTATACCTGCAAGAAAAGAATTGGCTGGGTAAGGCAGAAAATAATCTAAAGGTGATTTTGAAGAAAAAGTGACAGTTGAAGGAGAGAGTTAAACAAGAGCATTCACAAAGAGGAGAAGCAGCTAGAGAGACAGGGAAAACACTTACCTGTGAGGGCCGCTGCCTTGAGCGACCGCCGCATCGCCTAAATGCATCAATGGTGCTGACGACACATGGGGAGAAACCCCAGAGCGAATGAACCAGGGGGTTGATCTGCTTGCCAGGGGCAACTGGCGGGTGTCAGCCCGCCCCGGGGCCAGACCGGATTTGCCCAGATTCTTCCAGGGCCCTGGCAGTGTACAGGGTGCTACCAGGGACGAAATCATACAGCCCAGCCCGAGTCATGTGGTGGGGTGGCCCCAAGGCCAGTTCCCAGTCAGCCTGCCAAGTGGCCAGTGAGCCAGGCCAATACTGAGAAGTACTCCTGGGCTGCGTATGCAGGAATCAGACAGACCTGAAGACCCCTGAGTGGACTGCGAAGTTGGTGGTCCCCTTTGAGAATGCACTCTATGGCTGTTTGTCAAGTAACACATCATGTTATTTTTTTTATCCTTACCTGGGCGCTGTACCATAATAACGATCACCTGTTGGTTTGTCAGGTATGTGCAAGAGCAGAGTCCGGTTTCCAATCCAATTCCAACCATTTCATGGAAACGGCTATCAGTGTACATGGTACACATAAAAGGCAGCCCCTTTGTCTTTTACCACACACGGGTCATTTTTTAAATAAACTAGTAGAAAAAAAGAACACGCTGCATCATTTTTTATTGCATGTTTCCTCCTATGTTAACATTACTGACAGGCTTTATTTTTTAGATATTTTAATTTCTGCACCTTAGTATTATTAAAAGAATTTCTGCAAAAGTATGTTTTGTCTTCATTTATTTTTAATGTAACCCCTTGTGTATTTTTCACATTTACATCTTCATTTCATGAGTGCTATCTTGGAATCATTGGACTTTCCTGACAATTTTATTGTTACTTGTGTGCGCCTCAACTCTTTGATAATGTTTCTAATCAATGTGAGGTTTCTGTCTGTGTGACCCATTTCAGCTCCAGCATGTCATGATACACTCTAGTGAATGCATCCCTTATTATACTGCAGGTGAATACTGCCACTGTGTGACTGTTCGTTTCTAGCTGTGTATCATCGGATGTAACAATACATTATAACTAATGTGCTTGTGTATTATATTATAGGAGAAAATCTTTCCTTGCAAATAGTTTTTGTAAAATAGCATAATTTTGTGGTGCGCAAGATATGGGGCCCAATCACAAGTTGGGCGGTAGCCCTTAAATGCAGTGGTAGCGATTTTCAGCACAATTACCACCAGCGGTATTACGAGCAGTAATAATGGACCGTATAGGGAATACGGACTTACAGTTAGCGCCCAACCCGTGATCTGGCGATAATAACTCCAGACCGGTGGGCACTAACGCTAATAAAGTTGGGCGGTATTACATCCCATATACCGCCCAACTCGTGATGAGACCCATGGTCTGTCTGTGTGTCAGATGCAGCCTCTCAAGGAAATCTGTGGGCCTTTCAAGCCACTGGAGTGTGCTCTGCTTCTGGTTGTTTGATTGCTAAACAATAGGGAACACACAAAGCAAGAAGGCAACGTAAACAAGCTGCCATTATTCTCCTTATGTAATTTCATACAAACCAAAACATACAAAACATTCCCTTCAAAGTAGGCAGTACTGCAATTGCAAGTTGAAAAGCAGCATAGCTGTAGGTGGCACCAACCACTTTACTGGATACAAAATGCATTTATCAGATTATTAATTACCTTTAGCATTGCAACTATGACATTTTATTACACAAGGATATGGGTACCATAGGACAATGAATTGAACATTCATTCAATGCAATGCAAACACGATGTATAAAACCATCCAATTATGTAAGCAAATAATTGTAGTAATAGTTGAATTCGACAGGACAGGTGTCCTCAGTTATCACATAAGGTTTTTACCAAACATTACAATTTTGTATTGAATATAAAGCATAGCATGACAGGTGTTATGAGTTGTTGGATAGGGTGAGTCATTCTTCCCTGCAGCAAGTAGTGTATTGTGATCTTTGGGAAAGTACATGATCAGAACGGATAACGGGGTTGTAAAGAAAGGCATTACCTCATCAAGTCAGTGAGATTCACTGCGATGCAGCCTTGTGATTCCAGGCAAAAATCGCAGACATTTAGCTCTTCTATAGCACGAGGAGGAAATACAAGATAGTAGCATTAGGAGATAGGCACATTTATTACACTTTAGCCTTGCCACCATTGTCAATGAACACCTTCTCAGGTCTTGTGTTCCATGGCGAAGACAGAAAAATGAATAACACTGGGCGTTAGAAGGATTCACTACAGTACAGCTTACAATCATGGTCAGCCAGTATGTTCAGAGGACTTGTTTTCCATAGAGGGGAAGAAAAGGAACCAGCAAATGGTGGTGGACTCACTCCATGCAGTGTGTCTTTGTGAGCTTTGACAAACAGTATATTCTGAGCTCTTGTGTTTCAAATATAGGAAGGAAAGCAATCAGCCCAGCAGTCAGTACTGGGGGTGGAGGGATTTGTTATATTGCAGGCTTTTGATCTCAGACCAATCTTGTGATCTTGGGCGAAACAGTCATTCTTGAGGTCTTAAGTTAATTTATGAAACATGATATACAACACTGTGCAGGAGCTTTTCGCCATGTGCTGGGGAGGCGGTGGGGAGGGGTCCTTCTTAACCTCACCCACCATTCTCAAAGAAATGTCCTGCCAATGGGGCACAGCTTCTCCGACCACCCCCTGGAACCTAATGCAGTAATTGCCTTGGGGGTAGGCTGAAGACTCAGACGATTTCATGATAGGCAGAGGCAGTTTTCTGCCCCTTAATCTGCCCCGGCCTCAGTATGCAAATTAAAAGGATTCGCAGATTGACACTATGGAAATTATTCATCTCTAGCTAGTTTCTGATGACGCAAACGTCGCCCCACCTTTTCCTCACTAGCTCTGCCACAGAGAAGGTTCTTCTCCATATGCCCCTGTAGTATAAGGCATGCTGGGAAATGTGCTCTTTGTTAACATCAATAGGAATAATGAAACCCCGGGGATATTGACTGCAATATAGTAGAGAACAACAAGATCAGAGATTTGCCAAGCTTTTCCCAATATCCGGTGCATGAATCCTGATACTTCCTGGGCTATCCTGGCTTTTCAATGCAGTGCATTTTATAGGAAGTCATTCGATTGGCCTGGGATGGTGAGAACAAGTGCAAGCCTTTCAGAACAGTAGGGTCCTTGCTTTTCCGAGCATTTCCCAATATCTGATTCCTTCAATAGCGGGCCTGGGTTGTCCACCCTGGTCTGGAATCGCAGGCCAGATAAGTGCTCCTTTACATGGGGCCTGCACTTTGCACGTTCCAATCAGAGCCACTCAGCCTTTCACTCCATGGTTGATGCACTGAGCCCTATTAAATGGTGTAGTAATAACATTGGGCCTCATTACACGGAAGGCGGTAATGGTTAACGGCCACCGTTAATGGCAACGGTGACCGTTAACCATTACCGCCTTACGACGAGGTCCCTTAGCGGGTTGGTGCTTTAACGCCTGCTTTTTGCAGGCGTTAAAAACCAACCCGCTAAGGGACCTCGGAGCTAATTACGGCACCGCAAAATTGCGGTGCCGTAATTAGCGCCTTCCCCATTCCCATAGAGCCCTATGGGGCAGAAATGGGAATGGGGAAGGGCAATGGCGGAAGGGGGATTTACCGCCCCACCAACCTTGGAATGGGGCAGTAAATCCCCTTTCCGCCAAGGCGGTGCCGGTATTTTACCAGCATGAGCCATGGCGCTAATAGCGCCATGGCTCACCGCCTTCCGTGTAATGAGGCCCATTGTGTTTTAGAGCACTGCAAGCAAGAGGAATCAGCATGAATTGTTATATCAGAACGTGAGTTATTATTTTACAGGGGAATGATTTATGCAAGACAGGCGCCTGCAACCTTTGGCTCTCCAGATGTTTTGAACTACAACTCCCATCAGCCCTACTCATCATAGTCAATTGCGAGTGATCATGGGAGTCATAGTCCAACACATCTGGAGAGCCAGAGGCTGCAGACCCCTGATCTAAGGAATGGCAGTTGGTTTAAAGGGTCTCGATAGCGCTCCCTTGAATAATAGAAAGAGTGAGTACTATATGCTGCAGCCAAACATATCAAAGCCAGTACTATCAAAACTTGTATGTAGAGAACATAGAAAGGTTAGGTTCAACTGTGCTGGGTTTCCACTTTGAATGAATAAATCATGTTGTGGTCAGTTTTTAAGATGCTGTTTCTTTCTTAGAGTTCAATAAAATACATTACTTTTACATGATTGAATATTCTTGTGAATCCTGAAGAGTGCTAAAATGATGACACATGCTTATGGACCCTCATGGTTATGCATCCTTATAAGTCCTTCATATTATAATATAACCTTATGGATCTGCTTACGTATATGAATCCACCACACGTGTTTCGCTGCTCACACAGCTTCATCAGGAGGAAAGGAAGTGATTCAAAGATGGAAATTGTTTTCTCCCTTATCACAGGGAGATTGACCTACTGCTCACAACCGTTGCCGTCTTCATTTTCTAGATAAGTATAGTTTTTAACAGATCCTCCAGATTGATGTAGAAAGACCTGTCCATCATGACAGTCCAGCGACAGCATCACTTCCTTTCCCGAAGGCAATGCACAATAGCTCATACATTGTTGAGGCTGCACTGCTCTCTTGGGCAAGATCTTACACCATAGGCCACATCACTCACCACGAAATGCAATAAAGTCATGTTGGAAGTAAACTTATATTCCTTGAAGGTTGTTTATGCTGCTCATGCTTAGTACATTTTCACTGGGAGCACAATTCAAGACATAGTTGATTCCCTTATAAACAATATAGGCTAGAAAAAATATTTCTGATTTTAAAGGCTGAGTTATTAAAAAACGGGCAGAGGCAAACATTAATGAGGGCACATTATCAGCCTTATTTTTTTATTGAGGACCATGAGGATGTAAAACTGGGCAAAACCATTGCCCCACTGTTTTTCCATTCGTCATCATTTTTTTTTTTTGATACAAAGAAAACTAGCAAGAATTTCACATGCATTTTCAATGTAACAATGGCCCAATCACAGGCAGTGGAACTGCACATAAAATGTGTACACTTCCATTGCCTATAACAGCCGGATAAATTACGCAGCGTTTACTGGCGAATTATCCGTCGACTGGTACTATGGTACCCAGAGAAGGTGTCTGTGAGAGGTGCAGAGTCACAGAGCAGGTCCAAATGCGTAAAATAAGCCTCAAGACCTCTCTAACAGCCTCCAACCGTGCAACAAGGGCGTGGTGTGCCCAAGGGGAGGGGCCCAGCATTTAAGCAGCACTCTGGATACAACATCAAAGTGTTACCTTGCTTGAGGCAAATACTATTACTATCATAAATGTCCATTTGGACCAGCATAAGCAGAAACTCCTCCACCCCAATGAGGTAGCTCATCAGCTGGCTCAGCAGGGCTTTCTGCACACACATTCACACACAGCATTCACCCATTCATTCCCACATGCACCCATAAATCATGCACTCACTCATTCACACAAACATTATAATACATAAAAAAGAAAACTCTTACCTGCACGCAGCCCCCTGTCCAGACACAGCTCTGCCGCCACCTCCAGAGAGCCCACCAGCTCCCACATAGCATGAACAGGAACTAGGAAGCAGGAGCGCTTCTTAGTTCCTGCACATGCAGGAATGTGTGTGCACATGTGTTTGTGCAGGGTCGGGGAGCAGGTGGGTTGGGAGGTTGCAAAAAGACTCTGGCCTTGCATGGCTCATTGATCATGTGCACTGGGTTATGAACTGGCAAAGGAAAACCGTGTTACAGTTTCACAATTCAAGCCAGCCCAGTAGCCCTCACCCAGACGCAAGAAGCATCTGAGGGAGGGCTCCTGGGCTTGCGTGGATCCTCTATGATGGGCAAGGGTACAGGCAGGTTGGCACCCCCTCACTCCTTATGGAAAAGCCACCCCCAAACATGACGGAGAGGAGCTTTCAGTCCTGGAACTAAAGGGATACTACTTTCTGGCACATGCCCATTACCGATCTCATTCTGTTGCTCTGTGTCCGGACCAGGAGTGTGTCTGCCTTCAGTGGGAAATAGCTGCTCCAGCATTTTTACAGTCAGTTATCCTTGATTACCCTGTGCTCTGAAGTGAGGAGATTAATGTGGTTCATTCTATGTGTCATGCTTTGCGGAGACGGTTTAGGGAAGCGGGGTCGACTGTACAATTGTCCACATCCTTTCTAATTGAAAGGGTAGCCGGTTTACCTACTGCATTTGTAAAAGTATTTTTCACTGTATATTGCCAGGAATGTGGTGAAATGCTAACGGTATCTATCCCAGGATGGGAAGTTCATATCCTCGGAAACCTTTTAAGTCTATGGGATGTAGTACTTCTGTGCATATATATTTGTATTTCTTTTTCAAGTTAGCATTGCAGTTCCCAGGCTTCCGTGAGCAACCTTTTCCCCCATTGGATTTAACGATAAGCACATAAGGGAAGGAATGATGATGTCTATGCTGTAAACAGCTACCATGAGGTTGAAATCTAGACCTGATATACAATCTAAACCGTGCTTGGAGAGGGCTTTCGGAATGTCCATTGCCGAGTACTACTGCCTGTGCATAAGTCAACAGAATAGGAGATTGTCATTTAGCTACAGGTTTAAGCTATTACATTTCAGGTTTGTTCCTCAAGCTTATCATATTTGGGTGGCGCTTTAGAAAATGTACCCAGGATGTCAGACCCTTGAATCAGATGTGGTGCTGTCAAAAAGGAAACTATATCGTGCCTCCTATTTGCAATAAATATATGTGTGTTGGCCTACGCCAAGCTGCTTGAAAGTCGCTTGCGAAAGAGTCCGTGTTGCAAGGTCATGACCTTAAAATCAATGTAAACCACCATTTTAGGATTCGCTTTGTAAAAGTCACCCTGTGAGTTAAAATGGTGGACGATGTCATTCCAAAATATAACATGGCCGTCTTGACCTCTGTACATAGCTAATATGTAACTTGCCTGCAGGCCACTTGTTGAGGTTGTGAACTGAGACCTTGTCCTTCGTCGACTTGTGTGTAAGGCATTACTCGTGCAAAGAAACTAAGCCACGAGTATACTATAAAAACAATGTATTCAAATACTGAACATAGAACACTTGTTTAACCGCATTGTATTAATGTTTAAGAAGACTAGCATGGAAAATCCCAGATCACACAGTTATCGCATAAGGCTTGTTGATACATGTATTAAAGGCAAACCAGTTATATGCGGTTGTTCGAGACTTGGCACGAACCCTAGATCGGTGATGCATTAGGTGGAATATTAACCCGAAGTGGGGCTGGACATCGTGCCCATCAAGTGTATAAAAAGCGAATGCATTCTAATGTACAGCGTCTCTCATTGAACACACTGAACCACGCTGGAGTTCGTTGTGTTGTACTGAGGGCCGATAGCTATCTAATTTTGCTCTGTTTTTGTAACTGGATTCAGTATAAAATAAAGTACTTTGTATGTTCCTTTGTAACCCGTGTTCGGTGTATTTCCTTTTGGGGTGCTCATCCTCGATATTTTGATTTTGTTTTCACAGTTGGCGCCCGAATAGGGACCCTCAAGATTGATGCCGGATTGTTGAAGGTTGACGCAGGCTATCGGACCGAGATCGGACGGTGTAATTTTGCTCTGTTTTTGTAACTGGATTCAGTATAAAATAAAGTACTTTGTATGTTCCTTTGTAACCCGTGTTCGGTGTATTTCCTTTTGGGGTACTCAGCCTCGATATTTTGATTTTGTTTTCACAGTTGGCGCCCGAATAGGGACCCTCAAGATTGATGCCGGATTGTTGAAGGTTGACGCAGGCTATCGGACCGAGATCGGACGGTGTGACAAAAAGGGGCCCCACTGAACAAGACGCGACACCTCAGCAGCGCTGCATGACCCAATCCCTGGACGATTAGCTTGTGGTCTGAGACGGCATCTTGACGAGGGTCCACTTATCGAGGCGGGCAGATTTACCGAAATCACCATACACGAGGTAAGATTAGTTAGGTAAGATTCTTTGAAATCCGAACGGACCTCCTTAGGTTTGTTCAGGTGAGCCGTGACCTGACTCTTAATTCAACCCTGAAAATTTGAAATTGGCGCATTGTATCTGCAGACACAATTTTTGACCAGGTAACACCAATAATTTGATATGCCTGGGAAATTGTCTACCTGCTTTAGGGCATTGTTCCGCAGTGAAAGACAATCTTTGGAATTTAGCCGTCCGGCACCACAGGAGGGGTCGCTGGCATGTACTATGTACTGTAAGCATGGCATTGGAAGTATAGTATTTAATGATATTTGGCACAGACAAACCAGTCATGCCTCCGAACTTCAGTGGCCAATCAATGGTAGTTTCCAAATCCCTCGTATTGAGTATTTAGAGTCAATTCTATTAAAGAAAAAGGCTAAACCTGCAGCATTTGATGTTTTGCAGAATTGGAAAAAAGAAGCGTTGCAACAACTTAAAAGTAGAGAGAAGCATGTGCGCCGTCATAAGACGAACGCCGAAAAAGCATTATTGTATGACCAAGATAAACATTCTGAATCGACTACAAATATGGACAGGGCTTTCTCACTTGGAATTCAAAATATATCCGCCCAAAGACCTCCATGCTTCCGATGAATTTATAGATAAGTTGTTAAATGAACTAGGCCTGGTGCCTCTGCGCCACCTCCATATGTTCCTCTTCCTGCTGCCTTGCCTCTTCCTCCTGTTATTCCTGCTCTACCTGCTGTTGTTACCATTGTTCCTGCTCCTCCTAATGTTCCCCTTCCTCCAGCTCCTCCAGCTCTTCTTATTGCACCAGTTACAGTACCTCCATTGAATTTGCCTGCTCCCTCTCTTCCAAGTGGTTCTGAACCGCTTGTAATCGATTGAGGTGCAGGGTCAAAGGTTGTCACTCGCAATACTGTACCACCGGTGAAGAAAAGTGAGTTAATTGCATGGGCTGAGCATTGTATGGAAAAGGATGATCGAGCTATTGTTTTTGCCACACTTTGTAATATGGATAATTTTCCTGAGATAAATGTTTTTATTGAAGGTTTAGGGATTCAGTTATGTGTAATGTGGGGAAAATTAAATAATGCAGATCTCCTGCAAGGGTTAAGGGATCTAAATACTTTAGCGTTTTCTAGAGACACTGTGGAGAAGGTAAATGAGCATGTCGAGAGGTTATTTGGGTGTAGAAAGGAGTTAGAAAAGTTGCAGAATGAGGATGACGAGGAGGAAAGTATGTATGTACAGAACCGGTTCCTTCCTTGTCGTAAATCGATATCTGAGGAAGCACAAATTTGTACGAAGGATGCACTTAGATGGATTTCGGATATGTCGATAACTCCAGTTGAAGTATATGACACGTATAGTCAGTATACACCAGAAATGCAGAGGAAAGTGATACAGGTGATGATAGAGTACCTACAGGATGATTGTGAAAATAGAAAGATTAGTTGTCCCACAGAGTTATTGAGTATTTACAAGAGAGCTTTTTCACTTGATACTTCTTCGACTCCTTTAGCGCTCGATTTGGCTCTGTTGCTTAGTAAGCTTTCGGAGTCGCCTACTTCTCAGTTGCCTATGAGAGAGGTTCCTCCGACATTTGTCCCAAAGGTTGAGATTGCGGCCGATGAAGCGAGAAATATAGTCGCTGTGAACATTCCTGCACATTATGTATCGCAGTTCGTTCACGTCCCGTTCTCAAGACAGGAAGTGAATACTATTAGGCAATCTATTCCTGATATTAGGAAAAATCCGACAGGATTCTATAAAGAAATAGAGTCCGTCTTACAATCCTCAGTATTCACCTTAGGCGATATTGATTTGTTATTCCCTGTACTCCTGCCCGTAGATTTGTGGAAACAAGTTAGAACTATAGAAGACGTAGCAGGGTTGGGAGATACATGGGTGAATATAACTAGACTCGATGGAGAAAGGCCAGCTGGTGAAAGACCGCCTCAGGTGATACTAACTTTGCCTGATAGAATTATTGCAAAATTAAAAACTATAATTCCAGAAAAAAGAATTATATGGGACAAACTCACGGCCTGTGTCCAAGGAAAGTCTGAGGGTGCTACCGAGTTCTTTAATCGGTTCGAACAGGTATTCTCGGATTTCAGTGGACAAGACCTGCACACAGAGTCTGGGAAAAGGTTGTTCGTGGCCAAATTTGTATGTGGATTGCTGCCTGACATCCAGTCATAAATTATGTCTTCTGAGAGCGCTTGGCAGGCAAAGTCACAATCAGAAGTACTGCACATGGCTCAGTACTACGAGAACCGTGTCAATAATGAAAAAGATAGGGTGGAAAAACGAAAAGGTGATTTGAAAACTAAAGTGCTATTGCAGCAAATTGTTAGAGGCCCCAGAGGGGGTAGTTCTTAGGTTAGAGGTCAGTATGTCCCGCAAGGGATTGTGCCCTTGGGTCCTGTGAACATTAACCAGTGCGCTTATTGTCGTCAAGAGGGTCATTGGCGCGCACAATGCCGTGTCCTTCGACAAAGGTCGAATAACACATTCAGGAATATGGGTAGACGATCCAGAGGTCGCCCGGGTGTAGGGGGCCCTGGTAGAGGTCAGTTTGCACAGGACCCACAGCAACCTTTCTAGCAGGATAATCAGATTTCAAGTGTGGACACCAGGAACATATTTGATCATCCTTCCGCTGCATATTTATCCGAAGAGCTTCCTTTTGATGATATTCTGTTTCGTTAGGATTGCCCGAAGCAGGGTTTGGAACCTACACCTATTCCCATCAATCAGAAAGGTCCCTACGTTGAAATGATGGTGGGAAATAGGAAACATCAGTTTTTGATAGACACTGGAGCACAGAAGTGTTCCATTGGTCATTCACGGGTTCCAAACATTCCACTGTAAGGGCAAACCAATGTTTCTGTAGGGTTTTCTGGCACACCAGTTGTTTGTCCGGTTTCTTTTTCGTTCGGTCCCTTTACGGACACTGTCCATTTTTGTTGACTTCGAATTGTGGAGAGAACTTGCTGGGGTTGAATCTGTTAAAAGAATTAAATGCAGTGATTTATTGTTCTTCTGCAATTTTCTGTCTTGCAATTCTTGACTAGACCTTTGCCACCAGAATTCATTAATGTACCAGAGAGCTTATGGGCTGTTGATGACAATGATGTCGGTGTTTTACAGATTGACCCTGTTAAGATAGTTTTGAAACATGGAATTGAGCTGTTACGGATTCCCCAGTATAAGATTTCAGTTGAGGGCGAGCGAGCTTTGAAATGCATTGTTTCTGATTTTGTGCATCGAGGGGTGATTGAAGAAATTTCAGGAAGTTTGTGTAACAGTCCGATTTTACCTGTGTACAAGAAAGGCGATAATGCAATTCCATTCCATTTCATAATCGATTTACGTGCCATTAATAAAGTCGTGGCTCCACAATTTCCAATTGTGCCTGATGTAACGACAATTCTAACCATGAGTCCAGCTACAGCTACTTACTTTAGTGTGGTGGATCTAAAGAATGCTTTCTTTAGTATTCCTATATACAAGGATAGTAGATATTTGTTCGCGTTCACCTTAGGGGGACGCTCGTTCACATTTACTCATGCACCTCAACACAGTGAGTCCTAGCATTTATAGTAGGGCTTTGAAAGAACAACTTGATACCCCTGAATTGCCCTCTACCTCTACTTTGCTTCAGTACATTGATGATTTGCTTTTAGCTGCTGACTCTGAGAGTGCCTGTAAGGAGAGCACTGTGTTTTTGCTTATCCATCTAGCTAAGCATGGTCACAAAGCTTTGCTAAAAATATTTCAATATTGTTGCCAGGAGATCGCCTATTTAGGCTATCTCCTGTCAAAGGAGAGAAGAAGATTGACACCTGAAAGAATAAAACACTTTTCTGGCATGTCTGCCCCAAATACACAGAAGGAAGTTAGAGCCTTGATAGGTATGGCTTCTTACTGTAGGTTGTGGATCCCAAATTTTTCACTAGTGATCAAAGCGATGTTGGCTTTGATGAGCAAGGGCATTTCTTCGCCATTGTCATGGAACTCGGAACACCAGCAATCGTTTGACTTGCTTAAGACTGTATTATGCTCTGCACCAGTTTTGGGCACACCAAACTATGAAAAGGCCTTTGTGTTGTTTGTGCATGAATGTGATGGATGTGCTTTGGCTGTATTAACACAGGAACATGGAGGGAAGAATAGGCCGTGCGTTTACTTTTCTTCCACCCTTGATCCTGTAGCATGCGCTTTGCCAAGATGTTTGCGAGCTGTCGCTGCTGCTGCTGCTGCGTCTGTAAAACAAAGTGAGGGAATGGTCCTAGGCCTTGATCTAACCCTGATGGTGCCTCACTCTGTAGATGTTCTACTGAATCGAACTCAAACGCAACACCTCACTTCTGCACGGTTGACAAGATATGAATTGATCTTGTTTGCCCCTCACATTCAAATTAAGAGGTGTTGTGTTCTTAATCCGGCTGAACTCCTACCTTTCCCTCAAGATACTACTTGCGGCAATGAAGTGCCACATGATTGTTTAAATACGACCGAACAAGAGACAAAGGGTAGAATTGATTTGAAAGATACTCCTTTGGATAATCCGCAAGGAGAGCTGTTTTGTGATGGTTCCTGCTTCAAACTTCCGGATGGTACATCCACAGCCGCTTATGCGATCACTACATTAAGCACGGTTGTGGAAACCAAGAGAATCACGCATAATTCTGCGCAGGCCGCAGAGATTATAGCATTAACCCGAGCTTGTGAACTTTCCTAAGGGCTTGCAGTAAATATATATACTGATAGTCAGTATGCCTTTGGGGTGGTTCACAACTTTGGGATACTTTGGTCAGAGAGAGGGTTCCTAACTTCACATTGCACCAAAATCCAACATGGCTCCCTAATAGTACAACTACTCTCAGCGCTTGCGCTCCCTACTCAGTTAGCAGTTATGAAATGTGCAGCACATCGAAAGATTACAGATGATATAGGGAAAGGGAATTCTTTCGCTGATCAGATTGCTAGACAAACTGCTACCGATCTCCTTACGGAGATATATGTTTCAAGGGAGACTGTAAATGCTTATGCAATGGGTGAGGGTGTTGGGTCTGTACGGGATATCCAAGCTGATGCCACGTTAGAAGAATCCAAAAGATGGGCTGAAGGCTTGGGGAAACTTGATGATGACGGGTGTTGGGTGGATATGGCGGAAGGGAAATGGCTACTCCCTGACACGTATATAATGATGATGGTCATCATGGCCCATGGTCTTACGCATGTATGTGCCCAGAAGATGACAAAAATGTTAGAGAAAGTTTGGGTGAATGACAAAATTTCGAAAATTGCCCAGCGCTACGTCCAGGATTGCATGATTTGCCTACAACACAATGTGGAAAAGGGGACAGCAACTCCAAGGGGAAGTTTTGGGCCACCCTCTGTCCCCTTCGAAGTGATCCACTTTGACTTTATTGAAATGGAACGCTGTGATAATAAAAAATATGTGCTGGTGGTTATCTGCGCTTTTAGTAAATGGGTTGAGGCTTTCCCTGTTAAGGATGCTACAGCCATGACTACTGCAAAAATCATGTTAAGGGAATACTTCCCGCGGTTCGGGCTACCAAGAATTATCTGGTCGGACAATGGTCCACCTTTTGTCACTGCTGTAATTCTGCAGATATGTAAGGCATTACGAATTGACAAACGGTTCCATTTGGCCAGACATGCTCAGAGCGCCCGACTAGTAGAAAGACACAACAGTATCATTAAGAACAAGCTCGCTAAGACGTGTGCCGGCACCAAACTGAAATGGCCGGACGCCTTACCGATCGTGTTGTTATCCATGCGTACAACCCCTCAAACTAAAACTGGGCTATGTCCGTTTGAGGTGGTAATGGGGAGACCTGCCAATATTTGCAACCTTCCTAAATGCAATTCATTCAGAAATGTTGAAAATGTATTACTTTCAGATTATTGTAGCCAGTTGACTAAAAACCTGTATTTGATTTATCAGCAGGTACGAGAAGCTTTAAATGTGCGATACGAGGGCCCGGGCCACAGTATACGGCCTGGAAGCTGGGTGCTCGTCAAGGTATTTGACCGCTCCTCTTGCCTTGCGCCTCGCTGGCGTGGGCCGTTCCAAGTCCTGTTGGTCACCCAGACAGCGGTGCGGGTCGCTGGGCGAAAGAATTGGATCCACGCGTCCCACGTCAAGAAACTTCTTCACCTTTTGCCACATGTTACAGAAGAAACAGAACCCCTTGCTAATGCTGCAACCAACGATCCCAAAGCAGTAAGTAGCACGGAGAGTGTGTTGGAGAATCTCTCTGAGCCCGTGAAGCCTGGGGAAGCTGCCATTTTGTCTCCACATTCTCCAAAAGTTTTGCATCCGGAAACTGCTATTTCAAATTCGGCATCTTCACTTGTTTCCGGCATGTTGATTCCAACAGGAAGTGATGACATATTGTTTCCAGATCAATCAGTACCGGGAAAAGTAAGGTACAATCTGCGTCCAAGAAGATAGACCTACGGCACGGTTTTGCTGTGCATCTGATAGACTTACGGCACTGTTCGGCTGTGCATTTGAAGAAGAAAAGGATCATCGAGGGCTTGTTTTTTTTGCCCAAATTTGAGAAAGGGGTTTCTGTTGACTAGGGTTGTGGAAGGACTAAGAAGTCGCTCGACCAGGAGGTCGCCAGCAACGAACATTGGGGTATCTGTTTGAAGACTACAATGCCTGCTACCGCTACCGCTCGTATGGGACTTGTAAATAAGGGGGTGACCAACCGGGACGATGGACAAAATGCCTGGGCCCCTAAAACGTATTGCTGTATTTTTATAATGATATTTGGGTTTTTAATAGTCGCTGCCTTAGGATTGTGGTACCTTGAGGAAACTCATTCTTTAGAACTTTTGTCACCTACTGAAAGTACACCTATTGTTCCTACTCCCTTTGTACATTTGAATACTCTATCCCCTAGGGATTCTCAGCATAGACAAAGGTACCACAATAACACTCTACTGCTTATCATGAATACTACTCATGCCATTTTTAATAAGTCTAACTGTTGGGTCTGCTCACATTTGCCGCAACACAGGGATAAGGGGCTAGGTTGGTATATTCATCCTTTACCTTTGACAACTGCTTGCTATGCTTCTCTTAGAGCACTGTTCTTTGGCCGGTTGAATGGTAGCATCTCAGGGAACTTTGATGGCACCAATTTGAATAGTTTTGAGAAACGTGTTTTGACACCCCTGGGATGCTCGCTTTTCGCAAACAGGAGTAAACCGAATGTTGCTTCTATTAGGCCTTCTGATAAACTGTCTCGTCCTTTCCAATCTTTGATTTCCTTTAAGATGGCTCCAATAGGCAATAAGGATGCCATGCCTCCTTCTTACACTGTTAATTATAGCCCCGATTCAGTTTCCTTCTGCATACAGAGGAATGGAACTCAGTCAATGGGAAATTTTCTAGGTTGTGTCAACGTTGCAAATTTGACTGGGGAAAACAGACCTTTGTATGTAGGCGAACCTGTCTACTTTGTCTGCGGTAATGTAGCATTCCGATGGTGGCCCAGGGATTGGCAGGGAACCTGTTATTTAGGGATCCTGTTACCTGGGGTGTTTATAACTAGTACAAGAGAAGTTTCAAAGGATTGTCCACGGCGGGACGAGAATGGTGACACCCCAGCACAAATCTTGGGAGATATAGCAAAATCAGTTGTGCCATTTTGGGGGCAGATAGCGAATTCGGAAGACATTAGAAAGCTAGTGAGAGTACTGGAGAGAACCGTTAACCGGACCACGGACATACTCTATAATATGACGTTAGAACAAAAGGCGATAAGACTAGTAGCACTTCAAAACCGAATGGCATTAGATGTCCGCTTGCTGTGTTTTCGTACCAGATTCCTCCCCAACTATCTTCAAGGCAATACAGAACCTGCACGTCCTTAGTTCCGAAGTGCATGTTCCCGAGGGAAACTGGTATCTTAGCGCTTGGTACTGGGACTTCTTGCGATCTTGGGGTTGGAAGGTACTTTCGGTCTTGCTGATTATTTTGGGAATCCTGTTGTTTCTTTGTTGCTGTATTCAGTGTCTAGCTGGTATATGTTTGATGCTAGGGGGATGTTGCGCACAAGCGATAGGTTCGATAGGACATAAAGTGTATGCCCCAGATAAAACTTCTAAAGAATATGTGTTGAAAGAAATTTTAGCAAATGACTTAATGGCAATAGATATTCTGACAGTGATTCAGGGTGCATGGACGATGATGTATGGAGTTATTTGCAAGGAGATCCAAAGTAGTTTTAGCACTTGGCACAGGCCAAAAGGAGAGGTTGTAAAAAAGGAAATTATATCGTGCCTCCTATTTGCAATAAATATATGTATATTGGCCTACGCCAAGCTGCTCAAAAGTCGCTTGCGAAAGAGTCCGTGTTGCAAGGTCCTGACCTTAAAATCAATGTAAGCCACCATTTTAGGTTCATCCGCCATTTTAGAATTTTCTTTGTTAAAGTCACCCTGTGAGTTAAAATGGTGGACGATGTCATTCCAAAATATAACATGGCCGTCTTGACCTCTGTACATAGCTAATATGTAACTTGCCTGTAGGCCACTTGTTGAGGTCGCGAACTGAGACCTTGTCCTTCGTCGACTTGTGTGTAAGGGATTACTCATGCAAAGAAACTAAGCCACGAGTATACTATAAAAACAATGTATTCAAATACTGAACATAGAACACTTGTTTAACAGCATTGTATTAATGTTTAAGAAGACTACCATGGAAAATCCCAGATCACACAGTTATTGCATAAGGCTTGTTGATACATGTATTAAAGGCAAACCAGTTATATGCGGTTGTTCGAGACTTGTCACGAACCCTAGATCGGTGATGCATTAGGTGGAATATTAACCCGAAGTGGGGCTGGACATCGTGCCCTCCAAGTGTATAAAAAGCGAATGCATTCTAATGTACAGTGTCTCTCACTGAACACACTGAACCACGCTGGAGTTCGTTGTGTTGTACTGAGGGCCGATAGCTATCTAATTTTGCTCTGTTTTTGTAACTGGATTCAGTATAAAATAAAGTACTTTGTATGTTCCTTTGTAACCTGTGTTCGCTGTATTTCCTTTTGGGGTACTCAGCCTCGATATTTTGATTTTGTTTTCACACTGCTGGCAGAGAAGACTTTGGACATTTGACGTTGGACTGCCCCCAATTCAGGTATTCTGGGGTGAAGCGTTTGACAAAAAAATGCCTCATAGTTGAAGAACGAAAGGCTACCTCTTGTGATGATTCAAAGGATCTCCTCACTTCTCCAGGAGGGGGGGGCTTTCCCTGTGAGGTTAGGGAGGAGAGGCCGCTACCCAATAGCCCCCCTAGTGGTGGCAGAAAGCAGGACCTCACAGGGAGCAACTCACCACTTGGGTACAAGGAATCCCATTCCATGAAGGAACTCCCATGCTTTGCTTGGGACCAAGCCCTTGTCAGAAATCCCTGATAACACTACTTTCTATTATGGTAATGTCTCTTCAGTCTTTGATATACAAAGTAATATAACCCAGAGAAGAAGAGCCAAAGAAACCTGCAGAGTAATAACTGGCTGCCTTTCCATGATACTGTCAAGTGTTGGCCCCAAGTAGGCATAAAGATTAGTTCAACAACAGCAAAGAAGGACATTGACTTTACACTGGGAAGGATCCAGCTACAGGAAATAAAGAGCAAGAAAGCACTGTGAGATAGCGCGAGTAGCCGGCGTGAAGCCAGCCCAGCTTGGGAAGTTCGAGCCTTGGAACACAATGCTGTACGAACGCTGATCCTCGGTGGCGCAGACATCCAAGGATGGTCAGAGGAGCACTGCAGTGGAAGACAAGCTCCTGGCCATGGGAAGGAGAAAGAAGCCAGCGGTTGCGTGAGCTCGGGGAGGTGGACAATGTGGTCCTGCAACTGCACCAGAACCATGTGGCCCAAGTCTCGGCAGAGCCTTAAGAACGAAGCAGGGGGCAGAGTGAAGGAAGCGCTGAAGCAACGCGAGTAAGCCCAGCACCCCAGGAAGAACCGGCAACGCAGTCCCGACTAGTAGCAGATAAAGGGAACAGTGGGAGATCTGGTAGGGGTTTGTGGCAGCTCAAGAACCAAGAACACCTCAGGAGTAATCTCCCTCGTCACAGTAGTGATACCCAGAGAACAAAGAGTCAAGAAAGCCTCAGGAGTAATCTCCCTCATCACAGTAGTGAAAAATAGAGAACCTAGCGTCAAGAAAGCCTTAGAAGCCAACTCCCTTGTCACAGCAGGGATACCCAGAGAATCCAGAGTCAAGAAAGCCACGAGAGTAATCTCCCTCGTTACAGTGGTGAGATTCAGAGAACCAAGAATCAAGAGTGCATTGAGAGGAATCTCCCTCATCACAGTAATAATTTAAGTAGGACCAAAGAAGGTATTAAACCACAAGAGCTGCCTGGAGGTAGTCTTCATTGAGCTATAAAACGGAGAAGAATTGATGGGTTTGTAAAACAAGCTTTCAGAAGCCCTTGGGAAGAAGTAAAGAGACGTTTTAGGACTATTGCCAAAAGCCATTCCAAAACAGCCCTCTAGGCTGTGCAAGGCGGGTCAGGAGAATTTATGGAATTTTTTGCACGGTTTAAAGTGACTTGGCATTGCTAAAAAGTGACTTTGCGCTGGCGACACAAACCCCGATTCATGGAGCTGTGCAAAGAGTACTTTTGCAGTGCAGAGTCAGTGCAAAGTCATTTTGTACTGCAATCACGACTTTGTACTGACTTTGCATTGACTTTGCACAGTTCCATGAATCAGGGTTTGTGTCACCAGTGCAAAGTCACTTTTCAGAAGTGCAAAGACACTTTGAACTGTTCAAAAAATTCCATGAATCAGATCACTTCAGAAAGAATCCTTTTTTCAAAACGGGTTACAATAACCATTTGCTTTTCATTCTAAATGATATGATATGATATGGCATTTGTAACGCTGGCAACCTTCTCCATATTGCCACTCTCGATTCTCGTTGAGCTGTCAAATACTCCACTAACATCTGCTGCCTCCTGGAAGAACTTGATCTCGATGTCCTCAGTCTCACCGAGAAATGGTTCACGGCCAGCTCTGTCACGAGCTTTGACACTCTCCTCCCTGATGGCTACAAGATCCTCTCTGTGCCCAGATCCAACCATTCCAGAGGTGGTGTAGCCTTGATCTTCCTGGATTGGATTCTTGACTCTGTCATATCTATGCAGGCCTACTCTTTTTTCGAATGCCTTGTCTGCAGGCTCTCTCTCTCTCCTGGCCACTCTCTTACTGTGGCTACTATCAGCCACCTGGTCAGATCACCTCCTCCCTCTCTAAGTGGGCGGACCTCTCCTCCTCCCTCCTGGCCTCGACCACGGAACTCCTCCTTATTGGAGACTTTAACATCCACCTGGATGCTCCCTGTCCTTCCTCTGGACTATTTCACGACCTCTGCGACTCTCTCTCTCTTTCTATTGTTCCCTCTGGCCCGACTCACTCTGCAGGGCACACTCTGGATGTACTGATCGTCTCAGACCTCCCCATCTCTATCCCCCTCACCACTCCTCTCTCCTGGAGTTATCATTTTCTCCTTTCCACCCATCTCTCCCTCTGTACCCCTCGGGCCAAGACAACTCCAGCACTGCCACCTACCTTCTCGGTCATCCGACCGATGAAGCGTGTGTCCGTTGTGGCTTTCGCCACCACTTTCTCTCCCTCTCCTCTTCCTCTGGCTGACTCACATCCTGACACAGACCTTTTCATGCTCCACTCTTCTATCTCTGATACTCTTGATGTTCTTGCCCGTGTCATGAGGATCCGCTTGAAGCCCAGAGCCAAGTGCAAATCCTGGTATGATTGTGACCTCTGCACCCTTAGATGCAAGTGCAGGGTGGCTGAGAGGAAATTGCTAGTTTCTTGCACATCCTCTGACAAACTGGCCAGCTGCCTGATCGAAACGCAATACTGGCTCTCTGTCCACACTAAGAAGAGAGCCCACATCCAAGCCTGTGTCTCTGCAGCATCTAACAACTCGGCCGAACTCTTTAAAATATGCAAGGAGCTGGCCAATCCTGCTGCAGTCTCTACTTCTCTTGACCCCTCCCAGGCCCTCTGTATGGCCCTGGCTTTTCATTTCATCTCTAAAACCCAGGACATCCTGTCCACCCTCTCATCCTCTCCTCCTCCCTCCACTCTCCCCTCTAGCACGGCCACCTTGTGGCCACCTCTCCTCCCTCCTTCTCTTCCTTTCCTCTGTTCTCCCCTGATGTGGTTTCTAGACAAGTCTGATCTGTGAAAGTCTTGTCAAAACAGGTTCTTCCCTGTTCTTCCAAAACCGTCAAGGAGCACATTGACACCCTCGCTCCTGACCTGGCTGACTTCTGCAACCACTCCTACATCACTGTAGTCTTCCCTTCCCCCTTGAAGCACTCTCTTGTGCATCCTCTTCTCAAGAAAACCTTAGCCGAACCCTCCTGCCCAGCTATTACCCAATCTCCTTCACTCCTTTCCTGGGCAAAGTCCTGGAAAAGCTGGCCATCTCCCAGCTTAATCTTCACACTGAATCTGTTGGTTGTCTCCATGACCATCAGTCTGGCCTCAGAGTAGTCAGAAGCACAAAAACTGCTCTCCTGAACATCTGTGAAGACCTGCTCTGTAACCTTGATTCTAATCTTCCCTCTGTCCTCATCTCACTCGGTCTCTCTTCTGCCTTTGACACGGTCAACCATGCCAGCCTGCTCAACCGTCTCCATGATAACCTGGGTATCACTGATCAGGCCCTGGCTTGGCTGACCTCATTCCTCTCTGATTGACCCTCCCTGGTCCAACATGGGTCCTCCTTTCCTCTATCTCACTCTCTACGTGTGGTGTTCCCCAGCGGTCTAACCTCTCTCCCTGGCTGTTCAACCAATACCTGGCACCTCTCACCCACTGCATTGCCGCTATCTGCTCCAACTTTCAGTGCTATGCGGATGACAGCTCATTTTCAGGCTCCCTTCTGCCACCTCTTCTCCTTCTCTCATCTCTGTCTGGCTGTCTGCTATCCAGGAGTGGTGTGCCGCCAACGATCTCTGCCTTAATGCCAGTAAGACGGAGATTCTCCTTATCGGCACACCTGCACCCACCTTTCCTGTCACTCTCTGGCTGGCCTCCCTTGGCCCTCTTCCTGCTCCCACCTGTGAGACTAAGAACCTTGGGGTCATCTTCGACTCTACACTCTCCTTTTCTCCTCACATCTCTTAGAAGTCAAAATGCCAACTGCACCTCCTCAGAGGTATTCTTCCTTTCCTCTCTTTCCCCCAGAAGCTCACTGTCTCTAGAGCTCTGGTTCTCTCTAGGCAGGACTACTGCAACAGCCTCTTTCTAAACTGCATGCTTTTACTCTCCGCCCTCTGCAACTCATCCAGAACAGGACTGCAAGACTTGTCCTTAAGCCAAGGGATCGTATCCCTCCAGCACTGAAATCTCTTTCTTGGCTCCCAGTGGCTGCAAGGATTAAGTTCAAGACCCTCTGCATTGTCCAAAAGGGCTTCTGGGGCCTGGGTCCTCAATACCTCCAACTCTCTCTTTGTAAATACCTTCCTACTCGAGCTCTTTGCTCCTCCACTTCCAACTCCCTCAGGGTTAGTCGCTTCTCCAAGCAACGAGTTAGTGGTAGATTTCTTTCTTCGACTGGGGCCTCCCTCTGGAACAGCCTCCCTGCCTCTCTTAAACTTGAGGAGAACCATCTCTGGTGCAGGAAGCACCCCAACACCTTCCTCTTTGCTTCTTCTGCCTTCTCTCTTCCTCTCCCCTGCTGTTTTCCTATCTGATACTGCACTGGTCACTTGGCTACCCTCTGATTTCAGGCCCAGGTCCCTGCCCGCCCAGTTGCACACCCGCACTGCCTCGCGGCAACCCTTGCACTTGGGTCTGTATCTGTAACCCTACAGTCCCCCTACCAGCACTTTTGGACACCTGCTATCTGCACCTGCAACCTGCTGGCCGCACTTCTTGGTATTGTTTTGATCCCATGTACAGCACTGCCCCTTCCCCTTTCCCCTGGCACATCCCCCTCCCCCACACAAAGCTTTCTGGTACATGAATGTCAAATATTTATGGTGTTTTGAAATATTATGAAATAACAGATTTAAAAGTGAAAGCAAAGTGCTATAGTCTGTAATGTATCTATCCTCAAACGCACGCTTCAGGGTCTTTTTCCTATAATTTTGAATGACGGTAAAATCACAAGCACCTGCATGATTAAAATAAAATTCTTGTTTTTAGTCTTTTTTATCCCAAGCCTCCACCAGTACGCTTCCTTTTAGTGCTAATAGATACAAGAATTGCCAGTCAATAGCGGTGTGGGACACGGAGCCAGAAGAAACACACATGTATTGACATACGGCTGCACCTGACAAGGTCTCATTTACACTGTGCCCAGAACCACAAAATGTTACATGTACATTTCCAGAGCAGCCCACACCCTCTCAAATGCAAACAAGATGATTCTCGGGGTTAGGGTGAAGTCCAGAAACGGAGATGTGACAGAAACAAGACCCCTTTCAGAGCAGATTCGAGCTCTGAGAACTAAAAAATAGCCCTTTGGCCAAAGTGTCAGAGTTGTAATTCAGTTTTATTTTTCAGCTTTCACCACTAATCGGAAGGATTATGAAAATGATTTCCAATTCATAAAGTTAGACGAAATAACTACATGTACATAGATGAACAGAATGCAACATTCACATGGGACATGATGCTCCAGTGGGTAGGACAGAGCACCTATTCTTGTGCAGCCCCTGGCCCAATTTTAGCCTGACTATGATGGGTTACATGCTTGTCCCCTAAGGGAAACAAGGAAATAAAGAGACAGACACCAGGTCTATTTTATGTAGAGAGAGAGAGAGAGAGAGAGAGAGAGAGAGAGAGAGAGAGTGTGTGTGTGTGTGTTGTCTGCTCTCTCGGGACAATGGCCTCGTGTGACCCCCACCACCCAGGGTAGAACAACTTTTTTATTACTGGGCTACGTATGCCAGGTGTGGCACAGTACCTGCTGTAGGCTCGAACTGTGGACCCAGTGCAGCCTGCACTGCGTGCCTGGTGAAGCCCGGACACTACGGGGCCTGGTGAGCTGATGGCCCACCCGGGGGCCCAACCAGGAGGGCCCAACATCATCAAACCCAGGCCGTAGGTGCGAGGGAGCCCGGGCTAAAGGACAGAGCCACCCAGCTTGAACTGCATATACAGGGCAGCCCGAACCAGGTTATACATCAGTTCCCCTCATGAGAGCCTGCCCTAGGCCCAGAAGATAAGCCCACTATGGCCGCGTCTGCCAAAGCAACCCAGGAGGTGATGAGGGAGGAGGCAACTAGTACCCAGATCTACTTACTTCGCACTAGGTCTAGGACAAGTTTAGTTATTAAGGATCTAAGCAGTCTAGGTCCAGACCAGTTCTTCAAACCAAAAAGAAAGGATAAATAAGACACCATATGGTAGAATGAGAGCTCCAGAAATAAGATTAAGCACAACAAGTTTGAGTTGTACTTACAAGATGTGTTTTCTTTGTTTTCCACACAAGCCCTTTGAGTATGTTTATGTTTATGTCTAGTACTGTATTCTCTTACACAAGGTTTCGAGGTAGGGACTCAAACCAACATTATTATTTTGGATCAATTGTTATCACCATGTTTATAATGTTCTAGACTATTGGTTTAATGACACAATGATTATTATCAAACTGTGATTTGTTTTCCATGTTCACATAAAAAATCTTCTGTTGAACTTTTTCCTGACCTTTTTCTTATATTTGTAACCCTGCTATGTTAGGACTAGTGGTGAGTACTCATAGACCCCCGATTGTGGATCCATAACTGAAGAGACACAATTGACCAACTTATAGCCCAAATAGACGTGTCTATTTAGTGAACTCCATGTTTTTCCTTTCGAGATGAATACAGGGGTACACTTTCGTGTTGATAGGGAGGAGGCTGAAGCTGACCCGCCACGTCGGATGGGACGGTGAAGAAAAGTCAGAGGACTGCCCCATCCTTGCAGTCCGGTCGGTTGAAGAGTCATTAGGCTCCGGCACACCGGCTGGAACTGTGAAGAGTGCGCAGCCTACCCCCTTGCATCACATCAGTGCAGAGAAGAAAGGGCGTCAGGCCACAAGTCAACCGATGCACCATGGATGAAGCACTGAATGGAGGCGGCATCCCCACAGCAACCGGGATGCCGCCACAAGAAATAATGCATAGCGGGCACAGTAGTTAGTATGGCACCTTCCCAAGGCATGGGCCCACCGTGAAAAAGAAAAAGGGCACTGCAGGGTGCAGTGGTGAGTGTGTCACGGGTATGACAGTGACGACGTTGGTCAGCCTGGACATAGTATTTGGTATGGGTAGTGCAGTTGTCCAGTTGTGCAGTTGTGATGCGGCAGCCCCACAAGGGCCCATAATGCTACTAAAGAAAATCAGTAAGTATCACGTGCACGGGACCACACTGCGTGATGCAGTGTCCCATGTGGTGAATGAGGCACTGCCGGAGGGGAACAGTGCCTGGGGTGAGCCACCTCTGGGAAACATCAGGGAAGGCTGGGACCACCCCTCAAAATATCACATCAACAACTAAAAGAACCCACCAACAGTGTCCATCTCCTGGCCCTTCTCCACAGTGGCTGTGCCATGCAGGAAATAGAGTTCTATGAAATAGGCCCCTCAGAGGGAGAACACGTCAGTGGAGTGGAGAAGAAGGGTTTAGATTGGGGAATGTTTATAGAGTTATTGTGTTGTGTTTTATAAATAAAAAAAGGGTCACCGTTGGAATCCGTAGAAATTAACCCTGCTGTCTTGGTCTCATAGTGTGGAAGAAGGTAAGAACTCAGGGCATAGCCCATCTCCTGTTTCAACTTCTTTTAATTGCAGATTGAGTAGCACCTCTTCCTGTCCAGCTGGTCTGGCATGGGTGTAGTGGTCCCCATGGGATCAGTACCTGACCTGAGATGGGGAAGTGGACTCCCTTGCCCTAGACCAGGGTCATAAAAGCAGGAGATACATGTGACGTGGTGCTAAATGGCACCAACTATCCTTAACTGACGTGCAGTGTGGTTCATTACAATTAGGAGGGTGACCCCACAAACGATCCAAGTGGGTTGCCTACTCCGAGCGGGTGCTTAGCAATATCTAGAAAGGCTATTGCGAACTGAGGTGCTGACAGTGGAGTAAGAAGTGTTCACTGTCATTAACTCATTAGATAAACCCATTTTGCTGACCAAATTCTGCCTTACTGGTAGTGAATTCAACCAAAGCACTGCCACAAATCTCCTGATTTTTGGGAATTTCCACAGGTCTACATAGGTTTCCACTCCATTGGAGACACAGAGTTTTAGGAACACTTAGCATATGCATCAAGAAGATCTATGTCGGCTTTAAGCCCTGTCACTGATTTCCAACTTTGTTCCCCTATAGACTTCAGGCCCAAATCCCAGCCATGCCACATATCTACTACATGAGGGAACCACAGCTCTTTCTCCTTAATGGGCGATTTAGTAAATTCTGCTACTTTGACCAGACGGTTAGGATTTCAAGAATGGAAATTGATGGTTGTATCATGAACGCTACCAAACCAACCGTTTTACCTGTCTGAAAGGCTGGCCTCCTATTTAAGGATGACAAACAGCTATTTGCAAGTTGAAATCTTGGTACATAGGAAGATTGCAGGTAGTTGCTGATAGTTACATTTGCACTTTTAAAACCAAGAGGGAAACTGATTTTTCTGCCACCATCCAAAAAAGAATGCTCATCCCACTGCCAACCGAAGCTGATCAACTAGTCATCAATCACCTTCCCACAGTCCTCGAAGCACCTCCCTGCGTTCTGCGGGTTCCGCATCATATGGTTTCTCCTTCGCTGACATTCAATGCCCAGGCACCTCCCTTTGAAGAGCTTAGGTAAGTGTGAAGAAAACGAGCAAACAACAGTGATCCTAATTATCACTGATTCTCTGGCAAGCTCCAATAAAGTGTTGTATTAGGGAGTTGTGAATAGAATATGAAAGGTGTTGTTGCATTTGTTTAAAGTCTTTTAAAACCCTGCATAGTCAGTCATCCAGAATGCATGTGTGTATGCATGTATGCATATATGTGATGCATGAGATTTATAAAACGCGCATGTGGCTGCAAAACAATGGAGTGCTGTATTGGGGCGGCACCCAGGGAGTTACAGGTGACTTGTGGGGATATCAGAGGTAGCTGGAATGGGTAGGGTGAGCAGGGGGAGCACACGAGGGGGAGACACGGTTGAGCCGAAGGATCAGCAATTGAAAAGGGGTTCTATTAAAGGTCGAGTGTTTAGCTCCTACTGAAGTGTCAAATTATACTCCCAATTTTCGCAAATGATTGCACTTCAGCCAAGTCTGATATATATCACAGCAAGAATTTACGATTCAGTTGACATTTGCTTCTTCTAAAATATTTCTTTTTTGGGACCAAACCTATCAAACAGACATATTTCCACTCCTCCTAATTTGAGATAATCAGAGAGCCTGGATGCACACCATGTGTGGTCATATTGCCCGCCTACTGGTGCCACAGCCTAATTAAAAGTCAATGAGTACAGTACTAGTAGCGATGCACAATCTTGCTTGGGAAATTGGTTTCCTTCACCATGCAGGAAGACTTGCCTCCTGCCCAGTACTCTTTTGCCTTCTCTCTCGTTATGTCTGAAACCTACCACAGTAAGCGACCACACTGGCCAAGATGGCAGGCATCACGCGGAACAGCTCAGAGCACTTGCCTCTGTCATCCTCCCCTTTTCTACTCATGACTGATGAAAGATGTCCTAGTGCTCATTGAAAAGATCGACCACCACCAAATACTTCTCAGTCTTAAGTGTTGGAGCACATTTGCATCCCAACTAGGAAGTGAGCTAGTAGTTGATTGAGTGTAAATTGGCATTTGTAGCATCGGGGGAAAGCTTGGAAGTGTAGACACGGGTGGGGGGCGCGACGTAGGGAGCGGGGTGGGAAGTGAAACGAAGAAACACAGGAATGAATGCAGTTGGAAGCTGGCAGTGATTAAAGAGGAGTGTGCCTGATCTGGTGACTGCGTCATTATTGCCTGGGGTGCCATGCTGCATCCAGAGTCCTACGTAGCCCCCGTTGGATCTCGCACTGGCGACGGGAGGAAGATCCACGTAGCTGATGTTTGGGGCAGCCCGCGGCGGATCACTGTTCATGTTACGCACACCTGGGCGTGGCAGTGATTAGTGCGGCCCACAAGTGGCAGGCGCATTTTACTTCAGCCCGGTACCGCGCCAGTCTGTTTGATGTCAAATGGAAGCCTGGTTCTGCGGCAGCGATTCTTAACATTCAGAGGCAAACGGTGCACACAGTGGTCCGGCGGTGCTTGTGACTGATAGGCAGCTGCCATTTTGGAGGTTGCACCTGCTCCCTGGCACATGAGGTGAGCGTGGGAGACAAGAAACTGTCTTGCAGTACAACCTGTTGGCACAATGGCAATGCAGATTGCCCTACCGAGGATCAAGTTTGTTTTAAGACGCCACATCTTCCTTTCTTCTTGAAAGCAACACGTTATCTGTTTCATTTGCCATTAGTACGCCGACCAATGGTGGTGAGCTGTTCTAACCATTTGTGATCTGGACATTTCAGCCACCGTCCCTGTCACCCACAGGTGCAAGCACAATAGAGGGTCCAGGAATCCTTGGCAGTGTCCTTGGGTGTTTGATATCACTGACACCAGCAACATGGGCCCAGGTGGGCCAGGTGGATCAGGGATTTTGACATGTATGTGGGTGCTACAACAGACAACAGTGCCTATTGTTTGTTTGTTTGTTTGTTTAGTATTTATTGTGCGCACCGGACCCTGGAGTATAAGGGCGCAAGGTAAGAAAATGTACAGCTTGAGGCACAGTTGCAGGTTACAGATTACAGGTCATCGGTTACAAGTCATTAGTTACAGGCATGTAGGAGCAAGTCATTGGTTACAGGCATGTAGGAGCAGGTTCATACATTCATTTAACATTTGTTGTCGTCAACCAGTTGATCACATTTTGCCTGAATTTGGTAAAAGATTGTTCTAGCCTCACAGTGATAGGCAGTTCATTCCACAATTGAGCGGCTTTGACTGGGAAACTGGTTCCGCCTATGGTGCAAGTTTAAATCAGGGTACTTGGAGACGATTGGTGTTGGCTAGTCTTGTTTGTCTAGTGGAGTGAGTTCTGGTGAATCTGTCCTTTAAGTATTGTGGAGCTTTATTGTGGAGTGATTTGTATGTAAGGGATGCAGTTTTGAGTCTGATTTTCTCGTAGGTGGAGAGCCATTTATGTTTCCTTCTTGTTTCTGAGATGTGTTCCCTCTTGGGGATGTTCAATGCAGCTCGGAGGGCATTGTTTTGCTGTATCTGAATTTTGTTAATGGTAGATTTAGTGGCTCCTATGTACAATGCGTTACAGTAATCTAGTTTGGAGATGATTAGGGCTCTGGCTAATGTTAGACAACTATGCTGGGATAAGAATTGTTTTCCTGCTCTGATTAATTTACATGTGTAAGCAGTTGATGATGCTAGGGAATTTACCTGTTTGGAGAATGATAGGGTGGAGTCAAGGTACATACCTAACGTTTTTACTTCTTTGGCTACTTGTATACAGTTCTCATCGATGATAAAGGAGGAATAGTTTGTACTTAGTTTATTAATGAGGGCAGCCGTACCTAGGATGAGGAGCTCAGTTTTATCATCGTTCAGGCATAAGCCATGGGTTGCCATCCATGCCTGAACGATGCTGTAGATTTTGTTCACCATTGCTAGGTCCCTTTCGTAATCCCCCGTGAGAGGGAGGAGGATCTGGGTATCGGTAGTGTAGTTGGTATATGTGATACCCAGATGGTCCAAGTCATCAAAGAGGGGCTTAGTAAAAATGTTATATAGCGTTGGTGAAACGCAAGATCCCTGTGGCACGCCGCAGGTGATAGGGATGGTGTCAGCAGCTGCTATAGGGGAGAAGACCCTCATAGTACGGTCGCTAAGGAATAATTGGATCCATACTATAGCCTCAGTGGCGAAGTGTGCTGCTGTATCTCGGTGATTGCACAAGACTTTATGATCCACTAAGTCGAATGCGGCCGATAGGTCTAATAGCAGGAGAAGTGCTGGCTTTCCAGAATCTCGTATTTTATCTATTTGGGCTTTTAGGTCAATTAGTGCAGTTTCTGTGCCGTGCAGTGGGCGAAAACCGGATTGACGGGAGCCTAGTAGTTCATTTTCTTCCAAGAAGTTCTGGATTTGGATGTATGCCATCCTATACAGAATCTTCAGGAGGAACGGTACAGTGGTAATCAGTCTATAATTAGTGGGTATGGCTGGGTCTAATGTTGCCTTTTTAAGGAGTGGGAGCACCCAGGACTCTTTTAGGTTACTCGGGATAGTGCCCGTAGTAAAGGAGGCATTAATCAGTTTTGTGATGAACGGTGCTAGGTCTCGTGCAGCATCTTTGATGAGTTGTGCTGGGCACAGGTCTCCTTTGCAGTTGGATGGTTTTAGGCCGAGTATTACTTTCTCCACCTCTAATATAGAGACTTTGGAGAAGTGGAATTGGGTAGTGGGTTTGAGGTTGGAAGGAGTCCTGGTGGAGGGTAATGTGGCAGAGGCTAAGGTCTCTCGTTTTAGTTCTATTTTCTTTTGAAGGTTTAAGACTTTGTTGGATAATGCATGCTGGATTTCAGAGCACCATTTTTTATCTTTGAGGCAATTGTCTTGTGGCGTTATTGGATTTTCCAGTTCTCTAATTATGGAGAACAATTCTTTTGTACTTGAATTGGCTTGTGTGATTCTGTTGTTGTAGGTCTCTTGTTTAGCTAAAATGATTTCTTTTTTATATTGGGATGAGATGTTGATTAATTTCAGTTTATTTTCCAGAGTGGGGCAAGCTATCCATGTGTTTTCCCATTTTCTTTTTTCTAATCTTAGGTTATTTAGAAGAGGGGTGAACCAGTTATTCAGATGGCTCTGTGGTTTGCTGTTTCTGAGCTTAAGCAGAGCAATATTATCAAGTGTTTTATTCATAATATTATTGAATTCTTCCACTAAATCGTTTGAGTTAAGGTTATTAGGTAGAGCGTTCAAAGTGGGCATGATGCCGGGGAGTAGTTTGTCTAGTGTCATGTTTTTTTTGTTTCTGGTGAGTGCCGGTGGTGCACAGGATTGTTGTAGTTTAGGGGTGGTAGTGTCCAAGGAGAATGAAATTAGATGGTGATCTGTCCATATTTGAGGTGAGGTAATAGGGGTGGAGATTTTACAGTTATGGTCAGCAATCCAATCTAAGGTTCTCCCTTTGATGTGCGTAGGCTCAAACACTCTTTGGGTGTAGCCCAATTCAGTTAGAATGCTAGATGCTGCTATGGCTTGTGGGTCATTGATATCATTGAAGCCAATATTAAGGTCACCAAGTAATATTGATTGGGTGGTGTATTTGAGGTTTTCTGAAAGAATGGTCTATGAAGTTCTTGATAGGACCTGGGGGTCTGTATATCAAGTGGAGGTTAATAGTTTGAGAGTTAGCTGTGGGGGTCTTAGTAGACATTATCTCACAAGATTTAATGGTTGGCGAAGGAGTAAGTCTCATCCCAAGCTTAGTTTTGGCAATGATGGTTAGTCCGCCCCCCCCGAGCTCCACAGCTATCCCTTCTGAGGATAGTGTAGTTGTCGGGAAGAGCTAGGGATAGTGCTGGGCCTGATGCCTCATGCAGCCATGTTTCTGTTATGGCTAGGAAGTCGTCGTTTTCAGTAGCGATGACTTTGGATATTTCTATGGCATGGGCGACTAGAGATCTAGCGTTTATTAAGGCTCCTTTAAGTTTAGGTATAGGGTTTGTTGGTGGGAGTGAGACAAGGTTTATTGATGCAGTAGTGCAACATTCTTCTCTATTTGTTTGACGGTTGTTATGCCTCTTGTAGTTATGCGAGTTAAGTTTGAGGATGGGTTCAGAGACCATTTTAGTTCGATTGTTGTTGGTTTCATATTTGATAAGAGGATCAAAGATTCTAGCTAGTCGTGCTCGTAATCTTAGGTTTCTCTCGGCTATATTACATTGTGTCATAGGTTGTTGTGTTGTTGTAACTGTAAAGGGCGACATCATGTGTAGTCCCAGTACTATGAGTAAGGTGCCTAGATGTACTAAGTTGGACAATATAAGGTGCATTGTATAATGTGTAAGGTGTCTTGTATCTAAGTGGAAGGCTAATTAGTCTAATTTCTGAGTGACCAGGCGAAGTAGCGAGTTATAGAAACTGAGTCTGTCGGCATGTCTAGATCATAGGCACAACAGGATAGTAATGCAGTCTCTGTGCGACCATAAGGCACAACAAATTGATAGTGTGGTCTCAATGCGACCATAAGGCACAACAAGTAGTAATGTGGTCTCTATGCGACCATAAGGCACAACGAGTAATAATGTGGTCTCTGGGCAACCATAAGGCACAGCAAGTAGTGATGGGGTCTCTATGCGATCCTAAGGCACAACCAGTAGTAATGTAGTCTCTATATGACCATAAGGCACAGCAAATAGTAGTGTGGTCTCTAAACAACCATAGGTACAACAAGTAGTAATGTGGTCTCTGGGCGACCATAAGGCACAGCAAGTAATAATGTGGTCTCTGGGCGACCATAAGGCACAGCAAGTAGTAATGTGGTCTCTATGCGACCATAAGGTGCAATCAGGGGTGGTCTATATGCGACCATGAGGCACAACAAGTAGTAGTGTGGTCTCAGGCGACCATGAGGCATGAAGTAGTAGTGTGGTCACAATGCGACCATAAGGCACAACAAGTATTAGGTCTCTATGCGACCATAAGGTACAATCGGGTGGTTTATATGCGACTATAAGTCACAACAGAATAGTAATGTGGTCTCTGGGCGACTATAAGGCACAGCAAGTATTAATATGGTCTCTTTGCAGCCATAAAGGTATAATCAGGAGTGGTCTATATGCGACTATAAGGCACAACAGAATAGTAGTGTGGTCTCAGGCAACCATGAGGCATGAAGTAGTAGTGTGGTCACAATGCGACCATAAGGCACAACAAGTATTAGGTCTCTATGCGACCATAAGGTGCAATCAGGGGTGGTCTATATGCGACCATGAGGCACAACAAGTAGTAGTATGGTCTCAGGCGACCATGAGGCATGAAGTAGAAGTGTGGTCACAATGCGACCATAAGGCACAACAAGTATTAGGTCTCTATGCAACCATAAGGTACAATCGGGTAGTTTATATGTGACTATAAGTCACAACAGAATAGTAATGTGGTCTCTGGGCGACCATAAGGCACAGCAAGTATTAATGTGGTCTCTTTGCGGCCATAAAGGTATAATCAGGAGTGGTCTATATGCGACTATAAGGCACAACAGAATAGTAGTGTGGTCTCAAGGCGACCATGAAGTGGCACAAATGGTGGTAAGGTCTCTGAGCAACAAAGGGTACAATCAGTAGTAATATGGTCTCTAAGCGTGGGGCACACCTGGCTAGACAATGCAATGTAAGTGTACATAGGCTAAATGCAGATTGTGGATGGAGCCTACATAGCATACAGTAGACAGCAGTGATGCATTCAAGTAAAGGTCATGTTATTGCAGTATTCCACCTGAGTTCCTAGGTACAATTGGACAGACAGCAGTACTGCATTCACAAACGGATAGGTTAAGGCAGAATTTCGTCTAGATTTGAAATATGCTAGGGCGTTTACTTAGCGTAGAGTGGACAGCAGTGATACATTCAAGTAAAAGTCAAGTTATTGCAGTATTTCACCTAAGTCCCAAGGTGCAGTGAGTAGATAACGGAGCACTAGCGGTGGATATGCGCTCAACAGGATATTGTACTGTATTTTAGGCTGTAAACGCTACAAGAGGACATGCAGATTTCAGTGGGGGGAAGGTGCATGAAATATTGAAGCACAGTTATAGGACGAATGAAGGGTGCAGGTGCCGACGCTTACAGCTCCTGTGGGTTAGTTAGTCCAATATAAGTCTTATGTTGTACCTGATGTAGGGATCTCTGGAGTTCCGTGATTGTCGGCTATGAGGCAGAGGTTCCGGCCGACGGCCCGGAAAGGCACGGACAGGCTGGGACAGGGTAGATGGCCTTCGTGCAGGCCTTGGTGCATAGGCCTGCTACGCCTCCCGGCTTGGAGGATTGGCTGTGCAAATACTTGGATGGGCCAATCAGGCGGTGCGGCCGGCAAAGCACGCCTGTTTACGGGGACGATCAGCTGTTGTGGCTGGGTCGTGAAGTGCGGCCATCTTGGAATGGCGGCGGTGTTCCCGACGTGGAATAGTGATCGGGTCTCAAGATCACTTGGAGGCACAAGATCACTTAGATGCGGCGTTGCGGGCAAGCAGAGGAGGCTTGCTTATTGTAAAATCGGGCAAAAATTCAGATTGCATTGGAGGGAGCCAAATGCGGTGGCAGCGCAGGGAATTATAGTGAGCCCACGGGCTTACCTCTGCGTATGGGGGGAAGCTCCAGCTTCACCCCACCAGACGAGGGACTGCTCCAGCAGTCCTAGATGCTCCTGCTCCCCTCGATCCTAGAGGAACACAGGCTGAGACAGGGTAGATGGCCTTGGTGCAGGCCTTGGTGCATAGGCCGGCTACGCCTCCCGGCTTGGAGGATTGGCTGTGCAAATACTTGGATGGGCCAATCAGGCGGTGCGGCAGGCAAAGCACGCCTGTTTACGGGGACGATCAGCTGTTGTGGCCGGGTCGTGAAGAGCGGCCATCTTGGAATGGCGGCGGTGTTCCCGACGTGGAATAGTGATCGGGTCTCAAGATCACTTGGAGGCACAAGATCACTTAGATGCGGCGTTGCGGGCAAGCAGAGGAGGCTTGCTTATTGTAAAATTGGGCAAAAATTCAGATTGCATTGGAGGGAGACAAATGCAGTGGCAGCGCAGGGAATTATAGTGAGCCCACGGGCTTACCTCTGCGTATGGGGGGAAGCTCCAGCTTCACCCCACCAGACGAGGGACTGCTCCAGCAGTCCTAGATGCTCCTGATCCCCTCGATCCTCATTGGAAACTCTTGCCCACAGAGCCCCGACTAGCGGCACTGCTCCCCGACTCGGCCCCCTTGCGTGCGGTGGGGTTGTTGACAGCAGCCGCGGGGTCCATGTTTTGGGAAGCCATGAGGAACAAGAGAGTTTTCAAATCACAGGCTGGTCAAGGTCGACGGACTTGATGTACAATGCTCGTCGGTCGTTCTTCTTACTGCTCATACAACCCCACCAATCTATTGAAGCTGGCGGCAGGCCCGACCACCAGCGACATCATAGACAAACTGCCAGCTGACTCCATCGACACTATTCAAGGCTTAAAAACTGCCCTGGCCACATATTTCACACGACATACTAGTCAAGAGTACAGGAGACACGTGTTTCACACTACCAAACAGCAGAAAGGTGAACCCAGGGATGCCTTTGTGAAGAGACCACGCATCAAGTTGGAACAATGTAACTTTAAGAATTACTCGAACATGGAGGCCTTGCAATCACAGATAATTGCAGGGTGTGAATCTCAAAACCTCAGGAGAAAGCTACTGCACAAATCCAGAACACTAGAGAAAATGCGGATGTTGGCGAGAGCAGCACTAGCGGTGGAGTCACAAGTGGGAGCCATGGGAAATCCTAAGGTTTCGCAATTGCACCCAGAGACGATTCAAAAATTGATGGGGGCGACAAGGACCCCAGGTGAGCCATTTTGCTGCAAATGTGGGTACGGATTTCCCCATGACAGCAGGTGTCCGGTGATAGGACAGAGGTGCTCAGTGTTTGGTGGGGGGGGGGAACACTTCAAAATCGGTATGTCGAATGTCCAGAAGTCTGCGGAAAGGGGAAAGTGAAGGTGGTGGCAAGACCATGCCCAGAGAGAAGGCGCCAACCACGGCCTCAGAGGCCTCCCAAATTGCAGCCCAGATACATGGAAAACACAGATGAGGGGGTCGACGAGACCATTACTCAAAAGACGAAAAACCTGGTAAACCAAGTGAGAGACCGGAGGAGATACTGAGTCTCATCCTCGAGACCAGAGAGACGATCAAGATGCCATATATCATATTGCGTCTAACATTCACCATCTGAAATGAAAATGAGCACCTCATAGGGAGAGCAACAGAGGAAAGGATACTTACGCACTAGGCAACACATAAGCCACGGAAAAAAGTCTGGTGCTGCTCATGCACCTAAATGAGCGGCAGACGGAGTTCTTGATAGACACTGGTGCTATAGTGAATTTCATAAGTGAGCATGAATACCAGAATCTTCCACAAGCACCCAGACTTCCCCCATCGGAAGTGGATATATACCCTTATGGGTCCAAAACCCCATTAAAGTGCCTAAGTCAATTTGAGGCAAGATGCCAATGCAAGGCGCAGGAAAGGAGGATTCCGGTACACATGATCTACACGTCAACGTAATGTGGGTGCGTTCTAAGCTTTAGAACCGCTGTCGACATGGGTCTGATTCATGTCATGTACAGGTTAATGGTCAACAAATACATTGACACCAGGGACAAGATTGACCAGCTATCTTCAACACTCTTCAAAGGCGTAGGGAAACTACGCAACAGACAGAGCAAGCTTCACATCGATGGGAACATTCAGCCAGTGGCACAGCATTACAAGGGCATTCCTGTCAACGTACAATAGCAAGTAGAGGAAGAGCTCCACAAATTATTGGAACAAGACATTATGGAACCAGCGGTGGGCCCCACATCTTGCGTGTCACTCTTTGTGCCTGTACCGAAGAAAGTCTCTGAAGAAAACTGGGTGTGAGTGGACATGCGACGGCCTAACCAGGCCATCAAAAAGGAAATGACATTTGGCCCCTCGAATCACAGATATGGTACACCTCTTAAATCGTCCCAATGTGTTTTCTAAACTAGACCTGAACAAGGGTTGTCACCGATTGGTCCTGAGCCCAGAAAGCAGCTATATTACCACATGTGTCACACATTATGGATTATATAGGTGCAAGCGCCTGAGCTTTGGAGTTTAGTCGTCGGCAGAAATATTCCAGGCAGAAATACACAATGTAATAAAACATATTCCAAATTGCATCAACTACAGTGATTACATTCTAGCATTTGGCACAACTGTAGAAAAACACAATGATAACCTCTCAAGAGTATGCATGGCATGGGAAGCAGCCAACCTCACTTTAAACTGGAACAAATGTGAGTTTCAGAAGGGAAACCTCTGTTTTTTCGGGCACATCTTCTCAGAGAAAGGAATGATCCCAGATCCTGAGAAGGTTGCTGCACTTAATGTAACACCATCTCCAACAATTGTCTTGGAGCTTCGCGCCTATTTCTGCTGCTAAGAATGAATTAAAGGAAGATGTCAGTTCCATTAAAGCCTCATGTTTTGCAGGGGTCTCTTTCAGAAACCCTCCAAATAAGCCAAATAGCCAGTGCTCCCTGTTCATATCTTTCACTATCTTACTGCATAATCCACATCTTGCACATCTTGCAATCTTCCGCATAGATAGCAAGCAGGTCAGGCCTAGTTCACACCGTATATATAGCTTCTACTGGCACGCAGTTAGCAATACCCAGTGTATTTGCCATAATTTACCCTCCAATCCTTCCAGCCAGCTGACCTGTTTTTCAGCAAAGATCTCCATTCCATAAAGCACACTTTGAACTACGCCAGCTTTATACAGCTTGATGCAGTCCTCAATGGAACTACCTGACTTTCCTGCAAGAAATCCTCTAAAAGTTACAACCCTTCTATTAGTTTTAAGACAAATGTTGCTTTCCAAAAAAGGACTTTTTTATTCCTAATGGAGGCACCCATGTAAAAATACTCATCAATAAGATCCAATGTGGTGCCGGCGAGATCCCAGTGATAATAATATTGTCACCTTCTGCTGGCACTAATTATCATGTCCTTTGTTTTCCCCATATGTATTTGCAGGTTGTTTTCCTCTGCATATTGATGTAATGCATTCAGGGACCTTGGAGTCCAATGGGGGTCTTATCAAATATGACTGTATTGTCGGCAAACGAAAACCAGGAAATGGATGTGTTGCCTACTCTAGGCGGAAAGTGACTACATCCTTCCAATACCTCCGGCATATCTGTCACATAAAGATTATAAAGGAGGGGCGCAAGAACACAGCCTTGATTTAAGCCATTATTCATCGGTATACTACTTAAAAGCATTCTCTCCGAGCTAGTCTTACCTTGACCTAGGTATCTCTATAAATATAATATAGCAGTAACGGATTAATGATATGATATGATATGGCATTCATAACGCACCTATACACAAGTGTTTCAAGGCGCGATCCCCCAACTCCTGAGTTTGCACCATAGATGCGATTTTATTACACTGTCTAAGGCGACAGCGTAATCAATAAAGCATTGATATAATTTGGAATTCCAATGTTGTGGGTGGAATTTATTAAAGTTTCAAGCACCCATAGGTTATCTACAGTGCTCATCCCTTTGATGGAAGCCAGTCTGTTGTGCCTTTAGCAAATGATTGCATAGACGTATATTTACAACAAGGCCAACTAGGCTCGGGCCTACAACAGCAGATTGCCAGAGGGGCGGCATTTTGTTGCAGTTTATTTTCAATGGACTGGTTGTCATTTTTTAAATATAAAAACAATGTTGTTTCCCGGAGTCTGACTGATCCACAACACTGCGAGAAATGATGAGCTGTTTGCAGTCATTCCACTCTGACAGCTAAAGTCATAAAGTAATATTTGCAAAAGCTTTGTTAGGGTGACTTTTGTTTGAATAAAAAAAAAATGTGAAAAGAGCAAACGTGTACCAACCCCAGCGTGCTTTAGGTATTAAGTGATTCAGTCATACAACCCTCACAGACATATATGACAGATATAAAGTTCTTTGGTCATTCTTATCATTATGTTTAGAGTTCTTTCTAATCAATGCACACATACACCGTGTTAAGCAATCACTTTTATATTCAAATACACAACATACATTTTTTTAACAGTTACAGAAATTAGGGTTTTCCGTTCAGAAAAGTAAAGGTTAAAAATGATCAATCATTTTACAATATTATACGCATGCCTATGCTTAAGTTAAACACAGACTTCTCACTGGTGGCACTAAAACAGTTCAGAATCAAGCATTATTTTCCCTCCCTGACCCCACATTTCATAGGTCCGTGGCAGCCCACAAGATGCAAGCATGAAATAGATCATAGAGAATTTAAAATGCCAAATAGTTATTTCGAATGTGCAAGTTAATAAGGAAACCTGTGAAAGGATACCCAAAGCCATAGAAGTGGAAGAACAAAAACTGTGTGCCAAAGGTACACACTGTTTCACAGCTGTAAAGGTGTCCCGTAAAGCTAGCCATTCAGCCATCCTTACAGAAGCTGCTCAATGCTAAGCAGGCAAATGGCATCCCTTCTGGGTTTATCATGTGTCTTTGACATTCTGCTGCACGCTCAGTACTACCAGGAGAACCAACTGCAAAGTATATCACACAATGCATAACTGTGATGCTTATAAGTCATCTTTACATTAATTATATTTAAAATACAAGGTATGACTTTTACTGTAACACAGTAGTTTGAATGACAGCAGGACATCTATATCTATACCCACACATCTCAAAATGTTCCTATGTATTCTACAGTCCAACCAACTCTACAGAGTTAACAAACATTTTAAATTACATTAAATGCAAGCTGGCAAGACCCATAGCCTAAACCACACCCACAAAGGTAATATTGTGCTGGAGCACCCGATCCATTGCTTCATTTTACTCTTGAAGTGTTGGGTATTTGGAACAATTGCACAAACAGCAATGATGTAAACAGTATGTACCACTTCATTTGTTATAAAAGGTGCCTGCATTGTGCAGGTACGAGGAATGCTGTTGCTTCCCACACATGAATGTTCAGGGTCGCCCTTATCCATTATTCCACCGTGAGAAGGCACAGCCAAAGATTCCAAGAACCTTGTCCAACTGTCTTAAATGAGGTGTTTATTCTGAGGCAAAGTTTACAAATTTCACTTGGGGTTTTGCCATATTTCAATGGTGTTCCAGCACAAAGGATTGGAGGTATATTGGCTACTGCTATTAAAATGCCTTTTTTCCATTTTGCCCCCTGCTAACACCAGAGCAGTAACCATAACAAGGGGGTTGTTCTTTTTATTCAACATTTTTATAAGATTTGCCTGTGCCACTTGCATTTAAACTTTACCATTTGACAAGATTTATTGCAGAAATGTAGTTATGTTTCATTAATATTACAGACCAGTCTCGGTGCTTCTCATAGAGTGACATCGGCAAGTTGTGCGACAAAGCATACATTAGCATTGAAACCAAAATGTCCTCATTCCAACCTTCTCTCACTTCTGTCCAGCTGGCAGACGACGTATGTTCTTATCACTTCCTCTAAAAGATTGTTTTTGGACTTAACCGAAGATAGACAATTAGCCATAACAATTACCTTTAGTTCACTCAACTGTAGAACATACCGCCTTCTTCAAATCTTGAGCAGCAGAGATGTGAAAACACTTTCAACTAAAATAACACGGAAAATGACCGGATTGAATTAATAGAGGAAGCAATAACCTTCTAATCCATCCAAACCTAAAATGTCCATGTAATGTTAACAAGCCAAAAAAGGTGGGTGAAAGGGCGTAGTTGGGCGAAACACGGACTTAGTGTTCCGGAAGGGCGGAGTCTGGTGAAGGTGCAGAGTCTGGCAGAGGTGGAGTAAAGTTGGGGGGGGTGCATGCACCTATTTGGGCCTAGGACAGCAGAAAGCCTAACTACACCACTGATAAAGTCCAATATGTATGATTCTCTAATATGAGGTTGCAAGAGATTTTACACAGGCTATCAATCATGGCTAAAAGGAACTAATGGCTTGGATCCAATCTTGACCCCTTTTTAAATACTGGAATGAGTATCGATTGTTTCCATGAAAATGGGATGCATCTCTGCACTAATATCCTACCTTTCAAAAATTATATGCAGAAGATTTGCCAAGAATCCTGGTACCTTTTGTAACACAATATTGGCCAGCCCATCAAGGCCAGGGGCACTTGAGGGTTTAAGGTGTTCGACGAGAAAGAGGATAGATTGAACATCCATCACCATTTCAAAAGAGTGATCTAAGTACTCCTTGTCACTGTCAGTAGTTGACTCTTGTTTGTCATTATTGTATAGGATGTCTATGTGTTTTCTCCACTGATCTCCAGACATTGGATTGATCTCTGCCGGCGCCTTGCCCATCATATGACTGTGACAGAGTGACCAGAATGTCCTTGTATCATTAGACCTGTCAAAATGAGTTAAGTGGAAAGCTACCCCTCCCTTGGATCTCCAGTTACAGTAAAGCCTCTATTTCTAATGCATATACAATATTTTTAAAAAATTTACTATGCCTTTTTGTTCCTTCTTTTTAAGATCCCAAGGTAATTTGATGTTTTCCTTGTTGAGCATTTTCTACATGTATGCAAACCATTTCCATGCTTATGGTTCACAACAGACATTACAAACATTTAACATAATTTTCTTCGCACAGTAGGGATCCGGACTATTGGCCTTTCAAGTTGGGGTTAGCAAATATTCAGTACAATGTTTTTGAAGGTTGCTGTTCCACAACCAAGGTCGGAATTTCAGGTCTAGTGGGAAGACTTTTGTATCTCACTTTACCCTATCTAGGCAACAGTCTATTTTCTTCAGTTTCGGTTGCACAACATAAACCTTAGTGCCACCTAGTGGTCTCCTTCAAATGTACTTAGTTACCACTGTTCAGTTTTTATTGTTCGGATGTTACTTTTTGGTAGATGCATCGACACGGGGTGTTTCGGCCTTTAACGGTAATGGTGTGTACATCCAAGCAACCATACCAAGGGCCTCAACACGACTTCGAAGGTAACCCTTAAAATTGGCGGTAACGCTATTAGCGCCAATTTTAAGGGTCCGTCGGATCACGATTCGAAATACTGCCGGCGCAAGTACAGCCGGAGCAAGTACAGCCGGCTGTATAAGCGCCGGTCATAACAGCGCCAGGAACCATTCGCACTAAAACATCAGCAATCACGAGTCCGGCGTAGGCGCTATTAGTGCCAGAAAAGCGGCGGATAATCCACCGAAAATACCTCCAGCAAAAAGCTGGAGGTAACAGAACACAGGCCACAGCAATAAGGGCCCAGGTGGAACCAATGCAAATCAAAGACCTACAAAGGAGCTACCCATGCACAACACATCCTCCCCAACACCATTACACCAGCAGGAGCAGGGAGGAGACAGCAATCAGGGCCCAGGTGGAACCAATGCAAATTAGAGCCCTACAAAGGAGCCACCCATGCACAACACACCCTCCCCAACACCATTCTGCCATTTGGAGCCGGGAGCCTTGATGTTGAGTTCTACCTGCTGCGCCTCGAGCTACAGAGGCCAGCCAACCAGGCCAGGGCCCTGGGAGTGCAGGGGGCAGTGGGGATGAGGAGAAGGAGGAGGAGAGCAGCACCAGCAAGGCGGCCAGCCATCCCCAGTGTCAGGCCAACACCTTGGGCCCTGACTGATGGCCAGTTGGTGACAGAATATCGGCTGGACAGGGCAACCATCACCCAGTTGCTGGACACAATCCAGGGTGACATTGGCAGTCGCATAGCCACCAGCACGGCAGTACCTCCCCTAGTGAAGCCCTTGTCTGTGCTACAATTTCTTGGGACTGGCAGCTACCAACATACCGTTGCCATGATGCATGGAATGGCCCAGTCCACACTCAGTGCCATGCTGGGACAGGTGCTTGATGCACTGTTGAATCATGTGAACGAACACATTGGATTGCCAGCCACACAGGCACAGGTGCACCAGCTGATGGGTCAATTCTATGCCATTGCCCAAGTCCCGAATGTAATAGCAGCCCTGGACTGCACACATGTGGCACTCGTACCACCCCAGGCACATGAGGCTGCCTACAGAAACCATAAACAGTACCATTCCCTCAACGTGCAGATGACATGTGGACCTGACCTCACCTTCAGCCACTGCTGTGCCCGCTACCCAGGATCCACCCATGACTCCATGTTCCTGCGCAACAGTACCCTGCCGGCGTACATGGAAAGGCACCGTGGCCAAAACACATGGCTACTGGGTGAGTACAAATGTATACCATAAAGCATGTCAATCCACAACTGATGGTGCCTGTCACAGAATCCATTATTCCCAATAGGCAGCAGCATTACTGCAGCATTCACATTCAAGCACCTTGCACGATAAACCTTGGACATGTCCAACACAGCAGAACACACCCATGCAGGATGTAAGACATGTGGCGGCACAGTGACATATGGAAGCCCCACCACAATAAAGCCTCCTGTGTGAGTAGCACCATGGCTCCCAACACTGAGACAGTACAGAAATCCCACCCTGGCCATCCGGCAGTAATGAAATTCCAAACCATAAGCTGGCACATCCACAAATGCACCACACATAAGTAGGCCGAGTAATGACAATGTACATCCCACAAATACTGTCCCCAAAATGGCCAGGGAAATGCATGGAGAACAGTACAGAATAGTGACGACCAGCAAATGCAACTGTAGCCAAATGGATTTGCAATGACACATGAGGCAGCCACTTCTGTCATGCAGAAGTAGATGGAAGGGCCCCCTTATCCTGCGACAAGTGAATGAGTACTGTTACATACAAAAACATAGTCGTCCCAAGTGGAGAGTACCCCATTGATTCTATCGTGCCCATAGGACAGCACACTCCACAATATCATAGGCCAAATGACAAATATGGCAAAATCACACTGATGACAGAGCACTGTATACCCAATGGATTTACCGTGTCCCCATACAGGCTTTCTCTCCCCTGCAGGTGATTCTGGATATCCCCAGTACACGTGGCTCATGACCCCTGTGCGTCACCCACACACGGCGGCGGAGCGGGCATACAACCTTGGCCATGCCCGTACATGGATATGCGTGGAGAGGGCATTTGGACTGCTGAAGGCACGCTTCCAGTGCCTCGACCGCACGGGAGGGGCAATGATGTATGCACCAGAAAAAGTTGGCAAAGTTTTACTGACATGTGCCATGCTGCACAACATCTGCTGTCGCAGAAATGTGCCTCTGCCCCCTGATGCTCATGTGCAGCCACCTGAGGATGGTAGTTTGGGCGATGAAGTGCCAGAAGGTGTTGAACATGCACTAATGATTGGGCTGAGGGAGGGGAGGTTGGCAAGACAGGGATTGATAGATGGATTCTTTTAGAAATGGGTGATGGGGAAATTGGAAATATATCACTTCAACATTAAATTGCATTAGTAACAATCACTACTGTCCATGCATTGTGATTTTTCTAACGTGATTTATTTTCCGTCCAACAAAGCCCCCTCCCCCAGTAAACACCCAGCACACAATCCCCCCTGCCCCTAGTGAACACCCAGCACACAATCCCCCCTGCCCCCAGTGAACACCCAGCACACAATCCCCCATCCCCCCAGTAAACACCCAGCACACAATCCCCCCTACCCCCAGTAAACACCCAGCACACAATCCCCCCTCCCCCCAGTGAACTACCCCCAACTGTGCAGATAGGCACATGTGTCTTATCAGGGCACCAACAACGATGCCATGCACCACTAGGATGGTCGTGGGCGCTTTCCTTTTCCGGGCCCCTCTGGTGTGTGTTCCCTTAGGTAGCGCATGGACCCGCGCCTAGGAGATGGCTCGAGGGATCCCTCCGTGGGTGTGGTCGATGTCGAAGGGACTGAAGGGCTGGCCATCATGTGCTGTCGCATGAGGTTGTTTCCCTCCCTTGCTTGCTCAGAAGTGCTGAGACTGCCTCCATCAACTCCCTCACTGAAGCCTGTTAGGGCAGCGGTACATTGTTCAACAACTGTGCGTGTGCACGCATTGTCCCGCGCTATATATTTGCACCCATGCCGTATAGATGCACTGACAGCCTTGATGTGCCGGCTCTGCACCTTGGCCATTGATTCCACCCTGGCCTGTTTTGCCTCAATAATGTCGAGTCGGCCCATCACTGCTGCCCCAATGACGAAGGGCACCCCTGGTGTGTCTTGTGTTGGCCTGCGACTTGTGTGCTGTCGGGGGGGGGGCTGCATGGCGACATGGTGCCAGCTTGGACTGGGCTGCCTGGCACAGAGTGCCGGTTTTCTGGGCTGCCATATGATGGCCTGTCCACGTCCGGCTGTGGTGTGCAGACACGACGCACAAGCACATGTCGACTTGTGTGCCTGGACTTGGGATTCCCTGGGGTGTGACCATCCCTTCGGCATCACTGCTTCCGGGAGAGTGCTGTCCTCTGGCATGATGGCCACGTGGAGGTGTTGCTCCCACGTCGGGCTCAGATCCAGCCTCTGTCCCTCAGCATCGGGGCTGTGACTGGTGGCTTGGGGCAAGCTGGCGGTGGCCTCCCTGCGGCCATGTGGCTGCTGCTGCTGTCTGGTGGGGCTGCGTTGGGGTGAAGCGGGTGTTGGCCTGGGTCGTCTCCCTTCCGTACGGCCTCTTTGTGGGGTGGTGGTGCTGGTGGAGGCGCGCTGCCGTGGGCGCTGTGTTGGTGTGGTCTCCTCCCCATCATCTTCGTCCCGTTGGGATTGACGTGTGCCTTTGGGGTTCATAGGGTGTGGTTTGAGTTCAATGCTACATATATTTGTGTGATGTAGTTCATGCCAACAAGTGTGATTGAGGACAGTATCAATCACGCATTCAACTTGCATTCTGTTCAGTCGCCATGTGGTGCTTCTTGTGAGTGTGTATGGAGGTACACTGCATGGGAATGTTGGAGTGACAAGATTGCATGCGTGGTTGGGGTGCACTGCGCTCTGGGTTTTGGGGGTGTATTCATGCACACTCAAACTCTACGTAGCTGTCCTATGGCTATGGATGTCTATCCCCTACCCCTGTCATTCATGCACTGCACGTGCAGGGTCGTCTAGGCAGCACTACGGTTCAATGGATGTAGGCCTCACTTATGGGTGTATGCAGTACCTCACACATTTCTTCGCATTCATTCACTCAGGGTCTGCATGTGTGGTACTTTCAGCTGCATGCATTTGGGGGTGGGACTCACCTGCAGTTGGGTCGATGCCAGTGCCTGCCTCCGCTCCACCAATGCCCTCGATGGTGCCAACATCTATCAGGGCTGTCATTTTCTCCTCCCAAGGTGTGAGTTTGGGTGGGGGTGGTGGTGGGCCTCCTCCAGTGGCCCTATTTGCACTCCGGTGCTGTAACAGGATGCCACGGACTCGCACGCGCAGGTCGTTCAGGCGCTTGCGGCAATCCTCCCCATCCCGGGGCACGCGCCCCACAGCATTGACCCTTTGGCTGATTGATCGCCGAATTTGTGCTCTGCGCTGGCCACTTGTTTTGCACAGCTGCAGCTCCTCGTGGTGTATCTCGGCCTCCTCAACCAGTACAGTTAGCTCCTGGTCACTGAATTTGGGCTTTCGCACCCTGTCCAGGGCGGTCTTGCCCCTAGTGCGCTCCTGAGACATGTTTTGGGCTTGGATGGCGTGGATGGCTTCCAGGGGCTATGATATCCGACGGATTGTGATTTCCAAGATGGCTGCCGCTTTATTTCCCGTTCCGATGGTGACGCGTTACCCGCGCGCTATGAGCGCGATATGGCGGTAGCGCACGGTGTGCTGGATTTAAAGGTTTGCGCTATTCGCGATACCGCCATGGACCGGGCCACGTGCACGATAACTCGTGATCTGGCGGATTATCTGCCGGGGGCCTTGGCGTTAGTGCTATTTACGTCCGGCGGATAATCCGCCGCATTACCGCCGAAGTCGTGATGAGGCCCTAAGTGTGGTTTTCATTAGGCCTTCATCAGGACGAATGTGGTTCAAAGCACGATATGAATCGAAGTTCTAACCCTTTGTTCAATGGTGGATCTGGTGGTTGCTTCAGATCGGGGGATATTTCTATTCCTTTTCATGATTAAATCCTGAGACCGTTAAAGTAAACTCTGGTTTCAATTCCTCGAGCCTACCACTGTTGCACAAATACTTGACAGTGTCGTATTCTGTGTTCTTTCGTTCTGCTGTCCGCACGGTCTCTGGAGGGCTAACATTTTGTTTGATACTTCTGATGCTTTGATTCATTTCTTGCTTTTTGGGTTATAGCTGCATAATACACCACCTCAGAGGTCTGCCTTCTGTGATGCATCCTTTGCCTATGTAGATCGCTAGCCAAAAGAGTGTGTTCAATTCCCATAAAGATCTCTGTATGACTCAAAAATACCAGTCCTTTGAGTAGCCTTGTTAACGTTTGTGGTGGTCCATACCACCCTGTTGCACATTAACCTGGAAATTGCCTGCTATGCATTCAGTGTCATCACCCCCAAATCTCCCTAATTTGAATTTTAATATGCGATGAACGCTTTAATTATTGTCGCTATATATGAATTCTTTGATGTTACGCTGTCCGTAGGATACAAATATATAATCAATAATCAATCCTGGAACAAGATATGCCATTAGACCATGTATAAGAAGTGGATCCATTCTCAGTAACTCCCCCATCAAAGTCAACCATTGCACTCCTTTGACAATTTGAGTTAATTATACTTTCTGTTGCTGTCCACAATCATCATCATTTTCCATTGTCCAATATTGCACCGACCTTCCGCTTGTGTCTCATTTTTCAACCAATACCACTTTGGTAAATCACAATATGAATTTAAATCTCCAGCGACAATACATGCAAGTCTGGGATGTGTATGTGTCCATTCTTTGTGAACCTTGCCAATGACATTTGTAATACAGATGGTCAAAAAGCCCCAGGGGGTGGGTGGCCATAGACATTTATAAGTAATAAGATAGGTTGAGGCTTAGTTATAATATCTGCAATAGTTGCACATATTACATTGTTATGTGTCCATCAAGGAAGAAAATATTCTAAGATCAAACAATTAGTAGTGTCATGATCACCAACCAGGGACATCCCCTGGGGCAGCCAAGTGACCCAATAAAATTTCAGGTGGGAAGAGGCTGTACTACCTTGGTGCACAATTGGCTTTCACATAAGCCTTGTTGTGTAAAACCTCCCTTCCAACATGGCAGCACCTTGAAGACAAAAGCAGACCCCCAGCACGGCCGCCATCCGGTCCAGATAGCCCATGATCTAGGCCCGCTCTATTTTACAAGGGCACTGGACTCAGGGCTATTTAAACCCTGCTCTGTACCCCTGTTGCATTTTTGGACTGCCACCCTGAAGGCAGTAGTAACACGTACCGGTGATCCTTTATGGACTTGAGACCAAAACTTGTCTGTGGAACGTTGACTGGCAAAGGTTGGAGGGGCTCGTTTGGAAGAGTGTGTTCTGTCTCCCTATGAGCCTCTCCATGTCTACATTGAGATATGAATTGGGCTTACGCTCACTAAAATCTCAGGCAGTTTGTAAACTAATTTCCCTCGTGCGCCTAATTATTATTGCACAGGAGGACACCATATACTCTGACATCAAGACCCATCTAGCAGCAAAAAAATCTAAATGACTATTGCTTCTGCAAGAAAAATCGATGTAGGGTCTGGAAAAGGCAGGAACAGACCTGGAGACACTGATGCATAACCCTCTGAAGGCAAAAAAGAGCCTAAATGAAATAGATTGGATAGCCACAATCGACAAGATGCATTCCCGAGCTCCTGAAAATCTTTTCCTAAAAGCAGAGAAAAAACAGGGAGTTATAGCTAATCATCTTCTGAAATTCCCGGACTGGAGGATTAGGATGAACTTTCTCAGAATACGACTGAATATTGCGCACACAGGGGAGGTTCTGTCAGTAAGGGGCAAAGGGGAGAATTTGAACGCTTTATGCAATGTGTGTAAAACCCCCTCTAACCAAACTCTGAAACATCTATTGTTAGAGTGTGAGGGAACTTGGCCTGCAAGACTCTCGTTCTTTGCAAGATTTGGAGTAGACAGAGATGACCACATTACAGAATTATTTTGGGACAGACTAATCTCTGGATATTCGAGCTCTCTGACAAAGGCAGTGGTAAAAGACCTTGGAAAATATGACATTGTGACAAGAAAGAAGAGGCCAAATGTCCTTCCTTGAGATTCTTATGTCTCACGGAAATTATATTTTCATTGAAGCTGTAAATGAGCCTGAACCACTTTCCCCTCTGTTTGTTAGCTAATATGGATTGCATAGGTTCTTCCTTTTTTCTCTTCTCTTCCTTCTTTTTGGGAATTTTTTAATATTTAGATTTTTATCTATCAGATTTGATTAGTTATGTTAAGTGGATTAGAAAAGTATGATCGTGATTTCATATTTATTTTTTAGTATTGTGAATGGAAATTAAAACATTTTGTAAAAGGTTTTCATATAACCAAATACAAATAATAAAAAAAAGTAACATGTAATTAGCGCCTGCTTTAAAGGCAAACCTGGACCGCAGCAGACCTTTGGCACTGATACATACCATCGCAGCCAGGAACCCTGAACATGCTGCTGACCTGCTCCGCATCCAGACTCTGCAGCACCACACCACACGGTGAGTCCAGCCTCACTGGGATAAGTACCTGGGACTGGGGAGGGAAGCCTATCTCTGAGGTAATGCCCATCAAATCTATTCAAACCTTTGAAAAATTCAGAAGACACGTCATCACATGGCTACTCAACAAAACCTAACATTACTTACCTGACATCTGGCTTCACTCTGCACATCTACAATCCTATTCCCATTATATGTTTGTCATTTTTCTTTTCTCCCTGTTACATATCACATACCCCTATATGCTTCCCACATACCCTTGCCTATCCTTTGTATCTTGAATGTATCAACTGTACTCTGTCTGTATAAATTGTATCATGTAACCGTCATCTTCACCTTAAGCGCCTTGATACGCCTGTAAATAAAATAAACAAACAAACAAACCATTGTTTCTCGTTTTCAGGGGATAAGGCTAATGGCAAGCAATCCTGGTGTATCTGAATTCCCATCGAAAAACCCTACCCCTTACGCCCAAAACTTGCCTGCGTGCCCTTCCAGAGTGCTGTGTGTGATTTCGGTAGGAAGAGGTGTGGGACACTTCACGAGACATTCGCACGCCCCCGCAACACATCAATTGAGCATTACATTTAGCCCCAATGCTCAAGCTACCACTAGGTCTGCCCTTAGAGGGTTTTTGTTAGCAGATTTACATATAGTTCTATAGCCATCCATATAAAACGTGTCACGCATCGATGTTTCTTGCAACAACAAAAATGTTCACTCACTGCCAGTATACTAGATCTAATCGAATATCAGATCTAGGTATAAATTGCCCTGACATGCCCAGGTACTCACAGCATTGGTGTGTGTGTGTGTGTGTGTGTGTTGTGTGTCCATGTGTGTGTGGGCATGCATGCACAGTGCTGGTGTGCGTAGTGTGTGTGGGGAAGCAGTGTGGGTGTATGTGACCCATGTGCGTATGTGTGTTGTTGCAGTGTGTGTTTTGTGCATGTTTGTAGGAGCAGTGTGTGCAAGACAGTGTTTGTGGAGGAAGAGTGTGGGGAGGCAGTGTGGGTGGGAAGTGTGTGAGGGCTGTGCATGTGTGGGATGAGTGTGAAGTGGCAGTGTATGTGGAAAGGATCAGTCTTTTGAGCTGGTATGGCACAATAGTAGGCAAAGAGATGACAAATTCACTGCGAAGTAGGGTGGCCAACTTTACAAAATGGGTTCACAAGACACTTTAGACGTGGTAGCGCATTCGAAGTGGTCTGCAGTGCACATGGTTCCATACTGTGTAATTCACGTACCCACCCCATCCACTTTTTTGGTAAATTTGTGGCAGATGGAATTTTTAACTCATACACAGTGCAAAAAAACTGTAGGACCATTATAGATGCAGGACACTCATCTGTTAGAGCTTTGTCCAGGCCCTGTGGGGAAAAAATATATGCAAACATCCTAATTTGCATGCGCGTTGATACCTACATAAGTAAGTGACTTCACTTCACAGAAAGGGCATTGCAAAAGGCATCATCAGTCTTTGATACTTAGAAGGCACCATGGGATGTGACTGTACTCTTGTACCTTGAAGCATCTCTTGTGATATATGGGATTACCAATAAAGATCTCAGGCCGAATAACCGGACAGACACAAATGATATGGCAAAATACTACTCTATTTTCAGTTCAATAAAGCAGAGCAAACTGGGAGACATTAGACTGATGCTTGCACACTCACACACAAACTTGATTATACAGAGGTTTTATACCCCACTATTCATCATCAATGACGTCATCCTATGTGGCAAACTGGAAAACCTATTGAAGGGAGGGATTGGTTAGGGGAAAATATGTACCTATGGTATACATAGGGGATAGTACATCATTTGCTGCCTCTAATCTGTAAGGCACGCCTTGAACTACCCCTAAATACGAATAATACTGATTATAGCAGAGAAAAGTACAGCAGATTGCTCTATGCAACATTGTATAGCAGGTTACCCCATAGACCCTCTGATTGATTGGCATTCTCACCCAACCATGGACTTTCAGCTTGTTAACAGTACATAAGCAAAATGAGTCACCTCAGATTACTCCCCACCTTCCTAAATAATCCATTATCTCTCATCAGTCCAGCCATAAACCAACGTTTCCCATCCTTGGTTGACCTTATAGCCCGCTCTCTGTTCTGGGACATTTAAGGGAGTGTAAGCACATCACTATCTTCATCTGAAGCTTAATGAATAATACCCCTTGTTTTCAACGTCTGAATCACGTGTGAGGAGACTGCAAATTTGTTTATTTCGACCTCTTATTTACTGTTATTTGATTTAATTATACTGGGTGTTCTTGCTACTCTTGGCCTCTAGAGACTTGCTCACTCCATCTTTTATAGACGTTATACACTTTTAATTGTCTAATACTTGGCTCTTGCAGATGTTTTCTTCTTTTTTAATCTAAGAGAAATATGTTTTACGTACATGTCTTATCCATCCTCCTCCCCTTATGCCTTGTGATTTTTCCGTAAAATAGCATCCTTGATCCCAGGCCAACATAGACTCATCTTTATTTTGCACACAAAACTGTTTGTACATCATCTCCTGACTCTGCAACCCTGGTCTGTCTCTGAGGTAGCTAGATTGAATCTTAAAACAAGCCGGCATCCATCTTCCCATTATGGCTGTCCTAGCCACATTATATTTTCCTCTATAGCAAGCTTCTATATGTCTCATCTTTCTTGCGTTACTGCATATTTACACTTGTTGGTCAGCAAGTTACTTTATCTTCTTTGCATATATGGTTACGTTATAATTTCTGATGTATTTCTCCTGTTGCTTCAGTTACATCTTCACGCTTAAAAATTTTCATATTGTTTCAGTATGTCTTCATATATCTGATTCATGACATCACTCTGCCCTCATCAGATTTCACTCAGCACTTCATGATGTCCATTGGTGTATGCTGACACCCTTCCACTCTTTCAGTGCAAGGGTACATTTGGTGTGGTTGTCTGAGTGCATATAGTCTCTCGTACACCCAATGCGGTATAGGGACAACATATGGGGCCCATATAAGGCGCTTCTCCTGCTGTTCCAATATGATGGCAGTGAGGGGCAGGAGCTATAGAAAACAAATCCACCTGCTCCTCTACATTCTGCCTTCTGCTCGAGTTCGCGACCATATTTTCCTCCTATTCAATACCTTTTATCTTCTCTTCATACTGCCATTTCTTTGGGATCTATATCTTCGTCACCCCCCTCAGGTGACCTGCATTCTTCATATGTTCATCCACACTCATGTGACTGCAATCTCCTGATGGTAGACAGAAGATCCAACATCCTACATATTTTTTATGATCCTTAGGGTAGTAGAACTTAGATCTTGGAGGTGCCAGGGTGATTTTCTTTATATGCTCAAGGGTACGTTCCTCATTTTGCATTTCACTATCAGCTCCAGCATCTATATCAATCATTATCTTCATCCCAATAGCTTTCCTGGCTGTTTTATGGGAATTGTCCCAAGACAAAATCCTAGCAATACCAACAATAGTATTGCTCCAAGTATTTTGAAGGCCAGGTTGGGATCCACGACAATACACATAAAAAAACAGTAATCTCCTGCTGTCACATCAGCTTCATCTTCCATCTTCATATGCAGGGTTGTCAGCATAGTTATTGCTTCTGTCAGGGTTCCATGTTCTAGATCATGAGATGGAGTTAATGTGCAGCAATAAGCCCCAACCATGGCGCACATGCCCCCTTCCATTACTCTAATTAGATCCAGGACATACCTGTCCTGGAGAGTCATCAACCTGATGGCTCTTAATTCTTCTCTATTGCATAAAATCCTTGCATTGAACGTTTGTCACAGCTCCAATCTTGTAATCTGCAGCCACTTGGTATTTACTGCTGTCTGGAGTCCTGGCATAAATATAGATGTCATTATCATTGCTGTCTTGCTGAACAGTATATGCTCATCTGGAATATCTTCATAGGCCTTTATTGATTATGATGAGAAATAATTCTCTCTCTTCAGCCAGCGGATGCTGAGTGACCTCTTTCTCCTCTGCTGTTAATTCATTCTTGGAAATCCATCAATATTGAGATCACTTTGAGGAATCACTAATGCTGCAACATGTATTACTACAATAGAGCATACTCCTCCACAATTCTCAGGCAACTGCATGTAAGCTCTGGATCCAGAGGCCCAATATTGGCCCATCAATCCTGCAGTTCCTCCATTCATTACTAGGACCTCGATTATCTGCCCACATCCTTTGTTTTCTCCACCCGTAACCAGGCCTTTATTCTTGAAGAATGTTGTTGCATCCTTTCGTTGTATTATAGATACTGGTCCTGCTTCATTGTTGACCCACGTTAGTAACTTAGAGTACTTGGCCCATGATTCTAGGCATCTGTCATTCACCATTTGCAAAGCCCACTAGTTCCTTCTTTAATAACTGTGCAGGGCAAGATAATAGTCCTTCTTCACATCTGGTACTGGTGGCAACACACCAATATACCAATAGCTGAGGTCTCTCCCAGCATCCTGGTTCTCCTGATATTTCAGTCATATATGACCAGTCCATCTTCTTCATCTCAACAACTTTTATTCATTCTTCAATCTGGGATGGATAAATATGTTTTTTGATTGTACACCCCATTCCACTTTCCATTCTCCTTGTTCTCACATAAGTATCTTCATATGGCAATGTCCCTCTTGATCACCATCGTAAAGTTGCCCATTTCCCTTTCAATTGCCCTCTGCTTGTCCATGCTGCTAGATGACTGAGACATTTTGCATTATGTGCAGGCATTTCTTTGGCAATAACTGTCCTTGCTACACTCATGGTATACAGTATTAAGGAACAGACAAGCAGCTTTCATCTGACGTCCTCTCTCCCACCTCCTTCGTGTGCTGATACTATAAGTTATTTTTTAAATGAGACGAATTATGAAGATATGTATTTATATCTCCATGATCTGTCTCAATATCCCATTTAAATCGAAATAGGTACCTAGTAAGATTATAAAAAATGCTGTTCGTACTATGATTGGGGGCAATACTAAATGTTTCATTGTCCCCCACCATGTCTGTATTGACTTTTATAACATGTCTAAACACCATAATAATCAGGAGGAAAACACAAACCATAATAGAGAAGGATATCACAATTGTTATTCCATGAAAACTCATCCATTTTCTTGATGGCAGTGAGCCTCTTATATTCTGAAACCTCCTCACCTTTGCTTGGACTTTTAATATATAACTCTGTAATTCTTTGTCGATGACACTGTTATATCAAGAACTGCAAGCTAATTGCTATAATTATTCAGAAAATAATGTGATTGTTCTTAGGATTGCCAAAAAACATTACAATGTTCACGTGTCTTCTTACTAAAGCTGGATAAAACTGTAATATATAGGTAAAAACAGCATACAAGAATGTGTGTATTGTTATAAAAATGGGTAGCATAAGAGATAAAATGTGCTTCTTTTCTTTCGGCTTAGGGATTTAAAAACATTGGCCTCATTACAAGTTTGAAGTTCTGGAAACAAGGGTGCCGGTAAGCTCACCGGCACCCTTGTTTCTGGACCGGAAAACTACTTGTCTGCCTGCCGTGGCTGCTGCGCCTGACAGGTTGGACCCTGCCAGGTGCAGCAGCCACAGTAGGCAGACCGTTCACAAAAGCACCAGCACCATTAACAACGGTGCCAGCGCTTCTAAGTCCCCTCTCCCATAGAATTCTACAGGACTCTATGGGAATGGGGACCTACATTTTACCGGCGCCTGAATTCCCGGCCCACCGGGCTTGTAATCTCCTGGTGCCACCGGGATGTCAAGCGCTGGTAAAATGTTACGAGTCCAGCAGCAACCCTACAGTAGCACCAGCAGGGTTACCGCCACACTCGTAATAAGGCCTGTTGGGCCCGTTGGGCCTCATTACGAGTCTGGCAGTAACCATGCCAGTAAAACAGGCACGTTGCCGCCGGACTTGTACATTTTACCGGCACCTGGCTTGCCGAAATACCGGGGCATTACAACCCCAGCAGTCTGGAAATTCAGGCGCCAGTAAAATGTTGTTCCCCACTCTCATAGAGTCCAATGGGACTCTATGGGAGTGGGGAGCACAGAAGCACTGGCACTGTTAATAATGGTGCTGGTGCTTCCGTGAAAGTCTGCCTACCAGGGCCGCTGTGCCCGGCAGGGTGAGACCTGCCGGGCACAGCAACTCTGGCAGGCAGACTCGTAGTGTGCCGGTCCGGTAACAACGGTGCCGGTACGCTTAATGGCACCATTGTTACCAGACTGGCACACTTTTAATGAGGGACATTGTCTCTTTAACCTATCTAAAAAAAAGTTCCAGGATAACTGGAAGTTTATTTATTCCTTAGCAAATTTGAAAGATATCGATCCTCAATTTAAAGCGTTTCTGTGCTCTTCATTGTTCTTATCTTTGCTCTTAGCCATTGAACGAGTCTTAATGCGTGGAACTTCTTCTCTTCCTTCACCGTTGGTAGCTGCAGGAGGGGTTGGGGTCTCTTCTTTATATGGTTTGATATCGTGCAAATGCAGCCAGGCTCGCCTTCCTTTTACGTTAGCAGCTGTGGAGGTGACGTCTTCTACCTTGTAAGGTCCTTCAAAATGGGAGGTACTCCAGGTGCGTACACACATTCATACCAGCACCTGATCCCCTGGATATAGACTGGGTTGCTTTCATAAATCTTCTGAATCAATGGGTTGACTATCTTTGTTACTTCTCTTTGACCCCTCCCTCTGGTGTTTGACCTGTTGAGATATGAAAGAAACACTTGCAGACATTGTTATTAGGCAATCATGCATCTTGTCAACTAGTACCTTCTCTACAGTATGGGCATCTGTTTTTAAGCTAGTTGGAGGAACAAGGGAGGTTCTCATGCAGCTTCCAGTCACCAACTCACAAGAAGTTAAATGGTGATCTGAGCCAGGCTGATTTCTTAGGACATATAAGGCAAGGGGTAGGCAATGTAACTATCCTTTCTTTAAAGTCATTTTAATTTTTGCAATCCTCCCTTTTAACAATCCATTTAATCTCTCACATATGCCATTCACCTGTGGATGGTACGCTGAGGAAGATGTATGCTTAATGCCTAATAGAAGAACTATTTGTTTAAACAATTAATATACAAAATGCTTTCCATTGTCTGACCGCAAAACTTTGCATACGCCCCATCCTGGGAACACCTCATGCACATGGAGCTTGGCAGCGCATGTGGCATCAGGGTGCATGCATGAACCTGCCTCAATCCATCTAGAAAAAGGACATACCACGACCAGCATATATCTGTAGCCATTGCATATCTGCAACATATCCACAAAATCTATATCAAGGTGCTGAAATAGGCCATTGGGTCTAGGGATTGCTCCTCTCACTGTTTGAAAAGTACGCCCTGCAATATATTTCTGGCACACAATGCAATTTGCAATAAACTGTGCCACATGCTCTGGCAAATTTGGTGAAAACCAATCTTCTGCAATTGTAGCAGCAAGAGTCTCTTCAGTTGTATGCGTGGGGTAGCGAAGTTGCCCAGGCACTACCCTTAATAATACTAAAGGCATAACTGGCTTTGAAGTGCTATCCTGCCTCCAAATTGCCTGTGTGGGGGGATAAAGAACACCCCTGTTTCCTCTATAAATCCTGCCCTTCTTTTGGGGCTCAACCTTGTATCTCAATTCTATGTGAAGACTGGAGGCGAGCATTATGCTCCAACTTCTTTAATAACTACTCTTCAGCAGTTTCAACAAAATAACAGAAATAACCAAAAATCACTCCAACTACTCATTTTCTCTTTTCCACATTTGTTTTCTCTCATCGAACTACATTTCCCTCTGATCTCACTGCTTTGTAGTCCTTGGCATTCCCCGCACCTGTCTACGTGTCGCTTCCTATCCTTTACTCCTGCTCTCTTTTCCTTCTCTTTAGCAAGATAAGTACACTCTTACTGGAGAATGATGTAACATGAGCATAATATGTTCGTTTTACCGAAGGAGCGCCAATGAGCTCGGTAGTGAGTTCACGTGTTAGTACAATGGGGTATATTTAATCTGATGAACGTGTTGAGTGCATTTACTTAGCTGCACAACGACGTATAGGTAACAGTCAGAGCGCGATAGTGGAGTGCGTACAACTATAGAAGCACAACTCACGAGTTGCAAGCAGACAGCTGAGGTCGAACAGGGCCCGTGCAACATTACTGGCACGCCTGGGAACCGTTCTACCTTCTTCAAGACCAGACGAGCAAGAGGAGCATGACAGCCCCTCCCTCGCGGGGGTGGAGCAAATAGAGCTGCCCGTCATGAGGTTGACGCAGCACCTCAGTGAAGCGTTACTCGCAGAGAACTTGTGTGCAGTGGTAAACTCATGTACTGGCAGGATAGCTCAGAAGCAACGTGCTCGCCTTGGAAACAAGACGACGTGAAGCAACACAGGTTTGATCCCATGGTCTGCACTTAGAAACCTCTGGGTATTAAGCGTGTCATAAATACGCAACTAAGACATATTCCTGTAACAGCACTTCGAGGCCCCCGGGCTGGGTGAGCGCTTTCAAAATGCAAATAAATAAATAAATAGGAGGCAATTTAACAATTAGCGGATGGCTCCACCTAATAACACTCATCATCACAGCTCATGTAAACAGCAACGGAAGCCCAGAACTTGGTCTTCAGCGAGCGGAAAGCCCACAGGAACGTTCTGCCAAGGTGCAACACCTACAAAACAGCAATAGTCGCAAAGAGGAAAGAATAAGGTGCTAGCCACACAGAAACAAAAAAAAGAGAAAAGAGGAAACAGCATCGATATCAACGCAGCTGTGGATGTTCAATTTCAGGCTGCTTGTTTAGGTATTGGCACAGAGCACCCAGACATTGTGAGAATGTCATAGTATCAGTGGAGCGGAGAAGAGCAGGCACAAAACCTGGCGTACAGCTTCAAAGAGGTGCTAGGAACCCATAGGTGGATGCAGTGGTGCAAAGGATAAAGCACTTACAAGACAAATTGGCTACACTAGAATCCATTCTAAGCCAAACAGATAAAGGCACCGAGTCAGATAAGAGCATGTCCACCAAGGCAAGTGAGAGGGGCCTTCATGGGAGTAACGAGACCCGTAAGAGGAAAGCCTCTCCTGACCCCAAGGTCGCAATTACCGGGTGAAGAAGGGTGCCCCGGAGGCAGCTGATGCTTTCGGAAAGCTGAGTATTGCTTTCTTACAGAAGTCCGCAGTACCAAGCCTCATGACGCCCTCTCCAGGGGAAGACAATATGGGAGATGCAGGCATAGACTCAGAAGAGTCACCAGAAGCCATAGCTTCTTCACAAGATGAAGAGAGCAAGCCGGAGGAGGATTGGGCGAAGCCCACCAGAGACAAAAGAGCCCTGAAAGAAAAACACCTGGAGGGTGATGGAGAGGGGATAACAGATATGTTTAACCCAGAAATATCAGGAACCTCAGGTCTTCGGACTGGCAGCCATCACCCAGGGTGTCTAACTACATGACACAGAGAGTTAGGTCTTGAAGAAGCTGTCAGGAGAATGACTGCCGCGGTATTGAAGGCGCTTACCTGGAAAATACAGTGGGGAGTCGGAGCCGACCATCTGGGAGATGCGTGCCCCTACTCCTCATTGTATATGTGGATGTCATGGCGCCAGTGCCACGTTGCACAGCCGCCATCTATGTGTGGGATCAGGTTACAGATAACTGGAATATCCAATTAGTGCCATAACCAACTATCTAGGTCATGGAATGTAATAAAAATCTATTTAAGGACTCAATAATTACCAAAATGTAATTTTGACTTTTTCAAAGTAGTTTCTCCAAATACAATATTTAAATTGAGTGGACCTCTATAAGGAGGTATATCTGTGGATATTAGTCTGTTGTTCCAAATGTATTGCATTAGTATAGTGCACATGATCATAATTAAGCATATTGGGTGACCTAACGGACCCAAAACTGAAGCGCAGTCCGTGGGGCAACAACACAGAATCACTTCCGTGGAGTGCCTCACTACTGCTGTGAAAATTACCAGGGTGGTGTCTGACCCTAAGGTCAGAGCACTCCCCCTATAGACTGTATCTTTAAAATGCATATTTTCTTGGTGTAGGTGTGGCTCGCTGGGCACCCAATGGTCCCAGGGTTATAGGGTTATTACACTGATGGGCAGGCCGTGGAGCACAGGACGCAGAATCACTTCCGTGGGGTGCCCCACTCCTGCTTAGCATAATGAATAGTGGTAGGAAATTAGCTCATATGGCCCCAAGTGACTAGTAGTCACCCACAATGCCTAGGGGTTCTTGGGTAAATTGCACTGAGTCTGCATTGCGAGTAGCTGGGGGCATTCGACAGTAGTGGAGCGGGAGGGTCAGTGTGTATAGGACTGTGGGTATTCATCTAGTAACGTATAGTAACGTATAGTGTAGGGGCCAGAGTGTAAGGAAATGTGCCCCATCTCCCTCTCTCCATGGGACACTTCAAAATACAGTTTAGAGCACTACCTGTTAGAATTGTCAGCATTGCGGGAGCATCATATTGGGCAACTGTATAGCACATCCACACACAGGTAAGCCTATCTGGCTTAAACATTCATGCACTTGTGACTCAACCAATGTCATCTATGGACTTAAATGCCTGTGTGGCTACTATTATGTAGGGATGATGACAAGGAAGGGTAAAACTTGATGGACTAAGCACAAGTCTAACACACGCACTAAAAACCTTAAATCACCTGTGGCGATGCATTTTGTTGAAGCTAGACACTCTGTGGCTCAATTAAAATGGGTGATCCTAGAGCAGATAAAACTAGGTAACAGAGGTGATATTCAAAAACGACAACTGCAAAGAGAGATTCTATGGGTTGATCTCCTGGACTCACTAAGCCCGAGAGGCATGAACTGTGACTTTGACCTAATGTGCTAAAATAAAACTAAATAAACTGTAAGTGTAACCTATGGACTTACTGATTTCTGGCATCCTTGATCCAATATGTTGTGAGCCAGATCGTGTTGAGTGACAAACCTAGTCCTGAGTCGCCGAACACGGCATTTTATGTTTTATGTTTATGTTTAACATTTGTATAGCGCAACCAGGTACCCTGAGGCTTAAGGGCGCTGTAAAACGTAAAATAGAAGAAATGACAACAAAGACGTAGCCAAATCTGAGAATGGCTCCAGAACAGAAATCATACAGAAACAAAGTCAGGCGTGAAGAAACAAGAATTTTATGCGAAGAGTGCAGTTTTCAGCCCCTTCTTGAATATTTCCATAGAAGATGTGGTCCTTAATATGGAAGCAAGAGAATTCCATTTAGGGGAGCTGCTGATATGAACGCTGAGTCCCTGGATTTTTTTGTGTTCAAGCGTGGCATAGCTAGGGTATTAGAATCGTCCGATCGAAGGGATCTAATGTTGTTTTTTACCATAACTAATTCTTTAAGGTAAAGTGGCATGACTCCATGTATGCATTTATGTGTAATGAGGAGGAGCCTGAAAACAACCCTGGCCTGCACAGGTAACCAGTGTAAACTACGCCGTGCTTCAGATACATGGTCTCTTCTAGATAAACCTTTCACTACTCTAACTGCACCATTCTGTATGACCTGTAATCGATGAACATCAGATAGCGGCAACCCAACAAGGAGACTACAACAATAATCGATCTTTGATCCAATTATAGCCCTTGCCAGTGTTTCGGAATTTGATTCTGAGATGAAAGGCCAAAGGCAGCGAAACAATTTAAGAAAGTATGAGGCCTATGAGACAAGACTGTTCACTTGGGCACTCATATTCAGATTTTTATCAGGGGTTTTCACCTTGCTCATAACCTCAATGTGGCAGCTATCTATAAGAAAATACTTATAGCCAGGTCCTACCTTCTCTAATTTGGGCTCTGTGCCAATAAGTAAAACCTCTGTTTTGGAGCTATTAATGGCTAAGCCATTCAACACCATCAAGTCCTGGATATTTTTGTAAATTTCATTGATTGTTTGTTCATCTTCCACATGGGAACCAGATATGGGGATGACACATTGGGTGTCATCCGCATAATTTGCAAATATGATCCCCTCTTTCTCCAACATCTGGAAGAAGGTGATCATGAATGTTATAAAAACAAGGCGACACGCAAGCTCCTTGCGGGACACCATATGTAAGTGTTGTCGGTTTTGCTTCGGCAGTGTCACTGGCCACTCTATTTTGTCTATTCTTCAGAAAGGAGATGACCCAGTTTATCGCTTCATCCGAGAAATTGCCATTCCTCCTCAACCTGGTGGACAGTATGGTATGGTCCACCAGGTCGAAGGCAGCCGACAAATCCAAAATCATACGGAGTGAGATGTAACCTCCATCCATCCTCTGAAGGAGATGGGATTTGAGTGCTAACAGGGTAGTCTCCGTACCATGATTCAAGCGGAACCCTGATTGATATTTATGATAAATCTGGTTTTTCTCCAAAAAAGTGGCAATTTGATTATAGGCAACTCTGTCCAAGATATTCAACAGAAAAGAAAGGGGTGTTAGAAATGTGCCTATAATTGGACGCAATAAGGGGACAGAGATTGGGCTTTTTTAGCAGTGGAGTGATCCACACCTTTTTTATGTTATCAGGAACTTCATTCGCCATAAGAGAGGCATTAACAAACTTGGTCAGGGCTGGAATAAGGACAGGGGAGCACTCTTTAATTATTAGAGAGGAGCAATAGAACAAAAAGCAACTGCTCTCAACACACGGATCATTAATGCAGAGTCAAACTTCAAAGAGCTCTTTGCCATACTGAAAGAATTGGAAAGCCCCCTACCTATAACCTCTCCTACAAATAGTAGCAAAGCATGGTGTACCACCATACAAAATGCACTAGCATCAAAAATTGACACGCTTCAAAATAAAATTGTAGCTAAAAAAACTTCCCTGGTCAGCAAAAAAAGCCTCTCCATATCATTGGACCTAAACCTATGAATCCAAAAGCAGCATTTAAATTCTCTCTAGTCATTCAAAATCAAGTCCTCGATACCATATCTAATATCAAAGCCTCTAATTGCAAAGGAGATTGCTTCCCAGCCAAACTCGTCAATTTATGCGCTCCTATGCTAGCACCCACCATCACTAAATGTTTTAACGCCTCATTTACCTCTATGGTAGTCCCTGCCAGCATCAAAGAAGCCTGGGTCACTCCATTGCTTAAAAAACCTCTCTCGACCAGGCGATACCTACAAATTATCTCCCAATAACCACTGTCCTGTTCCTGCTTGATAAAATAGCCTACTCCCAAATTCAAAACTACTTGGAAAAGACCACCTCTTAGGTGCCAGACAATAAGGCTTTCGGCCTAACCATAGCACCGAAACGGCACTCTTAGTCTTAAAAATCCAAACGGATATCATTAGGGACTCCGGAAACCTCAGTATTCTCCTACTATTAGATTTATCTGCTGCATTCGATCTGGTGGATCACGACAAACTCTGCAACACTCTGATTACCAATTTCAACTTCTCCCAAGAAGCCACACTTTGGGTTAAATAATTTCTATCTGATCGCACCTCCGGAAAAAGCAAAGGAAAGGAAGCAGCCGGCCCCATCCAAGTCCTGATAGGAGTGCCACAAGGTTCCTGCCTATCACCAACTCTCTATAATGCTTATACTAAGTTACTCTTTGCAGCACTAGATAATATGGGAGTGATCTATACGAATTTCGCCAATGATACGCAGATCCTCATTCCGATCACAGGCAACCATGAGCAAGATACGATCACAGTCAACAAAATATATGCTATTATCCAAAACTGGATGGCAAATAACGGTTTTTGCCTTAATGATGAAAAGACAGTGATCCTCATTTTAGGGTCACCAGCAATAATCAAAGCTCTCCACAGAGATTATAACTCCATGACTATTGACGGCACACCTATCCCCATCCTTCACCAAGCCAAAACATTAGGGGTTCACCTTGACACCAAGCTAACAATGACCAAACATGTCAATGCACTCTCCTCAGCCACGTGCTACACCTCCAAGCTCATTGCACTGAGTCAGACATTTTTGACCCCCAATTTGTTTTACTCTCGCCAGGGCTCTTATCCTGTCTAAGTTAGATTACTGCAACATATTAATGCTAGGGGCCTCCAAATATAACTTTGCAAAACTCCAACTCCTACAAAATAAAGCATTACGAGCAGCATTAGTCATAAATAAATCCGACCATATCTCAAAAATCAGAAGGGAGGCCTATTGGCGCCCTATCAAAACTGGAATCTCCTTCAAAACACTTTGCATCACACATAAGTGCCTGAACAATACAGCTCCCACCTACCTAAACAAGGACATCATCCACATAAAAACTACCAGAGGACTTAGATCTAGCAACAATTCACTTCTCTTCGTCCCCGCTAACTAAGATCAAGGGCAGGGGGCAATAGCTTTGCAGTCTTGGCCCCCAAATTATGGAACACCCTTCCACCCAACATCAGAATTGAACCCTCCCACCGGGTATTCAAAAAATTGTTAAAAACCTGGCTTTTTATCCTGTATGACCAAACCATAACTACCACAGAGATCATGTAGATTTGTAATTTGTGTACTGATTGTGACCTGTAACCAGAAATGTAAGAGACTTGTAACCAGAATTGTATTCATATCTGTAACTCATGTACTGATTATGTTCTGTAACTAGATAAGTAAGCATCATGTAACTCTTGTACTTGTACTGATTTTGCACAAATTTTGCTCTGCAACCAGATAAGTAAGCATTCTGTAACCTATGCCATGATACCTCTGGGTCTGGGCGTATAACAAATAAAAAATAAAAAATAAATAAATAGGGACACTATATTGTGAGTGAGGAAGCCCCATGAGGAGTGAATTATTAACATGTCCCTGTATGCCTACACTATTAGGTAAGCAAAGAGTGTAAGCGGACCATTACCCGAGAGCCTATATGACTTTCTTACACTAGATTTTCAGTGGGTTAGCCCATGAGGGTTGAATTAGATACATGTCCCTGTATGTTTAGACTATTAGGTATGCACATGACTAACTCATTTAGATCCGAAGTGTCCCCTGGAAAGAGGGGGATTGAGCACATTTCCTTACACTCTGGTCCCTACACTATACGTTACTAGATGAATACCCACAGTCCTGTACACACTGACCCTCCCGCTCAACTACTGTTGAATGCCCCCTGCTACTCACAATACAGACTCAGTGCAATTGACCCCAGCCCCCTTCAGCATTGTGGGTGACTGCTAGTCACCCAGGGCCATATGAGCCACTTTCCTACCACTATTCTTTATGCTAAGCAGGAGTGGGGCATCCCGCAGAAGTGATTCTGCGTCCCGTGCCCCACAACCTGCCCACCAGTGTAATAACCCTGGGACCATTGGGTGCCCAGTGAGCCACACCTATGCCAAGAAAATATGCATTTTAAAGATACAGTCTACAGGGGGAGTGCTCTGACCCTAGGGCCAGACACCACCCTGGTACCATAAATGGATAACATATTAATTTTCACAGCAGTAGTGGGACACTCCACAGAAGTGAATCTGCATTGTTGTCCCATGGACTGCCCTTCAGTTTGGGGTCCGTTAGGGTACCCAATATTCTTAATTATGATCATGTGCACTACACTGATGCAAGACATTTGGAACAATAGACTAACATCCACAGATATACCTCCTTATAGAGGTCCACTCAATTTCAATATCGTATTTGGAGAAACTACTTTGATAAAGTAAAAATTATGTTTTGGTAATTTTCGTATTGTCCGCATCATTTTCTTCAGACTGCTCTTATTGAGGACTTTAATTGATTTTGATTACATTCCATGACCCAGATAGTTGGTCATGCCGCTGATTGGATATTCCAGTTATCTGTAACGTAATCCCACACAAAGATGGCAGCTGTGCAACGTGGCACTGGCGTGCAATCACGCCGGTGCCATGACAACCACATATACAATGGGGAGTCGGGTCAGCTCCGACTCCCCACTGTATTTTCCAGGTAAGCACCTTCAATACCACGGCAGTCCTTTAGATCAGGCCCGCGTCTAATACGAGTGAGACAATATAACCCACATCTTAAAAAGGAATCAGGTACATGTGAGCACCTAATGGCATTAACTGCTCACGCTAACTCACAATGAGTATTAGACGCCCGCGCACACTCGTACAGCAGTCTGTGATCTTATCTTTCTTCATATAAACATTGATAACCTGTAACTGGGTTTACAAGTCTCTGTACGTCCATATACATTAGTAATATGGTTGATAATACTTACCTTACCTCAATGCCTGTGCAGTATCACAGCCCTATGTATAATCCAACTGAGCTGCATGTTAAGACTTATTTATACAAGCATCAACAGACTGCAATTCTGCATGAACACTTTTCTTAGTACACTCGGATTAAATTACTTATTCCTATGCCCCTTCTACTGTGTAAGTTGTGAGTTAAGTATTTGTTGTATGATGAATGAACAGACAATCGTTATATCTTCACCTTCTCTTTATCTTTACCAGAGAATAGAGTACTTCTATGACCGTACTCTCGACATTACCCGGCTGTTGCTATCACTACCTCCACAGCTCGGTGAGTCTTACGCTTATCTTTATTAAAATGGCAATGTCTTATTAATACAATTACGCTATTGAGACTAAAACAGAGATGCTTTCCCTAACAGGTAGGACCCTACCACATTCACTTCAGTTGGATTTGTGAGGTCAGTACCACTAAATGATATCTTTGTACAAATGTATCGACTACCCACATGATGAGCTCATACTGAGTCTCTTTAGTTATAACCCCTTAGGTGTCTACAAGCAGAATACATTTTACCACTTAGGAACAAATAGCTCCCCAGCCCTGAAGATGGAACTTTGAGATTCCAAAACGTGTTGGCAATTCTACAACCTTAAAGGAGCACTTTGGACATTCTTAGGACCTAGTGGCTAGTTGCCACTGCACTAACTTGTGTGAATGTTGTGAACACAAGTCATTACCTTACATTTGATATATGCGACTTGTGTGAATGTTGTGAACACAAGTCATTTGATATATGCTATTTGTGTTTTGATTTACTTTGAAGAAACTGATACAATGAACACTGACAATATTTTTGCTAAAGCATTTGGTATGTACTATTACTGGTTTACCCTGACCCTATAAAAGGATTCTTTTTTTAAAATTCTGAGGATATGCATTTACTTTTGAAGTATTAAGTCAAGGGAATATTATTACTGAATGTGATTTTATCAAAGGATTTTCGATCATTTAAATTTGTACGACAATTTGATTTGCTTAAATTGTTAACATATACCTACTGCATTGGTCCGCTCGGGGACTCCTCTTATCTGGGTGTACCCAGAACCAAGACCACAAATGTGTTTGGGACTATACATCCTCCAAAGACTGCATTTCAGGGCCACCGATTGGCAAAAATCGGTTTAATTTTGTGCTATTTTTCCTCGCCTCATGTGGCCTTGAGACTTTAACCCTTTTGCACCAGAAATTACCAGACCTGCTCTGTAATCAATTTAATGTGAGTTATACACTAATTCAAAATCTAATTATAAGCTTGTGCCTCCCACACCCTCTTGTGCTCTTTGTGTGGTTAACATACTTTTGGGTTTCTCTAAAATTGCAAATAATGTGTGTTCCACAAATAATGTTACTGAACACCCCATTGTTATACTTGAAGCATTTTCAATCACGAATGCAGCAACAGCTAAAGATCGCTCACAAAGGCAATGCCCTTTAATAACTGGATCTAAAACCCCACTATAGTAAGCCACTGGTTTATGTTCATGCCCTAATGTCTTTTTCTGTGTGAGTACTGCTGTCATGACTTCTCCATTTGAATGAGAAAATAAGTACAATTCTTCATGATAACCTGGAATTCCTCACACAGGGGCTGTGCTGATTGACTTTTTAAATTCTTCAAATCCTTCAGTCATGTCATCTGTCCATGTTATTTTGCTCTTTCCCACCTGTGCCTCTTTGAATCCTTTTAAAAATGGTTGAATATATGGACTGTAATCGAAAACCCAGGCCCTACAATAGTTACATAGGCCTAAAAATTGTTGCATTTCTCTCACTGATTTAGGTTCTGAAGTCATCATAATTGCTTCTGTTCTCTCAGGTGTCACTTTTTTCCTTTGTGAGAAATCAACTGTCTCTCAGGTGTCACTTTTTCCCTTTGTGAGAAATCAACTGTCCTATATACAAGACCTCTTCCTGACAGTATTGTAACTTTTCTTTGTCCACCTCATAACCTCTTATCGAGAGTATATTTATAAGCTTGATTGAATCTTCACTGCACCTTTCTGCTGTCTAACTGCACACCAAAATATCATCCACGTTTTGGGTAATTGCACATTCGAGCTGAACATTATCTAGGTCCATCTGGAGTACTCTATTAAAGATTGAAGGGGATTCACATTACCCTTGTAGCAAACAAATATGTTTTAGGCGGCTATTTCTAAGTGAAAAGGAAGTCAAAGCGTGTGAGTCTTCATGAAGGGGAATTGAAAAGAATGCATTCTTTAAACCTATAACTGTGAAATATGTGGCCTGAGATGGGATGTTGCACAATATTGTTGTGGGATTTGGAACTAAAGGAAACTCAGCTTCGACTATATTGTTTAGGGGGTGAAGGTCCTGTATGAATCTCCACAACCCCCCTGTTGATTTTTTCACTGAGTACACAGTCGTGTTACATGAAGAATTGGATGGCACCAATATTCCTTGCTTCATTACAACGGAAATTGTCTCAAATATATTTTCATCCGCTTCTCCAGACATGGGGCATTGCTTTGCTTGTGACAAAAGGGCTCCTGGTTTAAGTTTAATTTTAACTGCTCCTAATCCTTTCAATAGACCCACATCATATGGACTTGTGGTCCATAGAATATTGGCTCTTTCACTAAATCTTTCTGAAATAATTATGGTTTCTTTTTTACCAGTGCCATTCTCTGTTGTATTTCTCTATTCTCTGCTGTAATGCAATAAGTGAGATTTATGAAAAATACGAATTCATCATCTGAGTACTCATCCTTAAATAACTCCTCATCTGTCAGATCTGTCAACCTGTATCCTTCACTGAGGGCTATCACTGATCTCCGTCCTCTTCCCTAATCATCTGTCCCATGAAGAGCCACCCTATCCTTTTTGACCACTGCTGCTTCTAACTCCAAGGAGATAATCTGCCCTTCTTCATCATCCAAGGGGATTTCTGATCTAAACAAAAACACATCTGGTAGTCTTAATAGTTTACCTATCAACCTCCTTAACCATGATAATAAAACAGTCACTCCATACAAAAATACTTCTGACTCTAAGGGAACTCCTCGTAGTGCTTTCTGGCCTGTGAAGCTTAATATAAACTCCCTCACAATCACATAATATATTCATGGGGTAGAACAGACTATTCTGTCATCAGTAAAAGATATCAGGCCTCATTCCGAGTATGGCGGTAAGGGATAGCGGCCACCGGTAACGAGACCAGTGGTGGTGATCCCTTACCGCCATACTCTGAGTTCCCTTTGCGCCCTCGCCCTTAACGCCTGCTTTGAGCAGGTGTTAAAGTCGAGGGCGCAAAGGGGCCTCCAAGCCAATAACGGTGACCGTAATGAACGGTCACCGTTATTTGCATCTTCCCCATTCCCATTGAGCCCTATGGGGGCTCATTTGGGAATGGGGAAGAGCCTTGGTGAATGGGGAATTACCGCCCCGCCAACCTTGGAATGGGGCGGTAATTCCGCCATCCACCAAGGCGCTGCCGGTCCGGGTACGGCCTCAACCAAGGCGTTAATAGCGCCATTGGTTAGCGCCGTACTCGGAATGAGGCCCATCATCATGTTAAGTTTCATCATCAAGTCACGCCCTAATATGTTAACTGGCGTCTGCGACATATCGTGTTGTCCTATAGATATTGGTAATTCGTCTGTAAATTGAACTAAACTCATCGCCCCAGAGGATCCCTGCGCATTCAAGGCAATGCCTGACATTGGATATTTTCCCTCACAGACACAGGAACGAGTTGCTCCAGTGTCTCCAAGAAATGAAAATGTCTTGCCTCCTATAGTCACATTGACCCTTGGTTCCTTTTGGGGTCTGGTGTCACAGATAGTACTGAACACATCAGGTCATTCTGTGGGCTGTCCTAGTGTGGATATAAATGAATCCCTGTACCTGTGAAAGGATTTCCCCTTACCAGGGTCACACTCCCTAATGTGGGTGCAGGTGCTTGCTGGGCTCCTGTATTCATATTCCATTGTGGTATCATGGCCTATTGTTTTTGCGCTTGCTGAGTTTATACCTGTTGTTTTGCATGGGAAATTGCTGAGGTTTCCTTTGTGGTGATTGCATTTGCAATGGCGCTTGCTGCGTTTGCTGTGATTGCGGCGCACATGTCTGAACCTGCATCTGATCTTGGCATAACACTCCTGTGATTCTATATTGTATTGCGGAATATAGCCCATCCCCCCTCTTGGAGTTTGCCAATTCTGCTGAATGCCTCCTCTGCTCTACATGTTCCGGCTATGTGTCCTATTCTCCCGCAATTCCAACATGATTGCAGCTGTCTGCCATTAAATCCTCTGCCTCCCAAATGATTCTTAAATCCACCTTGTCCTCCTCCTCCTCTATGTCCATTCCCTCTTCCTCTTGGCCAAAAGTGTTACCCACCCTGATCTGTGGGATACACTACATTATTTTGCTGCACTGGTCACACATCTCCTGTTTCACCCCACCTTCATTACTCTTCAATACCGCTCCCTCTATGGCTAGTTTTGATAACTTTTTCTGAACTAACTTCACCTTCTCCTGCTTCCTACTCATGGCTTTCTTCTTATTCTTCTCCTGTATCAATCGGCAGTGATGCATAATCGTCAATTGTATTTCTGCCCATGATTTCAATTCCATTCCTGCCTCTTTCTTCATTTGTTGTTGCACTGGCTTGGGAGGTCCCTGACACAAGATGTGGTAAAATAATGCCACAGTTTTATCCCATGGCTCTCTAGTTTCAAGATGCCATCACTCTTGAATCTCTTGAATAAAGGCGACAGGGTCTTCATCGTCCCCCATTTTCCTAGTCATAATCGCACCCAAATCTGATGTGTCAGGATATTGTACTCTGAGCGCCCACCATACATCTGCTCTGCAATTATTAAATGGAGTCCATCATGTGTCGTGTTTTGTGCAGTCACACCTGCGTATCCTGCTTGCTTCCAAATGTCATCAGCTCTCTCCCTTAAAATGGCTGCTAGCAGGCCTTTTATGTCATCTATTGCCGTCAATCCTGATGTCACTCTCTATAGCTCATAAATCCATTTTCCCGCACCAGAGGTTAAACTCAGTCATTTACATTTTAAATTATCTGTATCCATTTGTGGCCACAGAATATATTGTGGTCATCCTCCCCCTTTCACTAATAATGGAAATTGGGAAAATCCTGGTCCATAAACATACCTGCCTACACCTCTTGTTTTCCAGGTGGGGCTAGACTCACCCGTTTGTCTCTGTCCTGGTAGTGCCCTTAATCTACTTAAATAAGGCGGGGATAAATCCCCTAAACTGTGTCACTGTACTTGTGGTTGGTCAGTGTATAGTGTTTATTCTGGTGTTCTTTCTTTGGGGTCCTCTAGATTTGACCATTTTACCCCTTTTTCTACACTCGATTCTTTTGAAAATCTGCATGCGCTCTCCCTTTGCGTTTTCTATATAGCTGTATATCTTGGCAATGTCCTACATAAGTGCAGAAGAGGAGTGTCCCCCATGATGACAAGTTGATCCTGTCTGTCTATACTTACGCAACCTTTTATTCTTTTCTTTATTTTATCAAATATACCACACTGATCAATTTGAGTTGGCACCATCAATCACTGCTTATTATCCAAAAATCAGTTTTTAGTATGTTGTATTATCATTGACATTTTAATAATCTTTATTTATTAGTTTCCTTTGATTTTTATCCTCCTGATTGATGTAAAACTTTTGATTAGAGATCTTAATAATCACCTTCATTTTTACTATCATTTTATATCTATTAGTCTAAACACAACAAATGTTTTATACTGACATACTACAACCACATACACATGTGAACTTTAAATAATTTTCTGCGTACGCCTTCTTTACTACCTTTGGTAAATGTAACTCATCTCATTTTTTACTCCATCTTGGAGTTTAATACACTCTCTTTTTTTTGGCCTTGCTTCAGGAATCCTTAACACCCCTATTTCTAGTCTTTTAGTGCATTCTCTTCTGCCCCTCTTGGAACCATGAATCAAGCTATATATTTCTCTTCTTTATAATCCCCCAAAAACCTGTTACTTTTATACATATTATTTACAACACCGTCCTTCCCCCTACTTTTGCCACTTTCGCTGTTCTACTTACATCCGTGGTTCAGCACGAGTCCCTTGGCATCGACTCTTCCCCAACCGACCAGTTTGCCATATGTCCACAGGGCACCTGCGGGGACCGGACAGGAATTTTGTCAATGGGTCCTGTCAACCGTATCTTCTTACACATGTTTTCTTGCGCAACGTTCTCCACAAGGAGCTCTGCTGTTTTTTGGATAATGGCAGAAGCAGTCGAAGATCCAGAAGTCTGGAGCTGGTCCTAGGTCCATTAGACCTGAATTATGCACACTGCTACCAAAATGTGCTCTAGCACCTTGAAGCGTCTCTTGTGCTAGATGGGATTACCAATAAAGAGCTCAGACCAAATAACCGGACAGATTCAAAGAATATGACAAAATACTACTTTATTCTCAGTTCAATAAAGCAGGGCAGACTGGCAGACATCAGACTAATGCTTGCACACTCACACACAAACTTGATTATACAGAGGTTTTATACCCCAATATACATCATCCTACCAGGCAAACTGTAAAACCTATTGAAGGGAGGGATTGGTTAGGGGAACATATGTACCTATAGTTTACATAGGGGTTAGAACATCATTGGATGTTTCTTATCTGTAAGGTGCACCTCCAACTACCTCTAAATACGTATAATACTGATTATAGCAGAGAAAATGACAGCAGATTGGTCAATGCAACATTGTATAGCAGGTTACCCCATAGACCCTCTGATTGGTTGGTATTCTCACCCAACCTTGGATTTCCGGCTTGTTAGCAGCAAGTGAGTGAAATGAAACCCAGGTGTTCGAGTCACGTCAGATTACTCCCCACGTTCCCAATGAATCCATCATCTCTCATCAGTCCGGCCATAAGCCAAAGTTTCCGATCTGTTATTGACTTTGTAGTCTGCTCTCTGTTCTGGCACTTTTAAGGGAGTGTAAGCACATCAGTATCTTCATTTCAAGTTTAATGAATATCCTTTGTTTTTTCGACCACCTCTTAATAACTGTTATTTGATTTAATTATACCAGGTGTTGTTGATTCTCTTGGCCTCTAGAGACTTGCTCACTCCATCTTGTATAGACTTTACACACTTTTAATTGTCCAATACTAGGCTCTTGCAGATCTCTTATTCTTCTTTAATCTAAGAGAAATATGGTTTATGTACATGGTTTATCCGTCTGCCTCCCCTTGTGCCTTGAAATTATTCCTTAAAATTGCATCCTTGATCCCAGGCCAACATAGACTCTCCTTTATTTTGCACGTAAAACTGTTTCTCCAACATCTTCTGACTCTGAAACCCTGGTCTGCCTCTGAGGTAACTGGATTGAATCTTAAAACAAGCTGGCGTCCATCTTCCCATTATGGCCATCCTAACCACGTTGTATTTTCCTCTATAGCAAGCTTTTATATGTCTTATCTATCTTGCGTTACTGCATATTTACACTTATCGGTCAGCAAGTTACTTCATCTTCTTTGCATATATGGTTACTTTATCATTTTGTACATATTTCTTGTGTTGCTTCAGTTACATCGTCACTCTAAAGTATTTTCATATTGTTTCAGCATGTCTTCGTATATCTGCTTTATGACATCACTCTGCCCTCATCAGATTTCACTCAGCGCTCCATTATGTCCAATGGTGCATGCTGACATCCTTCCACTCTTTCAGTGCAAGGGTACATTCGGTATTGTTGTCTGAGTGCATATCATCTCTCGTACACTCAATGCGGTATAGGGGCAACGCACGGGGTTCCATATCAGGCTCTGCTCCTACTGTTCCAATATGACTGCGGTGAGGGGGCGGGAGCTATGGAAAATACGTCCACCTGCTCTTCTACATGACTTTAGAATAAGTTGCCATGAGTAAGCCGAGTGGTGAATAACTTTTTGGTGTGAAAGACATAAACGACAATAATATTATATATGAAGCAATTCTATAGTCATTAAACCTTCAGTGAGGATTTTTTCATAATAACTTACATTAGCATAATAATATAATAACATAAGCTATGAGCTGAATGATTTACAGGGACTCCAGATAAGACACAGTGAGATTAAATTATCTGCCAGGATCATACCCTTTGGTTAGGGGTAAAAATTCGGTTGTAGACCATTTAAGCAGTTGACCACATATCTTTACACGTTTATTTCATACATTTGTTAAGGCTTTGTTTAAAGAAATTCCTTGGAAATAACGCACACAACATAATAAACTAGCATGTCATAATAAACTAACCTTACACTATATAAATTGGCATAGAAACGTGTTGAAGAAAAAGAGTATGACTTTAGCTTTATTTTCCCCACCCTGAATGAAAGGTCAGAGACCAGAACGACTCTCCCAGGGGTCTTCAAAGCATACTAACCTGTTTCTCTGTGTCAACAGAGCATTACAATGCGAACAGTTAGGCCATGATGGGAGGGAGGGGGACTATTAGTAGGGACATTGACCCTTAAGAAATGTGAAAGGGGGTGATGAGAAATGGGAAGGGTGCATAATGCAGCATGCCATTGGGAGCAACATGCTGGAGCAAATGAGTAGTGACACACATTCATCCCATCACTGGACACTTATAAAAATAGGGCATGTACAACAAATCACCCAGACTAGTAGAGCAATATTCTACAGTACATGACATACTTCAACCGTAATGGAATCCCATTAGCCCTATGCCGGAAAGACAGCTTTCCACTACAAATAATGTCCCTTTCCTCTATTGAAACATACCTATAATGAAACCACCCTTCGCCTAGTACCATAACCATAATTCATAACAATACTGCGCTGATCCTGCATAGCACTGTGCGTGTCCCAATGGCCTTGGGCACAAGACTGTGCCTGGCCTTCATAGTGCCATTGTGAACTTTATGCCTTGCTGCACCATGCTTGTCCAAATGCTCAAGAGCCCCACAGTAGCTTTGGCATTTCCAGGTTTTCTGCTGGTTCAGATGTCCAGGCATGGCTGTTCTTAAACTTAAACAGAAATGGAAGCAAATCTGGAACGTCTAAGGGAGAACATTGGCGGCCATCTTTGATGTTGTTTTAAAGGAGTGGCCTTCAATGCCAGCCTGAGCTGTGCACAATTAAAATATCCATATTGTATGTGCTTTATATGTGGTACACGGTGCAAGATCTGTGTCTCCTGGGGTTACAACTGAATTTGAGGGACCAATACTTGATTTGCAATGGCTTTTGCTGCATTAAAAGGAGACTTACCATTTAAATAGGGAGACATGCTACAGCCAAAAAAGATAGTGGGCGTCATTACAAATTTGCCAGTATTCCGGTGGTAAATCCACTGTTATTCCGCCAAACGGAATTACTGTTACTGCCACTTGGTCCGGCAGAATTACTGCCAGATTTCAAATGGTGTTAGTCCCCATTTATGGGGTCCATAGGACTCCATGAGGGCTTCGGCAGAATCACTGCCAGCAGTAATTCCCCTGATTTTGCCGATTTTTGGCAGTAAGGCAGTGGAATTATTGCCAGCATTTTGCTGAAGGTTTTCCTCCACCTCACCACCAAAGTTGTAGTACGGCGGTGCAGTAATGCAACAGTACTGCATGGGTATTGTAGTTACCACTGCATTACCGCCATTTTTTCCCACACCGCAGTACTTGTAATAAGGCACAGTGTTTGTTAAAAAGGTGATCACCTCACCTTACTGGGTCATCTGATTAACATGTGCTCAGGATTGCCTCACAAATTTGATTAAATGAAATCTGTGGTCCTTGTGTTGACTCCTTTGAGATCACTGCTTGAAAATTCATGGGCAACGACTTCATTTGGGAGGTCACGCTTTCCCAAAAAAAGAGAATATAATGTGTTTGGTGGAATCAGCAGTACCCTCAAACTGAAAGCCACTAGTACAGTGAGACTTGAGCAAAAAATTCCTTCTCCCTTCTGCTACAGCTGTTCTACAACCTTTCAAAGATCTTTAAAGAAGTGCGTCATCACTGTGAACTTACTTCAGTTTTAAAGTTTGTGTCTTTTTACGCTAAATCGCAATAACAAGAAAGGGTACTGTGATGAATCGTGGGATTCAGTCACTTCTCCCTCGGGGGGGCCTTTCCCTGTAAGGCTATGGAGTTGAGCACCCTAGGTGATACCCTCCCTAGGTGTAGAGGCAAGCAGGACCTCACTGGGAGAGACTCCCCCCTTGAGTACTAAGACTCCCATTCCAAAGAGGAACTTCCGAAGTTACTCACTCACAACCCAGTGGTAACCACAACTACCTGAAGAAGACATAGAGTCGGTATTTGTTATTGCCAGACAGAATCTATGAGAAAACCTGGATAAGACAACTCCACTAGTACTGAGACGAAGGAAACCATTGGGGTAATAATGATTACTAACAGAACAAAGAAGAAGGACTTTGACGTTGCACAAGGGAAGTCCTAAGGCCGTGTCATAAAACAAGCAGGAGGATTTCTGAGAGCGAGAGAGAGAGAGAGAGAGAGAGAGAGAGAGAGAGAGAGAAGCCCGGGAATTTGAAATCAGCTGTTCAAGTGAAGCTGATAGAGAGATCGATACACAGTTTTCAAGGCTGGAAGAAAACTGGCCTCAGACCTGAACCCAGAGGAAAAGCAAAGCCAGAGAAGTTGGAAGACTGAAGTCTAGTACGGGCAGAGTGACCCGAAGTGGTGGCTTGACCGAGAGTCGGTGGACAGTGAAGTCTGAGAATGACACATAGGCCACTTACTGAATTGCAACACAAGGCATGCACAGTGAAGGAGAGAAGGAAGCCGAGAGGCCAACCTGACCAACGAAGAAGAAAATCCTGTCCTGACGGCAGGCCCGGTGACGCCAACCCTAAGAGCAAGAGGTAATGGGTAGGGCGGGGGACCCGAAAGTGATACCAATAATAATGAAGGGAAGAATCTTACCTGTCTCAGTAGGCAGCAAGTATATAAGAAGAGTGATAATCATTACTGGGTTAATCATAGTGGTCCCAGTATGGAACAAGCATATATGAAGAGTGAGAATCATTACATGAATACTCAAACTTGTCCGAGTGACGAACCAGTGTGCAGGAATAGTGAGAATCATTACTGGGTTACTCGTTCTTGTCCCAGTGAGGAAGCAGTATAGAAGGAGAGTGAAAATCCCATTGCCAGTAAATGATTGGTGTTGGAAATGCATAAAAACAGAGAGACTGATAATTAGAACATTATTGGTTATCCTAAACCAGGAAGAGACTGGACATTGAGTCAAGCGAGTGTATCAAGTGTGCTTAGTAAAAGAGGAACACAAGAGAACCAAGAGAGAATAACCAACAAAAGCAATACATCAAGAGAACAAAGTTAGAGAGAAAAGTGGAAAAAACCCATTGATTAACCATATGATCTGATGAAAGTAGTCTCCAAGAAGTACCTTTGACTGCTTAATTAAAGTGAATGGTTGCAGAAACCAGTACACAGAAGTCGTTCTCCTGTACCGTAATTATTTGTTATACTGGTGGATTAGTTTTGGACTGGTCAGACCTTTCTTTTAGGACTCACTGATGACTGACAAGCACCCTAGTTAGTTTGGCTTGGCAACAAATCACCATAGCTTAGGGAATGTCAGGCCTTTTCATAGTTTCTTTAAATAAAGATTGAGTCAAAATGGCAGATACAAGTCTGAGTCCTTTTTCTGACCCACCACAATATTCAAGGAATGTTGCCACTTGAAGATATGCAAGAGGTCTTGCCCCCTACTACCCAAAATTCAAAGACTTCTGGACTGTGCACCTAGGGCTCACCTAGGGCTCAGCTGGAAGTCCCAAGGTAACCATCATAAGCCATCATATGGCCATAGCTGGGAAATGGTGGTGATGCACACCTGAAGCAGTGTGGGTAAATACGTAGAGTCAAGACAATTGTAAAGGGGAGTGTGAGGAGCCAGGAAGGAGACACAGTAACTGTTGATTTATGGCTTTGGTCAAAGACTTTTATTCAAATAAAAGGGGGTTGGGAAATGAATCTCTGTCCCTGCTCTAAGATGTGTTTTCCTACCTAAAACTAAAACTAAACCAAGGGTCTGTCAACAGTCAGAATATCCAAACCAAAATGTCCTATGTCCAAAGTAATATTCTGGCCCTCACATTCTAAAAATCAACTCTAAAGTGAAAAGGGAAAATGGCTTTGGCCTTTAGTAGTGTGTAAATGTTCAAAATGGAAAATGCGTAACTGCAACACAAAGGTTCAGAAGGATAGAGTTCCATGTTCCAGAGGTCGGTTCCATTACTCTGGATTTCTCTTCTTTATATTCAAAAATATCACTTCCTTGGGCTTATCCTAATGAACAACACAACTGGAAAACAAAACAACTTATCTCTTAGTCTTCATCTTGTTAGGATACACGGTGTACTCTCGTGCCACAGTTTCTCCCTTCTTTTTTTAATGTTAAATATTTTTTATTAATATTTATGAACATTACAATTAATCAAAGAATAAATGAGTTGGTTACATAGAAGAATTCATAAAACTTAGTTACTACAATACAGAACATAAATTTTTTTTTGTTGATAAAATAAATGGTAGTTAGCAAACCAATTATTATATTTCAAACTAATGCTTATAAGATTGAAATTATTAGCAAGAAGGGATAAGACTGAAAGGGCAGAGGAACAAGACAAACTTAGATACAAAAAAGGTAAGAAAAGGGGGAGGCGGCTATCACAATTTGAAGTAAGATTAGTATTTTACATTAAGTATGATGTAAAGGTATTCCATTTGGCGTTACATTGGGTAGATTTTTACAGGACAAAACATACATTTTTTTCAATTCTATGGAAGGAACAAATGAAATTCCACCAAAGATTGTATGTCAGTTTTTGTGAACCTTTTTCAGTTTTAAGCAATAAGATGCAAGGCAATATAAACCAAAAGAATTAAACAAGTCTGGGAAGGGATAGACATCATAAAAGGATTCACTAAAACACCTATAATTAAATTGGATAAGTTAATGGTTCTTGAAATGAAAACGTATTTTGTAAACAGTTCCACATTTTGTTCCCAAAAGGAGAAGGCAAATTTGCACTTGAATATAGTATGAATGAAATCAGCGGATAGGGATTGACAAGACTAGCATACATTTGGGATGGTATTGGAAATGTTTGATATCCTGAGTGGTTTTAGGTAGGGTCTCTATAGAATTAAATAGTGTGATTGTGTTAGCAGCAACAGATGTGGAAAAACATTGTTCCCACATTTTTATCCAACTATCTGGTGAAACCTCTAATTCAAATTGTATAGTAGTTTTAGAGCTGGGACAGTTACTTTGTTTGGGTTGGTTGAGAAAAGAATATAATTTAGAAGCTTTAGTGGAAGGAGAACGTAGTATTAATTCTATATATTTAGAAGGGGTGTTTTGTCAATAAGATGGAAAAGCTTTTATAATTAAGTTCATGAAGGTGGCATGCGTCTTGTGGTCAGAATGATTGAGCTTGAAACAAGCACATACTTGGGGGAAAAAAGGTGTGTAACCAGGAAAATTCCAGCAGAATACCATCTTTGCAGCACATCATGTTTAGGTGTGAACGGGAAGCTTTTGTTGAACCATAAGACAGCTTTGGAGGCATCTTGAACAATGAACGAGCAAGATAATAGGCTATTCCAAGCATTTCTGAAGGAAAGTAAAAGGGGGAGTTTTTTAATACCAGGCCATGAAGATTTCGGAACGAAATGAGACAAAGAGAGAGGGGGCTATACATTTAGATTCTAATTTGATCCAGGTAGGGGCATCTGTCAAATTAGGTTAGTTGAATTGAAATAAAATGATTTGTCGTAGTAAAAAGGATCTCTGATATTTGGGAAAATCTGGGAATTTAACCCCCACATTAATTTTATTTGCTTTGAGTTTATTAAAAGCAATTTGGTGAGTTTAATTATTCCAAAGAAAGTTAGACAAGAGATGATCAATGTTCTTAAAAAGGGTAGTTGATAGGAATAATGCAATCATAGAAAGATAATAGAGGAAAATAATTCCAAGTGTCATTTTGATAGCATATAGATGACCCCACTAGGACAGAAATAGAGGAGACCAATTATTGATATAAGAATTTCTGTTCTCAAAAAATATATTTTGGTTTAATGTTAGGGTAGAAGTAATATATTTAGCTATAGAGATGCCCAGATCTTTAATAGATGATAGGCACCACTTATTTCTATATAAGGGAAATATTAGACCTTATGCAAGAGTTGGTTAACGGCAACATTTACAGTTTATCAACATTTCGTTTCTAGCCAGAGACTCTAGAAAATTGATCAATACAAGCCATAAGCGCTGGGATAGAGGTGGAGGGTTCAGATAAATACAGAAGAATGTAATCCGCGTAGGCAGATAATTTGATAGAGATGTATTTTATAGGTATTCCCTTGATATTGCAATCAAAAGTAATACTTTGAAGGAAGGAAGAAAAAGCAACTTTGAATAGTCTTCCATAACTAATTGATCTGCAAAATGCATGAGAGCTATTTTGCGTTCCTCTACCATTCTTGAACAGATGAAAATATCATCCTGAAAGAAAGGGGGGTTGCTAACACTCTTGAATATCCTTCCCATAAGACAAATCCATGCACAATCGTATCTATTCTCTTCCCACCTTGGCAGCTAGCATAATTGGAACAATGCATTCTGATAATTCCATTGGTTGTATTGTTCCCTCTCTTTCCAGTTTGGAGAGGTTCTCCTCCAGTCCTAGTTGAAGTCATATGGGAATGTTCCTCATGCAATGTTTAGCAGGAACAGCTTTCTGCTTAACAGCAATTTGATGTTTGAACCTGACCAGTTTGCTGAGTTGGAAACAGAAAGCAATTGTACATTTCCTGATGATCTCTGCTTTAGGACCACTCATAGGACCACAATCTATAGAAAGGACTTGTTCACAGTGTCCAGGCTCTAGCACCATCCTCAAGTCTTCCTGATGTTTCCAGGCCAGAACGGGGACCCCTGTTGCTGCAACAAATACCCTTTCTATTGTCTTTCTTTGTACCACAGCTTTGCTTGGAGCCAGCCTTGGAGATTAATCATGTGTTCTGGGTATCCCTTTGGAAGGGTGGCCAGGGACTATAGTTGAATTTCTCATCAAACAAGCCATGGGTAATGGCAGTGTATAGGGACCCAAGTCTATAAATAGTGGAACTTGCATCCATGCAATGATGATTCATACTGTGGAGATCCTATTTTTCTACTGTGTCTTGAACCATAACTATGGCAATGTGCAAACCTACTTCTGGATACTCCAAGCTGTACTGGTCTTTACATTGTCGTTGAGGAGAAAAACAGTGCTATCGACACACTAAAGTGCTATTTGCATATGCTGTCCAACTTGCGCAAAGTGGTTAGTCATTCAATAGGAATGACAATGTTTGCCCATGCTGGGCAATTCTTAGCATGTGAAGCATGTGACCTCCTGCTGCAGCGGTAGTATATCCATGTGTGCTCATTGTGAAGATTGCAACATCTTGTCAGCTTTGGTGGTGGAGTCTTGCAGAGTTTCCTTGGGGGAAGCTTGGTCAAGACACAAACGGGTTCACTTGTGTTTCCAATTGATCCCTTTAGTTTTTGCGTTTGTTTCATTATAGCTCCAGGCCATGGATTGTGCTACATCATTGTCAAGCAGTATGGTCTAATCGTGATCCCATTCTCCTCTGCTGGACCTACTCCTGCAGGAGTACACCCGCGCACTTAAGAACAAATACCGGTCACTGCTCGGTGCAAGTGATGGACCAATAACCTAACAGGATCCATGGTGCGGCCAGCATGTCAAGCACTGGAACACAGCTTAGATTCCTTGCCACCAACAAATTATCCACAATGTAGACCGAGGTTCACTCATAACCATGAATGTCTCACAAAGGACAGAGTTTGAAACTAGGGTGATAGTACCTCAACATTGAGGCATGGCTTTTCAATAAAGGGTGAAACGAACACTGCTACTATCAAGATTGACCTATTCACGAACTCTGCTTGTCTCACTGTTTCCAAGGTATACATAAAGAGACACTATGAGCAGGGATCAAATTAGCAGATAGTTCAATTCGTTAATTTATCCAGGTCAAGGGAGGCTTTGGGGGTCATGGTTCATATTAGGAGCTATATCTGGGTTAATACCAGTATGGATGAGGTCAATCTTGTAGTCAAAGAACCCGCAGAAGTTGCTGCAGCACTGTGGCACTCATCACAGTGGCAGTCTATTCAATTGTATTAGACTCAGTACAAGCCTCACCACATTATTCAGAACACTCTGCAGTCTACCCAGCTGATATAGATGGAATCCTCTAATAAAGCCTAATTCTGAAATTCAATTGAGCATTAGCTCAAGCCTCATGATAGTCTTGTGATGTTCCATGGGTGTGAACCAAAGTATAGGGTGCAGATGGCAAAGTAGAAACACACATGCCCATCAAGTAAGTGCAGGGCTGAGACAGCCAAACCAGCAGTTGTGGTCCAGAGGGCAGTGCAGGGGGGTTGGGGTTGAGACTGGTGGCGTTTGGGCAAATGGCCAGGACCCTATTGTGTTCTTGAGGGACCGGGCCACCAAACTCAGTGGCTGTGGGATGATTAGCACAGGGGGGAGAGAGAAAAGGAGGAGGAGAAGAAAAAGATCTTGTGTTGTTTGCGGAACTTGAGGTGATCAAGTTCAAGACAAAGAAGGAGAGGGAGACTGTTCCAGAGGAGGGAGCCAACCGAAGAGAGAGAGATCTGCCCCAACTCTCTGGTTGGAGAAGCGTTTCACCACCAGAGATTTGGAGCTAGAAGAGCGAAGGGATCTGGAGGAAGAATATTTAGTGAGAGAGAGTTGCAGGTAGCATGGTCCCAGGCCCCAGACAACCTTATGGATGATGCAAAGGGTCTTGAATTTGATCCTTGAGGCAACCAGGAGCCAATGGGACTTTAGGGCTGGAGAGATACGTTCCCTGTGCTTGAGGCCAAGGATAAGTCTTGTAGCCCTTTTATGGATTAGTTAAAGAGGGCTGAGGGAAGAACGAGGCAGGTTGAGAAAGAGGCTGTTGCAATAATCCCCTTGAGAGGACCAGAGCTCTAGTCACATTGAGCTTCTGGGGAGAGGTGAGGAGAGGGAGAGTGTCTCTTAGGAGGTGAAGTTGCAAATGGGCCTTCTTGGAAAGGTCCAAGATGTGAGGAGTGAAGGAGAGAGGAGTTGAAGACGACACCAAGCTTTCTGGCTGCAGTGGAAGGAGATGGAGGAGAGCCCAAAGAGAGTGGCCAGATAGCAGGAGGGAAACAGGGAATTGGTGTCCCGATAGGAAGAATCTCAGTCTTGTTACACATGAATAAAAAGACACTGCCCCTTTAAGGGCAGCCAAGGAGAAAGAGCGGGAGGAAAGACGAAACGGGAGGGGCTGGAGGGAGGAGACGGCAGTTGGAGTTTGGAGGTGAATAAAGTTGGTTCACCGTGAATTTGGCTCCGCGTCATTTGTAGGCCTGAGTGCGTGCGTATGAGCGGGGTCCAACACTGGCGACGAAGCTGATGCGAACCCGTGGGTGCCGGCAGCAGTGACAGGAGGGCGGTAAGCCCAGCAGTTGAGAAGGGCTCGTGAGCACAGCAGATCAGGTGGGCCTGTGTGCCCTGCAGTCCAGCAGTGGCCCGTGTGCCCTGCTAGGAGAGCCTGTGTGCCCAGCAGCGTCCAGGGAGGGCCCGTGTGCCCAGCAGCTTGAAGGGCCCGTGAGCCCAGCAGTGATTGGAGGGCCCGTGTGCCCAGCAGCGTCCAAGGAGGGCCCGTGTGCCCAGCAGCTTGAAGGGCCCGTGAGCCTAGCAGTGAGTGAGACACCGTGAGGGCCCGTGCGCCCCCGCAAGAGTGCAGCGACCTGCACACCCGGCAGCAGCCGACTACAGGAGCGACGCGCCCGTCATCGAGCAGAGGACAGTGCGCCCACCGGAGGACCAGCGCACCAACTACGCGGTGGACCAGAGAGCCAGCGGAGGCCAGTGCGCCTCAAGAAAAGGAAGTTCGCAGACCTGCAGGACGTCAGCGACGCGGTGAGCCCGATCGGAAAAGAGGCCCGTACGCCTCGCGAAGAGGGAGGCCCGTAGGCCCGTAGAGAAGAAGAGAGAGAGCACCAGCGACGCAAAGAGCCCGCGAGCCAAAAGAGGCCCACGAGAAGGAAGACTGCAGAGAAAGCGCGCCATCCGCGAGGGAGGACAGAGAACCACAGCGGGCCCATACGCCAGGAGAGAGGAAACCCGCAGGCTCGCGGCATCAATTTAACAAGTAAGGTGCCGGAACGGGATAACTGGGAAAGGGGAACCCCGTGTCCCCTGCACGTGACATTTCACGGAAACACATCCAAAGGAGAGCCACGTTACGAGGACAAGGAAGACCCCGAGTCCCCCCACGTGACACTTCACCAAATAGTAAAGGGGGAATCTATTCACCAAAAACAGCAAAAGGGGAACCGTGTAATCCATTCACCAAGGGAAACCCCGAGTCTCCCCACGTGACATTATATAAATCACACAAAGGACAACATCAGCACGAAAGAAAGAGGCACACTGTCTCCCCATATGACATTGGGAAAGGAAAACACCCCAGAGCAAGGGCATCCCAGTGCCCCCACAGGACAGTTACAGCGACCACACGGCAAGAAAGCCTCATTACAGAGGGAAATCCCGTGTCTCCCAAAAGCGACAGGCAAGCATACAAAGGAGTGGGAAAGACCACGAGAGAGAGGGGAGAAAACCCAGTATCTCCACACACGCGACCCCTCAAGAACCTACCAGGAAAGCCATCAAGAGATGAGGTTTTGCACCACACCCTAGACGGTAAGTCCAGACTTGGGCACACGTGCACTGTAAGCCACGATACCAACAGAAAACCGCGAACAACGCCCACATACCACCCCAACGGACTAGTGAATACTAAGGGACACCATCATGTCAGCCCCGGACGCAGCAGACCCCAACGCTCCACCACCACCACCAGGAGCACCCTCCTCTCATGCAAGCCTAATGAGGAGACCTGCCCCGTTCACGTTAAATCCACACCATGACCAGGGGCAAAGATGGGAAGAATGGATGGAGGAATTTGACGACTTCGTAGGTGCCATTGGCACGCAAGAACCTCCCAACATATTGAGCATATTTGCAAATGTCGCAGGGAGAGAAATCAAAAACATTATACGCACAATCCCTCCACAAGATCGCACCACATATGCAAGACTCCTGCAAGCCATTAACGAAAAGCTGGTCATCTCACCTAACCGGGACTATGAAAGATACACCTTCAACCAATGTGGCCAGCTACCTCACGAATCAATAGGGGAGTTCGTAATACGTCTCCAAAGGAAAATATCCAAATGTGACTTTGCTAACTTTAATGACGAAGAAGCCATTAGATTACGCATCATAGAAGGGTGTGTATCCTCGATGTTCCGGAAGCACCTCCTCAAGAAACCCTTATCCCTAAAAGAAGTGCTAGACCTAGCCAGGGTCTACGAAAGAGTGGACATTCAGGCAGCAGCCATTGAGAACCCAAAGAAGGGAGAAACCATAGCCGCAATACATCCCTACGCCCGCCAGCCAAACCCCCAACCAAGGACCAACCAGAGGTACCCGACGCAACGAGCACAGGGTGACCGCCAATGCTATCGCTGTGGATTCGAATATCCACACAGAGGACCATGCCCTGCCATCGGGCAACGGTGCATGAGATGCGGAATGGAGAACCACTTCCAAGTGATGTGCAAGGAACTACTACCGGAAGGGGGATCAATACGCCCACGACCTGCCCCTCGCACGATGGACGCACATAAAGAACAGCATCACCAAGTGGATAGGAACGTACCTCTCGCGCCATCATATCAACGCCCAAACACAGTGAGAGCTCTGGAGGGACTTCAGATTGAACCGGACAGGAAAGACTACGAACTATATGATGCCTATCAGGATGACTTCATGCGGAAACTAGAACGCGAAGACAACCGCAAAGCGGAAGCACCAGACATCCGGGAGCGCGACAGGGAGCCATACCCCTACGCCCCACCACATTATCCACAAGGTGGAAATGAACAGTCTCAATACCTGCAAGACGGCTACGACCGAGAGTATGTATGCCTTCTCAGCGTGGAGGAGGAGGACACTGCGGCTCCCAGAGTAACAATTCAGATGGGAAGAGCCCAAAACAGATTTATCGTTGACACAGGAGCGACGGTAAACGTCATGAATGAAGACATTTATCGTGAAATAGCCTCGGCATACCCCATCCAAGAGTCTAAGACACACATCTTCCAATGGGGAGCAGCCCAACCCATGACATCAAAAGGGAAATTTCAATGCGATCTACGGCACAGAGACATCACAGCAACCGCCACGATACATGTGATAAGAAGCCCAGCTATTGGCCGCTGCCTTCTCAGCTACAGGACAGCCAACGCACTTGCCCTGATTGACCTACATTATGACCAGTCGGAGGTCATTGAAGGACTACCACTACCATGCGAATCCGTCAGGGCAATGATAGACAGACCGTTGGCAAAAAGGGAACTCAAGGACACTTTCCCCAAACTGTTCGAAGGAGTAGGAAGGCTAAAAGGGCCATGCATCAAACTACACATAGACAAAAATGTCAGGCCAGTTCCACAACACCCACGGAAAGTGGGTTTCCACCTCCAGGAACAAGTATCAAAGGAAATACAACTTCTCCTCCGGAACGACATCATAGAGAAAGCGGAAGGGCCAACACCCTGGGTGTCACCAATAGTAATTGTCCCCAAGGACAATGGTCGCCTTCGCATATGCGTAGACATGCGCATCCCAAATACCGCCATCCAGAGAGAAAGGCATCCAGGACCAGGATTGGAGGACATGCTAATAAGGTTAAACCAGGCGAGATTTTTCTCAAAACTTGACCTCAACCAGGGCTACCATCAACTCGTCCTGGATCCAGAATCATGGCCCATAACCACATTTGCGACGCATGACGGCCTGTTCCGATATAAAAGATTAAATTTCGGCATCTCATCTGCCGCGGAAATATTCCAAGAGACCATCAGGCGTCTCATAGCATCAGAGACGAATGCATTAAACTACAGTGATGACATCCTCATATTTGGGAAAGATCAAGACCAGCACGATAGGGCCCTCCGAAACATCTGCTCCATCCTACAAGATGCAGGGCTAACACTGAATGAGTGCAAGTGCGTCATTAACAGAACAAGTCTCAAATTCTTCGGACACACATTCTCAAACAACGGAATATCTGCAGACACGGACAAAATAAAGGCCATCACTGATCTTCGAGCGCCGACGAACACAGCAGAGTTACGCTCGCTATTGGGAATGGCAGGATATTGTGCGCGATACCTTCCGAACTACGCCACAACGACTGACCCGCTCCGCAACCTCCTGAAGAAGAACCAACCGTTCACATGGGACGCACCCTGCCAGGAAGCATTCATAGCGATAAAAGAGGGACTTACCAACAACAAACAACTGGCATACTTTGATCCTAACTGGCACACCATCATCACAGTTGATGCGAGCCCGGTGGGGCTGGGAGCCATCCTAGCACAAACTGACTCGGCAGACAACGGCCACCATGCAATAGTTGCCTACGCCAGCCGAGCCCTGTCACACACGGAAAAAGCCTACTCTCAAGCAGAGAGAGAAAGCCTGGCCGCGGTATGGGCGTGTGAAAAGTACCACCACTTCATCATTGGCCGGAAATTTACCCTAGTGACAGACCACCAAGCCCTCCTATCTATCTTTGGGAACCCCAGGACGAAGATGCCACCCCGCATAGAGCGATGGGGGATAAGACTACAGGAATACGATTACACCATTATCCATAAACCAGGAGGAGATGCAAACCCAGCGGACTATTTATCTAGACACCCTCTACAGGACAAAGATGACACCTTGGCACATGAGGCCACTGAATATGTCTTGTACCTATCGTCAAATGCCATGCTGCCCACCATCTCGACCACGACGTTCGAGGAAAGGAGCAAAGCCGACCCAACGATCAGGGCCGCTATCACACTCACTCGCTCCAACAAATGGAGAGAACGCCACTCAAGCAGAACTGAAGAAGGAGGCGTAGACCAGAAAGAATTGGACCGGCTAGCCAAAGTAAAAGATGAACTTATAGCAACTGACCAAGGGCTGCTACTACGAGGAAAGAGGTTAGTAGCACCAAGAGACCTAAGAAAGACACTAGCAACGCTGGCACACGAAGGACACAGGGGAATAGACAACACAAAAAGGTTCCTCAGGAACTATGTCTGGTTCCCATACATGGACATGATAGTGGAGGACATGCTCAGACACTGCAGACCCTGCCAACTGGCAGCCCAAGGACCAAACCCAAACCCCCTCCAGCTCACCACGCTGCCAACAAGAGCCTGGCAAAAGGTCGCAATGGACTTCTATGGACCCGTAGAAGAGGGAGGGTATCTATTAGTAATAATAGATGAGTACTCAAGATTCCTGTTTGTTAAGCAAACACCCTCGACATCCTTCACTGACAATGCACCCATAGTGGATGAACTTTTCAGCGAATGGGGCATCCCCAATGTCGTGAAGACTGACAACGGGTCCCCTTTCCAGGGACGAGAATTCGCAAACTTCGCAAAGCACCTAGGCTTCTCCCATCAAAAGATCACACCACTCTGGCCCCAAGCCAATGGGATGGTCGAACGGTTTATGGCCACGATCAAATTGACCCGACAAAAGGCAGTAGCGGAACAGACACCCCATCCGAAAGCCATCTGCAGCATGCTCCGAAGCTACCGGAATACTCAACATGACGCAACTGCAAAGCCACCCGCTGAACTCATGGTGAGATACCAACCCAGGACGCGTATCCCACGTTGGGAGGACTACACACCGGAAGAAGACCTAGCCATCAGGGAACGCGACGCTGAGAAACGAAGGAAAGCCAAGCAATGGGCTGTCACAAGAAGGAGAGCAAAGGAACAACAGCTGGAAGTTGGACAAACAGTACTGGTCCGACAAACACAGCGCAAGAAAACGGATACTCGATACCATCCAGAGCCAAGAATCATCACAGCCATCAAAGGGCCCATAGTCACGGCAACTGGAGAACTAGGGGACATTACCCGTAACTCCTCATTCTTCAAGAAGCTATATCTGGAAGAACCTGAACCACCAGAGATACCTGACGAGAGCCTCGATGAGAAAGAGGAAACAGAACCCCCAATAGAGTCAAGCGGCGAGAGCAGAGAATCACCAGGGAGACCCCCGAGGACGATAAAGAAACCGGTGAGGCTCATCGAACAGATGTAGCTGGACTGTCATGATAAGCACGGGGGAGGTGTTACACATGAATAAAAAGACACTGCCCCTTTAAGGGCAGCCAAGGAGAAAGAGCGGGAGGAAAGACGAAAAGGGAGGGGCTGGAGGGAGGAGATGGCAGTTGGAGTTTGGAGGTGAATAAAGTTGGTTCACTGTGAATTTGGCTCTGCGTCATTTGTAGGCCTGAGTGCGTGCGTATGAGCGGGGTCCAACAAGTCTTACTGGCATTGGAGGTGCACCAGGACTGAATAGCAGACAGGCAGTCCGGGGTGATAGAGGAGAGGAGGGGAGCGTGTAGAAGAGCTGTGTGTCATCTGCATAACACTGGAAATGAGGAGATAAGACAGAGATAAGGTTGGCAACAGGTACATGATAGATATTGGAGAGCCATGGCAAGAGGATAGAGCCCTGGAGAACACCACATGTAGAGAGAAAGGTGGAGGAGGAGTGGGAGACCAATAGAACCTGAGAGGGGTGGTCAGAGAGGAAGGAGCTCAACCAGTCCAGTGCCCTGTCTGAGATACCAAGAGTATCTTGGAGTCGCTTTATAAGGATAGAATGGTTGACCGTGTCAAAGGCAGAAGATAGGTCAAGGAGAATGAGAACAGCAGGATAGTTAGAGTCAAGATTTGCGAGCAGTTCAGGAGAATATTCCAAATATCTAGCTTTCTATGAAAACATAAGTTTGGTGACCAAAAGGTAAGGGGCAGAGACATAAAATGAGCAAACTTTAGAAGGTGTCACGGTCCTAGCAACAACAACACCTGTTCAGCTAAAGCCCCTATAGATAATCCAGCTCACTGTCATGTGAAAGCAGAGGGGTATCCAGGATTGTCTAACAAGTGGGGCCTAAAGCTAACGTAGCTTGGCCCACCGTAGGGGCATTAACATTTGTAAATGCTCACACAGAGTTCCTATAAGGGCATTTACAGATTGTGGGTGTGCCTTGCCAGCTCAGGCTCTACCCTGTCTACGCCTCTGCGTGCATATAAACCCCATGGGTTCTATGGTTACTAGAGTCACTTAATTCCAACTTACAGATGCATTTATGATTTCAGATGAAGAGGGTGTGTAGTGCTATCAATATATTGTTTACAACGATGTCAAAGGAAATTTAAACCAGGGATTATGTACATGGTCGGGCAGTTGAACACAAGTTGAATTACTTTCCCAACAAGCATTACTGCTCCCAGGAATTGAGACTATAGGAAAGGATGTTTGGTTCTTGTAATTAGTATTTCCTCCTTGCTCTAGGCCAGAATTCTGGCACTCACTGCCACCGGCTTTGCACTGGTACCATTGGACAAATGGGGCAGTGACGGCAGCTTTCACTGGCTCATGCAACCCCAAGACATCATTCCGGAGGTATTTGAAAACCGATTCCAATCATCCATAGCAGAAACGTGTTGATTAATCTGCATTATAATATGATGGGGTAAAGCACTCAAACAACAGTGAGACAGACAAAATGGACGCAGCAAGAGAAACATTCAGGAAAGCGTCTGTGACAAGTCACCATGCCAAGGCAAAGCATCCTTGAAGTATCATTGAAGTATCGAACAGTGAACAGACTTAAGGTAGGTCTGTCTTGTATGGTCATGTTTATTCTGCTTCAGCTTCTAGAAACCTATTTAAAATATAGCCCTATATCTATGAGATGGGAATAAGGGCAGACTTATCGGCTTACTGGACAAGAAGCTTGGAAAGACACAGTGATCAAAAGCAGAGGCAGGCTTGCAGCTGCTATGAGCAAGACGCTGAGATTTGTTGCAAGGGACCACTTAGCACTGGAGGGCAGCCTCCCATAGTCCCCGGTTCAGATATTTACTCAGCTCCTGTCTGTGAAGGGGGCTTGCTTGGCTGGTCCAAACACAGTATTCTTACCTTATTGACTATTGAGCTACATCAATTTGATAAGCAAAGGCGGTGCCCGTTGCCCCAGTTTCTCAAAGAAATGATAAGTCAGAAACCATTGGAAGTTAAAATAACTCAACGGTGCAACCCTGAGGGAAGCGGGCAAAGGAAGAGTTATGGGTAGAGATTTATCGAAGGAAAATATCAGTAAGAAATCACCAGTTTCACAGGACAGTAACTTGAGAGAGACACGATGTTGGAGAGCATTTCATTCATGAGAATTCAGATCTCGACAAGACTTAATGGTTTTGATTTAAAAATAAAAGTAGATTATTTTTTAAGTCTTTCAGCTGTTTTAGAGTCAGTAATGCCACACAGCTGAAGTCGAGTCCTGCTAGGTGACAGTGCTGACATGACTGAATCCACAAAGCAAAGAAAGCTGTAGACCGCCCACACATACACTGGTATGGAACAAACTTATAAGGTGAGAGCTTCCAGTCCGACTCAACTTTGCTAGAGGGCTCAAAGTTTAGGCCCGTCCAGGACGAGTCCCCTTTAGTCATCGGATCAGCCTCAACCCTCACAATATCACTTGCATTAGGCATGCATGCCTTGAGCATTCCTATCAAACCACAGCAAAAAGGAGAGGGTGTTAGCAGCCTTACACTGAGCCTCCATCAGTGAATTTGGGTGGGAAGGAAGCAGAGGAACAGAAGAGGAAAGTCAGTGCCTGTGAAGCACCGGGACCAGAAACAAACTCTGGCATGTAGTTCCCACAATTAGATAGGGATAGAGCGCAGCATATGGGAAGCACGCACGCGTAGCCCTTTGGATCCAACACCAGCACATAAGAAATTGATATCACACAGATCTAGCTGGTAAATGGCCACATTTATTTCAATTATAATTGTTATCATAGCATTCTTTTTTGTAGCATTGATTGGGACCACCTGAGAGGTCTTCCTCAAACATTATCCATGACATTTAAGTACTTGCCATGACACGGATGTACTTCCCATGCTCCGGAAAAACTGCAGGTCTAACCAGGACACATATTATATTGTTCAGATATGAGATCAAGAACATATGGGACATATGAGGGCAGTGCCCGGAGACACAAAAGCTGGCCCCATGCAAATGGGCAACCCAGGGTACCAGCCCACTGTCCCTGCCGGTTGACCTCCAGGACAGGTCACCACAACCGGGGAAAACATAAAGATTTCAAAATCCAACTCATTATGGGACTATGATGTAATCCAAACTGTTTTAGCCCCCATCGACACTTGCCAAAAGACCATAAATGCGACACTTGCATTACTTCCATTGGATGAATAAACTGGTGAACACTTCTATAGTATTAGTCGTAAACATCAGTTTGCAAATATCAAAAATACACTAACCAAGCAATGGCTATGGGATGGGTGGGCGTTCAGATTGTGTGCTGCTTCAAGCCACTACAACGGTGTGCCCAAAATGCTGCAACCCTTTCACCAAAGACATTGTTTCCTGAGCTAAGGACAGCCCCATTGCCGAAGTCCACCCGTAGGTAATGCCGCGGGCGCGCTTGGTGACCCCTAACAGTCGCCACCTCATAGGCCTCCAGACTCGAGGTGCCTCATTTAGGACCCAATGCTTCATTTTAGTCATGCTGGACTGGGGGCTCAGCTTGGTTGAACAGATATTGAGGCGACTTGGGGGAAAACTGGGGCAGAATTAATAAGAGGTAGATGTAGGGGCCTTGTAACCTGATAAAGTTTGTACGAAGGTTCTAAAAGCAAGTGTATGAGGAGGAAAGGGCACCCTCTTGGAGAACATAGTACTAAAAATGTTTCTGCATTAACAAGAAAATAAATATGTGACTCTTTGATACGATACCCAGTGCGAAGTCTGAAATATTGAAATTACCAAGAAGTTATATAGTACATAAAGTTTCAAGTACGTCCACCAGTGAGTGGATAAACAGTACTGAGTGCGGTGTTTTACATTGTGAAGTGCACAGTATACCATCAGACCAGTCGGCTGCGGTAAACCTTAGACATAGCTAGACCCATGCCTCGCCAGGTGAGCCTTGAACATGTGTGGGGGCATCGTGCAAGTTGTTAGATTCCAAGAGAGTGATACTTGTGTAGAGGGGGAAGACGGATGGTGCAGCATTACTCAGACTACGTACGATGCAGATGTGTCAGCTCCTGTTTGCACATGCCAGTGACTAAGCACTGTGAATGCCAATGAGGTGCCGAGCTCGCCTTGTAAGTTGACACATTCACTCTTTTCATTATCTCTGACAGTCCTCCTGGCCATAGTCTTGTGAGAGAACCAGGACTGTCAAGGTGACCAGTGGGGTCAGACACTTGATTGCCTGCCTCTGAGCGTAGCCTGGGCAGCACATGGTGAGAGGAGAGGCAGAGGGAACAGTGCGACCTGCACACTCCCAGTAAAAAAGAGAAAGTGAGAAGTAGAAAGGGCGATTGCATGACATAGTGTGGCTGCAACAGAAATGCAATATGGAATCAGATGGATATGACATTTTCCGTTGGTTTCTGGCCACATGTCACAGTTACCTGCAAATAGGAATTAAAGATCTCAGGCGCCTCTCTTCAAGGGTCCAAAAAAAAGGTTGCCTTGAGCAAGCCTTGAGCTAAAACCTGGTGCTCGGGCCCCACTACTTTTCTCAAGCTGCATCTTGCCCTGCTTGGATGTTGATGTTGTTTTCTTTCAGACTCTCAGATTTCACAGATCCCAATACTGTCTTGGTTTTCCCTTCTGCCATTAGGCAGAACCCCTTATGGGCCTTCCAAGACCCTGCTTGTACTACTATCAGCAGCAGTCTTATACCCATACCATAATTTTGTATTTGTTTGAAAGCTTCCATGCCAGGCTTTGTTCTAGGATCCATTACAGGTGCTGCACCACGCTCTGGGTTCATGTCTCTGTTATGTTCTGGTAGCCGTAGGAGGTTTTTGAGATTGGGAGTTGCAGGAGGAGTCTTGGGGGTTCTCCATAGTTCTGGGAAGCAGCCAGACTCGCCCTGTATGGGCAAGAGCTGCAAGATGCCGCATAAGCTTCACTACACCTTCTTCAAGTGTCATACATTTACTAGTCCTGGCGAATTTAGCCACAGTGCTCCAATCACCAGCATCTAGTCCTCCATGACTCCGGAATTATAAGGAACTCCTTGCTTGTTTTCTCTGCTGCCCTTGCAGCTTCTTCCTGATTTATCCTCGTGTGCTTAATTGTGTTGTGGGTTATGCACCTCACTCACCCATCCATGCTCACACCAATTACACACAGAGCCATGGTTGGTGTCAACTTTCTTTATTCACTAACATATCCCAACTGCCTCTCCCTCCCGTGTCCCTCCCCTTCCGCCCTCTTCCCGCTCTGGTGAGCTTCTTCCCTTAAGGGGCTGCATCCCTTTATTCAGATACAACAAATTGGATGACTCTGAGCTCTGTGCTTACTACTCTGTCCTTGCAGACCCTTGCTTGTTTACTGTGTGCATTGTACAGCTCCTTGCATGTTTACTACTCTGTCCTTGCAGACCCTTGCTTGTTTACTGTGTGCATTGTACAGCTCCTTGCATGTTTACTACTCTGCCCTTGCAGCCACTTGCGTGTTTACTGTGATGATTATACAGCACATAGTTTATTTACCATGTTGCCCTGGTGGTGCCTTTGATGTTTTGATAGGTAGGTAATGTATTTGTAGAGCGTACTGCTCACCTTGAAGGTCCCTTCACTGACTCTCCAGCTATTTTCTTTGTTTTTAGGTTATCTTGCCTTCTAATCTTCCATTGTTACTCCGAGACTATTTTCCTGGTTTCCCTATTCTGGGAATCCCTCCTGAGTACCCCTTTTGGGTATGCAGCTTCAGCGTATTCACTTTGTTTGCAGTGAGTCCTGTGTCTCCACTTGCTGTTTCTTGATGAGCTTCTATAATTTCCCATACGCCTTACTCTCTAAGGACTGGTATTATGTTTCTCTGTCTGACAACCCTTTCTTCACGTGTCTTGCCTTCTGAGCATGGGTTAATACTAATTGGTACCCACTCTTTTTCTCTGTCTAGAATCTCCCAATATGATCTTGACCTCTGTTTAGGCACCCCTAGCTATTCTAGATGATTTCTGTAACGCTTACCTCTGGTGCCCTGCAGGAGTGCCTAGTCCGGGTCGTCGGGAGCGAGCCTCACTAAATGGCCTCAGGATAGGTTGTGAGTCCAATCCACTCCTTCCCCACTGTTTCCATTGACAGGCATTTGAACAGTGTACAATGTGGTTGGGAGTGGATTGGTTGGTTGAAAACTTTGGTGTTGTTAGAAGAGTGATGGGCATCTCAGTGAGCCTGCGGACAAACAAATGAGTGTGTTAATGCCTGTTCTCCTACTCCCTCCCCCCACTCACTTCCCCTCCTATTCCCCAAGGTTGGCTGGCTGGGGGACAAGGCCCTGACTTACCTTAGCACCGCAGTTGTGCACTTCAAGAATCAGGTTTGCATCGGGTCCAGTTCTGTCACTGGAGAGTGGCCCAGTCCTGCTGCGGCCCACGTGATACTTTCTGCTGCAGGTAAGTCTCAGTTGCGCTACAATATCTTTGCGATTCTGCAGGTAAGTCTTTAGCGGCGCTGTGAACAATGTCTTAGTTGCCCTACAGTGTATCTTGTTCTTCTGCAGCAATGCAAGTCAATACGAGGGATGAGGGTGGTGCGCAATGTGCGTATTGCTTATGGCTAACTTCTCTGCTTGTTGCTTTCATTTTAGATGTTGCGTGCTGTGCTCAGCTGTCAACAAGTTTGTGGGATGCCAAAACTCAGGTAAGTGATATTTCAAGAATTGCTCAAGCTGTAGGATGCCAAGCATTCGAAAGCTTACTGTTTTGTGCTTCCTTTCAAGTGCAGAGTCCCTTGACACATGTGCGGCTAAGACTGAAAAACCGCCGAAAGAATCTGCAAATGGAACGAGATGAGCCGGGTGAGTATGGAAGCCGGCAGAGCTCCAGAGAAGCTAACAGGTTGCTGAAGATCTGGAAATCAGGTGCGTAGACAGGCGGTGAGAGCCGAAATTGCAAGAATCCTCTTGCAAGTGGAACTGGCTTTACGGCAAGCATTACACCACTTGCATTCAGAAGCGAAAAAACGCTAGGCACTGGTGTGGCCCAGGGCAGGGTTTTTATAGCCCTGGGCTGCACCCTTCCACTAGGCCACCAAGGATATTGGAAGCATGAGCAACTTGGGGGCCATCTTGGATCCTATATCGAGTCCTGACTTGGCGGCCATCTTGGCGGGGGCTCATATCATATGCAAACAGGTGCCACCTCCAGCCAGCAACCCTCATTGTCCATTGCCTACCAGAATCACTATAGCTACCCCTGCAGTGGCGTGAGTGCATGCTAGGGCAGTTGTGTGAGCATGTGCTAGGGGTCATGACAATTTCTGTATCAGTTCCAAATCTGCACAGTGTTATTGCTTCTGTTCCCTATCCTTAACCGAGAAACTATTAGGTTGGTCTCTGCTCCAAATCAGATCAAGTTAAGATTGGTTTATTTCTAACTAATTGACTGAAGTCGACCCAGCCCATGCCAGTGTACTTGACAAACCTGTTTTAATATACAGGGAGCACAACCATCTTGGCATACCCAAGCTGTGACTCGCCACTATGCTGTTTAATAAAAGTAGCCTGCTGGCTTTGATCCCAAGGGCTTTGCATATGCTACCTGTATGCCGCTGTGTCATATAACAGTACACTCCTTACTCTGTCCAAACCTTGTTGCCCGTCATTAGTGCTTGTTTTCTGTTTCTTTCTTTATATTCTATGTTATGTTGATTTATACCACAAAGCGCTGCCATTTGCATGGCTTTCTGGCCCTCTTGTGGCTCTTTGTGGAAGTGTGGGAGTGTTACGTCTTTGTGGGAGTGGATTGGTTAGGGTGGAAAGAGGGATAAAACAGGTGCTGTGCTCAGCTGTTGATGTGTGTGGTACCAGGAGTAACTGGTGTCTGTGCTGGTGTGCTTTCTTGATGTGTTTTGAGCACTGTAGTGTATTGTTGCCAGATCTGAGTAATCGTGCATTTGTGGCAAAGTAGGGGATTATGAGGTGGCTTTAGAAAGATGTGCGGTTTAGTGGTGTTTAGCAGGTGGTTTTTGGAGTCATCTGGGGTGTGTGTGGTAATTATATGGTGAGGTGAGGGTGATTGACAAAGGAGACGGTTAGTAGGTTTAAGTTATTAGAGTTGTGGATAGACTCTGGGTACAGAGTTGTTATGTGATTTTGTTGTTTCTTATTCTTCATCTGTAATTTCACTTTTGGGTACTCACCATTTCGTGGCTGTAGGGATGTGTTGTTTCAGTAATTCATGTAACGTTTGGTTCATTCAGGGTTTGGAGGACAGAACTAGAGGAGAACTGGGTTGTGGTGAGCTTTATTTTGGCGGCTATTACTTGAGTGAAATGGGAGAGTTTCTGTCAGTTCGACTGGGGTCTGAGGTATGTCTTATTGGGTTGGGTCGTCTTGATCCACTAAATTCGTGCCCTCGAGTTTGTGAAGGTCACTGTGGAATGGCTTCTGTGTTGACTGAAAAAAGGTGTGATGTGTTTTTCTTTATACATTGGTGTTGGAGGTTTGGTGCACAAGGTTATCTGTATATTCTTGATACACTGGCTCGCTGACTTGTTTTTCCCAGGCCTTTGCGGGAGTGGCTAGGACATTAGACGAAGATGATGTGATGTCTTCGGTAATTGGTGATATCCGTCTGGTATTTGTTGGTTTGTTTCTATCATGTTGAGTTGAATAACCAGGTGTTTATGTATTTTGGAAAAGGCAAGTGGACCTTCATCGTCCTGACTTCTTTGGGGATTACATTTCATAGTTTGGCTATGAGAATGGAGAAAGTGGTTCCTTGAAATTAGGTTTTCTCGTAGTGTCTTTGTGAGGAACTACCATCTGGCAATGCTGTAGTGAGCAAAGGGTTTTTTGATTTGTATTACTCAATAAAATGATGCAGGAAATTCCATCTCTGAAAGGGTAATCTGCTGATCAGTTTCCCCTTTTAGAAGCTCCATGCCAAAAGCATAGTGTTTACTTGTGCTTTGTTGCATCAGTATCCTGATCTGCAGCACCTGATCTACCAATGGCAAAGAGCGTTTTAGAGGTCACAGGTGCCCAGTTGACAGCTATAGTGGCAGCCAAGTATCTGCAGTGCAGGGGCTGCATTTAAGATATGAACCCATGTACCAAAACTATGAGAATCATAAATAGCCCATGCTGGTGCCAGGTTAAACCCTAAAGATAAGCTATGCCTGATTTAAGGCATGGTGCTTAGGACTACACATGTTCTTTGCGGCCACACTGTGATGCTGGAAATGCATCATAGGGACAGGGCCTCCCTATCCTTGTCCTTTACTGCTTTTTATTGTGTGTTCTGTTGTGTTTTCCGCACAGGAGTTCATGTGGCACTCCTGGCGGTCCAGCTCTCTCCTTGGGTTTGATGTACAGACCAATGGGATACCCTTATGGCACCCATGGGTGGGGGTACAACCCTGTACCCTTAGTGTATGTGTTTGGACACCTGTGTGTGGCCCACAGAGCAAGGTATGGACTGGTGGTAGCTCCATGCTGAATTTGACAGGTGCTCTGGGTATCCTCCATTTTGGGATCCCCAGGCCCTAGCATTGGAATCAGTTGATTCCTGATAGGAAACAAGATGGCCCCTGTGGCCTCTTGCTTTCTATTGCCTGTTACCTTGTTTTCCCAAAGTCCTGGGAAGCCTTGACTCTGTCCCTTCCCCCTGACTGGCTGTTGGGTGGAAGTTCCATATATGGTGTTGTTGTGAAGTCCAGGCCAGACTGGCTGGAGCCTTCCCAGTGACTGTATGTTGTGGGTACACCCTGTGGGTGGGACATGGGTGAATGGAGTATGTGACCAATATGCACTTCTTGTTGTGAATGTCTGGTTTCTGGTGTTTGACACAATGGGCCTCATTCCGACCCTGGCGTTAACCAAGGCGCTATTAGCGCCTTGGTTGACGCCGGTATCTTTCCGACTCCGCCATGGTGAATGGCGTAATTACCGCCCCATTCCAAGGTTGGCGGGGGCGGTAATTCCCCATTCACCATGGGCCCTTCCCCATTCCCATTTTTGCCCCATAGGGCTCAATGGGAATGGGGAAGGCGCTAATTAAGGCACCGTAAATTACGGTGCCGTAATTAGCTCCTAGGTCCCTTTGCGGGTTGGTTTTTTAACGCCTGCAAAAAGCAGGCGTCAAGTACCAACCCGCAAAGGAAACTCGGAATAGGGCGGTAAGGGTTTAACGGCACCGGTCTCGTTACCGGTGACCATTAACCCTTACCACCCTACTCGGAATGACCCCCAATGACTGAGACAGCCCTGCCCGAAACTGGTATGAATGCAGTGTGGAGTGTTGCATGGCTGGGTACTTGCCCCAATACACATAACTTGTTGTGAGAGTCTGGAGAGAAGTGAATGGCCTGAATGCACTATGCACCTGATTGGCTGCCTACCTGCATGAATGCCCTTCTGACTGATTGCTTGCCTGAGTGTGACACAGCAGAATGAATGGAAGATCAACTATTATATCTGGGGGGCCTCTCACTGCTAGAATTCGTGTTCAGAAGCTGAAGTCCACTACGAAGAGTAACTGGGGTAAAACTGAAACTTAACCTTCAAGCCCTGCTGCAAGAGAAGTCTTGCTGCTGCTCTACTTCATCGATCTGAAAGCTGCTGTGTCTCCAAGGACTGACCCAGAGAGGACCTGGTAAGGCGCCCTCTTCCCGAGCTACGAGGGACCATCGTGCACCAGCTGATCTTTGCCAAAGCTCCCTGGTAGACAGACTATTGACAGGCTGCCGACTGGTTATGGGGACTGCCGCGGAATCACAAAGCGAAGTGCCCAGACTGTTGTCCGCCATCGTCGACGACTGCCCTCGCCGACCAGAGCCGCTGTGCTCCCGTTGCTTAAGAACTTCATTTGATCCAAGGACGCTCTCGTCTGCATCGTCGACCGTTTGTCCCGCCGGAGAAAGTCTAGGCCGCCGACGCACCAACGAACATCCGCCGGTGGGTTTCCCGCCACCCAAAGACCACAGAGATGCCGACGACTCTACGCCCTTGCTGGGCCACAGTTCTTCAAACTCTTTGTGGTCCAGAACTATCGACACCAAGGTGCCCCGCACGCCTCTTCCTTGCAGGACACCAACGCTCCATCGTCGACGAGCACCGCTAGGAACGAAGCTGTCACCTCACCATCGTCGTTCAACCCTTTTTCCTTGTGGGATCTCGACGATCCATGGGTCCTGCCTTAAAGGGAGCTGCTCAAGCAGGATCCGTCGACGACCCGATGATGAACTCTGTGATTCTAGATACATTGGGGTTGTAGAACTATTTTAGAAGGAAATAAGACTGCTAGAACAATATATGGACTGGGCTTGTGATATATCTTTACTTTACAGGTTGCCTAGGTGGGGGGGATCTCCACACAGAACTGTGTCTAGTGGTAGGGGCCAGTATTCTGCAAATTGTTCTAACCAACTCCTTTCCTCTTATATCTATTGTTGGTTTCCTTTACAAACTGATTTGTGTGCCATTTAACCGTACAGTTGATGCACTTTAAAGAGATCTAATAGTAATTGTGGTACCACGTAAAACTGTATATTTTCCATTTTAGATAACTGAGTACAAAGTGAGTAGTAATTATATAAAGACTGTGTTTTAACTAATACAGTGTGTGGACATTCCTTTGTGGGGGCTTGGGGACTACACTGTACTAAAGGACCAGCCTGCATCACCTCCTGAGAAGCTAGGTCTTGATTGCTCAGCCAGCGCTACCCTATAGAGAATCTTGGCTGGGGTCCTCTGTGCCTCTCCTCTGCCATATAGAGAGCAGGAGTACAGACACCCCCCTCCAATCTTTACACACATCCAATTTGATATCACTGATGAGTCGGGTCATAAGAGCAAGCTCAGCTGTGGAAGGTGATGTGCATTCTGGCCAGACAGGCTGATCCTGCAAAGTGATAGGGCAGGAACCTTAATGGACATGCCTCCTCTTTGATCTCTTTATGAGGGTAGGTAACACCCTTCTTGAGGGACAGACGCACAACAGGCAGAGGTCCTAGGCCCAGGCATCAAAGGAGCACACCCATTCAAAGGGAGTAGCCTCACACCAGGGTGCTGCATTTCTCATATATATGATATGATATGATATGATATGGCATTTATAACGCGCCTATACACAAGTGTTTCAAGGCGCGACGAGGCAAGGAAAGGGAAAACAGGGGACGACAGACAACGATCCTACTAGGCCAGGTGTCATTCAGATCGTGCAAGTGCAAGGGAGGGGAAGGAGGAGAAGTGTGGGGTGGAAGTGGAAGAGGAAAGTGCGGTACATGGGATAAGACAATAGATAAGTAAACAATAAATAAACAATAATAAAAGTGCGGCCAGCAAGTGGCGAGTGAAAGGGTAAGTGCAGACGTCCATTGTCAAGTGCAGGAAGTGGGACCGTAGGGATACAGAAAAAAGTCACCAAGTGCAGGGGTAGTCAGGAGCCGACTGGCGGGGGAGGGATCTGGGCCCGAGATCGGGGGTGGCCAGGTAACCAGTGCAGTATCCGTGTCAGCCAGGAAATCAGCAAGGGAGAAGAGGAGAAAAAGCAGACGAGAAGAGAAACGTTTTGAGGTGCTTACGGAACCGAAGATGATTCTCCTCAAGTTTCAGGGAGGCAGGGAGGCTGCTCCAGAGGGAGGCCCCAGCCGAAGAGAGAGATCTACCACCAGCTCGTTTCTTGGAGAAGCGACTGACCCTGAGAGAATTGAAGGCGGATGAGCGAAGAGCTCGAGAAGGAAGGTATTTAGGAAGAGAGAGTTGAAGGTATTGAGGCCCAAGGCCCCAGAAGGCCTTGTGGACGATGCAGAGGGTTTTGAACTTAATCCTCGCAGCCACTGGGAGCCAATGCAGAGATTTCAGTCCTGGAGAGATACGATCCCAGGGCTTGAGGCCAAGGACAAGTCTCGCAGTTCTGTTCTGGATAAGTTGCAAAGGGCGGAGAGTAGAAGCAGGTAGATTTAGAAAGAAGCTGTTACAATAGTCCAGCATGGAGAGAAGCAGAGCTCTGGAGACAGTGAGCTTCTGGGGGAAGGAGAGGAAAGGAAGAATACCTCTGATGAGGTGTAGTTTGTAGTGAGACATCAGAGATGTGAGGAGAGAAGGAGAGTGTAGAGTCGAAGACGACCCCGAGATTTTTAGCCTTGCAGGAGGGAGCAGGAAGGGGGCCAAGAGAGGCCGGCCAGAGAGATACAGGAAAGGAGGGAGTGGGTGTGCCGATCAGGAGAATCTCAGTCTTACTGGCATTAAGGCAGAGGTCATTGGCGGCGCACCACTCCTGGATAGCAGACAGACAGTCGGAGATGAGGGAATAGTCCTTGATCCTAGTGAGAAGGGAAGGGTTTGGGTTTAGTGTAGACAGGAGAGCTCTGTTCCGTGGTGGAAGACTTCCACCATCTCGTTTCACTCTGTCTCTCTCTCTCTCCCTCCTGTCCCCTCCACTTCCTCTAGAGGAAAGCACTTTGGGTGTGATGTCAGAAAAGCTAAATCCACTTCTTTTAAGAACAGGGATTGGACCACTAAGGCAGGATAGCTTTAGTACAATTCTCTGTGGTCTTTCACATTATTTAAAAGAAGGAGTCTTACACCACTTCTTTGAATCATCTTTTGGACTTCAACCTTTGAACGTCAACCTTTGAAGAAGACTTTATTGTACCCTGCTGGGTGAGCAGTTCTTTCTAAAGTCCTCCAATTGTGAGAGGATGGCAGGTGTTCCAAGGCAGAGGTAAGCTCTGTCCTCTAACCATCCCCAACGACGACTGAGGGTGACCTGCTGCTAGATCAAGACTTGCATGTCTGCCAGCCACACTGTTGCCCAGGACCTCACTGTGCTGCATTTGCTTACTTTACTTACATATAGCTCCATACATCTACAGTTCATGTCTTGTCCCTTCCAGAGATCAACCTTGCATGTGCTTTGTCCTGCTAGACCTCCCAAATCCTCTGTATCTTCCTTGCTTGAAGTTATCATTGCCAGATACAGAACAGTGAGCTTTTTTCGTCAATGTAAAGCTCTGCAATTCCAAATGCAAGATGAGACTTAACTGGCATGTAGCCCTCATGCATGGGCTGTATGTCTAGGCAAGTATTAATATCCAATTGGTGCCTTACAGCATCATCAGCTTTGGAGTCCAGGGACAACTAGAATGGCGGAGTAGGGAATGTATTCAATTATGTAATGCTGACATCATCTATGCTGAGCCACCAAATTCTAATAGATGGGTAGAGGGGAAAATATCCTGCTGCAGTGGTGACAGAAACCAGTAGTAGTTCCCCAAAAATCCGCAAAGCGTAAACACAGAGGCAGGAGCCAGTGACAAGTAAGTATTTGGATCTGGGGACTGCAGGAAAAGCTAAGAAAAGAATGAGGATCCCCTGCACATGACGACAGCGATCTTCGATATTCATAGTGCCCCATTTAAATGTTGTCAGGAGGCAAATGTGCTTCTGAAAAGCATTGCCACTGTGCTTAGAAAGCTCAGTTCAAACACTGAGAATGTAAAAGACTGTCACAGAAATATTATTGTTATTAGGATATTTATTGAGCACAGGCCTAACTTCGAGAAGCAACAGAGCGCTTTACAATCATAGGGGGAGGAACATGCTGAGGGGAGCCGAGAAACAAGAGAGTAGGGAGCTAACATCAGGCGTAGGGCGGAGGTGGGCAATTTGGTGGCACGGGATCAACAAGCAACCAGGGGAGGAAGCAGTAGGGATCAGGTGACCCAGTCACAGGTCGGGTGGTGAGTGGTGGGTGTGTGGATCGAGGTGTTAGGGGGGAGCCATTCCCTGAAGTGGAGGGTCTGCAGCTCCCTCATGAAACTGTAGAAGCAAGCAATACTATGAGAATCCTATGCTTTTTTATTCATGAATGTTAGACAATCCAAATTATGTAAGCGTGAGACCTTGGGCCTGAATTTAAAAAAAATGGAAAAGTCCAATTGAAAACATTTTTGTAAATCAGGCCCCATGTCTTTACACCGGTGCTTTTGCACTGATATGCAATTGCGTCATTTTATTAATTGGTGGCAATAACCCATGCTTCCACTTTATTTTCACTGTACGCCCTTACCTTTCTTTTACACTCTTTTGTACTATAATTCTTGCCCCTTATTACTTGTTTTGCTTGTTTCCTGAAAACGGGAAAACAAAAGATGTAAATGTGCATTTGTACCTTTTTAAACAAGAACTACAGGGGGCAAAGACCAAATATTCCCTCCTCGTTTTTTTAACTATACCCCTTTACCTTTTTTAATGTTTTGCTTGATACCTGAAAAACTAGCAAGACTAATGGAAATGTGTTGTGTTATGCTATGTTGTTATGTGATGTTAAGAGCTCTTGTATAGCCCAACTGTGGCGCGCAGGTATCCTGGCACCTTTGAAGATGACCCAACAAGGAGACGTATTAGCTAAAGTAAAAACGACCAAAACACAGGCTACCCCATATTGCAGAAGAAGTGAGTTTTAAGTGATTTCCTGAAAATGTGCAGATAGAAATGCACTGGGGGAAATGCATGCCCATCCAAATTCAGCATGAGTGAGATTCTAGTATTGGGTGACAGTTGACGGCCTCCGAGTCATCTTACTTTGGGATTTTAGCCACTTGAAATGAGAGGTTCGGGACATCCCTTCACATGAAGTTACTTCCTATACGCATGCAACCCCACCACTCAACAGCATGTACAGTACAGCCCATTCCATCCTTCCCTTGGGTGGACCGAAACTTGTCTTCAGAGCTGCTGCTCCCATTCGTTGCAGCCCCTGTGGATCATCAAGTGGGCGGCACTAACGGCGGCTCTGTTGCTATGTGATCTGTGCATTGCGCATGCCTAGTCCAGTAATGAAAGTCTTAACCATTCCCGAGAAAGACACCATTTTGATAAATGTCTGGCTTTAGAATAAAACAAATATGCACTGTAATTTGAAATTGAATTGCTTTTTCGCGTATTTGTATCGTGAATGATTGTGTGGAAAGTTAATGAACTGAATCACACGAAATAAAACATGAATAGATGATTAAATAAATAAATGCATTACAAAAAAGGGCGGTGTATCGGAATACCAGAGGTGTTGCTCTCCCCTTGAATTGAAAATGGGGTCATATGTGAAAAGGGACCCTGGTCTGAGAGGTGGCCCACTATTTACAAAAGCGTTTTTCAATGGGAAAATCCCTTTGAAAAACGCTTTGTGAATCAGGGAGTCTGTGTTGGTCCTCAAAGATTGCCATGCAGCAACAGAATCACATGTTTGAAGCAACAGATTGAACACACCGCGGATAACACACTCAGCGAGAGTGGAAAGACTACAAAAAGCTCGGTGTACTTTCAGTAATAGGTTTTGGCCAGTGACCTGCTGGAGACCTCATACGGGATTAGCACGTGCTCCATCATTGGTAGGAGAATTAACTTGGCGCCCCAGACGCTAAAATCCGTGTGCAGATGAAAGACCACCACAACCCCATCCAACTGCTGACCTCCAGGGAGCCAGGCACGGCTAGGCATTATGCCCGAGCGTCCATACGACCTCCATAGGATAAGGCGTCAAGAAAAAAGGAATGGATTTATTAAGCAATAAAGATGGGTTCCACTAAGAGTTGACTCAAGAGGTCAACGTAGCCTAGGAGGAAAGTGAACCAGTATCAGAGGCGAATGCCAAGGAGGCCCATTAATGCTTTCCGTTGCAAACTGGAGGCCCGCCATAATAAAAGTGCACTTACTCACGTATGCCCTGAGAACATTGGTTTCTTCACATTAGCAACAAAGAGTCCAGTATATAAATGGCATGCCCTTTCAAGTAAGCTTCCTGTGTGTTTATACATCTATGTAAAGAATGTAATGTACGCTACTTGCCAGCCTGGAATAGATGCAGCTATTCATTAACTAGGTCCTTAGCTTGGAAAAAAGAACAGAACATTTATTTGAGTTAATTTATTGAAATTGTCACTTAATTAATACATATGAACAAGGAGTAATCGACCAATGGATGAAATGTTTACGTTTCAGAGTGTCTGTATATATTGCAATACCTCCCTAATTGTTTTCTCATCCTTAAACGCCAGATTTTCTGGGCCAGATTTCGCGGTAACCAGTGTCATACTTAGGGTGACCAGATTTTAAAAGTAAAAAACTGGGACATGGAAACTAACATAAAAGTAGGACTAAAACTTGAAAGTGGCTGTCAAGGCACCACACTTCGGTAGTGGTTGGAGGAGAAGGCAGTTTAAGTGTTACTGGTGGAATAAACACATACTAATATTAATTTATCACTCACTACAACTATCTTAATTCGTAAAAAGGCATTTCTTCTGTGTGTGATTGTGCATTCCTGCCTGCCACCTATGAAGGCCTACTCCTAAAAACCGGCACCACTGCATTTTCAAATGGAAAAATAATCTTGAACACGGGGACAGAGCACCCAGTTCCGGGACAGTCTCGGCAAAACGGGACATCTGGTCACCCCAGCAATACTCCATGTTCTCCTGCTGAATACCTGTTCCTAGCATCGCTTCCTGTTTGGAGACAGACTGGTCAGACGCCTCTTCCATGATTCTGCAGCATATGGGTGTGTGCGAGTGACTGGGTGATGCTGCGGCATGACAAGTTACATGATGATGGTGGAATGCTGTGAGAGTGGAAGCCTGTGTTTATGCTGCAAGTAGGAGGGTTGGACCTGGGCTGCAGAGGAGTGGATATGCTGCTTGATGTTTCATTACCTCCATGTCCTTCTTCCTCATCACAGTACTTAACTCTGAGGCCCCACCTCCAGTCCAGTAACCCCTCTTCACTTTCTTTTCATCTGAGGTATAATACCTTCCCCTTACCCATGAACAACAGTTAAAAATTTAGCTGTCCTTCAGCCAGGATTCTTTTTTCAGGTGAGGGGAACCGGAGAGCACCGTTGGCTGGCCCCCTGGAGGATCCCTTGGTGGGCTATGGGTTCCCTCCTGTAGGGCGCGCTCTTGGTTTCCCTGTGGTTCTCAGGCTCCGGTTGAGCACCGATGCTGATGACTCTTCTCGGGCTCCCTGCGGGGTGTGGGAGCCCGAAAGAGGAGGTGGCGGTCACTGGCTCCCAGGTTTCCGGCCCGGGGCTCTCAGGTGAGTTCTCCATCTGCGGGTATGGGCGGTCCTAGTTCGGATTGCCCTTCTCTTGTGGCTACCTTGGACAGGTCCCATGGTTTGTTGCCTAGAGAGGCGAGTGTCGGCCCTCGGTTTGGACAAAGCATGTCAGCAGGTGGCTTTCCCTCTGCCTGCCGGCAACGCCGGTTTGTTTCTTGGTGACTTCCTGTTGTCATGACTACAGGCAACATGTGCAGGCCGGTGGGGCTGTGATTGGCATCCTGGGTTTCGTGCTCCTTCTCAGGGCCTTTGGGAGGTCCCTGTCTTCTGTTGCATCTCCCTTGCTTGTGCAGTTGATATTGTCCTCCTGTCACTATGGGGAAACATTCTGCAAAACGTAAGCATGTGGACACCTTGACTTCTTTCTCTGAACAAGAAACACACTGTTCAGAAAAAGGCTCTGCGGTTTTCCTTATCCCAAAAGGAGAGGAAGACCTTGCTTAAACAGGCTGTTTGTGAACATGATGGGGGAAAGAAGCGTTGGCAGCCATAACCTTCCTCCTCTTCATCTGATTCTTCTTCCGGTTCTGCCTCCTCCTCTTCGGATGCCCCCTCCACGTATGTGGGATACTTGATGAAAATACCACGACAGGGAGGAGCTTGAGGCCGTTCTGTCGCAGGTGTGGGAAGGCATGGTGTTTTCCGAATTTTTGGTTCAGGGCACTGGCACGAATCCCACCAAACGGCAGAATAAACATACACTCAAGATGGAGCTACCCCTGATTGTGGACATTTACCAGAAGATTGTCAAGGAGTGGAAAGATCTGGAAAGGATTGCCATGCCCCGTAGTCTACTCTAGAAAGGTGCTGACATTTTGCTTTTGCACTCGCTGGAGGTGGAAGACATCCTCACCAGCCTAGTGGCTGTTCCTCCATGTTGGTGAAAGAAGCGGCAGCTTGGGACCCAGTGGATCGCACAGTGAACTTGGGTCTGAAGAAAGTACACTTTGGTGCTTTTCTGGCCCTTGGGGTCGCTATCTACAGGTCCTACGCAGCAGAGAAGGTGCTCAGTAGCGTTAAGAAGTTACGCCGGGCGCTGGAGTAGGGATCGGATTGGCTCCTCTTCTTTCTGACATGCAGCAGAAAGTGGATTTACTTTCAGACTTGGCCTATGATGGTGTATTGGCTCTACTATGACCATGGGTGCCGGTATTTCAGCGCAGAGACATGTCCATCTTCGGGATTGGTAGACTGAGGGTTCACAGAAGATGACGGCTCTTAAGCTTCCTTTTGAGGGGGATAAACTGTTTGGGGATTCCTTGCAGGACAGGGTTCACAAGGTTTTCCGTGCCGACAAACATGTGGATAAATTACTGCATAAACCCTCCTCAGCATACAGTAAATCCCCTGCCTAGCCCAGACCTTTATTCTGGTGGGGAAAGTCTTCTTGCCTCTGGGGAGGGTCTGCCACCTTCAATTTGTTTTTCTCAGGGTTCTCCGGTGGCCATGGGTCCCTGCATGCCTGTTGCTTACCCTGCAGGGGCACATAACTGATTTAATGAGCCATTCTCAGTTTCACCATCTGTTTCTAGTCACATAGGTCCTGTTGTACAGCATTTTTGCAGAAATCTGTTGCATGTTTTGGTGTGCGGTGCTGGATCTCTTTGCCGCCCCTTCTTTGGTGAAGGTCCCTCTCTTCTGCTCCCCGTTTCTGAAAGTGGCAGGCTGGGGGTGGATGCCCTGAATCAGGAATGCTCACAGGGGCTTCCTTATGTCTTCCCTTGCCTTCCTCTTCTACCCCAGGTGATGCAATGGATCAGGGGGTGCAGGGCCAGGGTTCTATTTCTTCTGGTCCAACAGGCTTGGTTCCCTTCTCTTCTAGAGCTCCAGCATCGGGAGCCGTGGTTGATTCCAAAATGACCTTGCCCTCTGCAGGCTGATCTGGAGGGCAGTCCGGATCTTGTGCAGTCTTAATTGAGTTCTGAGAGGCTTTCTGGTCCGGTGGTTGATTCCATTGTTCAGGGTTCGGCACCCTTCTACCTTGAAGACCTATGAGCGGCACTAGGGTCATTTTCTGGATTGGTGTGGACTTTCCGGAGTCCCCCCTTCAATGTGGGCTTCCTTCGGTCCTTCAGTTTCTCCAGGAGGGTTTCGACAAAGGGTTGGTGGTGTCCACGCTCTGCTACCAATGGGCCTCCATCATAATCCTCAAGGGGGACTCTGAGGGCCGCGTGGTGGGAAAGAAGGCCTCGGTGGAACGGTTCCTTAAGGGTCTTGCCTCTTCTCGCCCCATTTCTATAGGGATCCTTCTCCCTGGGAACTGGCCAGGGTCCTCCTTTTAAGCCTCTGGCAGACAGTGATATCCAGCTCCTCATGCTCAAGGCGGCGTTCCTTATAGCTATCACTTTGCCTCGTTAATTAGGGGAAGTGGGTGCTGTGTTGTGTCTCCCCACAGTCCTGAGTAGGCGGCTTGGCATGCCATTAATGTCCAGCGGGCTGTTCTGGAATACCTCTATCGGACGGAAGGGTTCTGTCAGACTGGCAGTCTTCTGGTTACATTTGGTCCTGCTGGGGAGGGTTGGAAGGCCTCAATGGTGTCCATCAGCCGCTGGATCAGGACTGCAGGACTGTGCGTTACATGAGGTGGTGGCTTGGTTGCCTGTCCTGGTACATGTCCCGAGTCATTCCAGGTGGCTTACTGGACAGATGCCCTGGGGTATCCATTCAGGAGATTTGCAGGGCTGCTACCTGGGCTGATCAGAGCAAGTGTATCAACCATTACCAACTTAACGTGTCTTACCCCATGGATGGGTTCTTTGTGGATGGAGTTTTGTCTGTGGGCATGGATTGATTGTTCTGGGGGGATAATAAAGTGGTGCTTGTGTTTCAGCACCTCTGTCTCTCTGTGTCTTCAGAGCCTCAGAGGTAAGTACTAGGATGAGGAAGAGGGACAAGGAGGTAATGCTCTGATTACTTGCCGGTAATCTTCATTACTCCTAGTCCTCCCCTTCCTTGTCACATTACTGAAGACTCCCCTCTCCTTCCCTCCCTGTGAGGAGGGTCCAATGCTCTGGCTTTGATATTGTTAACTGGTGGATATTGTTAACTGGTGTTCATGGGTAAGTAGGAGGTATTATACCTCAGATAAAACGAAGGTGAAGAGGGTGCCTGGACTGGGGGTGAGGCCTCAGAGGTAAGTGCTGTGACAAAGAAGGCTAGGACTACGAGTAATGAAGATTACCGGTAAATAATCAGAGCCTTGATGTCTCCCCAATGTGCCTTAATGCTTACCTGTAAGTGATATGACCTGGAAAACTCAGAATAAAGCTGCATTCTTTCGTACCTGCAACCTGCATCCTGAACTTCACTAGACTACAATTAACAATCCTTTTTTTTGTATTAGTGTGATTTGGTTAAAACAACAAACCATTATACAGAAAGTATAATAATACAATAATAAATGAATACAAAATCATATTATTATATTATTCATATGTAAATTGATTACAATTAAAACAGTTGCCTAAAATTGGTACATGGTTCAAATTAAAAAGACATTGGACCTAATTTACAAACGCGTTTTGAAGTCCCATTCAAAAATGCTCTGTAAATCAGGCCCATGAATTTGCCTCACGTGTTTAATGGTCATATTCATAATGTATCCTAACCTGTTAAATTTACTTGCCAACTAATTTGCCCAGGAAATTGCATACAGGAATTAGTAAAAATGTTTAACATTTTACACTTACTGATAAGCTTCCCAAAGAGGCCCAATACAGAGTTGTCATTCATAGTGCGCTTCACTCTCTGCATAGTCATCAGTGTTGTCAGGACCAGTTCTAATCTTATTGTTTTTATGGGGAAGCCCTTATGCAGTCATAAGACTAATCGCCAAATCTTGCCCTCGAAAACATTCAACCAAGCTACCTCTTGTTTCTGAAAATATTTCAAGCATGTATATTATTCCTGGCATTATACTAGATGTATAAATATCTTCAGCATTCCTTCCATCGATGATCCACATGAAGGGTGTGTAAAGCTCTTTATTTGTACTGTTAAAAAAAAGATCTAGTGGTTACAGGTTTATGGTCTTTCCAACAAACGTTTTTTGCATCGAAACCTATCCATCGAAAATATTTCTATCTAATGCATTTTTTCGTATTTTTTGGCGGGGAGGTTTATCCTTAAAAACCCACCCCAACGAAAATTAACCCTTTCCCCTACACATATATGCATTTGATGCATATATTTTCGATGGATATGTTTCAATGGAAAAGGTTTTGTTGGAAACCTTTTCGATGGAAACACTAGATACCGTGGTCACGTGGTACTGAAGGCAAGAATTAGTGTTCCCCATGCTAAGGAGCACCCCAACATATACAATTGGATTAACTCTCTCTATATTCTTGCCGTCCATGAACAATGATTACATCAAATTGCAGCGTTTTTTGCTGCAAACCAATATTTTAGTTTTGTTGTAATGGATTTTTAAATAATTATTCTTACCAAAAGCAGTCAGTGCACTCAGGGAGTGTTGCAGCCCAATTGGTGTCTGATCTGTTATTAACAGGTCATTGGCATAACCCAACCAGTTTATGGAGTGACTGTTTATCTGGGGTGGGAAAGAGTTGGCATTGTCCATATAATCCTTCATCTGAGAGGTGTAGAAATTGTATGACAAGGAGGCCAGAACGCAGCCCTGTTTCCATCTTGAATTAGTGGCTCTGTAGTTAGTTAATGAACCCCTGTTGTCCGATGTGCCCGTGTACAATAGGCGTTTGACATGAAATAAGCACAATGAAAGTCCCCAATTTCGCAACTTTTCTCATAACAATAATCAATCCACGCTGTCAAATGCAGCAGTGAAATCAGTGAACACCATGTAGAGAGTTTATGGAGAAAACAAAGGGTTAGACCAAATCCAACTGATTGTACACTGTTGTACACTGTCCCCATACCAGAGCAAAGACCAGTTTCACGAGCATTCATCAATTTGTTTTGATCTGCCCACTTCCGGAGACCTTTGAGAAATATATTAGATTAAATCTTGCTAGGAACATCCAGCATTGCTACCATTAAAAATCCCAACCTTTTAGACCTGCCCATCATACACTAGCAATCACAAATAACTTGCCACAGTAACAGCAATACCATCTATGCCGATCCAGAAAATTGAGGAATCTACTTCTCCTGAAGTTTAACAAGCATGTCTGAATTTCTTTTATTTTTCATGTAAATAGCATATAAAATGCAGAGAACGCCAGGGTATTAAATAACGCATATTAATGCGCGAGCAGACTATCAAAGAATGATAGGGCATTATCTGAACCAAGAGGAAGCGTGGTATAAATAGCCAGATATTGGAGAACGATAAGAGAGAAGTGACACGCGTACTAAACGATGAGTTGGTAATAGTATGAGCCACATTGTTTTGGCCATCTTGCAGTTGGCGGACAAGCTTTTCATGAGCACCAATGTAAAGTGAGTTACCATACTCCAGATTGTTGTGGACAGTTGCTCTGGCTATTGTTTGAGGAGAGATTCTGCGAAACAGGGACACATCTAAACAGCATCTTAACAGTAAGATGTAGTTGTCAGCTGAGTTCAACACAGAATTAACTTGTGATGCCAAATCAAGGTGAGTGTTGAATACAACTCCCAAAGTTTCAACCTGTGTTATAATGGGTAGGACTATAGCTATGATGCTAAAGACTGGATGCCAGCATGACGTTTGGGGTCATTTGACCATGTGCTTGTGATGACCGGTTCATTGTTCTTTGCTGCATGCTCTAAGCCAGTTGATTTGCATCCAATTTGTATTGCAAGAAAGCTCTCTCCAAATTTTTAATTGCATGCTTTATCTCTGGTGAGTTGAACTAAAGCTGTGAGTTGCCATCAGTGGACTGCTATGCCCAGGGATGCTAGGAATTCATGGAAAGGCAGCAAGTAGATATTAAATAACAGTGGGAACAATTCAGATCCCTGCAGCACCCTTCAGCTCATCCTAGAGGGCTTAAGCTCTAGGTCTTCTAGGAAGACACAATTCATGTGTTTGGGAAAGAAAGATTCGGACAAGCAAATGGTAGTGTCACCGGGCATAAGCTCTAAATGATAATCTAGTGGCCAAGGGTATTGAGCATGGCTGAAAGATCCAGCATGATCAGGAGGATATCAAGATATTGATCAATAGGGGCCCGGGCACAGACACCATTGGGGCCCCCTCCACCGAACCAAAAAGTTTATAGATCCCAGAGTATCTGGTTGCGCCCATCTCGTCGCAATCCTAACCCATAGCTTGGTATGCTGCCCTGCATCGAACAAACTAAGCATAGGTACTCCCGTCCAGTTCCCTTACCCTCTCTATCCTGGCTGGAATCAAAATGAAAAAGATGTAGAATTTCATGGGCAACATTAGTAGTGCAGGACTAGGGTACTTGTGTCTAGCATGGGGACCGGGCACTGTTTATCAATGCCAGCCAGGGGCAAGGTATACGGGCTGCAGTATAAATGCAGGACATACATCAGTAGTCACATGAAAGAGATGCAGATACTCTAGAATACACAACTCAGAGCCCTCAAATTAGCAGCCTGCCAAAATGTAAAAGAGCTGGAGCATGGAAACATGTTTCTTTTTTTAAAAGGTTTCTTTAAACACTTGGCTTGTTAGAATTGAGTGCATCAATAGAACAGAACAAACTATTGACTTTACACATGAGAGCAAGACATTCCCAGGGGTAGATACTATCACAGCACCAAAGTGCAGCTGGTGCCATTCATCCATCTCAACGATTCACCGTGAACCAGGCTTTCGCCTTGCTGGGTCCTACATGTAAGTAAGTGCTCACGATAGTAGCCCCATATGTCATATGTATGTATCCTCCTTACTGTGTGCCAAAGTTAAGTCCAGATGCTGCAAGTCTGGTGGCCTGGGGTGCTTCCAATGTAATGGACTAGCTCTTTCAGCCGTAAAGAAGGACATGTTTAAGAACTTGCATTTCATTGTCTCCATCTTATCATAGAATCCTAGCATGCACCAGCGCCGCTCAACAGGTATCAACATTCCTACCACTGCGGACAACTTACCACAGACTGTCGACCAATATGAGACGGCGCGGGGCAGAACCAAAACAGATGGATATGATCAGTATCAGGGGTCGGGGATCTGCACCTGCGGCAGCAGCCCCAACATCCTTATCGCTTGCCCCTAGATTCTTGGGTGTATAATGCAGATGATCAAATATTTTATAATGTTTTCGCCGAAACTTGAAGTTAAACGATAGCTCTTTAGTTGAGGAGCATGCCTTCAGCCACATACCGTCCATACCAAGGCCACAGCCCATTTAGCACAGGATTTCGAGGGGGGGGTTTGACGTCTCATGTTGTATCAAGTTATATACACTGTAGACACAAAGTGCCGAGTGCATGCACTCTACACATGTGTGCCCCTCAGGCTCCCCAGGGAAGCACAGCCATCTGCTGCCCCCCATCGACCTAACCTGCCAATATCGGAGCCCCATAAAAGCACTCAGCCCCAGCCTCCCCTGAATTTCCCTCAATGAAATCAATGTTCCATTTGGAAAGAGAGCACCCATGCACTCCAGCCCCACCCCGTCCATCCCCCTGAAAGGTACTTCTGCAGGCTCGGCTGTGCATACAGAATGCCCCACATAGGGGCCTTCTGACTATAGGGATATTGCATACCCAAGCACAACAGTTTCTTTCCCCATGGCCCCAGTGTAGCAGTCAGCAGGTGCAAGGGGCAGGGATCCACGTAGCCTGTCCTAATCATGGCTGCCGCAAGGTGCAAGGCGCAAGGGCTCTGCCGCGTTTTTCTCTATTTTCACATGAGGGTGAGAGATACTACGTGTTCCCAAATAAGAGATGATGCTGGCTTGTGCCATCAAATAATACAATTCATAATCTGGGACTTGTAGCCCCCCCCGTCATATGGCTGACACATATCTCCAATATTCATTCGTGTCCCCCCGCGGTCCCATAGAAACCGGTGGATCAGGGCATTCAGTTCCAGAAGAAAAGCCTTTGCCCAATTTAATGGGGACATTAAGGAAGTGGTACAATAGTTTCTATAATATAGCCATTTTCCCCATCAATGATAAAGGCAGCACAGCCCACCTCACCAGTTTGGGCCTATGGGCCTGCAGTATTTTTCAATGTGTTGTGCATAGAGCTGAGCCTTCTCCCTCGACACCACCCCCCCCCCCCCAGGTGCGTGATCTCCTGTGGTGCAAACTTAAGATTCAGGTCCGTCCCAGTACAGTTTGTGCTATCTGTAAGGTTAAACATGTCTGATTTGGCCCAGTTAATTTATTTAATTTGTATTTAAATGGGTTCACATCCGGAACATGGGTACAACCTGAATGGATAGGTGCACAAGAGTCTCTTGGGCCTTGAGCCTGCCACAGACAGTAAAAATATCTTGAATGTGCCAGTACTGACAGAAATGACACTAACAAACTGGTGTGTCTTAAATGACAAAAAAGTTACTTCAGTTGGAAGGCAGACCTCCACAGTGTTTTCTGTGCGCTTTGAGGCCCATGGGCAAGGAGCGCTATATATGAATTGCAAATAAATAAAATAAATAAATAGCGAACAGCAATATCATATTTTTAGAGGCACCACACATTAACCTATACCTTCCACATAATCATCTGGGGTTGGTCTACTCCTCAGGAAATCTCTAAACGTTTCCCATACATCAATGGGTCTGGAACACACTGGGGACAACTTAGAGAAGTGGGTTTGTACATCATTACACCAAGTCGGGTCTCATAGCCATTTACCCACGAAGGTGGTGCGCGGTTGGACCACAACATCAATATGCATCTTTTGGCTATTAGCCAGCAAATAGAGAGAAGCTGCCTAGCACTTTTACGCAAACCCGGGAACCATCCAAACATGCAGCACAGAATGTCCCTTGGCAGCTCCACCCGTGACATCTGCCCTATCATGTTTAGCAATTGATTCCAGAACTCAGACCGTTTGGGGCAGACCCACATCATGTGTGTAAACCCTGCCTGCGACACCTTACATCTGGGACACCTTCCATCGACTGACCTATCGAATTTGCTCTGAGCTGTAGTACTTTATATTGGATCCGTTTGAAATTCGCGTTCAACGCACGCAACTCTGCGAAAATACAAGCCCATGTGGGACCAAAGCTTATTGTCTAAATCCCGCGCCGCATCCACTTTCCAATTCCACCTACAAGGGAGATCCGTCCCGGGAGTAGAGCCCTGCAATTGACAATATATATCAGACGCCCCGCTTCGGGCACCTGCAGCGTTCACCTGGTATTTCAAAAGCACACTCGTAGTGGTTTCAGGCGCCCAATTCCAGAATGCAGCCCTAATATGGAAAACCTGCAAAGCTAATTCAAACTCACTACCCAGTTTGGCTTTCACCACCTCCCAGCTCACCAACTACCCATCAATATAGAAATCAAACATATCATTCCTCGACCAGCCTCGCCTTAATCGTGTTATCACAAGATGGGGCCAGGTTTGGAATACCCCGAATCTTTAGTTCTGGCGTACATGGGAACAGGACCTGTAATCTCATCAATCGCTTCCAAGCACCCACTGTACATGCCAACGGATCAAACTGGCAGTCTTCGTCTACCCCCATGTTCACCAAAGCCCCTTGTAAGGAATATGGATGGGCCCCCCCACCTCTCGACACGAACATGAGGAAAAAAAGGGGAGCCAAGCATCCAGTAGGAAACATAAGACACCTGGGCAGCTAAATAATACAATTCCATGTCCCGCACATTCAGCCCCCTGCCTCATAGGGCCTAGCCATGGTATCCCACCGTATTCTAGGTTGCTTAGGGTCCAGGCTAGTTTTTCCAGTTGGGACTTAGCCCTAATAAAAGAGTCCTGGCCACACTGGAATACGGAGAAAAAGTGCAAACACTTCATCACAGCAATCCGATCCAACAATTTGAGCGGGAGAGAAACACATCTATCTATTTGCTTACCAAGGTGCCCAAGTGAGTATTCTCTAACAGCGGTCCATACTGACTAACACTCCCAGATACCAGGCTTCTGACTGTTCCAACTTAAACAATTCTAACCATGAGGCGTGCAAATGCTGTCGGTTAACAGAAACCAAATTGACTTAGCCCAGTGTGAGAAGCCTACTCCCCCCGGATCTTCCATTCAGGTGTCCAAGGAAGGGTCATCGCTTTTGGATCCCGACCCCGGGGATGGACAAGCGAGTGAGGATCACTTGAGTGGAGGGTCTCAGGGGATTGGGAGGAGAATAGCCAAGGGTGAGACATGGTATCCGCCCCCCTTCCCAAGTGCCCATCAATCCACTCTCCCTCAGTCTTCATGGGGTATTTCCATTCTCACCCCATCTCCTCCTCCCCATTTCCAATAAGTACGGGGACGAGGAAGATGTGACCAGGAGCAATGAAGATTACCCATAGACACAACATAGGGATACAAAGGGAGGCCTACCATCAAACACCTTTGAACTGTCCAACTAATAGAGTCAGGCAAGGTCTGCACATTTCCCCAACTGTTCACACCTGACTCCAATTGACTCACATGCAATATAGAAAGGGTTGTTCTTCCAGAGTCAGAGAGTGAGCTGAGGAAGCTGACTTGACTAGAGAATCCAAGGAGAAGAAGGCTGTGGAAAGAGGAACCCAGACGGGCTGATGTAGTGTGTGACGCCGAGGCGCTGGCACAGTGTGTGTGAGGTGCTGCAGCATGGCGAGGGAGCCATGACTCCAAAAAGCAGAGTGGGATGGAAGGCAGTCTGTTGGCTTTGTTCAGACCAGTGCTTGTTCCCCTGGGATGTGGGCCGGTCCCAGGGGTGGCCAAGGGGCAGGTGGTGAGACCCTGACCTCGACCAAAGAACGTTTTTACCTGCTCGCCAACGTTGCACTACCATTGGTGAGTTTCGTGAACCAGAATGAAATTCAGTAGCATGCGGGTGGCTGAAGCAGGAGCAGGAGCGTTGAGAAACCAAACAGCCCAGTGAGTGAAAGGGGGAAAAAGAAAAGCAAAGCAAGAAAAGCGAAAAAGGCAAAGCGAAGTAAGTGAAAGGGAAGTGAAAAAAGCAAAGAAAGCGAAGCAAGTGAAAGCTGACAAAAGTGGAAATAAAGCAAAGCAGGGTAACACAAAAGGGCGCCCGAGGCAAGGAAATACAGAGTGACAGAACAAGTGCTCTGGCTTGTGGAAACAGCCAAGAATGGGTGCGAATGAACCAAAAGTAAGGAAAAGGGATGCAAGTGACCCGAAACTGAGAAAGACAGTAAAGAAACAGAGAGTAGGAAACAGGACAGCTAATAGACGGTGCTTGCGACCCAAAAGTGAGAAAGAGGCTGCAAGTGACCCGAAATAAATGAAGAGTGCAAGAAGAGCGTAAATGAGAAAGTCAAGGTACAAGAGAGCACGATGAGAAAATGAAGGTGCAAGAGAGCACGATGAAAAGCTACGTGAAGTGTGCAAGAGGCACAGGAAGGTGAAAAGTAATGAGAAGTGTGCAAGAGGCACGGAAAGGTGGAAAGAAGGTTCAAGTGTGCACGATAGAAACGGAAGGTGAGCAGGAAGCACAGTAAAGAGGAAAATCAGAGCAGAATAGGCACAGAAGAAGAAGAGGTGCCAGAAGATAAGGAGAGGGTTTGGAGGTCAGAGTGGTCGTGCCTGGGAGGAGCAAAGAACCTGGCATTATCGAAACTCTCTGATACTATGCCCTAAAATAATTGTACAGTGAAAGTACATTCTGACAAGAGGAACATTTTGTTCGCTTGTTCGTTGAACTGCGTAAAGAGGGGACTAGGCTTGGGGAAGGGAACCCAAAAGGGCCCACTAAAGCCATTTTTGAACTTTGTGAAAAGAGGTCTGAACTTGGGTAAAGGAACCCTAAGAGACCTAACAGGAACTAAACGATACATTGAAAAGTCCATCCTGGCAAGAGGAACTTTTTGTTTGTTTGTTGAACTTCGTGAAGAGGGGCCTAAGCTCGGGGAGGAGAACCATAAGTGGCCCACTAAAGATATTGCTGATCAGGGTCGGACTAGGACAAGAAATAGGCGCAATCACCCAAAAAAAAGTGGGCCACCCCTCGCCTCAAAAAAGTGGTCCACCCCTCGCCTCACGACCCTTGACCTCTGATGACATCACCGGAAGTGATGTCATTTGACCCCACCCCAAAGTGGCATCCCGGTAAGCGATGAAACACAACCTTTCACCCCTTCACAAAACAGGAAGTGGCATCAAATAGCATTGTTCATAAGTACACTAAATTACTGTGAATTCAAGCAGACATCTAAGATGAGAATATGTTATTGTATAGCACTTACGTTTAAGCTCTTTTTTATAGAACAAATATGCATACAATATCACCCAACCTGTGTTGGTACTCATTTATCGACCTAAGAAGGATGAAAGGCTTTTTGAAAAAAGAAAAAAAAATGGAAAAAAATATATATATTTGTTTTATTTTATTTTCTTCCAAACCGGCCGAGGCATGGCCGGAAACCGGCCCCCACTCTCCAGGGACGATTTCGGCCCGGCCACGGGCCAAAAGGTCAAGGGGCCAATCCGACCCTGTTGCTGATAAAGACATTGTTGAACTTTGGGAAACAAGTCCTAGACTTGGCCCTGAAAGGCCTAACTGGAATTGTGTTTTTGTGTATTTGGACTGGAAGGATCAAAGTTTGGGGAAGGGAACCCCAAGAGAACCAGACACCTTGTGAACTCTATTGACTTGCTGCAAGAGCCCTACGTGGAAGGTTCCAAGGGCAACCCAGTTGAACTGAACTACTTTGAAATGGCAGAACTAAGCCTATGGGTAAGACTACCTGAAACCAGCTGTGGTTTACATTTCCTTTTGAATCTCCATTTTTCCTTTAAGAAGATCCCTATCCCATTTTATTTAAGAGTGAGGGCAAGCATAGGTTTTGACACAGAGAAACTTTTGTTTTGGGCTCACGGTCATTGGCGGCCCTTAGAGGCATCCGTTGAGGGAACAATCCTCTTGGAGTTAGGGCCAGGTAGGCATTACACCAACCCCACAAAGTCTGACAATAAAGGTTTTCAAACTGTTACTTTTGAGTCTGTGGGCCTCATTATGAGGCTTGCGCTCCCGTAATGAAGGGTGCCGGTACGGGACTGGCACCATTCATTACGGGATGCCTGATTACGAGGTCCCCTAGCGGGACCCGAAACAGACGTCTGGTAAAGCCAGACGTCCTTTCCGGGTCCCGCGAGGGGACCAAGGAGCTAGTAACGGGCCCATTATTAACAGGCCCGTTATTAGCTCCATCCCCATTCTCATTGAGCCCTATGGTTGGAATGACCCGGTAATTCCTCATTCACAGAACCCGGTACTGGAACCCGGTATGGAGGCAGCCTTATTAAGGGCATGGCTACCTCCATTCTCGTAATGAGGCCCTGTGTCTCTCTTGATACCATGCCTTTCTCATACCAGTTTATTCGCAGGCCTGACATCTTCCCAAGGCTTTCAAAATCTTTGGTAAGGGGAGGCATATTGGTCATAGGGTCCTTAACATATAAAATGATTTCGTCGGCATACAGTGAAACCAACTCATGGGTCCCTCCCATCGCAATACTCCATTGTAAATGGTGTGACCTTAAACGTAGAGCAATTGTCATGATGCCCGCTCCCGGGGAGCTGGTTCAAGCCCTGCGTCCCCGAAAGCGGACATCCAGTCCCCAAGGAAGGACTCAGCAACCCCATATAGGGGCCCTTTGGACAGTGTCCTGGCGCCTATGGCGCCAGGCTCATAAAAGACATCAGTCCTGGCGCCATAGGCGCCAGGCTCATTATGGGAATGCTTGGGTGCACTTACCTGATGCAGACCATGCTGCAGGATCCCGGCCTCCTTGAGGCCTGAAAGGAACTACTTTACCTGTAGGACTAATTTACCATCCGGGCGTGGTCGGGGAAGGATACATACCTGATTGGAGGAAGGATACATACCTGGAACTTCTTTCAAGGCTATTTAAACCCCACCCGAACAGCCACACGTGCTTCGCGTTGTTCTGCATCTAGCAGCTGGATGCTCACCGTGTCTGCTCCTGCATCCTGACTTCTGCCACGCCTGCCAGCATCCTGGATCACCTGCAAAGGAAGAGAAGAAGAGAACAGAAGAAGGAAAAGTCCTTACCTGCTAAATTCCGCATCCCGGAGACATCTCGCCGACAATCCTGAAAAGGAAGACTTTTATTTATAAGCTCATCGCGTCGATCGCTGCAGCGCCGCATTCCACTCACCTTTACAGGGCGCCTCCATGTTCAGCAGCGATCATCCGGGTTCGCCGTCATGCCTCAGCGCCTAGGGAAAAAAAGACAAGAACAAAAGGTGAGAGAGAGAAGGGAATAAGGCAAGCTAAATCTCCATGTTAAGACTTACCGGTTGATTCATTCCCTCTTCATTTCGGGTCCGCGCTGCATCCTGGCATTTCCGGACCCCGGCCCCTAAGGGGAAAAAGAGACATCAGCGTTAATGAGCGAATGAAAAGACATTACCAAAAAACACTCATTAAAGACTTACCTGATTTCTACAAGGATTTCACCTCTCATCTCGGGTCGGTGCCTGTTCCCCGGCATTCCGTACCCCGGTCCCTATGGGGAAAAAGACACTAGCATTAGTACATTAATGCATGGACACAAGGGGAACCTCTTATCAAAAAACTTACCTGGAAGCCAAGCAAGTTTGGTTCTCACCAATCCGAAAATCCAGTGAAGTAACTGGATACCAGCGCGCCCCTGCATCAGAAGCAGGATGGAGAGCTCGTCCTTCCAGACCCTAAGGTGAGACGCTACGGGGAATCACAGAAGGGTTTGGAGGAGGGTGAGAGGGGAAAGTGGGAGGCCGATTGCATTACCCCGCAGACAGTTAATCCCCTATTTTCGCCTACAGAAGGATACTTCTGCGAGCCAGACAAGGCAGATTTGGGGGCCCGGTCCAGTCCGTCTTCCGAACCCTGCGCATCACCTTAGAAGAGGTCACAGCAGCGCGAACCAGGCCAGCGCCTCCGTGGGAGTCAGGTGAGCGTTACAGAACGTGAAGCCTTCCTATAAATTCCCACCCAGGCGCTATGGAAAGTTCTGAGACTGATCAGTTGGCCCAATTACTGGGGGAATTACGGGCCGAAGTACATGCCGCTCGTCAAGAGACTAATGCCCTCAGGAGGGAATTAATAATATCAAAGGAAAGAACTGATGACCTGGCCAGACAGCTTTTGCAAGGTCAAGCTGGGCAAACTCCTCTACCCGGTTCCGGAGGGAACCCCGCTCCTGTGGTTTCCAGTAACCCTGTGCAGATGAATCTACCTGGAAACATTCCGCTGGCCCCACCCGAACGCTTTGCTGGGGACCCCAAATGATTCACTGTATTCATGAATCAGTGTCGTTTGCACTTCCTATGCAGACCTGGGGCCTTCCCTAATGATCAGACCAAGGTTGCCTTTGTATTGTCATATCGCAGCGGCTGCGCTGCCGATTGGTCGGTTCCACTGGTTACTCAAGATGACCCGATTCTCTGTGATTTTCAAGGGTTTCAAGCAAGCATGGAAAGGTTATTTGCTCGACACTCTCAGGGGCAGGCTCTGGATGACGAACTTCTATCCCTGCGACAGGGCAATCAGGACCTCCTATCCTATATTGCAACCTTTAATAGACTAATTGTGGAAACGGGATGGCCAGAGGATAAAAGAGTCACGTTGTTTTATCGAGGCCTACGCAGAGAACTTAAAGATGTCTTGGCCCAAGTTGTCAATCCGCCCCAAGAATGCACAGAGTATATAGACTTAGTGGTCCAATTGGATCACAGACTTCAAAACAGAAAAGCAGATCGGTCCAGGTTTGAGACCCGGGTGTTGGTCAAGATCCATGCTAACCCCAAGGGAGTTGATGTCTTTGAGCCTATGCAAATTGGAGGGGTTAAAGGACCCTTAACTCAAAAGGAACGTGAAAGGAGGCGGCAGTTAAAATTATGTCTTTATTGTGGGAATTCTGGACACTTTCTACGAGATTGCCCGGCAAAACCGCCCCGAAAGGCGGTAGGAGCCGCTGATAAAAACCATGAAGACTCTGTTTCGGGAAATGACTCCGCCCGACAAGCGTAGGGGTCCGCTTGCCGAGCTTGAAAACTAACTCTCAGACCTCACATTTCATTGTACCAATGGTTCTCTTAGATCCAGAACAGCCTAAGCGGTTGCATGCAATAAAGGCATACATCGATAGTGGGGCTATTGGAAACTATGTGGATCGTGAATTGGTCTCTAGGATTAACCTCCCTCTCCGTCCTAAAACCAGCAAAGATGTCATCACCACAGTCGATGGAACTGAAATTGCCTCTGGACCGGTAACACATTCCACTACTGAGGTGACTCTTATTGGTCCCGACGGCCATCGGGAGGGTGTTGCGTTTGATGTAATCAAGGCTCCACAGTTTCAGGTTATTCTTTGAATCCCTTGGTTAGAGACACATAATCCTCAAATTGATTGGCGAGCTAAGAGAATAACCTTCCCGGATTGTACACAAACCTGCTACCTAGAAAACCTGAAGATTAATCTAGCATCTGTAACCTCTGCCTCCATGCAACTACCTCCGGAATACCAAGACTTTCAGGACGTCTTCCAAAAGGAACAGGCCAACACGTTACCTCCTCACAGATCGTACGATTGCCAAATCGATCTGGTGCCCGGTGCACAACCCCCTTGTAGCAGGATTTATGCCCTTACCGAACCTGAGAACCTGTATTTGAGACAATATTTGGATCAATACCTAGCTAATGGTTTTATTTGCCCGTCAAAGTCCCCGGCATCCTCGGCTTTGTTCTTCGTGCCCAAAAAAGAAGGCGACCTTAGAACTTGTATCGATTACCGCGCATTGAACCAGATAACGGTTAAAAACCGTTATCCTCTGCCTCTGATCCCTGAACTCCTTGACCAGGTGAAGGACGCTTGCATATACACCAAGTTAGATCTCTGGGGGGCTTATCATCTGGTACGAGTTAAAGAAGGCGACGAATGGAAAACTGCCTTCCATACTAAATACGGATTATTCGAGTACCAGGTGATGCCTTTCGGATTGTGTAACGCGCCGGCTGCCTTCCAATACTTCATGAATGATGTCCTTCGGGAACTCATCGATGTTTGTGTAGTCGTATATATTGATGACATTCTGGTGTACTCCTCTTCGGAATCTGATCACAGAAAACACGCCAGGGCAGTACTTGAAAAACTGCGCCAACACAAACTATTTGCTAAATTGGAGAAATGTGTTTTCCATACCACAGAAGTCGAGTTTCTAGGTTTCATCCTGACACCCAAAGGAGTCCGAATGGACTCAAGAAAAGTGGATGCCATCCTCAAATGGCCATCACCTAGCTCTGTAAAAGGGGTTCAAAGCATGCTCGGCTTTGCCAATTTCTATCGCAGGTTTATCCCGGAATTTTCATGCGTGGTACAACCCATTACTGCACTCTTGAGGAAAAATAAACATTTTGAATGGTCTGAAGAAGCCGAGCAGGCCTTTCAGGATTTAAAAGCTAAGTTTACCTCCGCACCTATATTGAAACACCCGCGTCCAAATCTCCCTTATGTCGTCGAGACTGACGCATCCAGCCTAGCCATGGGAGCTGTCCTGTCCCAAAGAGATCCCGAAACCAACCAACTGCATCCCGTAGCATTTATGTCCAGAAAATTCTCGGCACCCGAGGTTAAATATGCAATCACTGACAAAGAACTGTTAGCCATTAAGTCCGCTTTTAAAGCCTGGCGGCATTATCTGCTTGGCGCTCGACATACCATCACAGTGATCACTGATCACCGGAATTTAAAGTATTTGAAAATCGCCAAGGCTCAGTCATCACGGCAGCTCCGATGGGCTTTGTTTTTCGCTGAATTTGATTTCGTGATTACCTATCGACCTGGCTGCAAGAATGGCAAAGCAGACGCCTTATCCCGAATTGGAATGGGAGAATCTGATACAAACTCAGAACCAGTACCAATAATTCCCGAACAGAGGATTCTAGGCATGACTTCGTTACAGACGCTTGAAGACATTCAAGCCAGAGTGAAACAACTCCTGGACCCTACAACCTTACAGGATTGGATACAAAAGGGATCAGACTTTACCATAGATAATGGTTTACCTTATTTCCAAGGACGCTTATTCCTGCCACATAAGGAATTACACGAACTAGTTATTTCTGGTTATCATGATACATTAATAGAGGGACACCCCGGTATTGCCAAGACAGAAGAAAAGGTGAAACGACAATTTTGGTGGCCCTCTTGGCGAAAAGATGTTAAATCTTTTGTGATGTCCTGTGGTGTTTGCACCCAAAATAAAAGTCAAAAGCAAAGACCAGCCGGTCTCCTTCAACTTCTAGACATACCGCCAGCACCCTGGCACACCCTATCAATGGATTTTATTACGGAACTGCCTCCTTGTTCGGGGTACAATACTATTCTGGTAATTGTGGATTTGTTTTCGAAAATGGCCCACTTTATTCCTTTGAAAGGTTTACCTTCAGCTTCTGTCCTAGCCAAAGAATTCCTCGAAAATATTGTTCGGCTACATGGATTCCCATCTATACTAATCTCTGACCGGGGAAGCCAATTCATTTCCCACTTCTGGCGCAAATGTTGTCAAATGGCGCAGATCGACGTAAGATTATCGACCAGCCACCACCCTCAGACCGATGGTCAGACCGAGAGGACAAATCAGACCCTTGAACAGTACTTACGTTGTATGTTACAGCAATCTGAAAGCAACTGGAAAGTCATTCTTTGGATAGCCGAATACGCATATAATAATTCGGTACACTCTGGAACTTTCCACAGTCCTTTTTATACCTTGTTTGGGCATCACCCTCGAACCTCAAACCTTGACTCACCTCAGAACCTCGGAATGCCTGCAGTAGAACATCTACATTCTACAATTACCCAAGCCTTCAAAGAGGCAACTACGCATTTACAACAAGCCAAGAGAAAATACAAGGAGAATGCTGATCTACATCGGAGTGAAGCACCTCTGTATCAGATTGGGGATCAAGTGTGGTTAGCGACCAGACATTTACCACTCAAAGGGCCTCGAACTTTTAACCCAAAATATCTGGGACCTTATTCTATTACGGCAATAATGAACCCAGTGGCTGTTAAACTTGATTTACCAGCTAGTATGCAAATTCACCCTGTTTTTCATGTGTCACTTCTGAAAACAGTGGTACCCGGAACCCGACTACTCAAACCTCCAGAACCTATTCTAATAGATGGGGAGCCCGAATTCGAAGTGAAGAACATTTTAGACTCAAAAATGTTTAGGTCAAAACTGTTCTACCTAATTGATTGGAAGGGGTACGGACCTCAGGAGAGGTCGTGGGAACCCAGCGACCATGTGCATGCACCTCGATTAGTCAGGAAATTCCACCGACTCTTCCCAGACAAACCAAAACCCCCAGAGGGAACAACCTTGGGAGGGGCCTTGGGGGGGAGTGCTGTCATGATGCCCACTCCCGGGGAGCCGGTTCAAGCCCTGCGTCCCCGAAAGCGGACATCCAGTCCCCAAGGAAGGACCCAGCAACCCCATATAGGGGCCCTTTGGACAGTGTCCTGGCGCCTATGGCGCCAGGCTCATAAAAGACATCAGTCCTTGGACAGTGGGATCTATCTGTGCTATAATTGCAAATATTTGCCTCAAATTGAGCGAAGTGGAATGCCATGGGATACAACCTGATTGGTCCAGGTCTATCAGTGATGATAGATAAGGGAGGAGCTTGTCAACGAAGATTTTCGGAAAGTATTGTGATTGAATAATGATATCGACCTGTAAGATGTACACTCAGTGGGATCTTTGGCGGGTTTCAAAGTCAAAGAAATAATACCCGCCCTCATTGCAGAAGGAAGACAGTGTGTCCGCAGTGCTTCCTGGCATACCTGGAATAAGTGCATGGCTACATTTGGCCCGAATTCCTTGTAGACCTCAGTCATAATTCTGTCAGAGCCAGGTGCTTTGGAAGAGGGTAAGTGCCTAATAGCAGTGACAATGTTCGTAAGCATGATAGGGGCATTGAGGGAGCCTGATTAACGAAGGTCCGTAATGCCTTCTCATCCCTATTTCCCACTTCCTTAAATAATTTCATGTAAAAAGTACAAAAGGTGTCTGGGTCCGACACCACCTGTCCACTGTCATCCTTATTCACAACCACATCAGTCAGGCCTCTTTCATCATACAGTAAGCTGGCCAAGAGCCAACTTGGTCAACCCTCCTCACCATATGTATGGGCCCTATTGGGATCAGCCAAATATTTCACTTCTCTGTCAGCCTCCGCCCTGAAGAGATCAAGTGTAGTTCTATTAGTCACATTATGATCATCGTCCGGAGACCGGTCAGAAGCTGCTTGCAGCTCCTTCAGTTTCCCTACAAGGTCCACGAGTCTTCGCATAGTTTTAAGTACTCTGTATTTCAGAACTAGGAAGCAACCAAACAAATAGACCTTAAATACCTCCCAATGGATTTCAACGGTGGACACAGAGCCAATGTAATCATGAAAGTACGAATTTACTACATCCAGTACCTCTCCCCTGAATACAATATCCTGCAGTGCCTCCGCTTTAAAACTCCAGAACGTGCTAGAAATCGTCAAGGCTTGCAAAGCCAGTACCCAAACCACTGATGAATGGTCTGAGATGGTTCTCGTGAGTAGTGAGCAATCCACCATTCGATTTAACATGGTTGAGTCAGCTAGCACATAATCAATCTGCAAACTCATATCATGTACAGCAGAATAAAATGTATACTCTTGTGTGCTATGGTGTAACATGCGTGAAACATCATGCAGGTCCAACTCAGACATTCCCTCCCATATCTCACAGGCTGCACAGGACAAGGTTCTAAACCTGCCCCCTTATTTGTCCAGTGAAAGATATAAAAGTGTATTCAGGTCCCCGGAATCTATAGGTGAGAGTGAGAGTAAGAATGACACATAGTATTTCTCAATAAAATACTGGATTGTCTGCATTTGGCGCTGTAATGAATATGATGGTATCCCCACTTCTTTACCTGAGGTAGCCTCTCCATATGTGGCCAGGGGATGGCAGCCGCTACCTGATCCTGACCCTCGGGCAGCTATATGAGGGAGGACCACCTGGGAGAGGTGACTCTCTGGGGAGAGACCTAACATCTTTGGGGAAAGACACATAACCCCCATTCCCCTTTAGGAATGTTCCCTTCATTTCTCAGGCATTGATGGCTTATTGCATACTCATCAAGGTACTGAATCCAGTATTAATATTCCCATACATGATAACCAGCCTAATACATTAATTACTCGGACGAGGACGAGGACGAGGCAGGAAGCAGCAATGATCACTCCTGAAAGAATCCCATACCGGCTTCCTTAACAACACATAAAGAATCATCCATGAACTACTGAGATGGATAAGAGACAAATAACAGTAAGGATCACTAAGGTGATCCAAGTGATCCATAACAATGGCATCAGGGCTGCCCTTAGCCTTGCCAAAAGAGAGCACATCTCTGGCTCCAGGAAAGAGATCCACTGACTCCCTGCTCGAGAGGGAATCATGTTGAAGACTCTTTCCAACGCAGATGCCTCTCCGACTTAGCCCCACTCTACCTCTCCCAGAAGATCAACAGAGCCGATTCAGACAGACCACTCAGACTGGCGTACACGAACACGCTGCTTATTCCTAAATGAAAAAACTCCAGAGCAGGCAGGGCAAGTTTCCCTACCTTTGCAGCTAGACATTGGAATTCTCTCCCACCATCTCTGAGAGCAGAACAATCATACTGGGTGTTCAGGAGAACACTGAAAACATTTATCTTCAACTAACTGTGCGCTTAAGGGCCTCACCCCTGCCTGATCGTATATCCCTCCCACTTTTCCCCCGACCCTTCCCCTCCCACTCTGCATGTCCACTCAAGACTAAAGTGTAACTGGTTGTAACAGCGCCTTGATGCCTACGGGTTTAGTGCGCTTTATAAGTGTAAAAATAAATAAGGCCGGGAATCCTACGTTGCAGTCTAGTCTTTGGAAACTCTTTAATCAGACCGGAAAGTTTGAAACCTGTGCAGCCAACAGCATTGAGAGAAGATGCTGGGCTGCGCGGTTACCTGCACGAGCACCGGCCAAAATGTTGGGGGAGAAGACGCTGCGGGAAACGCTACCGAAGCTAATCTGCCCATCAGGAGAAGGAACCAGAGGTCAGAGAATGCGCTGCTCGAGAAAGAAAGGGAGCAGAAATTGAAGTCCAGCATGGCAAAGACGCAACAGATGACAAGTCGCACACTGAGCCCACAATCTGAAAAGAACAAAAGCAGAGGGGCAAAGAGACACTTGGAGCACTGGTAAGCCCAGGTAAGTACAGAGGATTACTGGGTTGCTGAAAGTGTGCATTGCTTCGAAGTAGCTATCCATAAGTAAAGTGAAGTATGTAAAGAAACAAATAAATCTAAAAGCTATACCATGAGTGAGCAAAGTTAAGTATGTGAAGAAGCTACAAGACTCAGAAGCTATTCCACGAACAGGTCATTGAACCCGCATCTTAAAGGGACAGAGAGAGAAAACTGAGTAAAATTGAACGAACTTGAGAGAGGGGCAAAAGCCCAATACACAAAATAGAGAACCATTCAAGGAATGATACGCCAACATTGGACTGGTAATGTTTCATGGTTAAAAGAGAATTGTAATAACATTTGATATGAAAGTCTTGGCAGGAGAGTACACCAGGTGAAGATAATTGGAATAAGGATGATTTGATATGAAAGCTCTGGCAGGAGAGTACACCAGGTGAAGAGAATTATTGTATGCAAGTCCAGGTAGGAGAAAATATGAGGTGAAGTTAAAATGTGGGAAAGACTGTATGGAAGTCCTGGCAGGGGAGTATACCAGGCCAAATCAAGTGTGTGTTCAATTACAAGGGAATCCTTAGGAAGTCACATGGCCTAGGATCTCAAACTATTTGAAACACGATTCTTTGTTTTGAATTTACCAGTTAAAAGTAATCTCGGGAAGGGAAATATTTCCCCAATAGCTGTGTGTGCGCCAAGAGGGAGAAACCATCCTCTTCAGCTACAAGAAGTTTGCATATTGGTAACAGGAACATGGGGAAGGGAGCCATTCCATGGAATTGTGAACATTGTCCACTTGGAACATTTTGGTTGATGATACATCTTTTTCGTTGAATTGGAACATTTGTGCACCTTGAGATCCATAGATAATATCCTTTGCACCTAGAGTTAATTTTCAGAGTGAGACTTATTTTTACTTTATCCTGATATCCTGACAATGGACAGACCCCTAAGTTTTTGGTTGAGGTAGGGAAATACATCCTAGAATAGGGATATTAAGGCATTTCCCCAACCCTTTTTATTTTGAATAAAAGTGTATAGCCAAAACTATGAGTCCTCTGCGTCTCATTCCTGGCTCCTCACAGCCCATGAACATTTACTAGTGTGTAGACACTGAGCACCATCACACCTGACACATTAATATACTGTGCCTCCGGGTTGTGTTCTTGCTTAATCACGTTGAACCCCAGTAATCTATGAAGAAGAGTTATAACCCACATGGAGTAATTGGAGTAAGTTGTGTAATACATTGCATTACCACAAGATATTACCAATGCTTCATTTGCAGCCCCCACTAAATGTGTCTCCTGGGGCATGATGATTCTTGTGTGGTGATGCTCACCATATGTCACTACTCTCCTCATCTTAGTTTTAACAATGAAACCCACCCCTCCACCATCACACACTCCCAACCCCTCCCACACCCCCACAGCCACTGCCATGCCCCAACTCGCCGTAATAATCCCCTGTATCAAACAATTTCCCCCATCACCAACCAAAATGGGAGATATCCCAGGGATGCCAGGGACACCAGGGATGCGAGGGACGCCAGGAACATCACTCCACCCTTCAACAAGCTCACCGGGAGGAAGCACCAGCCCATTCAGGACCAACATCAAAATTGGCAAAACACCATACAATTTACAAGTAATTCTCTAATGCAGGGAAAATTCCAATAGGTTTGAGAAAGTTGTATATGCAAGCCAGGGCTGGCCTATTGTCATGCACCAGAACAACCTGCATGATTCCTGCAGGGGGAGTCATTGGTCCTATGAGATGTTCTCTGTGATACTGCCTCCTTCACCAAGGACAGATGTGTGGCAGGTCACCACCCATTATGAGTATGTCATCCCCTTCCTACAAACACACTCTCTTTGCTTAAAATGTTAATATAATGATTGCTATATTGTCTGGTTGGGTTGTTATATGATTTTTGCACAATGTGAGTCATCGCTATAAAACTGGATGTTATTGTAGCCCTGTGATTTACACTTTATTTGCATATAACTTGATCACATGGTTTCCACATGGACATTTTTTCAATCTTTACAATTATTTTGTCACAAACACTTTTAAGGGTAGTTTACAAAGTAGGGTTTGGTTTACATTTCCTAGGCTGAATTCTATGGCCTGGCATGTGAGCAATTTGCATGAATTGGGATATGCTCTTTTTTTTTGGGACAAAGCAGAACGTGGTATATGCTGAATTTTTAAAAACCGTCTAACACATTGATTGAAATACTCCACAGATTTTTTATGCACATGCATCCCCAAAAGAAACAAATAAACTACCTTTGTTGAAATCCTGGATGCAGATGCACCAACCAACAAAAGGTCAAAGATATAGCATTTCTATCCAGAGAGGGAAACCAATATTTTTTCTTCCAGTCTTAAAAGAAAATGTGCATCTTTAATCTACGGTGCCCAAGTTCAGTGGGAAAAAAGAGTAAGGTCGATAGGCATTTTGCAAAATGTTCCCAAAGAAAGCTGTCTGTGATTTTAAAAAGTAGGCAAACTAAATGCTGCAATGCAAATACTGATACAGAAGCATCCTTCATTGTTACTATGTTACTCATTATTTGATTAAAAATAAAAGTACTTTTACTGATGGTGCAGTTGTGAAGGGCGCAGTGACTCCCATGTCTGAGTCTGTTATAAGATTTATTTTAAAAACTGTCCTGCATTTATGTCTGCCATGTCAGGCATGCAGTTAGGTGCAAACACTATGGCAAAGAGGGTATCTGAACTATAAGCCAACGTGGTTGCCTATCTCTGCAAATCGCCTTTTCCAGGGATTATCTTCCTAAAATCAAAACTTTGAACCCGCCTGATAGCATCTAAGTGCTGTTGCTGTTTCAAGCTACACACCAGATTACTGAGCGCCGGTGGGATAGTATGCCCAGTCAGTCTTCACATTGAATGTCCCAAATTGGTTTCCTACATTCTGATATTCTTGACAATATTTAGGGGACAGCTACTAATACAAAATAATGAAATAAGGATATTTGGGAAGGTATTAATATCATGGTATATGCATATGTTATTCCTGATATAAAGAGCAAATAAATCGCCCGACAGAAATCTTGGTACAAATTCTCAAACTCATGGATTTCACCACCACAGTAGGTCTCGCAAGCAGCTCCCGCCTATTGACCATTAACTACAAGTAGCTCGTGCCAACGTAAAGGTTGGAGACCCCCGCGATAGACATCTACATTACATTCTTAACCAGCATTATCAAATTGCTCTCTCACTCTCACAAGCCCATCCAGGCCTGCAGTCATATAGCTTCTGAATAATCCCAATGTACCTGCCTCAAATAACAACAACAACATAGAAACAATAAGCAGTGCACACAACAGACACAGAAAGAAGTCTTAACATCATGACATTGTCACGCTCCCTGCACCTAGGGAGCGATTCCAGGAAGGTTATTACCTCTGCTGGGTCAGTAAATAAGTGTGTTTTGTTGTCATGGACCACCGGAGTTTAGATGAATACAATAAGGTGTATTGCATCTGGCTTCCAGATGCTCATTCTTAGCCCTCACTCCGGTCACTTCCTGCTGCAAAGTTCTGATAGCGTGGCTCATCTCTGTACTCATAACCTCCAGTGTGCCAACACAGTGTTCCACCTCTAGATTCTGCCACTCTCCCTCTCGATGTGCTGTTGCATATGGTCATCTTAATAAACAAGACTGTCCAGTTTCCCGTCGGCCGATTCAAACCCTGACTTCATTTGATCCAGGAGCACCGACATATCAACTTTAGGATGTGTTGAAGAAACTCTCACCCCAGCCCCTGTCGTGCTTCCTGCTTCCATCTGCATACCCCCCGTGTGACATGGCCACCAGACGGTGGGTATGCATTCGTCCAGGTGCTTCCATATGGGAGAAGGGGATTTTTGCTTGAAGCTTAGCACCCTCAACCATTCGGGCAGGGCCGCTAGGCCGGGCTCACCTGCATACAAATGGCAGCCCAGTACCACTGTAAAGATCTTCACCAGCGCAGCCATTAGGTAATCCCAAGTTGTTCCTACGGTAAACAGGACACACAATGCAGGGTCCAGAGGTGTAGTAAATCACTCTTGCAGGCGGTATTAGACATTTTCACATGCGGTACTGCAGCAACCTCTCTGCTCTCAGTGGCAACACTGGTCGTCAGGCTCATCATGTGTATAATTGCACCTCTTTAGGCTGCAGCTCTCAGCCGTGCTTCAGTCAGCCTGCTATAAATAGGGCTCTGCCGTGGGTAGCAGACCATCTGCTATTGTTGCATAGGCAAGGACATCCTTAGGTCACCATAGGCGCCGCACAGAAACGGCCTGGCATTCCCGCTGCTGCAACCTCCCTGCCTCAGCTAATGTCTGCTGCTACAACTCCCTGTTCTGGGGGGACCACCACCTGCACTTATCTCCATTTCCAACAATGTTTCACCTCCTCTCAGGGCCCACGGAGTCTCCCCCGCCGATACTACAGCCCGGCACCCAGTTGCAGCAACTGCAACAAGTCGCAGCTGTCCTGGTGGATCCCGTGTTTGCTGCCATGCAGCTCTCACCACTGGAGTACAGGCACCTGGGGCCACAGCCTAGTGTACCGGCACAGCATATTTTCACCAAACTTCACCAAGTGACATCCTCCACCTTCAGAGACAAGCAGTTACAGATGTAGGGGCCAATTTACACTGATTGCCCACAAGTCAGTGCGTCCCCCTCCCGCAACACTCGGAGTACAAGAAGATGGTGAAGCCATCTTGATGAAGCGCCACCTAGCGTTCCCGATTTGGCTCCGTTAATAACAAGCCCTGAGTATTCCCCAAAAGTCATTACATCTGAGATTAGAGGCTGGAAACTAGTGGCCGGGACTCTGACAAATAATAGGACGTCATCTGCATAAACTGAGACTGCTTCTAATGTACCATTCAGTATGACTCCCTCTGTGCATGTTTGTCTCTAATTAGATCCATCATCAGCTCCACCACAAGAGCGAAGAGGAGAGGGGAAAAGGGGTATCCTGGCCGTGGGGTTAGTGTACAATAATGCTATGCAAGCCCTTACATAAGGGCCAAACTTACAGTGTTGCTGTATATCAAATAGGAACTGCCAGGAAACAGAGTCAAATGATTTCTCCACCTCAAGCGTAACTGCCGATGCCTGCAGGCTTTTCTGGGCCATAATATTAAAGAGATGCATGATATTCATCACTGTGGATCCACCCGGTATGTACGCAGCCTGATCTGGGTGCACCAGGAATGGCAATGACTTTCACAAATACCATTGTAGCCACAATCAGTAACGATGGTGGGTGGTATGAGTTGCGTTTCAGAAGTGGTTTGCCCAATTATAGAAGAATGATCACTGTTTCCCTCAGCAATGCCAGGTGTGATCCAGACTCCAACAATACCTCCCACAACTACAACATAAGATGGCACAGCAACACTTTGTATTTTTTATAGAATTTAGCACCAAGCCCATCTGTGCCCGGCGTCTTGCAATTAGGTGGTATATCAATAGCCAGCACGATCGCCTCTGTCATAAACACGACATCCATTTTAGCTGCTGTGTCCGGGGACAACACAGAGGTTGGAAGAGAACCCAAGAAACTGCTATTCCCTGCCCTTGTTCTGTTAGGTCATGTTAAACCATATTCGCATAAATGTATTAAAACCTATGATGTACTCGATTTAGATAGAATTGACTTTGCCGCCATCTTGATAACATCCGCCATTTTGATCCCAACTCCTGCTGCCTGTTCAGAAATGATTAACTGTGTTTTCAGCTGCCACTGACCAGAATGACCTTTCAGCCTATGTCAAAACTAGGACTGCCAAAAGCAGAAATGTTAGTTCTATGCGAAGAGACCTTGTAGTCAAAATGAATTCACATTCAAAGTGTTATCTGTGCCTACAGTCTCGTCCTCTTTCAAACAACGACAAACACAGCAAAGCAACTAAAGCTGTGTGTTTTGGAAGAAATCCTTTATACATCTCTTGGAACAGGACTTACCCTAAAGCTCAAGAAACAAGGAAAGATCTACACAGCTGAAAACAACAAGTTTGCCAGTAATGTATCTTTAAGGAACCTTGGAGCCACAGTGAATCTCAATTCAAGTGTTGTCTGCATCAATAGCTTCAGCCATATACAAACATCAGAACTGAATGGTAGACAAACTAAAACTATGTGCCTTAGCAATAAACTATTGAATTTGTTTCTTGAAACTGGGCTTATCTTGAGCTGGAGAACCAACATCGCCATTGAATCTCCAAGGATAGGACAACATGTCAAAAATGTAAACTAATATTGTTATATTTGTCATGTGAACTGGGCATGAACCCAAATTTGTAACTTATTATTTTGGAGAAGGGCCGGGCAATGACCTGGACTGTGTATAAATACTGCATGCTTTGTGATGACCAGTACTCTTGGGAGCCAGGTAGCTATCTGCTTTGATATTTGTATCTGTACAGAATAAAGTTATATTCATAACTTTGACTTTGTAACTGGCGGATTAAATTGTTGGTGGTACTAAGCCTCGATATTCCTTCCTGATCTATCAGATGGTGCCCAAATAGGCACCCTCAAGATTGATGTCACCTCGCTAATCAAGGACACGGCTACTGGACCGGGATCGGACCGTGAGAAAGGGGCCCCTTTTTATATGAGACGCAACACCTCAACAGTACTGCAAGATCTGATCCCTGAATGGTGAGCAAGCGGTTCGAGAGGACATGTTGACTAGGGTCCCCATATCGAGGCGGTTATTTTTGCCAAAATCACCAGTCACGTTGATCCTTTATAATCCAATAGGACCTTCTTAGACTTTGTAATCAGGTGAGTCATTCCCCGATTCCTAAGAATCCTGATATTTAGTTGCAGATTTGCACTTGCAAGTACAAACGACGCCAGGTAGCACCAGTGATCTGACATGCCTGGGAAATTGTCTGCCTGTTTCAGGGGTTTATTCCGCAGAGACAGACAATCTTTGGAACACGGCCAACCCACTCCACCTGTTGGTTCACCGGCTTGTACTATGTACTATAAGTACGGCCTATGTAGTATTGTATTTAACAATATTTGGCACAGACAAACTAGACATGCTTCCGAATTTCAGTGGCCAGTTCATGGTAGTATTTAGAGTCTATATTGTTGAAGAAAAAGGCTAGGCCTGCAGTATTTGATGTAATTAAGGATTGGAGAAAGGAAGCTATGCAGCAATTGAAGAGTAAAGAGAAACACACACGTCGACATATGTCTAACACTGAAAGAGCATTATTGTATGATCAACAGAAACAGTCGGAATCTATCAGAAGTATGGATAGGGCTTTTCAACTTGGAGTACAGAAATTGTATCCGTCTCAGGATTTTCATACCTCAGACGAGCTAATCAATGCATTATTGAATGAGCGTAGGACTGTTGCCACTGCACCGCCTCCTTATGTGACTCTCCCTGTTGTTTTACCTCTTCCCAATGTTGCACCTCCTCCCATTGTTGTTCCTTTTCCTCCCGTTGTTGCACCTCCTCCAGTTGTTGCTCCTCTTCCTGTTGTTGTTCCCCCTTCTGCATCTCCACCCTTATCGACAGTTGCTGTTCCCTTAAATCCATCTTTACCGCCAGCGGTAGTGTCTCCACTGCCTATTGTACAAAATTTGTCTGAACATTCTTTTCCAAGTGGTTCTGCTCGGTTACCAGACATTTCGTCGAATAAAAATGGTCGACAGGACATTTGGTCGAAACCATTTGGTCGAAAGACAAATGGTCGAATTTTTTATTTTTATTTTCACTTTTTTTTGGGGGGGGTCCCCCCGTAACCCCCTTTTTTTCAAAAAAACCCTTTTTTCCCTAAACTAAAACCTAAAAAATATATAGATATAAAAAAAAAATTCGACCATTTGGTTTTCGACCAAATTCCGTCGACCAAATGTCTTTCGACGAAATGTCTTTCGACGAAATGTCCGGACACCGTTCTGCTCCACTTGTAGTGATTGAAGGGGCGAGTACTGATTCAATGATAGTGACTCGAAGTACAGTATCTAAAGCTAGAAAAAGAGAATTGTATGCATGGGCTAAGAAATGTATAGAAGAAAGTGAAAAATCTGCTGTCTTAACTGCAATTTCTGACCAAGAAAGTATTCCCGAACAGAATATTTTGATAGAGGGGATGGGAATGCACTTGGCTGATGTTTGGAGTGATTTGACGGACATGGATTTCCCACAGGGGCTGAGGAATTTGAATGTCTTAGCTCGCTCAAGGGACACTGCAGAGAAATTACATGAGCATATTGAGAGGGTATTGGAGTTTAAGAGGGAGTTAGATCGGTTACAGAATGATGATATGGATGGCGATAGATTGGACGCCTCATATGTACAGAAACAATTTCTTCCTTCATGTAAACCAATGAGTGAAGAGACGCGTATTTGCACAATGGACGCGCTTAGATGGATTTCGGATGTTTCCATTTCTCAAATTGAAGTATATGACACGTTTAGTCAGTATGCTCCAGCAATGCAAAGGAAAGTGTTACAGGTAATGGTAGAGTACCTGCAGGATGAGTTTATGAAGAAAAAGGTTTGTTGTCCCACGTATTTGATGGTCATTTATAAGAGAGCATTATCGCCCGATACTGCTTTGACTACTTTTTCACTTGATTGAGCTTTGTTACTTAATAAACATTCAGAATTGCCTACTTCTCAATTGCCAATGAGGGAGGTTCCTCTGACATTTGTTCCTAAAGTAGAAATTCCAGCTGATGCCACAACAGGCGCAGCAGCCACTACTATTGAAGCTCATTATGTCTCACAGTTTGTTCATGTCCCATTATCTAGACAGGAAGTGAATACCATTAGAGAAACGATTCCAGATATCAGGAAGAATCCAATCGTCAGTTTTAAACTGGGTGATATAGACTTGTTGTTCCCTGTGATCCTACCTGCTGATTTATGGAAACAGATTAGCACTATAGATGATCTGGCAGGACTGGGTGACACATTGGTTAACTTGGTATGGATACATGGAGAATGGAAGGCTGGTGAGAAATCGCCAAAGGTGATATTGACACTGCCAGACAGAATAGTAACTAAATTGAAGACTTTGGTTCCAGAGGGAAGAATAGTTTGGGACAAGCTTACAGCTTGCATGCAGGGGAAATCTGAGGGCGCTACCGAATTATTGAATCGGTTTGAGCAAGTATTTTCACATTTTAGCAGTCAGGACTTAAGTACTGAGTCAGAAAAAAGGCTGTTTGTAGACACATTTGTGTGTGGATTGTTGCCTGATATCTTATCACAAGCTAAATCACAGTCTGAAGTATTGCACATGGCTCAGTATTATGAAAATAGAGTTAATACTGAAAAAGAGAGGCTAGAAAAGAAGAAGGGAGACTTAAAAACAAAAGTATTGTTGCAGCAAATAGTAAGAGGAACTACAGGTGGGAATACACAGTTTAGAGGACAGTTTGTACCACAGAGTAATGCACAGATGGGTCCTGTACACATGAACCAATGTGCTTATTGCAGACAAGAAGGTCATTGGCGAGTACAATGCCCGATCCTTCAGCAGTGATCGAATAACACATATAGTACCATGGGTAGACGATCCAGAGGCCGTCCTGGGATAGGGGGTCCTGGTAGAAGTCAGTGTGCTCAGAATCAACAGTTATTCTCACAGGAAAGTCAGAAGCATAGTGTTAATAATGGGAACATTTTTGATAATCCTTCGACTGTCTATTTCTCTGAGGAATATATTAGGGCGAGGGTTTGATACAATGTTACTATGCACTATTTTCCATTTGCAAAATTGCAATGATACTGGCAGCGAAAAACCTCCAAATTGAAGAAACCACCCTCAAAGGTTCCTAATATGTGAAAATAGCAAAATGGGGTTCAGAGATAATATTTGCGCCAGTAGAACGTGTTGTTTAAACAAATATAGTTTCCAATGTCCATTAAGAGATTAGTCTATCCTTGTACAAATTCTTTGATACAGGTGAAATGTGTTTATTCCATGTAATTCAGAAAACAGCCGACACGTGTTTCGACCAGCTTGGTCATTATCAAGGCTGTGTAATAACATGATCAGCAATTAAACAACATTATTCCAAATATTAAAATAAGGGTGAATATATAAAAATATATGATATCCATGTCATACATGTTAGAAAGAAAAAGATTATATGATAAAATAAATTAAACATACCACACAGGATGTTGCAAACGAATAAGAGAACCGCATTATGGTAAGATTAGTGGAAAAGAAAGAAAATATTCAAATAATGAGCACCATTGTTATCACATGTTGAGGAACAACAATCTAGCACTTCCATTCATCATACACCTGTAGCTTTTATCGTGACATTGTTAAAACCTCATATTGAACATCTGTGAAGTCCTTTCAAAACCTAAAATGGATACTTGATGAGTCAGAGAGTCCCACGGATGCAAGTGTGCACGCCTGAAGTTCCACGACCAGGGGTTGTATAAGAGAGAAAACATAGTTACAGGAGATTCACCTTTTGGCAGAGAAATATCTCTGCCATTTCTTTACAGAGAATACAATGCTTATGTTTCCCAGACTATTGACTAAACCGCTCAGTGCAAAATGCTTAGCCAGTGTGTTTATAGTACTGCAGTTGCATGATGGGAGTGCAAGGGCTTTCAGTACAGCACAAGCAGCACATGGGATGGTCGCAGAGGAATTACTAGCCTCCAATATTGCAGACAGGCAATTTGAGCCCACTGCCTAAACCCAACGAAGACCCAGGTGCACTCAGGGATCATAATCAATCAAAGACCTATCTCACACAGATAAAACAAGTGTAGACCCTCACCAGAAATTACACCCAGGTGGGAGGTGGGAGCCCTAAAACCCAGGAAACCCAATCTGGTAATGTGGGTTGCAGGAGCAAGAACCTCACATTTGAAGAAGGCTGGAGACCGGAGAGTGGCAGAAGGAGCAGATGCTAGAAAGATGCTGTAGAATGGATTGTGGCAGCAGTGGAGAGCAGGAGAAGATGGTGAGAGCTAAGAGGGTAAAGGAAGAGGTGGTAATATCAGTGACTGAGTGTGGAAAATAGAAGGTGGTAGGAGTTGGAAGGTGAATGAGAAGGTGGTAACATCAGGAGGCAACAGTGGACAGAAGAAGGTTCTGGGAATTCAAAAGGTGAAAGAAGATGTAGTAGCATCAGGCAGTACGAGTGGACAGAAGGAGGTGGCAGGAATCAAAAAATTCAAGGAGGGGGTTGTTATGCAAAGTTTGAATACAGTACCCTCTGGGAACACTACAAACAACTATGACTACAAGTATAGGCAACCCAACCTTTGGTATAAGCTTGTACTACACAGTCTTGGTAGCGTGTTGAGCAGCCAGGCTCATCTCAAGAGGGGAAATGTGAGCAGTAGTGGAGTTACACAAAGGTTCACAGTTACAGGAATTCAAATAAACTCGCACACTCAAGGTTTTGTGCATAAACAATTATTAAGTTATTTATCAGTCAGTAATAAAACCTTCTTTAGAAGGGAGCAGTAGAATAGTAACACACAAATATACTTCAATACTGTACACTCTGAGTTTCTGAATCAGACAAGACCATTTTGGGATGGCATACAGACACAACCTACACCCACAGGCGACTTCGGTAACAAGGGTGCTGGGGACATTAATATCTTAGTGTTGACATTCAGAACACTCTTTAAAGTTGGTAAAAGGCAAAGGTTATTAGAACACAAGAAATTACAAATATTCATGAGCAGGGCAAATACTTTTAGAGTTCACTAGAAGAGTCATTCAATTCAATAGGCTAAGCCAAAGTCAATGGGCAAAAGGCAAAAGTCTTGGATAGGATAAAGCACTTCTGGTAAGTAATGGAAACATTTTTGCACAAGTTCTTAGGAGTCTTTGAAGAAAAGAAGAATCAAATGTAGGGCCACAGCTGATTAGACTTGTGAGTTGCAGAAGTTCCAAGCACTTCCACAGTAAGAGGTAAGTTCTCTGAGACTTGTTTTATAGTACCTTGGTAAAGAAGAAAAGATGCAGCTGAAGACTTCTGTTCCTGTACAGCTCTGCAAATCTCACTGTTCCTGGGCCTCAGTCGTGGGGACAAGAGGGAGGACGTCAGGGGACTCCTGCACTGCACTGGTACGGTCAAAGCTGGCAACCGGCAAACTTTACTTTCAGTGGCCGTTTTGCATTTCAGCTTCTTGCGGTACAGCAAACAGCAAGATGGGCAGTTCCTGGCTGTAAAGGTGGACTTTCCTCACATCTGAGGTCCCGCACTCGACTGAGGCTTGGTCAGTCCTGCTTCTTGGGAGTCCAGAGGATCTTCCAAAAGCTTTAGGCCAGCTCACAAGCAACACACACAATCTGGTGTCCCTCTCCCTGGCTCTACGGTTTCCTGCAGCAACTCTGAGAAAATTCAACCAGCTCTGAGATGGGTGTCCAGGTGGCTTACTTGAGAGTTGATTGGTCCCACCAACTCAAAGTGAGAAGTCGTCCTTGCAGGGCTTTTTTGTTCAATGCAAACTTGGCAAGTAGTCACTGCAGCAGGGCTTCACCAGGCAAACCAATGGTCCAGGAAGCTCTTCTTCGGTTCCTTCGGCCAGTGGTCGACTCTGCCTTCCAAGCCAAAAGAATTGCCTTTTATTCAGTTCTCTCCCATTAATTACAGCCTGGCTGTCACTCACCCAGCACGGTGGCTGTCCTTGCCGGACAGTCAGCCAGCCAATCACCACAGAGTGCATTTGGGTCTCCTAGGAGACTAAGCACAGCGGGTTTCGGGGACCTCCCTCACTTCCTGCCTACCCCAGACACTTGGCCGCCAGAGGAGTGTTTCTTTCGGAAACCCTGCCAAAGGTGAAATGAACAAAGAGACCAAACCTGGTTTGGTGCACAGAGAAACTCTCTAAAAGAACCTTTCCACAAAACCTGGCAAAAAAAGAAGACCGGGCACCATTTTAGCAAACATGGTTCCCTCAGTTAACGTTACCGGGTCCGCGAACGGCCATGGTAAATGCAAACCTAGGTAGTTCAAAACGAAACCACTGCCACCAGCCAGTCAATTGAGGAAAGGGTAACATAAAACAATTTACATGAGCATTTAGACACAGTGGATACTTAGTAACCCCTCCAGCACTCTATTTTAAGATAGGGTGTGCTGGGTCTAGCACATACAATCTAAGTAAAGCCAATTTCACTTTACTGTTCTGGGGAACAGTAGTTGATCCCAGAGAAGGTATGTAAACCTTGGGAAATCTGGAAGACCTCCCTCTGGCACTGCACTGAAGGTGCTTTGTGACAATTGTAAAAGATGATGCCTATGGAGTTGGTTAGACTCATAACCAAAAAGAAACACAGTGTATAGAATCACTTTAAAATACATGAGAGTGGGAAAAAAGTGTCTCACTCTCTCCAGGTAAAAAATCAAGTCCTCAAAATCCAGCAAAGTTGATGGGGGTATCTAAGGTGGAGGGAATGAATACATTTTTGAGAATTCTCCCTAACACAGGTGGTAACACCTGTAAGTGATTTCAATCCAGCACTCCAACTAAGTCAATGCCTAGTATGGGATGCCTAATGGAAACCCTTATATATATATTTTTATGTCAAAAGTTTATTTAATTCTGGATGATGTACCCTTATATAACACCCCTCTCTTTGAATCTCCCCGACCTCACTGAGCCAAGAAGTAGGTTTGTTTTGCAAATTAAAAGATTTATTTGAAGAATTGAACAATATATAGATTACACTTTTATGAATATGAATAATATCTGAATCTCACACTTATGAATATGAACAATGATCAGCAATGGGTAATATTACAATATCAACAATCTCTTTAATCAATTAGGAGTAAGAATAGGAAGAATAATCTAGCAGAGAATACTTTGTATGGGTTCAAGAGATTGCAATGATAGGAAGAAATGCAACACAGAAATAAAACTTGATATGACTTCAATCAAAAGACGATATGATCACTCTTTCCCCCTGTTATAACTCACTCCCCCCAGTATGCAATATGAAGAGGTGGAAGAGGGCACAAAGGTTTCAGGAATAACTGATATGAAAGAATGCAGTTCAATCCCAATTCCCCCAGCCAGTTTAGAGAGAACAGGTATGATTTTAAAACAGGTCAATTGCTTGGAAATGAGGTTTGAATTGAATGAGAAAAATGCAAAAACTGATTTTAATTCACTAAATGGATTCAGAACTAGTGAGCGTTGCTTTGGATTGGTTCAGGTCAACACTAGCAATGATCATAGAATGATTAGCAGATGGAAAACGAAATTCAGGAGTTGAAATCAAGAAATAGCTATTTTTACATGTGGTGAAATTGAGCCAAATTGCAAATTCGCTGCAACTTTTCCGCGTGCGTGAAATGTGATTAAAGCAAAACTAATGTTGTTTTGGGTTTGTTGGAAAGCTGAGGATGGCTTCTTCAAAATGACATTTAAATTGTGTTTCTAGGACGTATGGTTCAAAAGTTACAGAGGTTTTTGTGAAGGTAGATTTTTCAGAAACAGAGTCAAGATTTCAAAATGAAAGATGCGCTTTAAAGATTAGGAATCAAGATGGACTTATACTAAGGGGCTATGAAAGTACAAGATACCCAACGGGACAACCACCAGAACAGGGTGCCTTCCGCTCTGATTGCTGTGCGCCAGGACACTTGACTTTCTTCAGAAAATATCAGCGCACAGATGATTATTGCTACAATTATCACAGCCTAGATAATGAGAAGAATTCAGGATGGACACAAGATTCTATAAAGCAGTTCTGGGTAGGTTGAAATGGATGGAATAGGATTACTTCTTCAAACTAAGATGACTATGGACAGTTCTAGACTAAATACTCACTCCTATGGCTTGGAATGAAATGAGCCCGTCAAACATCTGGTCAAGGGTTTGGCTGGGATTCTGTTGCCACCGGACAGGTCTCAGGCACTGGGTTCTGCTCTCAGCAAGGTCCTCTGGTCTGCACGGCCTCTTGGACTGGGTCTGACGGATTCTGGATTACAGCTCTGCTGGACGGATCTGGATCTTGGGTTCTAGCACAGGGTTCTTAGCTAGAACAGCAAAACAGCTCAGCCAGGCTGTTGGATTTTGTGGTGCCCCTTGGAAGTTTAGGGGTTTGAATCAGGTTGCAAAAGATCCTGAAGGCCAGCTGAGAAGAGTTCAGCTTTTTGGATTGGGCCCTTCTGCTTCAAAGTTCTAGAGTCTGGTTTCTGGATCTATGTCTGGAGCCTGGATCTTCCTGCAGGGTGCTTCGGCAAGGAATCAGTTGATGAGTGAAAAGTGTGTGTGTTTCTGGGTCCTCATCAGTCCCTATTTATCCATTTCCAAAGTGGGCGGGGAGGCTGATTATCCATGCCCAACCCTCTAAGGATCTGATAGGTTACAGAATGTCCCCTCTCCTGATTTTAGACAGGAGCAGTGTGTCATATCATATCATATCATATCATATGTGTCAGAGTGAGACTGCGTTTATGGTCCAAAGGAAATCCTTCCTCTTTGCTTTTACTTAGGAAATCTATTTTCCCCAAAAAACATATTTCCAAGATGCACAACTTGTTAATAATACACAATTACATGACAGATTGCTTAAGGTACATTGCTGTCCAACTCTCACCTTCCTGCGAGCTTTAGTTCCTCAATGACAACTTTTTCACACTTTTGGTGGGTTTCTCAATGTTAGTTCTGCACCAATTTTTATACATGCATACACATCCCATCTGGGCATATTCCTGTAATTGTTCATGTTCCTAACATAATCACACTGGCTAGAATATGAATAATTTCCGGGGTTCAGTCTCAGTACATCGCACAGATTACAGATTAGTTTTAAACTGTGAGTGAATTTTTCATTTTACCAACCTATAAGTTTCATATTTTTGTCAGTTCAGTACAATTTGCTATAAGCATTTTTCTAAAACATATATTTACTTCAATTTCAATCCACATTTCCAGTCTGGCCTGCCTCCAAAGCTGGGCTGAGTTAGAGGGTCACATGGCTTGCCTTCCTGCCAGAGCTGTTGTTGTTAGTCACACCCAAATTAGCATTTTCTATTCAGTTCAAGGAACCCATTGTTTCTTGCTGAGGGCAGCAGAGGAAATCTCCTCCCCTTCTGATTAACATGCCAATGCAAAATCCTCTCCTTTAGGTGGGAATGAACAAGGTGGGAGGTTCTCAGGGAAGAAAGCCTCTTGGAAGTGTTAGCTAAATTAGGTTGCCTTATGGTCAATTGTAACATAGTTCCTTGTGAAAAAATTACATTTATAAATTTAAAATAAGCAAACATATCTTTAATTCCAGTCTTTTTCAACATTAAAATCAAATGTGTGGCACTCTATATGGCATTTTGATGGAAATCCATTCTTTGGCATCTTTAGTTTCTGACACAAGTTTCTCCTGTCAGCTTTAGAGATTGCCAGCGTCTGTCGGAGGCGAGTAGCGGTACTGCACCCATTTTTGACAGATTCCTTTCCATAAAGTATCTTTAAAAGTGGATTTTGTTCTGATGACATATGATTCTTGCTGACATTGTAATTGTATGGGTTTTTGAAGTAGCATGATGTGGAACACCCAACAAGGCGGTTGGATCTTTTGGGGTGGTTTGTGAGCCATGATTTTTGTAAATTTGACAACCAAGAAAACGGATTTCCAAACAGCTCTGTGTTTCTTTTGGCAATCAGCATTGCTTTTTCACGTGGTTTCAGGCCACTTTGTGGTTAGCCCAATGGTGGGTTTTGGCAGTGGTCTCCTGTGTTCACTGAGATAGGGGAAAGTGGATGGCAGCCTATTTTTCAGATTTTTACTGCGCAATTTTGCGTGATTTTTAGCGAGCAGCATGCTTTCCAGTGGCCATTTCTGATGTTTCTGCTGCCAGCAATGCACAGTAATGTTGCAGGGCCTGGACCAGTGGGTTGAAGAACTGAAAGAAAGAGGTGGTGGGAGGAAAACGTGGTATAAGAAGACAGGACATGAGGAGAGGTATGATTTAAGTGTGTGGTGGGGTAGTAACATCAGAAGGAGGACAAGTCCAGAATGAGGAGATAACTTCAGGACCCAAATATGGAATGAAGGTGGCAGGAGACAGGGGAAAAGGGGGGGACCCAGGGACCAGCAGGAGGTTTGAATATGAGCGGGAGGGAGTGACACCAAAGAGGTAAAATCAGGAAAAGAGAGGGGGCAGGAGGAAGAGACAGAAGAAGGAGTACCATGAGTTGGAGCTGGAAAAGAAGATTGTAGTGGAAGTAGTATAAAGTTCAGGAGTGAAACACCAGTATCCAGTGATAATGTTGCCTGGGAAATAGCCGCTGGGGCTGGGGGGGTTGCGTCAATTCCCCAAATTTGCACTCCAAATTAAATCAAGAACTTTCCCAAAAATATTCTGCGGCTGAAGTATATAATAGAAAATTATACCCGTCCTAGAATATTTGGGGGAAGGCTTTTAGTCACCTACCTGGCAACATCTTCCAGATGACATTATCACATGGAACCACAACATCACCACAACAACATTGCTGGGGGTGGAAGAAAAGAGAAGATGAGCATTGAGTGAAGGTGATATTGATAGGACAAGTACATAACTATCAAGTGCGGGATGGCAATAGTGGGTCATGTCTGCCGTAGGCAGGATTAACGCACTAATAGACCACAAATAGGGTGACTGGACCCTGTACACAATCCCAAATATATTCACACACACGAAGTGCAGGACCAACATGCTTGCTTATGTTGTTCAAAAATCCACTAACAACTACATGAACCTCCAACCAATACCATCTGGCCCCTTTCTGATGGACTCCCTCTAGATAGAGGTGGTGGGCCACCTGTCTAGGTCTAGGAGACAGAAAAGAGACTGACCCTGCTTAGGCTATGGCTGAAAACGTCCAGAGACAATGAGTGTCTATGAAAGGATAATGGAAGTGTCCAGAAAACAGACTACCCGGATTGTGACCTCAAGTAGGAGAAAATCTATGTTAATGCTCCTACTTATGAGCTCAGGAACAAAATTAAGAACTACATTTAATCAAGGGTGTCCGGTTGTTGACTGGGCATCATCCCATTTCATCTATGGTCGGCCAGTTTCAGTGGATTGTCTTGTTTGTCCCACTTTCTTCAGTACACAATGAGTAATTAGTGAAAGTTAAAAATGAGAAGATCACCCAGCTGGTCAATAATTCAAAAGGCTTGGGGCCACCATTTCTCATTATGATCTCTCCATAAATGCAAGAGCATTGACTCCCAACTGTTTGTGGCTCTGCTTATTTATATACGGAAAGGGAAGCTATCTCAAATCAGGCTGCTGAAGTATACCTCCTCAGGATAATGCGTTGTCCTGCGTGTGTCTGTCACACCGTCACCTGGTGCCTTTGCCATACATGTTCTCGCCATAGGCAGGACCAGACAGTGGAAGGCGGAATCAGACGGTACCAAGGTGGCTACAGTTGGATCAGAGAGGCGAGGGTAGAGGAATCAAGGGAAAGCTCAGGCAGACCCATGGACTAATCTCTAGCTCTGCCTGTCGGATGCAACCGCGGACCTGTCTGCTGAAGGAACTAAAATCAGCCATGAAGTATGGTCCTTGGAAAGCCCACAATTAGCTTATACTTCACCCATCAACAACAGAGGTACAGAGGCAAAGTAATTTCCTGTGAAAAGTAAGGTCTAGAACATTTGGTCCAGAGGCCGCCAGGTCCCATTCCCCACATCCAGCAGGCGAGAGAATAGTGGAAGAAAACCTTCCTGGTTGTTTTTCTTTTGGTAAGTTTGCCTCTACTTGTACACAGTCCCGAAATCAGGTAGTTGAATGATATTACTTGGTCTTGGTGTCCTCTTGATCCCAGGTGTCTTACGTGACAACCATTACAAAGTACATTGTACAACCCACTAATAAACGGTATTGTTAGTGGACAAATGAGAACTGCATGGTCTTTCCAGAAACAGCTTTTTGTCAAGCATGCGTACATGTCAACTGTTTCTGAAATTCACCGTAGCGCAGCACTGATTCCAGAATTGCCAAGTGTTAACTAAATCAGGGTGCAGGAAACAAAATGTGCTTTTTGGAAATGAGACTCAACAACAAAATAAAAACAAGGTTTAGCCGTGCTTACTGAATGCAAATGGCTCGTATGTAGAAGGAAACTACAGTAGCAGGCAAAACTACTAGCTGCTGATGGCAGTGAGCTCTGTACACCTAATCGATCACTCCTCCTTTTACTTAATTAAGAGAGTCCTGGCTGCAGGGGTGGAAAGGAAGCATCTGCCCTAGCAGAAAAAGGCTTGAACCTCTGCCATCCCTTTTCAGGTACTCTGCTCCATCCAAACTAATAAGCATAGATGGGATGAAGCCCGAGGGACAAGGTCCACCCTTTCCCCCCTGGGCTCAGCCTGTAGGGTAGGGGATGAGTGTAGAATGGGAAACTGCTATTCCTGAGTAAACAGCAATGCTGCCTAGAATGTTCTGGCAAGACACGGACAAGGATCAGGTACACTTTTAAATCGAACAGAAGACCTACAAGACTATATAAACTACAAGAGCCCCATTAGCACTGGCTAGTTGCCTCTATTCGATACACGGAATGATTTTGCCTATAACGGTGCCTTTTGTCGATGTAAATGGAACCTGGGCACAGTAGTAAACACACACTGTGTTGGCAAATATGCCCCTTCTCTGACTGCAGGATGTTAATGTTCTTTCTTCAATGTACACGCGTACTCAGGAGCTGCACGTCCATATTAAGAGATCTTTCCAACATAGACTCTTCGGCTATGGAGGGAATAACAGCAAACCTCCCAAGAAAGACCCTGCTTCTAAAAAAAGCGAAAATAAAGACCAGTAATAACAGTACATTTCCTATCTGTGACCCATGCAGGAAGTTGGGATTTGGCATCTATTGAAAGGGCTTTAATAGCTTTATATCTAAATGTACTAATGTTGTGCACGGTATGCATATTACCAAGACACTTGCATTTGTCAAACAATGGCGACAAGTAGGTGACTGAGACACGAAATTTGTTTTAGGTTAGAAAGACCTACAGCCACATGTATGGTAGTGCTGCAGAGACCTCAAGTTGGTGCCAAGCCAGGTTGGAAGTCATAAACCAATCCTGGCTTTTAGGTTCCCATCAAATTGCATTCTGGTACATGTAGTCCTGGGTCCATAATATCTACGGGAATACAAAATGCTATGCAATACAAATGCCAGGACTGCTTGAAGCCTTGGCACATACCACACCAATGATGAAATGAGTAATGAGATCCGCTGATGCGAAAACGCTATGGCAACCACAATGACTGCAGCTGTGCGGCCACTATCTCAGATTGGATCCACAGATCTTAGGGGACTGAGCAAGGAATCCAGTACAAGGAAGGTATGCCCACACCACCCTGACAGATGTGTCATTGGGCCCCTGCTGCCAATGTCTGCGTACCCTGGCGGAGTGTATTACGTGGTGGAGTAATACATTCTTCTTCAGAGATTCTGACAGTTCCCTCACATCAAGCGGCAATGCCAACTGAGAGCTTGAGCAGCACAATAAAAGTGCCTGCATAAACAGATAATTCTCCATTTTCCCAGAGGGATTGTCCTCTGCCAGTGGCAATTTTATGGGGAGATCCAAATGTAGTCAATCATCAGGATCTAGAGTCAACAGTCACAGGCTCATCACTCTGGGCTAAGGGGCTGCTTTTTAATGTTCTGCTAAATCTTTACGGGGGTTGGGATGAACACATTTGCTGTGAATGGGAAAAGGACACGGGCCCTTTAAGGGAAGCCAAAAGGGAAAGAGGGAGAGGGGCGGGGCGGGAGGAGGAGGGGAAGCGGGAAAGTTGGGGGCGTCAGTTGGTGTTAAATAAAGGTTGTGAGAAGACGTACTCTGGGTCTGCATCTCATTTACGGCCCACCCCTGTACGCAACAACATTTAATATAGATATCAACCTCACTTCGGGGACGTACATGAATGGCTTAAGATGTTTCCCCTGCAGAATCTTAGTCAACTACTTGGGAAGTCTTAGATAGAGATTTAGGCAGTGGTGTTTCTCTTGGTTCTTTTCAATTGTGTGCACACAAAACACATAGCTCTCAACTCACCCGCTTTTGGCGGGTGTCACCCGCCTTGAAAGCTGATGAATCACCCGCCAAGCTCCTCATACGCCGATTCACTTCTATGGGCCTCTCACCCGCCAAAAAGAAAATCGGGTGTTTTCACCCGCCTTTGTGACAAAAAAGGTTGGGAGCTATGCAAAACATGTATCTGTAATGCTTTTCTATATGAACGTAAAAGGTTCTTTAATTTAAATGTGAATGGCTTCAGCCGCTCAGTTCGAAGGTTGGAAGGTCAAGTTTAAGTAAGCAACAATCACATCTTGTTTACGTTGCCTTGACTACAATGGCCCCACTGTGCAAAACATAAGGTGATTGACATCGGTAAAGCCCAGCAAGCTGGAGTAATGTTACTCCAGGAGAGACACATTAGTAAGACTATGGGCGTTAGGATGAAAGTCTCATTTATTGATACAGTGGTTATCTTTTGAGATAGTTGCAGAAAGCGGGGACCAGCTATCCTGCTGGCAAGGCTTACTGAGGCAAAGCTATTTGACTTCCGGGAATATTCAAGTTGCCAGAAGGAACATGGAAGGTTACAATTGCGATTCTTATTGTTGTGTATGGACCCACCTGAACTACCCCAATTTGGGAAATAAAACTTGCACCGAGTTGTTAGGGATCAGTACAGAACCAAATTCACAAGTGGACAATTTCAATTTGATGGCAGATTCCCCCTTCTATACAAGACTTCTGGGGCCTGATTTACAGAGCGTTTGGCTGTGGGATTTCACCATTGACAATGCTTCTGTGTATCAGGCCCCTAGAGTATTAACTAGAGCAACACAAGCACAAAATGCGCCTGCAGGTTGCCACTGAGGTTGCCTCAGCTAGCAGATCCTTGAAGGCCACTGTTATGAGAGGTTTTAAATAGGTATGTATCTATCAATGTTAGCGGAATCAAGCACTCTGGATTTTATCATCTAACCTGTGTATGATCTATAGACGGCGTATGACTTAAAAGTAGTGGGTCGTAGTGTCAGTAGGTGGGTTGTGTTTTCTGAAGAGTTTTAGATTCAATGCCCCTTCCAAGAAGGAGGCCAAAGAACCTCATAGGTAGGGAGATGCTTATTGGTAAAGTTTGCCTTTTCTAAAAATCCAGCTAACCCTTTTCTTGTTATGCAAACCTGTGCTGCATGGAAATATTTAGTTTTGTCAATTTTGTTTTCTGACCGTACTCCCCTTGTCACTGCACCCTCCACTTCCCTGTGCTTGTTCCTTTTGGATCCCCTTTTTCCCTTTGCTTGCTTTGGGCTTTTCACTTTACCCTGGAGATATGCTTTCCTGGATCCTGATGAGAGGGAGTCGGGCATGACCCCACTATAGATAGCCAGGTAATCTGTTCTCGATAACACCCGCATGTTTACAAAGTGGCAGACAACAACAGTTCTAAGTCCTTTTTGTTTTCTTTTCAGGCACCCAGGGTTGGTATTTTTTATTCTTCTTTTCTCATTCCCCATATCATTTTGGACTTGTATTCACTGTAAACTCACTTTTTTGAAAGTATCTTAGCACAGTTAGGTGAGAGGGAATTGTGGGCTTAGCTTTGGATTCGGTCCCCTTTGACAGCGGTATGTTTCAAAACCTGACACACACCACACATCAATCCCACATTTGACATCTTAGCAGCCCACATGCCATCCCCCAGACTAGACTTCCTCCTTGCATCCAAACATCTCACTTACGCAATTGACTCCATGCATCAGGCCATCAGAATATCGCGGCCACTGCGTAATTTCCTTTCTAGGACATACACTCTGTCCTAACGCAACCGCTCCTATGTGGAGGTTCAATTAGGACATTGCACTTACCTGAGAGAATGCCATGTGTATGAGAATTGCAAGACATGATTCGCTTGATGGAAATTGTACATGATGCATAAAGCAAATGTTCCCAAAGTGTCTAATAAATGGAAGAGATAATAAAGCACCTGTCAAATGTATATCTATCTCTATTATGGCCCAGGAAAATATGCACACCAAGGCTAGAACTATGACCCTTTGGAGGCAAAAGGCCATGGTTAACATAGGATACCCCACCATAGAAAAAGACTCTTTACAGTAACCTCTGATCTCCATCTAGGCCTCCCTTGTCAGATGCAGTCTCTCATGACTTGTCAGTCTACTACTAACCATAGCAATGCCAACTTTCGTCCACTCCAGCAAAATAAGCTGCCCATGTAGACTACCAAATGGGTTGCCATGGCTCCTGCTGAGAGACATCCTTTCACCATGTCACTCCCAGATGCCTTAGGTAATTGTGTTGGGGTTTTGTGCAGCCATCACTGCCCCTCTCAACTCCAAGTAGTGGCTCTATTCTTTTCACTGGGCCCTACCAGGGGAATTCTCTCCCTAATCATTCTTCCAAGTGCAACCCTCCAATACATTCTTGCATGGATAGGGGAGTGGAAACATTAGCCCCTTCACTCAGGCCAGAATATACCATCTGTTATACTCCTTGTCTGTCAGTTTAGGCCAATTGAGAAAAATGTTTCAGTCTTAGACTTGCCAAATTGATATATAACATCAATTTCATTCTAGCCAGCACTGGCCCTTGCAGCAGCTCCTTCACCAGTGCCAGTGGGACAGGAAACTACTAGTCAGGCATAACAGGTCACTCTCCTCAGTCCCTTATTATGAATGTCAGTTCTCCATATGTACACAGCACAACATTTCTTACGGATCAAGATCGAATTGTCACTTGATAATGGCGAGTGGTGGGAGTGGACATTTTGACACCCTCTAGTAGAGAAGGTAAATAATTAAAGTGCCAGACACTGATCAATCCTTCACCATGCAGATTAACTCATTGTCAAGAGCTCTACTAACCTTTGTTACTTTAGAAAGTCACCCCACACCTCCAATCCTCACAGGATCTCTGGTTCTATCCCAACTATATTACTAGAAAATGTCCTATTTTAGAACCCATGAAAAGGAAATGAAAAAAATCCCGGAGATCCAAAACCAACCAACTAACATCTTCCTATTGTTGAGAAAAATCTATTGCTTCCATCTAGTGGATTAAACCATTTGAAGCATCAATCCTGGCGTACCTTCTGAAGCTGGTACAAACTACAGAGCAGTTTGGAACCTCAGCACAAGTAACTCTAGATCAATGTGCCAGTACAAACTCAGAAGGAACAGGTCTGATGGCAATGTAATCAGGGTGCTGGCCCTCCACTTAGGGAATAATGTGGACCCCAACCTGAGGGCATGGTTCACCATGATTCAAAAGGCCTTCCCCTCCACCTCTCAATAACCATTGAACCACTCTATTGAAAGGTAAAAGGAGAAGGCCCCACTGTTTAAAAGTACCAAATCTACCACGTTGTACCTTCCACACTCAACAATAAAGGACGAAAGACCACAATGGACACAATTGCTGTACCACCGACTTAGTGCTGTCAATTGGCTGCAAGGTAACATGTCAATACATTAAAAAACACCTACATCTAAACAAATGCATACATAAATACAACCTGTGAACAGTATAATGCAAATATTTGTAATTCGGTATCCAAATATGTATTCAGAGCATCTTCCATTTCTTTTAAATTACGATTCTTTAAAATTAAGTGTCCCATTCTGCATCATCGTAAAACAGGTCTGACATGATTATCTAGTAATTCAGCTTGGAGGACTACAAAATGTGCCTCTACTTGGTGCCCCATTTTCAGTTCTAGCTGAAAGTTGGCAAAGCAAAGTTGGCCAAAATCTTCATATGTAGCTATTTCCTTAATTTAGAACATTCATGCAATTATGTGTTTCCCTGACCCTTACTTGACAGTGTTAGGCACACACCGATTGGATGAATACTTCCCTCCCCCCTTTCCAAACTATTACAACTATTTCCTCTATTCCCCCAAACACCATACTTGGAAAAAGTGCACATTTATACTAAGTTTTCAGGATATTCAGGCATGCCATAGTAGGCTATTTGCCACACATTTTGTCTATAGAAACTCCTGTCGTGCTGCGAAATAATGAGAGAGCGCAGTTTGGGTGGGTTTGGTGCACCTCAGGGCTGCTTTAAACCTTGTGACTATTTGTAGAGAGCATAGCCCTAATTAATCTTGCTAGGAAGTTCCGGAGATGGTAAAGGCATGCAGTGGATGTTTAAGGTTGTAGAAGGTTCTGTGGAAAGTGGTGTAATAGGCAGATTGACCAGTAACAGTGTGGGCTGCCCTACACCATGAAAACCTCCAAGGCTGACATCCTGCATATTTAGGTTTGCCTTGGTACATGAAAACATTAAACCATTATTCATTAATCCATTACATCAGTAATCCATTACCTGTTGACAGAGCCAGTTTAGCAATGGGCATGGAAGTTTTCATTTTCTGGGGCAGTGCTACCGAGCCAAGAGGTGTTCATAGTGGTGAGTCAGAAAGGGAATTAATTTTATTTATAAATATAACTAGCAGGTGCACTCATGCTTTGCACAGTAATTCCTACTTCAGTCCTAGTTTGAAATGTATTTAATGAACTACCAATACTTCTGTGCAGAGAATATTGCTAGTGTTTCCTGTGGGAGCTGGTGTGAACAAATTGTCTTTGTTTCCAACTCTGGAGCGAGCCACATAAAGCTGACCATGAGAAAAGCATGAATCCTGTAAATGGACTCCAGCTACTTTGAATTGGAGCTTTGAGATTGTGCAGCAAGATTATTTGTGTCCTGTTCTACAGCCGAGGCAGCAGTGACCTCAACATAAGTGTCGTAAGTGTACCGTTGAAGCATGTAAGCTTTGTACAGTTGAGATGGCATCCATCTATCAACTTCCGTGGGAAATGAAGTTCCTGTAATTATCATGTGAGATTTGCCACAATGTGACAGACAACGTCATTGCGGATACTATTGAAGAGACATGCACCATTTCCTGTCACACGCATTACCACAAAAGCACCATTTTGTGTCACCCGCATGACTGCAAGAGTGAGTGCCGCTAATGTCAACTAGAATGCTGATAGTGTGGAAAGTTTGGAACAATTAACTGCTGAAGTTTTCATGAACTGCTGAACTTTAGGAACAATGAACGCAGAACTACGGCAGAACAACGGCGCAGAGAGCCCTATGGCAGGGGTAAGCTTTGCAGACTGCTTAAAAAGAAATCAGAAAAAGGTATATTTTATACTTGTTACATTGTCTACGCCATGGAACCTGCATTTCAGGTTTGTAGTATGTTGGGAAGTATGCTGGACATTTCGAACAGACACACACACATATCCAAGCATTGAACACTGCTTTAAAAAAATGCTTAAAAAATAATTAGAAAACTGTATATGTTATACTTTTTATATTGTCTACACCATGGAACCTACCCACATGCCAAATTTCAGGTTTGTAGTATGTTGGGAAGTATGCTGGACATTTCGAACAGACAAACACACAAATATCCACACATTTCCCTTTTATGTATATATAGAGAGATGATGAAGTTAGAAGGCAGACCTTCACAAAGTGGAATTAAGGTGTTGTAACCTTGCAAACACTTCTAGCCTTCAACGCTTATTTTATTGTACATGTACCTAGTTCTCAAATTGTTCCATGTTAGATGGATTGGCTTATTTAGTCCTGGCTTTTGCTTTACATTCTAGGGGCCTAATTCACAGGACGCGTTTTATAATGGCAAACCCCTATAGGAACAAGCTCTGTGATTTAGGCCCTAGGACTTGAAGTGCTTTTTCAGAAATGTCCAAGGTTGCAAATACAGAAGCCTCGGATGTGGGGCACATTGAAAGCTCTGAGCATGCCATTGAAATGTCTTTGCTATGGGAACATTGACTATTGTTGTACATGCGTGTGTGAGTTATAGTTTTGAATGCTGACATACATTGCTTTTGCTACATCATAAAAATGGTATAAAAGGTTCTTATGTACTGTTGGTGACCGTCTATCGAATGTTTGTATGCGTTATCTCGGGGGTAGGTGAACTAGATCCACATTAAGGGAGTTCACACGCTCCCAGTGTTACAGCACTGAACTGATTGTTGATTTATGTCTTTTTACCCCATTTGTTTCTCAGAAATTGTGATATGAAATGAACATTTTCAACCCATTATTTTAAACAAATTCTTGTGGGGGAACCAGTGGTCGAAGTGAGCGGGAACGGTCGGGAGCGGCGTTCCACTACTTTTATTTTTATTGTTAACAGTTCCACTACTTTTTTCACACTTCTCCACTTTAGCACTCAATTGCAGTTTCAGATAAAAATTAGATGTTTTTCCACTCAAGTGGCTGTCAACCAGCATGGCTGCAACCATTGAAAAATGTGTTGCACGCTGCTCCATTTCTGCCAACTCTGTCCCCTGCCGAGGTCACAGTTCCACTACTTTTTTTAAATACAGTTCTATCACTGGCGGGAACCTTCCCAAATCCCCTTACATTACTTAGGGCTCCCTCTCTAGCCTTGGTCAATCATACCGATTCAGTGGAAATGTGAATGCCCCCCCATTTAATCATTTAGATTGCCGCCTCGGCACCACAAGCAGCCTCTACCACTGTGTCGTCAGTGCTCTACATATACAAAGCTCTCAGGCCGCAACCCAGGACGTCCTTCAATTTAGGACTACGGCAAGACAAAGCTGCCTCACATGCCCATTCCGCGCATGCGACAAACAAATGCATTTTCCCCTTCCGCTCCTCTTCGAGAGGCCTTCTCTCTCCCAGCACAGACGGTGCCCACTCGTGTCCTCCAAGTCCTTGGCATTTTTGCAAGTGTGAAAAAAAAATGTATCATTAAAAATCACGACCAAAATACAGACTCCAGATAAAATGCATAATTGTATCAGAAGATGATGAATAGCAGGGTGAGACTTTAGTAGGGATTACACTTCCAATTTTTCTGTTGAAAAAATGGTGATCAGATTGTTGATTGTGTGCAGTGGTCTTAGGGAGAAGATGGCATCCAAGATGCATCCAAGATGCATCATGCAATGGGTAAGTGATTGGGCACTCGGGGTGAATGTCGTTAGTGAGTGCTCAGATCTGGATACTACAGTGGGCCTTATGATGTCTCTAGGCTCTGCTGCAGCTTCTGCGGGGGGGACATGGATTGGGGGGTGCTGGAGGCATTGATGGGGCTATTGATGGGAACACTCAAACTTTATTCTTGTTTTTGTCCCTCTCTGCACCATCCCCACGCATGGGCATTTTTGAGCGAGTGCAGCAAGGAGTACAGTGATGGGAGGATGCCTGCCCGAAGTATTGATGGCAGCACTAATTGATACTTTCATTGGGGAGCAGGCATACACTTTCTTGCCAGAGGTCGTACATGGTCACAGGGAGTACATGGTTGTGGCCCTTAGTTTGAGAAAAGATTTGAAAAGGGTACAGTGATAGACAGTAGGCCTGAGGGGAGCAACCGTTTCATTAATGGTACACCTGGGTTATCTCATTTTGGAGCTATCAACCACAGATTATGCAGCAGGAAACTGCACATTGGTGTGGAAGGGGACAGGGATCATTACTCCAAGTTTTGGAGTAATCCCAATTCCAGCACTAAAGGAGGGAGGCCTAAGTTGGTGCCATCAGTGTGGGGGTTGGGGGGATTTTAGAGTTTTAATTTGACTGGGCAGGCTTATGTCATCCTGGGGATTGTTCCTGTGGTGTCCGGAACTGACACTGTTAATGGCAGCCTTTAGAGGAGTCTGGGTGGCAATACATTGGATTGTGTGCTTCTGTGCCACAGGGGAAGGTGGTCCTGCCTTTTTTTGGCCATCATGAAGCTATGGAGCTATGGATTTATGGATTTTGCTCCATAGCGCCAATTTATCTTCTGTGGCAATGATTGGAGGAAGCAACGATGGTCATGGGGGAGATGGGAAGTGCAGTGAATGTGGACACTTGTAGATATTGGAAGCTCTGTGATTGAGATTTCCTCTGAAGGGGCAATTCAGCATTTGGGAGAGAAGCATGTGGACATGGTATTTAGTAATCCTGTGGCTTTGATGGTGTGGAGTGGTTTACTTGTTGAGTGAGGGGATCAAAGGGTGGAGGCAAAGACTGGTTGATGCACTTGCGGGCTCTGATGAAGTGGATTGTGCAGTCCTTTTGTTACTGGTTCGGCAACATTCTGAACTGTGTTGTGTCCTTCTTTCGGTGTGGTGCCTGAGGCAACATGGGCTTAGCCAGCTTGAGAAGGCCTGGAGTAATACAGTAATTGTTAAACCATATTCGCATAAATACTGCCTGATTATAAACATTGGCCTAAGCCATTTCGCATTTGTATTAAAAACCCATGCTTTACAAGATCTAGACAGAATTGACTTCGCCACCATTTTGGAAAACATCTGCCATTTTGATTCTGACTCTTGTTCTCTGTTCAGAAATGATTAACCATGTTTTCAGCTGCCAGAGCAGACTGACCTTTGAGCCTATGTCAACACTAGAGCTGCCAAGAGCAGACTATTTGTTCTGTGCAAAAATACCTTGTAGTCAGAATGAACTCTTATTCAAAGTCAACCTCCCTCAAACAGTGACATACAATGCAAAGTAACTAATGTTGTGAGTTTTGAAAAATCCTTTGTGCATTTCTTGAAAAGGACTTATCCTAAAGCTTGAGAAACAAGGAAAGATCTACACAGCTGAATACAATAAAAGTCAAGAAACAAGGAAAGATCTACACAGCTAAATACAACAAAGTTTGCCAGTATCTTTAAGGAACTTTGGAGCCAAAGTGAACCTCAATTCAAAGTGGTCTCTGCATCAATAGCATCAGCCATATACAAACATCAGAACTGAATGGTAGACAAACTAAAAATATGTGCCTTAGCAATAAACTATTGAATTTGTTTCTTGAAACTAGGATCAACCGAAGCTGGAGAACCAACATCACCATTGAATCTTCAAGGATAGGACAACATGTAAAAAGTGTACACTAATATTGTTATATTTGCTACGTGAACTGGGCACAAACCCAAATTTGGACTTATTAGTTTGGAGAAGGGCTGGGCTATGACCAGGACTGTGTATAAATACTGCATGCTTTGTGATGACCAGTACTCACTCCCCTTACAGTGGCTGCAGGTACACACTGTGGGGCACTTGGGAGTCAGATAGCTATCTACTTTGATATTTGAATCTGTACAGAATAAAGTTATATTCATAACTTTGACTTTGTGACTGGCGGATTCAATTTTTGGTGGTACTAAGCCTTGATATTCCTTGCTGATCTATCAGATGGCGCCCGAATATGGACCCTCAAGATTGATGTCACCTCGCTAATCAAGGACGTGACAACCGGACCAGGACCGGAGCATCAGAAAGGGGCCCCTTTTTGTATGAGACGCGACACCTCGACAGTGCTGCACGATCTGATCCCTGAATGGTCAGCAAGCGGTTAGAAAAGACATCTTTACAAGGATCCCCATATTGAGGCAGGTATTTTTGCCGGAATCGCCAGCCACGTCGATCCTTTGTAATCCGATCAGACCTCCTTTGTTTTGCAATCAGGTGAAGCGTGCCTGATATTGGTTGCCGTTTTGCACTTGCAAGTACAAATGACGCCAGGTAACACCAGTGATCTGACATGCCTGGGAAATTGTCTGCCTGTTTCAGGGGTTAGTCCGCAGAGATAGACAATCTTTGGAATATGGCCGACTGGCGCCACCGGAGGGGTCGCCGGTGTGTACTATGTCTGTAAGTACGGCCTTGGTAGTATAGTATTCAACAATATTTGGCACAGACAAACTAGACATGCTTCTGAATTTCAGTGGCTAGTTCATGGCAGTTTTGAAATTGCCCGTATAGAGTATTTAGAGTCTATATTGTTAAAGAAAAAGGCTAGGCCTGCAGCATTTGATGTAATTAGGATTTCGAGAAAGGAAGCTTTTCAGTAACTTAAGAGTAAAGAGAAACACGCATGCCAAAATATGCCTAACGCAGAGAAGGCATTATTATATGATCAACAGAAACAGTCGGCATCTATTAGAAGTATGGATAGGGCTTTTTAACTTGGGGTACAGAAAATATAACCGTCTCAGGACTTTCATGCCTTAGACAAATTAATCGATAAGCTTTTAAATAAGCATAGGACTGTTGCTACTGCACCACCTACCTATGTGACTCTCCCTGTTATTTTACCTCTTCCTGCTGTTGCACCTCCTCCCGTTGTAATTCTTGTTCCTCCCGTTGTTCCTCCGCCTCCAGTTGTTGTTCCTCTTCCTGTTATCGTTCCCCCTTCTGCATCTCTACCCTTACCGCCAGTCGCTGTTCCCGTAATTCCGTCTTTACCGCCAGCTGTAGTGTCTCCACTAACTATTGAACAGGATTTGCCTGAATTTCCTTTTCCAAGTGGTTCTGCTCCACTTGCAATGATTGAAGGAGCGGGTGCTGATTCAAGAATAGTGACTCATAGCGCAGTATCCAAAGCTAGAAAAAGAGAATTGTATGCATGCGCTAAAAAATATGTAGAAGAAGGTGAACAATCAGCTGTTTTAGTTGCGATTTCTGTTCAAGAAAGTATTCCCGAACAGGCTATTTTGATAGAGGGGATCAGAATGCATTTAGCTGATATTTGGAGTGATTTGACAGACATGAATGTCCAACAGGGGTTGCGGGATTTGAATGTCCTTGCCCACTCAAGAGACACTGCGGAGAAAGTATATGAGCATGTTGAGAAGGTATTTGAGTTTAAAAGGGAGCTAGATTGGTTACAGAAAGATGAATTGGATAGTAATAGATTGGAATCCTCATATGTGCAGAACCAGTGAGTGAAGAAATGCGCATTTGCACAAGAGACGCTCTTAGATGGATTTCGGATGTTTCAATTTCTCCCATTGAAGTGCATGACACGCTTAGTCCGTATGCTTCGGCTATGCAAAGGAAAGTGTTACAGGTGATGGTAGAGTATCTACAAGGTGAGTTTATGAAGAGAAAGGTTTGTTGTCCCGCAGATTTGATGGTCATTTAAAAGAGAGCATTTTCGCCCGATACTGCTTTGACTACTTTGTCACTAGATTTAGCTTCATTGTTTAATAAACCTTCAGAATTGCCTACTTTACAATTGCGATGAGGGGGGTTCCGCCGACATTTGTTCCCAAAGTAGAAATTCCAGCTGATGCTGTGGCATGCACACCAGCCTCTACTTTTGAAGCACACTATGTCTCACAGTTTGTGCATGTACCATTTTCTAGACAGGAAGTGAATACCATTAGACACAGAATTCCAGATATTAGGAAGAATCCAACAGGATGTCACAAAGACATTGAATCTGTCTTGCATTCATCAGTTTCCACACTGGGTGATATAGATTTGATGTTCCCTGTGATCCTTACTGCTGATTTATGGAAACAGATTAGAACTGGGGATGATAAGGCAGGGATGGGTGATACATGAGTTAATTGGTATGGATAGATAGAGAAAGGAAGGCTGGTGAGAAACCGCCACAGGTGATATTGACACTGCCAAACTGTTACGCTCACCTGGCTCCTACAGAGGCGTTGATCGGAACTGGACAGCTGCGGTCTCCACCAATGTGACGCGTAGGGCAGAGATGACAGACTGGACTGGCCCACCTAGCTTCGTTTGCTTGGCCCGTAGGAATATTCTTCTGCAAATGGAGAAAGGGAATTAACCACCCGTGGAGTTGAGCATAAATCTCCCCACCCCCACTGTTCTCCCCACAGATCGCCTTTGATGTCCCCTCTTATAGTCTCACCTGATGGTTTGAAAAGATGAGCTCTCCATCCTGCATTGAGCGCAGGGGCGCGTTTATAACCAGTTGCTTCACTGGCTCAAAGGAATTGGTGAGTTCCAGAACAATATTGACTCCGAGATTCCCGGCAAGACACCGTAAGTATTAAGTTCGTAAGAGTTCAAATGCCTGACTTTCACTCTTGTCCGATTTCTTGCAGGTTGCAGCTTGCCCCTAATGAAGAGTTCCTCGTGGCAACCGGTAGTATTCTGGTAAGGATTTGTATTTTCCAACACAGTTCGATAAAATAAAGTCAATATGTAACCTATTGCCTTCTCCCTTATTCTGGCGCTGAGAGAAAGTATGAAGTCTTGGGGAATAATACCTCTGGTGGTAAAATCAGGTAAGTCTATTGTGGTGAGGAGGGTTTCCCTTGTTAGTCCCTTTGTTTCACCTTGCTGTCCTTTTGTTTCCCCTTAGGGGCCGGGGTTCGGCGAAGATGCAGTGGTAAAATCAGGTAAGTCTATGGGGGGGTAACTAATATTCCTCTGTGTATTCCCTTAGCTCACCTTGCTGTTCTTGTCTTCTCCTTAGGTGCCGGAGTGCAGCAGGAACATGCAGGAGGATACGGTGGAAAGTGAAGATGCTGCGAAGGCTGGTGAGTTCAGCGCGGCACTGCAGCAGGCGAGGCAACGCGCATAAAATAACTTCTTTCTTCCAGCTCGAAGGTGCGATGGATCGGGAATTCAGGTAAGGATTAAAGGTATTGCTCTTGTTCTAACCTTTTCTCCTTCTTTCTCCCTTTTTCTAGGAGCTCCAAACTCGAGGCGGGCGTGGCAGAAGGCTGGATGCAGACTTGCAGGCACGTGAGCGTTACGCTGCTGGATGCAGAATAACGCGAAGCGTGTGCTGCTCTTCGGGCCTGGTTTAAATAGCCTCCAAAGTAGTCCCAGGTAAGTATTCCTCCCCAGTCCCGCCCGAGTAAAAAATAGTCCCTAGGTAAAGTAGTCCCTTCCAAGCCTCTTTTGGCTTGGAGCTCTTGCAGCATGGTCTGCATCAGGTAAGTTTGCAGCATGGTCTGCATCAGCTTTAATCTATGAGCCTGGCACCTATGGTGCCAGGACTGGCTCTCCATATGAGCCTGGCGCCATAGGCGCCAGGACTGGACCCAAATAGCCCCTAGCAGGGGTTGTTGGGCTTGCTTAGGATAACTTGATGTCTGCTTCCGGGGTTGCTGGACGTGGTTTGGGTCCACGGGGATAGGCATCATGACACAAACAGAATAGTAACTAAATTGAAAACTTCGGTTCCAGAGAAAATAATAGTTTGGGACAAGCTTACAGCTTGCATCCAGGGGAAATCTGAGGGTGCTACTGAATTTTGTAATCAATTTGAACAAGTGTTTTCAGATTTTAGCGGTCAGGACTTAAGTACTGTGTCAGGAAAAAGGCTGTTTGTAGACAAATGTGTGCATGGATTGTTGCCTGATATCCAATCACAAATTATGACTTCTGAAAGTGCCTGGCAAGCTAAATCGTAGTCTGAAGTATTGCACATGACTCAGTATTATGAAAATATAGTCAATATTGAAAAAGAGAGGATAAAAAAGAAGAAGGGAGACTTGAAAACTAAAGTAGTACTGCAACAGATTGTTAGAGGGGCCAGAGGTGGGAAAACACAGTTTAGAGGTCAATTTACACCACAGAGTAATGCGCAACTGGGTCCTGTACACATGAACCAATGCGCATATTGTTGACAGGAAGGTCATTGGCGAGCACAATGCCCGATCCTTCAGCAGAGGTCAAATAGCACATATAGTGCCATGGGCCGTCCTGGGATAAGGGGTCCTGGTAGAAGTCAGTTCACTCAGAACCAACAGTCATCTTCACAGGATATTCAGCAACATGGTTTCAATAGTGGGAACATTTTTGATAATCCTTCGACTGTTTATTTCTCTGAGGAGCTCGCATTTGATGACATAATGTTCCGTTAGGACAGCCCGAAGCAGAGTCTGGAACCGGTACCTATTCCCGTCAATCAGAAAGGGCCCTATGTTGAGATGCAGGTGGGGAATAGGAAGCATCTATTTTTGATAAATACAGGAGCACAGAAGTGTTCCATAGATCATTCACGGGTTCCGGATATTCCTCTCTCAAGTCAGAATAACATTTCTGAAGGGTTTTCTGGTACACCAGTGGTTGGTCCGGTCTCTCAGCCGGTACCTTTGCACTGGGGCCATTTACTGATTCGTGTCCATTTCTTTTGATGGCAGATTGTGGTGGAAATTTGTTGGGGTTAAATTTGTTGAAAGAATGGAATGCCGTAATTTACTGTTCTCCGGATAGAGTGCATTTAACGATTTCGCCTCAACAAACTTCTGTCTCTCAGTTTTTGTCTAGAACTTTACCATATGAATTAGGCAAGGTTCCAGCATGTCTATGACAATGACGTTGGCATTTTGCAAATTGAACCAGTTAAAATTGTGTTGAAACCAGGTGTTAAACTACCACGTATTCCGCAATATAAGATTTCGGTTGAAGGTGGGCAGGCTTTGAAGATCTTGTACATATTGGTGTGATTGAGGAAATTGCAGGGAGTGTTTGTAATAGTCCAATTTTTCCTGTGCATAAGAAAGGAAATAATGTGTTTCCTTTCCGTTTTATTATTGACTTGCGTGCCATCAACAAGGTTATTGCCCCACAGTTTCCGATTGTACCTGATAATATTGACAATGATTCCAGCTTCAGCTACTGATTTTAGTGTTGTGGATTTAAAGAATGCTTTCTTTAGTATTCCTGTACATGTTGACAGTAGATATTTGTTCGCGTTCACCATAGGGGGACGCTCGTTTACATTTACTTGTGTGCCACAAGGGTACACTGAGAGTCCAAGCATCTAGAGTAGAACATTGAAGGAACAGCTTGATACACTTGAGTTACCTTCTACTTGCACGTTGTTACAGTATGTAGATGATCTACTTTTAGCTGCAGATTCTGAAGTTGCTTGAAAGGGGGGCACCAGGTTGCTGCTTACTCATCTAGCAGAACATGGGCATAAGGCTTCACTAAAAAAGTTTCAATATTGTCAACAGGAGGTCACCTATTTAGGCTACCTCCTGTCGAAGGAGGGAAGAAGACTGACACCTGAATGGATATCTCTAGCATGTCTGTCCCAAATACACATAAAGAAGTCAGAGCTTTGAATGACATGGCTTTGTACTGTAGACAGTGTATCCCCAACTTCTCATTAATGATAAAACCAATGTTGGCATTGACAAAGAAGGACATTTCTTTGCCTTTACCGTGGAACATGGATTGCCAGAAAGCTTTTGATCTGCTCAAGGCTGTGTTGTGTTCAGCGCCAGTTTTGGGCACACCAAATTATGAAAAGGCCTTTGTTTTGTATGTGCATGAATGTGAATGATGTGCTTTGGCTGTTTTAACGTAGGAACATGGGGGGAAGAATTGACCATGCGGTTATTTTTCCTCCGCGCTAGATCCTGTTGCATGCGCTTTGCCGAGATGTTTGAGAGCTGTTGCTGCTGCTGCTGCATCTGTAAAACAAAGTGAAGGTACGGTTCAGGGTCACCCCCAAACCGTGATAGTAACTCACTCTGTAGACGTTCTATTAAACAGAAGGCAGACGCAACATCTCACATCAGCACGACTTACAAGGTACGAGCTGATTCTATTTGCACCGCATATTCAAATTAATAGATGTTGCTCATTAAATCCGGCCGAACTATTGCCTCTTCCGCAAGAAATTGCTTGCAGTGATGAGATGTTACATGACTGCCTCTATACCACAGAACAAGAGACTGAAGGCAGAATTGATTTAAATGATACACCATTAAAGGATCCACAAGGGGAGCTGGTTTGCGATGGCTCCTGCTTTAAACTTTTAGATGGTACATCCACTGCTGCTTACGCAATCACTAAATTAAGCACTATTGTGGAAACCAAAAGAATTCTACATAACTCCGCGCATTGACTCGAGCTTGTGAAATTTCAAAAGGCCTTAGTGCGAATATATTTACAGACAGTCAGTATGCCTGTGGGATGGTTGACAACTTCCATCGATTATGGGCAGAGAGAGGTTTCTTGACCTCGCATGGAACTAAGATACAACATGGCACCTTGATAGTTCAGCTACTCTCAGCACTTGCGCTTCCTACACAGTTAGCAATAATGAAGTGCACAGTACACCAGAAAGTAACAGATGATGTGGGGGAAAGGAAATGCTTTTGATGACAGAATAGCCAAACAAACTGCCACTGATTTACATTCTAAAATGTATGTACTGGACCCTACAAAAGGGGTCACTAACACTTATAGATGAAGGGATTGGTTGCATAAAAGAAATGCAGACTGACGCTACTCCAATGAAATTAAACAGTGGGCTGAGGGTCCAGCAAGTTTAAATGATGAGGGTTGTTGGGTAGACATTGAGAAACAGAAGTGGATGCTGCCCAATGCTTATGTTACCGCTATGGTGACAATGGCTCATGGTCCAACTCATATATGTGCCAAAAAGATTTGTAAATTGTTAGAACCTGTCTGGGTTAAAGTAAATATTCCAAAGACTGCTGAGCATCTTGTTCAAAGTTGCATAATATGCCTACAGCACAATAGTGGCAGAGGAACGCTGACACCAAGGGGTAGTTTTGGCCCCCCTTCTATGCCCTTTTTAGGATATAAGAGCCCAAATTACTGAAAGATGTTGAAAATGTATTTCTTTCTGACTATTGTGACCAGTTAATTCAGAACTTGTATTTGATTCATCAACAGGTGTGAGAAGCCCTCCCAGTAAAATATGAGTCTCCAGGTCATTGTCTCCGACCGGGAGATTGGGTGCTTGTGAAAGCATTCGAAAGATCCTTCTGTCTCGCACCTCGCTAGAGAGGACCACATCAAGTCCTCTTGGCCACACAGACTGCCATCTGAGTCACCGACAAGAAGAACTGGATCCATGTGACTCATGTGAAGAGAATTCCTTTTCCTTTGGCCTACAACAGAGGCGAGGAGAGGGGAACTGGTGACCTTGATGCTCACGTTAAGCTTGCTCTAACCGACACCGAGGGTATCCTGGAAACTCTTCCTGAGCCTGTGGGGCCTGGGGAGACTGCTGTTTTGTCAACGGAAACCCTTCCTGAGCCCATGGGGCCTGGAGAGATTGTTGCTTCTTCTGCAAGTTCTTTTTCACCATCGAGCAATCTTGCTTCTGTTCCTCCATTGTCTTCATTGTCTGTTCGCATATCACACCATACCTGGAGTCTTGAGGTACGATTTGTGTCTGAGATATCGGACTTACACCACAGCATTGGCTGTGCCTACGAGAGATCATTGTTGAGCCAGTCACTCTTCTGCTGAAAAATAAATAAGAGGCAGGAACCGGCAAAGTTACCTTCAATCAAAATAGGCCACCTGGTCAGGGGCCACCGTCGGATTAACTAAAAGAGCCTAACAGAGAGGCTTCTTAGCGGACTCTGAGAAACAATCCACATTTTTAAGAATCGTTTGTGCAAAGATGAATAATGGTCACTCCTTTCAGAGCAAATCTACCCATCAAGGGTCATGGTCCCCGAGGACCAAATGTTTGATCATCGCAATATCAATTAGTTTAGTCATTGTGTCTTCATTTGGGTTCTGGTATCTTGAAGAAGTGAATCCGCTAGACAATTTATTACCAATTACAATTATCTCTACTGTGTCTCTACCCTTTGTGCATCTGCACACTCTTCCTCCTTGAGACTCCCAACATAGACAGGGGTATCATAATAATACTCTCCTAATGATCATGAATGCGACCCATTCGATTCTGAACAGAATGAATTGCTGGGTGTGTTCACACTTGCCACAACATGGGGAAAAGTGGTTGGGCTGGTATATTCATCCTCTTCCTTTAACCACTGCCTGCTATGCCTCACTTAGAGCACTATTCTTTGGTCGTTGGAACAATGGTATTACTGGGATTTTTGATGGAACTAATTTCAATGAGTTTGAAAAGCGAGTCTTAACACTGTTAGGATGTTCTCTCTTTGCGAATACGAGTATGTTCAATATTGCTTCTATTAGGCCTTCTGATGCCACGCCTCCCTCTTATACTATCAACCATAGTCCAGAAACTGTCACATTCTGAATACAGATATAGCATTCCCAGCCAATGACTACATTCGAGGGTTGTACTACCATTGCAAATTTAACCAGTGAGGATAGACCCTTATATGTAGGAGATCCTGTTTATTTTGTTTGTGGCAATGAGGCTTACCCATGGTTACCTGGAGATTGGCAGAGAACTTGTTACTTGGGTATTTTATTGCCAGGAGTATATGTTGCTACCACCTTTGAAGTTTCTAGAGCTCATCCAAGGCGGGATGAGAATGGTGATACACATTCACAAGTCAGTCTTGGGTGACGTAGCAAAATCCATCGTGCCATTCTGGGGTCAAATAATTCTGAGAACTGGAAAAGACCATCAATAGGACCACCAATATTTTATACAACATGACACTAGAGCAAAAGGCGATTAGGTTAGTAGCCCTTCAAAATTAGACGTCATTCTAGCTGAGCGTGGTGGGGTATGCAAAATGGTAGTATCTGCATGCTGTGTTTTTGTACCCGACTCCTCCCCTACCATATTCAAGGCAATTCAAAATCTACATACCTTGAGTACTGAATTACATGTCCCAGAGGGAAACTGGAATCTTAGTACTTGGTTCTGGGACTTGTTACGATCATGGGGTTGGAAGATCTTTGCAGTCTTAATGGTCAATCTTGGTATTCTCCTGTTCTGTTGTTGTTGTGTACAATTCCTCCCTGTCAAATGTTCCATGATAGGAGGATGTTGTACACAAGCAGCAGGTACACTAGGACCTAAAATACAAATGCCTGAAAAAGCAACCAATGCATTAGTAATGCAGGAAAAAACTATTAAAGAGTTAATGGCAATTGATGTTTTTGAATCCAGCTACTCAGAGTGTTCTGATTATGATACATGGTCATCGTATGGTCAGATTGCTTGAATTATGCTCTTGGCTTAGGCCAAAAGGAGGGTTTGTTAAACAATATTCACATAAATACTGCATGATTATAAACATTGGCCTAAGCCATTTCGCATTTGTGTTAAAAACCTATGCTTAACTAGATCTAGACAGAATTGACTTTGCCGCCATTTTGGAAAACATCTGCCATTTTGATTCTGATTCTTGCTCTGTTCAGAAATGATTAACCATGTTTTCAGCTGCCAGAGCAGATTGACCTTTGAGCCTAAGTCAACACTAGAGCTGCAAAGAGCAGACTATTTGTTCTGTGCAAAGAGACCTTGTAGTCAGAATGAACTCTCATTCAAAGTGTTATCTATGTCTACAGACTCATCCATCCTCCCTCAAACAGTGACGTACAAGGCAAAGTAACTAATGCTGTGAGTTTTGGAAGAAATCCTTTGTGCATTTCTTGGAACAGGACTTACCCTAAAGCTCAAGAAACAAGGAAAGATTTACACAGCTGAATACAACACAGTTTGCCAGTATCTTTAAGGAACCTTGCAGCCACAGTGAACCTCAATCCAAAGTGTTGTCTGCATCAATAGCATCAGCCATATACAAACATCAGAACTGAATGGTAGACAAACTAAAACTATGTGCCTTAGCAAAAAAAACGATTGAATTTGTTTCTTAAACTAGGATCAACCTGTGAATTTCAGATGCCTGGTGGACAGCTTTACATCGCTGCCCCTCTTCAATAAAGTGTCTCAGAGTCACTGGGATGCTATATTCTCTCAGGAATTGGAAGATTGCTCTTTTGAGAATTTCGTCCCGCTCCATCAATATTCTCATAGTCTTATTGAGGTTCCAAATGAAGCGCTGCATATCCCCATTGGCTTGCAACCAGCAAGGAGTGAGTCGCCAGTGATGGATATTGACGTTTTACCAAAATGTTGGGATTACATTGGGGGCCACCATGGAGTCAACTATTTGTAACTACTGGTAGTGGGAGAATTCATCTATGATTATGAGGGTGTGTTGCCCATTGAGTTGGGACCCAAAGTCTGTGCTCATGTTGTCCCAGTACTCACTGCCTCAGGGTATTGCTAAGATAGGGTCTTGATGTGGCGATGGACCAGTCGCCTAGCATGGAATGCATCTTGTTCTGACAGCTTCTAATACTTGTTCCAGACCCGGGAACCATGCCTTCTCTTGGAGGTGGGTTTTTGCCTTGCACACTCCCTGTTAACTGGCCTTAATTAGGTGCATGACCGTGTTCGTCAAGGCAGCTGTGATAACAATGCACAACCCTTGCAGCAGGAGTCCTTCCTCTGAGATGGGAAACTCGTCCCTTCGGTGGAATAGCTTATCAGGCAACACTGTGCTCCTTCGGTATAACATTTTTTGGAAGATAGGTTCTGTTCCATCTCCTAGTTCCTAGTGCCCCATTCAGACCTTTAATTCACTCATTGCCTCCAGTGGCTTTCTTGATCTCCTCTTTTGATAGGGCCTTTGGGATATTCCCAGTGGCCACCATGTTCACGTGCTGATCCAAGTGCAGTACCCCTTTGGTTTCTGCTGGCTGTTGCATCTAGTGGATGGCATGACAGAAAGTTTATCAGGATCCTGGTACCTGGATGATATTCAATCACAAATTCAAATTCCTTGTGTTGCAGTATCCACTTTTCTATCCTCTTGGGAACTCGTAGTAAAGACCTGTTAAAGATGGGGATGAGAGGTTTGTGGTTTATCAGTACTTTGAACGGCAGGTCATAGAGGTACAGGTGGAAATGGTGGAATACCCACACCACCACAATGCGTCCTTTTCCATTTGAGAGTATATAGTCGCAGCCGCGGCATTACTGCTTTGCTCGCTAGCGAAAAATGTCACCGAGAGGCATGCATTGAAGTTAGTACAGCAGTTTGCATCAATTATTAGTTGCATTTGCTGCTTAGAGGTTGGAAATATATAATTGTTGTGTCTACCGTGCGGGTGTTTTTTGTGTCTTGGAATGATTTGGTTTGCTGTTCTCCGCATTTACAGGGCTCAGCCTCCTTGGGTAACCCCCATAGTGGTTCTGCAATGGATGCAATATTTGGGATGAACTTTCCACAATAGATAATCATACACTCAAAACTATGGACATCTGATTGTTTTTGATGGGCAGGTGCTGACTATATACCTCTGACCTTCTGGGGGTCTGCTGAGACACCGTCCCTTTTTAATACAATTCCAAAGAATTTTGAGTGTCCTTGGGGAACTCATACTTGCCCTGTTTAAGGTTTAAGTGTGAGAGCTTGGTACTTCAGCCACTGCATCACTGCCCAAGGTCTTCGGGGCTGCTCAGTGGGTTTTCTTGTATGCCATCGCTGACGCTGAAGTGGTGGGGATTCATACCATGCTACCATACATTTGGTGTTAAATTGAGCACTTCATAAAGCCTCGCTCATGTCTGCCATATTGAGATGTGCTGTTCCCATGTTTTTACCTAGCCCGGACGTACATAGTTGTGCGCATATGGCGCATCGGCCCACTTCTCTAATAGTTTGCTTCATACGTATTTCGGGTTTGACTCTTGCATGCTCGATTTCTTGCTTCTCCTCGCTCACATTTTTGCTTGGTGAGATTGCTCTATTGTGTAAAATAGCAACATTAGAAGCAGACCAAGCTCTGCCTGAATCCTGTAAGAAACATAGGGCCTCATTACGAGGTTGCCGGTAAGCGAAAAACAATGCCGGTAACGGATTACCAGCACCGCTTACCGCTCCGGTGTATTCTGACCCAGCAACCCGCTAATAGCGGCACCGTAAATAATGCTGCCTCTAATAGCGGCATGGGCAGGTACACCCGCCCCTTCGGGGAGCAAATACTGGCATGCCGGTAATAGGAGGACATCCCAACCCACGCGGACATGCAAATACCGGCATCCAGAAGCCAGTAATCACGGCCTGCATGATGCCGGCCATACAGGAATCGCGGACCACCCGCAAACAGCAATCAGCAATGAAGCCAACTGTCACAGGTGCACACAATGACCACAGGTGGAGTCAGTGGAGGCTGGGCCAGTATTAAATGAGCACACCCACACACCACACCCCTTCAAACACCAAAATGCTACAACTAGCTGTTGCAATCATGGCGCTGGAGGACATGCCTATACTGCTACAACTACAGCAACAACACCAACTACAACAACAACTACAGCAGCAACTACAGGCAGCACAGAGGAGACACAGGAGGAGAAGGAGGGTGAGACAGGCCCAGCAATGACCACCAGCGCAGCCAGCAGCACCTCGTAGGCAGCCACCAATCCCTCACACCAGACCCAGCCCATGCAACATAAACTCCATCACATGGAGGACATGCTGGACCACATGCCTGGCTGCTTGGTGAGTTGCACAACTGGCCCATGGCAGTGTTTTGGGGTACTGATGTGTAGGGATGCATACTCCACCTGGGTGGGAAGGGGGGGTGGATGCATACTCCACCTGGATGGGAAAGGGGGGATGCATACTCCACCTTGGTGGGAAAGGGGGGGATGCATACTCCACCTGGGTGGTAATTGTCGGTGATTGGAGAATTCATTCAGAGCTAAACTCTCCTGACCTGAACCTCCCAAACGGAACATAACACATCACTGGCCCACATTTTACAAATTATGCATATCGATGACAACAAGTAAGGCGCACAACCAGGCCACCATGGTGATGGCAAGCAATGCATGACTGAACAGGATGGTAACTGTGCCAATGTGGCTAGTGTGACCATGCATAGTGTAGAATAAACAGCATGAATGGGAGGCTAAACATTGTCACACTACTACAGTACATCCGCCTCAGCATACATTATTACACCCTGCATCATCTATTGAACGCCATCCAGACTACCACACCTCATAACAGTATAGAATGCATCTAGGTGACAATTTTGTATACGTACAGGGACATGTGCATGTCCACACCAAATAGCTGCCGCCATGACTCTGCTTCCTGAAGGTGGCAGCTCAGAGTGACACACACCTATTTGTATTTGCTTGCAGGTGATGGAGGATATCCATTGAGGCCGTGGCTACTTACCCCTGTGCAGAACCAGCAGAACAGCCATGAAGAGGAGTACAATCGTGTGCACATCCTTACCCGTGTTGTGATTGAGCAGACCTTTGGCCTGTTGAAGGCGCGTTTCCGGTGCCTAAGCAGGTCTGGTGGGGCACTCCTATATAGTCCTGAGAAGGTGGCAAAGATCACCATGGCCTGTGTCATGCTGCACAACATGTGCATCCGGAGAAATGTACCACTGCCACCTGACATTGACATGCATGCCCCGGGTGAGGATGATGAGGATGGAGACGGAGGTGAAGTAGCCCCCCTGCCAGTACGTGATGCACACGGGATGGCCATGCTGTACGCCAAGCACTGATTCACGAATACCTCTGAACCACAGGGACTATGATAGACATGTGTCAGTGACACACTGGCTCCATGTGGACATGCACACTGGGATTGTTGGGAGTTGGCCACTGAACACCATCACACATTAAATGGATATGCACAAAATGAACAATGTCCAGCCATTTAATTTTTTGGCACACAACGGGTGTATTTTTCAAACAGTGAAAAATGTGCACATTCCCCCCCTAACCCCAGTGAACTCCCTAACCCACCCTACAAACCCCAAAAGTCCCCAAATGTACTCCATGAAATGGTTCCCTTCACACACAAGCATTGTCTGGGCACTCTACTTCCTGGACCTTTTGTTGTCTGGGGGTGTCATCTCAGAGTGCCGTGAACTCATCCGGATCATCCGCACAGGGCTTGCGGGGACTGAGGATGCAGGTGTTGTGGCAGTGGATGTGTCTGAGGCAGGTTCCATGCCTGCTCCAAGGTGTGGCAGCTGCATATGGAGCAGGATGGAAGTTAGGACTTGGGTTACTGCCCCCAGGCAGTCCCGCATAAGCACAGCCGCCGCATTCATGTGTTCGCAGCTATGGACGCTGTGGTCTGCCCAATGGCCGCTGTGGTCCCTGCAATGGCTGTTGCAATGGCCCTCCTAGTGTCCTCCCCATCTGCAATATACTGCCACATGAGATCCAGCATTGCCTCCTGGCGTGCCTCCACCCTCGACAGGCGTGACTCCAGGGTGTTGGTGGGAGCTGGAGTGGTGGGAGCTGGAGTGGTGGATGGTGCATGCACGGGGCCTACATCCTGGGTGCTGTCCTCCATGAAGGGGCACACATCCGAATCCCTGAGGTCGGAGTCATGGAGGCAGGGATCATCACGGCTGTAGGCCTCCATATGGGGTGGGGGGGTGGGCAGGGGGTTGGGGGGGTGTAGGAGTCACAACTGTGACACCCTCGGGATCCACATTGGCATCCACAACGTCCTCGGTGGTTGGTGGTGCAGGAAGGGATTCCCCTCCGACTGTTGTGGGTGTGTGCTGCTGCTCCTGATGTGTGTCAGCCACACTGGCAGCAGGTGTTGTTGGCAGGCTTTCAACCCGGTCAGGCACACTGCCTGTGGGTCTGGTCTGTTTGTCTGGCTGGGGGGTGGTGGTGGCGGTGGCCTTTGTCATATGGCGTGATGTGGATGCCCTTGCGCTCCTCTTCTGACTGCATCTTCCTCATCGGTGCCTGGGGGTTAGAAGAGATGCAGGTCATCAGCGATGGTGTCACATGCCAGTGACATACAATTGTGCTGTTCAATATTCATCCATTCATGCATCCATGTCTTACAGGTGTGTGGCACTTGGTGTTCTGAGGGGCATTTTGGCAATCAATGCATGGCAGGTGGCATGCCGTTGATAGGGGGTTTGTGTGTTGGGTTACATGGTCATGGTCCTGGTATGTTGCCCGTGTCTTGGTTTTGGGATTGGCACTCAGAATTTCTGTGTGGCAGGGTTTGGGCCACAATCTTGACTTGGATATGTTGATGTGGGTGTAGGGACATGCATTGCCTTGCCTAGTCTCACTTACACCTCACTTGTGCTATGTCATGGATTCCCCTACAGGGATGTGCAGGGTCACTCACCTCCTTCTGGGGATGATGCGGCACCCATCTCCATCTCTCCAAATCCCTCAATTGACTCAGGATCGATAAATGTGCTGGCAGTCTCCTCCCAGGGCATCATCTTTGCAGGTGATTGGGGACCCCTGCCTGTCGCCATGGCCACCCTCCTGTTGCTTGACAGGATGTTTCTCACCCTCAAGTGGATGTCATCCCACCTCTTGCGGCAGTCACGCACAGTACATGGGGTGCTGACCACGGCCGACACCTTCCGGGCAACCTCCTGCCAGATTTCCTTTATCCTCATCTGGGCATCACGCTTCATGTCATTGGCTTTCATTATGTCTGCATGTGCAGCCAGAGTGTCCACCAGCATATTTAGCTTTGCGTCTGAGAAACGCTGTTTCCGCTGCCTGGGGGTCTACTTCCGGGTGGCTTTGAACATCCTCAGGGTTTTCCAATACAGCACAACACGAATGGACTGGTGGTTAGGGAGGATGACAATGGATTGTGTTTTTAAAGATGGCCACCGGCCAATTTCTCGTTCCTGCGCGATGATGTTATTTCCGGGTCCGGTTTTACAAACCCGGTATTATAATGCATGGTGGTATTACCGGGTCGGTATTTAGGTGTTCCTCCTAGGTGGTGCCGGTATCGGCGGGTTCCGTGATGCCACTATCGAGGGGTGGGAGGGCCTTTAGCGCCAAGCCGGTATGGCCATTACCGGCATGGGGGTTCGCGCGTGCTCGCGCACTCGTAATCACCCACTATTAGCGGGTTCATACAAGCACAGTCCCACTCTTACCGGCATGCCGGTAATGACCCTGTTTTTACCGGGCTACTCGTAATGAGGCCCATAGTCAGAACAAGCTATTGCTGAATTTAATAGTATCTATTGTTAGGGATCTGATGGTGTCCTCACTTCTTTCCCCAACATATGTTCCTTCCAGCTGGCCAGGGAAAAGCCGTCGCTTTTGGATCCTGACCCTGGGGGTGGAAATGCGAGGGAGGATCACCTGGGCTGAGGCGACTTGGGGAGTGGTGATGAGGCATCCTTGGGTGAGATGCGGTATCCCCCATTTCCCTTCCACAATTCTTTATAGGGTATGATCAAGCTCTACCCTATTATTCCAGAAAACACCAATATACCCCAATAAGGATGAGGAAGAGACAACCTACCATTTTACAATCTCTGTTTATTAACACAGACATTCACAAAGAGCACTCTTGTACTGGGACAAGGAAGAGGGATGCTGAGTACCATGACCATTACTCAGTAAAACAACATTGCCTACATCTCCGACCAGGAGGGCGGTATAAATGGCCCGCTCAGGTGAGGCCAATGAGATTGCCTGTGGAACGCTTGCAGTAGAAGCCAGAGGAGAGACCAGTGAGTCACATGCTAGTCCAGGAACTGCATAGTTGCTGCATCGAAGCGAGAAAGGTCTCCAGTGGCAGAACTGGTCTGCAACCCTGCAGGAATCATAGGGGCTCCTTCTCTGCTCTACCGAGGTGGTGGTGATCCTGTAACTGAGGCATGCCGATTTGAAAGTGTTCTCTGGCAGGCTTGTGCAATTATTTCTAGATATCTGCCCAAAGAAAACAAATTAGGCTATGATCAATTCCTGCAAGCAGGGTAACGGCGAAAATCCAGCCGACTTTCTTGAACGATTGAAGCAATGTTTTGATCAGTACTCAGGGATCCCAAATGCTACCACAACAGTCCCACAAACTGTAGTATCATAGTTTGCAATTGGGCTTAATTTGAGAGTGGATTATGGAATTAAATCTGTACTTATTGGCTGGAAGGGAAACATTTATCTGAGGTACTGTTGGCTGCAGAGCACTTTTCTGAGAGAGACAAAAGACAAGAAGAAAACACAGACACAAAACTCATAGTGCTACAAATACAACAGTTGTAACCCTCACAGAGAAGGGGAGTTTCCCGCTCCAGTTTAAGGGCACAGGGAAGGGGGTAGGGAAGTGGGAGAGGATCCCCACCTCAGCCTTGGTACAGCAACAGTAATGGAAAAATGTCAGGGAATCTCGATAATGATCAGTGTAACTTTTGTAAAGAGTTTGGTAACTGGAAATTTGAATGCCCGAACCGGCCGCAGCCACAGGTGAGACAGCCAACCCATACCCCCTTTCTCCCCAGCATTTCAACCACCACCAGCTACGCTGAACGTACAATAGAACAGCCAAGGTGTCCAGGAGATTGTTTCACCGCTGATACCACTTAACCCTACTGCCCCATATGTTGATTGTGATGTTGGAGGACAGACACTTTCCTACTTGGTTGATACTGGGGCTTGATGCTCTGCACTGAAAGCTTCTGAATTTCCTCTTGCTTTCAAAGTCATTAATGCTGTTGGTATTGGGGGTGCCTCGATACCGTATCCGGTGTCTACCCCTATAACTGTTACCCAATGTCCTATTTCTGAACATTATGCCTTTTTGTTGAGTTCCTGCACACCTGTCAATCTGTTGGATTTAGAGCTACTGTGCAAAATGAATTGTTGTATGTAAAGCTCCACTTATGGTATGTACCTTGATATTCCTACTCTGGTGGTTTTGGCTACTTTACAGGAAGAGGCTAATTTGAACTCAGAACCACCCAATAATGACCCTGCCCTATTTCAACAGGGACTGTTAGGCTGTTTTTTTTTTCCAAATTGTGGTAAAAATATGCAAATAATGTTGGGTGAATGCTAATGACCAGACCTGTAAGGATCACTCTGATTCCAGCCAAACTCTTGCCATGTGTGCCATAGTACCCTATCTCTAAACAGGCTGAGGAAAGCATTTGCCCGGTATCATTGTTTGAACAAGGAATCACTGTGCCCACTTGTAGCCCATGTAATACTCCCCTTCTTCTGATTAAAATAAAACAGGCAAAGATATCTATCGTTTTGTTCGGGATTTATGCACAGTCAGAACAGCAGTACTACCCACTTTCCACATGGTTCAGAGTCCCGCCACCATCTTGTATTGTATCCCAGCCACTGCCACTCATTTGACAATTGTTGCTTTGTGTTCAGCTTTTTATGGGTATACCTAGACAGCTAGTATTTCTTTGCCTTTACTTACAACATATTACAGTTTTACATTCACTAGGCTTCCTATGGGGTATGTAGAGATCCCCACCATTTTCTCTCAGATATTGAAAAGAGATCTTGACTCACTCAAGTTCAAATGAGGGTCTGTCTTGGTACAGTGTATGGATGATCTTTGTTTGCTTCCCCCTCCTTAAATGTACGCAAACAGGATTCTCTTGATTTACTGCCAGGTCTTGCTCATATGGATCACAAGGCTTCTAGGGAAGAATTGCCAGTTTTCTTTTCCTGTGTATGCCTTTTAGGCTATAACATCTCAGCAGCCAAATACACATGTCCCAGGATCTCATCAAAGCGACCCATTAGGTGCCCAAGCTTCAAACCCAGAAACAAATTAGGTTATTACTCAGGGTGGTCCTTTACTGCCAGCAATGGGTACTGGGATATGCCTCTATACTTAATCCCCTCCAAGCCCTAACCTACGATTCGATGGATGAACTCCTGCCATGGTCTAAGACAGCTGATGAAGCCTTCATCACCATTAAGCAAGAGCTCTCAAAAGCTCCAGTGTTAGGGATGCCTCACTGCCAGAAACCCTTTATCCTGTTTTGTGATGAATGTGATGTTTTAGCTCAGGGAGGTTTGACCCCACTGCATGGTGAGAAGCACCATTGCATATCATATGAAAGCATGGCATTACATCTTGTGGCAGCTGACTTACCAGTATGCCTGCAAGTAGTCGCTGACATGGCTGTGTTGGTAGAGCAAGCGGATGTGTTAGTTCAGGAACACCCAGTCACAGTGGCAGTACCCCATGCAGCACGTTCTCTCTCGCTCAAAGGGAAGACCCAACATATTTAAAATTCCTGACTCAGTATGAGAAGCTTCTTATCTCTGCTGTCAATGTCACTCTTAGTCGATGTTCTGTTTTGAATACTGCTTCTCTGTTATACAAACCAGGGTGCACTAATCATGAGAAACAGTTAATGTCAATATTACTTTTCAACCAGTGCCAGTATAATTATCAATAATTATACTTTCTTGGTTTATCAAGGTTTCAACTTTACTGATTCCGTTAAGGCCACCTGCTGAGTGACCTACTTCATCTGCAAGGTCAATGCATGCTCCTGGTTACCCAAAGAGTGGGGAGGAAATTTTTACATGCGTTATGTGTCATGATGCCTACCTCCACGGAGCCAGACAGGGCCCGGCAACCTCAGAGGCAGGCAACATGTATACTATACTCACCGCGTCGCATACATCTCGGCGCACTTCTCTTACCTGCACGTGGCGCCTTCGGCTCTGCGACGCCCATCCGGATCTCCTGCAGCATTCCAGAACCTACGGGGAGACGAAGAGAAGAAAGCAAGGTGAGAATGGAAAATAACCAAGAAGCTCTTATCTCCCAAGCTAATTCTTCTTACCTTTGGGTCGATGCCATTCCTTGGGCATTTCAGCACCCCGGCCCCTATGGGGAAAAAGCAAACATCACATTAGTGAATGCAAGAACCGTAGCAAACGAAATATTTTAAAACTTACCTGCTTACAGGTCGGACTCAGCTTCTGCTCGTGCCGGCTCCATTTCTTCAGCATTCTCGAACTCCGGCCCCTAAGGAAAAAGAGACACGAAAAGACAGTAGTGGGCCTACACCAAAACTCACCCGAAACCAGATTTTCGATGGAAACCGCCCTCAGCCCGGAGTCTTCCATTACCTGCAAAAGAGAAGAGGAACAGTTTAGACTCAAGCTTGCCATAAACATTTACGGTACTTACCGGAACAGACAAGCAAACTCAAAGTTACTATCCAGTGACGTAACTGGACCCCAACGCGCCCCTGCATCAGAAGCAGGATGGATAGCTCGCCTTTTCAATCCCTAAGGTGAGTCTCCACAGGGAATTACAGAAGGGTTGCAAGGAGGGTGAGAAGGGAAACGGGAGATCTACACAAAACCCGCAGAGTATTAACCCTTCCTTTTCGCTCACAGAAGGGTATTCATCCAAGCCAGACAAGCCAGATTTGGGAACCCAGCCCACTCCATCTTCAAGGTGCTGAACATCTCCTTCGAAGAGGCCACTGCCGTCCAGACCACGCCCGCGCCTCCGTGGAAACCAGGTGAGCGTTACATTATGTCCAACCTGCCATCCGTCATTCTAAATCATTTTCTTCAGCCCCACTCTGTAAGAGAATTTCTGGGTTTGAAAGTTTCATTTATGATACATCATCCCAGGATTGGAAGTGAAATTGAACAGGGGAAGACCGTCCAAATAGTTCAGATTATTTGAAGAGGTAGCTAAAGCGACTGCCTCCTCTATTTCCTTGAAGTGCCACAAGCAGGTTGACATCTGCACCATAGTGTTTCAGAACCAAATGGCCATAGACACCCTACTGGCATCTAAAGAGGGGTTTTGTGAAATCTGAATGCTGTACATACATAGATACAAATTCTGATAGTATTATAACGAATATTGTTTCCCACAATCGCAGCTGCCGTCACAAAAAAAAAACCCTAGGGTGGTTGTTGTGGTCGTGGATCACCAGTTCCCTTGGTTCCTTGGGAACTTCCATCCTACACATTGTTTGTCATGCTGACATTCTTCCTGCTATTGAGTGTTTACTGTGTGGTCCTTCTTGTCAAATGCTTGTTTCACCATGTCCAGAAGAAATCAAGTAAATCTTTCAGAAGGTCTCAAATAGTGTATCTGATGAGAACTTCAGAAGATCTGCAGCATCATGATATGTAATTGTATGAAATATATGCTCCTCAAGGAATAGATGGATGAGACTGGAATGAAGGTCTGATAGAAGGGTTTGTGGTGCAAATTCATACCATCCTGCTATACGTTTGATGTTTCATTAAGCACTGCATAAAGCCTTGTTCATGCCAGCCATAATGAGTTGCGTTGTTCCCATGTTTTAACATAGCCCAGACCTATGTAGTTGTGTGCATTTGCCAACCAAGATGTGCTGCATGTATTCTGCAAGAATCAGCTGGCTTTGCTTATGGCTGGCTTCATTAGTATTTCCCTTTTGGCTATTGTATGCAAGATGTTTTGCTCTGCCTCACTCATGCTTTCACTTGGTGAGACGACTCTATTGTGTATAATAGCAATGTTAGGTGGACCGGCCTCTGGCTGGATCCTGTGAGAACAACAGTCTGAACAAGATATTGCTGACATACTTTAATTGTATGCATATGTGTTTGCCACTCGCTGCAATATCTTCTCACCCAGGCATCAAGACTTCTGTTACATTCTGAATTGGTCCCACCAAATGTTGTCTGGCACACTCTCTCCATAGAACTCCATGTGAACCTAGGGTACATAAATCAATGCATCATAGGGAAGGAGGTTGTTTGTCTTTTTATTGGTTAGTGCACATCAGCCCGACCTTTGGATGTTTGTATGCTGTTCTGATGACTCCCACTAAAGACATTTACCAAGCTTCCCTGCAATGGATTATTGGCTGACCAGGGTATTTCCCTGACACTGATGACTCCAGGAATGCCTGCAATACCAACCTGGTGGTATTCCGAAATACGTCTGCCAATGAGGAAACACCGAAGCTCAGGCACCTATTGCAGTGCAGGCCCACATGTGAGGAAAATGTCATGAAATGGTGGACATCCTTGTGTAGGGGAATCTGGTGATACCCTGCATGTAGGTTCAGCTTAGAGAAGTGTTTCGCCCCATGTATGTCTGAAAGGAGGTCATAGAGAGTGGTTGTATGGTGTCTCTCCTGCTTCACTTCCCCATCTGTCAACACATATGCATACTTGATCTGGTCTTGCAACTATTTGCAACACCCAGCACGTTGGCCCATACACCTACTTGATGAATCTACCCCCACCTTGGGTTGTAGGTGGAAAAGGACCCGCCTGAGCTTGAGGACCATTGGCCACTCAGGTTCATCAATGTGGAGATGCATTTCATGTATTCACAGGCATCCGATTCCATAAAACAGATCCTCCGATTAATGCAGGAGGTCTTCCAGCTCCCCTTCATTGATCCCTAATATAAACTACATGTGATCCAACCTTTTGACAGGGTTACAGCGGAGGAGAGTAGCAATGTCTTCCAGTGGTACATATATCTTCCCCACAACCATGACTTTGTCTTCTTTAGATGGTAACAGATAAAACAAAAATGAATGTAAAAAATGAAAGAGAAGACAAAGTCCTCCACTAGTGAGGTGAAGACAGAAGGCATCCAAGGCAGAGGACAGCGTTATCCCGTAACCATCCCCAGGGAATAGGGGGGGTGAACTGCTGTGGACCAAGGCCACAGGCCTGCTTCTCTGATTGATGCACTGAACCAGGCTTGTTGGGTGTCTTGACCCACGTTTGAACTATTATGCTGCAACATTTGGTGCTGTGGGCTTAGAAAATCCAAGATGGCCAAAAAGCCCACATTTGCCCCAGAATCCAGGAAAACTGCGCAGTTCTGCGCACACCAAAATGGTCGCCTGACCTACCAGCCACCAGTGCGAGCGTGATGGGCCAGAAGCGCCATGAGTGAAACGTGTTGCCAAAGGAAAAACAGCAGTGCCTGTATGCTCCAAAAAAACCGCTTTGAAATCACCTTTGTTTCTCTGAAATGCAAGCTAAAAATGCCTATTTTAAACATTGCAAGATATTCAAAAATCTCACTGAACACCAGCAGACATTTGGCAGAATGTAGTCTTGTGTGCATACAAAATCTGGAAAGATGAAGAGCCTAAAACAATGTTTATAACAAAACTGGCTGAGCTGTGGATGTCAGCAGCTGAAGTGAAATTGGACTTAAAGCCACTAAAATCAAAATGTTTAAAATAAATGAGTGACCTACTTTTAGTGTCACATAGGTTGCAACTGTTTAAATGTCATAGTTTTGAACTTAGAATCAGCGTTCTAGCTGCATGTGTAAACATTGTAAGTTTGATTTGAATGAAGAAAAACTGGGAACAAAAGTGACATTTGGCTGAAGCCTGGCTTGAAGAGATTGAATTCTGCCCGGCAACTACCCCCGACAGGAGTTGAAACTTGCCCAGCCACTGCATTCGCAGGCCTGGCTGCCTTCTGTTGTTCCTACCAAAAGGAGATTACACCAAAAGGAGATTGAATCAGGGGAGGAGCACCTGGGAGCAGGGAAACAGAACAATGAGCTTTCCTTGGCTCAGGAAAATGTTAAATTAGGAGGGGGCATAAATGGCTTCCTCTTGGAAGAAACTGGGAGGAGCAGTGCCTCTGTGAGCAACCTGAGTTGGAGGAAGTGGAAAAACCAGAAATTCCACCATGTACTTTGGGAAACCACACCCCTCTGGGACAGAGCATAATTTTAAAAAAAGGTGGATAATTCATAGTACAGACTTGTCAAAATTATATAATTAATATCATTATTCTTGTGATTTTTCTGTGTACATTTTAAGAGGTGTTAGGACTCTGTGGTATGTTCTGGGGGGTAGTAGCGGAAAACAAGGTATTACTCCGAATGTCATTATGTTAAAAATCTGACACTTTATCATCTGATGCCCATATTCCTTGTGCATGTTTGTGTAAATTCTGGAAAAGTTTAGAGGTTGTGTTCTTGATGAAAAGGGCAGAATTCTGTCATGAGTGGACATGACATCTTACAAAGACAGGGATCGGACGGTTTGGTGCTACAGAAAATATGTTAACTGGACATATAATATTAGAAAAATGGTACATAGATAAATATGAATTTGGATCAAAAATAGATTTGTGTGCAAATTGACAAGGGGAGTGTTCTTTCTGTATGCCATAAAATTAATGCCTGATGACACTCCATTCCTTCCCCCAATCAAGGGAGAGAGGAGAGCTTGGCCAATGATAAGTTGTGAGGGGAAGGCTTAGTTATGCCCACGCACACACCCATTTTCAAAACACATAAAAAGAGACTGCTTTGGACAGGCAACACACTCACTTTCCAGTTTCTTGCAAAGCATTTTGCCGGATGACTTCAAGATCCAGTACTCAACTCCAGATAGATCCAGAACCAAGCCAGAACTTAAAGCAGAGAGGCCTAACCCAAACAGCTGAACTCTTCTCAGCGGGCCTCAGCATCCAGCAAACCTAACCAAACTATTCAACAGCCGGGCAAGCTGTTTGATTCTGGCCTAGAACCCTGTGCCAGTACCCAGAAAGAAGTGCTGTATCCAGAATACACTTGATCCAGACCAGCAGAACCAGAGACCCAGACCAGACCGCAGTGCCGCTAGCAGACCCAGACCAGATCGCTGTGAGCAGAACCGGTACTAAAGACTGTCCGTGGCGAGAGAACCGCAGCCAACCTGACCAGATCTTGACGGCCTATTTCAAATTTATAGTGTGAGTACTCAGCTAGAACTGTGCCAGAACCAATCTCTTAGTCTAAAATAATCTGATTCAAACCATTTTAACCTGTCCCGAACTGCATCATAGAATCGTGTGTCCCTTCTCCGATTTTAAACATGTAAAAGTGTCATTTTGCCATTTTGAATCATTATTTAATTTCTGAAAAACTACCTTCACAAAATCGTCCGTATCCTTGGAACCGCGTGTTCTAGGAACGAGATTTAACTTTTTAAAGCTAAGATTCTAAGTTTTCTAACAAGCCTAAAACCAACTTTCTATTCCTTATAGTTTTTCCGTAATCGCGCTCGACGCCCTCGGAAAAAGTGCCACGATTTGCGATTTGGCTCAAATTTCTTCAACTGTCAAAATAGCCGCTTTTGCTTGAACTGCTAAAATTTGTTTTCAACCTACTAATCCCTCATTGAGTATTGCCAGTGTGACTTGAACTAATCTTAAATAGCTATCACCTACCCTGAACCTCCTACAGGGAATTAAAATCATTTTTAGCATATTTTTCCCTTCTTTGCATACCACATTTAAAAGTACTTTTGCCTGTGTTTAAAACCATCCCTGTTTCTCTAAGCTTGCTAGGGGGGAACTGAAATTCGTATTGTATTGTGATTGTATTCCTGAAAACTGTGTGCGTTACTTCCATCTCCTTATATAGCATAGGGGAGGGAGTGAATTGCCACAAGGGGAAAAGTGAACATATTATCTCTTGTGAAACCCTATCAGTTTATTTCTGTACTGCATTCTTTCCATCATTGTTTTTCCTTGAAACCATAAAAGTATTCTCAGTTACCTTTTCCTTCCTATACCACTCCTAAGTAATTAAGCGTACAATTGTAATATTATTCATTGTTGATCACTGTCATATTCTTAAGTGGGATATCAAATATTAATTTATTATAAAAGTGTGATATATATATTGTTTAATCTTTCCAATAAATCTTTTAAATTGCAAAACAAACCTACTTCTTGGCTCAGTGAGGTCAAGGGGATTCAAAGAGAGGGGCGTTATATAAGGGTTTATCATTCAGAGTATAACTTGTCATAAAAAAATATAAATAAGGGCTTCCCTTGGGTGTCCCAGATGAGGCACTGGGCCTCATTACGACCCTGGCAGAACGGGGTTAACGGCGCCGTAAAGGGTGCCGGAGCCGTTAACCCCGTTCCGCCCGATTACGAGGTCCCCTCGTGGGACACGTTAAGCACGCCTGGGAAAACCAGGCGTACTTACCGGGTCCCGCGAGGTGACCAGGGAGCTAATAACGGGCCCGTAATTAATGGGCCCGTTATTAGCTCCCTCCCCATTCCCATTCAGCCCTATGGGGGCTGAAATGGGAATGGGGATGAACCGTGTCCGTGTCCTCGAGTGATGAATTACCGGGCCACCCGAACTCGGAATGACCCGGTAAGTCCTCATTCCGAGGACACGGACACGGATGCGGTTATGCCGGCAGCCATGCCGCCAATAGCGGCATGGCTACCGGCATAACTTGTAATGAGGCCCACTGACTTAGTGGGATTGCTGAATTGAAGTCACTAAACAGATTGGGGGCTCGTCCGGGATTCTGGATTAGATCTATCACTTGTGCAGATTAATACATTGTGCTAACTGACAGGATCCATAAATCCAGTTGGATCACCACGCCGTGTTACACTCTAGAAACACCCCTCAAAGGAACGCTCTAAGGAAACAGTTTGTTTTGCAAAATAAAATAAAAACTTCTGTAAGTCAGGAAGGAAATCAATTTCCAGAATGACGACCTTGGTAGATATCAAAATAGCCAGAGAACACCTCTTACATAAGCTATTTGTGAGAGGTAAGTGGGCTCATCAGGACCAGGCGGTCTGGTTGCAGGCAATCGCACCCCAGATCACTGAAACAGGCTCAGATACATGGAGAGATCAGGGTCCCTTACATGTGGCCCTGAGTGAACTATATATGGCCCCTAAGGCCAAGGATGAGCACAACAAGATTGCCAGGGTAGCGGCATATTTATATTTATATATGGGAGCCATACATGACAAATGTGCTGAAGGCCAAGATCTGGCAAATAGGCAACTGATGGCATTAGAGAAGGCCCAATCTGACCTGGTCTCTTCCGAGCAGAGGCTGCAGAGGAGCCAGGAGTAAGAAAATGATAGTAGGCAGTATATCATTAAAATAAAAGAGGATATGGGTATCCTGCAACAGGAAAAGTCTGACCAGGATAACAGATTTCTGGCCTTGCAGAAGGAGTACCAAGAAGGTTTGGACGCCCTACTGCAGAGCCAGAAAAAGCTGGAGCAACAACTGGACTTCAATAGGGCATGCGCAGAGCAGGTAGTCACCCTGCAAAGCCACCTAGATAGGGAGAAGACAGAGAGCAACAAACTGATCCTGAAAGACCTGGATACCCAGACAGAATTTGAAGAAGACCGCCAGAAAGCTGGGGCCCTTAAAAGGCAGAGGGAAGACCTGGCAGCACAGATGCAGGCTCTTAGTCAGGAAAGTGACACCTTAGGCCAGGAAGTCTGCCAAGGGAAACACCTGAGCATAAACTCAGGAGCCCTAGTACCAGAGGCCTTCATCTCTCCCAGACCTTGGACTCTGCCACTCCCATGTCCCCTGACATGAGCACAGGGCCACAGGGATGGCAGATTACTATCCAGCCAAAAGTATGGGGCTCATAGGCCAGTACCACCCAGGGATGGATGGGCGGGCATCCGGGTATGGGCATCTAAGTACAGTGCAATTTAGTGGGGAACCCCAGGGGAATAGGCCCACTAAGGGCATCCTGAAAACCTCTTCCCAGTTAGGTCAGTGGGGGAGGTACCCATCAAATCATGGCAGCAAGGAGGAATCTGAAGACTCCTCTGAACGTCACAGGACACAGGAGACCAGGTCCCCACATTCTGCCAGCCATTCCCAGGCTCGCAGAATCTGGGAAAGCCTGGAAGATCAGACGGGCACCTCTGGGAGCAGTGCTTCTGAGTCAGAGGATGAATGGACCAGGGTTACCCGAACCAAAAAGGCAAATAAGGCAAAAAGGGCCTTGCTTAAGGACACCTTAAAACAGATTAAGGCCATAAGGAGTATCATCACGCCTTATCACAAGAATGCCAAGTATTCTGTTTGGGAACACTTGGAGCTTTATGAGCAAATGATGGAGACTTTCCATTTGAAGAACAGCAGTAGCTGCATTCAGTATGTCAAATGGACATTCTCCCCAGAATACTCCAGTTTCTTTGCGGGGTTGGAGGACCAAAATCATTCAAGATGGTCCACCTACAGGGCGGCCATCTTGAAACATTTTTCTGTTCAAAGAAATCCCCAAGAGGCTCGCAAGGCGGCATACAATTTGCAATGTGGGGAGGATCAGGCCCCACAAGAATTTGTGCAGGAATTGAAGCGTGCTTTTGCGCAGACTACAAAAAGGGACAGTAAAGAATTTCTTAATAAGTTTTTCCATGCCTTACCCAAATACATAATGACCCAGCTCGTAAGAGATTTACACGAGAAAAGATCTTTATACTGGGTCATTGAGCAAGCCACCCGCACCTATGAGGTGCAGAAACCAGTGGAAAATAAAAATAACGCCCAGAAAAGCCCCAAATCAACTAGCACACTTGCTGCTGCCAAGGTGGCAGAGGTAAAGGTTGCCCCCATTTAGATTTGGAGATGGGGGGGGCTAAAAACCTGCCTGCACTGAATAATTCAAAGCCCAGAAGGCCCTCGGGCCAGTCACAGACAGGGAGTCAAGGAGGTAGTCCCACAAATGAGGTCCCTCACTCCCCTGATTATTTAAGTCCTCGTTACAAGGGAAACCGACCCATCCTGGGTTATGTGTGGACTCCTCCAGCCCCAGGGGGGGATCCAGTCAAGCACCTGACCCAGGGAACTTCCCTCCTAACTTCCCACAGTAGGGCAGAATTTCACCAAACCCTGGGCAGAACTTTTTTCTGAGGTATCCACCCAATTTCCAGCCCCAAAATCATACATCCTTCTTTCCCCAATTCCCTGAGCCCAGACAACCTAATCCGGGAGAGGGGAGGCCAAGGGTGGAGGGGTACCCAAATCTTCCCAAACCGGGATACTACCAGAGAAGGGATAGCTACCCTTCCTGGGATCAGCCCAGGGGAGAAAACAGAACCCTGTATCAGCCTGAGCGGGTTTCCCAACTTGAGCGCCAGGTCCAAAATATGGCACAGGAGCTAGGTCTCGTGCTAAGGGCTCAGCAGAACCCTCAGATGGGCATGCCGGCACCGAACTCTGGGCCTGGTGCTCAGGAACAATGATGGGGGCAGCACCCCGATAACTCACCGGTTCCCAGGGAGGAGGCGCAAGGGGAAGGGGGGGTGTAAAGCCTTGGAGGAAGATTCCTTCCCCACATGTAAACAGCCTCTGGAAACCCAGGAACCGGAAACAAAATCACCTACCCCTGAAAGTCTGCCACCCAAGGAGCAGAGAGGAGGTAGGAGAAACAAAGGACCCAAACAGACCCATTTTGTGGAGGAGGTACAGGTCTTCCAAATTGAGGCAGAGGGATCCTCAGAGGATCCTGGGAAAAGGATCTTCTCCTTCAGAGATGGGGAAACTCCTCCCAAGGAAAAATGGGTCCCAAGGGATTCCAATCCAGACTGGGTAGATGTGGGGATTGACCTGTCGCCGCCCATCATTCTATCCCAGAACCAACAATACCGAAAACCCCTGGTTCAAACCCATCCTGGTGACTGCCTCCAAAAAGGGGGGGGGCAGCCCAGAACCGGAACCAGGGGAACCCAAAACCGCATCCATAGACTGGGTAGCTGTGGGGATTGAGCTGTCACCGCCCATCATTCTATCCCAGAACCAACAATACCGAAAACCCCTGGTTCAAACCCATCCTGGTCAGTGCCTCCAAAAAGGGGGGGGCAGCCCAGAACCGGAACCAGGGGAATCCAAAATCGCATCACTATCCAATTGCCACTTTTTCTTTCAGATTCCCGAGACTCTCCACTGAATTTTGCCCAAATCTCTTCTCTCTCAATGTCCAAAACCAGAAAATTAGCCCCCCAGTTGTCCAAAAATGTGCATTATCTGTGCCCCCTTACAGAGAAGGAGGGAAAATACTATGCCCCGGTTCAAGTACAGGGGCAGGATACAATTTTGGCACTGGTGGACACGGGATCCCAAGCTACCCTTCTGTCCAAAAGGGCCTTTGATGAGCTAAATTTAGGAAGGGGGGAGAATTACCAAATTCCTCTCACCTCGCTTCCTGGACAACTTCAGAACTTTGACGGGAAGGAAATTCCTGTCGAGGGGACTGCGGATTTGGACATCAAAATTGGGCGACACAAGGTGAAACACCCGGTCATAGTAGTGACTCCAGAGCGCACCCCTTGTTTACTAGGGAATGACCTCCTGAAAAGGTTGTCAACCCTAATAGAATGCGTAAACAAGGTCCTCTGGACCCAAACTAGCCGACCAATAAAATTAAAACAGAGTGTCAACCATGTTAGTTTAAACGGCACGTGCCACATGGTGGAACAAAAATCTGACTAAGTAGAATTTCACTTCCAGAACAACCAAATTCCAGATGTGACAGTAAAAGCAGTAGGACAACAGACTGGTGATGGGGGGTCCTCTCTATTTCTCAAAATCAACCTTCCCTCCAGTTTAAAGTGGCATTCCACACTGGAAGGAAACACTCTGAAATTCTTTACTAATCCACATTCAGAAACTCCCACTCCTATAGTCCAGAAAGATGTGAAATCATCTCAGAGCCTGGCTGATGTTCAGGAAATTGGAGAGCAGTTGTTCATACCTGTTCAGTTAAATGATGGGAAGGACTCTGTTCTCGCCCGAGTGTGTGGGAACAACGGTAAGAACTTCATCAGCGAAGCCATGTTCCGCCAACTCCCAAAAGATCCAGCCATTCCCACATTCAAACTGATAGACAAATGTGAAATGGATCTGGAAACACCCAATTCCAAACATCCCCTGCCAAGCAGGTGTATGCTCAAAATCTCCATTGGCAACAAGAGCATAGTACATAATTGTTGGGTCGTGCGAGATGTCACTGTAGCCTTTTACTTAGGCAGTGACATTCTCAATCGCTTTGCCATTAGTTTGGACCTAATAAACTTCGAAGCTTGGTCCCGATTAGTGGATAATCCCATGGGCTTATCCAGTAAAAGCATTTAGGTCAGCTCAATTGCTACCTTATGCAGTTGAAATTCAGGTTCAAGAGGAAACCACCATCCCAGAAAGGACCCGACAATTCTCCCTGGAAGTGAAAGTTAAAAGAGGACAAAAATTGAAAAACCCTGATGCTTATATTCATCTAAATGCTTCTCTCCAACAGCAAGGGTTGGGGGTAAACCCAACACCATTAGTCAACATACAACATGACACCATTCCAATAGAGATGGATAACAGCGACTTAAAGAGTATTACTCTAGCCGCAGGCACCATTATTGGAATGTCGGTTGATGACCGACATTTCTCCATTAATTTAGGAAATTAACTGTTAGGACCAATCCCCAAGGACTGTTTTGACAGTGACAGTGATGACAACACAACGCAAGACAGGATCTTTACCCGGCATGGAGGGAACTTCCTGGTGTACACTTCCTGCCCTTATGGTAAGGAAGATGTGACTTGTGACTTCAGGAGGGATGAGGTGATTTTCCAGGTCCATGAGGGCTGCCTTTCCCACCTGAAGCCTCCAGTCCAAATCAGCACGCTGACCAGGGACTTCTCCACCCAGCTGGAGGAGGCCGCTGAGATAGCAAAACCAGAAGTCTTAACAGGCTTCAGGCAGATGGTGGAAGAGAGAGTCAACCTAGCTGATGCCTGTGTGACTCTGGAACAGAAGCAAAAGTTGAAACAAGTTTTCTTGGATTTCCAAGATCTCTTTGCGGTAGACTCATATGACTGTGGTCGCACCGACATCCACACAACAACAATTCCCATGGACCCTGGCATGACTCCAGTGTTTGTGAAGCAATATCGCTTGCCTCTCACATCCATGGAGTCCCTTACTGAAATAATTAAGAACCTTGAGTCCCGGGGAATAATCCGTCCAGTACACAGCACCTTCAATAATCCGGTGCTGGGAATATTGAAGCCAAACGGCCAGTGGAGACTCTGCGCCGAACTTAGGGAGCTCAACAAACGGGTCCATACTTCCCGATGGCCTCTTCCCTACATTGACCAAGGGCTGGCCCAGATCCAGGGGTCACAGGTATTCACTGCAATAGACCTGACCAATGGATACTGGACCGTGCCTGTCAGTAGGGAGGACCAATACAAGCTGGCTTTTACCTTTGGGGGCCAGCAGTACACATGGACCCGGACTCCCTTCGGATACCTCAACTCCGGCAATGAATTCAACATTTTCCTACATAAGGCCATGCCCGACTGGGTTCAAGGGGTAACGTGGCTTATGTAGATGATGTCCTCATCAAAAGTTCATCTGTCGAGGAACACATAGCGGAGATCAGTTATGTTCTGACACAGTTGAGGGCCGCCGGAGCAAAACTTTCCTTTCAGAAAGCACAGTGGTGTAGAACCGGTGTTAATTTCTTGGGCCATATGATTACTCCTCAGGGTCTCTGTCCCCAAGAAAAGAAAGTGGAAGCACTTCAGAAACTGAAAGACCCCACAACTCTGCGGGAACTAAGGAGCCTCCTTGGACTGACTAATTACAGCAGAAAGTTCATTGAGGGCTATGCAGAGATCACCAGACCCATGATTCATCTCTTGAAGGGGGGGTCAAGTGGGAATGGTGCCCAGAACAATCCGAGGCAGTAAGACAGCTCAAAAGAAGTCTCTCACAAGCGCTCTGCCTAGATTACCCTATCAGAAACAAGGAGTTTTTCTTGGGGACAGGGTTCTCTAAAACATGCTTGACGACTGCAGTATTATATCAAAAGCATGACAAGGTCAATAAAGTAATCTCCTATGCGAGTAAAACTTTATCCTCTGTGGAGGAAAAATTCAATGATTGTGAGAAGGCACTCCTGGCAACGGTGTGGGCATTGAAGAATTACCGCCTGTTTATCCAGGGGGAACACATCATATTGGAGACTCCACACCAGCCTCTGCAATATCTCCAAAGTGACACAATCCAGGCCGGAAATGTGAGCAATTCCTGAATTACTTCCTGGATTCTGTCAATGCAAGGCTTTCCTGTGGAGGTCAGATATGGCCAAAACAAGAAGCGTCCCCTTGCATGATCGTGCCAGAAAAAACTGTCTCGAGGACGAAAGTCTAAAAATCAAGGACAACATGGAGGCATACCTTAATTCCCCACACAAAGTCTTTGAAGAAGACAAGTATGAGCTAATGCCCACTGTCTATGTGGATGGATGCTCTTACCATGTTGACAACAACGGGGAAAAAGAACTTGTGGCCGGCGTAGGGAATGCATGGGTGAATGATTCCCCAGAACCCGCTGTTGGATACAAAATTGGCCCCGAAGTAGTCAGGTGGCAGAATTGATGGCTGTGTATCAAGCCATCCTCACTGCTGTCCAACATCAACTCCACGAACTGGTCATAATAACAGATTCAGATTATGTACGGAACGGGTTCGTGGAGCACCTGGTTAATTGGAAATCCAGAGGCATGTTATGTGCTAATAACAAACCCTTGAAACATGGGAAGTTAATTCAAAACATCGATGATCTGGTCACCGTGAATGGGATGACCATCTACTGGAGAAAGATCAAGGGTCATTCTAAAGTAGAGGGACCAGACAAAACTGGAAATGACTTAGCTGATCAGCTGGCCAAAACCGAGGCCATCCAAGGGGATCTAATAGAGATTGAGTCCCTGTTGGTGGAGATCCAGGTCACTGCTATCACTAGGTCCCAGACGAATGCTTACAATGATCTTTCAACTGCACAATGAAGTAAGGAGACCCCAGATGCTGATTTGATTACGGCTCAGAAGGGGGATCCAAAAATTGGTAAGTTTTACCAACACATTGAGGACCCTGAGAACTTTCCCTTGACGGATACCAATTACATTGGGAAAGAGGACCTTAGAGTGTTGATGAAATGTCCAAAAATATTCCGAATCCAAGACGGTTTGTTGGTAAGGAAATCCCAAGCTGGCCATGATCAGTGGGTGGTCCCTACCTCATTCCGAAGCCTGATGTTAAGTCACACCCATGATGCGGCCACCGCCGGTCATAGGGGGTTTCACACAACACTTGAGATCTTAAGAGAGGTTGCATACCTGCCATACATGGGGCAGGACCTCGACCAATACTTGAAGGGGTGTCTTGTGTGTGCACAATTTCAGCCAACATCCCTCACACACCGGGTGCCTCTCCAAAAGAGGGGGATGACACTGCCATGGTCAGATTTGCAAATCGACTTCATTGGCCCCGTGATTCGCTTCTCTAGGGGAAACAAGTACATGTTGACGGTCACATGCTTATTTACTAAATGGGTGGAATGTCTCCCGGCCCCAAACTGCAAGGCAGAAACAGCAGCTGCCTTCATGATCAACCACATCTTTTCGTGTTTTGGTCTACCCCAAAGGATTGAGTCACACAGAGGTAGCCATTTTACCAGCAAAGTAATGACTAAGATGTGGCAGATACTGGGGTTTAAAGGAAGCTACATATTGCTTACCAGCCAGCCTCTTCTGGTGCAGTAGAGAGATACAACAGAACCATAGTGAGCATCTTAAAGAAGTTTGTGGCAGATTCTGGGCCAAGTTGGGATATCCAATTAACTCTGGTCCTAATGGCCATCAGATCTACCCCTTCATCTGCAACCAAAATGTCACCATTTGAGTTGATGATCGGACGCAAGATGGTGCTTCCCCAGCATTTGCTCTACAGGACCCAAGAGCAGACGTTAATAAATGCCTCCACTACTCATGAGTATGTGGAGAATTTACAAAAGCACCTTCAACACGCTTTTGCCTATGCTCAGCGGAATCTAGAAAGATCAGCCGAGAGTATGAAAACTCATTATGATTTGAAGACCACTAGGAAAGAATACAATGTGGGAGACCGGGTCTATCTATACAATTTCCAAAGGACCCAGGCCAAACAGCAGAAATCTTTGCCTACATGGAAGGGACCGTTTGATATTGTAAACAAGATCTCCACAGTCGCTTACAAGATCTGCATCCCCAAGGGTAGTTTGGCGGAAGGGGAAGACAAGTGGGTCCATATAAATCAGCTAAAGTGTTGCCATCCCAGGCACACTCTGCAGCAACTAGAGGAGGCCTCTGCAATCCTAGAGGGGGCCGCTCCAGAGTAATACAGTTCCAACCCTAAAATATTCCACATATAGCCTATAAAATTCTATGATTCTTTAATGCAAATGTTTCCTGATGTATAAAATGTATATGTCCACCCCACTATATCAATAGTGGGGGAGAAATGTCTATGAATAGGTATTGCCACTTTGCTTTGTCATCCTATGAGAGATGAAACCATGGAGACTACCAAGGAGGACAACCCGGGGACCGAGAGCAAAGATCCGAGGGGCGCAGGGAACCGCCCAATACTCCCATCAGGAAGGGCAAGGAGAACTGATCGATCGACCCTGATGAAGGAAAGATGCTGAACTGTGCCATCTGCGGAATCGGAAGAAGATGATGCGGACATACCAGCGCATGGATCAAAACATCCTTTGCACCCGACTCCCCCTCAACTCGAAATCAAAGTGCAGTCAGGCGGGGGGGCTTGTTGGGTGTCTTGACCCACGTTTGAACTATTATGCTGCAACATTTGGTGCTATGGGCTTAGAAAATCCAAGATGGCCGAAAAGCCCACATTTGCGCCAGAATCCAGGAAAACCGCGCAGTTTTGCACACACCAAAATGGTCGCCTGACCTACCACCCACCAGTGCGAGCGTGATGGGCCAGAAGCGCCATGAGTGAAACGTGGTGCCAAAGGAAAAACAGCAGTGCCTGTTAGCTAAAAAAAAGCGCTTTGAAATCACCTTTGTTTCTCTGAAATGCAAGCTAAAAATGCCTATTTTAAACATTGCAAGATATTCAAAAATCTCACTGAACACCAGCAGACATTTGGCAGAATGTAGTCTTGTGTGCATACAGAATCTGGAAAGATGAAGAGCCTAAAACAATGTTTATAACAAAACTGGCTGAGCTGTGGATGTCAGCAGCTGAAGTGAAATTGGACTTAAAGCCACTAAAATCAAATTGTTTAAAATAAATGAGTGACCTACTTTGAGTGTCACATAGGTTGCAACTGTTTAAATGTCATAGTTTTGAACTTAGAATCAGCGTTCTAGCTGCATGTGTAAAAATTGTAAGTTTGATTTGAATGAAGAAAAACTGGGAACAAAAGTGACATTTGGCTGAAGCCTGGCTTGAAGAGATTGAATTCTGCCCGGCAACTACCCCCGACAGGAGTTGAAACTTGCCCAGCCACAGCATTCGCAGGCCTGGCTGCATTCTGCTGTTCCCACCAAAAAGAGATTACACCTCTCTGATGTTAAATTAGGGGGAGGGGGGGCGTAAATGGCTTCCTCTTGGAAGAAACTGGGAGGAGCAGTGCCTCTGTGAGCAACCTGAGTTGGAGGAAGTGGACAAACCAGAAATTCCACCATGTGCTTTGGGAAACCACACCCCTCTGGGCTAGAGCATAATTTAAAAGAAAGGTGGATAATTCATAGTACGGACTTGTCAAAATTATATAATTAATATCATTATTCTTGTGATTTTTCTGTGCACATTTTAAGAGGTGTTAGGACTCTGTGGTATGTTCTGGGGGGTAGTAGTGGAAAATAAGGTATTACTCTGAATGTCTGTTTGTTAAAAATCTGACACTTTATCATCTGATGCCCATATTCCTTGTGCATGTTTGTGTAAATTCTGGAAAAGTTTAGAGGTTGTGTTCTTGATGAAAAGGGCAGAATTCTGTCATGAGTGGACACGACATCTTACAAAGACAGGGATCGGATGGTTTGGTGCTACAGAAAATATGTTACCTGGACATATAATATTAGAAAAATGGTACATAGATAAATATGTATTTGAATCAAAAATAGATTTGTGTGCAAATTGACAAGGGGAGTGTTCTTTCTGTATGCCATAAAATTAATGCCTGATGACACTCCATTCCTTCCCCCAATCAAGGGAGAGAGGAGAGCTTGGCCAATGATAAGTTGTGAGGGGCAGGCTTAGTTATGCCCACGCATACACCCATTTTCAAAACACATAAAAAGAGACTGTTTTGGACAAGTAACACACTCACTTTCCATGTTTTTGCAAAGCATTTTGCCGGACGACTTCAAGATCCAGAACTCAACTCCAGATAGATCCAGAACCAAGCCAGAACTTAAAGCAGAGAGGCCTAACCCAAACAGCTGAACTCTTCTCAGCGGGCCTCAGCATCCAGCAAACCTAACCAAACTATTCAACAGCCGGGCAAGCTGTTTGATTTTGGCCTAGAACCCTGTGCCAGTACCCAGAAAGCAGTGCTGTATCCAGAATCCACTTGATCCAGACCAGCAGAACTAGAGACCCAGACCAGACCGCAGTGCCGCTAGCAGACCCAGACCAGATCGCTGTGAGCAGAACCGGTACTAAAGACCGTCCGTGACGAGAGAACCGCAGCCAACCTGACCAGATCTTGAAGGCCTATTTCAAATTTATAGTGTGAGTACTCAGCTAGAACTGTGCCAGAACCAATCTCTTAGTCTAAAATAATCTGATTCAAACCATTTTAACCTGTCCAGCACTGCATCATAGAATCGTTTGTCCCTTCTCCGATTTTAAACCTGTAAAAGTGTAATTTTGCCATTTTTAATCATTATTTCATTTCTGAAAAACTACCTTCACAAAATCGTCCGTATCTTTGGAACCGCGTGTGCTCGGAACGAGATTTTCATTTTAAAGCTAATATTATAAGCTTTCTAACAAGCCTAAAACCGACTTTTTATTCCTTATAGTTGTTCCGTAATCGCGCTGGACGCACTCGGAAAAAAGTGCAGCGATTTGCGATTTGGCTCAAATTTCTTCACCTGTCAAAATAGCCGCTTTTCCTTGAACTGCTAAAATTCGTTTTCAACCTACTAATCCCTCATTGAGTAGTGCCAGTGTGACTTGAACTAATCTTAAATAGCTATCACCTACCCTGAACCTCCTACAGGGAATTAAAATCATTTTTAGCATATTTTTCCCTTATTTGCATACCACATTTAAAAGTACTTTTGCCTGTGTTTAAAACCATCCCTGTTTCTCTAAGCTTGCTAGGGGTGAACTGAAATTCGTATTGTATTGTGATTGTATTCCTGAAAACCGTGTGCGTTACTTCCGTCTCCTTATATTGCATAGGGGGGAGTGAATTGCCACAAGGGGAAAAGTGAACATATTATCTCTTGTGAAACCCTGTCAGTTTATTTCTGTACTGCATTCTTTCCATCATTGTTTTTTCCTTGAAACCATAAAAGCATTCTCAGTTATCTTTTCCTTCCTATACCACTCCTAAGTAATTAAATAAGCGTACAATTGTAATATTATCCATTGTTGATCACTGTCATATTCTTAAGTGTGATATCAAATATTAATTTATTATAAAAGTGTGACATATATATATATTGTTTAATTTTTCCAATAAATCTTTTAAATTGCAAAACAAAACTACTTCTTGGCACAGTGAGGTCAGGGGGATTCAAAGAGAGGGGCATTATATAAGGGTTTATCATCCAGAGTATAACTTGTCATAAAAATATATAAATAAGGGCTTCCCTTAGGCATCCCAGACGAGGCACTGACTTAGTGGGATTGCTGAATTGAAGTCACTTAACAGGCTCCAGATCGCCATAGTTAAAGGACCCCCGGTAGGTGCCATCCAAACATCCTGGAGTGGGAGTGTAGAAATGAGAGACTCATCTTGATTCTGGAGACCTGGATTGGGCCTGCCAAGAAACCCAGAAGTCAAAGGACAACTCGGGGCACTAATTCCCCCATTTTTCAGCTTGTGAGCTACAGTGACTCAGACAGTGCCTGCCTGTTCCAAGTTTCTTCAAGCCATGAGCCTTTGCTGCCTTTGAACCAAACAGTGAGTTGGCTCCAGTCACCCAGTTTCCCAATCTGACACTGAATCACTGCATCAGAAAGACTCTTGAAGCCTGGCTTGATGCTCTTGAGTCGCAAGAAGAATACAAAAAGGTATTTAAAGGGGTCCTGTCAACATGGTCTATTATAAAGGAACACATGGGGGTCATTATGAGGTGGGGGTAACCATGCCGCTATTAGCAGCATGGATACCCCCTAACCGGGTACCGGGACCGGGTTCCCTGAATGGGGAATTACCGGGCCATTCCAACCTTGAAGGGCCCAGTATTTCTCCATTCAGGGAAGCCGACCCCAGCACATCCCCATTCCCATTCGAGCCCCCATAGGAATTTCTTCCATCTTGTACGATTGCATACATTGTCTCAGGTCCTTTGGATTTTCAAAGGTAGAGGTATGACCTTTCAAAGTAACTCATAATTCCTGGATGGATAGTTCCATGTTTAGCATTTAGTTGTCTCAAGGCGAGCCTAAAAGATAGAAGTTCCTACGTTCTTGCGTCAGTGGCATTAGAAGATCTTGTGAAATATACATTCTTCTGCCATCCCATATTAGCTGCTTAACTTGTTTCACTTTGTTTAGTATCACCAAAATGTGTGTATAATCATGCAAAGCTAAAATTAAAGTTCTGGAGGAGCTACCTGGGTTCTGTATAGAATTTGGAGTGCCCACACGATGAGGTCTTTGGATGTTGAGTTGTAGTGAAGTTGGAAAGTCCAGGAGCTTCGGTAGCATGCTGCACAGAAATAAAATAGGTTGTATTTCTCTACACCTTCAGGAAGGCCAACAATGCAATGGTTGTTTCCTCTGTTCCTATTTTCTAAATTGTCAGATTGCTTCTGAAGGGTTGTAACAGCTGACTCGAACAATTCCGGCCAGGAGGATAGCTCTGGGGCAATGTGTTTGTCTTGGAAGCAAGACAACGCATAGCAACACAGGTTCAAATGTCGGTCTCCTGCTTAGAAACTAGTCTCTGGTATTAAGCATGATCTAAATGAACAATTGTAATTATAATGACCATTTATCATCCAGTTGCTCCAACTTGGTATAAGTAGCCTCCATGAAAGGTTTTAAGGCTGGAAGTTCCATTAAAATTGTTTGTATAGTTAGTTCCAATATTCCCTCTTTTGGCGGTGGAGAGTCACTTTTAGGGTGCTTAAATGTATTGCATGATGTATGATGTGACTATTTTGGCTTTGTTAGAGGTTACCATAATATAAGATGGAAGTACCTCTAGTAATATATGAGTTCATCTTTTGAGAATGGAGGTAAATATTAATAAAAAAAATGGAAGGGCTTTTATTGAAACATTTATTTTCCAAGAAAAATATACACATTCCTTTTGAATGAAGTAAAAGAAGTGGATACCATTAACTGTCACTTGGGGGAGCAAAGTGAATAGTAAATAAACCTGTCACTTTAATAAGTATAATTCTGGCAGGTACCAACAAGCACCACTTGAGGGAATATACAATTAGGCTGCGCAAAATAGATCTATAAAAAACGTCACCTCTTTGCTCTGCGTAGGAAAGGCGTTCCTTTTGAAGCATTATTATTACAGCATGCACACTTCACTAAAGTAGTTGAGCGCCTCTACAGCCTGTGCTTCTGCTGCCGCTGCCTTACCACACTCACCCACAGTCCTGGAGCTGCTCGCTTCTACAGTGCTCATAAGTGTGAGGAAACGCCCTAAAAGGTAACATTTATGTTTATGCCCCCATAAATTTCTCTTTTGTGAGAGAAACCATGAAGAAATTCATGGTATACGAGTGCTTCAACCTCTGTATCATTTAGCTCGGAGCAGAGCAACGGAGCAAAGCCACCATCTCGTACATCGCTTGGCCATGTCTCCCTCAAACATATGGACTTTTGACACCCCTTCTCTACCTTTTTCTTCAAGAGCTTAAGTTTTAACAAGTGCACATACCCCATACATATCGAACTAGAGTGCCCTTTTACAAAAGTCTACATTGGGCCTCATTATAAGTTTGCCGGTCCGGTAATAACAGCGCCGGTAAGCTAGCGCTGTCGTTACTACCAGACTGGCAACCTACGAGTTCTGCTCGCGGGTGTCTTTTTACCCAGGTCTGACCGGCACCCGCGAGCAGAGCATGTCAGATGCACCGGCACCATTCACGAATGGTGCCGGTGCATCTGGCTTCCCCATTCCCATTTAGCCCTATGGGGCTCAAATGGGAATGGGGAAGGATATTTTCCGGCGCCCTCGAATGGGCATTTACCGGGTCTGGCAAGGCCATAATTACCCGGTAATTGCCCATTCGCAGGCGCCGGAAAAAGAATGATACAGGCGGCAGCCGTGCTGGTTTTACTGGCACGGCTGCCGCCAGTATCATAATGAGGCCCATTGTCTGTGTTTCATTTACAAGGTTGACTTTTTCTAGTGTTTTCTGATTAGCTGATTTTATATTTGTATTAAATGTCTATATTTTTGTTGAACCTTGATTGACATTATTTTATTTTAGACCATTGCACTTATGTTGTTTGGGCTGTTACTGCTCTCACTTGACAGTGTTAGCCTAAGCTACTCAAAGAGCTGCAGGAGGTATACCGTTCGGGCCGTGCTTGTTTCACTTTTATGTTTGATTTAGTAGTAGAGTGGGGCAGAGTAGGTGGCTTAGCCACTGCTCATTCCTGTAACCCTGTAGAGCAATAGTCATTTTGTCACAGATTCTGCTGAAAGAAGTTCATATGTACGGTCATGATCTGGGCTTTAAATTAGTGGATACACTGTCACTGTCATGGAACACTGTGTTGCACATGCTCAGGCTTACTTGCCGCTGCACAGTAAATCGTAAATTGGGACCTTGCTGTGGGATTGACACAGTGGGCCCCATTCTGACTGCGCCGGTCCGGAAACAAGGCTGCCGGTAAGCATTGTTTCCGAACCAGTATATTACAGGTCTGCCTGCTGGAGTCACCGTGCCCGACAGGTCTGACCCTGCCGGGCACAGCGGCCACGATAGGCAAACCCATCACAGAAGCACCGGCATTATTAACAATGGTGCCGGTGCTTCCGCGTCCCCATTCTCATAGAGTCCTATCAGACTTTATGGGAATGGGGAACAACATTTTACCAGCGCCAGACTTTCCGGGCTTCCAGGGTTGCAATCTCCCAGTGGCACCAGGAAGTCAGGCGCCAGTAAATATTTACGGGTCCGGAGGCAACCCGCCGCTATCACCGGCACGTTTACCACCGGACCAGAAATGAGGCCCAGTGTTTTTACCCTCACCTATTCAGCCACCCTCACATTCCCACTGATCCCCCATCCTCACACTCATTTATCCGCGCCCACATATGTATTGCATAATCCATTCATCAATTTCACTTCACACCTACGCATTTATTCGTCCGTCATCTTCAAAATCGTTAATTAATCCTTTCAACACCATAGCCTTACCTGTTAATCTAGCCTTACATTCATTCATTCACCCATATTTCCTCACTCTCCTTCATTCCTCAAAGCTCACATTCATATTCATTCATCAAAACCTCCTGCACACTCTCCACTCTTGTTTGCTCTCTCCTCGAGATATCCCCGATCAGCCAAAGTGTGTCTGTGTACGTGAAATCAGAAAAAGGTTTTCTTCATACAACGGCTAAAACTATTGGCTTTGTCAACACGTGTTACTCTTATATTGAGCCCTTTCCTCACAAAATGCAGAATGATGTAACAGATTTGCTCTGCTTCAGACATTGCACATATGCACCATGCCCATGTCCCATCCTTGGACAAATTCCCGACCTCATTTCTGTCAGTGTCTGAGAACACTGCTTACATTGACAGCTTTACAGACTAACTGCCCGGACGACCACACCTCGCTCGCCCCTCTGTGGTCAATCTGGCCTGAGCATGGAAGCCAAAGGAATCTCAAATGACCCTTGCGATATTCATGTTCCAGAGTGGAAGCAGGGTGTTTAGACATTGCTGTCGTAATCAATAGAGAAGTGTTTGTTTTTGTACCTGCCCAACTAAGGTCGTACACTAAGAACACCCCTGAACGCTCCTTAAACAGTTAGAACATGTTAATTCCTACACCATTTACTACTGCCACCCAAGCCTTTGACATATTCCTTGAGTAATACAAAAGGCCTAGATTTAAGGAGGCTGTTCTTTTTAGATCTGAAGCATTGTTTTGTTTTTGTGACATTAGAATCCAGTAAGCTGCCACATCACCAAACCAATGAAAAATAAGCGTGCCCAGCCCTACAGATCAGGGGTGTATTGGCCACCTTGACTCCCTAAAAATAGGCAAATACTACCAAAAAATGAAAAACATGGGGAGTCAAAATACGCCCAACAGAAAGTAGGAAAGATATACTTAGATGCCTATCTCTCTGCCCCCCCCCCCCCCGCACAGTTTCCTGGATAAGTTTGGACATGTAGCGCACAGTGCCACAGGAAGAGACTACTCTTATTACTGACTGATCTAAAGAGGTGTAGCTTTCAAAGTGTGTGACTAACGAGGTGGAAAGAAATATGTATTACAAAGACATTTCTGTTTTAGATTTAAAACATTTTGAATTGCTTCTAAAATACTCTCATTGGGAATAAGACTTGCTTTATTACTCTCTAAAAAAACCTTGAATCCCAACTTTCTAAGATACACAGCAAAATACACCCACTTCAAAAACGTATCTGAAGCACTGAGTGTGCCCTTCAAATTGCATTATTCACTCTGAAAATGTCTCCAAGTGTTTCTAAACACAACATACACGTTTTGCAGGGTTTTCCCTGTTGCTGAAGTGTGATACAGCAATTCACACTGCAATTAAATGCGAGAACCGATCCATATTTCTTAGAAACTGGCTTTACCTGACATATCATATGTATGTCTCTGTCTCTATCGCTCTCTCTCTCTTTGTCTCTCTCTCTCACTGTCTCTCTATATATATATATTTCTTATCATCGCATAAGGTACAGTGCAGGCGCCAGGTTATTAGCGACCCCCGATTCTGGGTCGAATAAATGTTCAGTCAGTTCCATGTAATAACGTCCCCTCAAAAATATCGCCATGCAAAAATGTCGCCGAAAAATTGCCTTTTTTTGTGGGGACATTATTGCATGGAGCATTTTATTTTATTTTTGCTGCCCCTATCCCCATATTTATGGTCACCCATATAATATTGCCACAACCATTTCCTGGCGATATTATATATATGACCACATATATGGGGATAATATTACCTGATACCGTTCAGTCAACACGTTTTTTATAAAACTGAAGAGTGTACAACTGTGGAAACCTGTCTGGCCGAGGAGCATAGGCATTAGATAATAGGACCGCAAAATTGTCCATTAATGCATCATTAGAACGATATATTGGCACCAAAAAGAAAGAGGTATAGAGAATGTTTTGTAGATGCTTGTCAAAGGTAAGTGGCACTCCATGATTCAATAGTTGGTGAACATATTTAATACCTTCATTAAACCAAGTTCTCCAAAAGATAGATTTACCATTCACACAAATCATATTGTTGAACCATAGATATTGTGAAATAAATTGTCATGAGGGTGCATTGAACAAATACATTCTAATGAAATAAGCAGACTCCAAAAAACGTGTGCATTTTATAAATCTATTTTTGCCTTTAAGCATATAGCAATCTGCAAGTGATAAAGGTAAGACCATATGTTTCTCCAAACACAGCCGGGCTGGTGTAATGTTATAATTTACAGGCGCAAACCACATCTGAACTTTTCTTAACGCAAATGCTGAGTGATAGTTTCTAAAATTAGGAAACCCTACGCCTCCACTCTGTATGGGCCTTTTACGTTTACCAAGCAAGATTATATGTTTTCCATAAAAATGTGGTCAAACATGAATCAATTGATTTATAAAATTTAGAAGGAAAGGTGACCAGTAACATATATACGGTGTACAAGATAATGGGGGAAATCATCATTTTAATGGTATCAAAACGACTCCACCAGCAACATTTCCATAGATAATGCCTTGTATTGATATTTCACTTTCAATAGATTCCAGAAAGGGTTCCAAGGCTAATGTGGATAACAAGGGAGATGAAGGACAGCCAATGGACAGCCTTATCAAGAGCCTCTAAACAAGGAACCATGATTAAGAAATATGATGACATTTGTCCATGAACAAAAATAGCAGTTTTCGGATGTGAATACAATACCCTGAACAAGGATAGAAAGGGGTTTCTCAGGCCATGACATTTAAATGCACCATACCTGAAATTCCATTGCACTCTTTCGAATGCTTTCTCAGTATCAAGAGCTCCAGCCACAAAGCTATCACTGAATTTGTCAATGCTATCCAGAATGTCTGAGAACAACCTTATATTAGAAGAGGACACCCTCCCCTTAAAATAACTCACCTGATCCCTTTTATATAAATTGGCCAAATAAGGAAGAAAGCGATATGCTAGGATCTTGGCAAAGATTTTTCAGTCAGCCTTTATTAGGGAACTAAGCTGATAGCTTTGAGGAAGCTCAGGGTCTTTATTTGGTTTAGGGAACACAGCCAGCATGGCTTCAGTAACATCAATCGCTTTACAAATTTCATTTTGAGTAATGAAATTATTTAGTGAGCTGAGATCAGGTTTAGGATAAGTGGAGCGGGAGATAAACTTTAGAAATTCTTGAGACTGGCAGGTATTTTGTTGATACTCTGATGTATATAACATGTGATAGAATTGGAGAAAATATCAAGAATGTCTTTATTCAGGAATTGTCTATTGCCTAATGTATCCTTGAGGACGGCTATCCTTGTTCTTGCCTTTTTAATCTTGAGGTAAGAAGCATGCGATCTGTTTGTTTTATTACACAATTGATATATTTTAGTTTTATATTTAAGTAATGAAGGACAATGGTATTCAAAGGTGATTGTATTATACTTAATTCTTAATCGTATAATGTTATTAAATATATTTGAAGTGGCATTTTGTGTATATTGCTTTTCGAGTGTTTTTAATTATTTCAAAATAGTCTCTGATTCCAGTTTTAGCTTCTTCTTGGCAACATTTGATATAATATTCCCTCTTAGCACTGCCTTGTAAAAGTCCCAGTTGCTAGGAATGGAGCTAACCTCACTCCTATTATCAGTAAATACGTTATTATGTGACGTTGTAAGAAATGGAATGAACGACTCATCATTTAACAAGGTAGTAGTAAATCTCCATCTGTTTGAATTATGATTGTTTGGTGCAATTTCGAGTTTAATATGTATAGGAGCATGGTCAGAAAGGCAAATACAATCTATGCTGGTATGTAATATAAGGCTACACATGGATTTGGAGAGAAGAATGCAATCTATTCTAGAAATAAAGTTGTGAGGACTAGAATAAAAGGTACATTTTAAGTCTGAAGGGTGAGTTATGCACCATGCATCAATAATTCCCAGTTGAGAAATAAAGTCAAACAATTGCTTATGTGATTTGGACTTCTTAAAACGTACAGTGGATTTCCTGTCAAGGAAGGTATCAATGATTTCATTACAGTCCCCACAAATGATAAAATTACACACATTAGCTTGAAACAGATAATCTTTCAATAGGGACCAAAAGGTGGGATCAGGCGAGGTAGGACCATGCATATTGAGGATTGTATATACAACAGAATCAACACAAATTCTGCTAAGGAGCCACCTACCCAAATTGTCAGATTCAGACTTGATAACTTTGCATTTAAGATTGTTGTTATTAAGGGTAATAACGCCATTCTTCTTACCATGTTCTGCGCTTGTAAAGACCTGATCTACCCATAACCTCTTGAGTTTGGCTGCCTCGGCTTCTGAAAGGTGCAATTCCTGGATGCAAGCAACAGACAGGTTGGTTCTATTTAAATAAGAAATAACTTTTATCTCTTAATAGGGTTGTGTAAACCTTTAACATTCCATGAAGTAACATTCAACGACAAATCATGAAGACTGAGAGTAAATACAACCCATGTTGACAGATGTAAAAGGTAAGGCAATTGATGGTAACACCAGAAGTGTAACAGCAAAAGGAACCTATCTCCAAATGTAATCTTGAGTTATCCTGGAGGCATAACATGGAGTGGGAATGGACACAAGGGAGAAAGGAACACAAACAATCTCAACATAAATTAAGGTACAGTATATAGCAACTTTCAGAGAAGAGTTTGAATGTGGCTAACCGGAAACAGCCACACCAAATCATGCTGACTAGAAGAACTGCACAGGTGGAGAGCCAGAAAAGAGGAGATCAGCTCCAGCTCCATTCCAATAGATTGAGTATTATTGAAAAAAGGAGATCAAGTACAGAAACATGTCAACCAGGTTGTTGCGGGAGGTGGCGTGAGGGGTCAATTTCTATCATCTTGTACGATTGAATACATTGTCTCAGGTCCTGTGGATTTACAAAGGTAGAGGCATGACCTTTCAAAGTAACTTTCATAATTCCTGGATGGATTATTCCATATTTAGCATTTAGATGTCTCAAGGCGGCCCTAAAAGATTGAAGTTCCTACCTTCTTGTGGCGGTGGCATTAGAAACATGTTGTGCAATATATATTCTTCTGCCATCCCATATTAGCTGCTTAACTTGTTTCACTTTATTAAGTATCACCAAAATGTGTTTATAATCTAGCAAAGCCAAAATTAAAGTTCTGGAGGAAGGAGCTACCTGGGTTACGTATAGAATTAGGAGGGCCCACACAATGAGGTCTTTGGATGTTGAGTTGTAGTGAAGTTGGAAAGTCCAGGAGCTTCAGAAGCATTGTGGTCCAAAATAAAATAGGGTTGTCTTTCTCTACACTTTCAGGAAGGCCAACAATACAAAGGTTGTTTCCTCTATTCCTATTTTCTAAGTTGTCAGATTGCTTCTTAAGGGTTGTAACAGCTGACTCCAATGCCACCACTCTGTCAGTAACCTCCTCTTTGCCACCGATTCTTTGCTCTACTTCAGACATTCTGGACTTGAAGAATGCCGGCCAGGGGATAGCTCAGGGGCAATGTGTTTGTCTTAGAAGCAACACAGGTTCGAATGCCGGTCTTGAGCTTAGAAACTAGTCTCTGGTATTAAGCGTGATCTAAAAGAATAATTATAATGGCCATTTATCATACAGTTGCTGCAACCTGGTATTAGTAGCCACCATGAAAGGTTTTAAAGCTCGAATTTCCATTAAAATAGTTTGTATAGTTAGTTCCAATAGTCCCTCTTTCGGTGGTGAGAGTCACTTTTAGGGTGCTTAAATGTATTGGATGATGTATGATGTGGCTTTTTTAGAGGATGCCACAATATGAAATGGAAGTACTTCTAGTGATATATGGGTTAATCCTTTGAGAATGGAGGTAAATGTTAATAAAGAGATGTAAGAAAAATGTACACACTCCTTTTGAATGAAGTTACAGATATAGATACCACTAACTGCCACTCGGGGAAGCAACGTGAATAGTAAATAAACTTGTCACTTTAATAAGTATAATTCTGCCAACAAGCAACACTTGAGGGAATATACAATTAGATGCACAAAATAAATATATAAAAAACGTCACCTCTTTGCTCTGTGTAGGAAAGGCGTTCCTTGTGAAGCATTATTATTATGGCATGCACACTTCACTAAAGTAGTTGAGTGCCTCTACGGCCTGTGCTCCTGCTGCCGCTGCCTAACCGCACTCACCCGCTGTCCTGGAGCTGCTCGCTTCTACAGTGCTCACAAGTGTGGTGTTTAAGCGGATTCAATTCAACACTACAGCTAAGTCAATGCCTAGTCTGGGATGCTGAGGGAAACCCTTATTGATATATTTTTATGTCCAGTTCGTTTACTCTGGATGACAACCCTTATATAACACCCCTCTCTTAGAATCCCCCTGACCCCACCGAGCCAAGAAGTAGGTTTGTTTTGCAAATTAAAAGGTTTATTTGAAAATGAAACAATATATATATATATATATCACACTTTTATAATAAATTAATGTTTGATAGCACACTTGTGAAGATGATAGTGATCAACAATGGATAATGTTACAGTAGTACACTCTTTTTGATGGCTTAGAAGTGATATAGAGAGGATAAAGTAGCTGAGAATGCTTTTATGGCTTCAAGGACAATGCAATGGTGAATGAAAATGCAGTACAGAAAATAAACTTGATATGACTTCAACAAAAGACAATGTAATCACTTTTCTTTGACAATTCACCCCCCCTCTATGCAAGGTAAAGAGATGGGAGGAAAGCACACAGTTCTCAGGAATGGAATCAAATATAATTCAGCCCCCCCTAGCAAGCTTAGAGGAAAACAGGTAGGAGTTTTAAACACAGGCAAAATCCTTTTAAATGTGGTGGCAATGAAGTGAAAAATATACTCAAATTGCTTTTAATTCCCTATAGGAGGTTCAGGGTGAGTGAGAGATACTTTAAATTAATTCACAATCACTTTAGCAATGATCTATGAATGATTGTCAGGTTGCACACGAATTTCAGCAAGGAAAGCAAGGACAAATAATTTTACACATGGCTGAAATTAAGCAAAATGTCAAATTGCTGCAAATATAGTCGCATGCGTCGAGCGCAATTACGGTGGCACTATAAGGGGTAGGAAGTCGGTTCTAGGTTCGTTGGAAAGCCTAGAATCTTAGCTTTAAGATGACAGTTAAAGCTCGCTCCTAGCTTCCAGAGATACGGCCGATTTAGTAAAGGTAGTTTTTCGGATTTTAAATTTTAAAGCTCAGAATGACAGATGACAGTTTTCAGTTTTAAAGATGACAGAATGACACGATTCTAGGAGGCAGTTCTAATAGGCTAAAAAAGTTTGGATTAGATTATTTTAAACTAAGAGATTGGTTTTGGCACAGTGCTAGCTGGGTACTCAAACTAGATTTTGGACAGGAATGCGACTTTGTCACCGATCGGGTCAGGATTGGCTGGACTTCTGCTAGTGGTTCTTCACAGCGATCTGGTCTCTGGGTCTCCAGTTCTGTTATCGGTTCTGCTAACGGTTCCGGATACAGCGGTCTCTGGTTCTGTGGGTCTGGATCAAGTGGATTCTTAGCAAGCAGCAAACCGCTCAGCCCGGCGGTTGAATAGTTTGCAAATGATTTTTGAGGCGTGCTGAAGAGAACTCAGCTTGTGGGTTAGCCTCTCTGCTACAAGTTCTGAAGTAAAGTTCTGGATCCCTGGAGTTCTGGATTTGAAGTCTGGAGTCTCCCGGCAAAGCGTCCCGCAAGAAAGTGGAAAGTGAATGTCTCTACCTGGGTTTCAATGTTCCTTTTATGTGTTTTGAAAATGGGTGTGTGCCTGGGCCTAGCTAAGCCTGCCCCTCTCACTTATCATTGGCCAAGCTTTCCTCTCTCCCTTGATTGAGGGAAAGAAATGGAGTGTCAGAGTGATGCTGTAGGTTTTATGGTCAGAGGAACCTCCCCTTGTCAAATTGCACACAAATCTATTTCTGACCCAAATACATATTTATCGATGTACCATTTTTCTAATATTATACGTCCAGTTAACATATTTTCTGTAGCACCAAACCATCTGATCCCTGCCTTTGTACGATGTTGTGTCCACTTATGACAGAATTCTGACCTTTTCATCCAGATCACAACCTCTAAACCTTTCCAGATTTTACACAAATGTGCACCAGGGATATGGGTTTCAGATGATAAAGTGTCCGATTTTTAACATGCATACATTTGGAGTAAGAGCCTTTTTTCCGCTACTATCCCCAAGAACATACCACAGGGTCCTAACACCTCTTAAAATGTGCACAGAAAAATCACAAGAATGATGATGTTATTTATATAATTTTTACAAGTCCGCATTATGAATTATCCATCTTTTTAAAATCATGCTCTGGCCCCAAAGGGGTGTGGTTTTCCAAAGCACATGGTGGAATTTCTGGTTTATCCACTTCCCCCAAGCTCAGCTTGCTCTCACAGGCACTGCCCCTCCCAGTTTCTCCCAAGAGGAAGACATGCTACGACCCCCCCAATATAACATTTGCCAGGGACAGTGCTTTGTTTAGTTTCCTGTAGTCCCCAGGTGCCACTCCCCTAATTCAATCAGAGAAGTGTCATCTCCTTTTGGGGGGGACAGCAGGATGCAGCCAGGCCTGGGAACCCAGCTGCTGAATTCCCTCTCCTGACGGGGGTAGTTGTCAGGCAGAATCCAGTTTCATTAAGCCAGGCTTCAGCTAAATGTCACTTTTGTTCCCAGTTTTTCTTCATTCAAATCAAACTCACAATTTTTGCACATGCAGCTAGAATGCTGATTCTAAGTTCAAAAATAATGACATTTAACAGTTGCAACCTATGTTACATTCAAAGGTAGGTCACTCATTTATTTTAAACAATTCGATTTTAGTGGCTTTCTGTCCATTTAACTTAAGCTGCTGACATCCACAGCTCAGCCAGTTTTGTTATAAACATTGTTTTGGGCTCTTCATCTATCCAGATTTTGTATGCACACAAGAATACATTCTGCCAAATGTCTGCTGGTGTTCATTGAGATTTTTGAATATCTTGTGATGTTTAAAATAGGCATTTTGAGCTAGCATTCAGGGAAACAAAGGTGATTTTAAAGCGCTTTTTTTAGCCAACCGGCACTGCTGTTTTTCCTTTGGCACACATTTCACTCATGGCACTCCTGGCCCATCATGCTTGCACTGGTGGGTGGCAGGTCAGGGGACCACTTTGCTGTGCGCAAAACTGCACGGTTCTCTAGGATTCTGGCGCAAATGTGGGCTTTTCCGCCCTCTTGGATTTCCTAAGCCCACAGCACCAAATGTTGCAGCATAATAGTCCAAACGTGGATCAGGACACTCAACAAACCCCCCCGCCCGACTGCACTTTGATTTCGAGTCGAGATGGAGTCGGGTGCAAAGGATGTTTTGATCCACGCACTGGGATGTCCGCATCATCTTCTTCCAATTCCGCAGATGGCACAGTTCAGTATCTTTTCCTCCATCCGGTTGGATCGATCGGTTCTCCTCGCCTGTCCTGATGGGAATATTGGGCAGTACCCCGGGCCCCTCGGATCTTTGCTCCCTGTCTCCGGGTCGTTCTCCTTGGTCAGTCTCCGTGGTTTCATCTCTCCTAGGATGATAAAGCAAAAGCGGCAATACCTATTCGTAGACATTTATCCACCACTATTAATGGTGTGGCGAACACATACATTTTATACATCCGGTTACATTTTTCAGTCTTGTTTTAAAAACAAGATATAACAGGAAACATTTTCCTACCAGAATCATGATATTTTAGAGACTATCTGTGGGATATTTTAGGGTTGGAACTGAATTACTCTGGGGCGGCCCCCTCTGGGATTCCAGAGGATTCCTCCAGTTGTTGCAGAGTGTGCCTGGGATGGCAACACTCTAGCTGATTAATATGGACCCACTTGTCTTCCCCTTCCGCCAGACTACCTTTGGGGATGTGGATCTTATACGCTACTGGGGAGACCTTGTCTATAATTTCAAACGGTCCCTTCCATGTAGGCAAACATTTTCGCTGTTTGGCCTGGTTCCTTTGGAAATTGTATAGACAGACCCGGTCTCCCACAGTATATTCCTTCCTGGTGGTCTTCAGGTCGTAGTGGGTTTTCATGCTATCAGCTGATATTTCTAGATTCCGCTGAGCATAGGCAAAAGCATGCTGAAGGTGTTTCCTTAAATTCTCCACATACTCATGAGTTGTGGAGGCATTTATCAGTGTCTGCTCTTGGGTCCTGTAGAGCAAATGCTGGGGAAGCACCATCTTGCGTCCGGTCATCAACTCAAATGGTGACATTTTAGTTGCAGATGAAGGGGTAGATCTGATGGCCATTAGGTAATCGGATATCCCAACTTGGCCCAGAATTTGCCACAAACTTTTATAAGATGCTCACAATGGTCCGGTTGTAGCGTTCTACTGCTCCAGAAGAAGCTGGCCTGTAAGCAATGTGTAGCTTCCTTTTAACCCCCAGTATCTCCCACATCTTTGTCATTACCTCGCTGGTGAAATGGCTACCTCTGTCTGACTCAATCCTTTGAGGTAGACCAAAACGGGAAAAGATGTGGTTAATCATCAGGGCAGCTGCTGTTTCTGCCTTGCAATTTGGGGCCGGGAGACATTCCACCCACTTGGTAAACAAGCATGTGACGGTCAACATGTACTTGTTTCCTCTAGACGGGCGAATTACAGGGCCTACAAAGTCGATTTGCAAATCTGACCATGGCAGTGTCATTCCCCTCTTTTGGAGAGGCGCCCGGTGTGTGAGGGATGTTGGCTGAAATTGTGCACACACAAGACACCCCTTCAAGTATTGGTTGAGGTCCTGGCCCATATGTGGCCAGTATGCAACCTCTCTTAAAATCTCAAGTGTTGTGTGAAACCCCCTATGACCGGCGGTGGCCGCATCATGGGCGTGACTTAACATCAGGCTTCGGAATGAGGTAGGAACCACCCACTGATAATGGCCAGCTTGGGATTTCCTTACCAACAAACCGTCTTCGATTCGGAACCTTTTTGGACATTTCATCAACACTCTTAGGTCCTCTTTCCCAATGTAATCGGTATCCGTCAGGGGAAAGTTCTCAGGGTCCTCAATGTGTTGGTAAAACTTACCAATTATTGGGTCCCCCTTCTGAGCTGTAATCAAATCAGCATCAGGGGTCTCCTTACTCCATTGTGCAATTGAAAGATCATTGTGAGCATTTGTCTGGGACCTAGTGATAGCAGTGACCTGGATTTCCCCCAACAGAGACTCTATTTCTATTAGATCCACTTGTATGGCCCCGGTTTTGGCCAGCTGATCAGCTAAGTCATTTCCAGTTTTGTCTGATCCCTCTACTTTGGAATGAACCTTGATCATCTTCCAGTAGATGGTCATCCCATTCGAGGTGACCAGATCATCAATATTTTGGATTAACTTCCCATGTTTCAGGGGTTTGTTATTAGCACATAACATGCCTCTGGTTTTCCAATTGACCAGGTGCTCCACGAACCCGTTCCGTACATACTCCGAATCTGTGATTATGACCAGTTCGTGGAGTTGATGTTGGACAGCAGTGAGGATGGCCTGATGCACAGCCATCAACTCGGCCACCTGTCTACTTCGCGGACCAATTTTGTACCCAGCGGAGGGTTCTGGAAACTCCTTCACCCATGCATTCCCTACGCTGGCCACCAGTTCTTTCTCCCCGTTGTTGTCAAGATGGTAAGAGCATCCATCCACATAAACAGTGGGCATTCCCTCACACTTGTCTTCTTCAAAGACTTTGTGTGGGGAACCGAGGTATGCCTCCATGTTGTCCTTGATTTTTAGACTTTCGTCCTCGAGACAGTTTTCTCTGGCACAATCATGCAAGTCAGCCAGAACTTGCGCGAGGGGACTCTTCTTGTTTTGGCCATATCTGACCTCCACAGGAAAGCCTTGCATTGACAGAATCCAGGAAGTAATTTGGGAATTACTCACATTTCCGGCCCGGATTCTATCACTTTGGAGGTATTACAGAGGCTGGTGTGGAGTCTCCACTATGATGTGTTCCCCCTGGATAAACGGGTGGTAATTCTTCAATGCCCACACCGTTGCCAGGAATGCCTTCTCACAATCGTTGCATTTTTCCTCCACAGAGGATAAAGTTTTGCTCGCATAGGAGATTACTTTATTGACCTTGTCATCCTTTTGGTATAATACTGCCGTCAAGCACGTATTAGAGAACCCTGTCTCCAGGAAGAACTCCTTGTTTCTGACAGGGTAAGCTAGGCAAGGCGCTTGTGAGAGGCTTCCCTTGAGTTGTCTTACTGCCTCGGATTGTTCTGGACCCCATTCCCACTTGACCCCCCCTTCAAGAGATGAATCAGGGGTCTAGTGATCTCTGCGTAGCCTTCAATGAGTTTTCTGCTGTAATTAGTCAGTCCAAGGAGGCTCCTTAGTTCCCGCAGAGTTGTGGGGTCTTTCAGTTTCTGAAGTGCTTCCACTTTCTTTTCCTGGGCACGGAAACCCTGAGGAGTAATCTCATGCCCCAAGAAATTAACACGGGTTCTACACCACTGTGCTTCCTGAAAGGAAAGTTTTGCTCCGGCGGCCCTCAACTGCGTCAGAACATAACGGATCTCCGCTATGTGTTCCTCCACAGATGAACTTTTGATGAGGACATCATCTACATAAGCCAGGTTACCCCTCTCACCCAGGTCGGGCATGGCCTTATGTAGGAAAATGTTGAATTCATTGCCGGAGTTGAGGTATCCGAAGGGAGTCCGGCTCCATGTGTACTGCTGGCCCCCAAAGGTAAAAGCCAGTTTGTATTGGTCCTCCCTACTGACAGGCACGGTCCAGTATCCATTGATCAGGTCTATTGCAGTGAATAACTGTGACCCCTGGATCTGGGCCAGCCCTTGGTCAATGTAGGGCAGAGGCCATCGGGAAGTATGGACCCGTTTGTTGAGCTCCCTAAGGTCGGCGCAGAGTCTCCACTGGCCGTTTGGCTTCAATATTCCCAGCACCGGATTATTGAAAGTGCTGTGGACTGGACGGATTATTCCCCGGGACTCAAGGTTCTTAATTATTTCAGTAAGGGACTCCATGGATGCGAGAGGCAAGCGATATTGCTTCACAAACACTGGATTCATGCCAGGGTCCGTGGGAATTGTTGTTGTGTGGATGTCGGTGCGACCACAGTCATATGAGTCTACCGCAAAGAGATCTTGGAAATCCAAGAAAACTTGTTTCAACTTTTGCTTCTGTTCCAGAGTCACGCAGGCATCAGCCAGGTTGACTCTCTCTTCCACCATCTGCCTGAAGCCTGGAAAGACTTCTGGTTTTGCTATCTCAGCGGCCTCCTCCAGCTAGGTGGAGAGGTCCCTGGTCAGAGTGCTGATTTGGACTGGAGGCTTCAGGTGGGAAAGGCAGCCCTCATGGACCTGGAAAATCACCTCATCCCTCCTGAAGTCACAAGTTTCATCTTCCTTACCATAAGGGCAAGAAGTGTACACCAGGAAGTTCCCCCCATGCCGGGTAAAGATCCTGTATGGTGTTGTATTGTCATCACTGTCACTGTCAAAACAGTCCTTGGGGATTGGTCCTCACAGTTCATTTCCTAAATCAATGGAGAAATGTCGGTCATCAACCGCCATTCCAATAATGGTGCCTGCGGCTAGAGTAATACTCTGTAAGTCGCTGTTGTCCGCCTCTATTGGAATGGTGTCATGTTCTATGTTGACTAATGGTGTTGGGTTTACCCCTAACCCTTGCTGTTGGAGAGAAGCATTTAGATGAATATAAGCATCAGGGTTTTTCAATTTTTGTCCTCATTTAACTTTCACTTCCAGGGAGAATTGTCGGGTCCTTTCTGGGATGGTGACTTCCTCTTTAAGCTGAACTTCAACTGCATAAGGTAGCAATTGAGCTGACCTAAATGCTTTTTCTGGCTCATCAAAGCCCATGGGATTATCCACTAATCGGGACCAAGCTTTGAAGTTTATTAGGTCCAAACTCATGGCGAAGCGATTGAGAATGTCACTGCCTAAGTAAAAGGCGGCAGTGACGTCTCGCACGACCCAACAATTATGGACTATGCTCTTGTTGCCAATGGAGATTTTGAGCATACACCTGCTTGGCAGGAGATGTTTGGAATTGGGTGTTTCCAGATCCATTTTCCATTTGTCTATCAGTTTGAATGTGGGAATGGCTGGATCTTTTGGGAGTTGGCGGAACATGGCTTCGCTGATGAAGCTCTTACCGTTGTTCACACACACTCGAGCGAGAACAGAGTCCTTCCCATCATTTAACTGAACAGGGATGAACAACTGATCTCCAATTTGCTGAATATCGGCCAGGCTCTGAGCTGATTTCACATCTTTCTGGACTATAGGAGTGGGAGTGTCTGATTGTGGATTGGTAAAGAATTTCAGAGTGTTTCCTTCCAGTGTGGAATACCACCTTAAACTGGAAGGAAGGTTGATTTTCAGAAATAGAGAGGACCCCCCACCACCAGTCTGTTGTCCTACTGCTATTACTGTCACGTCTGGAATTTGGTTGTTCTGGAACTGAAATTCTACTTGGTCTGATTTTTGTTCAACCATGTGACAGGTGCCGTTTAAACTAACATGGTTGACACTCGGTTTTAATTTTATTGGTCGGCTAGTCTGGGTCCAGAGGACCTTGTTTGCACAATCTCTTAGGGGTGACAACCTTCTCAAGAGGTCATTCCCTAGTAAACAAGGGGTGCCCTCTAGAGTCACTACTATGACCGGGTGTTTCACCTTGTGTCGCCCAATTTTGATGTCCAAATCTGCAGTCCCCTCTACAGGAATTTCCTTCCCGTCAAAGTTCTGCAGTTGTCCAGGAAGAGAGGTGAGAGGAATACGGTAATTCTCCCCCCTTCCTGCATTTAGTTCATCAAAGGCCCTTTTGGACAGAAGGGTAGCTTGGGATCCAGTGTCCACCAGTGCCAAAATTGTACCCTGCCCCTGTACTTGTACCGGGGCATAGAATCTTCCCTCCTTCTCCTCAAGGGGGCACAGGTAATGCACATTTTTGGACAACTGGTGGGCTAATTTTCTGGTTTTGGACATTGCTAGCGAAGAGATTTGGGCAGAATTCTGTGGAGAGCCTGGGGAATCTGAAAGAAAAAGTTGGCAACTGGAAATGGTTTCGGGTTCTGGGCCGCCCCCCTTTTTGGAGGCAGTCATCAGGATGGGTTTGACCCATGGGATTTTGGTATTGTTGGTTCTGGGATAGAATGATGGGCGGCGACAGCTCAATCCCCACATCTACGCAGTCTGTTGATTTGGTTTTAGGTTCCCCTGGTTCCGGTTCTGGGCCGTCCCTGCCTTTTGGGAGGCAGTCACCAGGATGGGATTGAACCAGGGGTTTTTGGTTTTGTTGGTTCTGGGATAGAATGATGGGCGGCGACAGCTCAATCCCCACATCTACCCAGTCTGGATTGGAAACTCTTGGGACCCATTTTTCCTTGGGAGGAGTTCCCCCATCTCTGAAGGAGACGATCCTATTCCCAGGAACTTCCGAGGATCCCTCTCCCTCAAATTGGAAGACCTGTACCTCCTCCACAAAGTGGGTCTGTTTGGGTCCTTTGTTTCTCCTACCTCCTCTCTGCTCCTTGGGTGGCAGACTTTCAGGGGTAGGAGATTTTGTTTCCGGTTCCTGGTTTTCCAGGGGCTGTTTACAAGTTGGGAAGGAAGCTTCCTCCAAGGCTTTACACCCCCCTTCCCCTTGTGCCTCATCCCTGGGAACCGGTGGGTTATCGGGGTGCTGCCCCCGTCATTGTTCTGGAGCACTAGGTCCAGACTTTGGGGCATTCTGTGCCGGCATGCCCATCTGAGGGTTCTGTTGGGCCCTCAGCATGCAGCCCAAATCATGTGCCATGTTCTGAACCTGGCGCTCTAACTGGGAAACCCGCTCAGGCTGATACAGGGCTCTATTTTCTCCCCTGGGCTGATCCCGGGAAGGGTAGCTATCCCTTCTCTGGTAATACCCCGGGTTGGGAAGATTTGGGTACCCCTCCACCCTTGGCCTCCCCTCTCCCGGATTAGGTGGTCTGGGCTCAGGAAATTGGGGAAAGAAGGATGGATGAGTTTGGGGCTGGAAACCTTGTGGATACCTGGGGAAAAAGTTCTGCCCAGGGTTTGGGGAATTTCTGCCCTCCTGTGGGAAGTTTGGAGGGAAGTTCTCTGGGTTAGGTGCCTGACTGGATCCCCCCCCTTGGGCTGGAGGAGTACACACATAACCCAGGATGGGTCGGTTTCCCTTGTAGCGGGGACTTACATAATCAGGGGAGCGAGGGACCCCATTTGTGGGACTACCTCCTCGACTCCCTGTCTGCGACTGGCCCGAGGGCCTTCTGGGCTTTGAATTATTTGGTGCAGGCAGGTTTTTAGGCCCCCCCATCTCCAAATCTAAAACGGGGGAAACCTTTACCTCTGCCACCTTGGCAGCAGCAGGGGTGCTTTTGGTTTTGGGGGTTTTCTGCGCATTACTTTCATTTTCTATGGGCTTCTGCACCTCATAGATCCGGGTGGCTTGCTCAATGACCCAGTCTAAAGATCTTTTCTCGTTAAAATCTCTCACGAGCTGGGTCATTATGTACTTGGGAAAAGCATGGAAAAATGTGTTGATGAATTCTCTGCTGTCCGTGCGCACCCTTCTGGTGGTCTGCGCAAAGGCACGCTTCAATTCTTGCACGAATTCTTGTGGGGCCTGATCCTCCCCACATTGCAAATTGTAGGCTGCCTTGCGAGCCTCTTGGGGATTTCTATGTACAGATAAATGTTTCAAGATGGCCGCCCTATATGTGGACCATCTTGAATGGTTTTGGTCCTCCAGCCCCGCAAAGAAACTGGAGTATTCAGGGGAGAATGTCCATTTGACGTACTGGATGCAGCTACTGCTATCCATCAAATGGAAAGTCTCCATCATTTGCTCATAGAGCTCCAAGTGTTCCCAAACAGAATACTTGGCGTTCTTATGATAAGGCGTGATGACACTCCTGATTGCCTTAATCTGTTTTAAGGGGTCCCTAAGCAAGCCCCTTTTCACCTTATTGGCCTTTTTGGTTCGGGTAACCCTGGTACATTCATCCTCTGATTCAGAAGCACTGCTCCCAGAGGTGCCGTCTGATCTTCCAGGTTTTCCCGGATTCTGCGAGCCTGGGAATAGCTGGCAGAATGTGGGGACCTGGTCTCCTGTGTCCTGTGACGCTCAGAGGAGTCTTCAGATCCCTCCTTGCTACCAGGATTTGATGGGTACCCCCCCCAGTGACCCAACTGGGCAAAGGTTTTTAGGATGCCCTTAGGGGGCCTAATTTCCTGGGGTTCCCCACTAAATTGCACTGTACTTAGGTGCCCATACCCGGGTGCCCGCCCATCCATTCCTGGGTGGTACTGGCCTATGAGCCCCATACTTTTGGCTGGATAGTAATCTGCCATTCCTGTGGCCCTGTGCTCATGCGCGCCAGGGGACATGGGGGTGGCAGAGTCCAGGGACTGAGAGAGATGAAGGCCTCTGGTACTAGGGCTTCTGAGGTTATGCTCAGGTGTTTCCCTTTCCCAGCGAACTTCATCTCTGTCAGCCCCTGCTCCCTGTTGCAATGCAAGAACCTGCGCTTTCAGTTCCTCAGTTAAGGCCTTACTAGACTCTATCAGTCTCTCCTTCATGGCTACCTGTTGCTGGAGCCTATCAATGTGCTGACAGAGAGCCTCATTTTCTCTCTGTGCCTCCTGATTGGTCCTGGAGTACTGGGCGAGTCTCTGCTGCAGGAGGGTTACCTCCTGAGTCCCATCCCTACTGGCCTGCTCCTTTCTTGCCAGAGCCTCCTCTACCCTCCTGGTGTGATCTAGCAAGCCCTGATGCTCTTTTTGGAGGTCACCCAGCCCCTGGAGGGCCAAGTGATTTTCTTCAATTTTTCATTTTAAATGGCTGACTTCCTGGCCTAAGGTATCCCTTTCCTGACCAAGAGCCTGCATTTCTGACGCCAGGTCGTCCCTCTGCCTTTGAAAGGCACCAGCTTTCTGGCATTCTTCATCAAATCCTGCCTGGGTATCCAGGTCTTTCAAAATCAATTTATTGCTTTCCTCTTTCTCTCTGTCTAGTTGGATTTGCAGGGTGGCTACCTGCTCTGTGCATGCCCTGTTGAAATTGATCTGTTGCTCCAGCTTTTTCTGGCTCTGCAGTAAGGAGTCCAAACTGTCTTGGTGCACCTTCTGCAAAGCCATAATTCTGGTATCCTGGTCTGTCTTTTCCTGTTGCAGTATATCCATGTCCTCTTTTATTTTAATGATATACTGCCTACTATCATTTTCTGACTCCTGGCTCCTCTGCAGCCTCTGCTCAGAAGAGACCAGGTCAGATTGGGCCTTCTCTAATGCCAACAGTTGTCTACTTGCCAGATCTTGGCCTTCAGCACATTTGTCCTGCATGGCTCCCATATATAGATACAAATATGACGCTATCCTAACCATCTTGTCGTGTTCATCTTTAGCTTTAGGAGCCATGTATAGTTCGCTCAGGGCCACATGTAAGGAACCCTGATCTCTCCAGATATCTAACCCAGTTGCAGTGACCTGTTGTGTGATTGCCTGCAACCACACATCATGGCCCTGTTCAGTCAATTCACCTCTGACAAATAGCTTATGTAAGAAGTGCTCTCTGGCTATTTTGATGTCTACCAGTGTCGTCATTCTGGAATTTGAGTTCCTTCCTGACTTACAGAAGTTTGTATTTTATTTTGCAAAACAGACCGTTTCCTTAGAGCGTTCCTTTGAGGAGTGCTTTCACAGTGTAAAACAGCGTGGTGATCTAACCGGATATGTGTATCCGGTCAGTTGGCACACTGTATTAAGCTGCACAAGTGGTAATTCTAATCCAGAATCGCGGACGAGCCCCCACTTTGTAAGCGGATTCAATTCAACACTACAGCTAAGTCAATGCCTAGTCTGGGATGCTGAGGGAAACCCTTATTGATATATTTTTATGTCCAGTTCGTTTACTCTGGATGACAACCCTTATATAACACCCCTCTCTTAGAATCCCCCCTGACCCTACTGAGCCAAGAAGTAAGTTTGTTTTGCAAATTAAAAGGTTTATTTGAAAATTAAACAATATATATATATCACACTTTTAAAATAAATTAATGTTTGATAGCACACTTTTGAAGATGATAGTGATCAACAATGGATAATGTTACAGTAGTACACTCTTTTGGATGGCTTAGAAGTGATATAGAGAGGATAAAGTAGCTGAGAATGCTTTTATGGCTTCAAGGACAATGCAATGATGAATGAAAATGCAGTACAGAAAATAAACTTGATATGACTTCAACAAAAGACAATGTAATCACTTTTCTTTGACAATTCACCCCCCCCCTCTATGTAAGGTAAAGAGATGGGAGGAAAGCACACAGTTCTCAGGAATGCAATTAAATATAATTCAGTTCCCCCCTAGCAAGCTTAGAGGAAAACAGGTAGGAGTTTTAAACACAGGCAAAATCCTTTTAAATGTGGTGGCAATGAAGTGAAAAATATACTCAAATTGCTTTTAATTCCCTATAGGAGGTTCAGGGTGAGTGAGAGATACTTTAAATTAATTCAGGATCAATTTAGCAATGCTCTATGAATGATTGTCAGGTTGCACACGAATTTCAGCAAGGAAAGCAAGGACAAATATTTTTACACGTGGCTGAAATTAAGCAAAATGTCAAATTGCGGCACATTTAGTCACGTGCGTCGAGCGCAATTACGGAGGCACTATAAGGAGTAGGAAGGGGGGCGTGGCTAACCGCCATGTAGGAGAGACGTGTTCGGCGCAGCTCCGCTCGATACGATTATGGATCCGCCGCCAACTATCGCTTAACTTGACTGCAGTCACCTGAAAACCGAACACAGGTCGTGTGAAAGTGTGTTCCGCCTGCTGTCGAAGTTTGGGAACCTCACGTCCCTCTGTTGGCCCGCACCATCGAAAAGAAGCAGAACGCCATGCGGAGGCAGGAAATGGCGGCCATGATGATCCCCGGCCAAGCGCTGTAGCGGAGCCCTGTGACCGACCCCAGAGGTGCCCACCAGGGATCAGCCTTAGTGGAACTCGAACTGAAGCGGCAGCGGTGGCCTAAGCTGAGATTCACGCTCCTGCGTCCCGAAGAAGAGCGGTAAGGAGTCGGAGGGGGGGGCACCTGGGGCGGCCTTAACTGCACCCCCGCCGGGCCCGGAGCGAAGAGCCTTATAGCAGGATTGTGCATGACCGCCCAGCCGAGCGGCCCACTGACATTGCCCGGCGGGTGGACGACGCACAACCCCCCCTCACGAAGCATCTCCCGCACGGCGCCAGTGGATATAGACTGTATAGTGCCCGCCGAGGCCTGGCGGATCTCGCGGATAGGACATGACCACTAAGGGCGCCCAAAGCAAACACCGCCAAACCACCATGGAGTCCTTCGCGGCCGCTGGAGCGACCGGACCCAGGGAGGCTCTAGCCCCTGGGGAGGCGTCGGGCGCCGAGAGGCCCGAGCCGGCCAACTCCCAACTGCTAGAGGCCATCAAGACACTCCAGAAAACCATGGAGGACAAAATAGACGCGGTCGCCATCGACCTGAACTTATTGAGGCAGGATGTGCGCTCTATCACCGGCAGAACGGACGCTCTTGAGATCCAAGTCCGAGACAACACCGATGCCAAAACTCAGCTCTTAAAGGATGTGGACATTTTGGCGCAAAGAGTGAAGAATCTGGAAGACAGGGCCGAGGAGGCCGAAGGAAAGGCCCGCAGGAACAACATCAGAATTATCGGCCTGCCCGAGGGCATCGAGGGCAGCGACCCCACTAATTACATCGAGAACCTGGGGAACTGTCGCAGGGCTTCACCATAGAAAGAGCCCATCGCTCCCTAGCCAGGAGGCCGCCACCGGGGAGCCCTCCCAGACCCATAATAGCCAAAGTCCTCAACTACAGGGACAGGGAAACCATTTTGGCCTTTACCAGGATGGGCGGTTCCATACAGAGGGACGCCGCGAAGATCGCAATATACCCCGACTACACCTTGCAGGTTCAAAGGAGCAGGGCCCAGTTCCACCACACCAAGGCAAGACTCAAAGAAGCAGGCCTGCGCTACCTACTCCTCTACCCGGCCAGACTCAAGGTCCTGCACAACAATAAGGCACACTTATTTGACACTCCCGCAGAGGACTGTGAATGGATGGACAGAGAACAAATCCCAGACATTGAACGGAGGCAGCGCAGGCCCTAGCCGCCTGTAACAAAGGGACTTCTCCTCACTACCTACTGGCTGCAGTAGCCGATCGTACATCAATATGCCAGTAAGAGTGGCGACACTGATGGTACCGGAGCCGCGCCGGTCGTGGCGCACCTCCTGATAACACCCTCGGAGGCAGCCCCTCTCCTATCCCCAGGATAATTTGGGTGAGCTCACGAGCCCGTAGGGCACCGGAAGACCCTGGTCTGATGGGGCAGAAACGGGGATGTCAGAGCAAGGGCAACCTTGCTAGACGTGTTGTGTTTGAAGTTGTGTTTGTAGTTAAGTTAGACGTTGTTGTTCATGGGGGTCTGAACCCCAAGTTGGGATCACAGTTTGAATCGGACATAAACCGGACCGGGACCAAGCGCAGCGGAATCGCCACCAGGATGACCAAGTTCGCCAAACACCTCAACCTCAGGCTTCCCACAGCCACACGACCACACCCAGACTATGGCTGAGAGGATCAGAGTCATGTCCTGGAACGTCAGGGGACTAAACAGCTACATCAAACAGCGCCGCATTCACGCCTACATGAAGCGCTACAAAGTTGGAATCGCTCTCCTTCAGGAGACCCACTTATGTGGCCCCAAGCTTGCAGCGCTGGCTAAGGTCTGGCGAGGTACCCTAGTGGGTTCCTCCTACTCCACCTACTCCAGAGGAGTCTTGATATGGATTGCCCCCTCTGTCCCAGTCAAGCTGATCCACACCAAAACGGACAACGAAGGTAGGATGGCCCTAATTCAGGGCACCATAGAGGGGCGCGACGTTCGCCTGATTTGCACCTATGCCCCGAATCATGATGCCACTGTTTTCTTTTGTTCGTTGTACGCCCGGCTGTCCCCGAGTAACGAATGCATAACGATATGGGGAGGCGACAACAACTGTACCTTAAACCCTCGCATAGATAGATCGGATGGTAAGCATGGTGACCCCTCCCCACCCGCCAAGATACTGAACGCCCTTACGCAGCAATATGCCCTGAAAGACCTGTGGAGAGCGCAAAACCCCGAAATCAGAGGCTACTCCTTTTACTCCCCCCCACATAAGGTCCACACCAGGATAGACTGCCTGTTCATTAGCAAAGAGCACGTGGCCAGATTTGAGGACACGCAGTATCTAGCCAGGGTACTTTCAGACCACTCCCCACTGATGACCTCGTGGGTGACCACAGCTCCCAGGCCCCCCATCCCGACGTGGAAATTGAGAAGCGAAGCGCTATTAGACAAAGCCTTCAATGAACAAATCAGGGAGGGTTCCACACACTACTGGCAAACCAACATTGATAGCGTCAGATACTTAGGCACAGCATGGGAAGCCTACAAGGTGGTAACTAGAGGGGAAATGATAGCCGCGGCCGGAGGGGCCCTGAAATCCGTCACGTCCCTGCTAGCGCACGCTGAGACCGAACTCCAAGACCTCGAAGCTACCCCATCCCCTGATCCCGCCCACCTGCAGAAAATGATTGAATTTAAACAAACATGCTTAACACACTGGGAGACGCTGGGGAGGCTAAGCTATACCAAATTCACAGAAAGGAATCACGCCCTGGGCGACAAACCCGGAAAACTTCTTGCATGGCTTTATAAACGAGAAACCCCCAGACACCCCATTTGCTCCATCCGTAATACAGACGGCTTGACCCTCCACACGCAAGTGGGTATCAACGCAGTGTTTAAGCAATATTACCAAACCCTTTACTCCGAGCCAGCCCCGCCCCCAGACCACGCGATCGAAGACACCCTGGATGCCATCAGGCTCCCCCGCCTGGAGGACCACTTGGCAGATCCCCTCGGAGGCCCCGTAACCCCAGATGAGGTCACAGCCACCATTAGGTCACTGCCCTCTGGTAAAACACCGGGACCGGACGGTCTCCCGGGCGAATTTTATAAGACCTATGAGGACATACTGGCCCCCCTACTGTCCAAAGTATATAACTAGGCGTATGAAATAGGCCACCTCCCTGACTCCATGACTGAAGCCACCATCATCCCCTTACTTAAGCCCGACAAGGAAAGCTCTGACTGCGGCTCATACCGCCCCTTATCCATGCTGAATGTAGACAACAAGATCCTCACCGCACTACTGGCCAGAAGGCTGCGTGCAGCCGTCCCGTACCTTATACACCAAGATCAGACAGGCTACGTGCAGGGCCGCTCCATGTCTGAGAACCTGCGAAGGCTGCATCATGTGATACACAGCACAAACGGCATGCCCGGTAAATATGCAGTTGTGTCCCTTGACGCCTCTAAGGCCTTCGATTCGGTCCGATGGACATGGCTCTACGCAACCCTTGCCAAGATGGGGTTCGGAATGGCTTTCTTGAATTGGGTCAAACTCATTTACACTAATCCCACAGCCAGAGTGCGAACCAACAACAGCTTTTCGATAAAATGGAGCCTGGCCAGGGGCACTCGGCAAGGGTGCCCCCTATCCCCTTTGCTCTACATCTTGGCGATTGAACCAGTGGCGGTATACCTTAGACAGGAGTATGGAGACGGGGGGATAGTGGTAAATGGAGTGAACCACCTTGTCTCCATGTATGCGGACGACATGCTCCTCTACCTAAGGGATCCCGAACATCTTCTCCCCTACATTCTCGAAACCCTAGATGGGTTCCACAGATGCACCGGGATCCAGATTAACCACGGCAAGTCTTGCCTATTCCCCCTGGCCGCACTTAGTGGAACCAAGAAAGAACACCTCCCCCCTCTGGCCCTTAAATGGGAACCCACCACGTTCAAATATTTGGGCGTCGCGATCCACCGGGACCCCGAAGCCGAACATGCACTAAACACGGGCAGGGCTAAGGAGGGACTGGCTAAATCAATTGACCTATGGTGTAAATTGCCCCTTTCGATGGCTGGCAGGGCGGGACTCCTTAAAATGGTTGCACTCCCGCGTCTTCTACATTTCTTCACTAACGTCCCCTACAACATCCCCCAACGTTTCTTCAAAGACCTGAGCAAACTATGTAGGAAACTCCTATGGCGGGAGGGGAGGCACAGAGTTGCCCTAGACATAACTCAAAGACCGTACGAGAAGGGAGGCCTGAAAACCCCTAACTTTGAGCTCTACTACATAGCGGCCCAGCTTAAGCACGTGATCCAGTGGATGGCCGATGATGCCACGACGGACACACGCCTATTGCAGCCCCCAGACGCACCCTGGTTGCTTAGGGACCTCCTCTGGATCAGACCAATACCTAAAATGCTGGATGCACACCTCATCCGCCTAGGCACTCAGATCTGGAGTCGGGCCTGCAAATCGGTCAGGCTGACCGACCCTTACTCCCCACAAATCCCTATAGCCGCCATCATGTCCACTAGACCGGAGGACCGGAAGGCGATCCGGAACATGTGGGAACCCTCCGGTGTTGCCACCCTGGGCGATCTGATAGACGACCAGGGCACTCACACATTCCCCGAACTGCACGAGTTGACTGGGGTCCCACTGGGTCAGTTCCTTTTGCACGGGGCGGTGATGGATAAGCTTAGGAAGCGATGGCCGGAAGCAGAATCCCAATGCGCCGGACACGAGACCATTGAGAACTTGGTGGGCGTTGCAGAGGGGGGACACGAAACCTCCAGGCTTTATGAGATCCTAATTGATAACACCACACATAACGAACTCACATGCAAGGGTAAATGGGAAGCCGAGCTAAACACGCAATTCGGAGACACAGAGTGGGAAACAATAACGCACTACCATAAAAAAGTCTCCATGAATGCCCGATTCCAGCTTATCCAATTTTACATCATCCACAGGGCCTACCTTACCCCAGCTGTCATCTCGAGATTCAATGGCGCCTGCGTAGTGCCGTGCCCCAAGTGCCAAGAACCCGCGGCTTCACTGACCCACATGTTTTGGGCCTGCCCGGATATACAAACCTTCTGGTCGCAAATTCAGACCAGGATAGCGGAGGAGGACATAACGCTAGACGTGCAATCCCCTAAGGCATGTCTATTGGGCTCATATCCGCGAGGCAAAAAAAACAAACCCCTCAATAGGCTCAAGGATTTGATGTACATCCTCGCAAAAAGGCGCATCGCAATGGCCTGGAAGTGCCCCAGGGCCCCTAGACTTGTGACATGGTGGGAAGACCTCCGTAGGTGGTCTGTGGCCGAAACCGGGGCCTGGGAGCTGGCGCAGCGACAGCAGAAAATAGGTGACTCGGAAGACCTCTTGCAATGGATAGCCCTCACGACAGCCCTGTTCAGTCCTAAAGAGGTCAGCACCTCAGGCGAGGACCTGGACAGCCCAGGCTCACCCTAACACCAATGGCAGACCGCGCAACCCCGGTCCGGGTTCGCATGGGGGAGGAGGGAATGGGAAGTTATTGTGGATATATAACTGATTGCTATGTTGATGATGCTGGTTGTATAGTTTGTCTTGAAAAATCAATAAATATATTTAAAAAAAAAAAAAAGGAGTAGGAAGTTGGTTCTAGGCTCGTTGGCTCGTTAGAATCTTAGCTTTAAGATGACAGTTAAAACTCACTCCTAGCACAAACGGTTCAGGAGATACGGCTGATTTAGTAAAGGTAGTTTTTCGGATTTGATGACAGATGACAGTTTTCAGTTTTAAAGATGACAGAATGACACGATTCTAGGAGGCAGTTCTAATAGGCTAAAATAGTTTGGATTAGATTATTTTAAACTAAGAGATTGGTTTTGGCACAGTGCTAGCTGGGTACTCACACTAGATTTTGGACAGGAATGCGACTTCGTCACCGATCGGGTCATGATTGGCTGGACTTCTGCTAGCGGTTCTTCAAAGCGATCTGGTCTCTGGGTCTCCAGTTCTGTTATCGGTTCTCAGCCCGGCGGTTGAATAGTTTGCAAATTATTTTTGAGGCCTGCTGAAGAGAACTCAGCTTGTGGGTTAGCCTCTCTGCTACAAGTTCTGAAGTAAAGTTCTGGATCCCTGGAGTTCTGGATTTGAAGTATGGAGTCTCCCAGCAAAGCGTCCCGCAAGAAAGTGGAAAGTGAATGTCTCTACCTGGGTTTCAATGTTCCTTTTATGTGTTTTGAAAATGGGTGTGTGCCTGGGTCTAGCTAAGCCTGCCCCTCTCACTTATCATTGGCCAAGCTTTCCTCTCTCCCTTGATTGGGGGAAAGAAATGGAGTGTCAGAGTGATGCTGTAGGTTTTATGGTCAGAGGAACCTCCCCTTGTCAAATTGCACACAAATCTATTTCTGACCCAAATACATATTTATCGATGTACCATTTTTCTAATATTATACGTCCAGGTAACATATTTTCTGTAGCACCAAACCATCCGATCCCTGTCTTTGTACGATGTTGTGTCCACCTATGACAGAATTCTGCCCTTTTCATCCAGATCACGACCTCTAAACCTTTCCAGCTTTTACACAAATGTGCACCAGGGATATGAATTTCAGATGATAAAGTGTCATATTTTTAACATGCATACATTTGGAGTAACAGCCTTTTTTCCGCTACTATCCCCAAGAACATACCATAGGGTCCTAACACCTCTTAAAATGTGCACAGAAAAATCACAAGAATGATGATGTTATTTATATAATTTTTACAAGTCCGCACTATGAATTATCCATCTTTTTAAAATCATGCTCTGGCCCCAAAGGGATGTGGTTTTCCAAAGCACATGGTGGAATTTCTGGTTTATCCACTTCCCCCAATCTCAGCTTGCTCTCACAGGCACTGCCCTCCCAGTTTCTCCCAAGAGGAAGACATTTTACGACCCCCCCAATATAACATTTGCCTGAGCCAGGGACAGTGCTTTGTTTAGTTTCCTGTAGTCCCCAGGTGCCACTCCCCTAATTCAATCAGAGAGGTGTCATCTCCTTTTGGCAGGGGCAGCAGGATGCAGCCAGGCCTGGGAACACAGCTGCTGAATTCCCTCTCCTGTCGGGGGTAGTTGTCAGGCAGAATCCAGTTTCATTAAGCCAGGCTTCAGCTAAATGTCACTTTTGTTCCCAGTTTTTCTTCATTCAAATCAAACTCACAATTTTTACACATGCAGCTAGAATGCTGATTTTAAGTTCAGAAATAATGACATTTAACAGTTGAAACCTATGTTACACTCAAAAGTAGGTCACTCATTTATTTTAAACATTTCGATTTTAGTGGCTTTCTGTCCATTTAAATTAAGCTGCTGACATCCACAGCTCAGCCAGTTTTGTTATAAACATTGTTTTGGGCTCTTCATCTGTCCAGATTTTGTATGCACACAAGAATACATTCTGCCAAATGTCTGCTGGTGTTCATTGAGATTTTTGAATATCTTGTGATGTTTAAAATAGGCATTTTGAGCTTGCATTCAGGGAAACAAAGGTGATTTTAAAGCGCTTTTTTTAGCCAACCGGCACTGCTGTTTTTCCTTTGGCACACATTTCACTCATGGCACTCCTGGCCCATCATGCTTGCACTGGTGGGTGGCAGGTCAGGGGACCACTTTGCTGTGCGCAAAACTGCACGGTTCTCTAGGATTCTGGCGCAAATGTGGGCTTTTCCGCCCTCTTGGATTTCCTAAGCCCACAGCACCAAATGTTGCAGCATAATAGTCCAAACGTGGGTCAGGACACCCAACAAACCCCCCCGCCCACTGCACTTTGATTTCGAGTCGAGATGGAGTCGGGTGCAAAGGATGTTTTGATCCACGCACTGGGATGTCCGCATCATCTTCTTCCAATTCCGCAGATGGCACAGTTCAGCATCTTTTCCTCCATCCGGTTGGATCGATCGGTTCTCCTCGCCTGTCCTGATGGGAATATTGGGTGGCAGCCCGGGCCCCTCGGATCTTTGCTCCCGGTCTCCGGGTCGTTCTCCTTGGTCAGTCTCCGTGGTTTCATCTCTCCTAGGATGATAAAGCAAAAGCTATACCTATTCGTAGACATTTCTCCACCACTATTAATGGTGTGGCGAACACATACATTTTATACATCCGGTTACATTTTTCAGTCTTGTTTTAAAAACAAGATATAACAGGAAACATTTTCCTACCAGAATCATGATATTTTAGAGACTGTTTACTCTGTGGGATATTTTAGGGTTGGAACTGAATTACCCTGGGGCGGCCCCCTCTGGGATTCCAGAGGATTCGTCCAGTTGTTGCAGAGTGTGCCTGGGATGGCAACACTTTAGCTGATTAATATGGACCCACTTGTCTTCCCCTTCCGCCAGACTACCTTTGGGGATGTGGATCTTATACGCTACTGGGGAGACCTTGTCTATAATTTCAAACGGTCCCTTCCATGTAGGCAAACATTTTCGCTGTTTGGCCTGGTTCCTTTGGAAATTGTATAGATAGACCCGTTCTCCCACAGTATATTCCTTCCTGGTGGTCTTCAGGTCGTAGTGGGTTTTCATGCTATCAGCTGATATTTCTAGATTCCGCTGAGCATAGGCAAAAGCATGCTGAAGGTGTTTCCTTAAAAATCTGCCACAAACTTTTTTAAGATGCTCACAATGGTCCGGTTGTAGCGTTATACTGCTCCAGAAGAAGCTGGCCTGTAAGCAATGTGTAGCTTCCTTTTAACCCCCAGTATCTCCCACATCTTTGTCATTACCTCGCTGGTGAAATGGCTACCTCTGTCTGACTCAATCCTTTGAGGTAGACCAAAACGGGAAAAGATGTGGTTAATCAGCAGGGCAGCTGCTGTTTCTGCCTTGCAATTTGGGGCCGGGAGACATTCCACCCACTTGGTAAACAAGCATGTGACGGTCAACATGTACTTGTTTCCTCTAGACGGACGAATTACAGGGCCTACAAAGTTGATTTGAAAATCTGACCATGGCAGTGTCATTCCCCTCTTTTGGAGAGGCGCCCGGTGTGTGAGGGATGTTGGCTGAAATTGTGCACACACAAAACACCCCTTCAAGTATTGGTTGAGGTCCTGGCCCATATGTGGCCAGTATGCAACCTCTCTTAAGATCTCAAGTGTTGTGTGAAACCCCCTATGACTGGCGGTGGTCGCATCATGGGCGTGACTTAACATCAGGCTTCGGAATGAGGTAGGAACCACCCACTGATAATGGCCAGCTTGGGATTTCCTTACCAACAAACCGTCTTGGATTCGGAACCTTTTTGGACATTTCATCAACACTCTTAGGTCCTCTTTTCCAATGTAATCGGTATCCCTCAGGGGAAAGTTCTCAGGGTCCTCAATGTGTTGGTAAAACTTACCAATTATTGGGTCCCCTTTCTGAGCTGTAATCGCATCAGCATCAGGGGTCTCCGTACTCCATTGTGCAATTGAAAGATCATTGTGAGCATTTGTCTGGGACCTAGTGATAGCAGTGACCTGGATTTCCCCCAACAGGGACTCTATTTCTATTAGATCCCCTTGGATGGCCCCGGTTTTGGCCAGCTGATCAGCTAAGTCATTTCCAGTTTTGTCTGATCCCTCTACTTTGGAATGACCCTTGATCATCTTCCAGTAGATGATCATCCCATTCGAGGTGACCAGATCATCAATATTTTGGATTAACTTCCCATGTTTCAGGGGTTTGTTATTAGCACATAACATGCCTCTGGTTTTCCAATTGACCAGGTGCTCCACGAACCCGTTCCGTACATACTCTGAATCGGTGATTATGACCAGTTCGTGGAGTTGATGTTGGACAGCAGTGAGGATGGCCTGATGCACAGCCATCAACTCTGCCACCTGACTACTTCGGGGACCAATTTTGTACCCAGCGAAGGGTTCTGGAAACTCCTTCACCCATGCATTCCCTACGCCGGCCACCAGTTCTTTCTCCCCGTTGTTGTCAACATGGTAAGAGCATCCATCCACATAGACAGTGGGCATTCCCTCACACTTGTCTTCTTCAAAGACTTTGTGTGGGGAATTAAGATATGCCTCCATGTTGTCCTTGATTTTTAGACTTTCGTCCTCGAGACAGTTTTCTCTGGCACAATCATGCAAGTCAGCCAGAACTTGCGCGAGGGGACTCTTCTTGTTTTGGCCATATCTGACCTCCACAGGAAAGCCTTGCATTGACAGAATCCAGGAAGTAATTTGGGAATTACTCACATTTCCGGCCCGGATTCTATCACTTTGGAGGTATTGCAGAGGCTGGTGTGGAGTCTACACTATGATGTGTTCCCCCTGGATAAACGGGTGGTAATTCTTCAATGCCCACACCGTTGCCAGGAGTGCCTTCTCACAATCGTTGCATTTTTCCTCCACAGAGGATAAAGTTTTGCTCGCATAGGAGATTACTTTATTGACCTTGTCATGCTTTTGGTATAATACTGCCGTCAAGCACGTATTAGAGAACCCTGTCTCCAGGAAGAACTCCTTGTTTCTGACAGGGTAAGCTAGGCAAGGCGCTTGTGAGAGGCTTCCCTTGAGTTGTCTTACTATCTCGGATTGTTCTGGACCCCATTCCCACTTGACCCCCCGCCCCCCTTCAAGAGATGAATCAGGGGTCTAGTGATCTCTGCGTAGTCTTCAAGGAACTTTCTGCTGTAATTAGTCAGTCCAAGGAGGCTCTTTAGTTCCTGCAGAGTTGTGGGGTCTTTCAGTTTCTGAAGTGCTTCCACTTTCTTTTCCTGGGGACGGAGACTCTGAGGAGTAATCTCATGCCCCAAGAAATTAACACGGGTTCTACACCACTGTGCTTTCTGAAAGGAAAGTTTTGCTCTTGCGGCCCTCAACTGCGTCAGAACATAACGGATCTCTGCTATGTGTTCCTCCACAGATGAACTTTTGATGAGGACATCATCTACATAAGCCAGGGTACCCCTCGCACCCAGGTCGGGCATCGCCTTATGTAGGAAAATGTTGAATTCATTGCCGGAGTTGAGGTATGCGAAGGGAGTCCGGCTCCATGTATACTGCTGGCCCCCAAAGGTAAAAGCCAGTTTGTATTGGTCCTACTGACAGACACGGTCCAGTATCCATTGATCAGGTCTATTGCAGTGAATACCTGTGACCCCTGGATCTGGGCCAGCCCTTGGTCAATGTAGGGCAGAGGCCATCGGGAAGTATGGACCCGTTTGTTGAGCTCCCTAAGGTCGGCGCAGAGTCTCCACTGGCCGTTTGGCTTCAATATTCCCAGCACTGGATTATTGAAAGTGCTGTGGACTGGACAGATTATTCCCCGGGACTCAAGGTTCTTAATTATTTCAGTAAGGGACTCCATGGATGCGAGAGGCAAGCGATATTTCTTCACAAACACTGGAGTCATGCCAGGGTCCGTGGGAATTGTTGTTGTGTGGATGTCGGTGCGACCACAGTCATATGAGTCTACCGCAAAGAGATCTTGGAAATCCAAGAAAACATGTTTCAACTTTTGCTTCTGTTCCAGAGTCACGCAGGCATCAGCCAGGTTGACTCTCTATTCCACCATCTGCCTGAAGCCTGGAAAGACTTCTGGTTTTGCTATCTCAGCGGCCTCCTCAAGCTAGGTGGAGAAGTCCCTGGTCAGAGTGCTGATTTGGACTGGAGGCTTCAGGTGGGAAAGGCAGCCCTCATGGACCTGGAAAATCACCTCATCCCTCCTGAAGTCACAAGTCACATCTTCCTTACCATAAGGGCAAGAAGTGTACACCAGGAAGTTCCCCCCATGCCGGGTAAAGATCCTGTATGGTGTTGTATTGTCATCACTGTCACTGTCAAAACAGTCCTTAGGGGTTGGTCCTAACAGTTCAGTTCCTAAATCAATGGAGAAATGTCGGTCATCAACCGCCATTCCAATAATGGTGCCTGCGGCTAGAGTAATACTCTGTAAGTCGCTGTTATCCACCTCTATTGGAATGGTGTCATGTTCTATGTTGACTAATGGTGTTGGGTTTACCCCAACCCTTGCTGTTGGAGAGAAGCATTTAGATGAATATAAGCATCAGGGTTTTTCAATTTTTGTCCTCTTTTAACTTTCACTTCCAAGGAGAATTGTCGGGTCCTTTCTGGGATGGCGACTTCCTCTTTAACCTGCATTTCAACTGCATAAGGTAGCAATTGAGCTGACCTAAATGCTTTTTCTGGATCATCAAAGCCCATGGGATTATCCGCTTATCGGGACCAAGCTTTGAAGTTTATTAGATCCAAACTAATGGCGAAGCGATTGAGAATGTCACTGCCTAAGTAAAAGGCGGCAGTGACGTCTCGCACGACCCAACAATTATGGACTATGCTCTTGTTGCCAATGGAGATTTTGAGCATACACCTGCTTGGCAGGAGATGTTTGGAATTGGGTGTTTCCAGATCCATTTCCCATTTGTCTATCAGTTTGAATGTGGGAATGGCTGGATCTTTTGGGAGTTGGCGGAACATGGCTTCGCTGATGAAGCTCTTACCGTTGTTCACACACACTTGAGCGAGAACAGAGTCCTTCCCATTATTTAACTGAACATGGATGAACAACTGATCTCCAATTTGCTGAATATTGGCCAGGCTCTGAGCTAATTTCACATCTTTCTGGACTATAGGAGTGGGAGTGTCTGATTGTGGATTGGTAAAGAATTTCAGAGTGTTTCCTTCCAAAGTGGAATACCACCTTAAACTGGAAGGAAGGTTGATTTTCAGAAATAGAGAGGACCCCCACCACCAGTTTGTTGTCCTACTGCTATTACTGTCACGTCTGGAATTTGGTTGTTCTGGAAGTGAAATTCTACTTGGTCTGATTTTTGTTCAACCATGTGGCAGGTGCCGTTTAAACTAACATGGTTGACACTCGGTTTTAATTTTATTGGTCGGCTAGTCTGGGTCCAGAGGACCTTGTTTACACAATCTATTAGGGATGACAACCTTCTCAGGAGGTCATTCCCTAGTAAACAAGGGGTGCCCTCTGGAGTCACTACTATGACCGGGTGTTTCACCTTGTGTCGCCCAATTTTGAAGTCCAAATCTGCAGTCCCCTCGACAGAAATTTCCTTCCCGTCAAAGTTCTGCAGTTGTCCAGGAAGAGAGGTGAGAGGAATACCGTAATTCTCCCCCCTTCCTGCATTTAGTTCATCAAAGGCCCTTTTGGACAGAAGGGTAGCTTGGGATCCAGTGTCCACCAGTGCCAAAATCGTACCCTGCCCCTGTACTTGTACCGGGGCATAGTATCTTCCCTCCTTCTCCTCAAGGGGGCAAAGATAATGCACATTTTTGGACAACTGGTGGGCTAATTTTCTGGTTTTGGACATTGTTAGCGAAGAGATTTGGGCAGAATTCTGTGGAAAGCCTGGGGAATCTGAAAGAAAAAGTTGGCAACTGGAAATGGTTTCGGGTTCTGGGCCGCCCCCCGCTTTTTGGAGGCAGTCATCAGGATGGGTTTGACCCATGGGATTTTGGTATTGTTGGTTCTGGGATAGAATGATGGGCGGCGACAGCTCAATCCCCACATCTACGCAGTCTGTTGATTCGGTTTTAGGTTCCCCTGGTTCCGGTTCTGGGCCGTCCCTGCCTTTTGGGAGGCAGTCACCAGGATGGGATTGAACCAGGGGTTTTTGGTTTTGTTGGTTCTGGGATAAAATGATGGGCGGCGACAGCTCAATCCCCACATCTACCCAGTCTGGATTGGAATCTCTTCAGACCCATTTTTCCTTGGGAGGAGTTCCCCATCTCTGAAGGAGAAGATCCTATTCCCAGGATCTTCCGAGGATCCCTCTCCCTCAAATTGGAAGACCTGTACCTCCTCCACAAAGTGGGTCTGTTTGGGTCCTTTGTTTCTTCTACCTCCTCTCTGCTCCTTGGGTGGCAGACTTTCAGGGGTAGGAGATTTTGTTTCCTGTTCCTGGTTTTCCAGGGGCTGTTTACAAGTTGGGAAGGAAGCTTCCTCCAAGGCTTTACACCTCCCTTCCCCTTGTGCCGCATCCCTGGGAACCAGTGGGTTATCGGGGTGCTGCTCCCGTCATTGTTCTGGAGCACTAGGTCCAGACTTTGGGGCATTCTGTGCCGGCATGCCCATCTGAGGGTTCTGTTGGGCCCTCAGCATGCAGTCCAAATCATGTGCCATGTTCTGAACCTAGCGCTCTAACTGGGAAACCCGCTCAGGCTGATACGGGGCTCTATTTTCTCCCCTGGGCTGATCCCGGGAAGGGTAGCTATCCTTTCTCTGGTAATACCCCGGGTTGGGAAGATTTGGGTACCCCTCCACCCTTGGCCTCCCCTCTCCCGGATTAGGTGGTCTGGGCTCAGGGAATTGGGGAAAGAAGGATGGATGAGTTTGGGGCTGGAAACCTTGTGGATACCTGGGGAAAAAGTTCGGCCCAGGGTTTGGTGAATTTCTGCCCTCCTGTGGGAAGTTTGGAGGGAAGTTCTCTGGGTTAGGTGCTTGACTGGATCACCCCCCTTGGGCTGGAGGAGTCCACACATAACCCAGGATGGGTCGGTTTCCCTTGTAGCGGGGACTTACACAATAAGTGGAGCGAAGGACCCCATTTGTGGGACTACCTCCTCGACTCCCTGTCTGTGACTGGCCCGAGGGCCTTCTGGGCTTTGAATTATTTGGTGCAGGCAGGTTTTTAGGCCCCCCCATCTCCAAATCTAAAACGGGGGCAACCTTTACCTCTGCCACCTTGGCAGCAGCAGGGGTGCTGTTGGTTTTGGGGGTTTTCTGCGCATTACTTTTATTTTCTGTGGGCTTCTGGACCTCATAGATCCGGGTGGCTTGCTCAATGACCCAGTCTAAAGATCTTTTCTCGTGAAAATCTCTCACAAGCTGGGTCATTATGTACTTGCGAAAAGCATGGAAAAATGTGTTGATGAATTCTCTACTGTCCGTGCGCACCCTTCTGGTGGTCAGCGCAAAGGCACGGTTCAATTCTTGCACAAATTTTTGTGGGGCCTGATCCTCCCCACATTGCAAATTGTAGGCTGCCTTGCAAGCCTCTTGGGGATTTCTATGTACAGAAAAATGTTTCAAGATGGCCACCCTATATGTGGACCATCTTGAATGGTTTTGGTCCTCCAGCCCCGCAAAGAAACTGGAGTACTCAGGGGAGAATGTCCATTTCACATACTGGATGCAGCTACTGCTGTCCTTCAAATGGAAAGTCTCCATCATTTGCTCATAGAGCTCCAAGTGTTCCCAAACAGAATACTTGGTGTTCTTATGATAAGGCGTGATGACACTCCTGATTGCCTTAATCTGTTTTAAGGGGTCCTTAAGCAAGCCCCTTTTCACCTTATTGGCCTTTTTGGTTTGGGTAACCCTGGTCCATTCATCCTCTGATTCAGAAGCACTGCTCCCAGAGGTGCCCGTCTGATCTTCCAGGTTTTCCCGGATTCTGCGAGCCTGGGAATAGCTGGCAGAATGTGGGGACCTGGTCTCCTGTGTCCTGTGATGCTCAGAGGAGTCTTCAGATCCCTCCTTGCTACCAGGATTTGATGGGTACCCCCCCAGTGACCCAACTGGGCAGAGGTTTTTAGGATGCACTTAGGGGGCCTAATTTCCTGGGGTTCCCCACTAAATTGCACTGTACTTAGGTGCCCATACCCGGGTGCCCGCCCATCCATTCCTGGGTGGTACTGGCCGTTGAGCCCCATACTTTGGCTGGATAGTAATCTGCCATTCCTGTGGCCCTGTGCTCATGCGCGCCAGGGGACATGGGGGTGGCAGAGTCCAGGGACTGAGAGAGATGAAGGCCTCTGGTACTAGGGCTTCTGAGGTTATGCTCAGGTGTTTCCCTTTCCCAGCGAACTTCATCTCTGTCAGCCCTTCCTCCCTGTTGCAATGCAAGAGCCTGCGCTTTCAGTTCCTCAGTTAAGGCCTTACTAGACTCTATCAGTCTCTCCTGCATGGCTACCTGTTGCTGGAGCCTATCAATGTGCTGACAGAGAGCCTCATTTTCTCTCTGTGCCTCCTGATTGGTCCTGGAGTACTGGGCCAATCTCTGCTGCAGGAGGGTTACCTCCAGAGTCCCATCCCTACTGGCCTGCTCCTTTCTTGCCAGAGCCTCCTCCACCCTCCTGGTGTGATCTAGCAAGTCCTGATGCTCTTTTTGGAGGTCACCCAGCCCCTGGAGGGCAAACTGATTTTCTTCAATTTTTCTTTTTAAATGGCAGACTTCCTGGCCTAAGGTATCCCTTTCCTGACCAAGAGCCTGCATTTGTGACGCAAGGTCGTCCCTCTGCCTTTGAAAAGCACCAGCTTTCTGGTGTTCTTCATCAAAGCCTGCCTGGGTATCCAGGTCTTTCAAAATCAATGTATTGCTTTCCTCTTTCTCTCTGTCTAGTTAGATTTGCAGGGTGGCTACCTGCTCTGTGCATGCCCTGTTGAAATTGATCTGTTGCTCCAGCTTTTTCTGGCTCTGCAGTAAGGAGTCCAAACTGTCTTGGTGCTCCTTCTGCAAAGCCAGAATTCTGGTATCCTGGTCTGTCTTTTCCTTTTGCAGTATATCCATGTCCTCTTTTATTTTAATGATATACTGCCTACTATCATTTTCTGACTCCTGGCTCCTCTGCAACCTCTGCTCAGAAGAGACCAGGTCAGATTGGGCCTTCTCTAATGCCAACAGTTGCCTACTTGCCAGATCTTGGCCTTCAGCACATTTGTCCTGCATGGCTCCCATATATAGATACAAATATGCCGCTATCCTAACCATCTTGTCGTGTTCATCTTTAGCTTTAGGAGCCATGTATAGTTCGCTCAGGGCCACATGTAAGGGACCCTGATCTCTCCAGATATCTAACCCAGTTGCAGTGACCTGTTGTGTGATTGCCTGCAACAACACATCCTGGCCCTGCTCAGTCCATTCACCTCTCACAAATAGCTTATGTAAGAAGTGCTCTCTGGCTATTTTGATGTCTACCAGTGTCGTCATTCTGGAATTTGAGTTCCTTCCTGACTTACAGAAGTTTGTATTTTATTTTGCAAAACAGACCGTTTCCTTAGAGCGTTCCTTTGAGGAGTGCTTTCACAGTGTAAAACAGCGTGGTGATCTAACCGGATATGTGTATCCGGTCAGTTGGCACACTGTATTAAGCTGCACAAGTGGTAATTCTAATCCAGAATCCCGGACAAGCCCCCACTTTGTAAGCGGATTCAATTCAACACTACAGCTAAATCAATGCCTAGTCTGGGATGCTGAGCGAAACCCTTACTGATATATTTTTATGTCCAGTTCGTTTACTCTGGATGTTAACCCTTATATAACACCCCTCTCTTAGAATCCCCCTGACCCCACTGAGCCAAGAAGTAAGCTTGTTTTGCAAATGAAAAGGTTTATTTGAAAATTAAACAATATATATATATATCACACTTTTATAATAAATTAATGTTTGATAGCACACTTTTGAAGATGATAGTGATCAACAATGGATAATGTTACAGTAGTACACTCTTTTTGATGGCTTAGAAGTGATATAGAGAGGATAAAGTAGCTGAGAATGCTTTTATGGCTTCAAGGACAATGCAATGATGAATGAAAATGCAGTACAGAAAATATATTTGATATGACTTCAACAAAAGACAATGTAATCACTTTTCTTTGACAATTCACCCCCCTCTATGCAAGGTAAAGAGATGGGAGGAAAGCACACAGTTCTCAGGAATGCAATTAAATATAATTCAGTTCCCCCCTAGCAAGCTTAGAGGAAAACAGGTAGGAGTTTTAAACACAGGCAAAATCCTTTTAAATGTGGTGGCAATGAAGTGAAAAATATACTCAAATTGCTTTTAATTCCTTATAGGAGGTTCAGGGTGAGTGAGAGATACTTTAAATTAATTCAGGATCACTTTAGCAATGCTCTATGAATGATTGTCAGGTTGCACTCGAATTTCAGCAAGGAAAGCAAGGACAAATATTTTTACACGTGGCTGAAATTAAGCAAAATGTCAAATTGCGGCAAATTTAGTCACGTGCGTCGAGCGCAATTACGGAGGCACTATAAGGAGTAGGAAGTTGGTTCTAGGCTCGTTGGCTCGTTAGAATCTTAGCTTTAAGATGACAGTTAAAACTCGCTCCTAGCACAAACGGTTCCGGTGATACGGCCGATTTAGTAAAGGTAGTTTTTCGGATTTGAAATTTTAAAGCTCAGAATGAAAGATGACAGTTTTCAGTTTTAAAGATGACAGAATGACACAATTCTAGGATGCAGTTCTAATAGGCTAAAATAGTTTGGATTAGATTATTTTAAACTAAGAGATTGGTTTTGGCACAGTGCTAGCTGGGTACTCACACTAGATTTTGGACAGGAATGCGACTTCGTCACCGATCGGGTCAGGATTGGCTGGACTTCTGCTAGCGGTTCTTCACAGCGATCTGGTCTCTGGGTCTCCAGTTCTGTTATCGGTTCTGCTAGCGGTTCCGGATACAGCGGTCTCTGGTTCTGCGGGTCTGGATCAAGTGGATTCTTAGCAAGCAGGAAACCGCACAGCCCGGGGGTTGAATAGTTTGCAAATTATTTTTGAGGCCTGCTGAAGAGAACTCAGCTTGTGGGTTAGCCTCTCTGCTACAAGTTCTGAAGTAAAGTTCTGGATCCCTGGAGTTCTGGATTTGAAGTCTGGAGTCTCCCAGCAAAGCGTCCCGCAAGAAAGTGGAAAGTGAATGTCTCTACCTGGGTTTCAATGTTCCTTTTATGTGTTTTGAAAATGGGTGTGTGCCTGGGCCTAGCTAAGCCTGCCCCTCTCACTTATCATTGGCCAAGCTTTCCTCTCTCCCTTGATTGGGGGAAAGAAATGGAGTGTCAGAATGATGCTGTAGGTTTTATGGTCAGAGGAACCTCCCCTTGTCAAATTGCACACAAATCTATTTCTGACCCAAATACATATTTATCGATGTACCATTTTTCTAATATTATACGTCCAGTTAACATATTTTCTGTAGCACCAAACCATCCGATCCCTGTCTTTGTACGATGTTGTGTCTACTTATGACAGAATTCTGCCCTTTTCATCCAGATCACAACCTCTAAACCTTTCCAGATTTTACACAAATGTGCACCAGGGATATGGGTTTCAGATGATAAAGTGTCAGATTTTTAACATGCATACATTTGGAGTAACAGCCTTTTTTCCACTCATATCACCAAGAACATACCACAGGGTCCTAACACCTCTTAAAATGTGCACAGAAAAATCACAAGAATGATGATGTTATTTATATAATTTTTACAAGTCCGCACTATGAATTATCCATCTTTTTAAAATCATGCTCTGGCCCCAAAGGGGTGTGGTTTTCCAAAGCACATGGTGGAATTTCTGGTTTATCCACTTCCCCCAAGCTCAGCTTGCTCTCACAGGCACTGCCCCTCCCAGTTTCTACCAAGAGGAAGTCATTTTACGACCCCCCCAATATAACATTTGCCTGAGCCAGGGACAGTGCTTTGTTTAGTTTCCTGTAGTCCCCAGGTGCCACTCCCCTAATTCAATCAGAGAGGTGTCATCTCCTTTTGGCCGGGGCAGCAGGATGCAGCCAGGCCTGGGAACACAGCTTCTGAATTCCCTCTCCTGTCGGGGGTAGTTGTCTGGCAGAATCCAGTTTCATTAAGCCAGGCTTCAGCTAAATGTCACTTTTGTTCCCAGTTTTTCTTCATTCAAATCAAACTCACAATTTTTGCACATGCAGCTAGAATGCTGATTCTAAGTTCAAAACAATGACATTTAACAGTTGCAACCTATGTTACACTCAAAAGTAGGTCACTCATTTATTTTAAACATTTCGATTTTAGTGGCTTTCTGTCCATTTAACTTAACCTGCTGAAATCCACAGCTCAGCCAGTTTTGTTATAAACATTGTTTTGGGCTCTTCATCTTTCCAGATTTTGTATGCACACAAGAATACATTCTGCCAAATGTCTGCTGGTGTTCATTGAGATTTTTGAATATCTTGTGATGTTTAAAATAGGCATTTTGAGCTTGCATTCAGGGAAACAAAGCTGATTTTAAAGCGCTTTTTTTAGCCAACCGGCAATCCTCTTTTTCCTTTGGCACACATTTCACTCATGGCACTCCTGGCCCATCATGCTTGCACTGGTGGGTGGCAGGTCAGGGGACCACTTTGCTGTGCGCAAAACTGCACGGTTCTCTAGGATTCTGGCGCAAATGTGGGCTTTTCCGCCCTCTTGGATTTCCTAAGCCCACAGCACCAAATGTTGCAGCATAATAGTCCAAACGTGGGTCAGGACACCCAACAGGGGAAACGCCTTAAAATGTAAAGTTTAGATTTATGCCCCCAAAAACGTGTCTTTTGTGAGAGAAACCATGAAGAGATTGATGGTATAGCAGTGCCTCAACCTCCGTATCTTCAGTTCGGAGCAGAGCAATGGAGCTAAGCCTCCATCTCGTACATCGTTTGGCCACGCCTCCCTCAAACATATTAATAATAATAATTAATTAATAATAATATTGACTTTTGACACCCCTTCTCTTCCTTTTTCTTCAAGAGCTTGTCTTGATATTGGGAAAATGTTCCTTGGGACCAGCCCTTAGAGCAAAAATTACCCAATTCAGCCCAAAATACAGGTTCTATTGTGCCGAGCAGTGAACTCATGCTAGTGACAAATGACACCTTCAAAAAGTTTTAGTATTTATTCTAAACAGTGAATTTCAGCAACATTTTGGGATTCAAGTTAGAGAAGATTACAAAGCACAAAACTTAGAGAAATGCAAAATATATGGAAACATAGAACTTAGAGAAACATAGAGAAACATAGAGAAACACAGTCTTACTCCCCTTCAATCAGCACTGGGAGACCCTGGCCCTCATAAGCTAGCTGTAACAAGCCCCGCTCAGAGGACAGCGCTGCAGGGTGCCGACAGAGCAACATGTTTCGGACACTTGATCTTGCTCGAACCAAGTCTACAGATCGATCTCTCACCTGAGTCATGTGGGCATGCATTTTTATAATCTCGTGCTGTCAGTCCATGACGCACAGTTCTAGAAGCTTCCCTGTGCAAAATATAGGCTTGCTCATGGAAAAACCCAACTCTGTGAATTTCCACTGTGCTCCTTTCCTGTGCCCCTCCCTACTTGGAGCCCATCTGCGCGAAAGCTCAGGAATGTCTTATCAGTGCCTTCCCAGAGAAAAGAAGATTAGTTTACAAAACCATGCAGGGCTACAGTTAGAAAGTCGAGATGAAATAAGCCTATGTGAGCAAGCTCTAAAAGGCATGCACTCATAGCTTAGTGTTTATAGCGCTTAAGACTGACTATCTAAGCACTATATAGGTGCCATAATGTTCCAAACACTCCAATAATTTCTATTAGCTACAGAACTGGGGCCTTCGCCCTGCCTGTCTATCTACAATGCCTAATGTGACCTACCACTCCTACTATGCCTGCATATTCCTTGTAGCTCACTACTGCGTAATGGAAGTGCTACAACAGACTACTGTCAGCATTTTTGGCACATACTTTGAATAAACTATTGGCTTTCAGTGGCTAATGCTGTCATCTAAAGCCCTGATTGACAAATTTGCAATTTTGTGTATCACTACACTCCACCCCTATTCAAAGTGTGTGCGACAATGCTGACTAATACCCATCAACATAGTATGTAGTGCATTGATAAAGACCTTGGGGCTTTGCAAGAGGTTTAAGCAAACTATCTTCTAGCGGTTAGTCAGCATGGCATGCAAGGTTAGTAAAAACACTACCTAAACAAAAATGTACACAAAGTGAACAGTGACATATACCCTTGCCAAAACCTGGCCTACACAAAAATACCTACACAAAGTGAACATGGACATTTACTCTAGCCAAAACCTGGCCTACATAAAAATACCTAAATAATTATTGTATAACTGATTGTCAGTTAAAAAGCAGCATGCAGTTAGAATGTCAAGGCAATCAGGTGTAGTCTAATCTACAATGCACTATTGCATTTATGTATGGTTACCAATTCTAAACCCTGGCAGCCTTTCACTCTAGGGGCCTACCCTCCCCCTGATCCCAGGGCATTGAAAAGTGACTATGGGCTGTGTGATTAGACACTTCCCCCATGTATGTGTAACCCAACCAGAAACCATCTAATTTCATGAGCAAGGTGAACCCATGGGCACCAGGTTATCTAAATAAAAAACAATTCTACTAATTTGCATCAAAGCATGGCATGTGTTATTCAAGCAATCTAAAGCAAGCGATTTGATCCATATGTTTGCTGGTAACTGTAGCTCTGTGTGCCAGTGGGTTGAGGATGGTCGCTCCCACTCAGAGTGAAAAGCCAACACCTGCTGATTAAACAATGTTTGCCATAAAATGCATCGTGTGTATTTAGCAGCCTTGTTGACCTGCCCTATGGCAGAAAAAATGTCTTCATACCTAAAATTCTGCCATCTGAGGTGGTGCCCAATACTTGCAGCAGTGTTGGGCATATCAATGGGCCCCACTAGGCCAGAAGTTTTATAGCAGAGCTGGCATCAGAACCTATAGTGGCTAGCTTATTGCGCACAGTTTCTATGTCAAAAGTGTATAAAGCTCCTGTTACTCCCCGCTGCTCCCGCAATTAATGAATCTAGCTCCCTAGCTACGCGCACTTTGGTGATGGGCCATAGAAATTGACTCCATTTGTAGCAGCTTGGTAGTACTAAGGAAACATTGCCTCGTGATAAATCTATGTCTAAGTGTATCATTGTAATAATAGAGGTGTGCATTACCAGCCTACAATTTAAATGTTGCCTTACTACTGGAAAATCTAACATGTTCACAGTTTCTACCTTGTGTGACTTGGGGAATACCCTTCTTCAAGTGGGATGCCTATCATATACAATATTAGTTTTAGCTACAAGCACCATACTACCATCCGGCAGTGGCTGTTTCATCATACCATTGTGTAAAATGCATATAGTCAAGTTATAGTCCACAAAATCTTGGCGAGAACACTCGCTGCAGTTCTTGGTCAGAAAAACAAATCGTTGGATCCATTCACTGAAACATTTGGGCCTAGGATTTCATGAGCACCAGTCATATGAGTCAGTGACAAAAGATGCCCGACAATGTGCCAGGCCAGTACGCTAGCAATTCCATGTGGATACTCATTTGTAGTGCTTTTCCAAAGAAGTATTCTAAATGTCTACAATCAAAAGGTGACTCTTTGCATTAGTGTGCTGGAGACAGCCGTCCCCACAGAAACATGAAACTGGTTGGCTTAACATAAACCGTGTCACACTATGTGTCATGAAATCAAACATCAAGTCAGTCATGGTTTCATTTTACCCGCCTTAAGGCTGGCTGTAAAAGTATCCAGTGTTACAAAGGTTACCATCTCAAATTAGAGCTCACACACTTGGCAGCGTTACTACAAATTAAGAACCTTAATGTACGCACAGCTGACTTTGGTGTGCGCACTCATTTTATCTCAGAATATATACGCTCCTGCTTGCATAATCCTGCTGCCCCAACAATTCATAAATCATTTTCCTGCCTACGTGCAACGTAGAAGATTTTTTTTTTTTCAAAAAGCAAAGCATCTCTGGTTAAAGCAATTCAGTTGGAAGAGCAAAATATTTCGTTTTTTCAGATTCATTTCAAAAAGTGCATTTAAAAAACATTTTTCAATGTGTTAGCATTCAAGTGCTGTGTCACACAGCTGTTTGTGGTGCATGATGTCACAGTCCACAACCCATTGTCCACAGTCCTTTAAACAAGAAAGGCAAAACATATCAACCAGGTTATTTCCAGCAACTGAATCACTTGATTGTGCAGCATCAACTATTTGATAACTAGCCAAGTCTGCACCGTGCCAGTTCAGCAAAAGTTATTACTCTGTTGGACACTTCTCGCAGATTGCAGAACAAATGTCCTCATACGTCATGCATGTTAGCTGTATTGAGTGAGGTGCAGGACAGGTTCAAAGTTCACATATCATCTCGCAGTGACTCGCTTTCTCTGAGAATGCGTCTGCTTGACTGATCAGTGTCACCCGCAAATTGCACACATCTACCCCAATCATGGCACGCAACTGTCTTGGTTTTTTGCCTAGGCAAAATACAAACAGAAATGTTAGGATTTCATCAAAAGTACAATGTCATTGTTCTTCACGTTAGGATGTCATCAAAATTACAATATCAGAGTTATCCACCCCTTCCCTTAACACCACCCCCACCTTCAGAAGTCTCATCAGGTAACTACACACTTTATCATTGCTACCACAATTATTTGTCACCCTTCTGCATGTTACTGGGGGCTTATTTGCACTCAACCATACGGGGTGTAACTGCCTAGTCACAAACTCATTTGTGCAATGCAATCATAGTTGGTCAATGGTACTTCAGACTGATCTGTGATTTTACAAAAGCCATATAATAAGTACCCAGGTCGCACTTCTCAATGGATCAATGCTTTTCTTTGTCACCAGAGCGATCACGAATGCCAGGTGCCAACTTGCTTCCAGTGTTTCATGATCTTGATTTAGGTTGCCCTGGGGCATCACTCCATTTTTCAAAGGTAAAGTCTTTCAGTCCCATACTGCCTGCAGTTGCACAAGCAGCTTTGTTTATTTTTCTCCATACAGCTAGTGTCTTTCAAGCCTCTGGTTTTCCACTTGTCATTTTCCCAAAGGGTGTCTGCTGAATTCTTGGGCCACCCCTTTGAGAGTGATAGTCTGAATCAGTTCCTTTTGTTGCTTCAACAAATCATTCATTCTTGCACTAAGCCGTGAGGCTTCTGGATCATGGCTAATGTACAGTGTTCATGTTATACTCCAAAGCCCCGCTCTGCATGTTGTCTCTTGTAAAACGGCTACCTTTGTCAGTTTTGCTTCCATCTGGAACGCCATAATGTCTTTGTCAGTTCCTCCAGCCCTGGCAATGTAGCTTGCATTTTTGCTGTGTATTTTCACTTCTCAAAGTGCCTAGAGGTTTCTTCTCCAGTGCACAGCGCTTTACTTCAGTTCACATCACATGGAGCACTGGGATGCAGCTTGCACGACAATGTCTCTTCACTTCACATCACATCACATGGCGCATGGGGATGCAGCTTGCATGGCAATGGCTCTTGAAATGGGCAGCTGTCTTTTCTTAGCCCATTCACAGATGCACAGGTTCCCCAAATGTTCAGATGCGATGTGCCCATTCTGCCATCCTGCATGCAGCATTTGTTTTCCATCCAGTGTTGATACTGGGCAAATTCTTTACTTCTGATCAGCTCTGTTATTGCATGCCAGTGTCAGAAAGCATGCGTACATCAGCATGTATAAGGTAGATTGCGTTCTTTTTCATCTTCTCACTCACGGCAATTATTGCCTAGTTTTGTTTCAGCATTCTGTCTTTGCTCCCCCCACCTCAGTTTTTGCTCACACTGACGGTGTCTCTCACAGGGGATGGAATGCAGGAATGTCATTATTTATCTTTCCTGTGCACATGGCAGTGCCATACCACGCAGCAAGCTTATCTCTTTGCCTATAACTCATAAACTGTGGCGGCTTCAATGAAAGGCACTCGTTTCAGACAGTTCATCCAGATTAACTGTTTCCTAGCTTCCTCCAACAGTTTTTTTTTTTTTTTTTCGCGCACCTCGCCCAAGACAGTGCAAGTTATCTTCAAGGCACAAGCTCTGCACAGCAAGACTCTTATTTTCAAAAGAGGCACTTTTTCTTGTCATCAGATTCTACTCCATGTAATTTTGCCAAAATGTCTAAGCGTCTTTTAGCCTGTTTTGAACTGATCAATGTTCCATGTAAAGGCATACATTTTTCTTTTTCCTCATAACCTTGTAGTTTGGCTTCACAAACTCACTCCAATGCAATGTGCGATCTTTCAAAAGAACCCGCAACCCACTAAATCTTTGTGCTGTCTTATCACACACAGATTTTTCATTCTGTTGTACCATTGCCAAATTAAAACCAATTATTTCAGTGCATTTAAAACATGTCATGTGTAGTGCTGCTCCCTGCACGTTTTTCCTACAAGAGCAACCCACACTCTATATTGCTTGTGGCCTGTTAATGTGTCAACAACATTTTTCACCATGTACAGCAGTTAACAGGTCACTATTTCCAAAACATACATCACTTATAACGCAACAGTACAAATCCATGGCGTAGCGTGGGAACAGTCAAAAATACTCCAGGGGCAATTTAGGGGCAATTTAGGAAAATATAAATTGTCTTTTTCCCCCAAACCATTGCAAACTGATTCTGCAATTTCAAATCAATACACAAAAATCGAAAATCCAAATACCATTCACTCACTTTCTTTTTTAAGTGAGTCTCTCACCAATTGTAAGCATAGCACAGCTAAAATGCAATGTAGCCATTTTAGTGTGTTTCCTTTAAACAGAATGCACCACCAGCACATAGAATTTACAGTTGCCAAAAAAAAAAATAATAACCCTTTAGGCTCTCAACACAGATGTTACTCTTTCTCCTAAACACGGCTCATTCCCACGTTATCTTCAGGAATGTCAACACTTCAAAAGCATACATTTAAAAGCGAACCTTCGCCTCCTTACATTACAGCCCCCCACTCGCTAGCACACTGGGGCTGAATCAATGGTTGAATTACTATTCAAAATTTGCATGTCAAATCCTCGCAACTATTTTTCTGCCCTCATGACAGAATAGAGTTGAGAAGCCCGTCTCACTTTGCATTTCAAATTACAACTTTAAACTGGGGAAACCGCATGATAAAATTCTTTCCTAATTGAACATAAATCTTTCTTGACCATTCATCGGAGCGCTTTAAACAAAGCCATTTCCCGCTTGTTTATCGCCTTGTGCTCCCTGGCTTCATTCCCAAGCAATAAGTCAGCCACGACTGATTTACTGAAGGGGAAATTCTTAACCACACAAGCTATTGGCCACGGCAAGCCGACACAACGTTGCTGTCTTTTGTGTCTCAGAGCTGCAGTGAGACCACCAAGGAAATGCGACAGCCTGCTCATCACTCTGCACTGTGTTCTCTCACACAATTTGTCATTTCACAGCAAGGCACTGCTCTGCACAAATCCCCTAGCTGCCACCAAATGTCTTGATATTGGGAAAATCTTCCTCGGGGACCAGCCCTTAGAGCAAAAATTACCCAATTCAGCCCAAAATACAGGTTCTATTGTGCCGAGCAGTGAACTCATGCTAGTGACAAATGACACCTTCAAAAAGTTTTAGTATTTATTCTAAACAGTGAATTTCAGCAACATTTTGGGATTCAAGTTAGAGAAGATTACAAAGCACAAAACTTAGAGAAATGCAAAATATATAGAAACATAGAACTTAGAGATACATAGAGAAACATAGAGAAACACAGTCTTACGCCCCTTCAATCAGCACTCGGAGACCCTGGCCCTCATAAGCTAGCTGTAACAAGCCCCGCTCAGAGGACAGCGCTGCAGGGTGCCGACAGAGCAACATGTTCCGGACACTTGATCTTGCTCGAACCAAGTCCACAGATCGATCTCCCACCTGAGTCATGTGGGCATGCATTTTTATAATCTCGTGCTGTCAGTCCATGACGCACAGTTCTAGAAGCTTCCCTGTGCAAAATATAGGCTTGCTCATGGAAAAACCCAACTCTGTGAATTTCCACTGTGCTCTTTTCCTGTGCCCCTCCCTACTTGGAGCCCATCTGCGCGAAAGCTCAGGAATGTCTTATCAGTGCCTTCCCAGAGAAAAGAAGATTAGTTTATAAAACCATGCAGGGCTACAGTTAGAAAGCCGAGATGAATTAAGCCTATGTGAGCAAGCTCTAGAAGGCATGCACACATAGCTTAGTGTTCATAGTGCTTAAGACTGGCTATCTAAGCGCTATATAGGTGCCATAATGTTCCAAACACTCCAATAATTTCTATTAGCTACAGAACTGGGGCCTTCGCCCTGCCTGTCTATCTACAATGCATAATGTGACCTACCACTCCTACTAGGCCTGCATATTCCTTGTAGCTCACTACTGCGTAATGGAAGTGCTACAACAGACTACTGTCAGCATTTTTGGCAAATACTTTGAATAAACTATTGGCTTTCAGTGGCTAGTGCTGTCATCTAAAGCCCTGATTGGCAAATTTGCAATTTTGTGTATCACTACAGAGCTTAAGTTTGAAAAAGTGCACAAACTCTTTACACATCTAACTAGAGAGCCCTTTTACAAAATCTACATTGTCTGTGTTTCATTTAAGGGGTTGACTTTTTCTACTGTTTTCTGATTAGCTGTTGGGATTTTATATTTGTATTAAATGTCTATATTTTTGTTCAACCTTGATTGACATTCTTTTATTTTAGACCATTGCACTTATGTTGTTTGGGTTGCTACTGCTCTCACTTCACCGCCTCAGCTTGCGCTACTCAAAGAGCTGCAGGAGGTATACCTTTCGGGCCATGCCTGCTTCACCTTTATGTTTGATTCAGTAGTAGAGTGGGGCAGAATAGGCGGTTTAGCCACTGCTCATTCCTGTAACCCTGTAGAGCAATAGTCATTTTGTCACAGATGCTGCAGAAGGAACGTCATGGGCACTGCCATGATCTGTGATTTTAGTTAGTTTGTATACTGTCACTGTTCATGGAACACTGTGTTGCACATGCTCAAGCTTACTTGCTGCTGTACAGGAAATCGTAAAGTGGGACCTTGCTGTGGGATTTACAAAGTGTCTTCACACTCACTTATTCAGCCATCCTCACGTTTCCCACTGATCCCCCATCCTCACACTCATTTATCCCTGCCCACATGCTTGTTGAATAATCCATTCATCAATATCACACCTACGCATTTATTCGTCATTCATCTTCAAAATCGTTCATTCATCCTCTCAACACCATAGCCTTACCTGTAAATCTAGCCTTACAATCATTCATGCCCCCATGTTCCCTCTCTCTCATTAATTCCTCAATGCTCACATTCATATGCATTCACCATCCACCCCTGCACACTCTCTCCACTCTGCTTTCTCATGGAGATATCCCCCATCAGCCAAAGTGTGACTGTGTGCATGAACTCAGAAAAGGTTTTCATCATACAACGGCTAAAACTATTGGCTTTGTCATTGCGTGTTACTCTTGAATTGAGCCCTTTCCCCACAAAAGGCAGAATGATGCAACAGATTTGCTCTGCTTCAGACATTGCACATATGCACCACGTCCATGTCCCATCATTGGACAAATTCCAGACCTCATTTCTGTCAGTGTCTGAGAACGCTGCTTACAGTGACAGATTTACAGACTAACTGCCCACTGCCCGGACGACCACAGCATGCTCGCCCCTCTGTGGTCAATCTGGGCTGAGCATAGAAGCCAAAGGAATCTCAAATGACCCTTGGAATATTCATGTTCCAGAGTGGAAGCAGGGTGTTTAGACATTGCTGTCGTAATCAATAGAGAAGTGTTTGTTTCTGTGCCTGCCCAACTAAGGTTGTACACTAAGAACACCCCTGAACGCTCCTTAAACTGTTAGAACATGTTAATCGTAACCCCTACACCATTTACCACTGCCACACAAGCTTTTGACATACTCCTTGAGTAATACAAAAGGCCTAGATTTAAGGAGGCTGTTCTTTTTAGATCTGAAGCATTGCTTTGTTTTTGTGATGTAAGAATCCAGTAAGCTGTCACATCTCCAAACCAATGAAAAATAAGCGTGCCTAGCCCTACAGATGAGGGGTGTATTAGCCACCTTAACTCCCTAAAAATAGGCAAATACTACCAAAAAATAAAAAACACGAGGAGTAAAAATACTCCCAACAAAAAGTAGGAAAGATATACTCAGGAGCCTATCCCTCTGCTTCCCCCCCCCCTCCTGCACAGTTTCCTGGATAGGTTTGGACATGTAGCTCACAATGCCACAGGAAGAGACTTCTCTTATTACTGACTGATCTAAAGAGGTGTATATTTCAAAGTGTGTGAATGACGAGGTGCAAAGAATTATTTATTACAAAGACATTTCTGTTTTAGATTTAAAACATTTTTAATCGCTTCTAAAATACTCGCATTGGGAATAGGACTTACTTTATTACTCTCTAAAAAAACTTTGAATCCCAAATTTCTAAGATACAGAGTAAAATACTCCCACTTCAAAAACGTATCTTGAGCACTGAGCGTGCCCTTCAAATTGCGTTATTCAGTCGGAAAATGTCTTCAAGTGTTTTTAAACACTTAAAGACAACATACACGTTTTGCAGGGTTTTCCCTGTTGCTGAAGTGTGATGCAGCAATTCACAATGCAATTAAATGCTAGAACCCATCCGTATTTCTTAGAAACTGGCTTTACCCGGCATATCATATGTCTGTCTGTCTCTCTCTCTCTCTCACACTCTCTCTCAATATATTTATTTTTCTTTCTCTCTCCTCGCTGTGCTCTCTTTCTCTCTGTCTCACTACGTAGGAAAAAATGCAACTATCTTGAGGGAGGAGAGGGGGACTATATGTCTTTGACAAAACAATGTGAGGAGAGCATCAGCATCAAAGGCATCCCACATTGTTGAATCAGTCTGGCATTTGGAGACCTATTCTATCTGATCACTGCAGAGCAATGGACTGGCTTCATGTCACCTTGCACAAAAGCATAAGCCTAAGGGTTTTGGTAAAAATATAAGCCTAGGGTTTTGGTAAAAAAGAAAACATAAATAGGAAGCCCAAAAGAAATTCATTGCCTTTCTTATTTTACTTGTGATAACTACTGTTTCAAAGGATAGGGGGATACTTTTTATCCTGCCTAACTTTTATTTTGTGGAATGAGCATACCGCACCTTATGGGGAGTGCTGACGGGGCAGGGTGTATCCCTTTTTCCACTTCTCCTGTAACGTTCTAGTTACAGCGACAAGTTTATCTGAGTGGGTGGTGGCAGTGGATATTTTCTACCAATGTTTCAGGATGTTTACATGCAGGCTGCTCTTACAGCTGCAGTAAAGGACATATGGTTCACCATTGACCTAAGGTGGTACCTGTCTTCTTTTTTCACCAACTCTTGATGACTTGTCCGTTCTTGAACCTTCTTCTGCCATCTTGAGTGGGGGAAATCCTCCTGACTCTTTTGTCCTTGCCAGACTCCCATTGGGAAGCCCACCCAAGGGCGCCAGTGTGTCTGAGAGGACAGAAAGCTGTGAGTACAACAAAATTCCATGGGTTTTTGTCCTCCAATATGTCTGCTTGAATCCAGTTCTGACTGGGAGGCCGGCTGTCCCCTTGGGATAGTCACCACCCAAAGTTTGAATGTGGCCTGAATGCTGATTGGCTGGGTTCCTGCATAAAGCCGAGGGTCTGGAGCAGAATGAGAGAGTCAACCCCTGGAGAAAAGAATCCAAGAATCCGAGAAGAAGAAGAAGGATGTCTGCAACCACCTCCAGTGACTGCCAGTGACTTCTGAGTTACCACTGCTCCTCCAACCTCCTCTTCTGATTGACAGGGAATATCCAGACCGGATCTCGATAGAAGCTGCATTTTGAGCCATCCCTTGAAGATCTGTGACCGTTCTGGGCTGCAATTTCCTAATACCCTGGGACCTGGATCAATGTGCTGTGCCTTGTCTCCTGAAGTGCGGTTTCAGCTGAAACTTCATGGGCATTCTGACGGGTCTACAGTGACTCGTTCCCCCTCTAAGAGGTCTGCCCTTCCAAGTAGAGGGCCAAGAAACATAGGAAAGTCTGCTGTGTGACAACCATTGCTGAACAGAAGCCTGTGTAAGTCTCAAAGAGCCAGTCTCAGGAAGATCATCTGCTGGGTATCCCAAAGCAAGAAGCTGACCATCTGCTTCCACCAAAAAAGTTCCTTCTTTAGTCTCCAGGCCAAGAGTCCGAACAGGAGCTGCTGTAGCCTCACCTGGGGACCTGCCAGTGACACTGTCTTCTTTCTTCAAGAAAAGGTACTTTCCCAATCTAAGGAATTTACCTGGGTGCTTGCTTAATTGAATCAGACTCATCCTGGGATGTCTGGGACACATTGGGTTGGACAATCCAACTGTGTTCTCCAAGGCATGTGGACACTCGAAGCAGACGAATCATCAAGCAATTGGCCATAACAGGATTTATACGAAGAATCGACACAGGCATTCATTTGCTAATTATGAATCTTTTGAAACATGAAGCAGCCAATTCAAGAACACAAATATACATTGCATACGTGGATTTATGCCTTGACAAAATCAACCGACATCTTCTCTGGAAAAAACTGGAGGCTGTCCTTTTGACATACTGGAACCCATAAAATTCAGGTGAGAATGTCTTCAGATGGGATAGTCTCCAATGAAATAAGTACATGGCACGGACTAAAGCAAGGCTGTCCTCTTGCTGCTGCTTTATTCAATCTGTTTACCTCTGATTGCGAAGAAAGTATTTATGCTCCTACCATCAATCCTCCGAAATTGAATAACAATCCTGTCCCATGTTTAATATATGCTGATGATATTATACTTCTAGCAAAAATGCCTCGAGGTTTGCAAATTGCTCTCAACAAAACCCTAGAATACATGGAACACAATGAGTTGTCAATAAACACAAAAAACTAAATTTATGACACTAACTCTGAAACTACAAAAGAAACAGAAACTTCCAGCATTTTATCTTCAGAAGCAAACATTGGAACAAGTATCAATGTACACATATTTAGGCATTTGGATCAATCAGTCTATGACCGAAATTCCTTGGACAATCCACCTAAAAATCCAAAGCTAAAGCACTGGGCAGACAGGGCCTCATGATTCATAGAAAATTTGGGAAATGTTCAATCAAGCCTGTTTTAACCTTCTATAAGCAAAAAGCAACTGCCATCATATGGAGGAGAATCTATGATCAACATGGACCAAACAATATGGACACAATTGGAGGCAATCTTTTGGCAGAAAACTCTTTCGCTTCCGCAATCCACACCTATGCCTCGAATACGCTATGAACTCGGCTTGCAGTCCCTACACTCAATGGTTACATGGAAACCCCTTGATACATATAGAAAATTGGAAAATGAAGACAATATTTCAACACTCAACATTTTCAGAGCATCATGCATAGTGTCTAACAACACAGCACTGACAAAATGGAGAGAAGCAGTCGAGAACATATGCTCAGAAAAGGGTGTCCCTCTTGAAATGTTGATTAAAAGGCCCCAACATACCAAAAAGCTGCTATCGAGACTAGACTGCATCGAACCCCAAAATAAAAAGAACAAATATGAGCTAAACCTTAGGTGTGATGGAGAATCTAGAGCAATGAAACAACTACCACACTATCTAAACTTATTTCCTGATCGCCACATTAGAGATATGTTTCTGAGATTCAGGTGAACCTCTTTCCAACTCGACAAATTTTGGGAAAATGGAAACAGTTCCCTCACAGTACTATGGATTGTAGATTCTGCAAAACCAGTGATGTAACAGAAACAATTTGGCATGTAATAATGGCATGTGAAGCGTTAAACCAGAAAAGACTAATGTTTAGCAAAAGATATGCCACTGCACCCCACGAATTGGAAACTGATGAACCTTGGAGTGACATTTTAATGGGAAATAACAGAAAAATGGTGACTGCAATTGTCCATTTTTGGACAGACATAACTTCTGAAAATACTGCACTTAATGACTAATGGAATTAATGAATCATTTATGTCAACAAATATTTTATTTTAAACATGTATGATATTGTATAAGTGTAAAGGTTTAGGAAATAAAGCAGAAACATTTTACTAACAAAAAAACAAAAAAATAAGGACACTGGCCCTTTGGTCTACAATCCTTCAGGGGGTCGACCGGACCTACCTGAACCATCTTTTAACTAAACATTTTACTACTTGCAACGTTGAAGGTCACTGCTAATTTGGCAACTTAGCATCTGCCTTCCTTTGTTTAGCCACCCACAGGCCCTGGTCACCTAGTTTCCCAACTGACTTTGAGACTCTCATTCCCAGTGTGAAGGGTCAGAAATTAGAGGTGGACACAAGGTTGTCATGTTTTCACAAAAGATATTTATTAAGAGAAAATGGGTTGGAAAATTGTCTCTCTGTCCCTATGCTAAAGAGGAGTTTCCCTGCATATAAACCAAAAACTAAGGATATGTCTGTATCAGGATGTCTACAACTGAAAAAACTGTCCTTGTGTCCAAAACGTCCTACCCAGACCCTCACACTATAAACAAATAACAATGTGCAAGGAAAATACCTTCAATTGGCCAAAAAGTGTTCACAACTGAAATAAGTATAATTCCAACAGAGATGTTCTCCAAGGAGGGAGTCTTTGGTTCTGGGGGGCGGGGGGAGGGGTTTAGGGATCCCTGCAAGAAGAAAAGTCACTTGTGTAAACAGTTCCAAGGTATCTTGCTCGGACTCAAGTCTTTAACAGTTTTTCTTTAACTTTCTCCATGGTCTGGATAACAATATCTTTCTTTAACATCAAACTTTCCTGGGTAATAAACACCAATCTTTCCTGTACTATTTCTTGGGCCTTGGAATTTGCCTGGTTTACTCTCCTACCAGGTTCCTTTATGCAATGCCAGCTGCCTTGGTGTACTCTCCTGCCAGGACTCTGTCTGCAATGCTAACTGCCTTGTGTACTCGCCTGTCCGGTCTTCACTTATGAGTTTCACTTTCCTGGTGCACCCCCCTGCCAGGACCTCAATATTTATATCAATTGCTTGCTGTATTGTTTGTCAGGATTTCTCATATATATTTCATTCACCTGATGTCTCTGGTTTACCCAGACTTCTCTCTCATGCGCTTCTCCGTTTCATCAATATTGTCGATATGGCCCTCGGCTTGATATATATATATATATATGTATACTTGTGGTAAGGTTTCTTTAAGTTTGACCCCACATTTACATTTCAGATATTCACAGTTCATTGGGGTTTGCCTTTCAGCCTTCTGGTATTCATGTAAGCCTTTTGTCGTATTCATAAAGTTACAATGTTCATATAGCTATGGGTAGCTTCTGATAGACTCACAGGTCGGGTTTGCACTTCTGTGGCGTGCTGTTGTCACCCGCTTTCCAATCTGGAGGTTGTGAATGTTCTTCTGGCCTCCCTCGCAGCTCTGAAACTGTACTTCTGCTTCCATTTGGGTCCGAAATGGAGTACGCCAGCCTCTCCAGTCGCCGAGCGCCGAGGACCTTCCTCGTGGCCCCCAGTGTCTCCATGGCACTGCAGTCTCTGCTTTGGCATCTCTCCCTTGGTAGCCTCCTCTGCTCTGCCACACTGGTACGTACTGTTTGTGAGCTCTTGAACGGGAGTCAACATCTTCTCCTTCCCTGCCTCCCTGAACAGTGCACTTGTTAAGTTTAAATGTCCTGCGCACAGGGGCTTTAGAAAAACAACTAGATAACCCAACATCGATTGCCCCAAAACGGTCTGCTAAAGGAGGTTTTCAGATATTCACTCTCTTGTTATTAACATCAACAAAACAAAGGTAATGGTGTTCCATCCTACTGGCGGAAAAAGACCATTGGTCCGTGGCATCTTGATGGAAATTGCCTCGAGGTAGTCAAGGAATATAAATACCTGGGAATATTTTTTGATGACAGATTAAGTGGCATTCGCCACTTGGACTATGTCAAGTTAAAGAGCTCAGAGGTAGTTGGGAGTCTTGAGAAACTAGCCTGCACAGGAGGTGGATACTCTTGGAATTTCGGTGCAATTATACCTGGCCAAGATCCTCCCAGTTATTATGTACAGGGCTGAATTTTGTTCCTTGGTAACCTTACAGGGGTGGTCAAATTGGAATCTACACTACTTAAGATATTATTTCACCTCTGTGAGAAACCTAGGGGTATTCTCCAATATGGACTCCGAGAATCCTCTATTTGGGTGGCCAGGGCAAGGCCATCGCCTTTGGATCCAGATCCTGTGGTAGAACAGTGCGGGAGGATCACCCGGGTAGGGGAGTCTGGGGTCATTCTCATGGGAACACCCAAGGCGAGACACGGTATCCCCCTCTCACCCATTAGCCACAACCACACAACCCCTCTGTCTTTTTGGGGTATTTTTCAACACATAACATCTGCCCTCCCGCCCCTCATTTTCGCATAATACTGGGAAGAAGAGGCGATTTGGAGGGGTGAAGATTACCAGTGAAAAACCCACTAAAACACAGAAGACAGGCTACAACACTCTGACAGCAGGCTGGCCCCTTAATGAAGTTAGGCAGGGTCAGGCGGGGTCAGGCAGACCCAACCCTTATCACACACCTGCTACCTATTAACATCACGCAGGTGCATAAAAGGAAGCTGCTGGTGTGGAAAGGTGAGTTGCTCCTGGGAGCAGAGGAGGGAGGCTGCAAGGTTGAGTCCAGAAGAGGATCCCTACCACAGACCCAAGCACCCCAAAGAGCGAGGAGGGAGCAGAGGAAGCAGTGGAGAGTGCCCAGAGGAGGAGGAAGGGCAAGGTGCTGAGCAAGTACCTGTGTGGGGCTAGAGCCCAGCTAAGGAGCCTTACCTCCCTAGGGCTCAAGAAGGCAGACTGCAGCCTGCTGGTCGTTTTTACTGCAAAGCTTGCTTCCATGGGCATGTGAAAGGAAGTCCAGATGCAGGAGGGGCAGGTGGTGAGACCCTGACCTCCTACCAGAACTCTATCCCCCCCGGGTGCTACCCACCAGCACCACGCTACCCAAATAAGTCTCACGGTGGATGAAGAGAGGAAACGGTAAGCGTGTGGGTGACTGGAACGGGGGAACAAAGCAAAAGCGGTACTCGAGTGTGAGCATGGGAAATACTGAGGAAATATAAAGCAACTACAAGTCCCAAGATGCATTGGGGTAAATGTGAAACCCAGTAAAGCTTGAGCCCGGCTGAGGGAAGCGTACAAAAGGAATTATGACAACGGAATAATGGTCTGAGTTGGCAAGCTGGGGTTCCCGTAAAAGTCCTCGCCCACTGTAAAGTTTCTGACCCAACAAACAGCGGAAGGCCAAGCGGCTCAAGCCCGTCAGAGGGTAGCTAAGGTGTAAGAGCTACGGAGAAAGGTTTGAGCCCAACAGAGCGGAACATTATGTATTAATATAACTGTGTGAAGTCTGGCTGGGGGCTTTATGGAAAGCCTGACTGGGGGCTGAGACCCGAACTTAGGTAAAGAGAAGAACCTAAGGGGTCGAAATTGACTGCCTTGTGAACTGTGGCAAGTGTGAACCCAACGGAGAGATGCCGAAAGAAAGTTAATGCAAGGGAACCCTGCTTTCTGATGAGATGAGCAAATCATGAACTGTGTTAGAATGGCTATGTGAACCCGACGGAGCGATGCCAAGGGAAAAGCTAAGAAAAGTAAATCATGTATTGTGATAAAGCAAAGTGAACTGTGATATTGGCAAAAGTGAACTCGGCTGAGGGATGCCTGCGAATTATGGTGAACAGTGATACACCTGTGAACATTGTCATGACAAGCGTGAACACGACTGAGGCATGTCCACAGTGAGTACTTGTTATAAAAAGACATTGAGACTCTTGAATGTTACGTTTGAATGAAAGGCTGTAGTGAACCCGACTGAGGGAAGCCAACGTTTCACGTAGGATCGGAGCTCAGTTGAGGGGGTCCGAAAGTGAAGAGAAATCACCCGTTGTTAAGATTACTGAAAGGAACTTTTGTTTTTGTTGTTTATGGCACATGAGGTCCTTTGAGGCAAGAGACTTTGTGTGAAAGAGAATTGGCCACAGAAGGCCCTAATATTTTGGAAACAAACTGTAAGCTTGTGCTGGAGAAGCCTAGGAGTGTGCTGTGCTCAAGAGTCCTGCCTTGTCCCATGCTAAAAATGTGGGGAAGGTAGACTCCAGCTATACCATCCTGACTTATCATTTTTGAGAACACTTCTTTCTTTTCTTGTGAACATTATTCCACACTCTTTTGTAACGTAGCGGTAAGATTTGGCAATAGTTTCTTTTTTAGTATAGACCCTTTTTATTTGACTAGACTCCACGAGGACTGTATTATTATTATTTGATGGTTGCAGCTTGCTCCAATTGTAGATTTAGGGTTAGATAGGTGTTTTTCAGACCCTGATAACGTTCAATAAACACCCTTGAACTGTGATCACTTGTGTCTGTCTTACTATTGCCACCATGAGTTTCTTACACCTCCCGATACAGACTCCAGTAGAGGCAATTGTTCTTGAACTCTTACTTGGCTAAGTTCCAGGTGGCCTGCTTACCTTCCTACTGGAAACTAACAAATGCTCAGGCCAGCACCCTGAATGTTCTTATCTTTGATGCCGTACGTGTCAAGGCAGCATTCATGCAGGATTGTGTTCTATCTTACATTACTGCTGCTGCCGCCAGATGGTTGGCTTTAGCCCATGGTGTTCTATTGAGTTGGTCCCTCCCATGCTTTAAAGTCACTGTGCGAGGCATGTTTTCACAGGTTATTGTGAGCAGGCTATTGTGGATCTTGCCACCAAGGCAAACAGTGGGCTGTTTGTTGAGTATATTCTTATTCGGGAGCATCCCCCCAACTACATTGAACAGTTTGTGGGTAATTCCCTGGTTTGGGATTACCTCAAACTTAAAACGAATTCAGCAAAGACCCTAGAAATGATGGGTGCCTGGAACAACATCCTTAGGTCTCTTCCCTTCTGCCTACTGTGTGGTGATAACTGATTGGAGACAGTCAAACATCTGTTAACCAGTTGCGAATCCTTGAGTGATTTGAGAACACGGGCCTCCATTGCAGCCGGGTTGCCTACAGCTAATCCTGAGGAGGCTGTATGGATGGAGGTGTGGGCAGGATTGGGATTTTATTGTGTTGAAAAGCTGTTGTTTTTATTGCTGTATAACACGTTAAAAAGAAAAAAGAAAAACAACTAGACCGCATGGGAGGAGGTCAATGCCGGGAAATCTGTGATGACTCAGCTGGAGTCATCACACCAGATAGGGCTGGACTTTAAAAAGTATAGGCTGCTTAAAGGTTCCTTACTAGTATCCTTGTTGCATTACCTGAATGTTGGTTAAATAATTGATCTGCTACTAATACTATTTACCTGTATTAATCTGACGTTTTCTATTGCCTTGAATAATGCTTAACTGTCTTACTGTATAAATGTGAATAAGTTGACTTACCTGTGATTCGAATATTGTGTTAGTGATTGGAATTTTTGGGGCTGGGAAATGTCTTACACCTAGACGGATTTTGGGGGTAATAAAGATGTTGCAGGTATCTATATTTGGGGGTAGGAAATGCGTCACACTTAGATGGATATTGGGGCTGGGGAATGTACTGCATTTGAATGGAATTTTGGAGGTTGGGACATATGTTACACCTAGCTGCATTTTAGGGTTAAAAACATGTTGCACCTAGCTGTTTTGGGGGGTTCGTGATGAGGAACACTTAGATGGATTTTGGGGGTTGGAACTGTGCTGCATTTCAATGGAATTTTGGAGGTTGGGAAATGTGTTAGACCTAGATGGAATTTGGGGGTAAAAATATTTTGCACTTACCTTTATTTTGGGTGTAGGAAATGTTTCTACACTTAGATGAAAGCAATTGGTTTGACGGGAAGGAGGATAAATAAATAAATAGTTGCATTTGATTCATATGGAGCTTGGCAATGTGTCATGGACTATTGCATATGAGGCGAGCCCTTGGACACTTTAGGTGGGAATTGTATCGCACTAGAAGGACCTGGGGATGTACTGTGTATGACTCTAAGATGCACAAAGAGGGTGGGTATTGTATTGCACTTAGATAGCATGTAAAACTAAGTACTGTTCTTGGCACCTAGTTAGAATCCAGGGGGTAAACAACCTTGAATTATGGCTAACACGCTTATTCCTGTCACACTCTGCACCTTCGGAATTAAGCCAAAGGCACGTCCTCACTCCCACACACATCTGCTTTCACATACAATTCAAACACTTTTGCACAACACCCTTACCATAAGAATGCAGCTACCTTTCACAACAAATAATTCTACACACATAACTGTTTATGCTCTTGCACACAGCCTCCAGCCTAGCTCATAGTCTACCTCGGTCCACCCATCCACATGCCATTCAGACATGGGTGACTAGAAGGGTCTTGGCCACCCTCTCATAACTTTAATGGCCGAAATACACACACGCATAATAGCACCTCCCAACGCCCCTTACTTTTGGACTTTGGTTCCTCTGAGGGCGTTAAACCAACAGTGCGTTGGGACCATAATTATGGTGAGAGGTACCCTATAATGATGAAAATGAATGAATTAATGACCTAGGCCTAGGTAAGTCACTGTGCCCTGTACTACCTGGCACTTTGTGGCCTTGATAGTGAGACCTGCATTCTTCAGCGCCTGAAGCACTTGCTTCAGGTGGGATAAATGATCTTCCCAGGAGTGGCTGAACACAGCAATGTCGACTAAATAGGAGACAATGACATTTTCCTGTCCAGACAAGGGGCCTCATCGCGAGTTGGGTGGTAGCCCTTAAATGCGGTGGTAATGCAGGTCCCGCCTCATTTAAGGGTCTGCCCAATCATGAGTATGACATATTTACCCACAGCTCACAGCTAGGGGTAAACACACCAGAAAATGCTGATTTTTGGTGCAATTACCATTCCGTAATACCGCAGGTGGTAACTGTGCCAAAATGTCCCCATTAGGTCTGGGAATGGGTAATAATGTTTACCGTGAAACTCGTTATCTGGCAGTAATACCGCCAGACGGGTGGGCGGTAATGCAAATAAAGTTGGACGGTATACCAGTTGGGATACCCCCCCCAACTCATGATGAGGCCCAAAACATGGTTAACTATCCTCTGAAAAGTGGCAGTGGCATTCTTCAATCGAAAGGGCATCACAGTGAACTGATAATGTCCCTCTGAGGTTGAGAATGCTGACCTCTCTCTCGCTCTGTCTGTCAAGCCAACCTGCCAGTACCCTGCCATGAGGTCAAAGGTACTCATGTACTTGGCAGTGCCGAGCTTGCCAATGAACTCATCTGCCCAAGGAATGGGATGAGCATCTGTCTTCATGACAGAATTTAGCCCACACAAAAGCAGACTTCAGTTTTTCCACGACTGGTCTTTTTAGAGACCAGTACAACTGTGCTAGCCCAGGGTCTGTGGGATGGCACCATCACTCCTAGGGACAGCATCTTGGAAACTTCCTCGTTGATGGAGTCCCTGACCTTATCGAAAATCCAGTGAATTCTGCTCTTCACCGGCTTACTATCTTTAGTGTCCACATCATGGGTGCACCAATCTGCGTGACCTGGAGTCCGCGAAAACAGGCCAGCAAACTGTCGCAGTAAACAGCGACAGTCTGACAGTTGCTTTTCTGACAGGTCCATTGCAAGGTCAAAAGGTAAAGGGGTGAAAACATGTCATACTAAGTCCCACCCATCTTCCTGTTTGTTGATGATAAAAGTGTCTCTCTTATTAATGGATCTCTGTGTGGTTCCTGATCAAAGCGGCAGGTCTCCCTTGAACCTGCGCAGAGACCAGACTCTCTGGCTCCTGCAAACCACATTCTCTTAACTGGTGAATGGGTTACCCCTACATGGGAGGTTTATTGTGAACATGCAATCCCAGACATGACAATTCACTGTCAATGACACTAAGGGCGGGAGCTAGCTTCAGCTTGACACAGTTGCATATGAAAGGTTGTTGGAGTTTCTTGTCTCCTGTGTTAACCTATGAAGTTAGGCCCCATGTGGGCCTGTTTGAAGTACACTCTACTGGTGTGATAATCGCTGGCACCAGCTGCAGGGCCCAACAAAAGAGCAGGGTGGATCCATGGAGACTTTGTTAATTAATCAGGCAGGCCACGGCAGGGGGAAGGTTGCCCCTCCCCTTTTCTGGAGATGACATGCTGCACTCCTGGCTGTCATATCCCAACTAAATATGACAGGGCAGACTGTGCCTGTAGGCTGTGCCCACCCACAGTACACAGGTCTATGCATTTGTTGTGGTGTGAGCATATAAAAATGTGTGTGGACAAGCCCCACACATTTTCCAGAGGTTGGTCTACAATCATTCCATTTATTTGAAAAAGGCCCAGGCAAGCACACACCCACAGTGGGGATGGTTGAATTCCTCAAAACGTCCTACCTCTGTTCTCATATAGGTATAAAAATACATGTGTTCCTCATCCAGGTGGCACTATGTTTGCTGCCAATAGACAACATACTCAATACTGTACACCACTTCCTTGCTGCATCAGAAACATTTGAATCTGTGTACTATTAAGTGTAGTAAGACTACCAATGTTGTTCTCAGATTTGATAGGTGATACCAGGGAAACATGGATGCAAAGATGCACCCTTTTCTCCCCCCTGCTGGAGGCCAACAGAAGGAGTGGTGGACCATCAGATATTGATGACATCTGTGAACACTGTGCTCTGATATCACTCGTTTCCTATCGGACTCCAGGTGAAGCAGAAGAAGCAGTTTAAGTTTTGCCTCAGGGGGCAGGGAGATGTCCCCAATATGGGCATCAAGCTTTCTGACCCGATGGCGAGGATAGGTCGTGATAAATTGTAATCGCTAGCACCCAACACATCGATTGTATTCTCTATTTATCACTTTTCGGAGCATATTGTGATGAGCTATGTACTAAATAATACTTAAGTCCAGGGATGTTGCTAGGTCTGGAAAAGATCAGGCTAAGCTACTGTCCGGACTGGCGGGACTCAGGGCTAGCTATAGCCTTTTGGTTGTAGCACCTGAGCTTTGTCAAGGGTGTTGACCCATGCTGAATCAATAGACTGGGTAGATGTGGGGATGAGCTGTCACCGCCCATCATTCCATCCCAGAGTCCAGGAGAATCGCGCAGTTGTGCGCATACCAAAAGCGCCAGCGGTGAAAGGTGGCGCCAAAGGAAAAATAGCAGCACCTGTCAGAGCAAAAGCGCTTTTAAATCACCTCTGTTTCTTTGAGTGCAAGCTCCAAATGTCCATTCCAAACATTGCAAGATAGCTAATACCGGAGACCTTTGTTCAAAAAATCCGTTTTACTGATGTCAAAAATTTGCTGAAATCATGGGCACAAGACCACTCTAAAGATTCAACCTTCTTGTGGGGGGGGTTCCACATAACCACTCAAATGTAAGAATGCCCATCAAAACAATAGCAAAAATCGCCTGTCAAATTCAAGACAACTCAAAAATGGATGCAATACCGGTACTTACCACTATCAGAAAGCCGGCGTTTTAAAACCACCAGACTTTTGTGTAAAACTGAACAGATGAACCCAAACCAGGCCAAGGAAAGACTTGCTAAGAGGCGGATACAATGTAAAACTATATTCTGAAATGACTTGAAGGAAGTAATTATTTAATGTATATGTAAAAATTGTAAGTTTGATTTAAACTGGGAACTAAAGTGACATTTAGCTGAATTCTGCCTGACAACTACCCCCCACAGGAGATACCTGCTCAGCCACTCTTCCCAGGCCTAGCTGCATCCTGCTGCCCCCACCAAAAGGAGATGACACCTCTCTGATTAGTTTAGGGGAGGGGCACCTGCAGGAAGTTGAACAAAGCACTGTCCTGGGCTCAGGCAAATGTTATATTGGGGGGGTCGTAAAATAGCTTCCTCTTGGGAGAAGTGGGAGTAGAAGTGCCTCTGGGAGCCACCTGAGCTGGAGGCGGGGACAGACAGAAGCTTCCCCCATGTGCTTTGGAACGTAAACCACACCCATCTGGGCCAGAACATAATTTTAAAAAAGATGGATAATTCATAGTACAGACTTGTCAGAATTATATAAGTAATATCATTATTCTTGTGATTTTTCTGTGCACTTTTTAAGAGGTGTTAGGACCCTGTGGTGTATTCTAGGGGGTTGCTAGCGGAAAATAGGGTCTCACTCCAAATGTCTGCATGTTAAAAATCTGACACTTCAACAATTAATGTCCATACTCGTTGCGCAAATTTGTGTAATTTTTGGTAAATGTCCGATATTGGTAAACCGACCAAAAGCGCAAAATGTTGTCATTTTTGAATGCAAGCCCCCAGGAAGATCAGAGGCAGACAAGCATGGGCCATAAGAAATATATAATGTGTACATGTAATTTCAACAAATTGTGTATCTGGGAAATATGTATTTGAATCAAATATAGATTTGTGGGCAAATTGACCAGGGGAGGATCCTCTGACCCATAAACAGACCTCATCATGATGACAAGCCATTTCCTTCCCCCAATCATGGGAGAGGGGAGAATTGGGCCAATGACAAGTAGAGTGGGGCAGGCTTAGCTAGGCCAAGGCACACATCCATTTTCAAAACACATAAAAAGGGCCACTGAAACCCAGGCAGGGGATTCACTTTCCACTTTCTTGCGGGACGCTTTGCCGGGAGAATCCAGACTTCAAATCCATCAACCTCCAGAGACCAGAGATCCAGAGAGACCAGAGATCCAGAGAGACCAGAAATCCAGAGAGACCAGAACTGTGCAGTGCTGTGAGCAGAACCGGTGCTTGACAGACCCAGAGAGCAGAGCTGACCCAGATAGCCGGGACTTCAGAACCACCCGCCGGAGGTCCCGTCCAACCTGACCAGACCTTGACGGCTTATTGCATAAATATAGTGTGAGTACTCACTGTGCCAAAACCAATCTCTTAGTTTAAAATAATGTAATCCAAACTATTTTAGCCTATTAGAACTGCCTCCTAGAATCGTGTCATTCTGTCATCTTTAAAACTGAGAACTGTCATCTGTCATTCTGAGCTTTAAAATTTCAAATCCGAAAAACTACTTTCACAAAATCGTCCGTATCTCCGGAACCACGAGTAAATTTGCCACGATTTGACATTTTGCACAATTTCAGCCACGTGTAAAAATCAGCAGCTTCTTGCTTTCCTTTGCTAAAATTCGTTTTAACCTGCTGATTACACATAGAGCATTGCTAAAGTGAGCCTGAACTAATATAAACTAGATATCACCCACCCTGAACCTCTAGAGGGAATCAAAAGCATTTTTAGCACATTTCTCACTTCATTGTCATCACATTCAAAGCATTTTGGTCCTGTGTTTCAAACTTCTACCTGTTTTCCTCTAAGCTTGCTGGGGGGGAACTGCATTTCGTATTGCATTTGGTTGGGATTCTTGAAGACTGTGTGCTCTCCTTCCATTTCTTACATTGCATGGGGGGGGAGTGAATTGTCAAGGAAAAGTGATTACATTGTCTTTTGTTGAAGCCCTATCAAGTTCTTTTCTGTACTGCATTTCATTCATCATTGCGTTTCCTTGAACCATATAAAGCATTCCTTCCCACCTTATTCTTCTGTTCCTATTCATAAATTACCTCTTGCTGATTACTGCTCATATTCACAAGTGTAATATCCATTATCAATTTATTGATAGAAGTGTGATATATATATATATTGTTTAAATTTTCAAATAAACCTTTTAATTTGCAAAGAAACCTATTCTTCGCTCAGTGAAGTCAGGGGGATTCGAAGAGGGGGGTGTTATACAAGGGTTGTCATCCAGAGTACTGAACTGGACATAAAAATACATCAATAAGGGTTTTCCTCAGCATCCCAGACTAGGCATTGACTTAGCTGTAGTGTTGATTGAATATCGCTTACAAAGTGGGGGCTCGGAGCCGGGATATTCTGGGTTAGATTTACCACTTGTGCAGATTAATACAGTGTGCCAACTGACCAGATACACATATCCGTTTAGATCACCACGCTGTTTTACACTGTGAAAGCACCCCTCAAAGGAACGCTCTAAGGAAAAGGTCTGTTTTGCAAAATAAAATACTAACTGTTGTAAGTCAGGAGGGAGATCAATCTCCAGCATGACGACCGTGGTAGATATGAAAATAGCGAGGGAGCACCTCTTACATAAGCTATTTGTGAGAGGTGAGTGGACTCATCAGGACCAGGCGGTCTGGTTGCAGGCAATCGCGCAACAGGTCACTGAAACAGGGTCAGATATATGGAGAGATCAGGGTCCCCTACATGTGGCCCTGAGCGAACTATATATGGCCCCTAAGGCAAAAGATGAACACAATAAGATTGCCAGGATAGCAGCATATTTTTTATCTATATATGGAAGTCATGCAGGACAAATGTGCTGAAGGCCAAGATCTGGCAAATAGCAGACAGCAGACAGTACATCACTAAAATAAAGGAGGATATAGATAGGCTGCAACAGGAAAAGGCTGACCAGGATACCAGATTTCTGACCTTGCAGAAGGAGTACCAAGAAGGTTTGGACTCCCTTCTGCAGAGCCAGAAAAAGCTGGAGCAACAACTGGACTTCAACAGGGCATGCACAGAGCAGGTAGCCACCCTGCAAATTCGATTAGACAGAGAGAAAGAGGAAAGCAATAAATTGATTCTGAAAGACCTGGATACCCAGGCAGAGTTGGATCAGGAGCGCCAGAAAGCGGGCGCCTTCCAAAGGCAAAGGGACGACATGGCGGCACAGATGCAGGCTCTTAGTCACAAAAGGGATACCTTAGGCCAGGAAGTCTACCACTTAAAAAGGAAAATGGAAGAAAATGACCTGGCCCTCTAGGAACTGGGTGACCTCCAAAAAGAACACCAGAACTTGTTAGAGCAAACCAGGAGAGGGTGGAGGATGCTCTGGCAAGAAAGGAGCAGGCCAAAAGGGACACAGCTCAGGAGGTAACCCTCTTGCAGCAAAGACTGGCCCAGTACTCCAGGACCAATCAGGAGGCACAGAGAGAGAATGAGGCTCTCTGCCAGCACAATGATAGGCTCCAGCAACAGGTAGCGATGCAGGAGAGACTGATAGAGTCTAGTAAGGCCTTAACTGAGGAACTGAAAGCGCAGGCTCTTGCATTGCAACAAGGAGCAGGTGCGGATAGAGATGAGGTTCGCTGGGAAAGAGAAACTCCTGAGCATAACCTCAGGAGCCCTAGTACCAGAGGCCTTCATCTCTCCCAGTCCCTGGACTCTGCCACCCCCATGTCCCCTCGTGCACATGAGCCCAGGGCCACGGGGATGGCAGATTACTATCCAGCTAGAACTATAGGGCTCATAGGCCAGTACCTCCCAGGAATGGATGGGCGGGCATCCGGGTATGGGCACCCAAGCACAATGCAATTTAGTGGGGAACCCCAGGAGAGTAGGCCCATTAAGGGCATCCTGAAAACCTCTGCCCAGTTAGGTCAGTGGGGGGGGTACCCATCAAATCCTGGCAGCAAGGAGGGATCTGAAAACTCCTCTGAGCATTACAGGACACAGGAGACGGGGTCCCCACATTCTGCCAGCCATTCCCAGGCTCGCAGAATCCGGGAAACCCTGGAAGATCAGACGGGCACCTCTGGGAGCAGTGCTTCTGAGTCAGAGGATGAATGGACCAGGGCTACCCAAACCAAAAAGGCCAATAAGGCAAAAAGGGCCTTGCTTAAGGACCCATTGAAACAAATAAAGGCAATAAGGAGTGTCATCACGCCTTATCATAAGAACGCCAAGTATTCTGTTTGGGAACACTTGGAGCTCTATAAGCAAATGATGGAGACTTTCCATTTGAAGGACAGCCAAAGCTGTATTCAATATGTAAAGTGGACCTTCTCCCCTGAATACTCCAGTTTCTTTGCAGGGCTAGAGGACCAAAACCATTCAAGATGGTCCGCATATAGGGCGGCCATCTTGAAACATTTTTCTGTTCATAGAAATCCTCAAGAGGCTCGCAAGGCAGCCTACAATTTGCAATGTGGGGAGGATCAGGCCCCACAAGAATTCGTACAAGAATTGAAGCGTGCCTTTGCGCAGACCACCAGAAGGGTTTGTTTGTTTGTTTGTTTGTTTTATTCACTTATAATGCGCACCAAACCCGAAGGTAGCCGGGCGCAGCAGTACAGAAAATGCGAAGCTTAGGTTGCAGGGTGGGGTCATGGGAATACATACACTGTATAAATACAAAATACAAATAATAGAATGCAAAATATCACAGGAAGGCAGCAGTTGCGGTTTACATGCCGAATAGATACAAAATATGATCAAGAGAGTCTATGTACAAGAGAGTGGGACCATAAAGATCATGATGAAATGTATGTTCTAGGGTGGGGTGAAGGATAAGTGGGCGCCAATAGGCTATTCATTGGCAGTCCTTAGCAAATTGATGTAGTTGATTCTGAATTTAGGGAAGGGCTGTGCCTCGCGTAGAGGATTAGGCAATGAGTTCCATAATTGAGCTGCTTGCACCGGGAAGCTACTACCCCCCGCCTTAGATAACCTGAATCTAGGAATGATGAGGCTGTTGGCATTTGCAGTTCTGGCAGGGCGCGAGTGATTTCTTTTTGTGAGTTTATTGCGGAGATAGCTTGGTGCTGCATTGTTCAAGGCTTTATGAACCAGGGATGCTACTTTGAGGTGGATTTTGTTTTGGGAGGATAAGCAGTTGTTTAGACGTCTGATGTTTGAAATATGTGATCTTTTGGGTACACCAAGGGCGGCTCGTAGGGCATTGTTTTGAAGAATTTGAAGTCGGTGGGTAATGGATTTGTTTGCTCCGATGTAGAGGGCATTACAATAATCAATCCTCGAAAGGATTAATGCTCTTGCTAGGATAAGGCAATTGTTATCGGAGAGAAAATGCTTGCCTGCTCTAATGAGCTTACATGTGTAGGCGGTGGCAGATGCCAAAGACTTCACCTGCTTATCAAAAGAGAGGGTGGCATCCAGATAGAAGCCAAGTGTCTTAACATCTTTGGAAACCTTGATAATGTTCCCGTCAATTTCAAATGAGGTATAGTCCTGACTGAGTTTCTTCATGTTAGAATGTGTCCCTAGGATGAGCAACTCTGTTTTGTCATCGTTCAGGCATAGACCGTGGGTTGCCATCCATGCCTGGACGATGATATACACCCTATTCACCAAGGCCAAATCCTTGTTGTAGTCCCCGGAAAGTGGGAGGAGAATCTGGGTATCATCTGCATAGTTGGTGTAGGTGATACCAAGATGGTCCAGATCATCAAAAAGGGGCTTAGTGAATATGTTGTAGAGAGTCGGGGAGACGCATGAGCCCTGAGGGACTCCACATCGGATGGGGATTGGGTCCGCCGCTGCCGAAGGGGAGAACACCCTCATGGTCCTATCACTGAGGAAGGATTCAATCCAAGATATGGCCTCCTTGGAAAAGTGTGCAGCAGAGTCTAAATGGCTGCAAAGTACTCCATGGTCTACAAGGTCGAAAGCCGCCGAGAGGTCCAGCAACAAGAGGAGAGCCATTTTACCTTTATCTCTTATTTCATCTATTTGTGCCTTTAGGTCGATCAGGGCAGTCTCTGTACCATGTTGTGGACAGAATCCTGATTGGCGCTCTCCTAAGAGTTTATGTTGTTCCAGGAAACTTTGGATTTGATTGTAGGCGATCTTATCCAAGATTTTGAGCAGGAAGGGGACTGTTGTAATGGGGCGGTAGTTTGTGGGTATAAGAGGGTCTAGCGTTTGCTTTTTAAGCAATGGTAGTACCCAGGATTGTTTTAAATTGGTGGGTACCGTGCCGGACGTGAAAGAAGAGTTGACAAGTTTGGCAATAAACGGGGAGAGATCTCTAGCTGCGTCTTTTATAAGCTGGGCAGGGCAAGAATCACCCTGGCAGTTAGACGGCTTAAGAGAGAGGATGACTTTCTCCACATCGAGAATCGATGTTTTGGAAAACATGAACCGTGTGGCTATGTCCTGGGTCTTTGGGGTAGGGTCTGTAGTGAGGTTGTTAGGCTTGGACTGATGAGTAAGGGAAGCTTTCTTTTTAGTTATTTTCGTTTGGAGTAGAGAGATTTTATTGGATAAGGCTAGCTGAATGTTGGAGCACCAGGTTTTGTCTTTGGTGCATGTATCCGGGATGGGGATGGGTGACTCTAGTTCTTTGAGGATGGAGAATAGTTCCCTCATGCTTGAATTGGCGTTGGAGATCCGCTTATTAAAGGAGTTCTGTTTGGCCAGATAGATTTCTTTTTTATATTGGGAGGAGATTTCTGTTAGTTTCATTTTATGGTCTACTGAAGGGGTGAGCCTCCATGCTGTTTCGCAGCTCCTCTTAAGTAGTCGCAAATCCTTTAGTTCCGGGGTAAACCATTTATTTAGGTGAGATTTGGGTTTACTTTTTCTGAGTTTCAAGGGTGCGATGTTGTCAAGGGTAGTTAGCATGATTTTGTTGTACTCGTTGACTAGTGTTTCTGGGTCTAGATGATCTGCTAATCCGTTAAGTGTAGGTAGAATGGCCGGGATCACTTTGTCTCTGGTGATGCTCTTTTTGTTTCTTGTTGGGCAAGGCGGGGCCATGATGGAGGCTGGTGGAGGTGGTCTGGAGGTAGATAGTTCAAATGACAGGAAGAAGTGGTCTGTCCAAGGTTGAGGGATAATAGCTTTGATGTTGGCAGTGCAATTATAGTCTACTAGCCAATCAAGGATTCTTCCCTTATTATGTGTAGGTTCAAGAGTTTTTTGCGTCATGCCCAAATTTGAGAGGGCATTGGCAATGATGGTAGCATTTTTATCTGAAGGGTCATTGAAGCCCAGATTGAAGTCCCCTAGGACAAGTAGTTGTGAAGAGGTTTTAAGGTTGTTGGAGAGTGAATTATGGAGATCCTCCTCGAAGGTCCCTAAGGGACCAGGTGGTCTGTAGATGAGGTGGATCGTCAAAGTTTGGGAGCTAGCTAGTGGAAGTTTGATAGTAAGTGATTCACATGAGTCAGTTGCTATTGTAGGTGAGGTTCTCATATCTAAGCTAGTCTTTGCGATGATGGCAATGCCACCGCCGCGCGTGTTGGTTCTATCTTGCCTGAATATCGTAAAGTCTTCTGGGATGGCTAGGGAGAGTAGGGGTCCTGCTGCGTTGTGCAGCCAGGATTCGGTGATGGCGATGAAGTCCAGATTGTTGAGCACTATCAGATCACAGATATCTGTGGCATGTGCTATCAGTGATCTTGCATTTATTAGTCCTCCTTTGAGTAGGTGGTTTGATGGATGAGGTGGTACAGTTTTGGTCTGGGTAGTGGGAGGAAGTCTCCTGTTTTTTCGGGGGACGTTGGTGTTGGGCTTCTGGGTATTGGATCTTTTATTGTTAGGAGGTAGGGTTCTAGTTAGAGGCTCATAAAGTTTCGAGAGTCTAGCTCTGAGCCTAGTGTTTCGACAGAGTAGACTACATGGGTTGCTGGGAAACTCGGATAAGGGATTCAGATCCGGGTGTTCCATACTGGTGTCAGTAGAGAGGGTGGTCATGGTGGAATTTAGAGGTCTTGTGAGCATAGTAGGGGGGCTACTGTCCTCTCTATGGTGGAAGATAATTGCAGATAGGTACAATAGCAGGCTGCAAAGTGTGATACTCATGATGTGGAGCTGGATACACCGGGCGGGGTGGGCATAGATCAGCATAGGCAATGGCTAAGTAGACTAAATTGCACAAGGCACAGTGGGCATAGATCAGCATAGGCAGTGGCTAAATTGACTAAATTGCACAAGGCACAGTGGGCATAGATCAGCATAGGCAATGGCTAAATTGACTAAATTGCACAAGGCACAGTGGGCATAGTTAGCATAGGCAATGGCTAAGTTGACTAAATTGCACAAGGCACAGTGGGCATAGTTAGCATAGGCAGTGGCTAAATTGACTAAATTGCACAAGGCACAGTGGGCATAGATCAGCATAGGCAATGGCTAAGTTGACTAAATTGCACAAGGCACAGTGGGCATAGATCAGCATAGGCAGTGGCTAAATTGACTAAATTGCACAAGGCACAGTGGGCATAGATCAGCATAGGCAATGGCTAAATTGACTAAATTGCACAAGGCACAGTGGGCATAGTTAGCATAGGCAATGGCTAAGTTGACTAAATTGCACAAGGCACAGTGGGCATAGTTAGCATAGGCAGTGGCTAAATTGACTAAATTGCACAAGGCACAGTGGGCATAGATCAGCATAGGCAATGGCTAAGTTGACTAAATTGCACAGGGCACAGTGGACATAGTTAGCATAAACTTGCAGGTTACCAAAGTCAAGATGTTAAATTGATGGTTCCCCTTTAAGAGATGTAGGGTAAAAAGCCCCTGGGCTTACCATGGTAGTATGGGTCCGTCAGGCAGCATTAGGGAGCAGGCTACGCCTCCCGTGCGCAAAACAGGGCCTTTGTATGGCCTTCGTGTGTGCCGGCGTATTCGCCTGCCGGCGGAAGCAGAGGGCTTAGTGGTGCCCAGATCGAGGCTCAGCCTCGCTTTCAGGCCGCGTCGCGCCCGGCATGGGGAAGTCAGGCGAGCGGGAAAGACCTAGTCAGGCAGGCCGCCGTGTGCAGTGCAGCGGATCTGCACTTGCTGCTGCCGGGTGGTCTGCTGGATGGGGGGGGGGCTCCTGCCCTCCACCCTCGTCGAAGGTCGTCAGGAAGTGGGGTCCTGGGGGCAGAATAGCGCCTTTATAAGGCCTTCGTGTGTGCCGGCGTATTCGCCTGCCGGCGGAAGCAGAGGGCTTAGTGGTGCCCAGATCGAGGCTCAGCCTCGCTTTCAGGCCGCGTCGCGCCCGGCATGGGGAAGTCAGGCGAGCGGGAAAGACCTAGTCAGGCAGGCCGCCGTGTGCAGTGCAGCGGATCTGCACTTGCTGCTGCCGGGTGGTCTGCTGGATGGGGGGGGGCTCCTGCCCTCCACCCTCGTCGAAGGTCGCCAGGGTGCGCACGGACAGCAGAGAATTTGTCAATACTTTTTTCCATGCCTTGCCCAAATACATCTTGACCCAGCTAGTGAGAGATTTTCACTAGAAGAGGTCACTAGACTGGGTCATTGAACAGGCTCCCCGGATCTATGAGGTGCAGAAGCCCATAGAAAATAAAAATAATGCGCAGAAAAACCCCAAAACCAACAGCACCCCTACTGCTGCCAAGGTGGCAGAGGTAAAGGTTGCCCCCGTTTTAGATTTGGAGATGGGGGGCCTAAAAACCTGCCTGCACCAAATAACTCTAACACCAGAAGGCCCTCGGGCCAGTCACAGACAGGGAGTCAAGGAGGTAGTCCCACAAAAGGGGTCCCTCGCTCCCCTGATTACGTAAATCCCTGCTATAAAGGAAACCGACCATTCCTGGGTTTTGTGTGGACTCCTCCAACCCAAGGGGGGGGGGATCCAGCCAAGCACCTGACCCAGGGAACTTAACTCCAAACGTCCCCCAGGAGGGCAGAACTTCACCAAATCCTGGGCAGAACTTTTTCCCCAGGTATCCACCCAACTTCCAGCCCCAAAATCATCCATCCTTCTTTCCCCAATTCCCTGAGCCCAGACAAACTAATCCGGGAGAGGGGAGGCCAAGGGTGGAGGGGTACCCAAATCTTCCCAATCCGGGGTATTACCAGAGAAGGGATAGCTACCCTTCCCGGGATCAGCCCAGGGGAGAAAATAGAGCCCCGTATCAGCCTGAACGGGTTTCACAACTTGAGCACCAGGTCCAAAATAGGGCACGGGATCTGGGTCACATACTGAGGGCTCAACAGAACCCTCAGATGAGCATGCCACCGCAGAATGCCCCAAACTCTGGGCCTGGTGCTCCAGAACAATGACGGGGGCAGCACCCCGATAACCCACCGGTTCCCAGGGAGGAGGCACAAGGGGAAGGGGGGTTTAAAGCCTTGGAGGAAGCTTCCTTCCCAACTTGTAAACAGCCCCTGGAAAACCAGGAACCGGAAACAAAGGACCCAAACAGACCCACTTTGTGAAGGAGGTACAGGTCTTCCAATTTGAGGGAGAGGGATCCCAAGAGGATCCTGGGGAAAGGATCTTCTCCTTCAGAGATGGGGGAACTCCTCCCAAGGAAAAATGGGTCCCAAGGGATGCCAATTCAGACTGGGGAGATGTGGAGACTGAGCTACCACCGCCCATCATCTCATCCCAGAACCAACAATACCAAAATCCCATGGGTCAAACCCATCCTGATGACTGCCTCCAAAAAGGGGGGGGCAGCCCAGAACCCAAAACCATTTCCAGTTGCCAACTTTTTCTTTCAGATTCCCCAGGCTCTCCACAGAATTCTGCCCAAATCTCTTCGCTAGCAATGTCCAAAACCAGAAAGTTAGCCCACCAGGAGGGAAGATATTATGCCCCGGTACAAGTACAGGGGCAGGGTACAATTTCGGCACTGGTGGACACTGGATCCCAAGCTACCCTTCTGTCCAAAAGGGCCTTTGATGAACTAAATGCAGGAAGGGGGGAGAATTACCGTATTCCTCTCACCTCTCTTCCTGGACAACTGCAGAACTTTGACGGGAAGGAAATTCCTGTCGAGGGGACTGCAGATTTGGACATCAAAATTGGGCGACACAAGGTGAAACACCCGGTCATAGTAGTGACTCCAGAGGGCACCCCTTGTTTACTAGGGAATGACCTCCTGAAAAGGTTGTCACCCCTAATAGATTGCGTAAACAAGGTCCTCTGGACCCAGACTAGCCGACCAATAAAATTAAAACAGAGTGTCAACCATGTTAGTTTAAACGGCACCTGCCACATGGTTGAACAAAAATCTGACCAAGTAGAATTTCACTTCCAGAACAACCAAATTCCAGACGTGACAGTAATAGCAGTAGGACAACAGACTGGTGATGGGGGGTCCTCTCTATTTCTGAAAATCAACCTTCCTTCCAGTTTAAGGTGGTATTCCACACTGGAAGGAAACACTCTGAAATTCTTTCCCAATCCACAATCAGACACTCACACTCCTACAGTCCAGAAAGATGTGAAATCAGCTCAGAGCCTGGCTGATATTAGGCAAATTGGAGAGCAGTTGTTCATCCCTGTTCAGTTAAATGATGGGAAGGACTCTGTTCTCGCTCGAGTGTGTGTGAACAACGGTAAGCGCTTCATCAGCGAAGCCATGTTCCGCCAACTCCCGTAAAGATCCAGCCATTCCCACATTTAAACTGATAGATAAATGGGAACTGGACCTGGAAGCACCCAATTCCAAACATCTCCTGCCAAGCAGGTGTATGCTCAAAATCTCCATTAGCAACAAGAGCATAGTCCATAATTGTTGGGTCGTGCGAGGCGTCACTGCCGCCTTTTACTTAGGCAGTCACATTCTCAATCGCTTCGCCATTAGTTTGGACCTAATAAACCTCAAAGCTTGGTCCCGATTAGCGGATAATCCCATGGGCTTTGATGATCAAGAAAAAGCATTTAGGTCAGCTCAATTGCTACCTTATGCAGTTGAAATTCAGCTTAAAGAGGAAGTCACCATCCCAGAAAGGACCCGACAATTCTCCCTGGAAGTGAAAGTTAGAAGAGGACAAAAATTGAAACACCCTGATGCTTATATTCATCTAAATGCTTCTCTCCAACAGCAAGGGTTGGGGGTAAACCCAACACCATTAGTCAACATAGAACATGACACCATTCCAATAGAGGTGGATAACAGCGACTTAAAGAGTATTACTCTAGCCGCAGGCGCCATTATTGGAATGGCGGTTGATGACCGACATTTCTCCATTGATTTAGGAAATTAACTGTTAGGACCAATCCCCAAGGACTGTTTTGACAGTGACAGTGAGGACAATACAACACCAGACAGGATTTTCACCCGGCATGGGGGGAACTTCCTGGTGTCCACTTCTTGCCCTTATGGTAAGGAAGATGTGACTTGTGACTTCAGGAGGGATGAGGTGATTTTCCAGGTCCATGAGGGCTGCCTTTCCCACCTGAAGCCTCCAGTCCAAATCAGCACTCTGACCAGGGACTTCTCCACCCAGCTGGAGGAGGCCGCTGAGATAGCCAAACCAGAAGTCTTTCCAGGCTTCAGGCAGATGGTGGAAGAGAGAGTCAACCTAGCTGATGCCTGTGTGACTCTGGAACAGAAGCAAAAGTTGAAACAAGTTTTCTTGGATTTCCAAGATCTCTTTGCGGTAGACTCATATGACTGTGGTCGCACCGACATCCACACAACAATGATTCCCATGGACCCTGGCATGACTCCAGTGTTTGTGAAGTAATATCGCTTGCCTCTCGCATCCATGGAGTCCCTTACTGAAATAATTAAGAACCTTGAGTCCCGGGGAATAATCCGTCCAGTACACAGCACCTTCAATAATCCGGTGCTGGGAATATTGAAGCCAAACGGCCAGTGGAGACTCTGTGCTGACCTTAGGGAGCTCAACAAACGGGTCCATACTTCCCGATGGCCTCTGCCCTACATTGACCAAGGGCTGGCCCAGATCCAGGGGTCACAGGTATTCACTGCAATAGACCTGACCAATGGATACTGGACCGTGCCTGTCAGTAGGGAGGACCAATACAAACTGGCTTTTACCTTTGGGGGCCAGCAGTACACATGGACCCGGACTCCCTTCTGATACCTCAACTCCGGCAATTAATTCAACATTTTCCTATATAAGGCCATACCCGACCTGGGTGCGAGGGGTAACCTGGCTTATGTAGATGATGTCCTCATCAAAAGTTCATTTGTGGAAGAACACATAGCAGAGATCCGTTATGTTCTGACACAGTTGAGGGCCGCCAGAGAAAAACTTTCCTTCCAGAAAGCACAGTGGTGTAGAATCCGTGTTAATTTCTTGGGGCATGAGATTACTCCTCAGGGTCTCTGTCCCCAAGAAAAGAAAGTGGAAGCACTTCAGAAACTGAAAGACCCCACAACTCTGCGGGAACTAAGGAGCCTCCTTGCACTGACTAATTACAGCGGAAAGTTCATTGAAGGCTACGCAGAGATCACTAGACCCCTGATTCATCTCTTGAAGGGGGGGTCAAGTGGGAATGGGGTCCAGAACAATCCGAGGCTGTAAGACAACTCAAGAGAAGCCTCTCACAAGCGCCTTGCCTAGCTTACCCTGTCAGAAACAAGGAGTTCTTCCTGGAGACAGGGTTCTCTAATACGTGCTTGACGGCAGTATTATACCAAAAGCATGACAAGGTCAATAAAGTAATCTCCTATGCGAGCCAAACTTTATCCTCTGTGGTGGAAAAATTCAACGATTGTGAGAAGGCACTCCTGGCAACGTTGTGGGCATTGAAGAATTACCGCCCGTTCATCCAGGGGGAACACATCATAGTGGAGACTCCACACCAGCCTCTGCAATACCTCCAAAGTAACAGAATCCGGGCCGGAAATGTGAGTAATTCCCGGATTACTTCCTGGATTCTGTCAATGCAAGGCTTTCCTGTAGAGGTCAGATATGGCCAAAACAAGAAGAGTCCCCTCGCGCAAGGTCTGGCTGACTTGCATGATTGTGCCAGAGAAAACTGCCTCGAGGACGAAAGTCTAAAAATCAAGGACAACATGGAGGCATACCTCAATTCCCCACACAAAGTCTTTGAAGAAGACAAGTGTGAGGGAATGCCCACTGTCTATGTGGATGGATGCTCTTACCACGTTGACAACAACGGGGAGAAAGAACTGGTGGCCGTCGTAGGGAATGCATGTGTGAAGGAGTTTCCAGAACCCTCCGCTGGATACAAAATTGGTCCCCGAAGTAGTCAGGTGGCAGAATTGATGGCTGTGCATCAGGCCATCCTCACTGCTGTCCAACATCAACTCCACGAACTGGTCATAATCACAGATTCGGATTATGTATGGAACGGGTTTGTGTAGCACCTGGTTAACTGGAAAACCAGAGGCATGTTATGTGCTAATAACAAACCCCTGAAACATGGAAAGCTATTCCAAAATATTGATGATCTGGTCACATCGAATGGGATGACCATCTACTGGAAAAAGATCAAGGGTCATTCCAAAGTAGAGGGACCAGACAAAACTGGAAATGACTTAGCTGATCAGCTGGCCAAAACCGGGGCCATCCAAGGGGATCTAATAGAAATAGAGTCCCTGTTGGGGGAATTCCACGTCACTGCTATCACTGGGTCCCAGACAAATGCTCACAATGATCTTTCAAATGCACAATGGAGTAAGGAGACCCCTGATGCTGATTTGATTACAGCTCAGAAGGGGGATCCAATAATTGGTAAGTTTTACCAACACATTGAGGACCCTGAGAACTTTCCCCTGACGGATAAAGGAGGACCTTAGAGTGTTGATGAAATGTCCAAAGATGTTCCGAATCCAAGACGGTTTGTTGGTAAGGAAATCCCAAGCTGGCCATGATCAGTGGGTGGTCCCTACCTCATTCCGAAGCCTGATGTTAAGTCACGCCCATGATGCGGCCACCGCCGGTCATAGGGGGTTTCACACAACACTGGAAATCTTAAGAGAGATTGCATACTGGCCACATATGGGCCAGGACCTCAACCAATACTTGAAGGGGTGTCTTGTGTGTGCACAATTTCAGCCATCATCCCTCACGCACCGTGCACCTCTCCAAAAGAGGGGGATGACACTGCCATGGTCAGATTTGCAAATCGACTTTGTAGGCCCTGTAATTCGCTCATCTAGAGGAAACAAGTACATGTTGACCGTTACATGCTTGTTTACCAAGTGGGTGGAATGTCTCCCAGCCCCAAATTGCAAGGCAGAAACAGCAGCTGCCCTGATGATTAACCACATCTTTTCCCGTTTTGGTCTACCTCAAAGGATTGAGTCAGACAGAGGTAGCCATTTCACCAGCGAGGTAATGACAAAGATGTGGGAGATACTGGGGATTAAAAGGAAGCTACATATTGCTTACTGGCCAGCTTCTTCTGGAGCAGTAGAGAGATACAACCAAACCATTATGAGCATATTAAAAAAGTTTGTGGCAGATTCTGGGCCAAGTTGGGATATCCGATTACCTCTGGTCTTAATGGCCATCAGATCTACCCCTTCATCTGCAACTAAAATGTCACCATTTGAGTTGATGACTGGACGCAAGATGGTGCTTCCCCAGCATTTGCTCTACAGAACCCAAGAGCAAACGTTGATAAACTCATGAGTATGTGGAGAATTGAAGGAAACACCCCCAACATGCTTTTGCCTATGCTCAGCGGAATCTAGAAAGATCAGCTGATAGCATGAAGACCCACTACGACCTGAAAACCACCAGGAAAGTATATGATGTGGGAGACCGGGTCTATCTGTACAATTTCCAAAGAAACCAGGCCAAACAGCGAAAATGTTTGCCTACGTGGAAGGGACCATTTGAAATTATAGACAAAATCTCCCCTGTTGCATACAAGATCGGCATCCCCAAAGGCAGTTTGGCAGAAGGGGAAGACAAGTGGGTCCATATTAATCAGCCAAAGTGTTGCCATCCTAGGCACACTCTGCAACAACTGGAGGAATCCTCTGGAATCCCAGAAGGGACCGCTCCAGATTAATTCAGTTCCAACCCTAAAATATCCCACATATAGTCTTTAAAATATTATGACGCTTGTAAGCCACTTTCTCTGAATTATATCTTGTTTTTCAAAATTGGAATGCTATGTCTATTAAAGTATAACATGTATATGTCGCCCCACTATATCAATAGTGGGGGAGAAATGTCTATGACTAGGTATTGCCGCTTTCCTTTGTCGTCCTAGGAGAAAGAAAACCTGGGGACTGGCCAAGGAGGACGCCCAGGGACCGGGAGTAAAGACCCGAGGGGCCCAGGGTACCGCCCAATATTCCCATCAGGACTGGCGAGGAGAACAGATCGATCCAACTGGGTGGAGGAAAAGATGCTGAACTGTGCCATCTACAGAATTGGAAGAAGATAATGCGGACATAACAGCACAGGGCTCAAAACCTCCTTTGCACCCGACTTCCCCTCGACTTGAATCAAAGCGTAGTCGGGTGGGGAGGTTTGTGAAGGGTTTGGACCCATGCTGAATCAATAGACTGGGTAGATGTGGGGATGAGCTGTCACCGCCCATCATTCCATCCCAGAGTCCAGGAGAACCGCACCGTTGTGCGCATACCAAAAGCGCCAGGAGTGAAAGGTGGTGCCAAAGGAAAAATAGCAGCACCTGTCAGAGCAAAAGCGCTTTTAAATCACCTCTGTTTCTTTGAGTGCAAGCTCCAAATGTCCATTCCAAACATTGCAAGATAGCTAATACCGGAGACCTTTGTTCAAAAAATATGTTTTACTGATGTCAAAAATTTGCTGAAATCATGGGCACAAGACCACTCTAAAGATTCAACCTTCTTGTGGGGGGGTTCCACATAACCACTCAAATGTAAGGATGCCCATCAAAACAATAGCAAAAATCTCCTGTCAAATTCAAGACAACTCAAAAATGGATGCAATACCGGTACTCACCACTATCAGAAAGCCAGAGTTTTAAAACCACCAGACTTTTGTGTAAAACTGAACAGATGAACCCAAACCAGGCCAAGGAAAGACTTGCTAAGAGGTGGATACAACGTAAAACTATATTCTGAAATGACTTGAAGGAAGTAATTATTTAATGTAAATGTGAAAATTGTAAGTTTGATTTAAACTGGGAACTAAAGTGACATTTAGCTGAATTCTTACCCCCGACAGGAGAAACCTGCTCAGCCACTCTTCCCAGGCCTAGCTGCATCCTGCTGCCCCCACCAAAAGGAGATGACACCTCTCTGATTAGATTAGGGGTGGGGCACCTGCAGGAGGTTGAACAAAGCACTGTCCTGGGCTCAGGCAAATGTTATATTGGGGGCGGTCGTAAAATAGCTTCCTCTTGGGAGAAGTGGGAGGAGAAGTGCCTCTGGGAGCCACCTGAGCTGGAGGCGGGGACAGACAGAAGCTTCCCCCATGTGCTTTGGAACCTAAACCACACCCATCTGGGCCAGAGCATAATTTTAAAAAAGATGGATAATTCATAGTACGGACTTGTCATAATTATATAAGTAATATCATTATTCTTGTGATTTTTCTGTGCACGTTTTAAGAGGTGTTAGGACCCTGTGGTGTATTCTGGTGGGTTCCTAGCGGAAAATAGGGTCTCACTCCAAATGTCTGCATGTTAAAAATCTGACACTTCATCAATTAATGTCCATACTCCTTGCGCACATTTGTGTAATTTTTGGTAAATGTCCGATATTGGTAAACCGACCAAAAAGCACAAAATGTTGTCATTTTTGAATGCAAGCCCCCAGGAAGATCAGAGGCGGACAAGCATGGACCATAAGGAATATGTAAGGTGTACATGTCATTTCAACAAATTGTGTATCTGTGAAATATGTATTTGAATCAAATATAGATTTGTGGGCAAATTGACCAGGGGAGGATCCTCTGACCCATAAACAGACCTCATCATGATGACAAGCCATTTCCTTCCCCCAATCATGGGAGAGGGGAGAATTGGGCCAATGACAAGTAGAGAGGGGCAGGCTTAGCTAGGTCCAGGCACACACCCATTTTCAAAACACATAAAAAGGGCCACTGAAACCCAGGTAGGGGATTCACTTTCCACTTTCTTGCGGGACGCTTTGCCAGGAGACTCCAGACTTCAAATCCATCAACCTCCAGAGACCAGAGATCCAGAGAGTCCAGCAATCCAGAGAGACCAGAGATCCAGAGAGACCAGAACTGTGCAGTGCTGTGAGCAGAACCGGTGCTTGACAGACCCAGAGAGCAGAGCTGACCCAGATAGCCGGGACTTCAGAACCACCCGCCGGAAGTCCCGTCCAACCTGACCAGACCTTGACGGTTTATTGCAAAAATATAGTGTGAGTACTCACTGTGCCAAAACCAATCTCTTAGTTTAAATTAATCTAATCCAAACTATTTTAGCCTATTAGAACTGCCTCCTAGAATCGTGTCATTCTGTCATCTTTAAAACTGAGAACTGTCATCTGTCATTCTGAGCTTTAAAATTTAAAATCCGAAAAACTACTTTCACAAAATCGTCCGTATCTCCGGAACCGCTTGTGCTAGCAACGGGATTCAACTTTCATCTTAAAGCTAAGATTCAAGGCTTTCCAACGAACATAGAACCGACTTCCTACCCCTTATAGTAATAATTACTATTATGCTCGATGCGCGCAAGTAAATTTGCCGCTATTTGACATTTTGCACAATTTCAGCCACGTGTAAAAATCAGCAGCTTCTTGCTTTCCTTTGCTAAAATTTGTTTTAACCTGCTGGTTACATATAGAGCATTGCTAAAGTAAGCCTGAACTAATATAAACTAGATATCACCCACCCTGAACCTCTAGAGGGAATCAAAAGCATTTTTAGCACATTTCTCACTTCATTGTCATCACATTCAAAGCATTTTGGGCCTGTGTTTCAAACCTCTACCTGTTTTCCTCTAAGCTTGCTGGGGGGGAACTGCATTTCGTATTGCATTTTGTTGGGATTCTTGAAGACTGTGTGCTCTCCTTCCATGTCTTACATTGCATGGGGGGGAGTGAATTGTCAAGGAAAAGTGATTACATTGTCTTTTGTTGAAGCCATATCAAGTTATTTTCTGTACTGCATTTCATTCATCATTGCGTTTCCTTGAACCATATAAAGCATTCTTTCCCACCTTATTCTTCTGTTCCTATTCATAAGTTACCTCTTGCTGATTACTGCTCATATTCACAAGTGTAATATCCATTATCAATTTATTTATAGAAGTGTGATATATATATATATATATATTGTTTAAATTTTCAAATAAACCTTTTAATTTGCAAAACAAACCTACTTCTTGGCTCAGTGGGGTCAGGGGGATTCTAAGAGGGGGTGTTATACAAGGGTTGTCATCCAGAGTACTGAACTGGACATAATAATACATCAATAAGGGTTTTCCTCAGCATCCCAGACTAGGCATTGACTTAGCTGTAGTGTTGATTGAATATCGCTTACAGCTTCTATCCAGGGCTACAACCAAAAGACCTGGGGTTATAGCCAACTTAGCCCCCCGTCCCCTAGCAACGCCTCTGCTGGAGTCTTAAAGATTTGCGGTGGTAGTCCAGAAACTTTGCATCAGTGCAAGGGCAATTGCCACTGGTGCAAAAATTCCCCACGGGTAAATAAATATAACCTTTCAATGCATTGTTTCCCCAGGGCAATGTTTGCCCTATTCCTACCACCGTGTCAAGTGTAAAAATGCACTGAAAGAATAGGTTTTTTGTACTGGGTGAATGTTTGCCCCGGTGGCAGATAAGCTTGCATCAACGCAGTGTCTGCAATATGGCCCTGTGTTTCTTTTCCTCCAGTTTGGAGTTGGTCAACTTGGCGTGTAGCAGCCTTATGAACCAAGGCAAAAGCAGTTCTTCCACAAGATGTCTGTAGAGCGCCCACATGGGTATATAATCATCCTTTTCTTGCTCGTTATAAGAGTGAAGAACAACTGAGATGCATATTGTGTGGAGGGTGCTTTGAGTTCTTTCCTTTCCTTGAATTAGATTTTATACATAAGTAATATTTCAGTGTGTGTATAGAGTTTGCAGCACTTCTTTCACCTGTAGCTTGTGTGCTTGCCTTCAAGGAGTAAGGAATGGTATAAGGAAGAGGAGCATGGAGATAATGCCTATGCAGGCCAATCGCCATTACCGCAAGTTCAACTCTTCTTGGGGACTCTCCTTACACCGCCTCCTTCCTCTTTCTCCAATTTGCATGGATCATCCATTTGCTAAGCCTAACTTTGAGCACACACTGGACGATCAATGGGAGGCCGGCCAATTTAAAAGGAGCAGGTTGCTGAGAAGGGGTTTAAAAAAAGGTTATTTTTAACAGGTTAAAATCTATGTTAAATGGATAGTATGCCTTTTGGAGGATCCAAGCATCCTTCAATGGGTAAGGAATAAGAGGCAGGACTAATGGAGATTACCCTATGTCAGGGGTCGTCACCCTTTGGCTCACCACATTTTTTGGACTACAACTTCCATCAACACTAATCAGCGTAGACAATGATGAGAGATCATGGGAGTTGTAGTCCAAAGCATCTGGAGAGCTGCAGTTTGCACACTCCTACCCTATGTAATTGCTTATCCTCACCACTTGCCGTCAGCAGAAGTAGGGAGGATAAGCAAATAATGTTTTCTCAATTTAGTTCTAGGTTCTCTGCAGATTATAGGATCCATCACTGGCTCCATGATGAAGCGGGTTGTGGGGGGGGCAGCTTATGTGGAAAGATGGCACTTTACTAGTACAATCATTCACTCATACTTTCATGGAAACGCTATGCAGATGGTGCCTGCTGCCCAAAGGGTAGACACAATGATCGAAAGATCAATGCTACCCCGGGTAGACACTTCATTAAAGAATGTTAACCTGGAATGCGACCCTGTTTTTATTTTACATAAAGCACTGATGAATCAAAGACCGTGCCCAAGGTGAGAAGCTGAGGCGAGCTCGCATTGTTCAGTGCAGGCGAATGTCTTTGAGGCTAGCACGGAGCAGCTGTACTTGTACGTGCAGCCGAGGTCAGCTCACCCACGTTTGACTTTTCCTATGACACACGCAAAACAGCTCAATCATTACAAAGTGAAATGTAGCCAAACGTGGGACAGTGGGCGCTCTGAGGCGAGCTCTGCTGGGCTGCAACTTCGTATGTCCTTCTTTGTGGAGGACCTTGACAACGGCAAGCTTGTCTGGCGGGCACATAGCAACGTTGGGAGCACAACAACGCCCACAGTCTGAGGACTGTTTATCTTCTCTGCTCCAATACCTGGGACTGGTTTCACGTGTTTACCGTGCCCCGCTCCTGCTACACAGCTCCTTGGTGCCCAGTGACGTACACCTTGGCATGCTGTCCAGTAAGAAAAAACAAATAATACAGGCATGCTATTATCCATCAAAGGGGCCAGTTTCAAAATGGCCTTAATAATCTGCTTTGGAAGTTGGCTCCATCCAGTGGTGAAAAGGTTCCAGTATTACTTAGGAATATTCCATATTCAGACCAATATCTGTACACTTTCATGGCAACACAAAATGCATTTCATTGCAATGCTCTAGGTCCCGGTCATTGGAGGCCATTAAATGAGGCATTGACTGGCTGATGGCTGGGGCATGATTGGCTGCAATAAGGGTACATTTCGGAGGGGTGGGGGCTTACCCAAGGGTGGACTGGGAACCAAAAGAGGCCCTGGAATTAATTTGCAAAGTGGCCGCATTTAACACATTTCCAGCAAGCCCAACCCTTTTCCTAAGAAAAAATTTGGAAATAAAATAGGTTACCACACAAAAGCGGCCCAGGGTGCAGAGGCCTACTGGGAAATCTCCAGAGTTCCCTATAGGCCAGTCCACCCCTGGGCTATCCCTTTAAATGTTGATAGAGTCATTAACTTCAGAGAGTGTGGGGGAGGTGCAAGCTTACTTGTGTGGGGGGCATCTAATGAGACTATTTTAGTGCAGTGTCAAAGTTACAGTACTTAGCTCTCTCCTTCACGTCTGAAACCACCAGCTTAAGGACTGCTGTGAGAATGAGCGATCTCCTGCCCTCCCCCCATCCTTCCAATCACTCCCCTGGCATGCAAGTACTAACCCCACATCACGATTTCAATTGCCTAAAAAATGATGCACATGAAAGCAGGTGCTAACACTGAAAGACATTACATTAGTAGTTTAACATCTATGACCTGTTCTATCCAGTCTTGGCTCTGTAGGTCTGCCAGGTCTATTCAACAAAGCACGCATTTTCAGGGGGAGGCGGAAGTCCGGTCAGCTCAATGGGGTTGCACCACTGGCTGCAACCCACGTTGGAAAAGTGGAGTGGGGGTTAACACATTAGTCACAAGAAAAGCAACAGTGTAAACTACACAATACTGTTGGAGGGGGTCCCTTCACTAGAGACAACTATTGCGCGCCTAGCAGGAGGCACTTGCAAACATTGTTCGCAGGTTGAGGTGGGTAAGTGATGACCATGATCCGGTGTGAAGGGGTAGAGCACACATGCCACTAATTGACTTCAACGCCTGCCTAGATCCATCTAATGAAACTGCAGTATTACCCATAGCATTCCTGAGGCTAAAGTCACGTGATCTACAGAAGCGTCCACACCGTCATTCACCAGGAGGGGATGATCCATTCACATCTGACCAGTGGCCAGCATGCACTCAATGAGCAAATAACATGTTCCGTCATTTCTGCTGTCAAATACAGAGAGAGTAGCCGCGTACAACAGTTTCCATATTTTCATCAGAACATTCATTTGCCAGCATTCGTTTTTGGTGATAAACACTTTGGTGGCAGGTTGTGCTGGCCGTTAATGATGAGTCAGCTCTAGCTAATGGTCGGATGGAAGCAAGGGCCATTACCGAAAGCTGTGGGCTGCTACTGGCTGGCATGTGCCACTTGAGGTGTGTGTCACTATTAGCATCTCAGCAATACATATGGGGTGCTACTTGATTCTTTAAAAAAAGGTTTCCATTGTTGAAGACTTGTACGGGTGAGTGTCTTCACATCAAACACAAATGAGCACAAATCAAGATGGCCTCCAAGGAAAAAAGAAAGGGGAGCTAATAAATCAACACCTTTTCTATTTTTGTAGCGGGAAGGACACGGGTGAGGCGGGGCAGAGTTGAAGATCTCCCTAATGTGTTTAATGCTGGAGTGGGGAGAGGGAGGTGAGTGGGAAGGTGGCTGGTAGAGGGTGGGCAGTGGGGAGAGAGAGGAAAGCATTGGGGTGCCCCAACGAGAGAGAACTCGGAATGCGAGTTTGCCGCTGTCAGTGTAGCCCATGATCTAAGCATTCCATTTGGCTCTTGCATCCACCTACGGTGCTTGTTGTGAATATTCATTAAACTCATTTGAATTCTGGTATTTATTCTGAAGACCTGTGTCCAGCGGAAAAAGATATTAGAGCCTAACCTAGCTCTTTGCGAGCAAAGGCTATACATACTGTCCAGATTCTGGTAGTCTGCCTCAGCTGTCCGCACAGCATGGGCAATATCCAAAGACAGAGGACACAGAAGCAATATTTCATAGATGAAACCCCTATGCAATGAGTTCAAGATCTTCCTTTTACGTTGAAACACGTAGCGCAGTGGAGGCATCAGTCACCCCCTTTTTTGGCCAACACAGTTATGGTGTCCTCTAGTGCTGAATCTATTGGTGGATTGGTAGGGCCGTCTTCCTTCACCTTCCTGTGAGGCAAAAAAACCTTGGTGTCCTCTTCGACTCCACTCTCTCCTTCTCTCCTCACATCACAGAACTTGCCAAAATAAGGCACACTACCAGCTGCACCTCCACAGAGGTATTATTTATTTTCTCACTTTCCCCCAGAAGCTCACTGTCTCCAGAGCCCTGGTTCTCTCTAGGGTGGACTATTGCAACAGGCTCTTATCTCAATCTGCCTTCCTCTACTCTCCGCCATCTGCAACCTATCCAGAACAGGGCTGCGAGAATTTTCCTTGCCCTCAAGCCCAGGGACCGTATCTCTCCGGCCCTGAAATCCTTCCACTGTCTCCCCGTAGGGTGCAAGTATCAAGTTCAAGACCCCCTGCATCCCCACAAGGCTTTCTGACAACCAACTCTGTCTTCCAAAATACCTTCCTTCTCGAGCTCTTTGCTCCGTTACCTTCAAGTCTCTGAGAGTCAGACGTTTCTCCAGGCAGAGAGTGGGGGCAGGTCTCTGTCCTCTGCAGGTGCCTCCCTCTGGAATGGCCTGCCTGCCCCTCTCAAACTTGAGCCACACCAGCTGAAGGTCCGGAAGCAGCTGAAGATCTTAATTTTCGCCTCTTCTTTCCCTCTCTCTCTCACCTGTTGACCTACCTGTCTGCTGTGCTGACTGGTGGCCTGGCTACCCTCAGAGTCTCACTGAGCACCAGGCTTCTCCACAACCAGTCGCCCCTGCATTGCCTCTGGGCCTACCGCGCACTTGATATGATATATGATAAGTCAATTATAACGCGCCTGTACACAAGTGTTTCTAAGTGTGACAACCTAGGGGCTGTAACTGTTACCCTACAGTCCCCCGCCTCCTTGCCCTTACCCTGAGCCGCGCTGCCCTGGCTGCACTTTTTTGAGCAATGCTGCCCTGATTGCACTTCCCCTTCTCCCTCCCCCCTGCACTATGCGCTACTGAACTTGCACGATCTGAATGACATAAGGCCTAGCAAGATCGTTTCTTTTGTCCCCTCTGTGTCGTCCCTCCCTTGTCTTGTCGCACCTAGTAACACTTGTGAACAGGCGCGTTATAAATGACTTATCATATCATTTCAAGTGTCCACCAATCTTTTGCTAGATCCCCCCGAGGGGGAGCAGTGTTCAGTGGTAATGGCCGGCAAGATTCCGCTGATGGCTTGGCGCGGCTTTAGAAGTAGAGAAAGGACAGGGGCCTTTGGCTAGAAGACTTAACTCTCAATAGAGAATCATTGGTTCCCAGTGCTACCACGTCCTGCAGCTCTTCTTGGACTGCTTTTGACAGTGGGAGTTATTAAATATGTATTGACTGCGGAGGTAGTTCATAAAGAGAACATTCTGTCAGACCTGGCCTTTAAACTGTCTCACCTCACTGCTCAATTGTACAACCGTGCCTCGTTGGTGGGTGGTTTGATATTGAATGAACATCCACTAATATGCCATCTACCCAGGACTAGTTATCTTACTGTTCCTCCACATCCTATTTAGTTTTATATGCTTGATGTTAATTTGTATTAATCTCTCTTTGAAGATTGGCCAAATAATGATTATGTAACTTTACAGCCTTTTCCAGCTAAAATAGTGATGCTAACGTCTTTGGTTGTATCCATGAGTTTCAGATGGTCCCATGTGATATCATCGGTATGTAAATATTGTTGCTCCCAAATACCGGTGAAAAAAGATCACGCATTTTTAGCTCGCTCTACAGAGGAATGCATTCCCCAAACACAGCTCCCCTCATGTCACTCAACATTGCATGTCCCTGTCGACCGTCGATCAAAAGTGGCAGAGAAAGCTCACGCCAGCAGGGTAGACATCCGGAGCCCATCAACTTCCACTTTTGCTTAGAGCTTTCTGCAAATGCTGTTGACTTTCTTATGCTCTGTTGAATATGTATGGACAGGGGTATTCTTTGGATGTTGTTGTCATTTCTACTTTTTGGGCCTCATGACAACTATGGCAGTGCACAAAAAACATCTGTAAAGTGGCAGTAATTCTGTCACATTACCGCACTGCTGCATTACCGCACTGCTGTACTATGAGGTTTGGAGGTAAAGTGCATGTTGTACCTCCAGCATTTTGCTGAAAGAAAATCCTCCATGTTACCTCCAATACTAAGCAGATTTACTGTGTGGTAATACAGCTCAAGGTAAATACGCTGAAAATCCCCATGGAGTCCTTCCTATGGACTACAAAAATGGGGATGTATTATACAACCTTACCACCAATCATGATCTGTGATAACTGAGTTTGGTGGTAATTGTGTGGATTTATTGCTGGATTACCACCACGCTCATGTTGAGGCCCTTTGTTTTTAATCGGAGGGACACCCCCCCATACACACTGCCCCACCACTCCCCTCATCCCCATACTCCAAAACAAGCCCATGCATCGAGAGTGATAGTTTGCACCTATTCTTTGTAGAACAACAAAAGGGACCCTATGGAGCTACGAAGACACATCATACAAGGGGTGGTAAAAGAGAGCTCCCATGTTCTCAGAAAGGAAGTGTGGCAAGGTGACCTGACACTTCAAGAGGGGATTGGGACCACACTAAGCCTGGGATTGGGAGGCCTACCTGGATTTTCCCCAGAGCCATTCCTGCTCCAGAGGCAGAGTGCTGGAGGCGGGAGGGCCCTAGTTGTTGTGTCTTCTACTTGTGCCTGTTTGCATGAAATGAGTACCACCTTTCCTTACCAAGGAAATTCTGGCCATTCTCTAATTTTCCTTAGGACTACAGTTCCCAGAATGCCTGGTGGTGGAGAAGACATTGATCAGCCCAAGAGAGAGAGAGAGAGCCAGCAGGGAACTACTGTGCCATGGAGCAACTCACAGCAGACCGGCGGTCCAAGCATTCTACGTGACCCAGACCAGTGCAGCAGAGTTAACTTCAATCCCAGTGAGAGAGCAACACGGTGTACAACCCAAGCCGGTAATCACAGCACTCTGTGCTATTCATACAGAGACAGTTTCATTACTTGCTGCAGAGCCACAGAGTGATACCCAGAGCAGTTTGAGTTGTTTGGGTGAGGTCAAGGAGGAGAAGGAAGACAAAGAGAGTGAGGAGAGCAGAGGAGAGATGGTGCAGGAGGCAGTGTAGAAGGATTACTATAGGAATGTGTAAAATGGGGTATTGGATGATGGAAGAAAGTGGTACTTGGGTGTGTGGGGGCATGCACGTTGTGTGAGTGAGTCTAACAGAAGGAGAGTAATGGGTGAATGAGAGTGAAAGAGAAGGTAAATGAGAGAGTGAAAGGAGGGTGTCTGAGGGATCAGGTGTGAGTGCAGGGTAGCTTAGTAGTGTGGAGAGGGGAGAGTAGTAATAGTGCAGAGAAGGGGAAAAGAGAGAATAGATGTAGTGTGGAGAGGGGAGAGTAGAAGTTGTGTGGTGAGGAGAGGGTGGTAGTAGCATGGGGAGGGGGACAGTAGTGGTGTGAAGAAGGTAGAAGAGTAGTGGTATGGAGAGGAGAGAGTGGGAGTATAGAGAGTACATCAGAGGGACAGACAGAAGAACAAAAAAGGGGGGAGACAAAGAAAGAGTGGGAGGAATTAGGGAATGGGATTAGAAGGAAGGGCGAGAAATGATAGACCACCATATGGAGGAGTACAAGTGTGTGAAAGGAAAGGATCAAGTGAGGCCTGAGTGCCTGGAAGGCAGGCCTTGTTATACCCATTGTATTATGGGTGCTAGGTTATGATTTACCTTGATTGTTCCCATAGGCTGACAGACAGAAACGGCTTTGGAGTGGGCCCCTTTTCAACTTCTCTAAAAAAGACAAATGAAATGTCTTCGAGGTTCGGTATGCTCCTGGGACCATCTCTGGAACGAGCTGCGAAACTACAAAGACACTAGCAATGTTCAAAAAGAGCAATGAAAAAAATTAGTATTACAAATTAGACGCTGTTTTTAGAGCCATTAACATCACTGGTGAACCACATCAGGTGTAAGAGCTCTTGATGTAATAGACATAGAATTGTCACCTTATGTAATTTCTTTTCAAGTTTCACAAAAACTCATTCTAATGTAAATGAAATCCCTCCTTTCCCAGATGTTACTATGCTTTTTATGATAAAGTGTTCACAAAAATATCATGGTCTAATGCTGAGATCACATTCTGATTATCCCTTTATTTCCTTTAGAAAACCTAACATCAGCTCTTACTCTAGCTGGCTGTGTTAAATGGATTATGGTTGAGACTGGAATAGATGTGTTCTCATTTGGGGCCCATTCACCTGGGAATACTATCACCTCTAAGGCCTTTTGGTCTGGGCCAGATTAGAAGGCATTCTCAAATAATAACTTTTATTGTAGGCCTATTACACGTGCTTTGCCTGTTCAACTGTGCACATGCATAACATAAAGCCAGAGAACGAGTGTTCCCAGTAAAACACAGAAGCAAGGATGATCCCTCCTCTTCCTGCCCAGTGTTCTTGACATGTGCATTTTCTGTGTTTCTCTTTGCCTCAGTCAGGAGATTTTAGCATAGTTTATTTTCTAGACATTTGATTGATCATCCAAAAAAAGTATAATGGTTGGGTCAGTGTTTTCGGGGTGAGATCCCACTTCTGTCTTTTTCGCTGAACCCTCGACAGAATGAGGGGGACAGCTGCATAGGCAGGGGAGGACCGGAAGCTCACCTGTTGATAGAGGGTTGTGAAGAAGGGATGATGTTAGGAATGTTTGGGGTATAGGTCTTATTTTTCTTAGTTCTGGAAAATAAATCAGACAAGAGAATAGAATGCATAATACCTTTTCTCTGGCTAACGCAGTATTCCAATCACTTCACAGAAGGTTGTCAATGCATGTGATTTCACAAAAACATGTGGAGGAAGAACCGTGGGTGGGTTTTGGCATCGCCCTCATGTAATTTAAATACAGAGATGCAGCCAGTGGCATATTGAGGACTGTGATTCCAGTACACCTGAGTACTAATATTACTAATAGTATTACTCCTTTGCGCCGCAATTTCCACTTCTCCCCCCTTCCATGCACTTTTCCCCTCCCCCTCTCCCATGCACTTGCGCGTTCTCAGTGTCACTGGGCCTAGTAAGATCGTTGTTTTGTTCTCCCCTGTCCCCCTCCCTTGCCTTGTCGCGCTCTGAAACACTTGTGTAGGAGCGCGATAGAAATAAAATATCAATATCAATAATATCTATCATTTACACAAATGTCCTGATCAGGGACAAATCTCTTTATCTCACCATGCCTCAGTTCCTCTAATGCAAATACTGGAAGGGGTCAGATATAGGGAAATGCTATTATGAAGTACTATATTAAACAAGCATTGACAAAGCCTAGAGTTCTGTTTTGCAATCAAAAAGGTTTTCTTTGTTGGAAACAGAGCAGTGATATGTTTTGAGAGGGGATTGTGTAGCACTATGCATTGCCTAAAGGCCGGAACAACCACCTCGACTCGAGCACTGGTTAGAGTAGATGCTCCCTTAGTCTGACTCTGAGAATCTTTTTGGTTTGATCATTTCAGCTATGTAGCTTGAAGATGTCAAGCGCAAAGATTGTTGAGAGATGGAAGCTGGCATTGGGAAGTTTGTAAAGTGCCAATTCCAGTTTGAGGTGTTAACACAGTACAGGGGAGTTGCTAGGTCTGGAAAAGACCCGGGGCTATGCTGATGTCGGAACTGTTGGGACTGGGGGCTAGCTAGTCTTTTGGCTGTAGCTCCTGAGATTCTATCCGGGGCTAAAACCAAAAGATCAGTGGCTATAGCCCCCTTAGCCCCCCCCCAGCAACGCCCCTGACACAGTACATCTTGTGAGATGCAGTTACTGGTAGACAGCATTTAAAAAGGTGCAGGGTCTGGTTCTCCGGTTCTGGGCTATCCAGTATCCAACCACAGTGCAACTGGAGGGATACAACGTCTAGCTGCATCATAACAAGCATGGACGCATTAGGAAGGTTGCAATGTGGAGACTCCAGTTTAAGGTCCTACAGTAGCTCATTACAGTACACTTTTGAAGAAGTCGTTTTGGGCTTAATGTTTTCTGACATGACTGCATGCTGCAATGTTAAGATGTTGTGCTTTTTGTGCTTGCTAAATGACATAAATTACTGTTGTAGCGATAACGCTCATATGACTACATGCTTTAGAAATAAACTTGCCACAGTGGGGAGGAATGTAGACTGCCACGCGAGTAGTCAACTTTGCAATCCTCCCAGCCCTGCCTCTATGCCCACTAAAACAATTTCCGATTGGGTGACCTCTGGTGGTGGCCAGTGCTGGCAAAGGAGGTTTTTTTTTTACTATTCTAGGCGAAAATGCCAAACTCTGACCTTCCCTTCAGAACACACACACACAAAACACACACACAATCACCTCACTCTGGGGTCATTTTGTAAATGTGCAGCCAGGCCAAGGCCTTCAGCCAACATCTGTTTTTCTTTTCTTTACATTTCCCTTTCATTCTTCTGTTTTTTTGTTGTAAGTTTCCCTTTCTCGTAGCTCCACTTCCTTCCAACATTTTCCATTTCCCTTTCTTTGTAAAACATTTTCTTTCTTTACTGCTTCCAATATCTTTACTCGCCCTCTTTACTCCCTCTCTTATTTCTCTAACCTCCTTCTTTCTCCTATGTGTACTCATCCTTTCCTCCGTGTTCTTTTTTTGTCTCAACCCCTTTTCCCATCTTCGCTCATACTTTTATCCACCCTCTACCGCCACCTAGTTGTAGCAAATGTATTATTTAAGATATGAATGGAGGCAGGTGATTATACCATTGTCTCCAAACTGGGCAACCCTGGTGAGCAGTTGTGTCTCTAGGTCCTTAGGTATGTAGATGAAGCAGGGAAAGACACATCTAATGCATCACCCAGATCCCTAGCTTACATTCCTTGAATTCTTTTGTGGCCAGAAAGAACAGGCATTAGACTTAAATGTATAGACAGCTGATACACAGAAGGCTATGGGAGGCATACATATTTTAGGGGGTCTACCTGGCACCATTAGGAAAAAAGAGAGCAGAACTCTGTTGCTTACTTAGATGTACTGCTACTGCCTGCACACCACTTGAATAAACAATGTCTGCCCAATGAGATTGTACCATCCAGAATCTGACCTGAAAACTATTGCTGTACACAAATCTGCTCTTTCAGTGTATATCCCCCTTGTGTTTGAATGTTAGCTAGCTCAGCAAGTTGTGTCACTGTTGAAGAGATCTGAAGGTAACATGAATAGAACTGAAGCTGTTTTAATTTTTGTGAGCTCACTTAGTCTCTTTCTTTTTCGTGAAGAAGAGAGTCACACTTGTTTTTGCAAATGTGTTTCTGTTGTGATTTCTCATATATTATTATATCTACGAATTCAGGAGCCACAAGTGGCCCAGCACTGCCCAGAGCTGCGGAAGAATGCGGGGAGAAGCCTGGGCTCCAGCATGGCCTCAGAAGATGTTGGCCATCTTGGGGGCCAGTCTGGATTGGCCCAATGATTGAGGAAAAGTCCTGGGCGGTATGCCTGTGGCAGCCCAGGTGATGAAGTGCCCCAGCTTGGGGTGGCATCAGCGGGTCGACCCAAGGCAGGTGACAGGGCCTGGGAGAACATGGCTTAGCCAGTATGGGACAGGAAGAAGAAAAGTCCCAGGAAGCGTGGCGCGCAGTGTGCCCTGTAGAAAATTGTGTGGCCTGCAGGGACGACGACATGCGTCACGGCCAGAAGGGGTGGGTGGTAATGCACCAGCAGCGGGAGCGGGGTCACCAGTCACCAGCACCGCCCGGGGCCTGGGTGGCCCATTCCCTCCCAGGCTGTGGGTGCGGCACACGACTTACCTGGAGCTTGGTCACTGCATCCTATGGGGCCAGGGATCAGTGTGGCTGGAGTACAAGTTTCGTCGTAGGATCTGCTCAGGTGGGCTTAAGCTACAAGCCTGGGAGGAGCCCGGCAATGCCAGCACCCACTTGCCCGCCAAATGAAAAACACGGCCATGGAGGGAAGTAGGCTTTGTTGAGGGGATTGGAGCCTAGGGGAAAAGGGGATCAGGAATATGTTCAAAGTTCATATTTAGTCGGGTTTGTCTAGAAGAGTATCTTTTACTCTTAGGAATGCAATAACAACCAATGATTCGAGAAAATGAAAGCGGCGGAAAGAGAATTTTTAAACATAATCTATGTTTTATACTATAACTGCCAGCAGGGTTAAAAACTCACATTCATTGTGCTGTGTCTTATTCGATATCATGAACCCAGGTTTGAGTCCCATCTCCTGTACTGATATTTCAAATTGCAGTTTGCTCTGCGCCTCACCTCCCCAGCCGAACTGGGCTGGTAGGGTGCTTCCAGTGTGGCCCATTACTGGCCTGGGTTAAGTTTAAAGTCTTCACACACGGGCCAGGGACAGCATATCCAGGGGCTATATATAGCAATGTATTTTTGTTTAAAACTGACGATGGATCAGTCTACTATACAGTTTAAATTGCAAATTGTGGAATCAGAAAACCAGAGTTCAAAGCCCAGCATCCCACATTGTGTGATTCTTGGCAGTCACTGCACATCAATGTGCCTTCTATTTCTCAGCTACTAACAAAAGTGAATCAATTAATTCTGATCCATAGAGAAAGTCTTGCTCATACAATGTCTGATTATAGTATTGCCCTTAATAAATAAATAAATAAAAGTAAAACCAGCCTTTCTCAGAGTTAAAATGCAATCTAACTGTTACTGTGAATCTAATAACAGTTCCACTGGCCTAAGATACAAGTGTACAAGCATTTCCTGAATTAAGAGAGTGGCACCAAGGTGTCTAGTTAATTACTTGGGCTGATAGCTGGCAGAAAGGTGAAAGTAAAGTTGTGCAAAGGAATATGGCTGCTTGTAAAGACTATTTTGAAGTTCACACAACCTATATTGCCAGAGACTGTGGAAGACAGAGAGAAGTGAGTATTAAAGGTAAACCCAGGTTGGTATTGTGATATTCAGAGGAAGAGTACCTTTCCTTCTTGATGCTGTTGAACTACTTTAAAGTGAATCTTGTTGAAGCCTGTCTAGAAGTACAAATCACTGACGTCGTGGTAGTAGTTTAAAGTACTGAAGCTGTGGTGGTTTATCTAGGTGTTAGTAGATGTAACATTGTAGTAGCTTAAAAGAAGTGGAGTACTGTGGGACAAAGGTATCTGTTCACATGGTGAATCAAGTAGAAGTGCAGTTGTTGAAGTGGAAGCAGCAAATATACTAGCGACAAATATACTATTGTGAATCATATAACTGTACCTAATTAAATACTAACTGTTAACCAAGAACTGTGTCTCACTGACAGTTGTAGAGATTGCATTTCTTATGAACTGTGTTAAGTCTTCCTGAGTGCTGACAAAGCATCCTGGCTTGGATTCCCATTGTTGCTGTTTTGAGGAAATGGAAAGTTGATATTCCATTGGTGCTGTTTTGAGGAAATGGAAAGTTGATATTTCACCAAGGAGAAAAGGTTTGCTATCATTGGAACTTTGGTTAACAAATCTTTACTAGCACTCTGCAACATCAGCAACTGATTTGAGACTGTCTTACCTACAATGAGTTCCTAATTTCTTTCTATGGTTAAACAGAAGAATTGACTTTTAATCCTGGGGAAGGGAATGTACCGAGAACATTAGAAGGTTGTTAAAAACTGTGAATGGTGTTTATATTATGTTGTATTGCCATATATTTTCTTTGCGTGAGGGTCAGATATCCTGGGTTAGAGTGTTTTCCCTTAGCATTGGTTAGGGGGGAAATACTCAGCATAGAAGGGATAGTGGGGCATTTAACTACATTTATTTTGAGAATAAAATGGAATGTTTTGATAAATCATCAAACAGTTGTCTGCCTTACCTTACTAACCCCTCACAGACACCTATGCTATTCTTTGGCATTGGTCCCCATCACAGCATTTTTCTACAGACATCCCTGATTGTAGGCCACACCTGAATAGTTTTTTACTTACTCTGCTCTGCAATTTTGCTCCCACACATGGTATTTGAACTGAAGTATTGAAATATCTAATGTCGCTAGATTTCTCATCCTTCATTAACACATTTGCTTAGGTTAAGGTGAGACCAATTAAAATTTGAAAGCGCAAATCTTTTTTGCATTTACTTTAAATAACTCATTGTAGTTAAGTTACTGTGTATGAACCAGCTTTCCATTTTGCATGGCATTGGGAGTGCATGCGAGGAACAGCATGTCTGTGCACTGGGCATCAAAGATTTAGGCACTTTGCCCTTGCGCTTAATTATGAAGTGGGAACACGCTCGCCTTCAACCATCTCTGGCTACAGCCATTGAAATGCAAGGCTATGAAGCTACTGCAGAGCTGCTCTGCCATTAGAATACATGTATCTGTGTAAACGATGGAGGCAACCTTTGCAGCTATCAAGTTTGCATATCGAGCTGCTGGCCATCAAAAGAACATTTGTAGTACTGTCCTGAGTAAAAATAAAAATAATATGCAGGAAACATGATTTGTTTACAGGTTTCCCAAAATGTGAACAAACTGCTACAGAATGTACATGTTCCTAAAATCAGCCTTATTAGTTGCTTTATAATTAAATCTGAAAATACTGTGAAGGGTCAAGAATGAAACTTTGACACATATGTATATGTATTCGGCTAAAAACATTTATTGAGGAAAATAAAGGGGTTGGGGAAAGGCCTTGTTTTCCCTATGCTAAAGGTATTTCGAAACCTAAATCAAAACGAAGGATTCGTAAATGTCAGGGTGTCCAAAAAAAACGTCCTGTGTCCAAAACGCTATCCTGACCCTCATATTCTAATTAAAGAAGTCTTAAGGTGAAAAAGGGTAATGTATTTGGCCTTCATGGTTTCAAAAGTGTTCAAAAGAAAGTCTCTCAAGGTTGTTATTCCTTGATCCTGAGTGTCAGCCTTAGCGATTCTTGTCTTTTCCCCTTGTTCAGAAGAAGAAAGGTAAAGTCTTTCAAGGATAAAGTTCCTCAACCCAGAGGGTGTCACCTTTGCCCTGAATTCTGCTTTACAATGTCTTAACAATAGTAGTACGTTTGTCTTTTCCTCTTGTTCCAATATTAAAGACACCTCTGTGTCTATCTTTGTTCTTTAGATTGTCAGGATACCTGGTATATTCTCCAGCCAGTGTTTTCTCTGTTTCGTTGGGTTCATTCGCCTATAAATGCCTAGTATACTCTCCTGCCAGGGTTTCTTGTTTCACACACTTGTAACTGCCTGCTATACTGTCTTGCTAGGGCTTATTGTTTCATACACTTGCAACTGTCTTGTAACTCTCCTGCCAGGACTTCTTGTAATTGTCTGTTTCTGCGACTCCATGTTTGACAGTTTATCACATTAGCTCTCTAGGCTAATTCCTTTGTTTCATAGTCTATTTCGTCATTAGTGTTTTGCTCACACTTCCAATCTTCTATCACCTTAGCATTATATGGTAATGTGCTTTGTCCATCAATGATTATCTCCTGAGACCTGCTTTTAACTTCTCAATTTCAGTATCAAGAAACAGTTTCTTCTCTTTAGCAGCATTCACCATGTTAACATTATAGTTTAATGTATATTTTCTGTTAAGGATTTCCTTCTGAGGAAACCATGCTTTTAATTTCCTGCTTTCAGTATCAGAAAACGATTTCTTCTCTTTATTCAAGTTGCATTGTTCAATGTTTAACATGCAATGTCTTTTGCAGTGTGCCCCTGTGTTCCCTTCGTCCAAGCATGGACTGATCAGCTTTTCATGGCATCTTCTGTTTGGTCTTCGGCTCGCCAATGACAGCTGTTGGACTCTCTCTCCCTCGCGCTGCTCGATCTTCGTTTTCCACGCCTGTCGTGGCGCTGGCTGGGTTTCTCATTTCCTCACAGCTTCCCGGTACATTTCTCTTTGTGGTCTTCCACCGGCGAACACCCAGGAACCCTGTTCTCACTTCTGGCATTCCTGCATGAAGGCTTCTCCACGTCTTCCTATTCTGCTCACCACAAGAGCCAGTTGGCTCCTACATGCCTCTCTCCGCCCTCTTGAGGAGCTGCCGCCGCTCCCACGAGCAGCCTGCCATTTCTTCTTGTGATCTTCTTCTAAATGTCCTGGGCACAGGCATATGCTCACAAGAACTAGAGTGTTGCCTGTGCTTGGGGCTTGCTCTGATCTGCATTCCTCCATTCCTCTTCTTCGTTGCAATGATAAGGGTTTTCTGGAAATTATGGTTTTGCTTTACCAACTTGCACGAAAACATTGTAGAAATGGTTTCAACATGTTTTGAAGGTAAGTCAAGATTTGAAAATTGTTCGGGAGATTTGTTTAAGAAAGTTGCAGCACTATCCTTCGGGGAAACAGGGAAGGAACCACAATACGCCATTAGGATGTTGTGTACGAGGGATTCATCCTGTTTGGGAAAATAAGGGTGCCATGTCTCATCTGTGGATTCTCCCGCTCTCCCTCGGTGGCTGTCTCCTCCCATGTGATCCTCCCTCATATAGCCGCCCCTAGGGTCAGGATCAGGTAGCGGCTGGCGTCCCATGGCCACATGGGAGGATGTTACAGCTGGGGAGATAGTGATAGTTCCATCGGATTCATCACAATATCCATTGCAGAGCTCTCAAGTTCCCCAGTGCCATGCCTGAACTGGTCATCCTATCCTGTCTCCTAATCAGCCCACTATTACAATGTCATGGTGCTGTATATTTATCAAACTCCTCAGTGCTTTTTGCATCTACCCATTATTACTGCATATGCTTTACAGTTTCAACTTTATACATGGCAGTATATAATGAGAAAATAATGTGCAGACAGATGTTATCCTCGAGGTGATAATCTTCTGAATCTTTACTTTCTTCCTTCCTGTTTCTTATCTTCCTGAGATAGATTGTGTTAGGGAGAATTCTCTGTTAAGGCTAATTTCCCAAACCTAGTGAGTCCCCCAGCAGCTTTGCTGGATTTTTTTGGGGTTTCTTTTTTTCTCCTGCTAAGAGTGAGACTCTTTTTCTCCCACTCTTAGGCATGATTTGAGAATGTCCTTTGACTATGTAATGTGTTTAATGGGCTATGGGGTCTTTTACTCCAGAGGGCTTCATGTGTTTTTGGAGTGTGTGTTACACAGCACCCTCAGTGCAGTAACACAGTGGTGTCATAGTGCCCCCCAAAAATAGACTCCATACCCTGGGACTGACTACTGTCTCCCAGGGCATGTAAAGTCCCCATTGGCTTTACTAGTCTCAAATTGTGAACAGAACCAGTACAAACCATCATATTGTGGAAGTACTGGTAGGGGTAATTTGATTGCCCCTGGGTCTGTTTACCAAGGAGGCACTGTCCATTCCCCCCTTGTCGAGTTTCTGGCTGGTGGCAGTGGATACCACGCAAAATATTCCACCGGAATATTTCCTATGGGATTTTCCCATTCATTTTAAACGCACCACTTTTTGGTGCAATGTTAAAGATACCGCCGGGTTATTTATTTAATATTTATTCCCCGGTTGGGTCTTTTTGCCAGGACTCGGTTTTAAAATGGCATTTGTGTTCACCTCTGAAACTCTAACCCAAGTCGAGCCCTTTGTGCCACTTTTTGGCGGGCTTCTCCACAGAAGCAGGGTCTGGGGTCAACAGGATGTGTGGGAGGGGGATTAGGCACCCTGGACTGAGTTGCCTTGGCAACTCAAGTCGCACTCTTGTGTGATTGGTCCAGTGGTGAGCCGCCCGGCTTCCTGAGCCGCCCGGCTCACCACTTAGCATGTTTGAGTGACAGCTAGGCTGATGAATGGGGGTTTTGCTGCATAAAAGCAGGGCTTTGGGGACTGGAACTTCAGAAGTCGCCACAGGACCTAAAGAATCCGAAGAGGGGAGAAGCTGAGCCATCTACAACGACGACACCACCGGTGGAGCCCTGCTGTACGAAACTCACCACTTCCCCGACGACAGAGGAGATCTTCTTCCAGGAGAGTCTTCTTCCCTTTGAGCTGGTGGGGCCAACCAGTTCGCCCTTTTCGCCTTCCTGGATCGTCTCGTAGTCGAATCGCCAGTGCCAAGCACCCCGGCGGCCGGATAGCCACGCTTCACCACTGCCGCGAATAAAAGGGTCGTACCTTTTAATCAGGAAATTCTGCGGCTGGTTTCTTCCCTGACAGTGCAACGACCTTCAGCTTTCTTCCTCGTCGAGATCATCTCTTCCTCTGGTTCAAGCCACAACTTGTACCCGCTGCCAGGAACAACTGCCCCCTCTGGAGCTTTCTCACCATTTCAGGTACTGTGTCCCGCCTGGTCTCCCTTGCAACAGATTGTCCAAGGTGCCCCGTAAATCCTTGACTTTCTAACTGGGTTGACCTCAGACCTGCTAACTTTGCTTTCTGAACTGATCCAACCTCTTTTGACTTTTCTGCAAAGACTTTGAGTGCATTTCCACTGTGTGATCTTGGGTACATTCCGCCTTGCTCTCTCCAAGAGTGGGCCTGGCCTATGAACTTTTTGCTCTACAGTAGACCCTGCCTTTCTTGACTTGCTGGGGTTTCTTAAAAGTGTTGGTACTGTATTATTTTCCTACTCTGCCTTTTCTCCCCCTTTTTAAACAAATTATTGGAGTGCCATCTACGGTTACACGCTCACCCCTGTTTTGCTAAATAAGTGGTGTCTTAACCTAGACTTGTTGAATAATTAACTAGGGAGGTGTATATACTTATAGTGACTGTGTTTGAACTTGCTTGACATATTAGTGCCAGTGTATTTTTATAAGTGTTTTTTTTAATAAGTAATTATGTACTTTTATACCAAAGCTCTGGTCAGTGTTTGCTTGTTCTACTGTATTTTTAGCCATGTTGTGTATACTCTATATACTGCCTAACTCTTCTTGAGAGAAGTCTGACTGCTCAGCCACAGCTACCAGGTAAATCTGGGTGGTGCGGACTGCTACCAATTGGGTTTACTGCTTACTCCTGTGGTCTTAAACTTTTTGCAGTGGTCCCCAAGGGAACTGCACAGGTTTCTGCCTAACAGATTGTGTCTGCACAATTAAACAAATAAGTAAAAAACAAAATGTTCAGGTTGACAATTGCACCTAGGTTCACTCTAATTACAATCTGTTCTTCCATCTGTTCAATCGGTACTTCCATACTAATAGTGGCTTCTTAATATGAAGATGAAGGGTGCAGCCCAATTCTCAGTGTGCCTGGCAACTCAGGTGGTGTTCTCCTTCAAGCGCTTTCGAGCCAGATGGTCTCTTCAGAAAGGCAGTCCCAGGTGTTTGTGATTATTTCATCACCCATCAGTGCAGGGAATTCTGGTCCTTGTAGTTGCAAGGTGCTGAGAACAGACACTCCCACATTACTATAGTAGCGAAACCTCAGTGGCGGGGGTGAAAGACTGCCAGTGCAGCATTCCTAGGTGGGGTGGAATGGCCCTGGTGCTGCCCTTCTGGAGTCCGGATCTCCCAAAAAGAAATGTACCACAAGATGAAGGGTACACTCCAGTTCCCAGTGTAACTGGCAACTCAGGTGGTGTTCTCCTTCAAGCGCTTTTGAGCCTCACGCTCTCTTCAGGAAGGCAGTCCCAGGTTTTCATTATTATTTCTTCACCCATGAAGTGAATTCTTAATATGTTTGAAATTGTGTTTTTAATCAAAATGTCTTGATAGGGTCAATCATAGTTTTGACATGACCTCAGTTTTTACACGACCTCAACACGTATTTCACCACTTACTAGTGGCTCATCAGGAGGTTTTCTATTAGATTTAATTAATCAAAAAGAATGATTCCATAAAATCACATTCACTTCCATAGATTATAAATCTTCATTCTGAATTGAAAGTTGGATATGATAGCCCAACACAAAGAGATACAGATGCCGTTCCACGTGGGATGGCAGTATATAAATTCATCTCAATCACTTTTATTTTTTTTTATTTTATTGTTTAAAGCGCAGACCTACCTCGACAGCAGCAGAGCAGCTGAGCGCTATACAGAGTGTGGGTAGCCAGCATTTGGGATGGCATCTTTTAACACTAGCTGTGAGTTGAGGTCTGTGTGTCGGTATGTGTATCCATTGAAATTGGTCCTTGGTCAGGTGTTGCTGAAAAAGCCATGTTTTCAGAGATTTGTGAAATTGGAGAACTGTGGGGACATTCTGAGCCGACAACGGGATCAAGTTCCAGATGGTGGGTGTGTGACAAGAGGATTGTTTGTGGGTCCTCTCTTTTCGGACGAGTTGTAATTCAAGCCGTTTAGTCGATTTGCTTTAAAAACAGCGTGTGTCACCAGATATGTGGAGCTTAGCAGCCAGGTATGCTGGTGTGCTAGTCGTGACTGCTTTGTAGATGATACAAGCAGTCTTGAACAGTATCCTAGCCTGGAGAGGAAGCTGATGCAGCTTGCGTAGGATAGGGGTGATTCAATCAAGTTTCTGTGCACCCATAATAAGGGTTCCATGTAATAATGTTCCTGCACAAATGTCTCCTGACAAAAAAGTCACTGTTTTTTGCAGAAACATTATTACATTGAATATGCGGGGGACAAACGCCCAACCCCTGAATTTTCTTTTTTTTTTACAATAGAAGCAGGGGACATCCCCGCAACCTGTCCCCATACATAATGTCACCATATATTGTGCTACCAATGGCTTTTCCCGGCGACATTATGTATGGGGACAATATTACCTCATACCATAATAAGATTTGCTGTAGAGTGGTGGACTGGTTTTAGGGGAGCAAAGTGAGCAGCTGGGTGCCCCACCAGGAGTGCATTTGCACCATCAATGCACAAGACCACAAGGGCCTGCACTATGGTCCGGAAGTCCTGCAGCGGTATGAAGGACTTGAGATTTTGTGATGGGTGGAGAATCAGAGTCAGGCTGTTGGGGCCTTCTTGGGTATGTGTTTGTGGAAAGACAGTCTGCTGACAATGGTGAAGCATAAGGATTTTGGCAGAGATGTGTGTATCACATCCTTCTAGGCACATATAATTGAACCATTGTTCGATAAGTTGTTGTTTAGCGCGTAGACCGATGAAGAGAAAATCATTCTTGGATGGGTTTAATTTTAGGTAGGCAGTCGACATCCAGGATTGGATGATGGCTAGGTAATCGCAGAGACGAATGATGTCCTGCACGCTATTTACTCTCATGTACAACTGAGTATCATCCGTGTATTGGTGGATGGCTATATTGGGATGTTTTGTTTGTCGGTTTCTTCTGTGTTACGCTTTTACGTGTTATGTTTTTTGAAAAATATATTGTTTTTAATGTTGCATTCTGCTTGCACTCTAGGTGTATTTTAGCATTACCTCTTCAATTGTAATTGCTCCCTTATCCTCAGTCCTCATTGCATGTTAATCAGTGCTGATCTGTGCTATTCACTCATATTCTAGACAATAGGTATTTGTTTTTATACTTACATCGTGTGATTTGAATCATGGCTTCCTGTGAGCCCTGCATGCTCTGTTAGACACCTGAACTACAGTTCCCAGCTATTTTGTAGTTCTCTGTTACCTTTATATCCCCGAACCCGGCGTGAGCGTGCCTACGCGCACGGGTCAAGCCAGTCAGCATCAGTCCTATATAAGGACACACTAATTGTCAGTTTCTTCTGTGTTACGCTTTTACATGTTACGTTTCTTTAACAATATATTGTTTTTAATGTTGCATTCTGCTTGCACTCTAGGTGTATTTTAGCATTACCTCTTTAATTGTAATTGCTCACTTATCCTCAGTCCTCATTGCCTGTTAATCAGTGCTGATCTGTGCTATTCACTCATATTCTAGACAATAGGTATTTGTTTTTATACTTACATCGTGTGATTTGAATCATGGCTTCCCGTGAGCCCTGCATGCTCTGTTAGACACCTGAACTACAGTTCCCAGCTATTTTGCAGTTCTCAGTGACCTTTATATCCCCGAATCTGGTGCGAACGCGGCTGCGCGCACGGGTCAAGCCAGTCAGCGTCAGTCCGCGTCCGGCTGCATTGTGCTGTGATGCCATAATCACTGTACCTTGAAACTCTAGTGGTCTATGGGACTCCAGGAGGCCCTTGCCACACTCGAGGCAGCTAAAGGTACGTTGAATAAACAACAGACTATTACCATCACAATAGCACCAAAGAAATGCATTTAGAATCAGTGTTAGCCGACATAAAGAGCATGCTTACACCAGAAAATATTGTTGTTTCATCTAACGCCGGGGATGTACACAAACAAGAGCTTGCTACCATCATCCAAGAAAACCCCTATATTAACGTCTCAACTACTATTAATACCCATCCTCAATCTGTTCCTCCCCTGGCCACAGATACTATTCCTTCACTTAAAGAAGATTCTGCCTCAAAGTCTGGGCTTACTATACCGCCCACTTAATATAATACTATTAAAACTCTACTTATTAACACCAGATCCCCAGTAAAACATGCGGTGGAGATTGCTACTCACATTGAGGAGCATGATGCAGATATATGCGCTATTACAGAAACTTGGGCCCACACAGCAGCCGGTCCTTCTCTTAACTTAGCCATTCCATCAGGCTATGGAATGATCAGATGTGATAGAAAAGACGGCAAGGGAGGGGGCGTCGCTTTTATATACAAGCTAGCTCTTAACATTTGGGAAAGCAGGGAATTTATAATGGAGGGTGTGGACTCTCTTTGCATTAAAACTAGTCTGAGTGCAGACAGCACTCTAAACATACTCCTGTTATATAAACCACCCCACATCACGGCTGACTTCGTGAAAAATCTTTCAAGCTTTTTGCTTGCCTCTCTTAAGGCAAACATGAAATATCTGCTTATGGGAGATTTTAATTTATGGTTTAATCAAAAGGATGATAAGATCGCTATTGAATTGCAAAAAGTTTTGCATGGACTGGCTTTATACAACTCATCCAAGAGTCTACCCACAATATGGGTCACACTTTGGACTGGGTAGCCAGACATGTAATTAACATCAATAACATACTGGTATCACCATGTCCCTGGTCGGATCACTTTTTAGTGAACTTTGATATTTTGGTAGATCCTTCCATCAAACTTAAATGCCAAAATCCCACTAAAACATTGCATCAGAACCTAAAAAACATCAAGATGAATAAAGTACAATCAATACTTAATACCATACCCACTTCTATAATTGACACCCTACAGATCTAGCAAAAGTGATCTCCTCTAACCTAGAAAGTGTTGCTAAAATTTTGGCACCTATAAAAATGAAATCGATAAAACCCAAAACTAAACACAATATATGGTTTACGTCAGAGCTTCAATCCCTGAAGTCATTAACCATTAAATCTTATCACACATGGAAGAAGTATAACACACCGTTGCTTCTCAGTAAATATAAAACTTCTGTCTCCATTTACAAAATGACCATTTTAAAAGCCAAATATAGTTTCTTTAATAATAGAATCCAAAATGCTCAGCACAACACAAAAGAGCTCTTCCGCATACTGAAAGAACAAGAACTAACCACATAATTCCAGAAAGATCTATCATTGATGATGTTACTTGGTGCAACGTTATGCAGCAAGCTATGCACAAAAAACTAGATACCATCAAGGAAAACATATTAGAGAAAAGTAACAACTTAAAATGCACTGAGTCTAAGTCTGCGGATTGGTCCTATCATAGGTCACCGCTCATTTCAATATTTAACCTATCCCCCATACCAGAAAAGGAATTAGAGACTATTACCAACCAGCTTAAGCCCACGAAATGTAAAAATGATATTCATACCACCATGATAATTAAAACCTGTGCCCCTTCTTTAATTACTTCTGTCTGTCAATTTGTTAACACTTCTATATCTACTGACACGGTCCCTCAGGAACTTAAGAAGTCATGGGTTATGCCAACCTTGAAAAAACCTGGGCTTTCAGTCGATATGCCAAACAATTATCGACCTATTACCAACACAGCGTTCTTACTCAACATCCTTGATCGCGTGGCCTACATACAAATTGCAGACCACTTAAAGACTTATCCTATTTTAAATGACCACCAGTCTGGATTCCGGGTCGGCTTCGGCATCGAGACTGTGCTCCTTGAACTCAAGTCTAAACTAATGGCCCGTATGGATAGTAAGGAAGCGTCATTAATTATGCTACTCGATCTCTCGGCGGCTTTCGACCTGATGGAGTATGACATCATGGCCACCAGGCTGTGCGAAGTAACCAATTTCTCCCCTCTTGCATGTAAATGGGTCCTATCATTTCTTAACAATCGTGATAGTAGAGTCTTTTGCAGCACTGCTGAATCTGAGCCCATTACAACAACTTGTACCTCCCCCTGTTTTTATAATATCTTTACAGCCCCTCTGTTCGCAATTCTTGATCACGAGAACATAAATTCACCAACTACGCGGATGACACTCAATGTGTCATCCTGCTCTCTGGTTCTCACAGTTCAGACGAACTGGCCATCAACAGAGTTTTTACTCTAATTGAAACCTGGATGGTCCACAATAAGTTGGCCTTGAATAAATCAAAAACTGAACTGCTTGTCATAGGCTCTCCACACACTATAAACAAACTTGGTTCACAATACGATAACTTCCAGATGGGAGAAGAATCTATCATGCCCCTAAAAAAAGTGAAAACACTGGGAGTGACCTTTGACCAACATATGACTATGAAACAGCATATCAGTAGCCTGGTATCGTCATGCGCCTACTACATTAAACTTTTAGCGCATCTAAGGCCTCTTATATCTCAGGATAATGCAGAGACCATCGCTAGAGCAATAGTAGGTTCAAAAATAGATTATTGCTCTAGCCTTCTCATGGGACTTAATAAGTCTGACTGTAATAGTTTGCAAATATGCCAAAACGGGGCTATTAGAGCTGTCATGAAACTCAAACATAGAGATCACATTACGACGGCAAGACGCAAACTTCATTGGCTGCCCGTAGCATCTAGATTTCTTTTTAGAACCTTGACTGTTGTACACAAATGCAGATCTGGCAATATACCTGGATATTTACAACAGCTCCTTACTGCGAGAAATAATATGAGAGCACTAAGGTCGAATAATCAGCACCTCTTGTCTGAACCAAAGTGCCATACTGCCAGAATAACCAACTCAGCCTTCTTCTCGATTGGACCAAGGGCTTGGAATGCTCTACCACTGGACATGAGATCTATTGATTCACTAGAAATATTCAAGAAAAGACTGAAGACCCATCTTTTCAACTAAATTATCTTAAGCTGTCTCTGGAATATTACTTCTTATAGCGCTGCATACCGGTTCCTCCACTCTTTTTGTTACTTGTTGTATATGTCATGTAGCACCCTCACGCCTTTGGGTCTATGGCTGCACTATATAAATGTATTAAAGTAAAGTAAAGTAAAGTAAAGTTTGAGGAGAGTGCCCAAAGGCTCTATGTAAAGATTAAAAAGGATTGGTGAGATGATGGAGCCTTGGGGGACTCTGCATGGGAGACCTGGAGTTGGTTAGAATGCAACACGTTCATCTGGATGGCCTGGTGTCTGCCCAAGAGGTAGGAGGTAACCCAAATCAGGACAGTGCCAGATAATCCCATCCTGTCAGCAAGGACGAAAAGGAGAATGCGGAAGTTGACGGTATCAAGGAGGACCAGGAGGCGTAAGTCACCCTTATCCATGATTTGGAGGGCATAATCTGACATATATAATATGCCTCGCAGCTAGAAACACTTGTGTACAGGTGTGTTATAAATGCCACATCATATCATATACATGTTGGCCTCTACGGGACAGAGAAACTGCATTTGGAGATACCATGACATAAGGGAAACCCCCTTATATATTTAACCTAGCTTAGGCCGGACCAGGCAAGGTCTGCTAGTGAAAAACTGTACACTTGGTTAGCAGCGTAACAAATTATATTTAGACTGGCAATTGTAACGCTTGAAGCTTTCAAAGCACTTCAGGGGCCTAGAATAAGCTGCCTCTTAGTGAGTGTGTGTTTTTAATTACTTTTAGATTATGAATATATTTGGTAATTTGATGGCTTATACACATACCTACAAGCATAGCTATTTGGTTCTTCAATAGAATCCTATCGCTTTAAGTTTTGAACCAGCAAGAAACACAAACAAATTCAATTTCATTATTTGCAGAAATAGCTAAGGAAATGGCTGAACAAGCAAGGCTATGAATTTTCACCTAGCACAGCACGAAGCTGGCCCTACTCAGCAACAACTCAATGCTGTAAATAATCTAGACAAGTAGACTGTAGAGCGCCAAGCTACTCTTTGCAGATGCCATTCTGAGCATCTTGTGCTTGAAGCAATGCACTTAGTGACCAAACTAATTAGGCACCTTACTTGCGTACAATCACATATTACATTACAATCTGAAGCATTATTATGATAACATTTTGCTGATGAGGAAGAGGAGCTAAGCGGAAAATGTTTACTTACATCATAGAACATGAGGCAAGTTAAAATGCCAGGTACCATATAGTGGGCATAGACTGATGCACTGACCATTGAGTGACATGTAAATTAATTATTGGGAAACTACCATCTGAGTCCTATATAAACCCTATGTAATTCCCTTAGGACAACACAGGCTGGCTACATCAGATGGGACAGGCTACGAAGCTGTTGCAAAGACAGCAACATGAACAGGGGTGTTTCACTTCCTTTTGAAGTTTACACATTATTTTGCTGGGGATAACTGATTAAGGGATGTGTTAATTGCTGGTCATTTATTTTTTCAGATAGGTGCTTGAATACACTGATACAATGTGTTCTTACATTTTATTTTAATGATGCTTAAACGCTGGTCATTTATTTCTTTATTTACAATGATATAATGTGTTTCTATTTTCATTGTTGCATTAAGTTTAATTACACTAGAATGCTAGTTTTCCTCTAGTAGAGATGAGAAAGAATTAATACACTACAGAAGGGGTCTTTACTCTTGAATGTCATTAAATGTGGTTTCTCTAATACAGGCTTGTATTCTAAGAAGTGAAACTGAATAGGTTTCTTTGACCTTAATCGATGATGAAGCTTTTTGGAGCTTCATAACTTTTCTTATTGACAAATGTAGCATTCCCAAGTGGGAGTAAAACTGAGCAGTTTCTAAAATTGGTTTTTGAAGAGTTGGTTGTGGCTCATAAATGTGGTTTCATTAAGGTGTTTGTTGTATCCTGTGAGAGGGTTGATCTGATGTGATATCAGTTGTTGGTGAGATATTTTATTTTATATGAGTGTATTCTTATATATACATTGGTAGTATTTTTTGGTTCAATCAGTATAACGTGGTTTTGAGTTATCATGCCCTTCTGTTTTCTTCTCTATCCCCTATTGAAATATGTGGAGGCTCAGTGAGTTCTTGGATACAGTGAGCACATGAAATAACACTATACTTAGAAATATGTAAGGATTGTGCGTGCAATAATGTGTGATGCTTATGTATCAGGGTTGATGGGGTTTACATGCCTTGAGTTCCTAAGAAGTGTATAAACAAACCTACTTTCACTCATGTCTCTACCAAGTGTAGCAGAGCACAAGATGGTGTTGTAATCAGATGTCAACAGATGTTTACTAAAGTTATGATCCAACAACCATTCTCTACCGTCACGAGAATAAGGTGCTAAGCTTTTACTGATAGCACAGCTATAGACAGAGTGGGTTCCCTCCCATTCCCTCCCCTATTAAAGCCAGTACTCTTAAATGTCTTAAATCAGTGATTTTCTAAATCTGACATATCCACCAAATGCAAGGTGGCTGTCTCAATGCTACAGTTGGGAGTTGAAAACTGACTAATATTCATTTAGGAGGTCAAGTTGTTCGATGCTGGTGAGCAGTTGTGTAGCAACTACTTTTTCCAAGATTTTGCCAATATACTGAGGATCGTAATGGGCCGGACCTTGGCCAGGTCGTCTGGATCTGGGATTGATTTTTTAAAAAGAGGTTGTATGAGGCCTGTTTTGAGGGTGTCCGAGAATTACCTTTCTGTGAGGGAGGTTTTAAGGATACTGAAGAGCGCATTAAGCGCCTCCCCATTAATTTTTTAATGATGGAGGCCGGGATGATATTATCAGAGTCAGAAGTAGGTTTAAGGGAGGCAAACATTTTAGGAAATCCAGGTGGGGGGAGATGGGAGAGGGGCAGTGTGTGTGCTCAGGTGCACGGGTGCTAATGCTCTGCAAGATTGATTTTATTTATTTATTTAGACTTAGCCCAGAGGAATCTAGGTGCTGAATGGACCTTGATGACCTCTGTGATAATAAATGTGTTGATTCTGTCTCATTTTTCCAGGGTTGCTGGTACTTCCGGGTCGAGTGAAGGTTTGGTACAACACTTTACACTTCAAAGAGGGCTTTGCTCCTGTTTGAGGCTGCTGAAAAGGCAGAGTCATAAGCAGCTTTGGGCTCGGTAATAAGAATCCTACGGTTGGCGCAGAGAGATTTGAGGTTGGCGAGGTCCCCAGTGTTACGGGTTTTGTCAACCGTTTCTCTCTGAGCGTTTGTTGGAAGCAAACCCGGGAGTTTACCAAGGGGCGAATGGTTTCGTCTTAGCTTATTTTGATTCCATGAGCTATGTACATGTACATATCTCATTATTGTATCATTACTGGTTTTTATATATTAAGTGCATACACAGAATCACACAATATTGTTGTCATTGTCTGTAATAGGTGCATCCTACTTTTGTCCCGTGGCCCCCCTAGTCCCCTCCTAAATATGATTCCAGCAGGCACCACTGCAGTGGGCCTTAGAGCCAAGCCTGAGGGTGTAAATCCCATGGACTGAAATCAGTCAACAGATGCTCAGCCGGTTCGGCTAAACAGTGTTTATTGCTCCGAGAGAGATGTAGTTCAGAAAAGAAACATGGCATGGAAGAGAATACACTCTGTGTTTATTTTCTATCTCTGCTGAGTCGCTAGCATCATGTTAAAAGGGAGGAAGGGACTATGGCCTTTGCCTTCTAACACACCAAGGATAGGTGCTGCCACCACCACCAATTTGTGAAGTCACAGAAAGAAAAAGGAGAATAAAGGTGGGTAGTGATAGAACACAGCAAGAGACAAACATGGAATTGGGGGTGACGAGAGAGAACGGGGAGACGAAACCAAGGAAAGATGAAGAGACAGAATACAAGGAAAGAATAGGAGAGGGAAGGAAAGAGTGGATGGTGAGAGAACTGAAAAGTGAAAGAGTACAGAATACAGACAGGAGATAACAAGAAGGGAAGAAATAGAAGAAACAGAAAAGGAAGAGAAAATGGGTGGAACGTGTGGGAACTAAAAGAAGAGGCAGAAAGGATGCACACTAGAGAAATAAAAGGAGGGAGAGACAGAATGGGAGGGATAAAGAAAAGAGACAACCAGAGGGAAGGACAGAAGGAGATACAGGAGAGGAAGGCCGGGAGGAAGAAAGTCGAGAAACAACTGAAGGCATAGCAGCCAACTTACACGTGATCTGCCGGCCTGTATTTAAATTGTGAAATGCGCAAGCGCAAAGGCTCCCTCTAAACCCTCGAGGTGACTGGTGGATGGTGTGGGGCCCCATGGCATCGAGGAGAAGCATGCCCCGCATGGGGTTCGACATGCCGAAAACGCAACCGCCTCAACCACTTTGCAGCACTTTGCTTACACCCACCTGGCTGAAGGGAACGAGAACAACAACCATAACAACAAGACCACAGAAGAAGATTCACCCAAAGGGAGCCTCCCCGCCAACAAAAGAGGAAAGGAAGAGCAAGGGCAGTGGGCTGCTCGCAAAGGACACCAAGCAGCAGCGAAAGCGAAGAAAGTGTCTCACCAAACAGTCGCGAGAAAGAAAGGCGGAAAAGGGCAAGCAAGAAAGTGCACCGAGTACACCTAATATCCGCAGTAGAACCATGAAAAAACAGGGAAGAACAGGAAGCAATGGAAGCGACCCTTCTGCACCGTCATCTCGGATGGTAATCCAATGAAGGTAATCATTGACACAGGAGCAACCGTCAACATGATGCCAATACAAGCCTTCCACAAGCTCAGCCCGAAACCAGTGCTCCAAGACAGAAAGGTACAGCTATTCACATATGGCTGTAAGAAGCCACTGCCAGTACAAGGGTCTTTCCGATCGAATCCCTCACACAACAACACAGCATGCCGTACAAGAATCTACATCGTGGACGCAGGATGTGAGACTCTCCTGAGCTGCAGGACAGCAGAAAACCTGTGTCTGATCCACTTCGCGTTCAGCATTCAGCCAACCGAAATTGACCACCTCCTTAAGAAGCACCACCATGTATTCCAAGGCATAGGATGCCTTCGGGGCAGGTCTATCAAACTGCACATAGACCCCACCATCGAACCCAAGGCAGTACGGCATCACTGAGTCCCTTTCAACTTGAGGGAAGCCATTGAGAAGGAGCTAGACCAACTCGACAAGGCTGGCATCATAGAGACAATATCAGGACCAACCCCCTGGGTGTCAACCATGGTAGTGCAGCAGAAGCCAAAACAACCAAATGCGGTGAGGATCTGCATAGATATGAGGCTCCCGAACGCAGCGATCAGAAGAGAGCGACACACCACCCCGATCATTGACGAACTCATCATCGACATGACTTGAGCCAAGTTGTTCAGCAAACTAGACCTCAGGTCGGGGTACCACCAACTACGCCTAGCGAAGGAGTTGAGATACATCATCACATTTTCACCATCCACCAGACACCTCAAGGGTTTAGAGGGAGCCTTTGAGCTTGCGCATTTCACAATTTAAATACAGGCCGGCAGATCACGTGTCAGTTCAGTTGTTTCTCGACTTTCTTCCTCCCGGCCTTCCTCTCCTCTATCCCCTTCTGTCCTTCCCTCTGGTTGTCTCTTTTCTTTATCCCTCTCATTCTGTCTTTCCGTTCTCCCTCCATTTATTTCTCTAGTGTGCATCCTTTCTGCCTCTTCTTTTAGATACCACACGTTCCACCCATTTTCTCTTCCTGTCCTGTCTCTTCTATTTCTTCCCTTCTTGTTATCTCCTGTCTGTATTCTGTCCTCTTTCACTTTTCAGTTCTCTCACCATCCACTCTTTACTTCTCTCTCCTATTCTTTCCTTGTGTTCTGTCTCGACAACGACCCACCATTCACCAGCCAGGAACTGAGACAGATCTTTCAAGACCTAAGCATAAAGCACAGGAAGATCACCCCCTATTGGCCACAAGCAAATGGCTATGCAGAACGGTTTATGGGGTCGTTGAACAAGGTGATACACATCGCCAAAGAGCGAACCCACTCATTGCTGACCGCAGTATACCGGTTTTTGCGAACTCATTGCCAAACCCCACACAACCCAACAGGTGTCAGTCCTGCAGTGCTCATGTTTGGTGTGCCAATCCAAGCAGAAGTCCCACTGCATCCAAACTGGGTATCCCCACAACCGGACATTCCCCTCATAGAGGCGAAATGAGTAAGAAGGAATGAGCAGGAGAGCTTAGCAAGCCCTGCCAGCCACTGAGAGTTGCAGCCAGGAGACACAGTGTTAGCCAGAAATCGAGCACCACCCAAGAAGATGTCTCTAAACTTCGAATCCCGACTGTGGATTGTAAGTGACGCCAATCACAACATGATTACGGCTACCAGAGACAATGAAGTAGTGACCAGGAACATCTTGCACTTCCGAAAAGTCCCTGCAACAATGTGGGAAGAAAGAATGGGAAGCCCCCGGAAAGAGCATGAACCAACTGGCCAGGCTGAGTCCATGGGACAAACGGAGGACAACGATGCACCCCAAGCTCCCGGCGAGCCGACAACTCACACAGCGGATGCCCCACTAAGCCCCCCTCGAGAAGAAGGAAGTGAACGGGCTCACCCTTGCTACCATCTGAAAGAACGAACCCATCATCCCGCCTCCATGGGTATGTTGTACAGGGCGTGTACCACAGAATGGGAGGGTCGGGACACGATCATAAGAGACTGGAATATAAAGAGTTAAATACCTGTTGTTAAAACAAATAAAAAGCTTTCTAAGTTTGGGAGGAATGTGATGTCACGTGTATCGCGTGAGACCGAGGTCACGTGCTGGAGGCGGGACTGGGGAAATAAAGGAATCACCGGAACTGCGCAGCAGGTGCCAGTCCGGGTTTATGCACCATACATTCTGGCCGTGCGTATTCTTTGCTGCGCTAATGTTGAAGGCCCAGGTAGGCCGGCACCCGCGTTAGATCTCCTGCACCACCGGAGATCTAGAATAGAACAGACAAAAGCCCTGATGTATAACATGTTATTGCCCTTTCTGTAACATCAATGAATATCAGAGTATCCTCACTTGCCATTCTCACTTCCAGAAAAAATACTAATAAATAATGATATTGAACCAGTTTTATCAAAAAACGCCAATTGGCTGTATTTATTACGGAAAGACCCCACTCTGGGGGTTATTGTTCTTAGTTGAGTTTTAAGGTGAACAGAAATGTGTGTACACTCAGTATTGGCTTGGTCTGGCTGATTGCCAGATATTGAAATATAACTAAAAGGCACCGTTTTTCATTACATGGCAGATTTTCCAACTCAATTTAACATAACATAGCATGTTGCCCAATATAATAAAGCATACTCAGTTACCAATATAACATAACATAGCAATTAGCCTGTAGCATATTAAGTTGCCAGTGTAGAAATTTGCCAACACATGTTTCAACCCTCTAGGGTCGAAAAAAGCCAATTGGCGTTTTTTGATAAAATTGGTTCAATATCATTATTTATTAGTATTTTTTCTGGAAGTGAGCGCAGAAAGTGAGGATACTCTGATATTCATTGATTTTGTATATTGGTGACGGTGAAAAGTCACCATACATGCCAACCCTCCCAATTTTTCAGTTAAAAAAAATGCTATTTTTAACTGTCTCCCGCCTAAAATCATAACCACAATGCAGTCGTATGGGAAAACTGCATTCTCCCGATTTCTGTTGTGAAATCTCCCTCTCAGGGGCTCCACAATGTTGGTATGTCTGAGTCACCTACGCATCCACACCACTGCAGCACACTCTCTTTTACTTCTTGGTTTTCACTCAATTTGCAGAGGTTTGCGCACACCCAACAAAAGGTTTTGTCACACATCAGCTTTACAACCCTTTCTGTAATACTTGCTGGACTAGGTGTTTCGGACATAAACAGTGGTGGAAATGGAAAAAACGTGGTGGGGGATCCCACAACAGAAGGGCCGTTGTGGGGGAGGAGTTGGGGTTGGGGGTGAACGAAGGGGGCGTGGGCTAGAGGGGTCGGAGCTCGTATGCTGGAATACTTTATACAAAAAAAATTTAAAAAAATTGCGCCCGCGACTGTACTGCCGGCTTTGTCACTGGTGTGTAATGCGTAATGAGCATTGTGTATTACACACTAGTGCTAAAGCCGCGGTAAAAAGCAATGCTGCCGTCGCGGTCGCTTTTTTAGTTTTCCAGAGAGGTTCATGGGCTTGGGCAGCTGACTCTGGCCGGATCCCGAGATCCGGCTACACATCTGGTGCCGGATCTCGGATCCGCCGAGAGCCGGCCCAATGGCCAGCACTGGACATAAAGTAAAAGGCGCAGAGCCTGCCTCAGCAGAGTGTACAAAGCTGGCTGCAAGGAAACAACAGCAGTGGAGGCGATGAACGTTCACTTAAAGGCAACTGCAAGAACATTTAGCCTTTATTCTGCTGAACATTTCTTCTGACTTGCTCCTTTATCAAACACCGTGATTTGCTTAGAGTTTAATCTCCCACACCTTCCAAACAAATTCATAAACATATGTGTTTTGAGAGGCAAAAAATTGTACGGGAGCAATGTCCTACAAGGGGAATCAGTATGGAGCATGGCCCTTAACAGGACTGCCTGGCTTTCTCGCGTGTGGAGTGGAGGGGCGCTCGAGAGATTTGTCACTTATGCGCAAGAATCAGCTCTCCCCCTTACACCGTGTTTGAAAGATGCTTGAAAGACCGACCTCCCCGCCCACTCCCTAAACAACCAAGAAGTAAAAGAACGTACGCTCATGGACGTAATGTGTAGGTCACGTGATATGTACGCGGCTCTAGGTCCTTTCATCTAATAGGAAATATTTATCGCTTACTTTCTGAGCATGTTCCAAGCAACTAAACTATAAGCTGACTTCAGAGTCTTTATTCAGATCTCGTGGATTGTGATCGGTGCTCAGACATGGGGAAACTGAATGTAGTGATGCTTCGCTATCTCTCTAGGGAGCAGTTCCGTGTGCTAACAGCGGTGAGTGTTGAGTCTGCCATGCTTCCCACGTTACACTGGTTATCGGCACGATGGAAATCTTCAACTTGATATAAATATATTAAAGGCTTGCTTTTGAACTCTTTCCATAGAAATACATAGCCGCTCCTTTTCATTGGAAATTGGTTCACCAAGTGCTTAATTTAGAGAATCATGGATTTCACAATCCACCCACCCCTTTCCCTGTTTATCCAGTGTTAATACAGGGTAAATGCTGTTTTGCTGCCTGCCAAACCTTGGGCTTGGACCACAGTAATCTGGCAGGACGGAATAAAACACCAAGAAGCTACCACTTTGCTGGGTAGAAAAAAAAACAATACTCTATCAGGGTGAACGTGCCACACCTGCTTGGTTCATCTCCAGTCAGTTGCCCAGATCTGCATAAGGACCCACATGATGTCAGTTTTGACAAAGGATAGATTGGTACTGGCGAATCGCGCTTTGCCTCTGTGATAATAGTTTTACAAAGTTAGTATTATAAAGACAAATCAGTCTTGTCCAGTTTTCATCTATTAATGATTTGTTCCCAAAGATCAACCAACACGTGTTTCTACCTGTCGTCCTCCAGGCCTTTATCTCGAATGCTAGTTATGTAGGTCTGGAGTGGTGCGCTAGTTGAGTAGATAGAATCTTTGAAATTGCCTTTGCGAGATCCTTGTAATGCAGTGTTAAATCCCAAAATGGGATCTCTGTCTCATCATAGATAACTCAATGGTTGGCTTTGATCCATATCAACGGGTTAAAGTCCCGGGTTCCGACACCCGCGGCAACCAGGACTTTCACCCGTTGATATGAATCAACGCCAACCGTTGAGGTATCCATGATGAGACTGCGCAAATACCATTTCAATGCTTCTATCTACTCAACCAGCGCGCAACACTCCAGACCTACATAACTAGCATTCGAGATAAAGGCCTTGAGGACAACTTGGGTCGAAACACATGTTGGCTGATCTTTGGGTATAAATCATTTAATAGATGAAGATTTGACAAGACTGATTTGTCTTTATAATATTAACTTCTTAAAACTAGAACAGAGGCAAAGCGGGATACGCCAGTACCAATCTATCTTTTGTTTCACTTGTCTGAGGTCTTTATGGGCAGACCTTGTGGAACTAGTGACGCAGCTTGCCGCTTCTTTGACTTCAAGTGGTCATAGCGCACTCTCAAGTGGTTGGACCCATACACAATTTTACTTTGATCTCAGTTTTGACACCACCTTTGAAAAATAAATTCTCCAACCTTAGAGGGGGTAACAGTCCTTGTCTCTGTTGTGTCTGACTCATAATTGTTCGTCTTGGGTTGCTGAACTCAAATAGCTCTATGCACGTTCGAAGATTTTCCCTAGCTTTCCGGTGTCAGATGCCCTCGGCTACCACAGCAATCGACTACCAAAACCACCAGGTCAGGTTAAGAATGCATTTCTTATTAATAGGTGTAATACAATTATTTTATAACAGTATACTTGTTCGTTAGCTGTGTAGTACACAACAATATTTAACATCTTAACCAAAATACAGGCTACCTCATAAGCCCTCAGACTTTTCTGCATCCATCAGTTATCAGACTTAATTGGAAATTGAACAAGACCTTTTATTAAAGTCAGGTATGACAAGGCGCATAGCATTTTATGTTTGTATACTTATTTACTCCTCTTTGGTAATATGTGCAACAAGTGTCAAAACCAAAAAGTATAGATGAAAGGTTCAAACCAAGTTCACAAGGCTTCTCCCTTTTGTTCAACACCAAGTGTATCCTCCAAACTACCAATGCTTCATGTCCCCAGCACTGGTCGTTTGGAGGATGGAGCACTTCGTTTTGGAAAAAAAGGAGTAGGCTTGTGAACTTGGTTTAAACCTTTCCATCTGTGCTTTTTGGTTTTGTCACTTGTTACGTTACCAAAACAATGCTAAATGAGCAGAAAGGATGTTTGTTTGTAATGGCAACTGACCATACCTGTGGCATGCATTGGCTGTGTCCCGGGAGGATAGCTCATTGGAAACGTGCTCATTTTGGAAGCAAGACGACACGAAGCAACGTGGTTTCGATCCCCGGGTCTGTGCTTAGAAACCTCTGGGTATTTAAGGGTGTTATAAATATGCAACTAAGACAACAACAACAAACAATTCTGTAACAGCGCCTCGATACCCCAGGGCTGTGTGAGCGCTTTAAAAATGCAAATAAATAAATAAAGTACACTTTTTTCTTTCTGTGTTTTTCACTATATCAACCAGTAAGGGGCTAGAATAGATGTGGTCCAATCGGGAGTTAGGCCGTAGGAAGATGCTCTTTCTTTAGACCATTGGTCAGGTTCCCAGCCAATGTTTACACATGCCGCCCCCAAACCTGAGAGAGCGCAGCCCCACTGATCAACTTTTACCCTACATAAAACAAATCCAAATTTACAGAGTAAAAAGAGAGACAGTTGATCAATATCAAATACACATTCAGGCAGTTAACAATATACCAGCTTCTCCCTCATAGTACTATAAACTATTTTCCATACATGCTAAGCTGTTGCTGTCACGCTCGATTTCCCAGAATAGATACATGCCTAGAATTGATCAGTAGATAACCGATCCATGGTGGTAGTATAGTTATTTTAACCCTTCCGATAACAATATTCCCAGGGTCTGACAATTAGTTCATATATGTCTGTCGGTTGCACACTCAGTTCTACATTGTCTACACTTCCTCTCTTCACATGGTATACCATGCCATGCTCCCACATAATCTAGGGTTGGTAGCACATTAAGTCGGAAGTACATATAAAGGGCCGGAGATGATCAGAGCAATATTTCATCAAATAGCTCCTAGGCTTCCCCACATCGAAATGTTCGATCGCCTTTTTCTCATCAGTATCTCAATATTCCTAATCGGATCGTATTCCATGGCTTTTTTCTTCAACTGTATATGGAAAATACCCACATTCGCCTTATCAGGCAGTTCCAAATTAATTGCCAGGAGAAATTCTTTCACAATTTTTCCCAGCACCAACATCAGCCCATTATTCTACTTAGCATCAAAATCCTTCAATATATGTCTTAACAAGGTATCCTCCTCTCCTATACCTATAATGATTTTGACATATAATTTGTAGCATTGGACCTTCCACAAGGTAGTCAAGGACGTGAGCCGCAGCTCACACCTTGTTGCTTCTACTGGAACTGCAGTGGGAATTCTCATCAGTTTTCTCCAGGTCTTCCCTTCAAACTTATCAAACCATCTGACATATTTCTGATGAAGTACCTCGAGGCTATAAAGATACCCGTAAAAATTACGACTGCCCTCAAATGCAGAGTCAAAGTCTGCGACATATAGGGCCTCATTACACGGACGGCGGTAATGGTTTACCGGTACCAGTATTTTACCGGTACCGGTAAACCCTTACCGCCTTACTACGAGGTCCCTTTGCGGGTTGGAGAATTTAACGCCTGCTTTTTGCAGGCGTTAAAAACCAACCCGCAAAGGGACCAGGGAGCTAATTATGGCACCGCAATTTGCGGTGCCGTAATTGGCACATTCCCCATTCCCATTATGGCCTATGGGGCAAAAATGGGAATGGGGAAGGGGGAATTACCGCCCCACCAACCTTGGAATAGGGCGGTAATTCCCCTTTCCACCAAGGCGGTGCTGGTATTTTACCGGCATGGACCAAGGTGCTAGCAGCACCTTGGTCCACCGCCGTCCGTGTAATGAGGCCCATAGATTGTAAAGAACAGGGGCGAGTATGCAGCCCTGTTTTAACCCTTGGTTAGTGAATATCGATTTAGTGAGGGCTCCACCCATGTCTAGTCTAACCTGGACAGATGTGGCCAAATAATTTGTCTTATGGAATGCAAAATAATCGCACCCAAACTCCATTTTCTCAATTCACTTCACAGCTTTTCCCTTACGCAGTCGAAAGAACCTGCATAGTCAATATAGAAGAGATCCAGGTTTTCCTCTGCATCCCTATCTGTATCTGCCATCATATCGTGATGTGCTCACATGTTATCGAATGTGCTGTGACCATTACGGAAACCTGTCTGTTTCCAGGTTAACCGGTTCGTCTCCTGTATCCACATGTACACTTCATGTAGTAATAGAGTAGAGAAAATCTTGCAGCTGGAGTCAGTCATAGCCAAAAGGCAGTAGCTTCGGGCATCCGCCCTGTCGCCCTTTTTAACAGGGACGAGGATTGATTTTTCTCGGGCTATAAGGGATTATACCTCTATTCCAAATTGATGTGAAGATCTTGAATAGCAGATATGCCCATAACTCTTGAGTATGTTTAATTACAACGTTACAGTTTGCCTTCATATTGATCGCTCATGACATCATCCAGTTTGACGGGTAGTCTACTAGATTCGAATTCCACAGAAAACTCAACATTCATAGTTTGACTGCCCCCAGTGCAGTAGAGCTCCTAATGTGAATCGCCCATTCACTTTCAGGAATGGGGTTAACCTCAATAGCTGCAACTTCAGATAGAGGCAGCCTATATGACCACCAACATTTCGATTTATCATGGGACTTTAGCATTCCAAATATCAGGCGCCAGTTTGCATTGTTAACATCATGGTTGTAGGATAATACTTCAGGTAAAATGTGCGCTACTTTTATGTTTTTCTACCATGCTCCTAGATAACGTGAGTTATTCCGTAGCGTCTTCTTCCTTCTATCAATGGCTATGTCAAAAACATTACTATGCAATTTACCACTAGTGCGAACCATCATGGTGCCTCATGTTCATCCGTATATCGGGAAGCATTGTCAAGATTTCCATGCCAATATCCAATGTAGTTTTAAATTTCGATTCACAACAAGACCTCATCAAAGTGCCAAATCTATTCACATTGGTCTAAGACCAGATAATACAATTACCTTGCATATTAACCCTTATGAGGTTAAGTGGTACAAATATAGGGTTATTTTTTATATCATTCAGAGTTACCCAAAGTCTCAGATTATCACTTTCAGTAGTGAATTCTGTGGAAAATCTCTGAATATAATTCTTCAATTGGAAGTTCACAAAGACGAAATCAATCCACAAAGAATATTTGCCATTGGACCAAGTATCTGTGGTAGTATTATAATACACAGGAAAAGGGGTCAAGATAGTTATTCTCATAATCCCACATACATTGTAGCCATTTTCCTTCTGCTGTCTATACACATTTCCAGATATGTATTCACAACTTAGAGCAAAAAGCAAACTGCCCATGGAGTAATAAGAAATACTTGCTCCTGGAAGATGTTCATAGGCCAAGCTACAATAAGAATTGAAATTCCGAGCCACGATGATAGCAGATTGGGGTGATCAGCCCTCCATTTGTCCAAAATAAGTTCCAATTGGGCCTGTAAGACCTGGGTAAATTTACCTCCAGGAGGATCATATAAGGCAACAAGGAGTATCTCCCCAGTTACAGCATCTTCACACACTAACATCCTCGCTAGAATATGGGAAGATTTTACACCAACATCAAATTCAGACGAAGTAATGCGTGACTGTGCTCTAATACATATCCCACAGAGGGGCGTCTCCTCCCACTGTGTTCCGCATGTCTATCAATTATGTTAAAGCTGTCAATATACAGGTTGTCATAGAGCCACGTTTTCTGGAATACGAAAATGTTGCATAAAGTTATCAATTTCCAGGCCTCCTCACACAGAAAACAGCAGAAGTACTACTGTCGCTCTTGCAGGCTTCATTAACTCCCAGCAATTTTAAACACTGTGCCTCACTCTCTGGTTGGGAAAGCTTTATCGCTGCAGCCTCTACAGTGTGCCAAACCCCATAAAGGAAACCATTTAGGACAGAACCTAAACAAATGTTTCCAATTCACTCTGAATCATAAGGCTTCTGGTCCGAAATCTGATTACCTGCTGCATTTGTGTACCAGCAGAATTACTTGTACTATGACAATCACCCACTTTCTCCTGTCTCTAGTTACTACTGGATTATCTTTGCATACTCTACCTGGGCCTATGCTTTTGGATGATGTAGCAAAAGGTTTGTTTGTACTGATTAAGCCGCACGTTGTTTAAGTAGCTACCAATCTCAAATACCTTTCTTATCTTGCTCTCAGGTTGAAATGGGTATGAAGAACCATGAAATTGTTCCAGCCAGTTTGACAGCCTCCATCGCTAGTCTGAAGCATGGTGGCTGTAACAAAGTTTTGCGAGAATTGGTGAAGCATAAGTTACTGGCGTATGAACGCTCCAAATGTAAGTAGAATATCTATTTCTCATGAGCTCAGCGTGGTGCATAGATATGTCCTTCAAGACCTCCTTTTAAACCAAGGGATACAGTGTGACATATCCAAGACCGAGGAATCCAGCCAAGATCTATGATTGACTAAAAAACAGTAGAACACAAGTCTTATCAAGTTTTCAGGGGTGGCCATTCAAATATCTTATGTGTTAGGAAATATTTTCTCTTTGCAGCTTTCCGTCCATAGACGTCTATGAAACCCCTCACAATTTTTTGACTTTGTTTCATTATAATTACAGTGATTTCTGAGCACGGACCTAGCTTCAGGAAGCAACTGAGCATTTTGCAAGTCATAGGGGGAAGTACACAGTGAGGGAAGCAAAGATAAAAGGGAAGAGATGGCTAACGACAGAGGGGGGAGAGTGTGGGAAATCTGGCAGCAAAATAGCAACAAGCAACTATCAGCGAAAACGGGATAGCAGATTGCCTAGTCTTGGGTTAGGTGGTGAGTGTGTGAGGACCTGGTTGTTAGGGAGGAGCAGTTAATTTTAGAGGAGGGTCTTGAACGCTTTCCTGAAATTTAATGGCAAAGCGGGGGTTGTTGGGGAGGAGGTTCCTGATTGTGGGGGCATAGACAGAGAAGGCCTGTCTTCTAGTACTTCCGGCACCATTGGAGTTCAAGCCTGCACTCGTCCTTACTTCTGGTGAATTTTAGGTCTCCGGAGATGCAGAGTTTATCAGTGAGGTAGCTTGGGGACTTGAGGGCAACAGCCTTGTTCATGATGCAGCAGGATTTGAAGATTATTTGTGCTTGCAACAGAGCTTGTGCAGTTCATTGAGGGTTGGGTAGATGTGGTCGAATTTGTGCAGTCCTTCAAGATGTGCTGCAGCATGAAGGACTCATCTCGTAGGTGTCAGGCTGGTCTCCTAAAGGCCTTCCAGAATAGTATTACCACCACCCAGGTTTGACAGGATTAAGGCTTGAACAGCAGATATGAAGTTGTTTTCTGTTAGGGGGGATTCTCATTTCTGTGCTAATTCCCTTCAACCTTAGGGACCCTCAGCTCTTTTGCTGCACTTTGGGACTTTTTAAATTTAACCCTGGAGTGAGTGAGACCTTTTCTCTCACGTGTTTTGACCTGTTTTGGATTTTGTGCTTTGACTGTTTGGAGTCTGACAAACTCCATAGGCATCTCCCTTTTGTATGGTGAGACACAGCACCTTCAGTGCAGTGTCCCAGAGAAATCCTTTAGATTTCTCATAAGGTTTAAATAACTTTTCTTGGGTGAACTACCGTTCCCAAGAATAGTAAAGTGAAATTGACTTTACTTATTTCTCTTTGTAGGTCCAGCACACACCATTTTATGTGGCGTGCTGGGGGGTTACCTATTAGCCCCTTATCCTACATTCTCATGTAACATTTTTATGTTACCCTCACTACTTTAAATGGCTGGTGGTAGTGGTTTAATTTTTCCTACCATGGTGCTTTTCTACCTCAGGCTGATCCCTCGGCTGCAGTACAGCACCCATGGGTGACCATTTTGTCAAAATGCCCTGGTCTTCTTTTTTTAGCCATTTTCTGTTTGTGAGGTCTTTCATGGGTTGTACTCTGTGCGTTGAGACAGATTTGAGCCCTTTGTTTGTCTAGCCTTTGGCAGGCTTCAGCCCTGAAGCCCGCCTCTGGCTCCAGTGTGTCTGGAACGGCAGGATGTGAGGGAGGTTCCTGAAATTCCCCTGTCCTTTGTCTCTAGGAATGCCTGAATGCAACCAGTCCTGATTGGCTGGCTCACCCTGCTGTGTGATTGACAGCCTAGACTGTGCATGAATGGGAGAAACCTGCTTAAAAGGCAAGGGTTTTGGAACTCGAGGCAGAGTTGACCACTGGGAGAAACACCCGATGAAGAAACCGTGAACAAAGCTTGCTGCATCCTCCTGGACTTTGGAATTGCCCGGTGAAGCCCTGCTGATGTGCTTGTTTATGCTTGTTTATTTATTAGTATAGCGGTCCTGACCCAGGGGTATATGGGCATTTAAAGATCTGGTTACAGGCAAAGGTAAGGAACATTAGTATAGTTTTACATCATATGTAAAATTGGCAAGAAAGCAGTCTTTACAGATCTGGTGGCAAGCAGACATAGTAAAGGATACATTCATACATGAGGCATACATACATAGTTGGCTATTTACTGAGTAACCAAGTAATAACCTTAGTTCTGAATGGTTGGAAGGTGGGGGTGCATTTGATAGCCATTGGAATGGAGTTCCACAGTTGAGAGGCTAGAACTGGGAAACTGAAACTCGTTTTTCATTTCAACAGAGAAGCTCCGGAAAGGGATGACTACTCCGCGTGGGTTGGTGGGACCAACTAACCCCGGACGAACTCCACTGGGCCATCTTCCCCGACTGGCTGTACTTCTTTGTTGCTGTAAGAACCAAATGCCAGGGGTCGAGTAATCCAAAGTCGAGTGAAACGTCTGATTCAGTAACAAATCTGGCTAGAAGCTCCAGGAGTCTCCTCAGGACCCTCTAGAAGCAGGACAACCAGATCCCGAGTCCCTTCACCAGAGTGCAGGACCCAAGGAGTGAAGGAAGCCCAACCGGTATCCGAGAACAGTGGCGGTGCTGTTTGCTAAGCGCTGAAACCGCGTAGTGCCGCTGAACCGAAAACAAGCCCTTAGCTGCCGACGACCTCCCAAGTACCACCTCCAGACGTCCGCCCTCTTGTCCCCACGACTGAGGCTCAGGAACACAGCATCTGCACCGCTGTAGCAAGACAGAATCCAGCTGGACCACTCTCCTTCAAACCAGACATACTGTTTAGGCTCGGGGTACTTACCTCATTGTCTTTCACCTGTGCTTTTCTCAGTTGGGGATTGCAGTGGCTTACCTTTTTAGGGTTGATTCCAACTCTACTTTTAAAGGCTTAACAGCTTGTGACCCTACAACAGATTTTTCTACAAACTCTGTAACTTTGCGCAAGACTTTGATTAAGAAGTGCCTGACTCTTGTAGTCCATTGCAGCTTGTTGTGAACTTTTATTGCTGGGAAAGACTTATCTAGATTTTATTGGAAGATTTAGTTGTCCTCACATCTACTGAGAACCTGTTTAACCTTTTCTTTTCTTAAATCTTTCCTTTCTGCAACCTCAGAATCTGCAAAGTATAACTAGTGTGATATATAAATGCCATTACTGTCTTTGTAATTGAAGTCACCTCAGCGTTTAGGAATTGTATAAGAAGCATATCCAAAGATTATCCACCAACTTGTCTTGATTCTGAAAAGTATTTTTTTAAGTATATTCACCTTGTTAATTGAATTGCCTTTTAAAAAAATACTTATTTAGAAATTGATGTTAAATAACTAGAACTGAAACTTTGAGTGTTAGTGTTACTTGGCTACTTGTATTTACGGATTTCATTTGTACAGCTCTACAGCTCACATTTACCCCTGGCTGCTCAGTCACACAACCAACTTGCGTAGTACAGACGTATACCAAAAGGTGGTTTACCGAATACCAACCAGATAAGTGTTGTATAGTCTCACACAGTGTGACTGCATCAATTCTTCCCTAACATTTTCTGTGATGGAGGGCATGATTTTCCTTGGAAAGGGAAGCTGCACCAAGCTGTTTGTGTCTTCCTTGCTATATGCGCCTACAAGGAGAGGTGTCTGTTGATGTAGAACCCAAAGCATCTGGTGCGCTTGGTCAGCTGGGGCGTGAAGCCCTTGAGGCTTAAAGTGGAGAACCTGGTCTAGATGTTGGGGTGGTCTGGGTTGTTGGTCAGCAGTATGAATTCGTTTTTGGAAGGGTTGAGCTTCCGGTTAACACTGGACATCCAGGACTGGTAATGTGAGGCTTTCCTTGAGCCTGTGGATGTCTGATGGAGGATATCTTGAGCTAGTGCTGGGTATCGGCTGCGTATTGGTGGATGTGTGAGGTCGCAAGGGTTCTGAGTAGTTCCATGTAAAGGTTGACTATCAAGGGAGAGAAGACAAATCCCTGCATGACTCCACAGGTATGGGGTAGAGTTGGTGATCTGGTGGAAATCCTTTTGGATGAATTGGTGGTTTTTGTCAAGATCGGATTTGAACCAGCCTCTAGCTGAATCCCAGGCGGCGATGTAGAATATCATTGATGAGGGTCTGGTGACATACTGTATCGAAAACACTGCTGAGGGTTTGAAGAGAACCAAGGATGGACATTGTTGAGGATGTTAAGGGCATTGTCTCATCACCTTCACAGTAGTTTAAACCTGTCCTGACTTATGATGGTAAGTAAAGCTTTTTTGCTTTGCTTTGTTTACCTTGCTTGGCTCATCTATTTTGGGGCACTTAGCAGTCTCTGTGGCTTTCAATGCAGTACAACTCTATCCCCATTGCAAAATTCATCGCTTGTTTTACACTGCACACATCACCTTACAGTGAGGTGTTGTAGGGTTACTTTGTATCCATTTTTATTTTGTTTTAAGTAGCATTCTGTTACTTGCATGATGTGTCCAGAACTGGCTGGTGGCATCAGAAGTTTTCCTACTGTTTTTTTTTACTTTTCTTGTGGGCACTTTGGTATTTTACAGAAATATTGTCTTTTAGAGTACCATATAATCTAAAACGGTTGTGCCACAGTATTTTACCTTGCCGTATGGCCATTTTGCTTTTTGGCGGCCTGTCTTCCCTCCCAGGGCTGGATATGCCATATGTATTATTATTATTATGTTAATAGTTTGTTTGGTAGTTTTGCTTACCTGGGAGTTTCATTGATATACCTTTGTTGAAGGCCTAATAAATATTCCTGTATATTTATACATTGAGTTATTAAGAGTGCCTTGTGTTTGCTTAACTGAACCATTCACCACCGCTCACTCTCCTAAGGCTAAGCCTTAATGCTCAGTCACATCATAGTTTGGCTAGAAACTCTGGTCTTTTCCAGTTCATCCGAATCTATCCACATAGCTGATTCAGAAAATCCATCTTATCATCCATTGACTTGGTTCATGCCTACATAATTAGAAAAGCATTTCCGACCCACACCTACTACCTTCAACCCCACATTCTTTCCCAGATGCCATATTTTCTTTTCGCCTGACCACACGTATGCAAACCCTTCTATGAGCCCTTTCCATAACCTATCCTTCCCTCGCCGGACACTGGCTGCACGGTCTGTGTGATACAACATAATACAAAACAAATATTACTATTGGAAAACCCAATCAACCATAGTAGATTACATCTACTTCTTCGTGGTCTCCTTTTAAACTCCATTTGCAAACCAAATAAGTTACTACTGTATAAGAGGGCAACATTTATACATGTTGCTGTTTCTATTGCCTGAAAATGGCCTTTTCTTCTACACCTCTCGCCTCTCTCTTGGCCCCAGGTGTACACTGGCAATACAGCCATGCAAGATGCTGTCTGTCTTTTCGCTACTACGTGTCTTGTCATTCAACAGCAGTAGAAGCAGGTGCTCGGTCTAAAATGCAGATCTGCATTGTTGATAGGCAGGCTCATAACTGTTTACGATTGTGTTCTTCCCATCTCGTTGTTGGACCAGATTTAAGAATGCTCACATGGGAGCCAGGAGCCGTGAGTCCAATCCTACCCACAAGTGGTCTTTTTTGAGTTTAAACACTCCTGTAGGCGTTTTCGTTTTTCGTATGCCGTGGTTCTTTTTTCTGTCATTTTACCAGTTCTCAGTAAAATCAAAGTCAAGCAAGACTTCACAATAACCATATGCGTTTGAGGTTTGTTTTTTATTCTAAAGGTTTTTCACAAAAATGTTCTATGGTGGGCATAACCCTGTAACTTTGTCCGGCTATAAGAATGGGGCTCGTTTCCAGTGAATGTGTCAACAGTAATTATTTAAAACCTGTGTTGGGCAGGGCGTCAGTAGTAGAGGGGAACTGGCAGACCAAACTCATATAGTTTTGAACACAACCCTTTTCGATATCTCATAGGAGTCCAATGGTGGAGGTGGAATCGGGAAAGTCATAACTACAACCACCTCGTTCTGTGCTGGGTTCTGTGCCCTATGCAAATGACAAAATAAATAAATACATTCTTTGCCTGACAGGCCGTTACAGAAAGGGGAAAGACCATATGCAAATTATGCTTGGTCATATCCCTTCTGCAGGAGAGCACAATCAACCCCAGACATGTTTTGACCTGATTGGGCATCGTCTGTGAGGTGTAGCTTGGATCTCTTGGCCCAGCATACCACGTATACAGGTCAAGTTAGTGAATAGACCCAAGGAGTGGACCTCAGAAGGAGAACGTTTCCCCAAAATCCAAGAAAAGAAGGAAGAACAAAGTCCTCCTCATCGCTGAGGATATGTTGCTGTTCTGTATGGTGTGACTTTTCTCTCTCGTCCTCTGTTGTAATGTGCACGTGCGTGGCATCTGTGGAATGTTGATGCATGTTCAGCTATCAACATTCCACAGTGGCGGTTGAGCTAAGGACGCTGAAGGCAGGAGCCTGCACTTGTGGGGTCCAGCAAATAAACTGCTTACTATACCAGTTACCTGTGTCCGGTGAGATCTTGTCATTGGCGACGAGGATTTTGCTGGACCCCGGTCCCACGTGTGCGCCGGCCGGCTGTCTGGTGCCGCCGGCCTACCTCCGGCATCGCTGTTGCGGGGACATGGATTGCTTCGGAGCCGCTTGCCGTGCACCCCGCTCATCCTCGGGGGCAGCGGTGGTTGCAGGTGGCTCTGCTTGTGGGCCAGCGGTTCTCCCACGGTGCGCGGCTGCCCAGGAACCCAGTCGGGGCGTTGAAGGAGGGGACAACGATCCGTTGGTGGCTGCTGCGGGCGCTGGAGGATTGGTGCTGCGTGCTGCCTACCCCGTGACCCTGTGTTTTCCGAGGGCAGTGGTGGTTGTCGCCCAGAGCTCGGCTGTCTTGGAGCCCAGTCGGGGCTTCGGAGGAAGAGCAGCCGCCATGGGACACCTACATGCATTTAATAGGCCACTGAGTAGCCCCGCCCCCGGCAGCGTCTGCGCACTCAGCTGCTCACCGCTTGTCTTCCGAGGGAAGGAGGAGGGGCTGCGGTGGCGCTGCGCGGTGCGGATCACGAGACAGCTGACTGCTGCTCGTCTATCGGGAGGAGGCAGGAGGAAACCAATCGAGGATAGCGGTTGGATGACCATTGTCCTTACGGACATCTCAGAGGTTTGACTTGCCACTAAGTACATAACATCTCTGCTGCGCCACCTGAAGGGGCTACCGTGGTAAGGTTGGGGCACACGACTGCTGCCAGGTGGGGATTGGTGCATGTTGGCTGCGTTGTGATCGTTTCAAGGCTCGCTTTTGGATTAGTTTGGATTATTTTGACTCACCCGGTGATAAACGTACTGCTGTACTGCATTTAACGTGTGGGTGCACGTGATCAAGGTGACAGTGAGGGGACACCCACCCACTTCAAGCGAGCAAGGATTCTTGTGGCTCGCACAGTGGTGGGCGAGTTCCTGTTGGGGGCCTAGTGAACAAGGCATCCTATCCAGCCATGTTGCATACGGCTGCCAGGCCTCCGCCTGCCTTTTTGCCAAACCCTGGGGAGCCTGTTGCTCCTTGCGAGCAGTGGGTGGATGCCTTCAAAGTGTACTTGAGGGCTGCTAGTGGGGCAAAGTTCAACAACGATGAAAAGGAGGCTGCATTACTAAATTGTATTGGTACCAAGGGATTGAGGGTTTTTCGTCACCTGCATGGAGAGAATTTAATGGTTCAAGGCGGAGGTGAGGGAGAAATGGTGATAAGTGCTTATGAGCCTGCTTTAAGGAAATTGCAAATGCGTTTTGGTAAAAGAGTTAATGTGGTTTTAGAGCGGTATAAGTTTTTCTCTAGGGGGCAAAGTTCCACGGAGAGCATAGATACTTATGTTACGGCATTACGTGCACTCATGGCTACATGCGGATTTCCTGGCAATGGGGATGATCACATTAGGGATCAATTATGATGAAGACTTCCAATCAGAGAAAGGTTGTGGATTGAGAGCGATCCATCTCTTGATAAGGTGTTGGAGATTGCCAGAGCAATTGAAGCTTCTAGGACGAGTGTACAAATTGTTACTGAAAGGGATATTTCTAGGGACATGGTGCATCCTGTAGAGTCAAGGAACCAGAAAGGTTCGGATAACGCTGTGGTGCTAGGGAGTATGGGATCTAAGAGCAAGGAGGGGTGCAAAAATTGTGGTTGGTCTAGTCCTACTGCTGATTCTAAGTCATGTCCTGCTTGCAATGTGGAATGCAGGAAATGTAAGCGTTTGGGCCACTTTGCATGCATGTGTAAGGGGCAGATGGTTGCTAGTTTGGCTCCAGATGACTCCGCCATGTTGCTAGAAGGTGCATCAGGAGGCGGATCTAATCAAGGTGTCATATTGCATGTGGAGGGAGGTGGGCGGAAGGGTCCATGGGTGTCGGTATTGGTGGATCAGCACCCTGTGGATATGCTTGTGGATTCGGGGTCACCTTATACACTGGTGTCTCCGGAAGTGTATCAAGAAGGTTTGGGTAAACAGGTTTCTGCTTTGCTGGCTCCGGACATCAAACCATGTGCATATGGGCAAAGTCCCATTGACCTACTGGGTTACAATTGGTCAAACTTTTCTTTCAAAGGCAGGCAAACTTTGGGGAAGCTGTATGTGGCTTCAAAGGGCATGAGTGTGTTGGGTTGGGATGAGCAGGCTGCACTAAAGATACAGATTCATCCGGGTGAGAAGGTGCCGGTTCTCAGTGTCATGGAGGGTGCGGGGCAGAATGACATCATGGTGACTCCTACAGTGCTCATGAGTGAGTTTCCGGAGGTATTTTCTGACACCCTTGGCAAGCTCAGAGGTTTTACCCATCGCATTGTCCTGAAGAAGGGTGCAGTTCCCAAAGTGCATAAAGTCAGGGGAGTGCCAGTTGCGGCAAGGGAAGCATTGAAAGCGGAATTGGCTAAGTTGCAGTCAGCGGGGATAATTGAGCCTATCGAGTCCTCGGAGTGGTTGTTTCCTGTGGTTTTAGTTAAGAAGGGTGACGGGAACATCAGAATGTGTGTAGACCTCCGGGAGCTGAATTCTAGCATATGGGTGGATCGGCATCCTTTGCCGAATATCAATGAGTTGTTGTTTACATTGGGAGATGCTAGATATTTTTCCACCTTTTGATCTGTCAACGGCGTATCATCAAATTGACCTGCACGTGGATTCTAGACCCCTCACTTCATTTGTGACTCCGTTTGGGGCATACAGATTTTGTCGCATGCCCTTTGGCCTTGCATCGGCTTCTGCTGTGTTCCAGCGGTTGATGCAGCAGATGTTTGGAGGGGTGTTGGGAGTCAGTTATTTTCAAGATGATATTTTGGGGCAGTAGCAGGGAGGAACAAGATGGCAGGGTTAGGAGGGTCATGCAGATTCTTAAGGAGAGAGGCCTGACCGTAAAGTTAACCAAGTGTCAGGTGGGTGTGGAGGAGGTCACATACTTGGGACATACATTGAGTTCGTAAGGTCTGAGCCCCAAAGGGGAGTTGGTACAGGTGTTCAGGGACACACCGGCTCCGGTCAATAAGGTTCAGTTAAGGGCTTTTCTAGGCCTTGCGGAGTACTATGTTAAATTTGTGTCTAATTATGCTGAAAAAACGGTGGCCATGAGAGCCCTCATGAGGAAGTGTGTAAGGTTTGCGTGGTCTGAGCAGTGTGCGGCAGAATTTGAGTTGGTCAAGAAGGATGTGGAGAAGGCTCCTTGCCTGAAGTCATTTGACCCGAAAAACAAAACTGCTTTGACTGTGGATGCAAGTGAGGTGGGGTTGGGGGCAGTGCTGGAACAATGGATAAATGGTGAATGGATGCCAGTGGCTTTTACCTCGAGGACATTGAGAGATGTGGAAACCAGGTACTTGGTAATTGAGAGAGAATCTTTGGCTGTGTTATGGGCTTCAAAACATTTCAGGACATTTTTGTGGGGCATACCGTATATTGTCAGGACGGACCATAAACCGTTGGTGCAAGTGCTTTCTACCAAAGGCGTCATGGCAGTATCCCCGAGGATTGCGAAATGGTCAGTGCAGCGACAGGATTACAATTTCTCTTTGCAGTATTTTCCTGGGAAGTTTAATGTTATGGCGGACTGCTTGTCCCGTTTGCCTGTTGTGGAGGTGGACAGTCAGGCAGGGCTGGTGAAAGAGGAGGACTTGCAGGGGTGTCAGGTTGCTTTTGTGGCTTCTGCTGTGGACAAGTCGTTGTGGGATGTGGAGTCTGATGCCGTTCTTGAGTTAAAGTGGATTAGGGAAGGTTTAGTCAAAGGTTGGCATACTGTCAAGGATAGGCCTGAAGGGAAAGGTTACGCCCAGGTTCTGCATGAATTAGACGAGGGTCCCTGGGGTGTGTCTAGGGGGGGTAGGTTGATTCCCCCTGTAAGTTTGAGAGGTAGAATGGTGGAATTAGCACATGTTGGTCATTTGGGTCGATCCTTGACCAAGAGGAGACTTAGGGAGGAATACTGGTGGCCGTCCATGGACAAGGATGTTGAACAGGTGGTGAAAGACTGTCAGGCATGTGCTGTCAGCGATAAGAGCAAAGTTCTGCATCCTCAGCCTGTACATCCTGTAGAGGTTCCTGAGCAAGTATGGTCAAAATTGGCTTTGGACATCATGGGTCCGTTTGATTGTTTACAGCCTGAGTCTAGATACTTGTTGGTGTTGGTGGACTATATGTCCAGGTGGATTGAAGTAGCAGCATGTTCCAGTGTCACTACCGATTCTGTTATTGCCTTCTTGAGGAAAGTATTTGATTGTGAGGGATTGCCTGCCTGTTAAGTTACTGATAATGGTGTGCAGTTCACATCCAGAGCTATGAGAGAGTTTTTGGAACAGCATGCCATTTCCCATTATAGGACAGCTCTGTATAATACCTCTGCAAATGGATTAGTTGAGAGGGCCAATGGTACAATTAAGTCAGCTATACAGTTGGCTTTGGCCAATGGTTTGGATTGGCAGGAAGTGGTGTCACAATACCTTGCTGCATATTGGAGAACCCCTGCCGTGGTTACAGGGAGATCTCCATTTGAGCTCATGAGGGGCAGGAAAGCAGGTACAATGTTGAGAACCCTGGCCATGGGTGGTGGTGGGCCATGTAATATGGATCTGCAGGCTATTCATCGCAGTATTCTAGCACGCCAGGAGGCCACAGTGTTTTCACAAAAGTTCAGGAAGGAATTGAGTGTTACGCCTGGGGATGATGTGTACATAAAAAATCCCAGGATGGTTCACAAAGGCTACAGCACGTTTTTTTCCTTCAAGGAGAGTTGTCAAGGTTGGTAAAGGTCATGTACAATTGGAGGATGGCTGTGTCTGGAGTAAGAGACGGGTGGTGGTGCATGGCTGCAAACGTGCTGATGGGTCCAATGTCGAGTATGATCCGGAGTCTCAGGAAATGTTGTTGGATTATGAGCCTGTGGGTTCACAAGCGATCAGGTTAGAACAGGAAGAGGTTGTTCCACTTCCAGGCCCGTCGGGCGCGGAAGTGAATGTGGAATGTCAAAATGCTTCTGATCTGCAACCTGATATGGGACAAGAAGGGGGTCGTCTGGCCAGGAGGTGTGGTCCTCCCATAAGGTTTAGAGACTGTTTGTTAAATATGCTATGTTACATAACATTTTATGGTGGGTTGCTCCCATGCGGGCAAGCTCGTCACATGTTTGAAATTAATGTTATATGTTTGATAGTTCATGTAAGCTTCTGTTTATGTTTCCATTGTTCAATTCATGTTTTCACTTAATCCTGTTACAGGGTGTTAACATTTTGTTATGTAAGGGAAGAGGATATGTTGTAATGGGCACGCGCGCGGCATCTGTGGAATGTTGATGCATGTTCAGCTATCAACATTCCACAGTGGCGGTTGAGCTAAGGACGCTGAAGGCAGGAGCCTGCGCTTGTGGGGTCCAACAAATAAAGTGCTTACTATACCAGTTACCTGTGTCCGGTGAGATCTTGTCATCCCCCCTGTTGTAACTAGTTCAATTCTGTAGGAAGAGTTTTATGTGGATTGGGAGGGGTGGGGGGTGTTTTGGTGTGTTCTTCCCATGTCCCAACGTCCATGACATAAACATGCTGTAGGTTTGTTTTCTTTAGCATGAATACCTCTGCTGCTCATACAGTGCTGGATTTTGTCTTGGTGGAGGCATTGCCGCTATACCACACCATTGAGTCGGAGAAGAGTCGAGAGCCAGAATAACCTGCCGAGAATCTCTTTAAAAGATCATTGGCGCAGAAGGAAAAGGCATTGCACAATAAGCCAGTGGACAACACCATACAGTTGGAAAGGGGGCATAGGTCACAAAAACCTGTCTACTATCTCAGTGATACAGCTGAGGTGCAGGGGGAGGATGATGCAGATCATACTTTGAATTAAGCAGGACTTTCATGTGCCTAAAAAGAAAAAAAAAGTGCCCAGAACCTGCTGGACTGTGTATAGTATTTTCAATTAATTCATCCAGTAACATACTTTCCACCTCCCAAGCAAGTGTATGCACTTGTTAAGTGAGACTGAACAACATAGAGCACGAGAAAGTGGCTAAACAGGTCAAGCGGTAGGAAGAAACACAGGGTCACTGGTAGGGGGTCTCCTCTTTTGAAATACACTGTATGGTCGAGGAAGAACTGACACTTCCACCCCTGGCTGTGGCTGGTTGGGCTCGAATGCCCAACTTTCCAGACACCACCTACATGCATTTAACGGTTTGTGCCACAGAGACTTGTTGAGAAAGGAACAAACAGAAAGACCTGTCATTTCAATAAACCTGCATACACGTCGATTTTAAAACTGCATATTTTGTATCGGGATCAGTGTCGGAAATACTATGCGACTGGGTTGGGGGCAGACATTGCGATTGAGGGGTGGAGAGGGGGGGGGCAGGTGAAGGGCGAAATGCAGGGTGCGTTGTCAGGGGGTAGTCCTTCTGTTTTCGGCCATCCCGGTATTTCCAACCCAGCACCTCAATAGCCTTGAATATCCTTGCCAGATCTCCTCTGGCTCTTTTTCTTTTCCTTGCCTTTAGCTATCATTCCAGTGCCTTCACTCTACACCCTGCCGACCTGAATTGACTGTTCAACCCCCATTACAACTCTTCTGTTGACAGCATCATCCATGACGGCTTTCCACACACTACCTTACCCTGGTGTACTGGACATGGCACCCCAGTAACCCTGATCCTTTCTGCACCTCCTTCCCCTGGTTGTAGTAGCTCAATCCTAGCACCCCACCCCCTGGTTCCGAGGAAGAAAAGCACTGGTGCACATTTGCGAGACTACCCACTTATTCTGAGGGAAAGCAGGCCCTATGGTAACTATGCAAATCCTCTCTCTTGACATGGCCAGAATTCTGGTCAAACATTTGATCAGCTTCAAGCAATATCAGCAATAGTTTAAAAAAGTAACTTTGATGGGTCGGAAAAAAACATCTCTGCCTTTTAATCTGAGGAACGCAAATCGGTCGCAAGGTTCCTGGGGGATCGCAGTCAGCACTGCAATAAAAGAGCAATTACTTTTTGAGGATGGGGGATGTCATGCCTGGCTACCATTGCACACGCCTTAGCCAGCAGCATCCCCTTCAGGCACGTCTTTGTCTGATCCATCTTCAGCCACCACACAACATGCTTGAACTCTCCCAAAATGCCACAAAACGACACCTCCCAATGAACACCCATCACGATTAATGTGTTTTCTTGTATGTATTGTTATCCTTAATAAAACAAACAGTAAAAAACTGTGTGTTTTGTTAGGGAGATTTATAATGTTTATGCTTCATCCCCTCACCTACTGAGACTCCATACACTTTTTGCTGGACTTCTTTATATCGTGAATGAGGGAAGCCTTTTGCCACTCATTCATTCTTATGGGCTCCAAGTTGCAGAACTCTGTTCTGTGTTTTACCTTTGCTATGGAGTCTACTTTCCTCCATATCTCTTTTAAGGCATCTGTGTTTAACTTTTGCAGCACACAGCTCTTTATGGGCAGTTTTGTGGGAACCCTTTGGGTTCTCCTCTGAGATTCTTTTCTTATCCTTACTTTCTACTATTCTAGATATTTTGTCTCTCTCCGAAAATGTTATATTCTGAGAGATTGGCACAGACCATTGTATGTGAAGTGCCAAGGGGATACTTAGTATCCCCCTTCTCTCTGCTCCTGTGACTTGGCAGTGCTCTACCAACTAGTGTGCTATTTTGTACCGCAGACTGTATTCACAGTCTTCGGTGTGCACAATACGGTCACCTAAGCACTAACTTGGTGGCTCCCTTATTTTTTCACCATTTCTAGCGTGTGTGTGTGTTTGTGTGTGTCTGTCATGTCATGGGCGGGAACCCTTGTGTGTCCCAGTGTAGGCTCCAGTGTGTCTGGCCAGGCAGGAATTGAAGGGGGATGGGGAGTTTCACTTCCCTTCCCTTTGTCTGCCTGAGTGCCTGAATGGAACCAGCTCCCAGTGGGGGTCTGACTGCCCTGATCGCTCAGCCACCCGCACCTTTCTGTAAACTGCTGAGCGAGATTGCAGAGGAGTGTGTGCTGAAACCAAATAAAAGGTGAGGTGAAAGGCAAGTCGGCCACTGGAAACTGAAGTAACCGAAGAAGACGACCAGAATCCTGCAGACCCTTTGCAACACTGAAGCGCCCACTGCTGCCCTGACTCCGATTTCTATATGTTTGGTTTGTTTATTTTATTTGTATAGCGCTCCAAACCCAGGGGTAGAAGGGCGCTTAAGATGGTTACATAGTTGAGAAGTATCTTTGTGTTGCATACTTCGTACATACATACTTATAGTACATGCATATGTAATATAAGGAATACAATTTGCAATTTAAGTGTTAGAATAATAAACAGGTAGCAATATACATTTATAATATACAGTCATATACAGTACATGAGCCAGTTAGTGGTCAGTTGTTAGCTACTCTTTGTTGAGGAGCCAGCTGATGACTTGCCTCCTGAAGATCTGGAAGGATTTGATAGATTTGGTGTTGAGAGGTAGGGTGTTCCAGAGTTGGGAGGCAAGTACTGTGAAGCTAGTCCCACCAACTCTTTTTAGGTGGAATCTGGGCACTGACAGGCATAGAGTGTTGGAGGATCTGGTGGTTCTGGTGGTGCTAGGTGATTGAGGGACTTGTACGTGAGGCAGATGGTTTTTAAGTCAATTTTCTGGCGTATGGAGAGCCATTTGCAGGCTTTCCTAGCAGTGGAGATATGCTCTCACCTGGGAATGTTGAGGGCTACGCGCAGAGCGTTATTTTAAAGTACCTGTAGTTGGTTAAGTACAGATTGGTTAGCACCTAGGCACAGGCTGTTGCAGTAGTCTAGTTTGGATTGTATGAGGGCTCTGGTGAGGGTGAGGCAGCTATTGGGTGATAGGAAGGGTCTGCTGGCCCTAATGAGCCTGCCGGTGTAGGCAGAGGCTGAGGCAATCATATTGGTGTGTTTGGAGAGGTTGGTGTTGGCATCCAGATAGAAGCCGAGGGTTTTCACACTTTTGGCAATAGGGATGGTGTGACCATCGATCGTGATGTTGTTGTAGTTGGGATTGAGTTTAGTTAGGGTGTTGGGGGAGCCGACAATGAGGAGCTCTGTCTTCTCATCATTCAGGCAGAGGCCATGAGAGGCCATCCATGCCTGAATGATGGAGAATATTTCGTGGATCCGAGCGACGTCCGCTTGGTAATTGCCTGTGATGGTGAGGAGTATCTGGGTGTCATCTGCGTAATTAGTGTAGGTGACACCCAGACGGTCCAGTTGGTCAAATAGAGGCTTTGTAAATATATTGTACAAAGTGGGGGATACACAGGATCCCTGTGGGACCCCGCATGAGATGGGGATGGGGTCTTCTGCAGCTGTTGTTGAGAAGACTTGCATGGTTCTATTTGCCAGGAAGGATTGTATCCATGTGATGGCAGAGGAGGAGAAGTGAGCTGCGGTGGCCAGGTGGTTGCAAAGGATTTCTTGGCTAACCAGGTCGAAGGCCGCTGAGAGGTCTAAGAGGAGTAGAATTGCGGCATTGCCTTTGTCTTTAATTTCATCAATCTGGCTTTTGAGATCAACAAGGGCGGTTTCTGTTCCGTGTTGAGGTCTGAAGCCGGATTGACGTGTTCCTAGCAGTTGGTTGGATTCCTGAATTTGGATGTAGGCAACTCTGTCCAGGATTTTTAGTAGGAATGGGACTGTGGTGATGGGCCTGTGGTTGGTGGGTATGGCTGGGTCTAGGGATTGTTTTTTCAAGAGTGGGAGAACCCATGATTGTTTTAGGTTGCTGGGGATGGAATTATTGGTGAAGGATTGTTGATAAGTTTGGTGATGAAGGGGGAGAGCTCTCTAGCTGCGTCTTTTATGATTTGGGCGGGACAACTGTCTCCTTTGCAGTTCGAGGGTTTTAGGGAGGTGATGATTTTTTGAACTTCCGTAGTGGTAACTTTCTTAAATGTGAATCCCGAACTTGTGTTGTTGGGTGGGGGTGGGCTAGAGCTGGTGACCTTGTTATTGGAGAGTTGTTTGCGTTTGTCCTCCATTTTGATTTGGAGTCCTGTAATTTTGTTGTTAAGGGCGTTTTTGGATGCTGGTGCACCAGGATTTGTCTTTCAAACAGGTGTCTGGAGGTGAAGTAGGGTTTTCTAATTCCTTCAGAATTTTAAATAATTCTTTAGTGGAGGATCCTGCCTGAGTAATCCTGGTGTTGTATATCTTTTTTGGTGCAAATTATCTCACTTTTGTATAATGAGGATAGGTTTGTGAGGTTGGATTTATTTTCCACAGAGGGGTTAGTCTTCCATGTGAGTTGTGCCTTGGCTTTCTTTTCTCTGAGTAATTTGAGCTCAGGGGTGTACCACTAGTTCAGATGAGCTTTAGGTTTGTCTTTATGTAGTTTCAGGGGGACAACGGTATCCATTGCCTTAGCCATGGAGTCATTGAAGGTGTCAATCAGCAGGTTTAAGTCAGCGTTGGCTGGGAGAGCGTTGAGGGTGGGTAGAACCAGGGGTAGTAGGGCTTCAGCAGTGATGTTGCGTTTGTTCCTGGTGGGACAGGCTGGTGCTGGGAGGTATTTATTAGGAAGTATCTGATTAGTGTTGACCTCAAAAGGAATCATGTGGTGATCAGTCCAGGCCAGAGGTTGGGGGTCCTTGCAGATTGTGTTGCAATTGTAAGTTGCTACCCAGCCAAGGGTTCTGCCCTTTTGGTGGGTGGGGAATGCATGGAGTTGTGTGAAGTCATGTTCTGTTAGGACATTGGCTAGAGATGCAGCATGTGCATCGTTCGGGTCCTGATAACCAAGGTGGAAGTCCCCGAGGATTATAATTTGTGCTGACGGTTTGGAGTTTTCAGTGATGAGAGATGTGATGTCTTCTTCAAAGACCCCAGGGGGGCCTGGGGGTCAGTATATGAGGTGTAGGGTGATTGTGGTTGTGGGGGAAGTTTGCAATTTGGCTGTGAGTATTTCGCAGGATGTGAGTGATACTGTAGAGGTTGATCTGAGGTCCAGGGAGGATTTGGAGATGATCGCTACGCCTCCACCTCTAGCGTTAGATCTATCAGCTCTGAGGATAGAGTATTTGTCAGGGATGGCTAGCGATAAGTGTGGTCCGGACGCCTCAGGAAGCCAAGTTTCTGTTAAGGCCAGGAAGTCGAGATCATTGGTAAGAATGATGTCTGCGATCTCTGTGGGGTGGGCAGCCAAGGATCTGACATTCAGTAGGGCGCCTTTTAGTGGGGGAGGTATGGGCTTATTCGGCACATTGTGTTTTGTATTGGTTTTGGTGTTGGATTTGGCGTTGGGCCTAGTAGATGTAGAAGGGAGCCTGGTGCCTACTCTGGCATTGCGGGTTGTGAGGTTGGGAATGAAGGAAGGGGGGGGTTAGGCCTGAAGGCTTGGAACGGGCGGGGTGTTTGGTGTTTAGTTTAGTTTGTTTAGGCTTGGCGATGGGACTGGGGTGGCTGTGTGTTGTGTTGGCTGGGGGGCCCAGATTGACGTGGTGGAGTATGAGGGGGGTGGTGAGTAGGTGGGAAGGGGGATACGGCGGGTAGGAACGGTGTGGGGCATGGGATGGGGTGGTGTCTTGGGCACCCTAGTTTAGCCAAGTCGTCCTGGTAGGCTATGTAGCTATTACCGCTGCAGGGTATGTTGTCCAGCGTTATGCAGAAAGGGAACATGATTAGGGCGAGCCAGAAGATCATGGTCTGGTAATAGCGGTGCGTAATGCTGGTGGCACTAGTTGGGGGAGCAGGGCAAACTAGGCAAATGGTGGCAAATTTGAGCTGGGGGGGGTAGGCTAGAGGGCTGTAGCTGGTTAAGGAGTAGTGCACTTGAGCTAAGAGCAGAGGGGCGGCCTTTAACTTCAAGTAGAACATTTAGCTAGAAAACATCCAGATTCAATTGCACAGTTGGTCAGAAATGCATCTCGAGGCAGGATAGAGACTTTGGTTGAGAAAGCATCAAGATTCGAAAATAGCACATAGGGTTAGATTACACCTAGATTTAGGAAACACAATTGGCTAGAAATACAACCAGATTCAATGGCACAGTTGGTCAAAGTGCACCTCGAAGCACAAGAGCACTTTGGAGATGCGTAGTAGCGGGAGAGTGAGAAGTGAGTTAGCGGAGCTCAGTGTGCGCGCACATGGTAGATAAACAGTGCAATGGTCAACATAGCAATAATGGGCAATCAGTCAGAACTAGCAGGTGGCCGAATGGTACAGTTATGGTTCACAGGTAATGCACAGCAAATAGCTATAACCTGCAAAACAGACTAGAATTTACAGGGTGGTGACACAAGCCAGAGCAGTGCGGGAATCACAGGGTGGTGCAGGCAGAGGGACCAACCCAGCAGTGCAAATTAAAGCTCACAGGGTTGTGTCGTAGTCCACGGCAATACAATACGAGGTTCACAGGATGGTGCTGAAGTATAATGGGTAGCTCCAGAGTTTGAAATAGCACAACTGGGTGAGGTATAAGGGAAGCACCTAGGTTCAAAATACACAAATTGGCTGTAAAACAGTGGAATGATTTCTAAATTCGAGCTAACACAGCTAGGTAGGGTGTTATAGGTAGCACCTAGATTCGCAGTTACACATTTACTGAAAATCAGTGGGGCATCAACTTGATATAGTGGGCTAGATCAGAAGGAGTGCAAATTGGTGTAATAGTGCTGACGTTTAAAGGGCGCTAACTGGGCTCAATAATGCAGGCCGAATGGTAAAGGCCCGTAGCCAGTCGTTATTTCAGCGGAGTGCATGATAGCTAACGTGGCACAGTCAAAGCTAAGTAAGCAGGAGAGCTTAGTGGCGGGCAAGGTTAAAACAACATGCATAGTAGTGCGGTGCCTTGTGGAATGAGTTCATTGTTCACATAATCTCTATTGAATGTACCTTGTGTGGAAGAATTGTCAGACAGAGTAACTGGGCGACGGCTGGGACAGGAAGAGAGCCTTAGTGCTGCAGGCCTTGTTGCTGGAGGCCGGCGACGCCTACCGGCTTGGTGATTGGGCCGTTAAGAAGGCAGGCGAGCCAATAGGGGCAGGTCAGCAGCCTGGAGAGGCTTATCCCGGGAGGCAGCCAAACAGGAAATTTTGGGCGGCCATCTTAGAATGGCGATCGTGGCTTTTGATAATGCAGAAGTTGCAGGTTCAAGGGGGATATCACGTGATAGCGAGCGTTATGATATCAAAGCTGTGGATTGCACATCACGCGGGATGGTGCGCATTAAAGTAGCGCAATGGGAAACAACTTTCGGAATTTTCAATTTTTGCAGAACGAGTGGAGGCAAGCACAGGGGCCTACCTCTGGTGTGTGGGAAAAGCTCCTGCTTCTCTCCCATGTGGCGGCGAGGCACTGCTCCAGCAGTGTATGGGCTCCTGCTCCCTCGATGCCTGGTGCTGTGACAGACTAACTCCGAAGAGGACGACGCCTTACCTTTGGCTGGTGGTACCAACCAGCCCTGAGACGAACTACAGTCTGAGCCATCTCCTGAGGTGCTGCGCCTCTCCAGAGCTACAGACCGTGAATACCAGGAGACCTCCGACCCAGTTGCAGTGAATCATCCTTGAAAGGGCAAACCCGTCCAAGTCTTTGCTGAGCTCCATGTGAACCTCCAGAGACACAATCTGACACGTCCAAGCCCCCTCAACAGAGTGCTGGACTCTGACCAGTCAGATCATGTCCCTTGTTGGTGGTACAGAAAAGGTGCCAAAACAGACTGATCAGAGAAGCTGAAGAAATCTGTGCCAGGAGTCCTCCCTCGAGACTGCTGCTCAGACATAACGTTAATTGTCCTACGTTTCATCAACAGACCAAGGAATCCGGAGACCGGGTCGATCGCTACTGCATTTCTTGTAACCTGAGGTACTTTGGGGTGAAAAGGTATTGCTTACCTTGATCCAAGATGTCGCTCCAGAGAGTTGGAGTGCAAAAAGAGATGTCCACGGTGTCCACTCTTACCTCTGACCCAAGCATCCAGCTTGTGTCCCTTTACGAGTCCTTTAAAAGGGTCTCCAATGTTGTGTCAATTCTTTTAGCATCTTTAACTTGAAGCTGAAGGTATCCCCAGGAACTTTTGCTGTTTCCCTACTTCGTAAGACTTTTAAGCTCTCTGCAAACTGAGTTTTGCTGCTAGTTCGGAATTGGACTTTAAAAGCATTAGTTTACTCTGAAACCATCTCTATAACCTTAAGCACTGCTACTGTGTGCCTAACCAACTGTTTTCCATCCCACAAGACATTGGGCCTCATTCCGACCCTTGCGTTAACCATGGCGCTATTAGCGCCATGGTTGACGCCTTTATTTTTCCAACTTCGCCATGGTGAATGGCGGAAGTACCGCCCCATTCCAAGGTTGGCGTGGCGGTAATTCCCCATTCACCATGGGCCCTCCCCATTCCCATTTTTGCCCCATAGGGCTCAATGGGAATGGGAAAGGAGGTAATTACGGTACCGTAAATTACGGTACCATAATTACCTCCAAGGTCCCTTTTGCGGGTTTGTTTTTTAACGCCTGCAAAAAGAAGGCGTTAAGTACCAACCCGCAAAGGGAACTCTGAATAGGGCGGTAAGGGTTTAACGGCACCAGTCTCGTTACCGGTGACCGTTAACCCTTACCGCCCTACTCGGAATGACCCCCATTATCTTTTGTGGTTTTGCTATCTAAATACAATTACTGTATATCTTTGTGTGCGGTATTACTGATAATACGGTAAAACTGTCATTAGTGTCAAACTCTGTAACAATTGTAACCGCAAGCTCCTACAAACTAAGCAGTGGCCTTTTAAAAGTATCAAAAAGTATTCCTATGTATGTTGGTTAAGTTATCTAAGCATTTTGAAACATTCCTTGTGTAAATATAATATATTTTATATAAATGCATTGGTGTTTTTCTTTGATCTGATTTACTGACTGGGTTCAGTGTACTTACCTACAGCCTCCCTACAGATAAGGGGTATATCGGCCACTTTTACTCCCTAAAAATAAAAAAAACGGAGTGACCATGTGCCCCTGCTTTCACTCACACAGCTCCATGGATATGTTTGGACCAGCAGGAAGACATTTCTATTATTACTGCCTGATCGGAAGACGTAAACATGTATCTTTTAATGTGTATGAATAACTAGGTACAAAGAAATAATTATTACCAAAACAGTTCTGTTTCCCAGTTAAAACATATTTTACTAACTTATAAATCATTTTATAAAATACTTCAAAATCTAATTTGGAGCACTGCATACAGCTCACATCTTCCTATTATGATAAGCCTGACTGCTCTGCCACTCTACCAAGGTTCTATGACTAGTACAGACTGATACTAAGAGTTGGGGACCTGTATACCATTGGGATAGTTTTATGAAGTCTTACCTCAAGTGGACTTTAGGAAAACTCCCCTAACACTGTTCTCTTTGTGGAAGCACGAGTGCCATGGAGCAGACTTGTGGAATCATAAAGGTCAGGTCACTATACATTACTAAACATTAGGGGTAAGCAACCTGAGGACAAAATTATCACATGGGGGATGTGAGAGGGGTTACGCCACACTTTCCATTGAACACCCTCTACCAAAGGATTGGGCTTTTTGATACAACCCCAACCCCACCTCGGCAGGGAAATTGGGCAATGCAAACAGCCTGGATACAAACAGCCTCTATCCAGAACATACGATTGAAAGTCACCACAGCTCCCACATCTCCCATCAGCATCAGCCACTGTCATTAGTGGGGATGCTTGCTGGGAGTCGTAGGCTAAACATTTGGAGAGGAACAGATAGAGTAGAAGTGCCACTCTCTTTGACTGAATGACCAAGCATGGAAAGATAAATTATGGGGCAGCAACACCTGCGCCATGATGCTCCAGCAACTGCATTAAACAGAGTGACTATTCATCTATTGTCTATAATATGCAGAGTCTGATCACATTGTAAGAATCGGGGCATTGCTTAATGTAATGAGGCTGGTTGGTTTATAGGCAGAAGGATGTCTCGGCCACCAAAATGAAGGTACTAATGTGTGTACTGTGTCCATCTGCAAAAGTAACGTTAAGTGGCATGTGCCACCCACAGGCATAATGAATCCACAGCGTAGTCAAAGCAGCAGTGCAAAAAGGCTTTATTTCTCTCCAAAAGTCAGAACAGCAAAAAGGTGGAGTCCTATATGTCTAATGAGGGAAATCAGCAAAAATAGAATTGTACCCAACCCTGGGCAAAGTGCTTTCTGTGACTGAACTGACTGAAACTGGGCTTGCGTATGTCGGGCCCTAATCCACACTTCAACCAGGGGATCTCTGTTGGCAAGGTAAATCTGGGGTGAAGTGTTGATTGGGGGCAGTAAACCCAAAGCACAGTGAAGAAAATCGATTGAGCCTTGCCCTCCTGGGCTGTTTGGATCAACCAGTCCTGTGTCCTTTACTAGTATCCTGCCGTCAGATGTCTGAATTTTCCTGCGCTCATCCTGTCAGCTAGCCGCTGGCTGACGAAGCTTCTCTTCCTCTATGTTCACCCTCCTTTGGTGATTGGAGAGACTGCAGATCCTAGACTTGTGACCCACGATCACCGCTGCCTACTGCTGTTGCTTTCCTCCATGTAGAATGGTCTGTCTGGAGCATGTTTGCAGCCGTCACAAACTGTGCCTGTCAACATCCTGGACTGCGCTCCTGCGGTGTCTGACCGGTCATGCTGCATGTCTTTTGGAATGTCCTCTTACCTGAGATCAGAACTGCCACTCAGCTGGACCCAATCCCGACTCCTTCAACCACTGCATCTGTGACCTCTGGACTCCACAGATGGGACCAATGATGAAAGTTCGTATTTTCAGTGATTCTGAGTGCCCTAGAGGTGGTCACCTGGAAAATCACAGTGCACATACCCCTTGTGGAGCACACCACCTCCATGAGGATTGCATAGGTGTACAGTCTGCTTCTTAACACTACCCTTATTTATCTGTGTTCTAGCCTAGGATTCTCCCCAGGCAACCCCTACTTTTATTCCTTTTAACTTTTTTCTACTCATGATGCTTTGAAAATACATTTCTTTGTTTCTTTTTGGCTTTGCCAGAACTTGTGCAGGGCAACTTTGAGACTTTACCTCCCCGCCCCCATCTTCTGGAACTCGCCCGCCTCTTGCACTCCTTTTAGTGATATGGGAGGATTGCTTGTCACCTGCCTAATGCCCTGCTATTTAGTTATAAGGTAGTTGTATGATGCATGCTTTCAATATCTGCCTTTTCTACTAGATACATGTTTCTGAATATCTATACTGAATTGCTATTTACTGTGTTGAAAGTAAAATGTAGGTAATCTCACTTTGAGATTACAAACTGTGTCTGTGTGTATTCATGTGTGTGTACATACCGTTTCTTTAGTATATAGTAGGCTGCCTGCTTAGTGTTTTTTTTCTTCTTCCACTTACTTAAACAAAACACAATCTGTGAATACTCACAACCACAAACCATCCCATACCTCCTCCCTACCCCTAATTAACCAGGCCCAAATGGGCATTGGAGATTTAAGGGGAAAAAAACGATTGGGCCTCACAGAGTGAATAGGCTGACACTCGGGGTTCATTAATGTTAATACAGCTCAAGCAGTCGGTGGTAAGATATCCTGAAGACGCTAGAGAGGGCGCTACTGGGCAGCGAGCCTCAAAGTCTCATTGTACCAAAGTCCTCATGCAAAAGCACCAGTGTCCAGTCACTCAAGAAGGTGTCAATTGAATTGTGCACTAGGGCTGTCAACTTCTCATAAGTAAAAATAACACGCAATTTAGCCAGCCATTCTGCTCTGGATGAAACAAATTTGCTTCTGCATTTCTGGGCCAGGGCCAGCCTCCCTGCCCTCGGCATAGCCTGAACCACCCTGGGATAAGCAATAGACTCCGAGGCCGGAGAGGGGAACCCAAACAGGAGGTCAATAGCACTCAAGGGGAGCGAGAGACCCACTTTGTCTTTAATCCAGCTCAGTAGTTCCGACCAAAAAATCTGAATAGAAGGACAATCCCACCACAAATGAAACCAGGAACCCTTTTGGCCACACTCCCGGGGGCAAAGGTGCAAAGTGCCCAAATACATTTTAGATAATCTCTCCGGGGGGAGATGCCACGTATGGAGGATTTTAAAATGATGCTCCAAGGACGCTGTATAAAGGGAACCCAATAGGAGCCCACTAAAGAGCCTAGACCAGGTGTTCTCCCCCAAGGTCTCGCCCCACTTCTCCTCCCAAAACTGCTTAAACCCCTGTCTACTCTCAAGCTGGGCAGTGATTAAGATCTTGTATAGCTTTGAAAGTAATCCTCTTCTCAAAGTCGCCGCAACTAAGAGTTTCTCCAGGGGTTTGAGACAAGTTAACGCCCCACTTAGGGCTAGTCAGGAGTCCCTTTATTCGAAGAAAGTCAAAGATGGGCATCAGACGTTCCCTCGCATACCATCCGCTGAGGCAGAGTACTCAATAAAGGAGCCATTCTGGAATAGCTGGGTGGCTAGCTCCAAACCCATTTCAGACCAACTCTGGGTATCTCTAAAGCCTCTCCTCCCCAGGTCCAGAGAGGGCGCCATAAGGAAGACAGAGGAGAAGGCCAAGAAGAGAGGGGGGGCATTGGACCACAAAACCGCCAAAGTTGGATGATTTCTAACCCCAGGTGGGATATCCTTGGATGGAGCCCACAGAAGATGTCTCACCTTCTTAGGATGTGTGTGAATGTCTTCTATATAAGACCAGTATGTGCGCATTTCATCCTTCATGTGCTCTAGCATGACCCTCAGTTGCGAAGCCTTATAATACTGCCGAAAGTCTGGGAGCCCAAAGCCCCCGTGGGCCTTTGGGAGAGTCAAGGTGGCAAATTTAACTCTTGTTTTTTTCCCGTTCCCTACAAAACGCATCACCATAGATTGCAGAGACTCAAAAAATTAGCCTGCCACTATGATGGGGAGGGTGGAAAAAAGGTACAGAAGGCGAGGCAGGATATTCATTTTTAGGGATACCATGCGTCCAAACCAAGAGAGCGTCAACGGGCCCCAGCGCTGAAGATCCGAACGAATCTTGGCAAGAGTGGGGGAGAAGTTAAGTTCAAAGAGGTCTTCCAGGTCCCTCGGGATCAGAACTCCCAAATACGGAGTAGCCAAACGCTCAACCTTGATACCCCCAACAAACTCTTTCCCCTCAACTAGCACGTCCCCCCTCCCCCATTGGCATGAGAGAAGATTTCGACTGATTAATTTTCAGGCCGGAGAAGGCTCCAAGGATTGGATCAGGCTCAAGAGATTCGGAAGAGACTGACTCCGATTTGTTAAATACACCAGGATGTCATTGGCAAATAATGATAACTTAAACTCCTGATCTCCGCACCTGATCCCAGGGATCCCCCTGGTCCTGCCTAATGTCTATAACAAGTGGCTCCATTGTAAGAGCATATAAGAGAGGAGACCAGGGGCATCCCTGCCGGGTACCACGAAAAAGGGAGAACAGGGTGGAAACTACCTCATTAACCGCCACCCTGGCAGACAGACCATTATACAAAGCATACACCCACCCACGGAATCTCTCCCCAAACCCATCTTCTGCAAGACCATGCCTACATAGGGCCACTCCACACGGTCGAAGGCCTTTTCAGAGTCCAACGACAAAAGGTATGCCTGGGTGCTGTAACGATTCGCTTCGAACATCAAATCGAGAGTCTTCCTAAAGTTATCGGAGCCCTGCCTCCCAAGGATAAACCCAACTTGGTCACCATGGACGAGCAAGGGGAGAAATTGGGCTAGTCTGTTTGCAAGTAGCTTCGCCAAGATCTTCACATCAGTGTTTAACAACGAAATGGGGCAATACGATCGGTAGTTCAATGGATCCTCTCCTCTTTTGGAATGACCACTATTCGAGCCGATAACATGGACTGGGGAAGAGTCCCTGAGTCTAGGACACCATTGAATTATCTGGCCAAAAATGGACCACAGTGGAGCCAAATGACTTGAAGCCATCGTCACTGGGAGTAGTATCCCCCTTAATGGAGCCTATAGTATCTACTATATCTCTGGGCGTGAATGACCTCTCTAGCCCGCCTTCTCTGGAGGAAGACAAGGGATTGGTAGAGAGTCAAGAAAGTTCTCAGCCTCTGGGCCCCTTCCTGAGCATTTTGATGGGTAGAGGAGTTCGTAGAATGATTGAAATCGCTCTTCTATCCCTAGGTCATCGAGGCATCGCTCACCCCCCATCTCCACGCCAGAATTTTATCAGCCTTCTCCCTCTTCTCCATATATCTTTGTTTGAGGAGAGACAACTTTCTCTCTGTTTACCTGACCATAAGGGTGGCTAACTTCACCTTAAGTTATTAAAGTTCAGCCCATTTACCTGGAAACAATTGGAAACAGAGCTTGTCCCCCGGCTGGATCTCTTTTATTCTACCTCTGAGGTTCTTCTCCTCCCTGACCTTGATTCGCTTTCTTGCAGTCCCCAACCCAATCAAGACCCCTCGAATTGTAGCCTTAAAGGCTTCCCACACTCCTGCCGCTCCAACCTCCCCGTTATCGTTGAGCTCAAAGAACTCCTTAATACTCACGAGGAGGGACTGAGCAATCTCTCTATCTTTCAGCAAGAGATTGTTGCACACCATCTCCCAGGAACCGGGGGGCCCGAAGAAAGACCCACCTGCACACGAACCAGATCGTGGTCAGACTATGAAATCAACTCCGCCCCAAACCCCATAATACTCTCACGCAAGGAGTTATCGAGCAAAATATAGTCAATCTTAGAGAAAGACGAGTGCGGATTAGAAAAGAAGGTAAAGAGCGGGTCTTGGCCCTGACGTGTCGTATGGGAGTCCAGCAGGCCCTGCGCCTCAATTGTCACCTGGAAGGATGCAGCCAACCTCCTTTGGGTCTGCAGGTCAGAGCTAGGGCAGAGAGACTTCCTATCCACTTCAGACTGGAGGACCATGTTAAAATCCCCACCCACCAGCAGTAGGCCCTCTGCGAATCCCATGATATTTGTTTTTGTCTCATCCCAAAACTGATCCTGGACTTCATTTTAGCATAGATAGACACAAGGGTCACTTTCCTCCCCCTAATCTCCCCCTTTACCATCATAAACCTACCATTCGGGTCCGCCCGATGGGCTCTCGCGGTGAAGTGGGCTTTGGAAGACAATACCATTGCTACCCCCCCTTCTCTTGGATGAGGCCGAGGCCTGGAAGACCTCCTGAAAGGACCTGGATCTGAGCGCCATGTCCCTCCCCCTTGCCCAGTGGGTTTCTTGCAAAAAGAAGTGCAACTTCACCCTATTGAGCTCCTTAATTACCAGGGATCTCTTAGTCGGAGAATTCAATCCCCGTACATTTAGCCAACCCAGTGTCAACAAGGGTAAAGCATCAGCCATTGAACAAACGGACAACTCTGCAAGGATCTGTGAGGTGGGCTGTACGCCCCATGTGGCTCCAGTGGGCCATCCATTTCGATAGGCTCCCAGGAAATTCGGATCTCAATGACTTCAATCTCCTGTCTGGTCTTTTCAACCCACAGTAACCCCAACTTAACACACAACAGATCCCCAACTCACCCCCCACAACCCCCCATGAATGTCCCCCCCCCAACCCCTCCGCCCCACCTGCCCCCTCCACCCCGCTCCCACTGAGCGCCTGGACTGCTTGCGACATACAAGACGCCTTCCAGCCAGGCCACCAATGACTGCCTCCACTAGGCGAACAAACCACAATAGTCAACCACAACACTGAGCCCCCCACAATTTGGTCAACTCATCGTATCCCTCCCCCTTTTTCGCTTTGCCCCGACCCACCCCCACCCCCCAGGCCAAACCCCGGATACATCTAGCCAGAATGCCCAGGGGACATTTCCCAGAAGCACAGATGCAAAATTACTCCAAAGTCAAAGAAGACATTTGGCTAGGGCACAACCCTCCCGCCACATTTAATCACATCACAGAAAACTGAGGAAACAACACAGTCATTTAGTGGCAGATTCGGGGGAAGGCGGGGCCAACCACCTGAATTTATTACCCCGGACCCGTCTACTGTCAGGGAGACCACCAGGACTACCATTAGACTTCTGTGGGGTCGCAGCTTCGGCTCATTTGATCCCCTGATTGACTTCGGGAGTGGACTCCCCCAAGAGTTCTCGAGTCACTCTTTGTATGTCGTCCTCCGGCACCAAGGAATACTTAAAGCCATCATATTCGAAGGAGAGAGAAAAGGGGTGGCCCCACCTGTATCGAACACTCTTAGGTCGAAGCCACTTTGTTAGTGGGCCGCACAGGCGTCTCCTTGCCAGAGTGAGGGCTGATAGATCCTGATAGATTGAAACTCTTGCATCCTCCCACTCAATAGGACCCTTCTTACGTGCCAGCTCAAGGATTTTACACTTTTCTGCATAATAATGGAAACGCACAAGGATTGATCTGGGACCTCTGGCCGGGGCACCCGCTCTGTGGGCTCTGTCAATAGACAGCTCAGTGGTGTTGGTATCGTCAAATAGTTTACTAATGACCTCATTGACAGTTTTGAGGATGTCTATCTGCATCTCGTGCTCTGGAATCCCCAGGAACCTCAGGTTGCCTCGGCGCTCCCTGTTTTCCAAGTCATTGAGCATTAGCATGTACTTCTCCTCTCTTCTCTCCAGTTCTGACAAGCGCATGTCCACTTGGGCATCCAGGATATCAACATTTGTCTCCAGTGCTTGAACACGATCATCCATCGAGTACATTTTTTTTATCAAGGGAGTCTAATCTCTTGCTAATATCAGCCCTAAATCCATGTATCTCCTCCAGGAGAGCCGTCATGTTCATATTAAGAGTCTGCATCTATTCCCTCCGATGCATAGGCACTGAAGCACTGCTTGCCTCCATTTTGTTGACTGAGGAATGGCGGAACTTTTGCAACGACTGGGCCCAGTTCATGAGGTCCTGGAGTGGGCGCACGCCTTTCCACGAAATCAAACGTCCAGGACAAATAGGGGGCCCGTACCAGGCAGCACTGGGGACAGGAGTGATTACCAGTGATTTTTCAGAAGAGCAAAACTCGCTGGGAGGGAGCACGAGCCCGCTTGAGACCCGGGCTTCAAGGATTGGTGGGCCAGGAGAGGATGCAGTGGTACAAAAGCAAAGGGAACATGGGGGCATCAAAGGACTGCAGCAGCGCCAGCCCCTCCTACTTCAGCTCTACGCCAGGGGCCGCTGGGGACCCATAACGGGGGCACAGGTGCCGATTCTAACTCTGCTTCTCTACGTGGTGAAGTGGCACAGAAGGTCTTCGTACCCTTGGTCGGCTCTGCTCTCCCTGGACGATCAAGGCCTATTCCAGGTTTAGACAGAGTGCTCTGGAGGGCCGTGTGAAGATTGCGTATCAGGGTGCCAGAGGGAAGAAGACTTCTTGACTGTAGAATGAGGAGCTGATATGCACTGAATTCCTCCGTGACAAGCTGCCCCTGGGCACCTCCAGTGCCAAAATCCATCATCTGCCAGTGGGACACACCAACTGGGTGACTCCACACCCTCCCAAGGAGAGAGACTGAGACAACAGCACAGGACCACCAAGATCGGGATCAGGGGCTAGGAAAAAAGGGGGCTGCGCTCACTGACTCACTTAATAACCTGAGTCCCACGACAGCACCTCCAGATCCTCGGAGGGGAAAGCAGACACGAGCGGGAGCTTGAAAATGGTGGAGGCGGCAGCTCCCAAAGCGGTTGGTCGGCAGGAGGGGCAAGCGCCGGGTCCCGCAGTGGAAGGAGATGCCAGGAAGCCACGCTGAGAAGGGGGCCGCTCAGGGGCAACCAGAACAGATCAGGGCTTGCTTCAATGATGGAGCTCTACTTTGGGGCTCCCAGCGGGAAGAGACCCAGCCCTGCAAGCCGCCCCGTACCCCCCGCCCCCTGTACTGGCACTCAACTGAAGGAAGGTGTTGTCGCCGGCTGTGGATCCCCCGCAGGCGTAGGGGGCTCGAAGCTGTTCGGGCGGCTCCCTTCAGGCTCCTCCAACCTGGTCTATGGCGGGAGGGGGCACCGGGCCCAGCAGCGCCGACAGCGTAGCACATGGGAAGGGTGCCCAGGATCTCACTCCACCACCCCTGCGGGCACTCTCGCTGCTATCCTTAGGTCGGCCGGCGAGGAAGATGGCACGTAGATGTGCCGGGGTGGCAAACAGGCTCTCTGTGGGCTCAGGAGCCTCAGGAAGAGGGGAAGTCAGAGTCCGGCCGGGGGCCCCGCAACTTACCGCGGTGCCGGGGCAGTCGATCACACGGCCGCAGGTCGGCTAGCCAGAAGCGGGAACTCGTCCCCTAATTTACTGAGGCTGGATCTCCGGTTATACACCACAGAGGAACACCGGACCTGGCTCCCTCGATGCTCCAATCAGTCGGGCCGCTCCTGGAGGGGTCGGGTCGTCAGCCCTGGGGTTTACGGGGGGGCTCAGGTCCTGTTACACTGACCCAGTGGAGGAGACTGACGGAGATGCGTTAGAACATCTCTGCGCCCCATGGTGGCTTCCCTGCTTAGTGTTTTTAACACATTATAAATAGTATATTGTGTGGTATTTTGCTTTCTCTAATTTAAAGTGCAACAGCCCCATATCCTCGAAGTCTGCCTTGCTGCTCAGCCTAAGGTGCCTTTGGTTTGACTGTGTGGCCCCTAAGAATCCTCCCAAGGTCTGGTTCTGAACAAACCCCGCCCCCCCTAACGGTTGCTTAGCTCAATGTGCATTTCAACTGGGTTGTGGTTAAACCGAGGTCTAGGGAGTATATAATAATTTTTAACCTTACCCAAAATGGACCCAGGAAACTTTATTTTTGACACAGTGTCATTCACCACATAGCAGAGTCTGAACTGGTTTCCTGATGGTGCATGACCCTCCAATCATCTGTGAGATTATAAAGGTCTATTGCACGTAACAATTGCAGCACAGTTGATTTGGTGTGACCTGCCCACGTATCTAAAGTCAACTAACTCTCATTAATTCCATATTGGTTTTTTTCTAGGACAGTGTGATAAGTCAAGGCGATCATTATAGTGGTCGTAGACGTTATTATTGAGACCCTTTGTCCATCAGTATACACATAATTAGTACCCATTTCCATTTTCTTCTATCTCTGCCTAAGCGTGTAAGTTTGACATTCAATGAATTCTGAAATCTGATTGATTTCTCTCGAGACCCTCGGGTGTGAGATGAAGCGTCTCCACTTTGCTACAAATATAGTGTGTTGTGTGTGTATATATAATAAATGTGTTCTTTTAGGATTCCAGATTTTGTCTATTCACGCAAGTGATTACTTTGCACATTGATTGATATTTTATTTGTATCATGCTCCTACACCAAGTGTTTCAGAGCGCGACGAGGCAAGGGAGGGGAACAAGGGAGAACAAAACCAGTCTTACTAGGCCCAGTGACATTGAGAATGTGCAAGTGCAGGGTGGAAAGTGCTGAACAAAGGAATAAAACAAAAACAGTAGTAGTGCAGAAAAAGGGGGGGCTGTAGGGTTACAGTTACAGACCCAAGTGCAAGGGTTGCCAGGGGGCAGTGCAGGTGCGTGGCTGGGTGAACAAATACCTGGGCACAAAATCAGAAGGTAACCAGGTGCACGATGCCGAAGCACGATGCCGAAGCAGAGGAGAGGAGGAGCGAAGGCAGAAGCAAAGAGGAAGGTCTTGAGGTGCTTCCAGAACCTTAGATGGTTCTCCTCAAGTTTGATTGGCAGGGAGGCTATTCCAGAGTGAGGCCCAGCCGAAGACAGAGATCTACCCCCAGCTCGTTTCTTTGAGAAACGACTGACCCTGGGGGAGGGGGAGGTGGAGGTGGAGGAGCGAAGTGCTTGAGAGGGAAGGTATTTACAGAGGGTGAGTTGAAGGTATGTTGGACACAGGCCCCAGAAAGCCTTGGGGACAATGCAAAGGGTCTTGAATTTAATCCTTGCATCCACTGGGAGCCAATGAAGAGATTTCAGGGCTGGAGAGATACGGTCCCAGGGCTTGATGCCAAGGACAAGTCTCACAGTCCTGTTCTGGATGAGTTGCAGAGGGCGGAGAGTAGAAGAAGGTAGATTTAGGAAGAGGCTGTTGTAATAATCCAGCCTAGAGAGAACCACGGCTTGAGAGACAGTGAGCTTCTGGGGGAAAGAGAGGAAATGCAGAATACCTCTGAGGAGGTGCAGATGTAAGTTTGACTTTTTGGAGGCATCAGAGATGTGGGCAGAAAAGTAAAGCGACTGAGAAGAGCAAGCTACAGACAGAGGCAAGTACTCCCAAATCAGAATGGTACCTTTAGTTAGAAGATGGTCCAGCTGGCTCCTGTCTGGTTGCAGCGATGCAGAGCCTGGGCCTCAGTTGTGGGACAAGAGGGAGGACGTCTGGGGACTCACGCAGCAGCAATTCGATGGTCGGCGGCAGTTACGGGCTCTTCTCAGATCAGTGGCACTTGCGGTTTCTGCGCTCGGTAAATCGCACCACTGCGGATCACGGACACCGGTTGGGCTTCCTTCAACTCCCTGAGTCCAGCACTCTGGTGAGGTGACTTGAGCTTGGGTCGTCTGCTTCGGGAGGGTCCTCCGCAGACTCCTGGAGCTTTTGGCCAGCTTACAGACCTTGCACTCTACTATGGATTTCTCCACCCCTGGCACTCGGTTCTAGCAGCAGCAAAGAAGTACAGCTAGTTGGGGAAGGTCTTCCAGCAAAGTTTATCTCTGGGTTAGTTGGTCCCACTAACCTAAGGTAAGAAGTCATCCTTTCCTGCAGTTTCTCTTGTCGATTAGAGTTTCAGCACAGCAGCTGGTCTTCACCAGGCAGTTCAATGGTCCAGGAGGATGCAGCAAACTTTGTTCACGGTTTCTTCGTCGGGATGTCCTTCCCAGTGGTCGACTCTCTTCAGTCCAAGAAGCCTTGCCTTTTAAGCAGGTTTCTCCCATTCATGCACCGCCAAGCTGTCACTCACACAGCAGGGTGGCTGTCCTAAAAGGACAGCCAGCTAGTCAATCAGGACGGGGTGCATTCAGGTAACCATGGAGACAAAAGGACAGGGGAGTTTCGGGACTTCCATGACTTCCTGCCCTTCCAGACACACAGGAGTCTGAAGCCCGCCAAAGACAAAACAAACAAAGGGGTCAAACCTGGTTTGGCGTGCAGATTAAAACCCAAGAAAGACCCCACAAACAGAAAATGGCGAAAAAAGAAGACCGGGGTCATTTTGACAAAATGGTCACACATTGGTGCTATACTGCAGCTGCAGATTCAGCCTGCGGTAAAAATGCACACTGGTAGGAAGATTTACTTCTTCTAACCTAAGGAACTGTGGGACTAAAGGTAGAACTTAGCTTAAGCTGAAGAGTCGCTCCAGTTTGATTGGAGTGCGTTACAAAGTGTTTGGGTGTCCACCCATCCCACTGGCCTAGGCTTGACAGCTTGTGTCTTATTAGGGAATCCTTCACAGGGTCCCTATAACTTGTGTTATCTTGCTAGGCATTTTCATTCTAGCGACTAACTTTGCCTTTCCTGCTGCTACAGAAGACTTTTGTTCTACTCCTACACTGACGTTTGGCTAGTTAGTGTAAGGAAAGCATGGTATCAACAGTAAGACAGACACAAGTGACCACAGTTCAAAGGTGTTTATTGAACCTTCACAAGAGTGGGCCAAACGCCCATCTAAACCTAAATCTACAGATAGGAGCAAGCTACGACCATCAAATAATAATAATGCAGTCTTAGTGGAGTCTTGTCAACATAAAAGGCCCTATACTAAAAATAACCTATTGGTAATTCTTAACTGCTAATTTACAAATAATGTGGGTTGATGTTCATGAAAAAGAAATAACTGTTCACAAATTGATAAGTCAGGATGTTTGGGCCGTTGGCCCCCCTTCCCACATTTTCAGCACGGGACAAGGCAGTTCACTTGAGCAAAGCTCATACTCTGGCTTATGCAGCACGAGGATACCGTTTCATTTTCACAGTTCAAGACCTTCTGTGTTCAAGTCTCTCTACTTCTTGCAAGTCTCTAAGTCAGAAGGTCTAGTAGACAAAAACAACAACAAAAACAATCTTTTCCTTTTCTAGTATGCAATTGGGTGTTCACCCTGGACCCCCCTCAGCCAGGCTCTGATCCCTTCCAAAACAAAAGTTGAGCGAATTCTTTCTTAGTTGACACACGGTTCACCCCGGATCCCCCTCAGCCGGGCGCAGATCCTTTTCCTTCACTCGATTAGTCTCCCTCAGTTGGGCTCTGACCAATTATGATGTACTTCAAAGACTTTCGAATGTTTAGCTTGACCCGTTGCATGACCACTTTGATCTCAATATTCCTTTTCTCACACTCGGCATCTGATGGATACCTAAGAGACTTTTCGAATGAGCACCCACGTCGCACCGGAGCACTTTGTGTATGGTATCTTTTCTTGACCTCCAAAGTTCAATTATAACATTTAAATACTCCTTTTGGTTTTCACTCCTATCTGTGTCGCTCTTTTCAAACGCCTCACACACTGTTCTCTTTGTACAACGCTGCCGCTTGCAACCATGGTTCAAAACACAAGCTGGTTTGGTATCAGTCTCTTCGACTCACCGGCTGTGCTGTCCTTTCTGATGCCGATTTGTTGTCGGAGCCAAGGACAGTCCCCGCCTTGGTTATCGATGCGGGAGAGCCCCAGGTACCTCCGCCACACGGTGCAGGTTTGATCAGGCTTCAGTTTCTTTCTTTTCAGGGCTCACGAAAGTAACCTTCTTTAGAGGTCACGGGTACTGCCCTCTTTGCAACTCTCTCTGGTCTTGCCATCCTTCTCCTTGTATTAAACTGTCATCTTGGAACTTCTGTTTCCTCGTGTGGTTTGCCTCGCTCAGAGAGTGCTTTCGTGCTCCGCCTTTTATCTGTGTGGGGAAGTGTGATGAAAGTCGGGTGTGTGTAATAATCCGTAATTGCCTGACCATGGTGTTGGGATATGTCAGGTATGTGGCTCTGGTGTTTTTTCAGTTGTCGCTCACGGTGAACTGTCCGTGAGAAAGTGTGTGTGTCCGAAAAGGGGGGGATTGTATCCCTAGGTATCCTACCTGGTAGGGTGAGGAAAAGGTGTTCATGGGAAGGGGATACCGCGTCTCACCCTCCGGTATCCCACTCCCACTCCCCAAAAAAACCCTCACCCAGGTGATCCTCCTCCACCCCAGGAACTGGATGCAAAAGCGATGGCCATGTCCTGGCCACCTGGATCACAGATCGCCAGGGACTAGCGGGTGAAACACCTTCTGATTTCTCACATTAGGGATTGGACCAATAAAGCATTAGAAACCTTGAAAAGTGCTACTAGAATGTATATGATTGTTCGATTGTGAATAACGCCCCTTTCCTCCCCACAGACTTTGACTGATATGACTTTACTACATGAATGCAATTACCGTCTATTTGTAATCTATGCGAGTGAATGGTAGTATCAATAATACGATAGAACTGTCATTGGTGTCAATCTCTTAACAATTGTAACTGCAAGCAACTGCAATTGAAGCATCCCCTTTAAAACATATTGTGAATAATTCCTATGTGTATTGGTTAGTCTAAGAGAGTATTTACTTACCTGCCTTGTGTATATAAAATAAATCTATATTTTTAATGTAACTTTGTGTGTAAGAGTTTCTTTGGACTATTGTATTTACTGGGTTCAGTGTACTTGCCTACAATTCACATCCTCCTCATATTATAAGCCTCGCTGCTCTGCCATTCTACCAAATCCTTTGGGTAGTACAGACTTATACTAAGAGTTGGACACCTGTATACCATGGGATAGCTTTATAGAGTCTTACTTCAAGTGGACATTAGGAAAGCTCCCCTAACATGGATCCAATCTAAAATCCTGTTCTTCTGAAAGAAGTGTTTACTTCTTGCATTCTGTGTCGTTTAGCTACAATGTAACTAGTTTATTGTAAGCCGGTTTTATTATTTTGCACCATTACACTTATTAGTTGTCTCCTTCCTTTACGATTGCAAACAGAATTAACACTGCTGTATCCGTAGTCTTTACTGTGAACCTACTGTATTGATAAACCCTTTTTTTCTTTCTTTTTACTTGTAGCTGTCCAGGGTTATCGTTTAACCAATACTGGCTATGATTACCTCGCCCTGAAAACGCTCTGTTCCCGGGAGGTTGTGAACTCTGTTGGAAACCAGATGGGTGTTGGGAAAGAGTCAGGTAAATAAAAGATGTATCACCAGATACATCATTTCTATGCAGTCCATCTACTTAAAACAGAGCACTGATTTTTTTTGATTTTTTATTGAGGCTGTAATTGGAATTAGGGCTACAGAAAAGCTTTTGAATAGGGAGTATTTTTTCATCTTTCTTATAAGTTGGTAATAAATTATACTTTGGTGAGTAAAAAAGCAGTTCCCATTCCCAATGGGTGGGGGGGTTTAGTTCAACTATATTTGCATCTTTAATCCATACCAGGTTGCACCTGGTAATTCATGGAAATTAAATGATACTTTTCTCTACTGTAACTGCAAAAGTTTGATATCCCAAAACATGAAATTCATCAGGTAACCAGGTTTCCTGGAGGCAGGTTATATGAAAAGTTCTAAAATAATCAATCCAGTCAGCATCGCGGAATTGTTCCGTACTACTGCAACATTTCACAAGAGCAGCCTCTACGTACGCTGAGTAGGATGTGCTAGCCTCATATGATTCTAAAGGAACTTCACTGGCTAGAGAGTGTATGATTTTTGTAATTGTATGCATTCATATACCCTCTCGTGATCTTGTTGCAACAAGGGTACTTTGATATGTCCTTTATTTGCCCGAAGCGCCTGCTTCAAGTCCGACTTTGAGCAGTCTGTGATTGAGAGCTTGTGTTCTGGTGTTTCTCCCTGTCCTTCAGCCCTTTTGTGCCTCCAAGTTCAAAAACATAGCAGTGTTAATATAATGATACCATGAGTCTTGAATATGGCAGTCCCTGGATTTCACATTTAGATGGAGCTCAATCCCTTGCACTGCCAGGGCTTCTCTGCGCTGAATTAGACATGCCTGAAAGTGTGGATTGCTAAATCTAAAACAAACGTTACAGTCCGCTCAATACATAGTCGGCCAAATCCGGATTCAAGTGACCTTTTTAAAAGACATTCTGTAAACCCTATGGTTTCTTGAAGTGTGAATCCGTGTACGCTTATGAGTTTTTGTTGCCTTGCATTCTTCCTTTAAAACGAAAAATAATATTTTGGTTTCCCCAATCCCTTTAGGGATCTTCTTCCTCAATTTGCATGGGGCCACATCTTGTCTCACTCAATGTTTGCCCTAGCCATCTTTGTTCTTTTTGCCATCAGCTGCACCTTTAGTTCCCAATACTTGCGTTAGACTCACACTTGGTGGTCTTTGCGCGCATCAGTTGGTGACACATTATGCACAGGTCCCCCTGTAAAGTTGGGTGGGTAAAGCCTCTCTCAAGCTGCACTTTTACTTGTACCCCTGTTAGCTTTTACAGGTAACTGTGCTAGAGGAAGTTCACTTTTGGCTTTTTTACGGCCAGTATTTGAACGCTTCTGCTCCACACTGGGAGTACGGGGGGGGTCTGGGAGCGATACCCCAAGTCACCGGGTTTTAAAAGGTTCACCCCATGCCTCCAGAATAGTGGAGCTCTGGATCTACTGCTCCTTTATTGCCATTCCCTTGTGATGGCAATCCATGCAAAGTGGTTTTGGGCATGGACTTTTAATAGCCAATGGCAAATGGTTGGCAATAATCACTAGGGATTTGTTTGAGAAGGCATTCCCTGTCTGCTAGTGATTCCTTTCTCCAAGATTTCATTAGCGGCTTAAGATCTAAAATTGCTGTCTTGGGGTGGAGAAAACCAAGTCTTGGGGTTCAATTGAGTCCTGGGTGGCCAGATGGCTGCCGGATTCAGTATACTTGTTTCAGACAGCCACTGTTATTAGTCTGGCTTCTTTCTCTTCTTTCTCTGCTATCATCTACAAAATCTCACTTCCATGTGGGCTTCCTTTTGTGCTCGCGGTCGCCTTCCAATGTACTCAGGGGAAACTTCATTCTGCCCAGATGTTTTCTGCCCAAGGCAGTTTCGCTTGTACAGCTAATCGATTAATCTATCCGGGGCCTTCAAAACGGATTTGTTTTGAAGCAGTTGTTCCGTTGCTGAGGTCATACACCAGCCTGCTTCCCCTTACTGGATATTAATGGTGGCTTTGTGTTCACGCCGACAAGTGGAAACCTGAGAGGATCCTCGAAAAAGTAACATGGGTGGATCCTCCATACCTGGCGTGAGAACTCTATTCTTAGCTCTTTCAGATGCACTAAGCTTGCTCCTCTGGGCATCCCCTCTTTCTACAGTCAACCAAAACCTCTGGCTAAGTAGAGCCCACTTAATGGTGGATTGACCCACACCTAGCTGTGCCATAACTAAATGCACTTTCTTTGGATCTAGTTTTAGACTTCAACTTAGTCTTACTTTAGGGATTTACCACCTGTCACATGCCACTGCTAACAGTGTGGCTATCTTCTGCTCTTAAACATTTTGGGGACACAACCACGGGTTCCAGTTTGTAATGCAGCATTTTTGCCAAGGATCTAAAAAAAAGACTCTGCAACTCTGTAATGATTCATGATTACTAAATACTTAAATAACTTAAATAATTATTAGATGACAAGACTTAATGACAAGCAATAAAAGGTATTATTGATGTGCAAAACTCCTCACAAAGCCAAACAATCAGGCCACATATCTGCCAGGACCAAGTACTGCACTGGTGGCTAGTGGAGAAGATCCTAAGCCTGGGGATCGGTGCTGCGGCTACCTTCTGCTCCTTTCGCACTTTCCTCTGGCAAATTAGAATAAGGAATCCTCAAGCGTCTAGCCACGCCCCACCGCAACTCAGTGGAACAATAGGCAGCTGCATTTGACACCTCTACACCAGCTCTCCACCCTGCCTCAGATGACATGATCGGCACAGCGAGAATTAAACAAATGTGAACCCTAGCCAAATGCTCCCAAGAATTAGTAAAACATTTTAGCAACAATTGTTTTATTCATCGACTCCCACACATCTATAGTTTGATACAAACCTGGATGGTCGAAAAATGGCCTAGCACTAAATGATGCAAAGAAGGAGCTCATGGTCACACAGCACCACAGCTGCGCAAGTAAGTTCGGAATATCGGCATTTTATCATTGCAGGGTGTACCACCGTAACTCTGTCCAAAGTCAAGACCTTGGGAGTCATTCCTGACCACAAACCTAATATAAAAGCCCACATCAGGAGCCTAGTCTCGGGCACATCATACTACTTTAAACTGCCCTCACAACTCGGACCTTTTCTGAACCCAGCAAACTGCAACCATCTCACAAGCAATTATCGGAGCAAAGCTAGATTAGTGCTCTAGTCTCCTTCAGGGTATTGGCAAAGGGGAAATCACCTGATTACAAACTATCCAGAATAACGCAGTGTGGGTTGTGGAGGGCCTGCGAAGATCAGACCATGTGTCAGAAGTCAGGAAGGACCTACATTGGCTTCCCATGAGCATCGGGATCTCTTGTTGAGTGCTCTGCATCACCCACAAGTGCCTGTATGGACAAACCCTGAGTTACTTGTCTACGAGTATCTCATGGCTGCCGGCACGGAGGGTATTGAGATCAAATAACTCCTGTCTACTACAGGTACCAAGGGCCAGATTATCAGGAATGCATTGCCCCCGACCCCCCGACCAAAGAGCATGCAATTCACCGGACTGATAACTCTTCTATTTCACTGACTGCCTCCCTGAACTCTGTAGGCTAGCTCCAGCACTGACCAACTTGTGTGTTGTCTTGTCTTGTTTAGCGCCACTATGCCTACGGGCCCTCGTCCCGTGCTATATAAATACAATAAATAATAACATTTCAAGGGAAAAATAGGTTATTAGAAATAGTCACAATGTTCCCATGGAAGAAAAGCATATGAAGACTTAAGAAGTGACAGGTAAGTACCAAAAATACCAAATGTGGTCCAGAGCTCACTGAACTCCTACAGTTCCGGGAAAAATGTCCCAGGGCAGGTAAGCATCCCATATATAAGTTCCATTGGAATGAGTGGGAGAGAGTTAAAGGGCCATCCATTAGTGGAGGTAAATCTGGTTGACCCCACAGGTGTGGATTCTGCATGGGGCGCAACCCCAGGAGACCCCGGAGAAGTGCTCCAGTGGTCGGCAGATGGACCCAGGAGGCCCCAGATGAAGAAGCAGCAGAACAGGAGGACCCCTTTTGTGTATGGCAAATGTGGTAAAGTCTTGCGTTCAAGGAATCTCTACCACAGACCAGGGGAACACTAGGGCTCTCAGCAGAATAATTGGTGCCAAACCGAAACTATAAAAAAAAGTCAGATGTCTCCAAATTGGAGTGAGTTAGACAGGCGGTTCTGTTAGTGTGATTTCAGTGAAAAAAGTCAGAGGAGAATAATAATACAGGATATGTCTGAGCCAATAAGGCCGCACTGTAAGAACCTGGGCATTTCAGGAGAGCTGAGCAAAGAGCCTTGCTACACAAAGGAATAATGGGAACTAGTTTCCCTTGCGGTGGCAGCCTTGGGGACTGAGCAGTGTTACCCAAACAATGAGTTGCAGTAGTGAATACGTTTAAAAAAGACCTCACTCACAAAGTGATGATAATGGGAAATCGGTCAAAATACTCTGCGGCCACTACTGAAAGAGATTGGAAAGCTGCAAATGGAAACATGTTTCTAACACCTTTTGTTTAGGTATAGATTGTTGAGAGTGTTCTTCAGTAAAGGCAAAACAGTCTACGTTGGGTCAATATCAATTTTCTGATGAAGGAGTTGGACACATATTGGACATTTCTTCATTTTCTTTCTCCAAATAATCAAGAAAAGGCCTAGGGATGTTCCCAAACTAACTAAAGATGATCGTCTCATCAGAAAGTCCAAATAAAAAATGTCCTCTGTCCAAAATCTAATTTACCTGACCCTGCCACTAATACTAATAACTAATGTTTGCCAAAAAAATGTGTCCCTCTATTGTCTGCTTCCCTTCGGTCCTCTCGAGGCTGTACTTCAGGCTGCTGTTATTTTGTATGCATATCAGGGATACAAATGTCATTCTCTAGAAACAAGTTCATTAAGACAGTCTCTTCTGGTTCTCAGTGTCTTATTTATGAGCTCCTGTAACTTCTGCCAACTGCTCATCGGTTTGGTGTTCCACGGTCTAATGTTTATCAGTATTCTCAGTCTGTGTCTTTAATGCTTCTACTAAGGTAGTCTCTTACAGTCCTTCATCTTAGTTTGAGTATATTACTCTCATTCCATTCGAACCTTTTGGGATTTGATATATCTTTATCATGGCTGAGACGGCACTCTTCCTGGAGTTTCTCTACTAGGCTCTTTCTCTGAGCCCTTGGCGCAACCGGTAATCTGGATTCATTGTACTTTTCAAAGTCTCTCATTAAGGGATTCCCCCACTCTTCAACAGGTAACTTTGCCACCTTCTTCCATCTTTCACACGGTACTCTTTTTGGCTTTCTCAAAGCCTCATGCATAATATCTCCACTCACTCTCCTTGGTATCTCGTAATGTATGCACTTATGCTTTTTCAATATCTCAACATCAATATCATAGTTTTCACAACTTCCTTCACTCAAAATATGTTCCCCTGGTGGCCTCCCCCTTCTCCATTCCACCATGGTACCTTCGTTCATCGTGGGTGGCATTGTGGGTTTGGTGCTAGCACAGGTCTGCTTCTTCGGTTCCCCGTCTCCCTGCTCCTGGCTTCGCAACATCCCCACTCTCGGCATCTCCGTAGGTTGCTGCGCTTGACAAATGCCTGCTGTTGGGAAATTTCAGGTCTCCCGCTTCCACTGGTATCGGCGTAGTTAGACAGGCCCCCTGCCCCCCACGGTGCATCAGTGATCACGCCACCATGTTGGACGGTCCTCCAAGCTCTGTCCTGTTAGCAGTTTTTTTGCTGTTCGGGTTGCCGGCTCTCTGGCGCCTCGCTCTGGCATTTCCGATTCTTGCAATGCTGCAGACTTGCAGCTCCACTCTTCTCCACCCCACCCCACTCCACCCCTCCAAGCAGTAGCTACGTCAGAAGGCTTTGCATGCGTTCGGCTCTCCTCTTCTCTGATCCACTTGTGCTTCTTGCATACAAGTTCGCTCTTAAAGGGGTATTCCCTTTTCCCTTAGGCAGTGTGGTTGATCTAGCATTGCCTGGAGCCAAACAAAGGAGGGCATGTTATTCATTACTGGAGGCAGTCCCATCTATGCAGATAAGGTGGCGTGCATAGGGTGTTCCTTGTGGGAATGAGAGTCCCTGTCCTCTAAGGGGGAGCCACTCCCAGTGAGGTCCCACTTGCCCAGACCCTTAGGGAGGGTCTTGCGGAGCGGCCTTTGCCTCCCTAGCCTTAAAGCGTGTGGCTCCCCTCTTAGGAGAAGGGCCGAATATTCTCAATTCGCCACACTTGGCCGGACTCTTTGACTGTTTACCGAAAGGTGAAAAATGTTAACTGCCAAGAAAATCTCTTAAAACGGCTGCCAGGACTTACTTTGGTTGGCGATCCCCATGACAAAAGAAATCTTAAACCTGCAACTAAGCACCTCCTATTTCAAGGTTCATGTTTGGAAATCCCTCACCTCCTCACATTACACTTGCTCTCATGCTACTGTCCTTCAGGCACCAGATAAAAAATGTTCCTGTTCAAGCAGCCCCATCCCTCTTTCCAGGACATTTCCTCCATCATCTTTCTGTGCTACCTAGTTGCTTTTAAATTCTGTTTTTTTGCCTGTTTCTTCTGTTTCCCAGTCTCCTTGATCAGTCTTAATAAAATGCCTCCCTGTGGTTATGACTGTGTTTGAAAAATACTATATACAATGTCTATTCTTTGTTTTCTGTAGACATTTACATAGTTGCAAATGATGAAGAGGAGCAGCTTGCGTTAAAGTTGCACAGGCTGGGAAGGACCTCTTTTCGAAATCTGAAAAACAAACGGGACTACCATAAGCACAGACGTAGCATGTCTTGGCTCTATTTGTCTCGCTTGGCTGCCATGAAGGAATTTGCGTACATGAAGGTACTCCTTTGTTTGTTCTAAGTTTTACACAGCCCAAATAAGTGATCTATGATTAGCAAAGAGTGCAGTAATGAATGTTGTACAAGGTTGTAGAGGCAGTCACTATGTTCTTTATTATGCATTCTAAAACATTTATTAATTGAAGATCATTGTGGATTTTTTCTCTTGTTGCATTTTATTCTGTTATGCATTAACATTCTAAACTGTGTAGGCCTTTTGGCCAGTCATATGTTTCATCCAGTGGAATGAAAGGATCAGCCCTCATTTCACGCTTCACTTAGCTTTATTTTGAAAGATAAAAAAATGCTAAAAGCAAAACAACTACATTAAAAATAAATGAATAAAAACATGTTAAGGCAGAAACTTAGAAAATAAAATTCCCCTTAATGGCAAAGCATTCTCAAGAAAAGCATATAGAGCATATGCCTTATTCTTAGCTGGCAGCTTAGAATATTGGAATTAGTCTTTTCTCCCTAAATCTTTTAAAATGTGTCAAAAGAATAAGAAGTGTATTAAGTCCTCTGAGCTAGCATCAAATACACATATTGGAAAAGCATACTGAGTTCCACCTGTAAGCTACTGAGGCCAGCAAACGACTAGTCGCCCTCTTGCACGATTCATGAATCCAACTTGAATAATTGTCTGAGCAGTAGCATAAATCAAACTCAAAATAGTGATGTATTAAGTGTTTGGCAAGTTCAAGGTTATGGCGCTGCAAAGACTTTTTTAGGGAAATTGTCTTTGATTAAAAATCGAGTCAGAACCAGCCAAATACTTTACAGTGTTGAGTTCAACATCACAGACCATAAAAAAGGCAATGCAAATTGACAAGTCATAATCATGCTTCAAGAAATCAACATGTGAACCCTTCAGGGCCCCTCTCTCAAACTTTTTAAACCCTCCCTCCCCCCCTAAACAACACATTTTCTCTTCCAGTGTATGGTGAGGCAAACCTGTGCTGCCAATAACAGATTCCTTGGCATGTGCGACAAAAATGAGTGGCCATCATCCCTTGCTTCTATCCTAAACAAAATCAACAGGGGAGTTTGTTCTCTGTGAGTACCATCAATGGCGTGTATGCAACATAGAATTGTTTTCCAATAGTGTTGCGCCAAAGGACAACTCCACCACGTTTGCCAATAATCACAGACCGTGGCACAGCTCCTACAGCATTTGGGACTTACACCCAACATGTATGCACAAAAAAGAATTGTAGTTGTGGCTATTCATTTGTCGACACTGCTCAAAGGCAAAGCAGTTTCATGCCATTGGAAAAAACACTCTTGTATTTCAAAACAAAAAATGGACAGGATACCATTTTTGCTGATTTAATATTTATTTATATACAGGAATGAACAATGCTTTTTTGACCACAGAAGAATGTACAATAGATAATGCATCAGAATTGATGGCAAGCAGTGAGCTTCTTACAATGGAGTCAGTTTGAGTGACATTCTGACCCGCTTGTGGAGGGGAGTAAATAGAACAGTCACCAGGGACAATACATGGGTGGTCTTACATAGATTAAAGACAATCAACATTAGACATTTCTATGTGTAGGTAGGTGGTACGGCCAGCTGTGTTAGGGATGTGAGCATGATAAATGAAGAGTGGAGACAGAGAAAGTGCGCAACAGAGGCAGGTTGGAGGCAAGGGACAAATATTAGCTAGAAGGTAGATGAGAGGTAGGTTAAGAGGACTGTTTACCTGATTTCTGGGGAAGAGAAGTCCATGCAAGTGGCGCAAGAAGAGAGAGAGAGTGGAAGTAAGAGGAAGCACAGTTAGGGCAAAGTACCATATTGGTAGTCGAAGAAGCAGATTAAGAGAAGGCTGGTAGAGTTGAATAGATATGAGGTGCCTTACTGTGGATAGGTATGTGTAATAATAATGGCAACCATAAGGAATGTGTCAGAAAACATGCAAATAGCAGTTTAAAGTCATTTAAGGGCCAGGAGAACATGCCTCTAATCATTTGTGAAAGGATGATAATTGCATCAGAATAACTGCACCACAGAATATGGTGATCGGAATTTCTGGGCATCTGATTACTACGCACATTACGTTGTCCTATAAGTTGTGACAACACTTATTCAAAACCAGCCTTACATCTGAGAGGCATATAGACCATCCATTTTACCCCCTAAAGACCGGAAAATGTGCCCAAAACAATAGGAGCCTACCCTCTGCTTGCATCCATAAAGCTCCACTGAAACGTTTTTGAATCGGTGACCAGAGGAGCAGTGGCATAGGAAGGAACTATAAGAATATTACTGCCCGATCTCAACAGTCTTGAACCGCGAAGGGAAAGAACAACTTTTAAGAAGCATGTCATAATCCTTCTGGCAAAGCGTATTACTTTTTTACTGCCCGTAAAATCCTTTGATTCAGATTAGGGAGTAAAATCCTATCTGAGCCCTGCTTCTAACCCTGACATAGAAAGTGAAATGACAAGGCACATAATACAGCTTATAGTTTTGCCCACCCTTCCTCGCCACAGCCTAGACACAATTCAACAAGAGCTGGGGTGTCTAATGAATTCCTGTTGAAGGAAATCACATTTTAGTCATTGGCAGCAATGCCCAGAGGTACAACCGATTACAGTGCCTTCTTCTTTAACTAGGGACCGCTCTTCTCCAATTCACAAGCTAGAGGCAATAAAAGCCGAACACATGACTATATTGAAAAGCCCCCAGCAGCTGAGCATAGAACGAAACAGAAGGTGCCGTTTCCAATACTTTAACAAACAGCCAAATCACTTCCTTCACTGTACTGTGGAAACGTCTGGTTTGGTTTTTGAATGTTGCTGATTTGTTCTTCACTCTCGAGGGGTATTCTCTTGTGCCCTTCCAGCCATAACCTCCCTGGCTTCTGTGCCAACCCTCCAATACTAGTTGACAGGGCTCTGTAAAAACAGAGGCATTGTAGCAGTAAAACACTCACTGGGATATATCTGGGATCTCTAAGCAACGAGCTGGGGGTAGATCTCTCTCCGCAGCAGGGGCCTCCCTCTGGAACAGCCTTCCTGCCTCCCTGAAACTTGAGGAGAACCATCTCCGGTTCCGGAAGCACCTCAAAACCTTCCTCTTCGCTTCTGCCTTCTCTCTCCCTCTCCCCTGCTAAACCTTCTTAACTCCCCACTGAATTCTGCACTAAACCTGCATCTGGGCCACTCTCAACGACCTCGGTCCAGGGCCCAGCCACTCTCCACTTGCACTGCCTCCCTGGCTCCCCCTGCACTGTGGGACTGTCACTGTATCCCTACAGCCCCCTTCCCAGCACTTCCCAGCACTTGCTCTGCACTTACCTCGCACTTGCCACCAGCTGGCCCTTTTTATTTATCATTTATTATTTATTTTTATTACGCTACTTACCTTGTACTGCACTTTCCCCCCACCTCCTCCCCCTGCACTTTCTCCTTTTCCCCTTACCTCTGCACTTGCGCGATCTGAATGACACCTGGCCTAGTAGGATCGTTTCTGTCTTCCCCTTGTTTCCCTCCCTCCCTGCCTCGTCGCGCCTTGAAACACTTGTGTATAGGCGCGTTACAAATACCATATCATATCATATATATGCATACCAACAACACTTTGCAAGCAAAACATGTTTTAAGCCTCACCATGATCTTATGTGCAGTTTAAGAAAACGTCATGAATCTGCATGTGCACAATTATTTTGATGTGTATACAAGATTGTTTGCAACATAGCCCACCCTTATACTGTTGGGTAGAACTGTACAAGTGGTAAGTGAAACCATTTTTGTATAGAAGCGAGTTACCATAGAATGCATTAAGGTCTTTGACAAATGGAACTCTGAAAACATCGAAAGGATGCAGATTGTCCGAAAAGCATTCTAGTTGTCTGAATCTGTTGCCTTAATTCCATGTACGAATAATGCAAGGCGTAGTCTGTGCCCATTATTACTTGCAGGGCAAGTAAATGATATTTCAGTGTTATAGGGTAATGTTAGCAGTGCTAAAGTAGGAGATGCTGAGAATGGCATTTGCCAACTCGAAAGCCTTTGAGGGCATATTAATATAAGTTTCATAATGCATTAACTTGCAAGGGGACCTCTTCAAAGTGCTTATCTGACACGTACAAACAATAGAAAGCATGGGATGAGGTTGCATATCCATGTAGCCTGCTTATTTGCAGTCAGTATACGATATTTGAGCTGACAGTTGGGTTACATAATGCGGGTGGTGCTTTTGGTAAGGCACCATGAGTATCTGAAATTCTGTCCTTGTACATTATTCATATTATAAGTGGATGTTGGTACAAGTCTGGTAACCTTTTGCAGAGCCAATGTAGGCAAAGTCAAGGTTGACACCTAATATCTAAATGTGGCTTTGGGCGGCAGTTTATCGTAAGGTATAAGTGTGGTAGAGTCAAGTATAAGGATTACCAGGAATTGATCGAATTAGAAATGTCTGAGGCAGAAAAAAGAGTTATTTGACCGAAAATAACTTCCCTCCCGTGGACATTTGAGAACCCACTCCCCTCCCTCACCCCCCCCCCGCGCCTCGAACCCCCTCTTGGCGGCGCACCTCCTTGTGTGCCGTCATCTCCTGCATGCCTCTGCGATGCCGGTTCCGTTCACGCATGTGAATGGGTTCCGGTGCCGCAGGGTCCTCCTTTTTTTTTTTTTTTTTTCCTCCAAACTTTAATTAGGGAGCGGGGGACACCCCCTGCAGCCCTTGTTCACTATAATGACAATGAATGGGGGATTTATTTGAAATTTTCAGCTGTAGTAATTTTTGTACAGCCGATTTTCGATCAAATCTCTCATTCGTTTTTTATTTTGCGAACAAATGGGCAGATACCAAGTATAAGAGTCATCGGTGTGAAGGGAAGATCATTTGGTTAATGTGTGCAGGCAAAACTTAGTTGGAGCTTTTGTTCATGAAGCCCCTTTTTCATATTCGTTTTTAACCTCTTGTGGGTGTACGGTTTTGGTTTTAGGGTTTGTAGGTAATACCTTCGTAGTAAGACAATAAATGGGCTAGACAAGCATATCGAGAATAGTTAGTATAATTTTGAATTTTGTTTTATTGAGAAAGCAAATGTTATGTTGTGGCTTATTATGCCTTATTAAATCTTTTGGAATAGGAGGGAGTTGTCTGTGTACACTGCTAGAAATCCTCTGAGCAGCGCCCAGAAGGAAGCTGGGCAAGCGCACATGCGCACATCTTCGAGGGGGACAGTGGCGGCAGCGGATCGGTGGGAGCAGCTGTGGGATTTGCTGGAGTGAGAAAAGCTGTAATGTTGATGTCAGCAGGAGGAGAGCAACAAGATGCTGAATGAGGGGTAAAATGAGGAGCAGAAGGAGATAGGATATCCAGATAAGGCGAGCAAGATGAACGAAGGTTAACTACTTTGACAGTAAAATAAGCAGCAAAGCCAACCAGAGTAAGAGAAGGAGGATCCAATTGAGGGGGGGAGACAAGGCGGTTAAGTTTGCGAAATAAGCTACTACAATGGGCAGAAAGAATTACTAAGAAGGGTAGACTAATGCTGTTACTTAGCGAGTAAAAGAGATCATAGAGAGTATGGAGATAGGGAAGAAAAGGTAAATGTAGAGAAGAGTGGGATTGCTTCAGAAAACACTCAGCACACTGAAACCACGATTGAAGGAGACTAAGCTATGGAGTATGCCATGGTTGAGGATGATGGGGAGAAAGGGCAGTGGGTTGAACCTCATCACAAGTGTGTTAAGTAAGATTTTCATAGAAATGGTAAATCTTCCTGACCTGGTTCAACCCCAGAACTTTTTGCTTTACTAGTGGGATGTTTTTCTTAATACCTCTGTGAGTGGGAACCTTTTTCCACACTCTCAGAATCTTTTACTCTTTTTATGGGTGTCATTTGTAGACTCTCCATAGTGTCTTTTTAAAGTTATCCTCTTTAACAACTTTTTGGCAAGAAGTGCCTGTTGTTGCTGGGTTGCCATAGGGGCTCCCCTTTTTAAACATTCTCTTGCTAACCTGGAGAGAGCTACAGTTCCCAAGTGTGGAATGGATCTTTGGATCCCTTTTACGTTTTGTTAGGTGAAACCAGCAGACCCCACCTTGGAGTGCTGGGAAGATACAATGTATACCCTTTTAAACTAAAACTGTAATCCCTTTTAAACTAAAACTGTAACAATTCTGTTACAGGAACAAGCTTACCTTCAATGGCTGGTGGCAGTGATACCTTGTATTAATTTGGTGCACCTTTACCGCGAGCTGTGTTCACAGCTGCAGTAAAGGCACCTAAGGGTGCTCGTTTTACCAAAATGGCCCCAGACTTGTTTTTTCGCCATTTTAGTGTTTCTTGCCCTTTCTTGTTCCTTCCCCTGACATCTAGGGTGGGAAATTCCTTAATGTGATTTTTATCTTCGGCGGGAGTCCTCTGGACTCCCCGTCCAGGCTCCAGTCTGTCTGTGAAGGCAGGAAGCGAGGGAGGAGTCCAAAACTCCACAGCTCTTTGTCTTCCTCCTGGCCTGAATGGGAACAAATCCCAGTGGGGGACTGGCTGTCCTGATAGGACAACCAGACCGCCCCTTGTTGTAAAATGCAGGGAGAGAATGCAGAAGTTGGGTTGTAATTCCTGTTAAATACTGCGAAGCTGAAGACAAGTCAACCACTGGAACTGAAACCGAAGAGGATGATGAAGGAAAAACGGCTGAAACGATTTCCAGTGACCGGAGAGCCTGCTGTGTAACCAGAGCCTGCTGTAGCCCTTCCTTACAAACAACCTGGGGACTCCGAAAACGACGACCCTGACCCAGAGCCTGGTGGGACCCACTAGACTCAAGATGACCAGCATTTTGGGCCATCCCACGTCGTGCTGCGACCTTGCAGGGCTGCAATACCCCAATACCCTGGGACCTCGAGCCATTGTGCGGTGCACAGTCTTCCAAATTCTGAATCTCACTGAAACTTCATGGGCATTCTGTGTATTTCCAGAGACATAAATCGAGTCGGAAAAGTCCCCTCAACAGAGTGCCAGACCTTTATAACTACGAGGATTAAACAGCGATTTTCTGTCTTCTTCTGTGCTCCTATAAAAGGCGCCAAATCCACAGAGCCACATTCAGCCGTGATGAAAACCTTGCCTTGAGCCTTCTCCGTTGATCCCTGCTGCAGTTCCTTATGAGATCTTGTTTTCAGTCACCACAACAAGGAATCCACTGACCAGGTATTTGGTTGCAGATCCTGATGTTCTCCTGCTGCAAAATCTTCTTCAATGCTGAGGTACTGTGTTGGCTTGGGTATGTACTTACCTAAAGTCTCTCGTGATTCCTGCAAAGTGTGGGGTGTTTTCTGTGATGAGGAGGCCTCTCATCCAGTACACCCTGTCCCACTGCTAGAATCATCCTGCTGGGGTGTCTTCTGTGAAGCCCCTGGACCCTCTTCGAACTCTAGAAGTGAAATACCTGTTTGCCCAGTCTCTTAAGTAACTCTGACGTTTGCTACTTAAGAACCTATTCTGACACTGTCTGTTGGCCACTAGATCCTAGTGACCCCCCCTTCTGCCACTGAGAGCACTCATGTTCAAGAATAAGGGAAAGCCTCTTAAGGGAATCAGCCTTTTGCCTAGAAAATATAATAAGAGTTTAAAAGTTACTTGTAAAAGAGTTTGAATTTCTATTTGTATTTTGTTTATTTGTATAGCACACCAAGCCCACGGGCATCTGGGCGCATTGCTTAAGGTTACATTTACATTCTTAGGTTACAGTTACATAGACTTGTACAGTATTTCATAGATGAAAGAAGACAGTTGCAGAGTATTTACATAGTTATTAGCAATGGGTAAAGAGTAAGGATATATACAATGCTGAGTACATGGTATCCAGAGTGCGGTACTAATGGTCTTGCATTGCGAGCCTGATTTTGGCTTTGCTTTTGAAAGAGTGGAAAGAGGGTTCAGTTGTGAGTGGAATAGGTAAAGAGTTCCATAGCTTTGCGTCAAGCAGCAGGAAGCTGCTGCCCCCAGCCCTCTGGAGTTTGAACCTCGGTACCATGAGGCAGTGTACTGGGGCCACTCTGCAAGGACGGTCTGTGTTACGCTTGAAGAGATTTGACAGTTAACTAGGAACGTGGTTTGCAAGGCACTCATGTAAGTGACAGTGATTTGAGGGTAATTCTTTGCTTGACAGGTAACCATTGTATGCTAGCTCTGGTGTCAGAGATGTGATGATTTCTGGGGACATTCAGTGCTGCTCTGATGGCATTATTTTGGATTACTTGTAATTTATTTATATTTTGTTGGCAAGTCCCTAAGTAGAGTGTGTTGCAGTAGTCAAGTTTCAACAGGACCAGAGTTGTGGCTAGTGTCGTGCAGTTAGCCGTGGTTAGGAAAGGTCGACAAGCGGTGATGAGTTTGCATGTGTACGCCGCTGAGGAGATTATAGCGTTGGTTTGTCTTTTTAGTGGTAATAGTGGAGTCTAGATATATGCCAAGGGTTTTAACGGCATTTAACACCTTCATGGTATTACCATCTATGGTGAAGGAGTTAAAGTCAGGGGTTAACTTGTTAAGTCTGGGTTGTGAACCAAGGAGGAGTAGCTCTGTTTTATTGTCATTAAGAAAGAGCCCGTGTTGGGCCATCCAGGTCTGGATGACAAGGTAAATGTTGTTGAGTGCTTTAGAGTGTACTTTGTGGTCTCCACTGATGGGAATGAGTATTTGGGTGTCATCTGCATAATTAGTGTAGTTGGCACCCAAATGGTCAAGTATATCGAAGAGAGGCTTTCTAAACACTTTATACAGTGTTGGGGATACACATGAACCCTGAGGAACCCCTAACACTGGTGCTAGTTCAGCGGAAGCCGAGGGAGAGAAAACCCTCATTGCTTTGTTCTCGAGGAATTATCTGATCCATGTGGTAGCTTAGTCTGAGAAATGGGCCGCAGAGATGAGATGGTTGCATAGTATTTGGTGATTCACCAAATCAAATGCAGCCGATAAGTCTAGTAAGAGAAGGAAGGCCAGCTTGCCATTATCTTTTAGGTCTTTAATTTGGGTTTTCAGATCTATCAAGGCCCTCTCATTTCCATGCCTGGGTCTGAATCCTGATTGTCTGAGACCAAGAAGGTCATTAGATTCTAGGTGATCCTGGATCTGCAGGTAAGATGCTCTGTGCGGGATTTTCAGCAGAAAGGGGGCAGTGGTGATGGGCCTGTAGTTAGTGGGGGTATCCAGGTCTAGTGATGGTTTTTTAAGTAATGGGAGAACCCAAGCGTCTTTGCCAGTGTCAAATGATGCATTTATTAGGGTGGCAATGAATGGTGCTAGTTCTCTCGATGCCTCCTTAGTGATGGGGGCTGGGCAGGTGTCTCCCTGACAGTTGGATGTTTGAGTTTGAGGATTATGTTTTCTATGTCTTTAGTGGAAAGTGGTGAGAAATTAAATAGTTTGTGTGCATGCTGTGGGGGATAGGCGGACTGGTTAATGGGTTTTGTTGTGAGCCAAATGATAGAATGCTTTTTTGGAATCAATTTTATTTTGGAGCATAGCGATTTTATCTAGAAGTGCTTCCTGAATGTTAGAGCACCATGTGGTGTCTTTAAGGCAAGTATCGGGAGGAGCTACTGGTGATTCCAGCTCTTTTAGTATCTTCTTTCGTGCTCGATTTAGCTTGGGTAATCCGATTGTTATAGGTGTCTTTTTTAGCTTGGAAGATTGCCTCTTTGTAATTGAGGGATGCTAGAGAAAGGTTAATATTGTTGGATGTGGTAGGAAGGCTCTTCCAGGGGGCCTCTGCGTTTCCTTTATCTTTACATAGTGCTCTAAGAGTTGGGGTAAACCAGGAATTGATGTGTGCTTCAGGTTTAGATTTACGTAGTTTAAGTGGAGCGATAGTATTGAGCGCCTTAATGATAGTTTGGTTGTAGATATCAACTAATGCCGTCGGGTCAGTGAGTGACTCAGTGGCGATGTTAAGGATAGGTAGTATCAGTGGAAGCAGTTTCTCGTTAGTTATGTCCTTCTTGTTTCCAGTGCGGATGGGTGGTGAGATGTTTTGCTTAGGGTACTGGTTGATAGATTTGATGGTGTATGTAATCAGATGATGATCTGATCAAACACAAGGAGTACTGGATACGATATTTATACTACAATTGAGGTCTGCGAGCCAATCAAGGGTTGTGCCTTTGATATGGGTTGGTTCATGGATGCAGTGGGTGAAGCCTAGTTCTGTTATAGCGTTGGCGATGTCTATGACTTTGGGGTCCTTAACATCTTGGAAACCGAGATTAAGGTCTCCTAATAGCATAATTTGAGAGCTGGGCTTAGTGTTGGTCGAGAGGAGGGTCAAGAACAGTTGGTTAGTAACTGTCAAGCTAAGATTTGATAAAAGAATATATGCCGGTGAGGGGTGATCTTCCGTTCTTGACGGCCCACCTGAACCCTCAAGGGCTAATGGTGCAGACCATGACAGTTGCATTAAGACCCTCGACTTCGGCATGAAGCCGTCTCACAGTTAGGAAGTCGAAGGTCATGGACGCTTTGGCAAACATTTTTTACCTCAGGGAACATGGCGCTGAAAGCCATTAATGCCTCTTTTGCCTCTGCGATAATTTCACTTATTCTATGGAACTCCATCACTGAGACAGCCAACCATTTCCTGGTGTGGGAGGTTAGAGACGTTTTTGGTGAAATGGTAAGTAATGGCAAGGAGATGGCCTGCACAGGCGCTCCAGGTTGGATTAGACCTTGCGGACTGCATGTGCGGTGCCATGGCCTCATCGACAGTGCAGCACAGGTCAGCCTACTCGAGGAGCTCAATTGTCCCAAAATTTTCAAATGAAGCTGATCGACCTGACCTTCAACGGGGACCATCTTTTTGGCCCCAAAGCTGATGAGTCCCTCAAAGTGCAAAGCCCCGAAATTGTCAGCAATGTCACTGGTGTTAGCTTTGCTGCAGCAGCCTCCAAGGCAATATTTTGCTTTTGGATTTAGAGGACAAGGATATAGGTGGTTCTCCGCCTTCCCAAGAGGGTTGCAACTTCGCCAGGGTGAGCAGGGGCAGCGTAGATTCCCACAGCCATGGAGTGGCAGAGGAGGGTTGAGTCAGACAATGGTTGGTCTTTTCCAGAATTCCTGCAGTTTCTCGGTATCTGCTTTCCTGCGACTGCTGGGCATCATGGCATCCTGTATTTGCCTGGTACCTCAGGCAAGACTCCGGATGAGATCTGTGCAGTGGCTTCTCAGGAGCCACTGGTCGCAGTATTTCGGTGTGATGTCTGATATGCTCCAGGTGTCGATATCTGTGGTCGACGAGTTGACTTGGTTGAGTAACAGAACGAACACGTTGGTTGGAGAAACTTTCTGGGCACCATGGCCGGAGGCACAGGTAGTCACAGACGCCTCTATGAAGGGTTAGGGAGCTTATTGCAGCTCCCTCCAAATCAGCAGCTATTGGTTCCAAAAGAAGAAATGTTGATACGGTATTAGTATAATTGTTCGGCTTTATTTGACCGAATTTGGTCAGTAAAATTTTATGGAATTAAACCGAGCAATTGGGCTAATAAATAACGAACATGTTGAGCGGGGGTTGCGGTGGTGTCCCGCTCTCCCTATGTTCGGTATGTATTCGCCTTGGGGGGGGGGGTTTGCGGGGTTGTCCCCCGTTTCCTTAATATCCTCCAGTAACTACAGTTCTTAGATCCTTGGTATCTCTCCCAAAACTCTACAGTCTGAGAGATTGGCCCACACCCTCTTCAGTGGAGTGCCAAAGGGATACCTAGTATCGCCCTTCTCCCTGCTCCTCTGACCTGTTAAGTCACATAGACAATCACCTAGTTATGGCTGGTTACAGTGGACGTTTTCTACCAACTATTGTGTATTTTCTATACTGCAGGCTATGTCCATAGCCTCATTAGTGCACAATAGGGTCACCCACGTACCAACTTGGCTCCTCCCTTCTTCTTTTGCCATTACTAGCGTGGTTCTTTGTTAGCCCTTCTTGTACCATTCTAGGAGGGGAGGTCAGTGTGTGTGTTTTGCCTTTGGCGGGAACCCGTAGGTATCCCCGCCTAGGCCCCAGAGTGTCTGGGCAGGCAGGAAGTGGGGGAGGAGTTGTCCATCCCCCGGTCCTTTGTCTGCCAGAATGCCTGAATAGGTCTAGCTTTTAGAGGGGGTCTTGCTGTCCTGACTGGACAGCCAAAAACCCCTTTCTGTAAAATGCTGAGAGATTGCAGACAAGTGTGTGCTGGAACTTCATAAAAGGTGAGGCTTCTTGAGTGAAAAGCAAGTCGACCACTGAAAGCTGAAGTAACTGAAGAAGATGACGAGAGAAGCCTGCAGAACCTTTCCAGCACCGTGAAACGACCACTGCTGTCCTAAACCCCTTTTCTGTGCGACAGAGGAGCTCCGAAGAGGACTCCTTCCCTTTGGCTGGTGGGAACAACCAGCCCCAAGCCGAACTTTGAAACGAGCCATCTTCTGAGAATTCCTAGGAGTTTCCCGAGCTGCAGAACCCTAAAACCTTGATACCTGCTCCCCATTTCGAGTGCATCGTTGTGGAAAGGCTAAATCCATCCAAATCTTTGCTGAACCCATAAGGACACTCTAGAGATCTGATCCAACTCGCCCAGACCCCACCAGAGTGTGGGACTGCAGTAAGCGAAGAAGATTGCCGGGCGATCCGTTTCCTTTGTTGGTGCTGCAGAAACTGCGCCAAAACCGGAGCGAGAACCAAGAAGACGCTGAAAGTCATGCCACAGGTCCTCCCTTGAGACTGATGCTAGGAGATCCTGTCCATGGTCCTGCCTTCAGTCACCAGATCAAGGCATCTGGAGGTCGGGTCCAGAGCTGCAACATCGCAGAGCATCCAGTACAAATCTTTTCTTCTAACCTAAGGTACTGTGGGGAAAAAGGTATTGCTTACCTGATTCCAAGAAGTCGCTCCAGAGTGTTGGAGTGCACGTAGAGGTGTCCAGGGCAACCCTCTCTTACCACTCACCCAAGCCCCTGCTGTGTCCCCTTCTCAAGTCCGTTTTAAGGTCTCCTTCGTTAGTTAACTTGCTGCTTTAATAACTCGAAATCCACAGGAACTCTTTGTAATTCGCTGATTGTCAAGACTTCAAGCTCTCTCCGAACTGCCTTTAGCTAGGGTTGCGTTTTTGGACTTAACAGACTTACTAGGTGAAAAATCTCCTCTAGAACCTGGAACTAAGCTCATGCTACACTAACTAACCATTTTCCTCCCTTTCAGTGACTTTACTAAATGTGTTCGCAGAGTATATGTACTACCCTATAAACCGCATGAGTGCGCAATAACCGATAATATGATAACATTGTCTTTTCCCTTTATGTTGCTACAAATGTAACTGCGAACAAACACAAAAGTGAAAGTGCCCTTTTGAAGTGTATTATCAAGTTTTCTAACGTAAAAGTGTGAAGTATTTAAATTGATTCTGGTGTAAATATAAAAAATATAAGTAAGTGCTTCTTGGTTGTGCCTGTTTAGCTAAGATTGTGTACTTACCTACAGCTTATATTTTCCTCTTAAGATAAGCCTAACTGCTCTGCCACTCTACCAAGGCCCTGAGCTAATACAGACTGATACTTGGAGATCTACAAACCACTCGGATAGCTTACTAAAGTAAAGTCTTACTATCAGTAGGACTTTAGGAAATGTCCCCTAACACGAGCTGTTACCCAACAGACTCTCTCGTTGGATAGTGCTCTGCATTTTGGAGTGCTACCCTCTTGTCCCCACGACTGGTGCTCAGGAACCAGCGCCTGCTTGGCTGTAGCGAGACAGAATCAGCTGGATCACTTTTCTTCTGTTTGGGCTTGGGGGTACTTACCTTCTTGCCTTAAGTCATGCTGTCTCGCTTGAGATTTGCACTTACTTAACTTTAAGTTGATTTCAACTCCCCTTTGCACAAGCCTAACAGCTTGTGTGTCTTCAGTGATTTCCTTTGAACCATCTGACTTGGTGAAAGACTCGATCCAAGAAGTGCATCCAACTATAGACTATAGACTTTGTCCAAATGACTTTGGCTGTCATGGCTCCCTAAAAGCATCTTTCTGAATCCATTGCCTTTGGCATTACTTATCCCTCCATAGGTTGTAGCTTGTTGAATACTGTTACTGCTGGGAAAGGCCTACCTAGATTTCATTGGAGGATTCAGTTCTCCTCACATTATAAGAAACTGTTCTAACCTTTATACTTTCCTTAACCCTTCCTTCCTGAAACTCAGAATCTGAAAAGTGTATTGGTGTTATATATTAATGCAGTACTATCCTTGTTATTTAAGTCTGAGAACAGAGTCCCGGATACCTCGCACTTAGCTTGCAAAAAAGGGATAAATATCTGCACACTTGGTGGAGTGAGTTCAGGGGTATTCACACGTCTGTCCGTGTGCTGTTCTTTGTGGATTGACTGCCAATCCACGGAGAACAGCAGACGGACAGACGTGCTCACTCAGCCTAAACAGGCAAATAATCATCCAAAACTGATCACAACTGCAGCCTATACAAGGACCCCCATCCAGGGACCTCTGGGCCCAGCCACCTACATGATAGCCTTGATAAAGACCCTAGAGGTCAAAACACTTGTCGGCTGACCACAAAAGACTATATGGCTCTTCCAAAATAAATACCACTGAACTCGAACAAGTGGGCGGATATTTATCTCTTTCTACAAGCTAAGTGCGAGGTATCCGGGACTTTCTTCTCAATCTTTACCCAAGGAGGTATGAGAACGCGTCCCACTACCCGTGACCTTGCAGCTAACTAACTAATCACATCTATCTCAGAGCGGAGCGCCGGACGTGTTCCAATACTAGGGCCCAACCCCACTTATTTTGTAAGTCACTTCAGGGTGTACAAGAAATGTATTAGCATCTCCAAAGAGTATTCACCAGCTTTATTGATTTTGAAAAGTAATTCCAAAGTTCGCTTGAACAGTTGCAAACCATTGCCTTTTTAAGGAATGCTTATATCAAACTGATGTTAAATAAATCCATTATTTATAACTGAAACCTTGAGTGTAAGTGTTACTTGGTTACTTGTATTGATGAATTTCATCTGTACAGTTCACATGTACCCCTCTTGAGATAGGCCTGGCTGCTGAGTCACACTACCAACTTGTATAGTACAGACCTATACCAAAAGGTGGGTTACCTAATAACGAGCAGATAAGTCTTGCGTAGTCTCACACAGTGTGACCGCACCAATTGTTACATAACACTGCTCATATGAGATATTGTGTTCTTCACAAGGTTTTTCCAGCCATTGTTGTATAAATATAATTAGGCGAGATGCAGTATTGTTATTATACAACCAGGCTTGATATCCATTCTTTTCATTGCACACATTTGATTGCTTTCCTCCTCTCTGCAAAGAGATAAAGGGGCTTTGGAGAAATATCACATGGTCGTGGTTAACATAGCCTATACAGTATTTCCATCATCATGTCTCGTGGATTACCTGCCTTATATTTCTGACCATTACCTAACAGCAGATAGAGCTGCATTTAAGTGTAATATCTGATGTGGTTGGGTTGATAAGATAGATGCAGACTTGGTTACCTTGAGCTCTAACATGTAATTCTCTTGTTGTAGGCTTTGTACGAAAGCGGATTCCCTGTTCCCAAACCATACGACTACAACAGACACGCGGTTGTTATGGAACTTGTCAATGGTTATCCATTGTAAGTATGGAGTATTTGATTTACTTTTCTTGCACTACCTATTCTCAGGAAAGCAATTCTATTTAGGACTGGAATCCTCTGCAAAGGCATTTCTGAGGCAACTTGATCAGCTTACAAGTAGCTTGAAATAAACCTCCTTTTTATATGGGTGCTGATCCAAGCTCTGAATTGCATTTAACTTTGAGGTATTGTGATGAATGTATTCTTGGCAGTTTGCAGTATCTTATTCTAAAGATTGGCTGGCAATTTGAGAAATTAGCATATAGTGACAGCTTATTTCATGTGAGCTTATGCATTGCTTGAACAGGATTCTGTGATGCTTCCTCTTATTTCCAGCCAGTTCTTTTTAGTGACCAATCTCCTTAAACTCCATGCTCATTCCGTCCTTCTTCACTTTCCTACCCATTCAAATCTCCTTTGTCTCCATATTACGTCAGTTCCCTGGGTCTATTGGGTTCTTCCAATACGTCAGTGTTTGACCTATCCTTTCACAGTCTCTGGGACTAGTCAGCCCAACCTCTGAATTCATGAATTAACAATTCTCCCTTCTGTGCCCATTCCATCATTCCATAAGAGACTATGCCCATTCATCTTAGCTTCACCCCATACCCATTAAAACCATCCTCTGCTAACTGCAGGCAAGCCTCCAAATTAATAACAATGTTGATGTTAAGCTTTAGTGAATGTGCCAGAGGGAGTCCGCCAGTCCTTTCTATTCCAACTGCATATCAAGTTGCTGTACAGCTATGACCATCACAGCTAAATTAATATGCTTTAAAGTATTGAGAGGTTAAGTCTATTTTTCTGTATTTTTGTTTTGCACAATGCACTTGTGCATGTTTGACATGAACGATTAATGGGTCTTCAACTGCATCTGAAGTCTAAAGTACCATTATAATAATACTGGGAAGGATAGTTTGTCACATGGCTTTTGCAACTGTTTGTGTGTTAAAGTGTTCTTCTGCTTAACAACACTGGTGTCCCGTAAACTGTTTTCTACAGAAATCTCACTCATTGGCATAGTTTGAAATGCCAGAGAAATCTCTCATGCAGAATGATACTTAGAAGCACTTCTCTATAAAGTTTGTTTTGCCATATTTTACTTCCACTTTTATTTGGAAGGTTGATATTGAACTAAGTTTAAATGAAGAATATACCACTATGCAGGCAGTTTTTAAAATATATTTGGAGTGATATTTCTTTACATAATTTATTTTGATACTTTCATTTTGTGCCATTTTACATTACTTAAAAGTCAAACTATTGAAAAATGTTTATTTGATTTAACCATACTCCCTCTCCAATTCCATCAATGCCATCACATTTTATTGTCGTTTCCAGGGGTGACCCCACATATTCACTGTGAAAAATATATTGTGAATGGCTCCTTTGTCCATACTATTGTTAAATCTTATCCTCTTAGCTGCTGCCTTACCCTGGATATCTGTTAGAAGTGCTGCAGGGCTGAGCATGCGCAGAAGCTGGCAGGAATCATGACAGACCAGGCAGCGAGCTTCACCAGTCTAGACAACTAGTGTAAGTGCTGCCCACAAATGTAGGGAATAGAGCAACCTGTAGAAATATTTAATTATTTAATGTATATATTCAGCTAGGGTGACATGCCTCTCATGTCTCCTGATATTCAATCTCACCCTACAAATCTTGGTAAGAAAAACAGTGGGTTTAAAACTCTAAATGTATTAAAAGAATGACATTCCGAGACAGGGTGAATCTGTGGAGGAGGTGGGTGAGGGATTGGATTGGAGACAAATGCTCAATGAGCTGATGACTACACAGGACTTGCGCCCACCCTGAATGGGAAAGGCTGAGGAGAAGAACAAAGACTCTGGATGTCCGTAGGGAGGGTGTTGGGAGGGAGGAAATGGGAGGGAATGATATGCTTGGTATTCTATTGGGGAAATGCTTTGCTCCTATTGGTACGGATATTGCTCAGAATGTTTACTCGTACAGTATGCAAAAGTGGGTTGTTAATGGTTTTGTACATTGGTTACAAATTGTGACAATTTAAAAATAAATTAAAAAAAAAAAGAATTAAATTCCATTTGAAACAAAGGTGGTCTTCAGCTTTACCAAGGAAAACACTATGTTACAGTTATAGGAACAATATGTCAACAAAACTAATTTTCCCTGCCTGTTTGAATCTCTACTGGTTTACAGGTAAACATTGTTCATTTTCAATCTTAATTGTATCTAGCTCTCTTTCTCGCTCTCGCCTAAGAGGTACCTGCACTGAAATGCCCGGCTTTGTGGTGTTCTGCTTACATTTTTCTTTTTCAAAGTTGAAAACGGAACATCGGGGAGACTTGAGGAGGACTTGCATAGTATACTTGCCAACAACCTCAAACCCACCTTCCAACTACTGTTAGGTGACTTTAACTTAGGATTTAATGATCCAGCAGATAAACATGCCCTGGAAATAGCCAATTCCCTTAATGCACTCGGCCCATCGCAAAAAGTAAACAAACCTACTCATTTTAAGGGTAGAACCTTATACTGGGTAGCCGATCACAACTGTACAGCTACGATTACCTCCATCACCCCACAATCATGGACTGACCATTCACTTGTGTCCTTCACGTTATCAACTACCAGACATCAACACATGGCCTTACAAAAAGCACCACCTTGTCTAACTAGAAATAAAAAGAATATCACAGTGGACAACGTGATTCCTGCTATTCTTCCTACTCTAAATTCTTTGCCTGATAATCTTGACGCTAGCACCCTGGTGCATGAATATAACAAAATCATGCTCTCCACTTTGGATAAAATTGCCCCTCTCAAACTAAGATCAAGTAAAGCCTAAGCCCACCTCAACAAGTGGTTCACTCCACAATTAAAGGACCTACGCCTACTGAAAAGAAAGTGTAAAACCGCCTGGAGACTATGCCCCTCCAGTGAGAACAAAAAGAAGTTAACTACTACTTCAACGCACTATTCTGGCAAAACGAAATTCTTATAACGAACGCATTGCCAATTCTAACTCAAGTATGAAAGAATTATTTACCATACTAAAAGAACTAGAGTCCCCGATCCCTATACCCGATACATGCAACAAAAATAAGATCTGGTGCTCAGATATTCAACAAGCACTAACCAATAAAATAAACACTCTCAAAAATAAAATTTAAATAAAGAAAGACGCTCTGAACCTACCACAGCCCGCTAACTCTATCCCACCTAGCGACTTGACTACTGATCAGATTAACAGATTCCGCTTCACCAAAACATCTGTTTTAGAGGTAGAAAAAATCATTTTATCCCTCAAACCATCCAACTGCAAAGGAGATATTTGCCGAGCACATATTATAAAAGATGCTGCCAGAGACCTTTCTCCATTTATCTCTAAACTGATCAATGCTTCATCCTCCTCTGGCACCATCCCAGCCAACCTAAAACAATCTTGGGTTATCCCACTCCTAAAGAAGCAAACTATTGATCCACTTATTGCCACCAACTACTGCCCTATCACGACGGTACCATTTCTACTTAAAATATTGGCCAAAGTTGCTTATACTGCGATTCAAAAACACCTGGAGCTTCACAAGCTCTTAGGGGTCAGACAATCAGGCTTCCGCCCGCTACATGGGACAGAAACTGCCTTGATAGATCTGAAAACACAAATTGATGAGTTGAGAGATAAAGGGAAGACAGCATTGCTCTTATTACTTGATCTTTCAGCTGCATTCGAACTGGTGGATCACAAGGTCCTCTGCAGGCACCTGGACTCAGCAGCCCATTTATCCATAGATGCTATCAAATGGATAGAATCATTCCTGAGTGATAGAACTATGAGAGTGTTCTCCCCATCGGCAGCGGCAGACCCCACCCCGATCCTGTGCGGGGTACCTCAGGGCTCATGCATGTCTCCGACTCTATACAATATATTCACCAAACCTTTGTTCGATGATTTGGACCTTATGGGTATGACCTACACTAACTATGCAGATGATACACAGATTCTCCTCCCGCTTTCTGGGGATCATGGCAAGGACCTGGCGCTGGTGAATAGGGTCCATCTCATTATTCAGGCATGGATGGCCACCCACGGTCTCTGCCTGAATGATGACAAGACAGAGTTGATACTTCTAGGTACCCCCTCTAACATTACTAAACTGGGTCATGAATATGCATCATTCATTATTGATGGAAATAACACTATAGAATCTAAGGGGGTAAAAACCCTGGGTTTCTACCTGGATTCAACTAGGTCCTTCAACAAACAAGTGAAATCCCTGGCCTCTACCACAGCCTACACGTGCAAGCTTATCAGAGCTGGTAAGCCTTTCCTCTCAAATGACAGCTGCATTATCCTGGCCAGAGCATTAATTCTCCCCAAGTTAGACTATTGCAATGCTCTCTACAGTGGCGCCAACAAAGCCAGTATCCAGAGATTACAAATCCTACAAAATAACGCTCTTAGAGCCGCACTAGGCATTGACAAAAGAGCACACTAGACCTCGACTAGACGTCAGTACAAATGGCTCTCTAACCATAATAAAATACAGCTAAAAAGTACCTCCTTGACACATAAAGCATTAAACAATGCTGCCCCTAGTTACTTAACAGACAAACTGATGAGAAGAACTTCCAACAGGCCTACAAGAGTTAGTAACATGAATTGTCTTGTGATACCGAGATTCAGACTTACCAAGATTGGTGGTAACAGTTTTCCTGTGAAGGCTGCCAAACTTTGGAACTCCTTGCCCTACGAGCTGAGAGTTGACCAACCCTATCTACGCTTTAGAAAGAGTTATGTCTCTTATCTCAACCTGACTGAAGGCTGGTTTGAACTGACACAATTGCCTACACCATGCTGCCCATTATTGTAAATTATTGTACATTATATTTGAAACTGCACTGTATATATTGGAATTGTATTTTATCTGAACCTGTATATCTACACTCTGTCTTGTATTTAAATTCACTTGCATATTCATGATGTTATACTGTTAACCACTTTGAAACTTTGTAAGCCCTGCACCTTCTTATTGCTGTGCCCTGTTACCCCTGGGTTTGGTGTGCATTAGAAATAAAGAAACAAACAAACAAACTGCTAGGTGGTGCGGACCAAGATAGTCGTGTAAATAGTAGCTCTCGTCCCTCCGTGTATGAAAGAGGGTTTGAGAAGGCCTGGTGTGGTGATAAGGGTCAGAAACCGTGGAACCCCCCGCCCCGCAGTGCCTTAGACCCCTCGAGGGATCCATTCTGGTGGTGTAGCTGGCATAGAGGGAGATTGCGCAAGGCGTAGCCATGGAGCCGCAGTGAGGCCTAAGTTCTGTGTGCACTCGTCGACCCTGTCGGAGACGGAGTGGCAGTGCAGCAAACAGACAAGCGAGCCTGGCAGGGGCCAGTGGAGGCCCGGGTGATGACCGCAGGGGAATTACTCTGCTGGCCTGGTGAGAGTCACTTTCCATGTGAGAAGTTCGGACGGAATACATGGCGCAGTGTACCCGGGCGTGACTTTGATGCACAGATCACAGGAGTAAAGAGCTAACTGTGTCTGAGGCCGACGAACTGGAGGCATGCAGTACATGCTGGCTGTCTGTCTTGGGGCGTCGGACCCGGGAGGTAGGTCCTGGCAGGTCCTGAGTGACGCGCTGAGGATAGTATGGAAACCAGTGTGGTGGAAAACAGTTCTACATGGACCATGGAGGAAAGTGGAGGCCCCAGCCTTGCGGTTTCTGTGAGATCCTGATCTGCCTGGGATCAGGGTGAGCCTTAAGGCCCAATGTGTCGGAAATGGTTTGGGTACAGAATTAGAAGGAGCCTATTGATACTGGCACATTGTGAGGTGGCAGGCGTCGAGGCGTCTATTGCTCTGTTACAGCGATTCAGGCAATCACGATCCAATATGGCAGAGGGGGAACCCTCGCTCGCTGAGAAGCCTTCCAACCTAGCCACGAAGGAGGACATTGGAGACATCCTGGCAGAGCTCAAAGCATTGCGAGGGGATATACAGGCTTCTATAGCAAACCTCAAAGGGTTGAGAATATTGAGGCTAAAATGGAAGGCCTGGAAAATAACCAGTTGAGCGTGGATTTGGTTGAAATGAGGTTGGATGCCAGGATGACGGAGATAGACGTGAGGGAGAAGAACATTTTTTTTAAACAGAGAAACAACCAGCATGTCCTTGGTCTGAAGGAGAGGGACGGGGAATCTTCCAGGGACGTGGAGGTGCAGAGAAGGGAGATAAACCACCTTTTCGTGAAGGAAGGGGGAAGGAAGTCCTGTTGGAGCAGGCTCACAGAGGAAGGAAGGCCTAAGGAGAGGGCCCTCGTTCAGTAGTGGTCTGATTTCAACGGAGAAGGCAGAGGTGTTGGCTCCAGCTAGGTCTATGCAAGATTTGATGTATGAAGGAGGGACCATTCAAATTTTTCAGGACCTAATGGGTCTCACTTTGGCCAGGAGAGAGATTGCTGTCAGTTGACACACTATGGCTTTCAAGTAAGGGAATCCAATGTCGTTGGACGTAGCCTTTTGCTCTGGTGTTTGAATATGAGGGGGAAAACTACAGGATCACCATGTCCTGGTAGGCCTCCGAGGTGCACAGCTTTCTAGCTAGTCGAGATTCCTCTGTCTTGCAGCACCTGGGAGAGGTGGACATGTCGGACAGGTGCTAACGATTGCAGTGGCTGGCACAGCCAACAAAAGGCATGAGAGGCAGGAGATTCATGCACACCCCTTTCCTGGTGAAATGATGTACAGAAATAGAAGTTCAAGGTCCTTATGTGTGTGGGCGTTGATTGCCCGGCTGTGGAGCACAGGGGAGGGAGTGATGCCCTAACGGCCTGCTTTTGCAGTTTCGCATCAGGGGCGTGGGGGCAAGGGAGGGTATTTTGTTGAGATGTTTGGTTTGTTATTGTTGTTTAAATCAAGGGGGGGTGGTAGTGCAAAGTGTATAGGGTATTGGTTGGAGTAGATAGATGGGGAAGCATTTTGGGGGAGATGTTACTTTTGGAAATTAATGAGGTAAGTGGAGGGCACGCACTCTCCGATGGAATGGCATTCGCCGTGATGGCCACACCCGCGAGAGGCCTGCTAAGGGTGGGAACCCCTCAATGTCAAGGGATTGAACTCAAAATCTAGTACTGGTTTCACGAGAGGTGTCGAGTGCTTGCTCGACTATCTTTATTTTTGCAGGAGTCCCGACAAGGGTCGGAGGGGGTCAGGTGAAGGGTAGGCAGGTGGATGAGGAAGTTTGGGTATCTGAGCAGGTCAAGAGGGGTGGCATTGGGAATGTACTCCACAAAAAAGGCTGCATTTATTTAATCAGTAGGTTACTAGGTGGCGGGATGGGCGTCTCCTTGTTAACCAGGGAGAATTGGCAGGGGTACGGTTGGTGTGGGCCTCAGTTTACTGTCCGAACAACAGGCAGCTGCTTTTCTGTCAGCGGGCATTGGACGCAGTGTTGGCAGTGGATGGATATGTGGTAATTGTGGGCAGGGATTTCAACTTGTGGGTGGAAAGGGATCTCGACAGATGCTCGCTAAAGGAACCTGGGGGCTGGGAGGATGCCAGAGCAGAGAGGGTCCTTTGGACACATACCGACAGATAGGGGTTTGTCTGATATTTGGAGGAATGCTCACCCTCAAGAAGAGTTCCACTTTCTATTGTACCCCGCACAATACATAAACGAAGTGTGACAAATCCCACAATGTCATCACTCCTTCTGAAGGGGGAATCCTTTCCCATGAGGCCATAGTGGTGAGGGCACTACCTGATAGTCTCCCTGGGGTGGTACTCAGCGGGTGGATCTCATAGGAGGGAAACCCCCCTTTGGGACCAGTGACGACCACATCGGAAGAACGCAGTATTCACACCATGTACATGACTGTGGTATCCCTTTCCAGACTCACCCCACCTTTCCTTCCTCTCCTCATTCTTTTTCAAACCTTTACAAAAGCATTACCGATAGAGAGTACTCGGACGAAGAGAAGTCTTGGTGAGTTACCACATCAACATTCACTCAGTACTGAGACAAAGAGGGAATTTTGAGCAATTCCCGCGTGACCATTGGAACCGCTTTCATCAGTCTAGTGGTTCACGAATAGTGATTGGAGGAAGCAAGATAAAAACCAACAAAGGGCTTGACAGGACATCAAGCCCGCCCTGGAGGAACTGCAAGAGCCAGGAAGAGCCTGATTTATAGCAGGTGCTGACCGGGACACCGAAATGAAGGAGCGGGAGTCCGGGGCCAGTCCATGACGTGAGGACCACACGGCCCGCAAGCGGACCAAGACTCCAGACAACCGGAGATCCGGGGACTGCAAAAGTACGAAGACACGACATCCCTGAAAGGGAGAAGCCTGCAGAGCTGCCGAAAGGTAGAAGGAAGCTCCGGAAAGTTACTGCGGAAAGTGCCACGAACTAATCCAGCTGCCTTAAGGGAGTCGGCACTCATGTAAGCCATACCACAAGGTAAGCAGGGAACCCAAATGGCTCTGAAACCTCAAGGAGGTGGTTGCAAAGTTGGAAAAGGAGGGTCTGTGATAGGCAAGATTGTATGCAGTACCCTTTGGGTGCACTACAACAACCCTGACCTCCTGGCAATAGGGACCCAACCTTTGGTATAAGTCTGAACTACACAGGTTGGTAGTGTGGTCGAGCAGCCAGGCTTATCTCAAGAGGGGTCAATGTGAGCAGTAATGTTGTGAGACAGTTTCACAGTACAGTTATTCAAATAAACAATTACGCTCAAGGTTTCTTGATAAAACAATTATTAATGTATTTCACAGTCGGTTATATAAGCCTTCTTTAGAAAGGGAGCAAAACATATAACACTTAAATATATTTCAAAAACACCCTTAGTTTCTCCTAATCGGAGGATATCCATTGGGGATGCACACAGACACATCCTACACCCTCAGGTACTTGAACACTGTGGACATTGATTTATCACTGGTACATTTAGAGCAATACTGAGTTTGGTGCAAAAGGTAGAATAGAGGAATAAAACAAAGGTTAACAAATAATTCAGAAACAGGTAAGTACTTTTTAAAACCTTCCATTGTTCAGTAAATAAACCCTTTCCTGGGGAAAAGGTAAAGCACAGAGTCAGAGGTAAGAAGGGTCACTCAGGGAGCCAGGTCAGCCAATGTTAATTGCACAATGTCAAGGGGGACTGAAGATCTTCTTTGCAGGTAGTTAAACTGTCTCACACAATGTTTGTAGAAATGTTTGTAAAAAATTAGAACACTTGAAGCGCCACAAGCTGGGAGGCTTGTAAACGGCAAATCTTTAGCAACTCTGCAAGGTAACCAAGACAGGTCTCAACTGAGAGCAAGCAAGGCTACACAACAAGAGGTAAGTTCTTTAGACTTTACATTACCTCTGGTTAGAAGAAATTGTTCCAGCTGGCTTCTGTTCCTGTACAGCTCTGCAGATCCTGTTGTTCCTGGGCCTCAGTCGTGGGGACAAGATGGAGGACATCTGGGGACTCCTGCTCTGCAACGGGACAATCAGCGGCAGAAATGGGCAAACTTCAATTCACTGGTCCTTCGGTGTTTCAGCTCCTCGCGTCTGTTAGCAAATAGGAACACTGCGGTTCTCGGATACCACTTCAGACTTTCCTTGCTTCTGGGTGTCCAGCACTCTGTTGAGGTGGCTCAGGCTAGGGCAGTCCTGCAACAGGGAAGTCTGGAGGATCTTCCTAGTGCTCAGGCCCGACTTAAAAGCTGGTGTTCTCTCCTTGGCTCTTCTGTTCCAGCAGCAACTGAAGTGGAAATGCAACCAGCTTCGAGAGGATGTCCAGACGGGCTTACCTTGGAGTTGATTGGTCCCACCAACTCAAAGGGAGAATCCATCCTTGCAGGGTTTCTCTAGTCGAGGCGAATTCAGAGCTTCAGCACAGCAGCAGAGCTTCACCGGGCAAACCAATGGTCCAGGAGTTGCAACAGGCGTCTCTTCCAAGTTCTTCTTCGGATTCCTTCGTCCAGTGGTCGACTCTGCCTTCCAAGCCAAAAAGCCTTGCCTTTTATGCAGGTTTCTCCCATTCACTCCAGCCCAGCTGTCAATCACACAACAGGGTGGCTGTCCTTGCCCGACAGCCAGCCGGCCAATCACCTTTGGGTGCATTCCTTTAACCAAGGGGATTAAGCACATGGAGTTTCGGGCACCTCCCTTACTTCCTGCCCCTCCCAGACATACTGGAGCCAGAGGCGGGCTTCACTCTTAAATCCCGCCAATGTCAAAAAGGAACAAAAAGACGAAACCTGATTTGGTGCGCAGAGTAAAACTCAAGAAGGACCTTTCTAACAAGAAATGGTGAAAAAACAAGACCGGGCCATTTTGACAAAATGGGCACCCATGGGTGCTTTACTCCAGCTGCAAACACAGCCCGTGGTAAAAACACACAATGGTAGTAAAAAGTAAACCACTTCCACCAGCCATTAATTGTAGAAAGAGTAACATAAAAATGTTACATGAGAAATTAGACAAAGGGTATACTAAGTAACCCCTCCAACACCATATGGTAAGCTAGTGTGTGCTGGCTCTAGAAAGTTACACAATGTAAGTAAGGTCAATTTCACTTCACTACTCTTGGAAACAGTAGTTTATCCAAGAGAAGGTATTTATCAGACTCCAAAGTCAAATGAACACCGAGAATAAATCACATTAAAATTACATGAGAGATAAAAAGTCCTAAAGTCGAGCAAAAGAGCTGGGGGTCTCTAAGGTAGAAGGGAATTAGCACGTTTCTGGGAATTCTCCCTAACAGACTTATACTAAGGCTTGGCAGGAGAGTAAACCAAGTACATAAAAGGGAAAATTAAAACTGTAATTGCCGGTCTGGGACTCTCACCCAAATCATACATGGACTTGTACTAAGGCGTGGCAGGAGACTAAACCAAGCCCACAGAAGGGAAGACTAAAGTCGGAATTGCGGGTCTGGGACTCGCACTCGAATTGGAGGATAGCGCGAAGTACTTGGCAAGTTAGTGAACCAAGTCTAGCTGACCCATTATAGCCTGAAAAGTGCATCAAGGGAATGCTCCTTTGTAGGGTTTGAGAGGGAACCCGGTCTGCAGTCAGGGGTCAAGGACCCCCATTACAGCTTGGGAAGTATTGGCCTGTAGCGCAGTAACTGGTGAGAGGAAGCCAAAGCTGCTATCCAGGGTCTGGGACCCCAAGGAACTAACTTGTAAGCCTGGGGAAAGCAAGCCATTTCCCCAACAGCCAAGGAGTGGCTGAATTAATATTGAGAAACCTTATCAAGACAAGAACTGGCTTTTGCCCAGGCGAAGGGACTAATTCCTATGGATCATGAAGACCTCTCCTTTTATTTAGTTAGCTTACTGTGTAAGAGACAGAGTTGGGATTTTGACACTGGACATTGGGACGTTTTACTTTCTACATTCTGACACTAGTTATTTCTGTTGAGGCAGGCAAACCCCTCTTTCAGTTAGGGCTAGATAGGGTTTTCTTTTCCTTTTTTACCACTCAAATAAATGTTTATAGCAGAAACCATGACTACTCTGTCAGATTCTTACTTCTGCACCCTTACAGAGGATAGACTATTTATTAATGGAGAAGGGTCTGATGAACAGGGTGCTTTATTGTAAGATGAGACAGGTCGGGTGGTCGGATCATGATTTGGTTTACGTGGAGGTGGAGATGGCCGGCCTCAACAGGAGGTATTCTGTGTGAAGGTGAAACGACTCCCTTTGGCGAGATCAGGTCTTTGCGGAGCAACTGGATCAGGGGATTCTCGAGTACTTTGAGTTGAAAGACATGGGAGAGGTTGGGACTTGCACGATCTGGGAGGTGGGGAAGGCACCATGGAGGGGCCTGTTAATCCGGGAAGGGGCTAGGAAGAAAAGGGAGACGACCTTATTGGAAAACTCGCACTGAGGAAAGATAAGGGCCTTCGAGTTGAAGCTGCTTGCTTGTAGGGGCTGCACGGATGAGGAGCTTTTGCATCTCCAGCAGAAGCACTTAGGACTGAAGTCATTGAGTCTGGGAGACACATTTCATAAGCTGAAATTTTGTAAACAAAAATATTATGAGAAGGGCGATGAGACAGACACACTGTTGGCTTCTAGACTCTGGGCACAGCAAGCAGAGAGGTGGGTGGATAAAATACGTGATCCTGAAGGGTTGGTGCATGATACCCCGGACGGCATTGCAGAGTGCTTTGTCTGATTTTATGCACAACTCTATAAGAATGGGGGGTACAACTGAGGAGGTGAGACAATATCTTGGAGGGGCGGGTCTCCCAACACTTTCTCGAGAAGAATCAATGCAATTGGATTTCCCTATCACTACAACTGAGATCAAGGCGGCGAATGCTAGGATGCCCTCTGGTAAGGCCCTGGGGGAGGACGGCTACACGTTTGGTTTCTACAAAAAAACATGCAGGGTTATTGTTACCACATTTGACTAAGCTTTTCAATAGCATATTGGACACAGGGAAGACCCACCGCCATCTTTTAGTAAGACCCTGATATTAATAATTCCCAAAAAGGTAGAGATTCGACCAGATGTCCATCCTGCCGCCCCATATCCTTGCTGAATGTAGACAAAAAGATCTTTACCCATACTTTTTCCTCTGTGATGAAAACCTGATGCCCCACCTGATACATTCCGATCAAGTGGGTTTTATACAGGGCTGACAGGGGGCTGACACGCTCAGTAAGACTTTGAATTTGATGGAATTTTCTAGATTTGGATGCGGAAAAGGCATTTGCTTGTGTAGACTGGAGGTTTCTGTTGGCAGTGCTGGCGAAGGTGGTCCTCTGAGAAGGGACATTTAGAGGAATCGGCGCGCTGCACTCAGACCCCGCAGCCAATGTGTAGGTTAATGGGATGGGTTCTGGGACTTTTGTGTTAAAGGAGAGGGACGGGACAGAATTGGCCATTGTCACCACTGTTATTTACCTTATCAATGGCACCCTTGCCTGAGAAGATTATGATGAATCCAGAGATGGAAGGATTTATGGTGGGTGGGAAGGAATATAAGCTTGGACTGTACGCTGATGACATTCTCCTCCATCTACATCATCCCCTCACTTCTGCACCAGTGGTGTTCCGCATGATACAGGAATATGGCTCCTTGTCAGGCCTTAATGTCAATGTGGAAACATCTTTTTTGTTTCCTTATGGCAGCCACCCGGGAGATGACGTGGGTAATTTAGCCCAGCTGAATGTGCTGATTCAGAGTAAGGGTATTAAATATTCAAGTGTCCGGGTGATGAGGACTCTGAATGGGCTGCATGAGGCTAATTAACCCTCCTCTATTGACCAGCTTGTTTACCGAATTGGAGAAATGGGCTACACTTACCTTGCCCTGGATAGGTAGACTACACTGAAGATTACTTTTCCCCCCAAAATCCGTTTCCCAGATACGTGGGGCTATTATAGAGCCGCTCGCCTGAGAGCCTTTGTCCCGCATCTTGGAGGCGACAAGGATAAACAGTTGGTAGAGCTAGAGAATGTCCTGTTGTGGCCGGCAACAGTTGGCGAATGGTTGCGGGTCCTGAAGAGGCGGGTACTGCAGAGAATCTTGCCCCATGGGATGGTTGATATATGGGATCTCTGGGGTAGATGCAGGGACATCCACAAGGTCACATTTTGTCCTTCTCCTCTGAGCCACATATGGACCCATCCTGTCCGAGATAACATTGTGGAACCTCTTTGTTTCCAGCACTGGTTTGGAGCTGGAATGGAAAGGGTGGTCGGTCAATTAGTGAAAGGTGATGAGTTTATTTCCTTGTCTGAAATGGAGAGTAGCTTTCACAATGGAAGGCTCTCGGTTTTCATATTCCTGCAGGGTGTTCTGATGGCCAGAAAGTGGGCTTTTAAAGGGGTTTGATGGGTACTGAATGCATGTTGACCTTTCAGTGCACATCTAGGGGGTTGATATCTAATCTTTATCACTTCTAATAGTGAAGGGAGGAGAAGCGGAAAACCTGAGGGAAAAATGTGCAAGGGATTTGGCCTTCGAACTTGAGGATGAGGTTTGGGAAACACCTTCCACTGGGGCACATTATACCTTGATAGCCTGTCAGTAAAAATTGCATGGCCTTAAATTACTGTACAGGTGGCAATACAACCCAGTGCGGCTCTTGAGAATGTTTCGGCTGTAAGACGTGGCTGTTGGAGGCAGTGTGGGGAAAGGGCGACCTACAGGCACTAGTGGTGGGATTGTGAGAAGGTACAGAGCTTTTGGAAAAAGGTGCTAAGTTGTATCAGGACGTTGGATGGAATTGAACGGGATCTGGAACAGATGCTTGTTCTCTGTGGACTTGAGAAGCGGGAAGAAGGGTGGAGGCATCTCCCACATACGGCGCACTTCACTCTTCTAGCAGCCAATGCTTGCCTGGTCATACAGTGGAAAGGGGCTTTGTTGAAGGGTGAGAGGAAACAGCCCTTAAAGGATAGACAAATGTATCACCTGGACAACATCACAAGTGCCCTTCATGACCAGAGATCTTCTAAGGAGATGGAATGGTCGCCATTCTTGAGAAAGTATAGAGCAAGTTCAGGGTTGATTTGATGCTCGTAGATTGTGACATACATGGACAGAATTGAGTGAGAGAGCAGCCCGTCTGCAGGAATTAGTATTTTGTCTTCTGAACTGCGTGTCTATACTGAATGCTTAGTTCTCCTAAAGCCAGAGATCTGTGGTGAAATTAAAACTGTTAATTGGGGTGGAGGGAATAAATGGTAAAGGACTTGTATCGAACGGGGGCTCAAGGGCGCAGCGTACTGCAGAAAACTAGTTTTGGCCCAGGAGGGCTACCATCCATGCCTGCACCTGGCTACTGGCCACGTCCACTCACCCATATCTCCTGCAGCAAGCCCCATCAGGTCTGAAGCCTGCAGGAGCTTAAAGGCGTGGGGTGTTGCACTCCCGCAAGGTTGTTTCGCAACGGAGGGGTGCACAGCGATTCACCGGGGTGGATTCATTACGTCCCAGACCAGAACATTTGGATATTACATTTGAGGGAACTCCACTGGAAGATCATCTTGTGGTGGGGTGGTCTTGGAAATAAGATGGGATCGCAGCAAAGTGACTGTTGGCATCACACTGGTGTGTGGGCCATATCGTACACAAAAAAAGTCCTACACCTCAGCTAATTATGCAAGCCAGCATGGAGCCCAGGCGCAAGATCCTATCTGTGAGGCAGAAACCTGGAACCTATCGCTTAAGACATGATATGATATTTTATTTATAGTGCGCCTATACACATGTGTTTCAAGGTGCAACGAGGCAATGGAGGGGAACAAGACAAGGATTTTACTAGGCCCAGTGACAGTGAGATTGCACAAGTGCAGGGGAGAGGAAAGGGGAGAAATTCTGGGGGATGGGGCGGAGGAGCAATTTCAGGACATAGGATTGAAAAACAAGAGGTGCGGCCAGCAGGTGGCAGTGCAGGGGTTAAGTGCAGACAACACATGTTAGTGCAGGTAGGGGGACTGTAGGGTTGCAGATATAGCCACAAGTGCAAGGTTGCCAGGCGGCGGCCGTGCAAGTGTGCAACTGGGAGGGCAGGGAACTGGGCCCGTAGTTCAGAGGGTAGCCAGGTAACCAGTGCAGTATCAGGCAGGAGATCAGCAGGGAATAGGAAGAGAGAAGGCGGAAGCAAAGAGGAAAGTCTTGGGCTGCTTCCGGAACCAGAGATGGTTTTGTTAAAGTTTCAGAGAGGCTGGGAGGTCGTTCCAGAGGGAGGCGCCAGCCGAAGAGCGAGATCTGCCACTAACTCGTTGCTTGGAAAAGCGACGGACCCTCAAGGAGTTGGAGGTTGAGAAGCAGAGGGTTCGAGTAGGAAGATACCTCAGAAGAGAAAGCTGGAGATATGTTGGTCCCAGGCCCCAGATGGCATTGTGGACAATGCAAAGGGTCTTGAACCTCTTGAGTCTCTGTGTTGTTCTGGATGAGTGGTAGAGGGCGGAGGGTAGAGGCAGTCAGATTTAAAAGAGGCTGTTAACAGTAGTTAAGCCTAGAGAGAACCAGAGCTCTAGAGACAGTGAGCGTCTGGGGGAAGAGCAGGAAGGGGAGAATACCTCTGAGGTGGTGCAGTTGGAAGTTTGACTTCTTAGAGACATTGGAGATGTGAGGAGAGAAGGAGAGTGTGGAGTCGAAGATAACCCTGCGGTTCTGAGCCTCACAAGTGGGAGCAGGAAGAGGGCCAAGGGAAGCCGGCCAGAAAGTGATGGGAAAGAGGGGCGCAGTTGTGCCGATGAGGAGGATCTCCGTCTTGCTGGCATTCAGGGAGAGATCATTGGCGGCGCACCACTCCTGGATTGCAGACAGACAGTCCGGGATGAGAGAAGGAGAAGAGGCCACAGCGGGGAGCCTGAAAGCGAGCCCGGTATCATCCGCATAGCACTGGAAGTTTCAGCAGAGAGCAGCAATGCAGTGGGCGGGAGATGCCAGGTATTGCTTGAACAACCAGGGAGAAAGGTTAGACCCATGGAGAACACCACAGGTGGAGAGAGAGATGGAGGAGAGAAAGGACCCAAGTCGGACCTGGGAGGGTCGATCAGAGAGGAAAGAAGTCAGCCAGGCTAGAGCCTGATCAGTGATACCCAGGTTATCAAAGAGCCGGTTGAGAAGGATGGCATGGTTGACCGTGTCAAAGCAGAAGAGAGATCAAGTAAGATAAGGACAGAGGGGTGATTTTGTGCTTCTGGCTGCTCTGAAGGCAGACTGATGGTCATGAAGACAACCAACAGGTTCAGTGTGAAGATTAAGCTGGGAGATGGCCAGCTTTTCCAAGAGCTTGCCCAGGAAAGGAGTGCTAGAGATCGGGCGATAGTTAGCTGGAAGGGAGGGGTCATCTGAGGGTTTAATGAGAGTGCTTCAAGTGGGAAGGGGAGTGGGAGGGGAAGGTTCCAGAGGTGAAAGAGTGGTTGTAGAAGTCAGCCAAGGCTGGAGCAAGGGTGTCAATGCGGTCCTTGATGGTTTTGGAAGAACAGGGCAGAACCTGTTTTGATGAGGTTTTCATAGATTGGACTTGTCTAGAAACCTGATCAAGAGAGAAGAAGAGCGGAAAGGCAGAGAAGAGAGCGGGATGACCTCAGGGGGGCTGGTGGAAGAGGGGAGGCTGGAGGGAGAAGCAGGAGATGCTGAGAGGGTCGACAGGATGTCCGACTGGAGGAAGAGGGGAGGGCTGGAGTGTGAAACAAATCAACACAGCCTGTGCAGAAAAGGCCCACAACCCTATTAAGCTTTCAGGAGAGGCCTACTCCCTGATAAAAGAAATACACCAGTTCTTGGGGTCCAACTATGAGGCTTTGTGGGGGGGTTAAAAAATAACCCAGGCGTTTGCCATGCAGGAGAGTCAAATGGCAGCTTGGGGAGGGGGCCTGGCTAGTGCCTGTCCCAAGAAATTCTAATAGCCAAAATAGCATGCACAGGAGAGAGACTTCGGGTTGTGGTGCGCGGGAGCGTTTTCAGGGCTGGAGAGTGGGCGGATGTGCAGTGTCTCTGCGAGCCTGAACCCCCTGGATCGGGGAAGGCGGGAAGCAGCAGCGAGGAGGAGCCCCGAGTCTGCGGAGGAGGAGAAGGGAGCACTTCCGGGGACCGAGGTATTGTAGCCTGATCGAGGGAGGACTCCCAGCAACACCGGAGAGGCTCCCCGACACGAGACATCATCAAAGGAGTCTTTACCTCAGAAAATGTCATAATTCTGCAGGTGGGAAGGATCTTACTGTTGCTTCTGTGTCCTTCAAGTCTCCAAGTTATTCCTTTTTCTCACACTCAGCATCAGTTGGATACCTGACAGAGACTTTCAAATAAGCGGTGCAAAGTGGTGTCTAAGTGGTCTGGCGTGGTCGGAGTCTGTTCTTCGTGGCCACTGTTTGAAGGAGGAGCTGCAACTACTACAAAACACATTCCGCGGCGCGGAGCGCGCGCGGTGCGAAGTGGTTTCTAAGTGGTCTGGCGTGGTCGGGCGGAGGGCCGCGGTTGGGTCGGCACCATTCATCCTCAAACACAATCTCAACTTATGCGGTAAGATTTCTTAAAAACTTTCTTCGAACCCAGCCCCAACAAGCTCAATAACCCTAAACCCATCCTTGTGAAAATCATTAACATTTGCAGTTCATTAATTCAAAACACACGCATTTAATTTCCCAGCGCACGATAATCAGCTTACTCCAAGCATGGTCGAAGAAGACGGGCGTCGCCTCCGCAGCTCGAGGAAAGGAGCGGGAGGGCCCCGAACCGGTGTGGCAATTGAGAGCAATGAAACAAACAGACCAACAAAGAAAAATGATGCTCCCTCTGAAGTCATCAATTCACCTCTCACACACCTCATTCAAACGAGTTGTGAACCTATCAGCCCGCTGATAGTCAATCTTGAAAAAAACTCCAAAACCGTGTACACTCCCACCACAATTATAGAAATTACTTCAAACGAGGCAACTACAGCTAGCGTCAGAAGTCGTAAACAGTTGGATAATGAAAAGAGCGAGTATGGCAAGACGTCAACTTCCCCACAACTCGGCACTCTCAAGCCAGCCACACCGTCAACCCCCGGAGGGGGGGTCGAAGTGCAGGCATGATGAGAGCCTAGAGCAAAGTGAGGAAATAGAGATATACCCACGAAATGAAGACGCCGAAGAAACGTTGCAATCGAGCCCTACCAAGGTTCGACTGCCTACAGCTATCACTGAATTGCCGTCGGATGAGGAAGATCGTGCTCACACTAAGGAGACGCGACTCGCAACCGAAGTAGAGAGCTCCGAATCGTGCAAATGGTAAGGAAAAAAATGTGAAAAACAGATTCAGGACCAATCACCAACGAGGGCCCATCAACGAGTAAAAGTCTTAGTACATGCCTCAAACAATGATGAAGATCTCCAAGAAAGTGCAAACTGTATGGAATACGCTCCATCAGAGAAGAACTGCGTAGAAAGCGCACTAACATCAGCGCAAAACATGAAAAAAAGGAGCAGAGAATGTTGTGAAACCACACTCGGGCAAATGAGCTCGCAAAAATTCACCAATCAGAAGAATAATAAATCAAATATGCATGCAAGAGCCAAAGTGAGTCGATCCACCAAAAACACATCACACACTGTGAAAGAGCGCATGACCAAAAGCTCAAACATTGCGAAATCAAAAAAAAACAACACCATGCGTATGTTGACTGACTTCTTCGAACTCCAGCTACTAAAGAAATCACGAAACTTCGCGGAAATCTCTGATGCAGACATGTTAGCAGCCATAAGCGAAAACATACCACATGCAAAACAACGAAGAATGGACCTCATACCTGAAGCAGGCTCGTCACAAGCAGACAAATCCGTAGCTCAAAGGCTTACATCAACAGACTCTAGTCTCAAGGAAGGCGAAAAAACAAACGAGAGCGATGAAAATGCCATAAGACAAATGTCAAAAACCAACCTCGCCAAGAATCTAGGCGAAGACATACCCAATGAAAAAAACGCACCTAACCAAGACATCGTGGAAGGTAAGCCTTCAACACCGATCAACCTGGACCAGGAAAGCACGACGAGCGATGAACAACTGATTCAAGGCAACGAAGAACTCAAAGAGCCCCAAAAGGCCATCGCGGTCATGGCCAAAACACAAGAACGAGAAAGTCTGCTCCAGACTTCTGCGTCAGAAGCATCCAAATCACCAGCTGCATCCAGTCAGAATCTCAGCCCAGGTTTAACAAGTCATCATGCGGCAGTTGCAAGAGAACCACATAAACGCCCAAACATAGTGGAACTCGATATTCAAGTGAACAAAACAAAAGATAGATCCCAACGGGTTCTTCCGACAGAAAAAATACTATAAACGGAATCAAGAGGCTCAAACCAACCACGAACACCCAGGAGAAGTCATAGTGAGTTTGAATACCAATCAGGCAGAACTTCATGCCCACAAACGCCAAATGCAGCACAAGAGGCATCCTCGAAAAAAACGGACTTACAAGGAATCATGTCCGTCATAACCATTGCACTCAATCCTTTTTGCAAACTATACGAGACCATGAATGATCCAGTAAAAGATCAACAGGTCATCCTAGCAATGCTTCTGACGAAAATAGTATACTTGGAAGGCTACATTACAGCAAAAGAAAATCCTATAAATAACAAAGGTACGACAGAGCCATGCATCGATGAGACGATTAACAACATCACAGAAATGCCAAATGAGAGAACATTGTCCAATCGACAGAGCAAGTCAATCAATACAAGTCAAGTTGGAGCACAAACAGAGACCATCATTGATTTAACAGTCGATATAAAAGCAACTGACAGAGAAAAAAACCCAGCAAAAGACAACAAGCAATAACGAGATAACAAACAGTAAAAGCAACGTGACCATGGGACAACAAACGCCAACGGTAATGTTGGTACTAAATCAAGCAAACGTCAAAGACAAAGGTGAGATCAGAGTTGCAACCTCCTCATATGGCATTTTCGAGATAAATGGCCGTAAAGACAAACCGAATAACGATTCAGAGACAGCCGCAACACGCATTAAAAAGGACGTCTCAAAAAATACCTCCAGCAAACAAAACACAGAAAAAGAATCGAACACAAGTCTTGAAATAAGAGCACCAGCCACAGTATCAAAACGGAATGCGAATAGCTCAACGGCCACCACAATGAGGGAAAACGAAAATACAGAAAACGTAAAAAATTGCAAAAACAAACTGACTAGAGAACTGAACTCCAAGGAAAAACTGGATTTAACGGATCCCTTAACGAACCTGAGCACATATTCGGATGAAGTCATTGATTCACCGACAGCATTAGTTGCAATCAACCAAAAGGCGGAAAAAACGCCATCACCGAAACAAAAGATGGCAGTAACTACAGAAGAAAAACATGCGGAAATGCTGCAAGAACGCGACTTCGAAACCTTGGAACAAAAACAAAATCGTCTAACAAAGTGTGCAGCATACCGTGAGAACAAAAAAGAGCACAAGCAAGTCTATATTGCAGACAGATGTACGGAGACTATCCAAAGTAAGAACATCAATAAAACAAAAAACATCAGAAACAAATCAGAAGAACGCCTTACAAAAAAGAGCACAACAACGGACAGAGTCAACAACCACTCAACGAACACAAAACAAAACACAAGAACCGCAAGGGGAAAAAAGACCAACGCTTAAGGCGTATAAAGACACACCCAAGAAACGAGAATACGAAACAAGAAAAACTAACAACAATACTAAACATGATTACTGCTCAGGACAGAAACAACAGAACGATCCACACAAACGAGCATCTCACGTTCCAAATACAAGAAACACAGAAATTGAAGAAAACGATGGGAGATACCCCACAAAAAATGTCTCAAAATATTCAATCAGAATGACCCAACGAAGTTGCATCAAAGAAGAGACCATTTTAAATCGAAGAACGGTCTTGAAAATACTGCGTCAAATTAAAGACTTGCAGAGACTTCACACAGATGACTTGAAAATCGTTGAACCGTGGCACACGCAACATGGGGCAGTTACAATACTGCATCTAACGTCCTCAACGATATTCAAAAAAATTCTAAAATATAGAAGAGACATCTATAATTCTGGTTAGACCTCACAGCACCTAGTAATGAAGAACGCATCGAATCAGCTAAAACTAGGGAGATCGACGTCACGGAAAACAAACTCTTAACCACGAAGTATAAGACGTATGACGACAAAGATACAGAGGATTACCCTCAGAACGACCACAAAGTAACAAAGGGACTTGAAATATCAAAGAAACACCAGAGATCACATTACAATAAGAGCAAAAATGAGCATTACAAAACCAAGAATGACTCAGTATATAACAAAACAACTGAGAGAAAAGATGGTAAATCCACAACGGACACCAATCATTGATGGTACCACAAAAATAACCTGCACGCAAAGAGTCGGCTCAACACCGACGGCTCAATTCAAACAAAGCCCAAATAAAAGCAGCAAAATAGGAATCTGGGCTTGGTTGCCAAAAGCCCTAAATCTGCATCGCAAACAATAGCCACTCAAGCGGGCGGAAGCAGTCATATGCAATGAGCCCATAGAAGTCATCAATGACATCAAGTAATCTGTCTACAGGAAACCTGGCTTCAGCAAACCCCCACACTAGAAGGATATCAGATCATCCTATCCCCTGCCGCAAGAGGAACCAAAGGACGTCCAACATCAGGTCTCCTGATAGCCTGCCGAAACGGTTCTGGAGCCTCCATCGTACAAACGATAATTGCAAATCAATCAATTTTGGCAGTAGAGATTGCCTGGCAAGGCGACGAAAATCATAAGACAGATTTACCAAAAATTGTTATAATAAATCTTTACTGGAACCCAGCTGCAATCATCGCAAAAAAATTCATAGACCTTTGTGAAAGGACAATTGACGCAGTAAGAACTGAGCATGACATAGAGAACATTCTGATATGTGGAGATCTAAATGTCACCCAAACAACTAGTATGAATGCAACGGAACTACAAAAGGCGTCCGTACACCGTGGCACAATTTGGCGAAAGTTCACCGAGTCGCGTGAGCTATATAACCTGGACGAAGTGTTCGTTGAAACAGACAGAATAGCAACTTGGGAGTGTGCACATTCGGCCTCCACGATCGATTATATCTATGTATCCAAATCCATGTTGCATTGCCTACAACCTTTTAAAGTGCGGCACACTCCAACAAGCGACCATAACCTGCTTGAAACCTCATGGAACTTCAAAACCAACAAAAACTGTCAAACATACAAATTGAGGCAAACACGAAAGGCACCAGAATCAAACTAAGTACTGCTGAAATTCTTAAAATCACAGCAAAATACAAGGCTATCACCACCTCAGCGACATGCCCCAGCATTGACTACCAACCTCTACTGCTGCCGTACATACAGACGTCAAAAAGAAAAGGAAACACAACAAACAGAAATACTAAACATGCATATAATAAAGTTCTAATTAACAAAAGGCGCGAGTACAGAAGAGCTCTTCGAACAGCCTACAAGCAAATTGCAACAGACGGTACATCAGAGATTCAAAGTATCAAAACAAAATGCAAAGCCTGGGTAAAATCATATAGACATAAACTGTACCAAGAGGACGCCGAACAAATAACAAAAGCGCTTATCAACAGTAGGAATTTTTGGTCCTTAATACATAACGTTGAACAAACGCAGGACAATCAAATCTTAAACAACATCAGTCAGCATACTTGGGAAAGCCACTTCAGCAAAGTCTTTAAATCTGATCAAAATGTAAAACCACAGGCGCAACAACTAAAAGCTGTACAATGGTCGAACTTAGATAGAAAAGAGGACATTATTGACATCATCAAAAAACTGAAAAACTCGCGTGCACCAGGCCCAGATGGCATCAGTAATGTAGAACTAAAAAGTCATCCAGAAGAATGGGCTACCTTGCTAAGGGTCATCTTCAAGCGATGCACTGAAACGAGATCAGTACCACAATCATGGACCAAAGCAATCGTGGTACCGATTTATAAAAAAGGCAGCCTCACGGACCCAACGAACTTTCGACCGATTGCCCTACTAGATGTCATGGGGAAAGTATACGCCTCATTACTCTTGACGAGATTTCAAAGCTGGGCGGCCACTGCAGAATGTAATGATGAAATGCAAACAGGGTTCAAGAAACACACAGGTACAACATGCAATATACTAGTGTGCAGTATATTAAAAGCAAAAACCCTAGAAAAGAATCACCGTTTGTTCGCAGCTTATATTGACTTCACTCAGGCCTTTGACAGAGTTGAAAGATCCCTCTTGTGGGACAAACTTGAAGCATGGAAATGTCCCCACTCTCTGTTAGAGCCAATTCAAGCATTGCATCATGATACATCCATAAGAGTCAGACTCAGCCGTGAAGGAGATCTATCAGCCGAAATAAACACCACACCAGGAGTCAAACAGGGCTGCCCACTGGCATCAGCACTCTTTATCACCTACATCAGCGACATTCAAAATATAGGAAGTCAAACACGAGTCTTCCCACCAACACTGGGAACAACGCAAATCGGACACCTGCTCTATGCTGATGACCTAACAATTTTTGACCAGACCCAAATTGGGCTGCAGCGTAAACTTGATGACCTTGTAATCTACGCCAACAGCAATAATTTGGAAATCAATATCAATAAAACAAAAATCATGATTTTCCAACGTCGCCCAAAAAAGGAAAACTTTCAGGGGCATTTGGGCAAGACCAAAATTGAGGTGGTTTCAAATTTTAAATATCTAGGAGTAAACATGGATAGTTCCCTCCATGAAACCACAATGCAGCAGGAACTACATACAAAAATGAGTAAATTAGCAGCTCAAGCAAAAAAAATTGACAGCAAATTTGGAAAATTCTCCTTGAAACCAATAATAAACTTTTACAAGATGAAGGTCGTACCCACCATCACTTATGGCATAGAAGCCATGCCGACGATTCCACAAAAAGTTTGGTGCAAATTAGAAGCACATTTCTGGCGCAAAGTCCTTAAACTACCAAATTCGACTCCTGGCGTAGCAATACGGCGCAAATTAAGTTTACAATCTCTAGAATGCGCCGCAACCTGCAATGCCATCATGTTATACCGCAAATGCAGATTGGACAGTCAAAACAAAATGTTCAGTATCATTAAACAAGAAATGAACAACAACACTTGTGATATGGTAACCAACTGGCAAAAGCAAAATCAAAAAGTATTAGATGCAATCGTCTCAGACGAAGACGAACTCATTACAAATCCATGTAAAGTGCTAAAGAAAATAAAAGATATGGACTGGGCCAAAACGATTGACGATACCGCAACATTAAAACTCATTGCTCATTTACTAAGTTTTACTGTAAAAAGAAATGAACTGCAGAACTACATAAAGCAATTTCCAAACAGGTCAGCCCAGAACCTAATCCTACGAGCTAGGCTCAACCTGTTCAAAACAAATGAAATAAGACATGTTCGAGGACAAGCACAGTCAAACACTTGCAGATTCTGTTCCAACGACATACAACCTCCAAAGGAGACAATAAGACATCTACTGATGGCATGTACAGCGACTGCAGCACTTAGACAGTGCTATCTGCCAACGATACCGGGTTTCAGCACACTGCCAGAGGAGCAATTGTGGTGGTGCAGACTCATTGGGGGAGATAAAACAACGTGGCAAATAGCAACTGCAAAAATGCTAGAATACATTGACACGAATCTACTAAATGTTAACAGCGAGCCATAAAGAATAAGCCTCCGTCGTCTTCTCTCAAAACAGAAAACACAAAGACGAGTTCATTGAAGTTTCCTACAAAGCTTCAGTATTGTAAAATCATATTTTGATCAAACAATAATAAAAAATAAAAATAAAAAAAAAATAGCCAAAATCCAAGAGGTTTCATTTTCAAAGGAAGGATTGTTGTTCACCTTTGGACTCCCATCCCATTCTATAAATCCAGACAATGATGACAAAGACGAGGGTTCTGGCAGGGTGAATGGTTTTTTGGTAGCAACTTTGGCAGAAGCGTCCCTGCATCACAAGTCTTCTGCCTCCTTCCCGATTCCCACTTATATGACTACCCCCTTTACCGCACTTAAGTTGATCAGTCACGAGACAGAACCACAACCAGTATCAGTGGAGGGAGAGGATAGTTTAGCCCCCCCATAAATTACCATTCCTTTCGGCCACAGGGGGAAGGCTCACCACTCATGAATACTCTCACAAGTAATTTCCTGGCCCCTGAGTTACTCCCCGCGTCTGTCTCAATTCAAGTGGTGAACATTGTGGGCACAATGGTAGCAAAACGTCCCCTGGAACTAACAGCTTGAGCAGACATGGAGGTTGAGGTGTCTGAAGATAGATCCTCTTTCACCAGTAGTGCCTGGAGTGGGAACTTGATGAATATCTACTCGAGGAGCAGCTCCTTCCTTTGCCAAACCCCTTTAAGGGGTCTTGTACCCAACCAAATTTACACTCGCGAGCTCAAGAGGCCCACATTGACCAAGCATGCAGTTGTAAATTAGTGATCTCAGAACTCGCTGAAATAAAACATTTGCTATTGGTCCTGGTAGAAGCACAAGGAAGGGGAGGAGGTGACCTATGACTGTCATAACACTGGCCCATCAGATGTAATGAGGTCGTATAAATCACCTTCAAAACAACCAAATAAGTTAGATAGACATGGCTCACCGACCATTTAAGATCTCTGCATCTGACACTACGAAACACCCCCGGGTTATCACCGTCTGTGAGCCCAATGTGTTCCCCAATGTGATTTCGACACAGGAAGAGCAACCTGCCCAGTTGCAAACACCAAGAAGCCATTGAGGCCCCTTATTCCAGTACTATACATTCTACACAGAAGGACTAGGATACAAATATTGGAGGAACACAAGGTTCCTGTATATTAGATAGCAGTGCACACAGACCCCAGGGATCACTTGAGCGGCTGTACACCAAGGAGGTGTACAGTTTTTTTGCATGGTGTTTCTAAATTGGCTCCAACTAGCTTGAATTAAGGGATGCATTTTCAAATAAATGCCTACATTGGCTTCGCTCTACAAGGAGCTGTACTTTTGTGACCAGGGAAGCCATAGCGAGTTGGTATAGCGTACGTAAAGTGAATGTCAGCTTCAGTGAATCTGTTAAGCTTGACTTTTGGGAGAAACGAGTGACCAAGGGTGTCCTGGAAAGACCCAGGAGCAATGGCTGGACTGCAAACAGCAGGATTGTGATTAGCCCCTACCCCCACGTTAGAATTGCTGCTCTACCTGGGAATACAACATTTAACTCTGTTCTATCTGGGTCGAATTTGACGCCTTTGGGGAGAAGGCTTAATTGCACCAGCCGTGGCGCTAAGCCTGAGGGGTCTCAAACTGTTATATGGCAAGAGAAAGGGATTATTGATCCTTTGATTCACTGTGCCCCATCGTGATTATTAAGTCTTGGGTGTTAAAATCAATGTTATACTGTGTGATTTATTGTTAAATGTAAGTATATTTTGTTGTCAGGTTGTACTTTGATGCCCTTACGGACAAACTTGTTGATGATGATGTGTTATTTGTGCTAGGCCCTTTTGACGTACTGTTCTGTTATAGTAATAAAGTTTGAGGGAAAAAAAAGAAAATAGAGCTTCGACGGGGAGTTCCCATAATAATATCCCTACTGTTAAGTTTACAGTACTCATAATCCTATATGCATTGAGGTTCTCTGATTATTTTTTTTCTACCATCGGTCTGGTGGCTATACTCGCACAGTTCTTGGTAAGTTATTTCTATTATGCTTGATACCCGGCTATGCTATTATTACTGTTAATATTGCTATATTACCTCAACACGGAAGATCGCTCGACAAAGTCTCCACCCCCAGCAAATTTCTACGGACAATGGGCCTCTTGGTTTCAGAAGATCATCGTTCGACTGTCAATAACATCTCCAGTTCTTTTGGGCATTACAGTGGGGAGAGTGGGGGAAATACATTCCACCAGAATACACTGTTGTAAAATACTGATTCATAGTTTCCCTCTATTTAAAATAATCTCCCTGTCCTCCAACTTCGGCAATGGCGAACAGTCCATTTAAGTTCTGTCCTTCCTGTAATAAGTTTCCGTGTCGGGATAAAAACAGAGTGTGTAATTACTGCCTCCGTCAGGATCAACAGAAGGAAAGGTGTCGGTCTTGTAAGCTCTTAAAAACAAAGACACTTAAAGATCTGTGGTCAACCGTTAGCCGACCTCGGCGATGAGTGCCGAGACATCCGTATAGCATTCCGCAGTCGCAGAATACATCAAGGACGAATAGGACAGTCCAGGTTTCTGAAGTTAAATCGAGGAGAACACTGATTGGGAACCACCGGTTCCCAGATGCCAGTACCCAGCACGAAAAAAAGGCAGGCGTCGAGCCCAGCTATGGAGACTAACCTTGGCAACAAGAGTTTATACATATAAACCACCCATTTAAGGTGCGTACAAGTCTTTGACTCTGAGTAAAGTGAAACATGCTCGTTCACACAAACACGTTATGGTACCTGCACCGAAAAAAACATCAGAATCGATGCGCTCAGCCTTGAGTGGCTCACACTCGTCTCAGGTTCCAAAGTCAGGGCAGGCACCAGAAGTGTCTGGTTTGGCACCTGTTAAGAAAACACAAACACAGTACACCACAAATCTAGCAAAAATTAGGAAGATCTTTCTTTGAAAGATGCCCTGAAGAAGTGTCCCGCAAGTCCCACTATCTGAGGATGAAGAGGAGGATATTGTTTTCCATCTCTTTTAACCTCATGGACCGTGGGGAGATCTGAAGACCATGGACAAGAGGTCAGGGATTTCCTAGATAAACCCCTATTAAGAGAAAACATATAGTTACAGAAGCCACTGTAGGCTTTTGATAGTGAGTTGGGCCTTCCTCCGCCAAGTCTTGCGTGAAAGTTAACTATGGACCACATTTCCTCAAACTCTTTGGAGCTCTTTATGGCAGAGAAAGAGCAGCCGTAACTGTTAATGTATATATTTCAGACTTTTTCCAAATCCATAAACGGACTCATCAGGGCTGCCGTCTGTCCCCGTTGTTATTTGCCTTGTTTATTTAGCCTCTAGAAGTTATGTTGACGAATAATCCAGACATTATGGGCATCCCATTCAGGGACTATATTTCGAAGGTCCCCTTGTATGCATTTGATCATTTGGTGTTAATCTCCAATCCTGAGTTCTCTTGCCAGGAACTCCTATTATCACTACAGAGATTTGGAAATGTCTCTAACTCTAAGGTGAATGTCTCAAAGACCTTAGTTTTTCCAATCTCTCTTTAGTGCCATAGAGGACTATTTCGTGTAGATCGGGTGGTATGGGCTGACTCGGGTTTTAAATATTTGGGTGTCAATGGTGACAGAGATGTTGAATTTGGACTCTTTGGGGCAAGGTAATGTGGTGAAAATGACCCTTCTTCCTAAATTGTTATATATTTCCAATTTGCTACCGCTCCCGCACAAACTGCTTTTGAATATTAATAAATCGCTGAACAGATTTTTGTGAGAGGAGAATGGCCGTACACAAATTCCAAACAATGTTCTTCAAAGGCTGGTGCATTTAGGTCGCTTTAGCTATCCTGATATAAGGAGATGATATTCTGAATTTGCATTACACACTCTGCATCACTGCATTATGCCTGACCAAGTAGACAGTGCAGGTTGTATTAACATTGAGATAGAAGCTGTCTCACCTATTCCCATTGATGTTGTCCTATTTGCGGAAAAAAGGCTGCTTGCCAAATTGACTCCCTCATTTATAAAACATGTGGTAAAAGAATGGAAGAAAAGTAATGTGACTTGAGGTGAAACATTTTTACTCTGTGCAGACTCTAGCTTGTGAAAAAATCCAGCTGTGCAACAGGATAATAGTGCTTTGTCATGGATTCCTTGGCAAAAAGCAGGCATTTGTAGGTTCATGATGGTCAGAACATGCTTGATTTTGAATTCTTATGTTTTAAATATAAGCTAAAGGCAGGAGAGATTTGTCGCTATAATATACGGAAGGATCTCTTTACTAATATTCTGTCACCATTAAATGCTACAGTGCATGCCTCACATGTGATCCGGCACTTATCTAAAACCATGCCACTATCAGCTTCCACATTATATAAACTTATTACGCCTCACAAATTTTCACTGGTGTCACATTGTGGTAGAAATAATTGGAATGTAGACTTGTGCTGTTTGGTGTTGGACATTGAGTGAAATCGCATTTGTGCAGGACCAGCTAAATATAAGATTGATTTGGAGTTACGATCTACGCAGCAGCGGATTAACCACTACTTGAACTGGTCTCTGTGGAAGATGTGGTTGTGTAAATTATGCTGTGAAGATGTTTGCTGGAATTGCAGAAGTGATTCCAGTACCACCCTCCATATGGTATGGTTATGTAGAAAAATTCAATTGTTTTGGGATGGCATTTTCCTGAGAATTTATTTTGTCTTGGGTATATCCCTTCCAAGAGACAAGCTTGTTGGCGTATTGGGCCTTTTTCCCCCTGATGCTGGGTTATCCAGTGGAAAACATTGTTGGCCATACAGGGCGTTATTGGTTGCCAAAAGACATCCTGAAATTCTGGAAAAGGGATAATGCCCCTTGTGTTGATGATTGGCTGCTGAGTTTGTCACTTCTCTCTAAAAGGGAGAAAGTAACTTTTCATGATAAAGATCAACATCGTAGGCATGAGAGAATCTGGGATGTGTTTAATGACATTTATGCTTAACTTTTTACAATTGAGCCTTAAGGTCTGCTTGGTTTGACTCCTCGTTAACATCTGTAGGCGGTGGATGGTTTTAGTATTTCTGTTTTCCTTTTTCTCTATTGTTCTTTTCCACTCCCGCCCTCATTCCGCCCCCAGTCACCCACTTTTTGTTTTACTGCTTTTACGTTACAACCATGATAGCTGAGTTAAGTTTGTATCTATTCTGCAATATGTACATACAAATGATTGTCCTATATTATTTGTTCATGAACATTTAAAAACAATACAACATTTGAAAAAACTGTACCACCTAAAAAGTCCAAACAATATTCACCCATAGTAGAGGAGGACCATTGAGGTAAAGGATTTTACTGATGAGGAGGCGAGTACTTTGGAAGGGCCACATATTAAACCCGAGGACTACCCTATGCCTTCCCTGGATATTTTGGACGATCCAATATCATCCTCTACAATAGATGATTATATTTATATAATGATTTCCTTAAAAAGTCTGCTCAAGGGGATGTGGCTTGGATCGCCGACGATGCGGCTGCTCCTTTGAGAGCCTCTGTGACGGGCCCGCCGAAAATGCAGATTCGTAGGAGTTCGACACCAGCTTATGAGCTCCCCTGCTATTCCGCATGATAGGAGGACTTGAGGACCGTGGGGAGCGAGTAGGAGGGCTGGCGGATCCTGGGGGACCCCAAATTCCTTCCCCCGACTTCTAGCTCCGAGAGCCGAAGAAGCCAAGCTGGCGGTCGGGGACTTGCGCTGACGTGGTCTCCCGGCGGGTGAGAGCCTCGCCCAAGGATTCCACTGGAGCTGATCGGAGGGGGAGCTCCCCGCCCGCAGTATAGACCGGACTCCGAGTCCCCGACGCGAGGCCCCCACTGCCTCAAGGCTCGCCTTGAAGGGGGGCCCTGGCCATAGAGGGCCCATCTCTTGCTGCTGCCTGTCCCGGTGCTGTGCCTCCCGGCCCCCCGTGGAGCGGGTGCAGCTGCGGTGCCTGGGGCCTGGAGAGTCCTGCGCTGCGCTGGGCGCGTTCCTGGTCCCCCTCTCTTCGTCAACCCACCCCCCTGACCGCCACCTTTTCCGGGCCTCGGCCCGAGCTCCCAATGGATGTGTTGGGCCGGGGGGGCGGACCAGACGCCTCCGCCCCACGGAGCATAGGGACAGGGAACCCCCTCGGAGGGGGGCTTGCCTGGAAGCTCCCCTCACACCATCCAGCTGACTTCCACTGGGCTACCGCGACATAGAATCTGGACACCCTCGGGGGCCCGGGGGCCCCTCCACCATCTCCTGGGGCGCCCCGGCCCAATCAGCTGCTCTGCTTGCTCACCTTAACAGCTCCTGGAGGAAGAGGGAGCCCCTGCAAAGGTCTCCCCCACCCCCCCTTGCCCATCCAGCAGCGCTCAGCGAGCACCCCCTCCCCCCGGAAAACCCACGAAGACAGCTACAGCGACTGTGCCTACTGGATTTGCTCCTTCATAATGGGACTTCGTATTCAGAGGTAAGCCAGCGCCACCTGCCCACTGTTGTACCCTCTATAAACCTCCCCCCCTTAAACACGGCTAGCAACACATCAAGTAGGAGACTCTCCCTCTCCCACTTCCTGGGGTGCCCCAGCCCACTCAACTACTTGCCCACCCCCCCCCCCCCCCCCCGGCTGACCCTCGAGGACAAGGCTGGTGCCTGTTCTCAGCCTGTTCACTGCCAACTCTGCCGCCTGCCAGATCCCCTGGACATCCAGATTCACCTGTTAAGGTAACATTGCGCCTGCAACATCAACGTTCCGCTGAGCCCACAACCCATCTGTCTCTCACATATCACACCGGAACATTGTCTCTTCTGACATTTGCTTTAGTGCATCTTCATCCTGCTTCTAACCTAAAGATATACTGCTCTCCTAACCTATTGGCAGGCGTGTTTTTTGTCCAGCAGCCCCTCTGCGCTCAGGTACCACCACGGCATACTAGCACCGCCACTCTATGCGGTCCACCTAGCCCCACAGCAACCTGAGGCTGTGATATCCCTGCCCTCTGCATTAGGGCTTGAGCCATGCGCCACATTGCATGCTCCTTGTAAACTCCTGTGATAATCAATGCTCGCTACTTAACTGTGTCACCTCAGTGTTCACTGTCTTATTCTGCATTTACTGTGCCACCTTTTGTCGTTATGCATGACCTCGGAACCTGTGCCCTGATGCACTCCACTCAATGTGTGAGCTCAGTACATGTATGCCCCGTACTGTGATCTCAAATGTAGGCGCCCTGATGCACCCTTTTCAGTACATGTGTGCCCCCCATTGTCATTTCGTACTCTGGTGCCTTGATGTACTCCAGTCAATGTGTGACCTCAGTGCATGTGAGCTGTGTTGTGCCCTATGGTCGCCTCCAGACCACATTTGAATTGTGTTGTGCCCTATGGTCGCTTCCAGACCACATTTGAATTGTGTTGTGCCTTATGGTCGTTTCCTGACCACATCTGATTTGTATTGTGCCTACCTTATGTCACCAATGCCCCTTATTCGCCAATCCTCTGCACGTCACCCCAGCCCTAGCATGCTACTATGCCTTACCGCGATCATGTTCCCCTTTTGCGTCATGCAAGGCAACATACTCTGCACTGGCAATAGTTACATAGCCCACAAAAATGGTCTAGCCAGACCTGCCTGCCCAAGACATTACCCTATCATCTGCCCCACACCATTCCTGCCTACCACACCGGCCTTCCTCCCAGTATCACAATCCGCCTATCCTACCTATGGCCACGCACACTCTTCTGATGTTCCAGCCAATAAGTACTCCGATATCTCCAAGCGGAACCCTATCGACACGAGAGCATCATGCCCTACCCTTGACTACAGCACTTCCGTAACCGCTGACCTAACTGTCTCTCGAACCACTACCCTCATCCCTACCGATCGGAACATTAGACTTGGTGCCAGAACTCACCATAGAACTAGCAAACGCCCAGCTAAACTACCCAATAAGACTAACAAGCAGACTGTAACACCTATCAATTCCACCCCTCCTACTCCAAAAGGAGCTCCTTTAAATGTTAGATCACTAGTCGCCCATTCCATAGAAGTCGCCAACATTATTCTAACTAACAACCTGGACTTCCTCGCTGTAACCGAAAACCTGGTTGCATGATGCTGCAGGACCATCTCTCACCCTAGCTATACCTGATAACTACTCCATCCTCAGAGCAGATAGACCTAACGCTCGAGGAGGTGGTGTAGCTATCATCTTTAAGTCCTCGCTTGATATTAGACTAGCCTCCTCTCCTCCACTTAAATCATGTGAGCATCTCACAGTCAAACTACAAACTTCCCCTAAGAGCACTATCACGTTGCATTTAATTTACAGACCCCCCCCCGGGCCCACCTGGCTCATTTGAGGAAGACATCACCTCACTAGTCTCCGAAAGTTCCAAACCGTCAGCACAAATGATTATACTTGGAGACTTCAATCCTGGGTTTAATGACCCTCTCGACACCCCAGCCATTGCCCTGGCCACGGCATTAGAGGAGCATGGCCTCCAACAACTCTGCTCCAAACTCACCCACTCGAAAGGCAGAATCCTTGACTGGGTAACCGCCCTTAACTGCAACATTACCATGAAAGATCCCATACAGCTCATCTGGACTGATCACCACTACCTCCCATTTGACATTAATACCAGCAATTTAGTGCATAAAAGGCCTGTTATTGCAACGGCCTGTCCAACTAGGAAAAAGAGTAACATCACAGCGGAAGCCTTAATACCCTTGGTGACCCATACTCTGAACGCACTACCAGCTACAACTGACTTGAACCAACTGGTCAACGTCTATAATGATTCCATGGCCAAAGCCATCAACATCATTGCCCCACTAAAAATGTGCAAAGGGAAACCAAATGCGCACCTGAATATATGGTACACCCTGGAGCTCAAACTTCTCTGTCAACAAAAAAGTTAACTCGAAGCACTATGGAAATCAGTGCCTTCAGTAAATAACAGAACTAATCTCACCAATATCTCCACTCTCTACAAAAATGAGATTACATGCGCAAAGAAAGAATCTCTTAACTCTAGGATGTCTCAGGCAAGCTCTAGCACAAAGGAGCTCTTTAACATCCTAAAGGAATTAGAAAACCCCATTCCTCCTACTGATTCTAGCACTAAGGATAAACCTTGGTGCACCGGGATCCAGAATGCCCTTGCTAACAAAATTTCAGGGCTCCAAACCAAAATTGACGACAAACGACAACAACTCACTCATGGTCCTACTTCCAGTTCCACCCCTCCTCCACCTACCGCCACTAGCTCAGGCTTTACTTCCAAAAAGGTATCCATACCTGAGGTACAAAAAATTATAGCATCTTTGAAAACCTCGAATTGCAACTGGGACAGTTGCCCCGCACAGATCATAAAAGATGCAGCAGGGGTTCTCTCCCCCTTCATTACCAAATTAATAAACCTGTCATTCTCCAATAACTCGGTCCCTAGTAATCTGAAACAATCCTGGGTCCTACCACTACTAAAAAAAAAACCCTCGACCCAGATATACCCACGAATTGTAGACCCATTACCACCGTCCCATTCTTACTAAAAAATTCTTGACAGAGTGGCCTATCTACAAATCCAGGATTACCTCTAGACAAACCATTTATTAGGAACTCGCCAATCTGGCTTTCGACCACAACACGGGACAGAAAAGGCCCTTGTTGATCTCAAGTACCAGATAGACGAACTCAAAGATAAAGGTAAGGCTGCCATCCTTCTTCTCCTCGACCTCTCCGCTGCCTTTGACCTGGTTGACCACAAATTCCTGTGCAACTATTTGTCATCGGCAGCACACTTCTCCCACTCAGCGGTCACTTGGATCCAATCCTTCCTGGACAATAGGACCACGCGGGTCTTCTCACCCCTAGCAGCGGCCGACCCTATCCCCATTACTTGCGGTGTCACACAAGGATCTTGTGTCTCACCTACTTTGTATAATATATTTATAAAAAGCCCCTATTCGACAAGTTGGACCATCTGGGTGTCACCTACACGAATTACGCAGATGACACCCAGATACTCCTCACCCTATCCGGCAATTACAACTCGGACGCCAACTGGATCAATGAAGTCTTCTCCATCATTCAGGCATGGATGGCCACACATGGCCTTTGCCTGAATGATGACAAGACCGAACTGCTCCTTGTCGGCTCACCTAACACCATCCGAAAACTCTGTCCCAGCTACACCAGCTTCACCATTAACGGCAACACCATCTCCATCGCAAAAAGTGTAAAAACCCTTGGTTTCTACCTAGACACGAATACTAACCTAGGCAAACAAATTAATATGACTGCCTCAGCCACTGCCTACACTGGTAAACTAATTAGGGCCTGCAGACCGCTGATTTCCCCCAGCAACTGCCTCACTTTAGCCAGAGCACTCATTCAATCCAAACTGGATTACTGTAATAGCCTTTATGTAGGTGCCAACAAAACAGTAATCAATAAATTGCAAGTTCTACAAAACAACGCACTCCGTGCCGCCCTAAATATTCCCAGAAGAGAACATATCTCGGCTACAAGAATCTCATGCAAATGGCTCTCCATCTAACAAAAAATAGACCTAAAAACCATCTGCCTCACCTACAAAGCTCTTAACCACCTAGCCCCGCCCTATCTCACTAACAAATTTACATTAAGACCGAATACCAGAACCACTAGATCCTCTAATACACTACAACTGACGGTGCCCAAATTCTCCCCCAAAAGAATTGGTGGATCCAGCTTCCCAGCTCTAGCCTCTCAACTATGGAGCACCATTCCACTGGACATCAAATCCACACCCACCTTCTAACCTTTCAGAACTAAGGTCATCACTTGGTTACTCAACAAATAACCAACCATGTATGTATGCATACCTAATGTACGAATGTATCCTTTATTATGTCTGCCTATTATTGTCTATGCACTAACTGCTTTCTTGTCAACTATACATATGCTTCACTACTGTACTATTGTTCTTTACCTTTGCCTGTAACTTGATGTTTGAAGCGCACATATACCCCTGGGTCAGGAGCGCTATACAAATAAATAAACAAACAAACAAACCCCCCTCTAACGGGAACCCACCATGGCTAAGCAGTCGAAGGCCAATAAGAACGCAAACATCTCCACAATGCTATTGGCGGCCGATAAGGCCAAGAAAACTGATACCCCCCTCAAAATGGCTCCCCAGAAGGCGTCGGACAATGAATCCCTAGCAACCAAAGAGGACATCCAGGCCTTTATGGCAGACATCAAAATCAAGTTCAAATCGTGCATGACGGAACTCGCCACAAACTTGAGCATACTAACCAAAGGGTTACAGAAGTGGAACAGCGCATAGGGGAAATTGAAGATCGTTCTCTGGACCAGTCAATATTGATGGGGGAGAACCAACACTCTCTCCAATCCCTGCTAGATAGGTGTGAGATCCTTGAGTTTAAACAAGAAGACGGGGCTTGATGTAACAACCTTCGGATCCGGGGCATTCCAGCCTCCGTCCCGGACAAAGATCTCTCAAGCCCTTCTCCCCCATCTAGACAAAACGTTGCTTCTACTGGACCGAACCCACAGGCTGCGCCCTCGACGGGGGGTGGCAACAGACTCCCCTCCTGACATAATAACCAGAGTGCACTTCTTTACAACAAAGGAAGCCATCTCAGCGATAAGCCGTACCCAAGACGAACTGTCCTTCCCGGGGACTCCTCTTCAGATCTACCAGGACCTCTCACTAATCACCTTACAAAAGAGAAAATCCCTACGTCCTCTCACCCTTTACCTCCAGAACCACCAGATTCGATACAGGTGGCTCTTTCCAACAGCTCTCCAGTTCACCCACAATGGTTCCCTCAGAAGAATTACCCATTTGGAGGACGCCGAGAAGATCCTACACTCGGGCTCCCCTGAAGGCGCCTCAGTGCGCTCAGTAATTGACAACACTGGTGAAGCCCCTGCCTCCCCAACAAAACCCAAGGGGACTTCTTGGTCCTGAGATATGGGAAAAGAAAATGACTACCCGCACGCTTCCTGTGGATCCTCGCCCTCCTCGAATCCTTTGGAATCCTCGGCTAATTCTCCCAAAAATGCCAACTCCTCAGCCTCTAAAAACAAGCCTCCTCTAGAAACAAGCGTATTGGCGGGCCCCCCACAGCTCATGCCCGTTTCCAAGCTACAGACCACCAATGAGTCCTTGGAATTAAATGCCACGTTGGCGGGGTGCATCGCTTTGGCCAAACTGGCCAAGGGGGGGGGGGTCTGATTCTGAAACCCCAGGCCCCACACGTTGTACAAGATGGGGTGCTCCCGTTGGAGGCTCTGTTTTAAAAGTTCGGAGACAGAGTGACCGACAGCTGCAACCCCCCTATAATGGCGGCTAATCCTCCTCCCACCGCTGTGATGGACCCCCCGGGCTCTCAGACCCTCCGATTCATCTCCCTTAAGGTCAAGGGCCTGAACTCCCCGGCTAAGCGCAAATCGATCATCCAACGACTCCTGGATGAAGAGACAGGTGTGGCCTTATTGCAGGAGACCCATCTGCTCCCAGGGGACTTTGGGCGCCTCAGATCTAAAGACTTCCCACTACAGTTTCTGGCCTCGGATGGCACCAAAAAAGGAGGGACGGCGATCCTCTTCAGAAAGGGCCTAAATCCGCAGATCCTAAACTCTAAAACAGACCAAGAGGGCCGGTATGTGGCGATCAAGTGCCTCTTATTAGGCCAACTATATACGCTGGTCTCTGCATACGCTCCTAACGTGGGCCAGACGGCCTTCTATGATTTCTTGGGCTCGACCCTCTCTTCCTTCTCAGAAGGGTTGAAGGTGATTGGAGGCGACTCCCACAAATGACAAATGACATCCCCCCGCCTCTAAAGATCTCAACACGGTCCTGGGAATCCTGCGCCTCTTCAGGACCCTGGAGGTGGTGGATGCCTGGAGGGTGCTTCATCCCACAGAAAGGGACTTTTCATTTTACTCATACATCCACAGGACCTTTTCCAGAATTGACCTCCTACCGACGTCACTGCAAACTCTGGCTTACATCAAGGAAATCTCGATTGAACACGCACCCTATCAGATCACGCACCAGTAACTCTAGAACTCCAAGCCCATCAGGCTACACCCCCTCCACCGCGCCATTGGGCTCTATTTGATCCAATCCTCAACGACATGCCCCTGAGAGATGCAATCGCCTCCACGATCCGAAACTTCAATGAAAACCGCAATGAAGACACCTGCCTGGCGAACACGTGGGATGCTATGAAAGCGGTGGTCTGGAGGGGAACTTATCGCTCAGGGGGCGGCATACCATAAAGCCAGGCGTCAAACCCACCTCTCCCTTGAGAAGTCTCCAAGAAGCCTAAAAAATAAACAAGCTGAAGGGATGGTCCCCGAAGACACAACGGGCAATCCACACCGCCCGCAATAAAATCGAGTCGCATTACGCTGAACACAGAGCTCATCTCTTGGCCAAAGCGAAACAATTCTATTACGCCAAAAATAATAAAGCAAACAAACTATTAGTGAGCAAACTAGCCGAGGCGAGGCGGACCACCATCATTACCGGGCTACGTGGCTCTCAAGGCACGGTCCACTACGCAGAGCGGGAGAAACAACTGGCGGCGGACCACCTGGCTCAGGTGATGTCCCCCCTCCTAGAGACCGAAGCAAACAAAGGGAATATCTACAAAAAGCGACTCTACCCCACCTGAAGGATGCAACCCGAACAAACCTTGACGCGCTTATCACAAGTGAGGAAGTCGAGGAAGTTATCAAGTCCCTCAGAGCACAGGGCCTGATGGGTTCTCTGCAAGATTCTATAAAATCTTCCGGCTACAACTGGTGGCTCCGATGGTGGCCCTCTTTAACTCTTTCGTGGACTCGGGCACAGTCACCCCCTCCATGGCAGAATCCATCACAATCCTGTTGCCCAAACCGGGAAAAGACCCGAAAGATCCGGCCTCATACAGACCCATTGCCTTGATGAACATTGACGCTAACATTTACTCAAATCTTGGCCAAACGCCTTTCAGCCATTTTACCCAAAATATCCACCTGGACCAATCTGGCTTTATCCTCAATAGATCCTCGGGAGACGATATCCGCAGAGCCCTGAACTAGATCGACCTTACAACCTGGAAATCGCAGAAACTGGTCCTGGTGGCCCTGGACGCTGTCAAAGCATTCGACAGGCTGGACTGAGCCTTTATGGGTCAAACTCTGGAAGCCTTCCACATCGGGCCCATGTTCCAGAAGATGGTCCTAGCGAACTACCAAGCCCCGAAAACCCTTCTCAAAGTCAATGGCGTTTTTTTCCCGCTCCGATACCGCTTGGCTGTGGAACCAGGCAGGGAAGCCCGTTGTCCCCATTACTTTTTGCCATGGTGATGGAGCCATTCGCCCAGAGAATCGGAGCCAACCCCAACATCAAAGGCCCTCAGATCGGCCCTACACAACACAAAATAGCCTTTATGCAGACGATGTCCTGCTTACCCTTGCGGAACCCGCTCGCTCCCTGCGCCACGCCCTGGCAGAAATAGACAACTACGGGGAAGTCACGGGCTTCTCCATTAACTATCACAAGTCGTGGCTTTGGGGACTGGCCTGTCACCTGGCGACCGAGAGGCCCTCTCCTCGCTATGCCCCGTACAATGGAAAGAAAAAGCAATCCCCTACTTGGGAGTCCACATCCCAGCAAACCCAAAAGCGGTTTATCAAGCAAACTTCCCCCCCTCTCTTCTGTGAACTATAAAAAGACCTGAAGAGGTGGGCGACGCAGGAAATCTCCCTGATGGGGCGCATCACAGCAAGCAAGATGAATCTCCTTCCCAGATTTCTGTATGCATGCCCCGCTCTTCCCGTAACGATTCCGCCGGACGCCCTCTAGGGGCTCCAGAGGAAACTGCTCCAATTCATCTGGAAAGGTAAAAAGGCCCGGATCCCCCTGACAACAATGCTGGGGAACGCACGCCTGGGAGGACTAGGAGTACCCGACCTGCAGAATTACCAAATAGCGGCCCAACTAGTCCACATCCACGCCTGGCTAATGACTTCGGGGCGCCCCCGATGGGTGGAGATAGAACAATCCCGGCTGCCCCTCCCTCTGCGTTTTCTCCCACACACTCCACCTCAACTCTGACAAATCGGGAATGAGCTACTGCTTTCCACCAAACACACGTTAAGTCAATCTTCACGTTCAGTCAGCCCCTGTCTTTATGAACCCCTCCTTTGCCCCCGGAACGAATCCCCACAACTTCAAGAATTGGATCGGGGGAGGCCTAGAGTCACTGGGCCAACTTCTCATGCAAGGTCACGCCCGAACATTTGAACAATGCAAAGAGACATTTCAGCTGAAGGAAGCAGACGGATTCACTTATATTCATCTCCGACACTGGTGCTCCCACCTGCAAACCCGGCAAGCAGCAACGCGCATGCCTTCACCACTCAAACTAACGTTGCAAGATCTCCTGACTCGAGGAAGGATCTCGGCCCTATACAAATGCTTTTCGGGAGACTTCCTTATCTCCAAAACCCGAGCTATGGCCCAATGGGAGGCGGATCTAGGGCACGCGCTAACTGGCCAGAACTGGGTGGACATTTGGTCACAAACTCATTCAGCGTCCTCTTACATCACAAACCAAGAATGCGCTTACACACTCTTACTACGTTGGTACTACCCCCCCTATGGTTTCATCATATAAACCGGGCGCTGAGCCCCGCCTGTTGGGGACTATGTGGACAGCCAGGCTCCTTCTACCACATGTAGTGGTCGTGCCTAAAGGTTCAACTCTTTTGGTCACAGTGTGTAACCATATTCGCAGACATCACCCAGAAGGCAATCCCACTAAACCTGAACCTATCCTTCTGGGGGCCCCGGTCCCGGGATGCTACCCAAGATCGGGAAGAAAAGCTACAATCCTGACTCAATGCCTTCTGGCAGCGCGGATTGTGGTGGCCCGCACATGGAAGACCGCTGAGGGTCCGCTGGTGGCATTGTGGTGGGGAAAGATGTGGGACATTCTGATTGCAGAGAAGATAATGGTGGCCAGAGCTGCGACTCTGCATCGTTTCCAGGACACTTGGGCCCCATTGCTAGACTATAACTGGAAGTTCCCGGCCCTAACCTACCTACACCGGAACACCACAAGAATTCTGAAGGGGACAGAAACTAACCGAGCGGAAGAAGAAACATAGGGGGGATGGGTGGAGGGGCGGGGAGGGTTGAGGGGTTGACTGCCATGCACTGATTTTACTTGTAACGTATTCACTCTGCTTTGTTGCAAAAATAAACGCAGTTTAAAAAAAAAAAAATAAAAGGCTGCTCAACACTTAAAGATAGATACTACCGAGTCTGAGGATGACACTAACTTTATTGAGGAATACCTCAATGAAAAGAAGCAAATTGGACAATATATTCCCACTACTGCAATCGTGGAAAACAAGGATTACCCCTTCATTGGTTACTCCAGCCCTCACTATGGTAGTTAATCCCCATATAGAAACACGTTTTAAAACTGTGCCAGCAGTAGATCCTCTCAACGATAAGGGGCCATCTGACGCTTGTAGTATCCATATTTCGTGAAACGACCGGAATACCTTTAGCGTACTCAGAATCAAGGAGAGCAAAAAGATATAGCTCTGCAGCATATAACGCTTGTCTTGCTAATGCCACTGCGCTGATGGCCAGTTATAACCCGACACACGGGATATGACGGACGCTCTGGGTAGGGATGTCCAAGAACCTCTAAAGTCAAGGTTCTACAAGAGGGCAAGCAATCTGCACCCTAAACCTTACACGGAAATCAACTCAGTGCTCGATCTCAGGCCAGTAAACAAACTTGTAAAACCATAAAAAGTTCAGAATGACAACATTGCAAGAGGTCATTCCCCTAATCAGCAAGGGTGAGTTTCTGGCAACATTGGATATGAAAGATGCATGCTTTCATATTTTAATTTTCCAGCACATCAAAAACACCTAAGATTCTAACTAGTTTGTGTTCATATCAATTCAAGGAACTCCCTTTTGGCATTGCATCAGCACCTCTAGTGTCCACACAAGGTCTGGCAGTTGTCGGCACACATCTTCAGAGGGAAGGCATTCCAGTGTACCTTTTATCTGGACGACTGGTTAATAACCGGGGAAAACCCAACAGTATGTTGCAGAAATACTCCGACAACTATCAATCTTCTACACAGACTGGGGGTCACCATCAACAAGAAGAAATACTGTCTAGTCCCCAGCCAAGAAAAACTATTCTTAGGGGCTATTATCAACACAAGGACTGCACTAGTCTTCCCCTCCAATGACAGGGTTCAAAACTTGTTAAACCAGATCCCCTGTTATGTGGCTGGTCCCCAGATAACAGTTAGAAATGCTATGCGTCTGCTTGCTATGATGGCGTCTTGCATCTTCATTGTGCCTCAAGCCACACTCGATATACATCCAGTGCAGAAATGGTTAGAGAAACAGGGTTCGTAAGCGGGGATGATCTAGTGGAGGTTTCTCACACACTGGTATTGGTAAAACATGCTAAAAGGGAAAGTCTTTTTCACCCCGCCAATTCACCCAACAAGCACATCTCGAACAGGTTGGGGAGCCCATTGCTTACACCTCACCAGTGCTCCAGATAGAATTTTGAGGTGGGAGTATTTTACTCCTTATTTTAAAACTTTGAGAGTAAATGGGGATTTTAAGAGAGTAAAGTCCTCTCCTTTGCAAGAGAGTAAAATGTATGTGACATCCAGCCGACGTGTGCAAAAACTGTATGGAAATCAGTACTATGTGGCAGCTTTCTGCATTGTTACAGAATACACCTTTCATTATTTCTCTAAGGTCTGGCCATTTGATCTCTCCTGTATACATTTAAATGTTGACAAAACCAAAACCTAGCCAATTACAAAGTTAAGCAAGCATGAATTGTGTTTGTGTTTTGAGGTTCAATAGCAGAATTGTCTTTTGATGTTTAATAAAAGTCCTCGTTTCCTGGAGCTATTACTACCTAATGATATGCCAATGTTATGATACAACAGTGCAGAGAGACAAGGACTTCATGCTAAATTCTATATCTAATCCCATGGTCATTTATATATCGCTTTCAGCAAAGCGCTGTACATATAACATATTTATCACCGTTATGACCAAACTGAAGTCGGTACTCCTTTATCGACCTTGAAAGAAGTAAAGGCTGAGTTGGCCTTGGCGGGATTCGAACCTGCAACCTACAGATCACGCACAGGTCGCAGCAACGAGTGCTCAACCAGCTGAGCTATCTTATTGGCTAACATCCTTCAGAGGTCGGTTAACTGAGTATTGACTGAGGTATAATAATCACAGTTCCTAGATGTTTGACGGACCATGTATTAAGTGCTACATAAAGTTAAATACCTATCTGGATTATCACAGGGACAGGTTTTGTTGAGTTTCTATTTCAGTTACAAATGTAACTTTCATTTGTTTGTTTTTGAATAGTGCTTGCACTTAATGGAGAGTCAGGTTTTGGATGTTTTAATTGTAGTCTTGAAGATTTGAGAGGCTAGAACACCTGTGATTGGTGTAATGACAGTCACTCACCCGTGAGCTAAGTCTTTCCTGCCACTGACCATTTATAGTAATGTACCCCATTGACTGCAAGGTTAAATGGATGTAAACTAGACCGTGCATAAGTCATCATTTTACACACTGTTTTTATAATTAGAGTGAAAATTAAATTATAAGTGTAAAAATGATCTGCCTCCGCATGATTATGCACACAGCACAAGAACGCTGAAAAATCCAATTGTGCAATACTGGTGTGCTTTCACTGGAAAAAAGCATAATTTGTTACTAAATATGAAAAATGTTTCCATTTTATCAATTTTAAAATGCTAGGAAAATAAATATGCACAGTGCTTCTGTTTGCTCCATGACCAGCAACACAGCAGAAGCTGAATGGAAATAAACCATTCCTTTGATCACAGTGTGCAGTTTCTTTTTTTTAAAGGCTTCAGAGAAATGCATTCCGTTTCACAGGTGTTTATCCATGGCTTGCAATTACATCCATATGAAAAAAGAAGCATTCTGATTTCTGTCAAGTAGCCTGACTTTTACACTGCCCTCTTCTCTAAACGTGTGTGTAAATGTACACTGGAAAATAATAAAGCTGTTGTATTTACAAGATTTTCATGCATAAAAAGGCCTGGTACGCACCTTAAATGGAGGCCTGCACCTCACAGCTCAAGGGACATGGCACGTCCCACATGAACGTACTGTAACTCCTAACTGTTCACAGGGCACGACCCGCTTTCCAACAGCAATTACAGGGGAAAAATGTTGTGATTCCAACAGACAGTACAACAGCCATGTTTTACATCAATAAACTGGGTGGAACACACTCCCCAGAAGTTGTCCAAACCCACACAAAGAATTTGGAAATTGTGTCTTCCAAGGTCAATACACCTCCAAGCTCAACATGTTGCAAGGGAACCCAATTGTCCAGTGGGCAGCCTAAGCAGGGTACATTCGCTCAAGAACAAGTGGTAGTTAAACAAAACTAAATTGCCCAAGTTATGCCTCGAGGTACCCACAGAAGGGATCCCTGAGGAATGCTCTATGGATCAATTGGCCAGGGATATTTGCTAACGCTTCACCCCCTCCCTGCATCCCTCTTATGCAGGATGATCCACAGGATGCATAGGGAACATGTAACAATGACACTCATTGCTTCAATGTGGGCACAGCAAACATGGTACTCTCATCTTCTCCAAATGTTTCAGTGGCCACCAATAAGGATGACACCCACTTATACCCTGCTATCACAGGGTCAGGGGCAGGTCCTACATCCTCACCCTCCTGCAACCAATTTAGCAGCTCCGTTTCTGAAGTCAGAGTTTGGTCACCTCAACAGATGCATGGAAATCCTAAAGGAGACGTGCAAACCCAACACTAGGCACTACTACTGTAACAAATGGAAGAGGTTTGAGTTGGAATTCAATAAGCTAAATGTCCAGGCTGAAACCAAACATCAAGACGTGAAACTTGGAGAAAGAGAGATGCAGCATGAAATGGAAATCAGAAAGATGTCCCTTGATTCTATCTTCCCTTTCAGGGTCCTCTAGGTCTGCCAGTCCCAAGAGGCCTTGCCTGCCCAAGGAATCAGTGAGTATGTATGAACCTAAACTTGATGTGTTGATTGGCTGGGTACATTTGAATACACTTATGGTCTTCAAGGAATACGTGGGAATTATTTACTTCCATGGCTCATGTCTAGGCTCTGCCTGAATGGCTGTGATGCAATTGAGTACCAGTGAAAGCATCATCAATCAGTAAAACTGGCATTAATAGCCAGATTTGGGAAAACTCCTTCCCAGTACCTAAAGAGGTTTAGGACCCTCAGAAAGACTGTTGGTACCTCTTGGGCTACCTGGGTATGTGAATGTTTGAAAAACCTAGATGGTTATGTTAAGAGGTACAGAGCAAACTTCTTTGAAGGAATGAGGAATCTTTTTTTGTTGCAATCTATTTTTGATTCCTGATCTCCTGAGCCGAGACAGCACTTGGCTGACTCAAAAGAGATTGATGCCAAAAAACTTGCACAAGCTGCGGACTTGTGGGTAGCCAACAGGGCCCCTCACAAGGACTCTGGGCCAACTCACAAAACGGAAGATGGGAAGGAGCACAAGAAAGAGGGTAAAGCAAACCCTAATTCCAACCATCCAAAAGAGGGCCACAAACGTAAATGGGGAAATTCCATGGGAAACCTGGTAGGTCCAGTGAAAGCTCTGGTTCCAAACCAGAGGGAGGTCAACAGAAACCCCCCATTCCAGAGAACATTTGGGAAATGTTTTGTATGTGGGTATGTAGATCATGTGAAAGGGGATCTCAGATGTATGGGTAAACCTTCAGGGTTCCACACTGCCTCCTTAGCCTACATCCCTGAGGGAGAAGCCCAAATGGCAAGTGCACACTTTCAATTGCTGGCTGAAGACCCCATTGGAGTTCAATCCAGTGTTTCTTTAGTGTTCCTGGGTATGTGGGAAAAACAGAATGTGGATGTGTACAACTCCATTCCAGATACCACCAACGAATATTATAAGGACTGTGTTCTTGTAAATGGCCAGGAGACCCCTGCCATCGGAGACACTGGGGCAAGCATTACAGTGGTAGATGAAAGTTTTTTCAGACCTGAGGGAGGATGTGGCGAAGGCGCCCAAAGGTCCCACTAAACTTGCAGGAGGCCCTATCCATATGGTGCCTATTCTGCCAGTTGTCATCCAGTGCAATAATATGACTGTTAGAATTCCTGTTAGTGTACAGAATGAAGTGCCAGGGAGAGTCCTTTTGGGAAATGATCTGAAAACTCTTGGAGTTGTATCTAGGCCTCCCCGCAAAAAGATGCAGGAGCAAACAAGATTGGCCAGACAGGTAACCTTGAGAGACTCTCAGTTTGAGGTTGAGGAGATTTCCAATACATCCAGTCCACAGGAAGGCCATCCTTCTATTTCCAAGAAAAAGAAAGGGACAAAGGAGAAATCCAAGGTCTCTGGGAGAAAGAAAAGTCTCAAACCTAAACCTGTTCACAGGACAAGGACATCCCAGAGAGGACTGTCCCAGGTCACCCCAGGGACCTCTTCCCCAGCTAAGGCTGAGTGGGAGGACCAAGCAAACTCTTTAGAGACAGCTACTGGTGACACAGAGCTGGAAGAAAACCTTCCCTGCTTTGGGGATCTGGATACTAGAGACCCTCCTGACCTGCAGACTTTACCTGCAGAAGGTGGACCCTCTAGGGCAGACATCAGCAGAGTACAAAGAAGGCAGCAGACAGCTTCCCAGCTAGAAGGGCAAGAGCAAAGGAAGCACAGGCTTTACTGGGAGGATGGCCTCCTATACATTGAACCAACTGAGTCTACCCAGGGGACTACAGGAGACTGGTAGTGCCCCAGGAGGTGAGACAGAAGTTCCTACAGTTGGCACATGAGATAGCCCTGTGTCTGGCCCCTTGAGTTTCATGAGGACCAAAGAGAGGTTATCCCTGTACTTCTACCGGCCCATGATGGGGGCTGATGTAGATAAATTCTGTAGGAGCTGCCACACTTGTCAGACTTCTGTGAACAGTGGGTCCAAGAATGATGTGGCACCTTTAGTGCCCCGCCCTGTGGTGGGAGTCCCTTTTGAGAGCATGGGGATTGACATTGTTGGTTCCCTAGACCCTCCAACTTCTTCAGGCAACCAATTCATATTGGTTGTGGTAGACAATGCTACCAGGTATCCTGAAGCCCATACCTATGAGAACTGTTACTGCTCAGGCAGTGGCTAAGGCCCTCCTTGGTATCTTTACCAGGGTAGGTTTTCCAGGGGATCAAATGTTATGTCCCACTACACCCAAACCATGTGGAAATACTGTGGAGTGACTTACAAGTTCTCAACAGCCTACCATCTCCAAACCAATGGGTTGGTGGAGAGGTTTAACAGAACTATCGCATGATGGGTGCTTTAGAGGAACCCCTTGGAAGAAAGTGGGACCTTCTACTGACATGCCTTCTCCTTGCTTATAGAAAAGTCCCCCAAGCAAAGGTTGGGTTCAGCTCCTTTGAACTTTAGCACTGATCAAGGAAAGGTTGGAGAGTGTGCCTTCCCTACAGCTAGTGAGATACACTGACTATGTGCTAAGCCGCAGGTAGGGGATGGCACTCATGATGACAGAAGCTTCAGATAACCTGAAAGCAGGTCAGGCTTTGGTCAAACATTGGCAGGACCAGAAGGCCAACCTGGTGGAGTTTACTCCAGACCAGCTTGTTTTGCTTACCTGACTGAAAGTAAATTTGGCAGAGGCTATTAGCATCTTTGTGTTACCCCTCATGAAACCCGCATCTCGTTTCATTATTCTGGGCGATATCAATCACTGGTTGGGTGACGGCGACGATCAGCTTGCAAAAGAGCTACAACAGTCCTTATTCGACCTAGGCTTTGACACCTACTCATCTGCTGGGCCATATATTGGATTTGCTTGCGGTCCTTAATATCACCTGTGACAGTGTACTGATCACGCCTTACCCGTGGTCAGACCATTTCTTTGTGCACTTTGCTTTCTCTGTCCCGTTCCCTTTGAAATCTAGGAATTTGCAGAGAAGCTCTATGTCACGCAATTTAAAACACCTCACAGCAAATAACATTGGACCTTTATTAGATAGTTCTCTTAATTTCTCGTTAGAAACTTCTCTTCAGGTTATGTCTACCTGCCTAGCCTCAAATATTTCAAACATCCTAGCTCCGTTGAAGCAAAAAAATCAAAATGATGTGGAAAACAGAAGCAAGCCCTGCTTTTCGATAGAGCTTCAAAAACTAAAAACTCTGACTATGAAGACGTTTTACTCCTGGAAATTATACCGGAGCCGAGCCTCTTTAACAGTCTATAAAAACCTAGTAAAGGCATACAAATCTGCTATTCTTGACGCAAAAAGAATTTCCATAATGCTAGAATTGCCAAAGCCCAGTCGGATGTTAAGGAAATCTTCAAAATCCTGAAAGAACAGGAGGTAGTTCCTTTCCCTGCGGGCCAACCCGTGATAAGGGACTATAATTGGTGTCAGCTCATACAAGATGGTCTGAAAAATAAACTGCTCGGCATCGGCATGGTAATGCTAGAAAAAAAGAAGGCTTTTCCTATATCTGGGAATAATGATTCCCAGAAATCATTCCAGCATAACCCGGCGGTAGCACAATTGAATTTTTAGCCAAACTCAGAGGAAGCTCTGAAGAAAGTTATTGAACAGCTTAAGGAAACTCGCTGTAGAGGGGATGCATGTTCCTCCTTGATTATAAAAACATGCCCTCCCTCCTTGTATATTTGTGAACACCTCTTTGAAAGAGGGCAAGGTCTTGGATTACCTTAAACAAACTATGGTCACCCTCATTTTGAAAAAACCGGGGCTCCCTAGGGAAAACCCCTTGAACTATTTCCCCATATCCAATACCCCATTTTTGCTTACAATATTGGACAGGGTTGCATATGGTCAGATCGTCGAGAATTTAGACTGGTACCCTATCTTGAACTCCCATCAATCTGGCTTCAGGGAAAAATTTTGGGATGGAGACATCCCTCCTTCAGCTGAAGTCCAGATTATTGGATCAGGTTGACAAGGGCGCACTCTCTCTTCTAATATCTTTGGACCAATCGGCTGCTTTTGAATTGATCGAACACTCTATTATGACTTCTAGATTGGAGGAGGCTGCTAATTTTTCCCCCATTGCCGTCTCCTGGATTGCCTCTTTTTTGGAGATTAGATGTAGTAGGGTCTGTTCGGAGGTTGCGGAGGCCTCTCCCATTCATGTTCTCTTTGGTGTATCACAGGGGGCCAATACTTCTCCCCGTTTTGTATCATTTATTCATGGCTCATTTCTTCTATATGTTAGAACTAGAGGGAGTCATGTTTTCGAACTATGCTGACGACACGCAATGTGTTCTCGTCCCTCTCTCGGGCTGTCATGCGCAGGATGAATTGGAAATGGAGTATTCAATCTGATAGAGAAGTGCATGGTTGAAAATAACCTTGCTTTAAACAAGGGGAAGACCGAATTTATGATAGTAGGCAGCTCAGCTTCACTACGTAAGTTGGACCAGGCTTATAGCTGTTTCATGCTAGGGGACCATATTATCACTCCCCTCCCTAAAACAAAGATCTTGGGTGGGATCTTGGACCAGGCACTCTCCATGTAACTAGTGTGGTCTCTGCCTCGGTCTATTACGTCAAATTGCTCTTGCATCTAAGGCCCCTTATAACTCGGGCAAGTGCTCAAACGATTACCAGAGCTATAATAGGGGCTAAGATAGATTTATTGTTGTAGCCTTTTGTCTGGTCTTTGTAAGCGGGCGTTTACAAACTCCAGATAGTTCAAAACTGGGCAGTCAGAGTCGTGATTGGTCTGTCCCGCCGAAATCATTTTTCAGAGGCTAGTCGCTCCCTTCACTGGCTGCCAATAGAGGCTTGGGTCAAGTTTTGGGTATTGCTCATAACCTTTAAGTGTAGACCCGACCAGATGCCACCCTACCTGCAGATGTATATCATTGACAATGGTAGGGCTCTGAGGTCTTGCACTCAGAACGATTTGTTCCTTCCCCGGTGCAGAACATCGAAGGCGCAGAATGGTGCATCTTTTTGATAGAGCCTAAGCTCTGGAATCAGCTACCAGCGACAATGAGAAGCCAAAGTTCTCTGCAAGCTTTTAAGAGAGACCTGAAAACGCTGCTTAATTCTTGTCCTGGACTCTCCCCCTCGCTCTGCTATAGACTTTTAGGCATCTAAGTCTATTCATGTGTGTTCTCTGTGTCGTTGTCTGTGCCTTCATGCCTCAGGGTCCATAGTGCGCTTTACAAATGATGTAATGTAATGGTACCTACAAGGCAGAGGGACTTAGAGGACAAATGGATTGGACCCTTCTGGAATGTGGGTACACATTTTTAGTGGACTTGGGCAACCCCAAGGAGGCCCCTAGGGTCTATCACACTAACCGTCTGAAGGCTTATGTTTGCAGACCAGAATTAGGAGCTTTGCTTCTAGTCTCTGATCAAGAGGAGGAGGAGCGTGAAACCTCTCTCTGCTCTCCTCGGGGGACAACCCTCAGATGAGACAATTGATGGAGTAAAACTGTCTTCAGATTTGACTCTGCAACAAGAGGAGTGCAAGGCTCTGTTGAATCAGTTTGCCCCCATGTTTTTACTGAGACCAGGCTTGACCCATTGGGGCCAGCATGATATTCTCACTGGTGACAGTCTCCCTGTCAAAAGCAGGGGTTACAGAATGTCAGATCATGTAAGATCCCACATCAAGGAAGAGGTCAAAAAGGTGCTTGATCTTGGGGTTATTGAGCCATATACAAGTCCATGGGCTAGACCAGTTGTGCTAGTACCAACAGCAGGAACCATAGAGTTGAGATTCTGTGTGGACTATAGAGCTCTTAATGCAGTCACCACGACTGATGCCCATCCTTTACCCAGGACAGATGAGCTGGTGGACAAACGTGGTTCGGCCAAGTTCCTCAGTACATTTGACCTGACCTCGAGATATTGGCAAATAGCTCTGACAGACTATGCCAAGGAGAAAACTGCATTTTCCACCCGAAAAGGCCTACCAGTTTAAGGTGATTCCTTTTGGACTAAAAAATACACCAGCTACATTTCAGAGGATGGTGAATCAAGTTCTGAATGGGTTTGAGGGCTTCTGCGTGGCATACTTGGATGACATTGCAGTGTTCAGCCCCACTTGGGAAGATCATCTTCATTAACTAGAATATGTTTTGCAGGCTCTGGAACAGGCCCATCTGACCATAAAGGCTAGTAAATGTCAAATTGGTCAGAGTAAAGTGGTCTACCTCTGACATGTGGTAGGAGGAGGTGAAATAAGGTAATTGCCTAGCAAAGTACAAGCTGTACAAGACTGGGCCACCCCTACTACTCGGACCCAAGTGAGAGCCTTCCTAGGTCTCACTATGTATTACATTAACTTCATAGAGAACTATAGGACCATAGCATCTCCCTTGAATGTGATCTCCTCACCCACATTCCCCAAGAAGGTCAGGTGAAATGAGGAGTGCACTAAGGCTTTTGAAGGACTGAAGAAAGCCCTTTGTCAAGCTCCAGTCTTGAGAGTTCCTGGCTACAACCAATCCTTCATTGTACAAACAGATGCTTCTAACACAGGCATAGGTGCAGATTTGAGCCAGCTGGATGAGAAAGGCAGGGAACACCCTATCTGCTTCATCAGTAGGAAACTGAAGGACTGTGAGACAAGGTGGGCAGCTATTGAACGTGAATGGTTTGCATTGTGTGGTCTCTGAAGAAGTTTAGACCATACTTGTATGGTTCTACTTTCATTATTCAGACAGACCACCAATCCTTGAGATGGTTAATGCAGATGAAGGGGGAAAATCCAAAATGGTTATGGTGGTCGTTAATCAGCCTCCAAGGGTTTGATTTCACCATAGAACACAGGTCAGGGTGCAATCACCAAAATGCTGATGGCCTCACCAGAAAATATGACCAACTCGATTAGGTGATTCATCCAGGAGTGGATTAAATCCTCCTGTCCCTTAGTCTGGGGGGACGAGTGTTGGGGAGAATTCTAATTTCTGTGCTAATTCCCTTCAACCTTAGAGACCCCCAGCTATTTTGCTGGACTTTAAGACTTTTTTAATCTTAACCCTGGAGTGAGTGAGCCCTTTTTCTCACTCTCATGTGTTTTGACCTGATTTGTATTGTGTGTTTCTTTTGTTTTCGGAGTCTGACAAACTCCATAGGCATCTACGTTTTGTATGGTGACACACTGCACCTTCAGTGCGGTGTCGCAGGGAAATTCTTTAGATTTCTCATAAGGTTTAAATACCTTTTCTTGTGTGAACCTGTTGCCAAGAATACTAAAGTTAAATTGACTTTACTTACCTTTTCTCTTTGTAGGTCCAGCACACACCATCTTATGTATATTGCTGTGGGGTTACTTAGTAGCCCCCTATCCTACATTATCATGTAATGTTTTTTATGTTACCCTCACTACTTTTAATGGCTGGTGGCAGTGGTTTAAGTTTCCTACCATTGTACTTTTCTACCACAGGCTGAATCCTCTGCTGCAGTATAGCACCCATGGGTGACCATTTTGTCAAAATGTCCCCGGTCTTCTTTTGCCATTTTCGGTTTCTGAGGTCTTTCTTCGGTTTTACTCTGCGTTCCAAGCCAGGTTTGAGCCCTTTGTTCGTTTTGCCTATGGCGGGTGTTAGGCAAGATTTTATGCAGTACCCTTTGGGTGCACTACAATAACCTTGACCTCCTAGCAATAGGGACCCAACCTTTGGTATAAATCTGAACTACACAGGTTGGTAGTGTGGTCGAGCAGCCAGTCCTATCTCAAGAGGGGTCAATATGAGCACTAATGTTGTGACACAGAGTTTCACAGTACAGTTGTTAAAATAAACACTTGGGTTTCTTGAAAAAACAATTATTAATGTATTTCACAGTCAGGGGAGCAATATATATGTAACAATTAAAATTCACTTCAAAACACACTCTTAGTTTCTCTAAATCAGTTGATACCCATTGGGGATGGCACACAGACACTTACTACACCCTCAGGTGACTTAAATAGCTAGGACACTGTGGACATTGATTTATCACTGGTGCATTTAGAACAATACTGAGTTTGGTGCAAAAGATAGAATAGAGGAATAAAACAAAGGTTAACAAATAATTCATAAACCGGTAAGTACTTTTGGAAAACTTCCAATGTTCAGTAAATAAACCCTTTCCTGTGGAAAGAATAAAGCACAGAGTCAGAGGTAAGAAGAGTCAATGTTAATTGTACAAAGTCAAGGGGAGCTGAAGATCTTCTTTGCAGGTAGGTAAAACGTCTTGCACAAAGTTTTTAGAAATAGAACACTTGAAGGGCCACACGCTGGGAGGCTTGTGAAGGGCAAAGCTTTACCAACTCTGCAAGGTAACCAAGACAGGCCTCAACTGAGAACAAGTAAGGCTACACAACAAGAGGTAACAGATTGTACAGTACTTCTGGTTAGAAGAGATGGTTCCAGCTAGCTTCTGTTCCTGTGCAGCTCGATCAAACAGAAGTGTTGGCAAACTTCAGATTCAAAGGTGACCTGTCCATTGCCCCAATTAATCAAGGGATTGTGTTGTTTGAGCCATGGAATGCCTAAAATGATACCGAACTGTGGCGTGGAAATGAGGTCAAACGCTAGTGTCTCTTGGTGCGTGCCCTGAATCACCACTAACATGGGAGCAGTCTGGTACTCAATGGGACCGGAGACAAGTGAGGTACCATCGACCGCTTGTACCGGCTCTGGATACTTTTTCTTGATCAAGGGTAGATTAAGGTCGTGAGCCAGTGAGATATCAATAAAGCAGCCAGTGGCCCCAGAGTCAATCACAATCTGTACTGAGTGTATCAAATCTCCGGCTGGCTTCAGCTGGGCCTGGACCGTAATCGGTCTGATGAGACCAAATGCAGGTTCATTGGAGGTCAAAGAAGGACTCGCCCGTACCCCCATGCCTAGGGGCGAGCCTTCTGAAAACCCAATGTTTTATTTTTAGGGCGGCGAGGACATTCTTTAACATAGTGCCCTAAAGTACCACAGTAGAAACAGGCGTTATCGTTTCTCCGACGTTCCCGTTCGGCCTGAGTGATGGGACTCCGGATCCCGCCAATTTGCATGGGTTCTGGAGCAGAGACGGATGGGGCTGGGGGTGTCTGATTGGAAAAAGCCGTCTCTGCTTTCCTCTCAGACCTGCGAGCGTCCACCTGTAGGGCCAAATCCACTAACTCAGGGAAGACTGAGGGAAGAGCCGGCACTACAGAAAGAGCATCTTTCATGTGGCTACAGAGGCCACGGTAGAACACTATGGCTTTATTTTCTTCAGGCCACGAGGTCTCTGCAGCCAGTTGATTGAAACGGGTAATGTAATCAATCAGTGTTTGTTTTCCCTGTGTAAAATCAAGCAATTCCAGATCTCGGGATTGTGCCTTATACCTGGTGTCAAACACTTTTGCCATTTCTGTCACCAGTAGATCGAAATTGTATAGAGCAGGATGATCACTCTCTAATAATGGGTTCGCCCAAATGGCCGCTACACCTGACAGGTGAGAAAGAAGGAAAGCTGCCTTGGTAACAGAGTCAGGAAAAAGCTGGGGTCTACACAAGAAGGGAAGTTTGCACTGGTTGAGAAAGGTACGATATTTCCTGGGATCCCCCTGATAACGTTCGGGGGCAGCAAGAGGAAAGGAGGTTGGAAGAACCACTGGAGTGAGGACTGTGGTTGCTGTGGACGGATGTGTAGGTGGATCTGGGGGGGGTCGGGTCGCCGAACTCGGCATCTGCGGGTAAAGGGGCACGTGTGCTTTGTAGGGCATCGAGTCTATGGTGGATAGCCGTTGTGGCTGCGGCCATGTCGGTCCTAAGGGCCGCAACTGCTTGCATTAGAGTGGCCACAGGGTCCCCGGAGGAGGTATCCATACTCTGGACGACCAGGAAGGCTTCACAGTCTGTTCTGATCTTGATGGTCGTGCAGATTATTGAACCTCCGTCCCCAAGTACCGCACAGACAGAAAGGATACACTGTCTGTGCAATCTTTGAGGCCACAGGTGTGTGAGGCCACAGGTGTGTTGAGCCGACAATCAGGTAGCAGGAACGCCGGAAGGACCCCTGACCGCTGCAAGGCAATGGTTAATGGTTAAACAGGAGCAGTGCAATTGATACGGGTAAATGGTAACAATCAGTATTGACAAGGCTTACCCAGGAGTGTTGCATGTAAGGTACTAAATGTGGTAAGAGCCACAGATTGATGGTGGTGGTGAAATAGGCGTTCTGCACGGCTAGAAGGTGGGACACACCTGGGTCTGATGTAGATGGACCAGCAAGGCAAGAAGTTCAAAACCAAGTTCCAAGATACTAGATTCAGAGAGGATAATCCAAAGGCAGTCCAAGAGAGTTCCAAGGTCAAGGTGCCGGGGAAACGAGGTGGAATCCAAGAAACAGAAATCCGAGGGGCAGGCAAGACAAATCCAAAGAACAGTCCGAGGTCGCAAAATCCGTAGTCATAAACAGGAAAAGCAAAGCGCTACACAATCCTCAAGAGATCAGCTGTGAAGCGTTGTAACCACGTTGCCAAGATGCTTTTAAACTGAATCAGTAACCACGTGATGTGTCTCACGGACGTGTGAGACGTGACGTGATCACATGGTCACGGGACGCTGGATGTTCGTTGCCGTGGGAGTCTCCGTGGGCGTGACCAGCCGTGAGCACGCCTCCATGGTAACTGCCAGCGAAACAAAGGACGGTAGACGCCGGGGCTACAGGCTGGTGTCGTCCTACGCCAGGCAAACTGCTGGACCAGCAAGGCAAGAAGTTCAAAACCAAGTTCCAAGATACTAGATTCAGAGAGGATAATCCAAAGGCAGTCCAAGAGAGTTCCAAGGTCAAGGTGCCGGGGAAACAAGGTGGAATCCAAGAAACAGAAATCCGAGGGGCAGGCAAGACAAATCCAAAGAACAGTCCGAGGTCGCAAAATCCGTAGTCATAAACAGGAAAAGCAAAGCGCTACACAATCCTCAAGAGATCAGCTGTGAAGCGTTGTAACCACGTTACCAAGATGCTTTTAAACTGAATCAGTAACCACGTGATGTGTCTCACGGACGTGTGAGACGTGACGTGATCACATGGTCACGGGACGCTGGATGTTCGTTGCCGTGGGAGTCTCCGTGGGCGTGACCAGCCGTGAGCACGCCTCCATGGTAACTGCCAGCGAAACAAAGGACGGTAGACACCGGGGCTACAGGCTGGTGTCGTCCTACGCCAGGCAAACTGCTGGTTCTTTCTATGTGCAGGCACTGCTCTTGTTGTTAGGTGTGTTGTGGGGCTTGTGGTTGTGCGGTTCTTAATGGGGCGAGCGACGGGAGACGTGACAAGAACTCAGGGAGGTGAAGAAAGCCAGCCGGTGTCCAAGATCTTTGGTGGTGCTGTTTACCGAGCACTGAAACCGCAAAGTGCCGCTGATCTGAAAAGAGCCTGTGGCTGCCGCCAACCTCCCTCTTGTCCCCACGACTGAGGCCCAGGGACCCAGGATCTGCATCACTGCAACCAAACAGAAGCCAGCTGGACCACTCTTCTTTCAACCAAAGGTACTGCTCTGACTTGGGGTACTTACCTCAGTGTCTAGCTTTGCTCTTCTCAGTTGAGACTTGCAGTAGGCTAGAGTTGATTTCAGCTCTACCCTTCATAACTGTAACAGCTTCTGACCCTACAGTGATTTTTCTTCAACACACTTATCTTATCTGAGCTTGTAAAGCTCGGCGTATGCCCAGAGACATGGCGCTGCAGTTATACAGGTACGCCAACCATGAACAGAGGCTAGAAAAGGAAGATTTTCAAAGCCCGACAGAAGCAGAGATGATCTTTGATGGTACGAAGGAGGAGAGGAAGAAGCTTCCAAGCCTTAGCAGGCGCCACCGAAAAGGCACGTCCGCCCACCCGTGCAAGTCTAGCCATAGGGGGCTGAATAATCTTCAGAGATTGTGAGCGAAGAGGCCTGACAGGTATGTAGATGCAGAACTTCGTTTGGAGGAATTCTGCTCCAATTTTATGCAAAGCCTTGTGAAGCAGACAGAGTGATTTGAATTTAATGATCTGCTCAACAGGGAGCCAATGGAGCTGGCACAAGAAGAGAGTCATGTGGGCACGAAACAGAGGATGAAGAAGTGCTCTTGCTGCTATATTCTGCAGCAGTTGAAGACACTGAAGCAAATGCTGCGGAATAGCAAGATATAAGGCGTCGCAGTAATCCATATTACTGATGACTAGGGAAGAAACAACCGGAGAATGGAATTTCAAAGGGAGGCACGGAAGTACTTTCTGAAAGGTCCAGAGCTTAAAATGCACCTTTTGGCAGACAAGAGAGACCTGCTCGGCCATAGAAAGAGAGGCCGATATTTTGACCCCCAGGTCCTTCACCGAGGAGATGGGAGGGGAAAGGGGGCAATGCTCTCAGGCCAGAATTCAAGGGTCCAGAACAGCGAGGGTGATGTGGTGCCCACCACCAACACCACCGTTTTCTCCCCATTCAATTTAAGCCAATTTAAGGCCATCCAATCAATCACCAACTGCTTTCAAGCAATTCCTCAGCTGACCCGCCGTCTCACTAACTTTGTGCAAGACTTTATCTAAAAAAGTGCCTCAGCTCGATAGATTGTGCTCCAATTGACGTTGGCTGTCCTGGCTCCCTGCAGACCCTTCTAGTCCATTTGACTTTGATATTTACTGTCCCTCAGAGGTGATAACTTGGTTTTTAACTATTATTGCTGGGAAAGGTTTTTGTATAGACTTCATTGGAAGATTTAAGCACTCACAGGCTCTGAGAACCTGTTCAACCGTTTTCCTTCCCTTAAACTTTCCTTTCTGCAAACCTCAGAATCTACAAAGTGTACTAGTGATATATAAATGCCATTACTGTCATAGTTAGTGAAGTCGCCTCAGGGTGTAGGAAGTGTGTAAGAAGCATCTCTAAAGCTTTTCTGCTATCTTTGTGTTGATTCTGAAAAAGTATTTTTTCAAGTATATTTGAATTGTTACACATATTGCCCTTTTTAAAGAATGCTTATTTAAAAACTGATTTCAAATAAATAATGATTTATAACTAAAACCTTGAGTGTACGTGTTACTTGGCTACTTGTATTGGTGGATTTCATTGCTACAGCTCACATTTACCCCTCCTGAGATAAGCCTGGCTGCTCAGACACTACCAACTCGTGTAGTACATGCCTATACCAAAAGGTGTGTTACCTAATACCAATAGGACAAGTGTAGTCTCCCACAGGGTTACTCCATCAATTCTTGCCTAACTTGCTGGACTTACAAAGAGAAAAGGTAAGTAAAGTACATTTCACTTTGCTATTCTTGGGAACTGTAGTTAACACAAGAAAAGGTATTTAAACCTTCAGTAAAATCTAAAGGATTTCTCCGTTACACTGCACTGAAGGTGCTGTGTGTCACCATACAAAAAGCAGATGCCTATGGAGTTTGTCAGACTCCAAAAACACATGAAAGAGTGAGAAAAAGGTCTCTCTCACTCCAGGGTTAAAATTAAAAAGTCCTAAATCCCGAAAAAGCGCTGGGGGTCTCTAAGGTGGGAGGATTTTAGCATAGAAATGAAAATTCTCCCTAACTAGGCTGAGGTCTGGCTATACTCTCTTGAGGCCTGTGAAGCAAAAAGAGTAGCAATCCAAACAGTAATTGTACGACGACTCTAAAATAAAAGAATGTCATATCAAGGTTCTATAAAACTATATATACTTTCATTTAACAATTGAAATTTAAACGCCCATCTAGAAAAACACAAGCAAAAATCTTCCCCTGTAAGAAAGAATGCAAAATGTATGGTATGGTGCTCTCGGTACTCTAGCAGAGGTATTTCAGGAAAGCAATTCCAAAATGTGGAACTGTTCAAACGATGTGTCTTTCAAGATAAGGATTGATTGTAAAAAAGACTTTTAACTCTGTATGGTACCAAACGTGGACTGGGATACAAGGCCTCTTGACAGTACCTTATTCTTGGCCTTGGGTGGCCCGACGGAGTCAAACTGTGCTTCTCTGTGCTCTCCTTGTGGTTGAAACATGTACAAGATGTGTCGAGCCCTATTGACCCAGCAGCGAGTTTGCTTTGAGACAGGCTCTGTGCAGCGATCTCGGAAGAAAAAGTAAATAAATGTGCGTTATTTAGACAGACAAAGTGGATTGCTCAGTGAAGATATGTCTTAAGTAGAGGACATTGACTTTGATTGGTGCATTTAATATTTTTAGTTTGTTGAACTACTATTCTTCCTAGGTTTGCTGGGAGAAGTAGTCTTGTTGTTTAAGTTGTAGCTCTGAGTTTAGCTACAGAAAGTGAATGTTAATCGGATCCTGTTGTAAGCATTCACAAACTTTGAACCAATGTATTAACCGCCTTAAAAAGGAATATGAGCACCTTGTTGTATCTCTCTCTCGTCTCCTCTGATTTTTAAGTGCCTTTCTCGCATCCTCTCCTTGATTACTTAGACTTCCTTTTTATTCCTCAATTTGATAAACTTGCTTATTTTTTTTTCTTCATTGTTCTTGCTTGTCGCCTTTATTTCTCATCTCCTTTCATCGCGTTCCTTCCATCTTATCCCCATGTCTGGTACTTAAAGATATTGCTGTTGTCAGGTGGAATTTGCCAAAATGTGCTAATTCCCTTCTACCTTAGAGACCCCCAGCTCTTTTGCTCGACTTTCGGACTTTTTATCACTCATATAATTTTTATGTTATTCATTTTCTGTGTTTCTTTTTGACTTTGGAGTCTGACAAACTCCATAGGCATCATCTTTGCATTGTGTCAAGGACAGCCACCCTGCTGCGTGATTGAGAGCTAGGCTGGAATGAATTGGAGAAACCTGCATAAAAGGCAATGCTTTTTGGCTTGGAAGGCAGAGTCGACCACTCAACGGAGGAATCCAAGAAGCACTTGGAAAAGACACCTGATGCAACTCCTGGAACGTTGGTTTGCCCAGTGAAGCCCTGCTGCTGTGCTGAAGCTCCAAATTCGCCTAGACTAGAGAAGCCCTGCAAGGACGACTTCTCCATTTGAGTTGGTGGGACCAATCAAGGTGACCAAGGCCAAGCGGGACAAGGGACCGGTCCTGACTGTGATGGCCCTTTACACCGACGAAGGCCCTGCCTTCCATCGAGGTGGTGCTGGCGTCCCTCTCGAAGGCCACCGAGGCCGATCCGCAGGGCGCACACCCTAAGGCAAGAGTGTCCCTCCCTGCCAGGAGGGAGTCTTCATTCCAGCCCATAGAGAAGACCCCAGAGAAGAAGATGCCGGTCATCTCCCCGAGACCGTCCACATTGGATGTGAAGAAGGGGGGAGCAGCGCGGAAGTCCTCCAGGGCACGGATATCTCCTCGTAGGAGGAGCTAGTCTACCTTCAAACCATCCAGGAGGAGAATGTCGGGAATCGGTTCCCTACGACGAGGGCAGCAATGAGGGTGACAACGCCGAGGATTCCGTCGAGGAAGGCAGCCGAGAACCGCAGTTCCTCAAGGGCCTTGGCTCTCTTCCTGCGCCCCAGCTTCTGCTTCCACCTCTGCTGCAGCTGTCTTCCTCCTCCTCAGCAGCCGCCTAGAGACCTCTCTGTGGATATTCTCGCTACGCTGCATTCTCTGGTCTCCGAGATACAGATGAGGATGCCTATTACGCTGGCGGCCCTGCCTGCAGTGCCGTTTTTAGACGGGGGAACCCCCGGCCATGAAGAGGAAGAGGCATCCACTGCTTCCTTGCCACTCCTCGCTGCCCTCTTCCCCACCCCTCCCCCCACCCCCGAGGTTGGAGACAGATCCTGACACAGCGACGACGGGCATGGGCAACGACAGTGGGATGGGGGGCCTCCTGTTTCCGCCTCCCAGATCCTCCCTGCCGGACGAGATAGGCTTGCTCCACTCGATGATCTCCAGAGCTTTTCCAGCTCGCTCCAGTGGAGAAGGAGGGTTTCTTGTACCAGTGCCGTGAGGCAAAGAGACCATCCTTTCAGTCCCTCTCTTGGATCACATTTGGGACGAAAGCCTGTCTCTCATTAAGAATCCTTCGACGGCCCCGGCGAAGAGGGATCGCCTTCAGAAGAAGTACAGGGTGCCGGACTCTGCACCCAAGTGCTTGCGGGCCCAACCGTCACCAGACTCTGTGGACTCGGCGGCGGCCAAGAAGAAGTCGTGGGCACTTCCTCCTCGGCAGCGTCCACCCCTCTGGACAGCAAGGGGAATTAATTAGATGCTATGGGATGACGTGTCATCTACTCTGCGGCGACTACCATCAATGCCGCCAACGCCCTAGCTATCGTAGCTCGCTACGATCGGGAGCTGTGGTTCAAGATCGCTCCCCTTCTGGACTTCCTCCCCGACGACAAGAGGTCAGAACCGTTTGAGGTCCTGCAAGAAGGCGAGGTGGCGGCGGACCGCGCCATCACGGTGGCAGACGTGGCTTTCCCCCAGATGGGCAACAGCGATTGCCTTCGTCGGCGTGGCTGGCTCAAGGCCACCAACTTCCGTTGGGACGTCCAGGTGAGGGTTTTGGACATGCCCTTCGGCGAGGACAATCTGTTCGGGAAGGCTGTAGATGAGTCTCTACAGGCCATCAAGGCAGAGACAGTCCATTTGGTCCTCAGGAGGCAGGTCCCACGGATCTTCCAAGGGTTTCTGCAGGATCTCCTATGCTTACCGCCAGCCCTCCCCCTCCTCGGCCCAGGAGACCAACAGAGGCCGTTCCAAGGCCGGAGGAGGACGCTGCCATTGCTAGGGACCCCTAGACGTCCAAGCTAGATTGAACCGGCTGTGACATCGGGCCCCCAACCGTGCACCCCATTGAGAGGCGGGCTGGCAAACTTCGTCAGCGCGTGGAAGACCCTCTCCACCGACCGTTGGGTGCTGGACGCTCTTGCCCATGGACACACCCTGGAATTTCAACGGAAGTGTCCCAGGATTCCACCGGTGGCCAGGCAGGAAAACCACGTCCCTCAGCTGTTGCTGGAGGTGCGGGCCATGCTAAAGAAAGGTGAGATCGAGCTCGTCCCCAAGCGGCTCTGTGGCTCCAGAGTGTACTCCAGGTACTTCCTTGTAAAAAAGACCACCGGTGGCTGGAGGCCCATCCTCGACCTCTGACAACTAAACAGATACATCAAGTCCCAAAAGTTCCAAATGGTCTCTCTTCAACATGTGCTCGGACAGCTGGAAGAGGGAGACTTTCTTTCGTCGCTGGACTTGGAGGATGCTTACTTCCACATCCCAATTCACAAGGGACACCGCGAGTTTCTGCGCTTCGTCATTGAGGGGAAGCATTACCAATTCAAGGCCCTTCCCTTTGGATGGAAGTCAGCGCCAAGGGTTTTCACCTGGCGCCGGTGGCGGCGCATCTGCGACTGCAAGGGATCCACGTCTACCCTACTGGCTCACACGGGCCAGCCCAAAGAACATCGCTGTCGACCCACAGAACGCGATGTTCCTGGGGTCCCGACTCAACACGGCATCACCGTCCGAGGAGAGAGTGGCGGCCATCCTGGGCAAGGTGCAACGGCTGCTCTCACTGAAGATCGACACAATGAGAACCATTAAGTCTGCTCGGCATGATGTCATCATGCATTTATCTCATCCGACTCTGCAGGCTACGGATGCAGCCACTGCAGGAGTTCCTCGACGCCCGTTGGATTCAAGTGTCCGGAAGCTTCCAGAACAGGATCGCTTTTGACAAGGGGTTCCGTCGGGCGATAAGGTAGTGGGACGTGCGCTCTCATCTGACCGGCAGCACAGATTTCCAGGCCCCACCACATCAGGAGACAGTAACGACGGACGCCGCCCTGGAGGGATGGGGAGCCCACACCGGAAGTCTTCACGCCAGAGGCCTGTGGCTGCCGGTGGAGAAAACATTGCACATCAATGTTCTGGAGCTACGGGCGGGGTTTTGGGCCCTCAAATTGTTCCTGCCATCCCTCAAGGGCAAGATGCTGCGGGTCTTCAGACAATGCCACCACAATGTTTTACATCAGGAAACAGTGGTGCACCAGGTCCTCAGTGCCTCCAAAGAGGTGCAGGATTTATGGCACTGAGCCTTCGCCCAGGGGATGTTCCTTATCCCGTTTCATCTGGCAGGAGTAAAAAACACGGTCGCCGACTTCCTGAGCAATGGAGCTTTGCTCTTGCCACAAGTGGGAACTTCGGCAGGACCTAGCGGAGAACCTGTTCCTCAAGTGGGGCAATCCCCAGATCGACTTGTTTCCGACAGCGATGAACACCAAGTGCCAGAGGTTTGCCAATAGGTTTCCCCAGCAATGGAGCATGGGGGACACATTCTCATTCCTTTGGGAAGGCCTCTTTCTGTACGCGTTCCCTCCGTTGCCATTGTTACTTCGAGTCATCAGTCAACTCAAACAGTGCTGGTGCCGAATGATCCTCATCGCTCTGGCGTGGCCGAGGCAGATCTGGTATGCGGACCTTCTCAGCATGTCAGTGTCTCCACCAGTCAAGCTGCTAGTGGTCGCAGATCTTCTCGCCAGGGAAGGAGGCGCCATTCTTCATCACGACCCAGGGTGTCTGAACCTGAAGGCCTGAATTCTGCAGCGCTAGAATTTGGTGGCTACTATCTCTTGGCGTACTGCAAGGAAGTTCTGGACAAGGCTAGAGCATTGTTTACTTTGAAATGCTACGGACTCAAGTGGAAGAGATTTGATAGTTGGTGGTGTTCCCAGAAAATTGACCCACTCACGGTCAAGGCTCCTCAGTTACTTCCATATTTTCTGTCGTTGGCCAAATCGGGACTGGCCCACGCCTCCATCAAGGTTCATCTGGCGGCTATCTCCAGCTATACCAGATCCTCATGACGACCATCCTTGTGGTCACACCGATTGGTCAAGGAATTCGTCAAGGGACTATTCTCATTCCCGCCGCTGAAGGCTCTGGTCCCGGTATGGGAGCTCAATGTGGTGCTTACTAAGCTCAGTGGATCTCCGTTCGAGCCTATGCATTCTGCACCACTCAAGTTTTTGTCATGGAAAACTGCTTTTCTTGTGGCCATCATCTCTGCACGACGAGTGGGAAAGATCCAGGCCCTCTCCTCTAAACCACGTTACTTGACTTTCCACGAGACGAGGCTGGTGCTGCGGACACACCCCTCCTTCATACCCAAGGTGCCGTCGGACTTTCATCTAAACAAGCTCTTGGTGTTACCTGTGTTTTTTTTTCCCGATGCCTTCATCGCCGGCTGAAAGGACTTTGCACTTGCCGGATGTGGCTCGAGCGCTGAAGTTGTATGTGGCCCGCACAAAGAGTTTTCGGAAAACCTCTCAGCTCTTTGTGAACTTTGGTCGTGTCCAAGGCTTCCATTTCCAGGTGGCTCTCCGGCCTTATCACTCAAACTGACCGCTGCCTGGCCGTCCGAGAGCCCACTCTTCCAGAGCGTTCGCTGCTACAACAGCGTTCTTGCCTGGTGTGCCCCTGCTGGACATCTGTAGGGCTGCGACGTGGAGGTCGACGCACACCTTCATGAAATTCTACTGCGTCAACAGGGATTCCATGGAGGAGTCCAGAGTCGGCCAGGCAGTGCTGCGCAACCTGTTGCTTGAAGGTGAACCTGGTGTGGCGGTAAGAGATGCTTATGTTGAGCCTTGCCACTTCTCGTGGTTGTGTATGTGTGTACTGCTATGTATTCTGTGTATGTGTGTACTGCTATGTATTCTTTATTCATGAGCATGTGAATCCATGCCAGACCCCTCGCTGGAGAAGGAACAAGTTACTTACCTGTAACTGTTGTTCTGCAGCATGGGTCTGGCATGGATTCAAATGCGAGCCCTTCCGCCTGCCCCTCTGCGGCTCTTCTCTTGGTCCTACTGCCACTTTACGTGCTACCAAATCTGAAGATGGCTGCCAGAGGAGGTGCTTAGGTAGAGGGCAGTCATTTGCTGTGAGCAGTATGACCCAGAGACCAGTAATTGGTTGTTAGGAGAAAGACAGTTTAGAAATTAAACTGAAACTGACTTTCTTTACAGAGGATTCCAGCCTGACAACGGGGAATATTCATGAGCATGTGAATCCATGCCAGACCCATGCTGGAGAAGAACAGTTACAGGTAAGTAACTTGTTCCTTGCCCATTGCTGCTGCTGACCATCCCATTGCAGAGCAGGAGTCCCCAGATGTCCTCCCTCTTGTCCCCACGACTGAGGCCCAGAACAATAGTATCTGCAGAGCTTCACAGGAACAGAAGCCAGCTGGAACCATTTCTTCTAATCAGAGTCTAAGAGAACTTACCTCTTGTTAGGTAGCCTTGCTTGCTCTCTTGTGAGACCTGTCTTGGTAACCTTGCAGAGTTGCTAAATCTTTGCATGTCATAAGCCTCACAGCTTGTGGCCCTTCAAGTGTTCTAATGTTCTACAAACATTTCTACAAACATTGTGTAAGACTTTTCTACCTACCTGCAAAGAAGAGCTTCAGTCCCCCTTGACATTGTGCAATTAACATTGGCTGCCTTGGCTCCCTGAGAGACTATTCTTACCTCTGACTCTTTGCTTTCTCTTTCCCCAGGAAAGGGTTAATTTACTCTGCATTGGAAGGATTCTAAAAGTGCTACCTGTTTCTGAATTATTTGTTAACCTTTGTTTTATGCCTCTGTTCTATCTTTTACACCAAACTCGGTATTGCTCTAACTGTACCAGTGATAAATCAATGTCCACAGTGACCTAACTATTTAAGTCACCTCAGGGTGTAGTAAGTGTCTGTGTCCCATCCCCAATGGGTATCATCTGATTTAGAGAAACTAAAAGTGTGTTTTGAAGTGTATTTAAGTGTTACATGTTTTGCTCCCATTCTAAAGAAGGCTTATATAACTGACTGTGAAATAAATTAATAATTGTTTTATCAAGAAACCTTGAGTAGAAGTATTTATTTTGGATAACTGTATTGCGAATCTCTGTGTCACATTAATGCTCATATTGATCCCTCTTCAAATAAGCCTGGCTGCTCGACCACACTACCAACCTGTGTAGGTCAGACTTCTACCAAATGTTGGGTCCCTATTTCCAGGAGGTCAAGGTTATTGTAGTGTACCCAAAGGGTACTGCATACAATCTTGCCTAACAGCTTTACTGGGATCTTAAACCAAAATGTAATATCTATGTGATTTTTCTTTTTTTGGTTAGACAGTGTTACATTTAGTGTACTAGTACATCCTTATTTGCAGAATTTCTTGACCGCTGGAACTGTTTTTCCCTCTTTTGATTTAATTTGTGATCTGATGTGTAGTTAGATACATTTCTGAGTTAGATTAGTGCAAACTGAAATGGATTAGTTCTGTACCCGTCCTTTTTTTTTCGTGTGGGCTACTACAGAAAAACGTTAAGGATGGGTTCTGGGTTTAGGTTTTGCTCCTTTTTAACATTTGTTCCCCTTTGTCATTGTGCTAGGTGCCAGGTGCGTCACATAGAAGATCCCTCATCTGTGTATAGCGATCTTATGGAACTTATTGTCAAGCTAGCAAACCATGGCCTGATTCATGGCGATTTCAATGAGTTCAACATCATGATTGATGAGGAGGACCATGTGACTATGATTGATTTTCCACAGATGGTGTCCACATCACATGCAAACGCTGAATGGTTTGTATATAACCTAACCTCTTTATTAGCATTGCATTCACTATGATGGTATTTGCAAATTTGGTGCACAAATCTTTAAATTCCGGTTATCACCTTGGATGTTCGCCTTATGATTCATGCAGAGGCAGTAAATTGCAATGATTTCTGTGGTACTCTCTGTACTGTCAACTGCTTATTCGAACTCTGAATACCTTAGCTCTGCCATCTAGAGCTGAGACTCTGAAACCTTTTAACAAGCAAGTGTGGGGGTTAGCTAGGGGTCATGAGCAACTTCTACCAGTAAATACATTTCTCATTTGACATTTATTTGTTTTAGGTATTTTGATAGAGATGTCAAATGCATTCGAGACTTCTTTAAGAAGCGGTTCAGTTATGAAAGCGAGTTGTATCCGACATTTGCAGATATCAAGTAAGTGATCTTTTTTAAAGTGATCTTTTTTAAACTTGTTTTTTTACTGAGCAATCATTTAATTATGCATGACATTTATTTTAGGTTATCTCTTTATTAATGTATGATGTAAACCAAGTAATATGTCCGAGCAATGCCCAAACTCCATGTGGAGTGTTTCAGAATCCTCAGCAGTTTTGTGGTTAAAATGTTGCTCTACAGTAGGTGCCTGAGAAGAGCACCAAGATAATTTAGAACTAACATTTGTTATGGCAACAGCAAAGCATGATATGTGAAATATTGTGTGAAAATATTTTATATTCATCACAAAACTCATTTAGGCATAGTTTGCCAAATACATGTTTGGGCAAACACCATTGAAGGGATGTATGTAGGGGCATTGTGACCTTATAAGATTAAAACGTGGCCTAGCAACAGTACTCTTTTCTCCGTCTCCTGTCTGGAATTTTCTATTCTTCCCGTGTCCAGTCTGTTGGTTTATGTCCTTAGTTGTCTGTCTTGTCAGCCCTCCTATACCTGTGGGTCTTATTTCAGCGCTATATAAATAATACATAAATTATCGTTACACACCAAACCGATCACTCTCAATATAAGCAAGTTGTAGGACACCCACCTACATACCCCCGCTATTATGCTGAGATAGTGGCACCCACCTACATACCCCCGCTATTACGCTGAGATAGTGGGCTACACAACTGCAACAAATCAAACAAAAGTAAGAATGGCTAATAACTAGACAGTTAGGGAAAAGGAAATAAGGCAGAAAATTTCATGCACATATTGCTGAAATATCATATTCCAAATGCACATGGATTTTAGTCCATTTCTTTTTCAATTAGCATTCTTTAACATTCCTATAAATAAGTGCCATCAATAATTTGTCATTAAGTATGCGTTTAATTTGGTTTATTCTTATGACTCTTCCTAATACTCTGCTTTTCAAGAAATACTTGTCTGAAAATGATGACCCGTTAGTGACACACCCATCCCTCCATCCATCCACTATATATCCCATCCTCTGCTTGTACTGAACCCTGTTGCATTCTAGTGAAGTTTTTACTACATAAATCACCAACATGCCTACGAAGTTTGTAATTGAAAAAGCAGAGCACTCTTGCGTGCATCAAATTAAGCGGTGTCCATTATTGTATTGTTTATTTGTTTATTTATAGGAACGTGCTGGGCCCTCAGAAATCTGGGCGCTTTGCAAGTTGAGTTAAAAAAGTTTCTGGGTGATAGGTTCATGAAGTAGGACACATATGCAGGAAATATACATATAAACAGATATATGCAGTAATATAAATTAGTGGTCTAATCGGAACATGTGGTAACATTTTAGGTCATTATTAATACGTAGATCAGGAGGCAGTTACTGGTCCCGTGCGAGTAGCCACTGCTTAACATTGGTCTTAAAAGAATGGAAGGAGGGTAATGCTCTGAAGGTGTCAGGAAGGGAGTTCCAGAGTTGTGCCGCCATGACAGGAAAGCAGGAGCCTCCCGTCTTTTTGGTTGTATACTAATTGAGCTTTTCACAATTGACCTCGGGAGAATTGACCTCGGGAGAATTGACCTAATTTAGGTCAATTAGAACATATATGCGGGGGGAGACCCCACGCAACCCCCTACCCAATCTAAAACCCCCCCACAACCCCCTGCCCAATCCCCTTATATTATTTATAAACCAAAACCTACCCAATACATAACTAAAATAATATAAAGGTCAATTGTGCAGACGGTCAATTAGGACAACTATAATTAGGTCAATTGTGAAAAAGGTCAATTGAAAAAGGTCAATTTGGGTAATACTGTCTTTTTGCGTTTGAAGTTAGGAATTCTCAGGATGTTGGATTGTGCTATTCCAATGGGTTGTTCTGAAGTATGTCTGGTGAATCTGTCCGTCAGATATTTGGGGGCGTTGTTGGTTAGGCCTTTGTATATCTTGTTGAGTGCTTTGAGCTTATTTCTGTCATTCATAAACAGCCATTGATAGCACATCTTTCGTGTGAGATATGCTGTAATATTGGAATATCTAAGGCAGATTTTAAGGCTATGTTTTGGAGAATCTGGAGTTTGTTAGTGTTGTGTTTGTTTGCGCCCAGGTAAAGAGCATTGCAGTAATCTAACTTGGAAAGAATTAAAGCATGTGCGATGGTAGTACAGTTCTCAGGGGATAGGTAAGGTTTGCATGCATAGATTAATTTGCATGTGTAGCTGGTTGCAGATGCGGTGGCATTTACTTGTTTGTTAAGGTTGAGTGCTGAGTCTGAGTAGAAACCTAGTGTTTTCACTTCGTTCACGACCTTGATTTTGATTCCATCAATAGTGACGGAGCTATATTGAGAAGAGAGTTTGTTTAGACTGTTTGAGGGCCCAATGATTAAAAGCTCTGTTTTTTCGTCATTGAGGCATACGCCATAAGTGGCCATCCACGTTTGTATAATTAGATAATTTTTGTTAATCAGTTCCACATCTTTGTCATAGTCTCGTTGAATGAATGGGGATGAGGATCTGGGTGTCATCGGCATAGTTGATGTATGAGACACCCAGATTGTCAAGTATGTCGAAGAGACGCTTTGTAAAAATATTATACAAAGTAGGGGAGACTCATGAGCCCTGTGGCATGCCACATGTGATGGGTACGGGGTCAGCAGCTGAGGAATGTGAGAAATCTCTTCTAGATCTGTTATTTAAGAAAGAGTTTATCCAAGTAGAGGCTTCCGTGGAAAAGTGGGCGGCTGATTTAAGGTGGTTGCACAGGACTTTGTGGTCAACAAGGTCGAATGCGGCGGATAGGTCCAGGAGAAGGAGAATGGAGGCTTCTCCTTTGTCTTTTCGGTCGTCCAGTTGGTTCTTCAAGTCAAGGAGGGCAGTCTCGGTCCTGTGCCTTGGCCTGAAGCCTGACTGTCGAGCGCCTAGTAGGTTGTTGATCTCCAGATAGGATTGGATCTGGAGATAAGCGGCTTGGTCCAGGATTTTAAGGAGAAATGGTACAGTCGTGATAGGCCTATAATTAGTGGGGATGCTGGGGTCCAGGTTGGGCTTTTTTAATAGTGGTAGTACCCAGGCGTCTTTAAGGTTGGTGGGAACTGAACAGGGTTTGAAGGAGGAGTTGATGAAAGTGGTAATGAACAGAGCTAGGTCTTTAGCAGCTTTTTTAATGATTGGTGCCGGGCAGGTATCTCCAAGGCAACGGGAAGGCTTGAGGGATGTGATGATGTTTATAGTCTCAGTTGTAGAGATGGCTCTAAATTGAAACTGGTTGCATGGTTTGGTTTGATTATTGGCAATTTCTTGTAGGATGGCTTCTTGTGTATCTAAGGCTATTCTGTGTAGGGTTGTTTTTTTGGCTATAATTTTGTCCTGGAGCATAGAAATCTTGTTGCAGAGGGCATCTTGGATGTCGGTGCACCAGAGTTTGTTTTTAATGCATGAGTCATTGGAAGCAATCGAGGATTCTAATTCTCTTAGTATGGAGAAGGTTTCCCTAGTGTTTGAGTTCGCTTTTTTGATTCTTTCATTGAATGTCTCTTTTTTTGTTTGGATAATTTCTTTTTTGTATCTGTCTGTAAGGGGGATGTAAGTCGTTTTTTATTCTGTTTGGTCTGGTTGTTTTTCCAGCAGGTTTCAGCCCGTCTTTTTTCTAAGCGAAGGCCTTTCAAGCTATCCTGTATTGGAAAATGGCCAGGGGAGCATCAGGAGTTATATGCAGGTATATGTGCTGGTGGGGGATCTAGAAAAGGGGAGTTGCCTGACCCAGTAGACCGATCACCCAATTTGGTTGCAGTTGGTGCTTCAGATAGTAAGCCACATCAATCAAACAGCAAGTTGAAAGGCACTGATGGACATTAGCATGTCCCATAAGCATGCCACACTGCAGGCATTGCTGTCAACCTGATCGAAACCATGAACATTTTCAGTAGCCACCCTTGTCTGGATGTGCACAGCATTATTATTGGAAAACATTCTGCTGGCCGCAAAGAGCATCTGTGCACGCAGAACATTACTTCGCAAACTGTGGCTGTGATTTGTTTTTAAGCTATTCTGCATGGAAACCTATTCATTGGGATCTCAGCTGTCTCACAAATAGCTATTTGACCATTATTTATCTCTGCAAACGTAAGACAGAATTGACAGAGAAAATGGAGCTGTGTTATAAGATTAAAGGAGATGTGGTGCAAAAGCCCCAACATTAGCAATCACCATGGAGAACCGCTGTCTCTTCATATCAAGGTTGGGCTCCCTGCTGTGCCTTCGTAGTGTATCCAAACAGGCTCCCTGTGTTTTGCATTGGTTGCCAGGTTTTAATAAATTTAGTAGTGATAAATGCGAAAAAGGAGCTCAAAACAGTCTCCTGTCACATGGTCAAGTTGAAAATAGACTTTGGGTGAGCTGTAACGAGAAGACCAGAATATAAGACCATGCTCACACTCCCTTTTATTCTCAGGCACAGTGATAAAAGGCCGAGTTCAAAGGACTAATGGAATGGCAGACAGTAGTATTGATGATGGATGTTGGGCTAATTGGGTGGGGAGGCAAAGTCAAGTCCAACCCTCCAGCACCTGGGGTACCAGCGTGCCAACCAATTGTAGAGGGCCACCTAGCAGAGATCCCTATAGTTTGAAAGCCAATGAAACATGTATTTCTATGACATGGAAGATGACTTGCACTAGGGGTGGGCATAGCTGTACACCGAGACCCAATCACAATCCCATACCCCATAGAAAGTATAATTAGATGTTCACCTTAAGCCTATCACAATCCAACATAGGTTTCCTTATTTTGCCACGTATTATGACGTCATGTATGACAAGATTTTGTTATGAATGTGTTTTTTCATGTGAATCATTGAGAATGCTTGTGCAGCGTCCGTTGATGCCTCTTGTACTCCTGGTTTTAGATACTTGTTGCTAAAGAATTGCTAACTTCCTGAGTCAGTCTGATTATTGGTGCGAGAGTAAGATCTGCATCCCCATCCATCCTATAGAGTGCCACCTCTCTTAAAGGGCCTATGGATGTTTCTGAGCCCATCGATGAGTAGGTCTTTAGTGTTTTTGGAAAATCGGACACCCTCCGCCCTCTAGCCGGAGCATCGCAAGGTTTCCTGTGGAGAGCGGCCGATATAGAACTATTGCAAGAAAATCGATATAGGTGGGGCGGGTCCCTCTTTGACGTAATCCCTCCTGAATTCCACAGGCGCTTAGCGGACTGAAGGTGATGGTGGTCGATTAGAGGAGGCGACGATCCCAAAGGTCTTGAGCTGAAAAGCGAATGGTGAGTAGTTTGAGGGGACTGGCAAAATAATGGGGATGTGATTGTGGTAATAGAGAAAGGTATCGGGGGGGGGTTGTCTGATGTAAACGAGAAATGTTTGAATGAGGAGTGTTCTATAAAGCCCAGTTTCCTAGATCAAGGAGCTTTAGAAGGAGTCATTTCAAAACCCAAGTGGGTACTTAGGCGGCACACAAACAGGTTTATGATCCGGAATGACGCCAACATTGGGTTATTTTAGGGCTTAAGAGAAAAGGAGTACCATGTTGAAAAGGTGTAAAGTTGACTAGTCTGTGTATTTTATAATTGAAAAGAAGTGTCGAAGAGCAAACTGTGAGGTTAAGGAAGAGATAAAAAGTTATCTATTTTTTTTAGTCATTGTCGGCACCAGCTGAAAAGATAGGTTGAGATAATTGAGAAGTAGAGGCTTTGAGCTGCGAGTGTTGGAGCACGCTCATATTTGTTATTTTTCTGATATGTATCTGTGTAAATCAACTGTAAGTATTGACAGTCAATTGAGACTTGTCACAACAGGGATGTTACTCCACTGATGCACCTGTGCAAGACACTTGCAAAACACGCACCTAAGGTCAGACAGGATAGTGCGGAGTGGGTAAAGGGCATAGCAGACAAGATGCTGATGCCATGGCCACAAGGGTGATCGCAGGCAAAGGCGGTTTTGCAACACATGACCACATACTTGAACGCTGCGTACACAAGGAAGACATTGGAAAAGAGAATAGCTAGTTTAGAGCTCTGGAAAATTTACCAAGAGGAACGGGAAGACACGCCTCCTGAGAACTGGCTGCTTAATCAGTGTAGGTAGGAAGGTGTTGAGCCTTTTGCTCCCCTTAACTCGCCCGAAGTAAACAGCGATAATACAGAAGCTGTAGAATTGTATCCGTTAAGGGAACTAAATGCGGCGACAGGATATAGTAATCCAATATATGAACTGCCTGCTTATAGCAGTGACGATAGTCCAAAGGAAAGTAAGAGAAAGGAGGAGATCTTTAAGGTTTTACAAGACAAAGAGGAGAAAAGTGAATGATCAAATATATCCGCAGATATATAACGAGAGATTAAGAGGTGGAAAGGCGAAAAGGATAAAGCTGACGAGGTAACGCTTGTACAGAATGAATGGATGGGTGGACAGATATGGCTGAAGCTTGATGGGAAAAGTATTGAGGAAGTCAGGCAAAGGGAAGATCAGGATGAACAGGATAAAAAAGACAGGGAACGAGAAAAGAGACTGAAGGAGGATGAATATAAGAGAAAGAATAGTCGAGGTGAGAACAGATGTATCAAGAGGAGCAGCAAAAGAAAGAAGAAAGGGCAGAGGAGCAAATGAAGTATGACAACAGACAGCAATCACAGAACAAGAGAAGAAGAGGAGGAAGCACAGAAATTAAGGGATAAAAAGTATACAAAATACAAATGTATACAAAATACAAAAATATTCAAATGGACAGTCTAAAGGACAATGGGAGACTTGCTCTCCTCCTCCTATTAGATCTCTCGGCTGTATTTGACCTAGTCAACCACAAGATGCTTTGCAACCATCTAACCTCAGTAACACACTTCTCTCAGAAAGCCATTCCTTGATAATCGCACTGTAAAAGTCAGCGGAACCCATACCCATCACATGTGGAGTCCCACAAGGGTCATGTGTCTCGCCAACATTGTACAATATATTCACTAAGCCATTATTTGATGATCTTGATAGTCTGGGTGTCGACGACACTCAGATTCTCATCCCCATCACCGGCGATCATGAAACCGAAACCACCCTACTAAATGAATGTACTTGACGATCCAGGCATGGATGGCCACCCACGGCTTGTGTCTAAATGACGAGAAGACGGAGCTTCTCCTTGTCGGGTCCACAGTAAGACTAAAAAATCTAAGTCAACAGTTCAACTCTTTCAATATCGACGGTAACCACATCAAAGTTTCCAAAGAGGTGAAAACCTTAGGATTTTACCTCGACAAAGCTCGAAAATTTAAAGAAACATGTTATTGCCACTGCATCCTCCACTGTATATACCGGTAAATTAATTAATGTATGTAAACCATTCATCTCAACAGACAGCTGCAACATTCTGGGCTGAGCCTTAATTCTATCTAAATTAGATTACTGCAATGCCTTATATCTAGGTTCAAGTAACTACAACTTGAACAAATTACAAATACTACAGAACAACGCCTTGAGAAGCGTGTTCAACATTCCAAGAACCCAGCATATCTCTGATATCAGATGCAGCTCAAACTGGCTTGCAGTCCAAGATAGAATTAAATACAAAACATTATCCCTTACACACAAATGTATCACTAACTCTGCACCTAAATATCTTTCTGACAAATTTGTTAAAAATAAACACAATACGCCATACCAGAACTGTACACTTACACTGCCTGTATGTACCGAGATTTAAATTACAAAAAGCAGGAGGTAGTAGCTTCCCAGTTATGGCCTCTAAACTATGGAACTCACTACCAGTTGACCTAAGAGAAGAATCCTCCCACACTAGCTTAAGGAAGAATACGAAATCCTGGCTCCTCTCTTCTGATTTATAATCATTGTATTATTCTGACCCCCTGTATATATCTGTATGAAAAATTGGACATACCTGTAACCTATTGCAACTATCTGTTTTTTTTTTTTTTGGCTATCATCTTCTGGTAGCTCACTTAACCTGGTATGGTAACTAATTTAACCTTGTAATTATTGTAACTGTATTCTCGCCTGCTGTATTCTTCCTGTAATTATGTAACCATGTAATGCGCCCAGTTTTCCCCCCGGGTTCGGTGCGCTTAATAAATGAATAAACAAACAAAGACAAAGGGAAGAAGAAGAGCATAGAGCGAATTAAAGAAGGGAAGAGAAAAGACAAGAAGAGGAAAAAGGAGACAAAGGGAACACGGTATTGACCACATTCAGAGAGTTAATGGAACCGAGTCCAGTAATATCATGGAGCCATATAGAAAAGTTACCTTTTGCTCTCAAATCCCGATTGGCTTTATCGATTTAATGACAAAGCTAAATATGACTATTGCTTCCACCGATGAAGGCATAGTGTGTTCCACTCCAGGGATACATTATAGGAACGCGGGTGAATTTATATTGGTGTTTACAGGGCAAATGGCTCTGTGAGGACTGCCATTTGAGCCAGAAGTCTTTCTTTATGGGGTACACATTTTGTTGACATGGCTAACCGGCCTAATGGGAAAGATTATGCGAATACCTCAGGCCACAGTACCTGTGAACAAAGGGGGACCGACTATTCCCCTAGGGTTAACTGCTGCCATAGTGCAAGGGGAATTGACCATGCTCAAAGGAACCGATGATGAGTGCAGGCCATGGAGAACAGTGATTGCCATTGGGGAAGGGTATAGTTTGACTGACGTCACTGACAAGGATATGTTGAGAGATGATCCAACAGATGAAGCACTTGTGTATAGGCGCGTTATGCCATATATCATATGATGAAGTAATATTCGAGATGAGTATTACATATTTAATCAGACTAGAGAAAAGAGAAGTCCCACAGCGAATGATGATAGTGCAGCAGCGCACAGCATTTTTTTTTAAGGATTTGGAAAAAGTGCAAACCTCTTTATGGACTACAGGCCCCTATGACGTAGGCCTATTGAACGGGGTAGGGGAGGTTAAGATTAAGCTGAAGCCAGGAGCAATTTTACCTCGAGCAAGAAAATACCCCATGTCTCGAGAGGCGGATGAGGGTATTTTTAAGACTATTTCAGCACTAATGGAACAGGGTATCTTAGTGACGTCAGAGTCATTGTGTAATAACGCTGTATTCTCTGTGACAAAATCGAAAGGGGGTCGTGGAGACTAATTCCGACATGAGATCGATTAACCAAATTGCAGAGGCAGTTTCCTTTAGTTCCGATTCCGGCGACAATACTATGTAGTATCCCCACAGAGGCATGATCTTTCACGGTGATTGACCTGAAAAATGTGTTTTTCTCAATCCCGTTGCATAAGGACTCTCAAGACCTTACGTCATTTACGTTTTGTCAGACTAAGCTGAAGAGCACTCGTTTACCCCAACGGTACACCTGAATCTCCATCGATCTTTGATGGGGTGCTGCAGATGAACTTAGGCGATATTGATTTGAAAAGCGTTGTGCTACAGTACGTAGATAACATTTTGGTTTGCAGCACGACAGAAGATGGGTGCAGGCAAGATTTGATTCAGTTAATGATTATTCTAGCAGACAAGGGATATAAAGTGGACAAGGAGAAGTTACAATATTGTCAAGAAGAAGTGTTTCATATGCGTCAATTAATCTCACATGAGGGGAAGAAAGTCACACCTGAAAGAGCTGAGGCGATTATGAAAACAGTAAAACCGCACACGATAAAACAAATGCAGCAGTGTTTGGGATTATGCAACTGTGTTAGTGCATGGGTATTTGATTATAGTTCATACACAAGACCCCTTTTGCAGGCTCTAAAGAAAGCACAAGTGAACAAGGAAAAAATAGAATGGACTGAGGAAATGGAGGGAGGGTTTGAAGAATTGAAGAAAGAAATTTGAACGGCTCCAGTTTTAGGAATTCCCAACTATTGTGAGGAGTTATTTTTTATTTTCGCATAAGAATGGGACAGTTATGACAGCAGTGCTTAAACAGAGGACTACATTAGGGTACAAACCTCTGGCATATTATAGTGGGATTTTAGATCCAGTTATGAGAGGACACTTTCCTTGCGAACAATCCCTGACAGCAGCCGCGTTCGCCATTGAGAAGTCTACCAGCATTGTGATGAGGTGTTCTATGACGATGTTTGTTGAGCATGCATTGTTCGCTATTTTGGTGAAACCTAAGGGTACATTGCCATCTCAGAGGGCTCCCACATGGGAGGCTGTTATATCGAATCCAGCAATCAAAATAGATGTGAAATAGTGTACCCTGCCACTTTTGTAACTGAGCCTGTGGTAGAGGGTGAGAATGTGCATGATTGCTCTAGCTACGAGGAGTTTGACGAAGATATCCCAAGAGTAAAGGAAAATGTGCTATCGGGGGGGAGATTATCTTTATTGACAGGTCTTCAAAAATTGATCAAAATGATGGGGAAAGGCATTCACGTTGAGCTGTGGCATAGAGTGTAATGGATTTTAGATCACGGCACACTCCAGCCAGGGACTCTTTCCACTGACAATGAATGTGGCGAACACTAAAAACGCTTTTTATCTTTATTGATTCTCGGGTTCTACTTTGAGATGGCACCCAACCCGTCTCACATCCACCTTGACAAATACCCTGTGTCGAAATGGGACTATGAACCAGGTTGGTGTGTAAGCAATGAAATGATTTTTATTTTTAGAATTCAGTGCAAAATCAGAGCAAAACAAAAATTGGGCAGCAGCCACCACAGTGTGGCAATACAAATGCAAAATCTTAACACAGTTAATTCAACTTCTAACATACGATACATACACCTTTAACAGAAATGGAAACAAAATCACTGTGTGGATGGAAAGCAGTGGCAAGAAGTCAAAAAGAAGAGGGAAAAATCAGGTTTAAGATTCAGCCCACCACCCCAGAATGGGAGGCCAGAAACGAAAAATGAAAACCCTCAAAATTAGCAAAATGGCATACGCGGATTTTACTGGTTACTTAGAAATCAGTTACACTTGCGGTAGGATAGCTAGGACTGAAATGTGTGTGGCTGCACTAAAGAGACAAGGAAGCTTACAGGCTTCTGAGCAGGGTACCAAAGCAACGTGAACACAGGTGAGAAAATCGATTTTGGCAGGAAAACAATGCAGAAAAAAAAACATGCGCCAGAATTGCAACTTCTTATTTTACTGGGCTTTATAATGGCAAGCAGCTTTTGGGCTTAGCAGTCAAAATCAAAAATCGGATTTTGTGATGGAAACAAATGCACAGAATAGATAGGATTCTAAGGGGAAGGGATGACTCTTTATAGGATGATGGTGTAGGTTTTTCTATGGGAAATACAAGTCGGATTTTGTAGAAAAGCACCATGCACCGGTAATTTGGGTTTTTGTTATACTAGACCAAGCACTTCAAAACAGTTCCTAGGAGTGGTCTTAAACACAGAGGAAGGATTGGTCTTTCCTTCAGAGGAAAGAGTAAAAAATGTTATACTGCAAATACCACATTATCAGACTGGCAGCCAGATAAGGGTGCACAAAGCAATGCGTTTAATAGGCATGATGGCATCTTGCATTTACCTGGTTCCTCACGTGCGCCTGCGCATGCTTCCCATACAGGAGTGGTTGGCGAAACAGTGGTCTCAGGCAAGCGGTCAGTGGGACGATCTAGTGGTTGTTTTGCCAACACTTGTACAAAATCTTCGCTGGTGTTATGCTCACCTGATCTCTGCGGGGATGTTGTAGCCCTCCCTTGACTTGGCTCCCCTGGATCGACTCTCTCCCCAGCTGCTGCAGAATCAACTGTTCTGGGTGCTGATATTGCCCCTGTTTATTTGTAAGGCTGAGCTCTCCGTCCTGCTTCTTGTAGCAGGGGCACTTGGAGTGGACCTAGTTGCTTCAAGGGTCCGTGGAAGTGGCGATCCAGACCGGCTGCGACCATCCACTTAGAAGGTGAGTCTTTTAGCAATGATTATTGTTAGTTAATTATAATGTCTTTTGCCGTGATTGTAGTTCATAATTCGTGCAATGTCTTTTCTCTCCTCTATAGGTGTGAAGATGGCTGGCCGGAGTTGCGGTGTTAGGAGCAACTCCAGTGATTCCCCAGAGGATGATGAAGCCTTTGAACTAGATGGTAAATTGGCTTTTAATGTAGAACGCTAGGGTTAGGTATGCCGCGGCCGAGCTAGTTATTTATATGGCTCCTAACCTGTTGTGCTCTTTACTCTTGCAGGAGAATTCTGGCGGCGTCAAGCGGAGGCTGGCTGTTCGGAGGCCCGTCCGAGGCTGCAGGATGGAGGTTCCGCGGAGATGAAGAATGGAAGATATGCTTGCGCGTAGCTGGACATACCGGATCAGGTGAAGAAGCGCTCCAACTCCGATGGCGATGGGAGTCAGGTAAGATGCGATGCGCCGCAGACTATGGAGTGCAGGAGATGGGTGAGAAGCACGTGCAGCGATGGTGTAGCTGGAGAACGGTAAGGTGCGCCTTCCGCGATGGTGCAGCTGGAGTCAGGTAAGATGCGCCTTCAGCGATGGAATAGCCAGAATCAGGTGAGATGCACCTTCAGCGATGGAGTGGCTGGAATCAGGTAAGATGCACCTTCAGCGATGGAGTAGCTAGAATCAGGTAAGATGCACCTTCAGCAATGGTGCAGCTGGAGTCGGGTAGGACGCGCCTTCAGCGATGGAGTAGCCGGAATCAGGTAAGATGCACCTTCAGTGATGGAGTAACTGGAATCGGGTAAGATGCACAACGAGGAGAAGAGGAAGGAAAACGGGTAAGGACGGCGGTAAACGTTACGCTGCAGAAAGCAGACTAACGCGAAGCGCCAGTTTGTGGGCGGGTTGGCTTAAATAGGCTGGCCCCAGCCCCTCCCTTTGGCCCTGCCTTGTGGCTCCACCTTGCCACTCCCAAAGGTTCTTGCACATGCTCCCCAATGATCCTCTATGGCCACGTCCAGCCCCGATGCACGTGCCTTAGGCACAAAGTGTGCAAAGCACACTTTTCTATGAGCCTGGTGCCAGAGGCGCCAGGACTGGGTCCATTTGGACCCTGTAGGTGATGAAGACATGGGCCCTTGCCCAGTGGCCATGACAGCTGGTGGACGAGAGAAAACCGAACGAAAGGGAAACCTTTCTATGAGCCAGAGGTACAGACAGTGGACACAACGGACGCCTGACTGGCAGGGTAGGGGGCTCACTACCTTCACCACACAGCTCAGGGTCTGTGGTCTCACACTGCAGCTCAGAACCACATCAATGTGCTGGAGCTTCTGGCAGTATTCAAAGCCCTTCAGGCATTCGAACCCCATTTAACAAACCTGTTGGTGCACATCCTAACCGACAGCACTACAGCGATGTTTTATGTCAACAAACGGGGGTACACCTTCTCCAAATCTGTCCAGACTTGCAGAGAAAATCTGGAAATGGGCACTCAAATGGAAGATGTTCCTGTCATCACAGCATGTTCCAGGGGAACTCAACGCTCTAGCAGACTCATTGAGCAGAGATCCCCTACCAGAGGAACACTACGTCATTTCTGACGTTTCTAAGAAGTCACACTACCTGCTGCACCTCCTCAGAGGTATCCTTCCTTTCCTCTCCTTCCCCCAGAAGCTCACTGTCTCCAGAGCCCTGGTTCTCTCGAAGCTGGACTACTGTAACAGCCTCTATCTAAATCTGCCTGCCTCTACTCTCCGCCCGCTGCAACTCATCCAGAACAGGACTGCAAGACTTGTCCTTGGCCTCAAGCCCAGGGAACGTATCTCTCCAGGACTGAAATCGCTACACTGGCTCCCTGTGGCTGCGAAGATTAAGTTCAAAACCCTCTGCATTGTCCACAAGGCCTTCTGGGGCCTTGGGCCAAAATACCTTCAACTCTCTCTTCCTAAATATCTTCCTTCTCGAGCTCTTCGCTCATCCGCCTCCAACTCCCTCAGGGTCAGTCGCTTCTCCAAGCAACGAGTTGGGGGGAGATCTCTCTCCGCAGCAGGGGCCTCCCTCTGGAACAGCCTTCCTGCCTCCCTGAAACTTGAGGAGAACCATCTCCGGTTCCGGAAGCACCTCAAAATCTTCCTCTTTGCTTCTGCTTTCTCTCCCCCTCTCCCCTGCTAAATCACTGAAACTGTACTGAATCAGCAACTGGGCCACTCGCCAATCTCGGCCCTAGGCCCAGCCACTCTCCCCTGCACTGCCTCCCTGGCAACCCCTGCACTACGGGACTGTCTCGGTATCTCTACAGCCCCCCTTCCCAGCACTTGTCTGGACTTATCCTGCACTTGCCACCAGCTGGCCCTTATCATTTAGCTTGTATTTTACGAATCACTTTGTACTGCACTTTCCCCTCTCCCTTTCCCCCCTGCACTTTTCCCGTCCCCCCTACCCATGCACTTGCGCGATCTGAATGACACCTGGCCTAGTAGGATCGTTTGTCTGTCTCCCCATGTTCCCCCCTCCCTGCCTTGTTGCGCCTTGAAACACTTGTGTATAGGCGCGTTACAAATGCCATATCATATCACATCACTAGTGGCGTCTACACAAAGGAGTCGTAGAACACCTCTTCTCTCAATGGGGTTTCCCAACTATAGACTTATTCGCCAAAAGCGAAAATCGTCAATGACCAGACTTCACATCCAGGTTCTCCCAGCCAGACTCCAAGGGGAACGTCCTATGGATGAGCTGATCAGGGAAATTTGCTTACGCTTTTCCCCCCCAACTCCTCTCATGAGGAAACTGGTGAACAAGTTATACAAAGAACCGATGACGCTTATCCTAGTTGCTCCTATGTGGGCAAGACAACCGTGGTACCCACATCTGCACAAACTGGCGATGTGCGGTCCCATCAAGCTCCCGTGCCAGTACAACCTACTCACCCAGCACAAGGGACTAACAGTGCACCCACAACCACACTCGATGAACTTGGCAGCATGGCTCCTGCAGTCAATCTACTGCAAAGATGCATGGATAACTTGAAAGAATCAAGAAAACCAAACACTAGGCACTGCTATTCTGATAAATGGAAACGATTTGTAATTTGGTGCTAGACTAAGCAGATCAACCCCATAGATTGTACTCCTAACATTCTAACCCATATGCTCCACTTACTAGATGCAGGGTTAGTGTTCAACTCCCTGAAAGTCCACATGGCAGCCTTGTCAGTCTACACCACTTCCCATAATAAGGTCTCATGGTGGAAGGTACCAGTCATCAAGGCATTTATGGAAGGGGTAAAGAGACTCCACCCTCCAATTTCTAACCCACGGCCAGGTTGGGACCTCAATGTGGTACTCGCTAAGCTCATGAGACCCCCATTCGAGCCTATGCATTCGAGCCTATGCACAAGTCTAGTCTCAAACACCTGATTTATAAAACTGCCTTCTTAGTAGCTATCACTTCCATAAGCAGGGTTAGTGAAATCCAAGCATTGTCAGTGCAAGATCCTTTCTTTACTATACATAAGGACAAGCTGGTTTTACGTACTCGCCCTAGGTTCTCACCTAAATTCATCTCCAAATTTCATGTAAACTAGTCTATTGAACTACTGGCTTTCTTCCAGGAGCACAAAAGCTTTGCTGAGGTAAAACTCCACACACGAGATGTGAGGAGAGCAGTCCTCTACTACGTAGACAAGACCAGACCGCTAAGAAAAAAAGATCAACTGTTTGTCTCCATAGCGCCAGGCAGAGAAGGTGACCGCATATCTAAGAATGCCATCTCTCGGTGGATAGTCAGATGTATCCAAGTGTGCTATTCCCTATCAGATAAAACACTGCCTTTTATGCCAAGGGCCCACTCCACAAGAGGTACTGGAGCCACGCTGGCTTTCATTGCAAGTGTCCCTTTAGACAGTATTTGCAAAGCAACTACATGGAGTTCAGTACATTCTTTCACTCAGCACTACTGCATTGACACTCATTCCAAGACAGATACACAAGTGGGACAAGAGGTTCTAAGACATTTATTCGCTCATGAACCTTCTCACATCCCACCTCCTTCTTCCATTGCTTGCTAATCTATGCACAGCATGTGATCTAAGCAGATTCCACAAGCCTCAGAAGGGATACATTACTCACCGTAATCGTATTTCTGATGCTTGTATCTGCTTAGATTCACATGCAACCCACCCTTCCTCCCCTCGGAGAGAAGGCGCATGGATGCTTATGAGCTTGTCTGATACGTATCTGCTTGTATACAACTGTACTCACACTACACCTCATGCTACCTCGTGTCAGAAAAATAACACTGTGAGGGATCATGGGTACAGTGGATGTCACACTAGGGCTAGTATTACTGGCACGCCCTGTCGATGTCCCTTTTGAAAGTTTCGAAAACAACTGTAATACTCCGCAGCTTCCACTAGATGTCGGTTTATGCACAGCATGTGAATCTAAGCAGATACAAGCATCAGATAAATGATTACGTTGAGTAATGTGTGTGTATGTGTGTGTGTATGTGTGTATATATATATATATATATATATATATATATATATATATATATATATAGCAACAAATGACTTGCAACAAAAAAACTGCTAAACAAATTTTACTACTGTATTGGACAATACTGGCTTCATGCAAAAAGCAAGGGGGTCCTGGGAGTCCCTCTGCCGGACATTAGTCCTGGTTACGAGAAACTTACCCAGAGTCTTTAGCTCACTATCTTTTACAGAGAAGAAATATCCCAAACATATCAGTCTTTGTCCTGCCCTGGGGCAGTCCAGCAACGAAATGCTAGGCAATTCTCCTCTGAACAAGAGTACCAACAGCATCCCCAGACACGTGTTTTGGTCTGGTTGGACCTCATCAGTAGGGAGGAGCTGTGCCTCTCTAAGAATACTGGCTTCATGGCCAGGTCAATGGGCTTGATGGCTGTAATTCACCCATACTGCTGAATGCACACATCCAACTCCTCCCTACCCCCCAACATATTAAGACAAAACTGTTGAACATGCCATTTTACAATGTCAATCTGATTGCTTGGCAGCAGTTCAGACAGTAGGCTGGTAAAGTTCAAGGCTTTTAGAGCTACCGCAAAATCCCATAGCTATCTACATCGAGGTTCATGTTTATTTGGAGCAGGACCAGTTATCTTACTGCTTCCCTCACAGGGGCGGTAGCTAGGTCTAAGGCTAGCAGCCACAGCAGTAATATAAGTGTTTTTTTCTCTCCACTTCAGCGGTAGCAAATTCATGATAGGAAATGGCATCAGAATGCTAGGCTCTTCAGATCGTGACTCAGGGCATTGCCTCCCATTCCCACAGACATCCCTCCTAGCCCTCCTCATTTTACCTCTACCGTTTTGGCACCACTGGTTCTATAGGATGTCACTCTGTTTCTGATGAAGAAGAAGGTTGTCAAGTTGGTACCTTCTTCAGAGGTCAGAAAAGCTTAGAATCCTCATCCCCAAACACAAGGCAATTCTGGACTTCTCCTAATGAAGCTTCTCTGGAAGTACACATTCAAAATTACTCTGCCACAGATCCTATAAGCTTTCGAGCTGCAAGATCATCTTGTTTCTGTAGATCTGCAGGACGTGTACTCCCTCATCTCTATCTGACAGAAGAGTTGCTAGTTCCTTTGGTTTGTGGTGGGAGGTACACATTACCAATTTGTAGAGATATCCTATGACCTGATTACAGCTTCTTAAGTATCATCGTATTTAATGTTGGCTCATCGACTGGCTTTTGAACGCAAGATCAGAGGTCCGAAATACCATGCGTTATTTCCTTCTTAATGAGGGAGAATCTCAAATAAAGGAGAATACCTTCCTGAATCCCTCGTAATGCCTGCAATAGAAACGTCCGCTTCTGGATACAGATCTAGGCATGTTTTTCCCCACCTGAGAGAGATGTAAGCATACAGACCATTGCTGCACAATTTCAAACAAACCATGAAATCCCGGCTGGGTTTTTCCTGAGGATGTTGGGCCTCCTGCTGTTGTATGATCTGGGAGCCCAGACTACAGATGTATTCCTGCAGTATTGCTGTTTACAAGATACATATGGGATTTTTTTCTAGTTACCCAACAGATCTGTCAAGACCTGTTAGGGAGAATTCTCAGAAATGTCCCAATTCCCTCTACCTTAGAGACCCCAGCACCTTTGCTGGATTTTGAGGACTTGATTTCTTTTTACCTGGAGGGAGTGGGAGCCTTTTTCACACTCACTTACGTATTTTAATGTGATTTTGTACTCTGTGTTTCCAAAAACTCCATAGGCATCATCTTTTACATTGTGTTACACAGCACCTTCAGTGCAGTGGCACAGGGAAGTCTTTCAGATTTCCCCAATGGTTTAAATACTTTCTCTTGGATAAACTTCTGTTTCCCAGAGCAGTAAAGTGAAACTGACTTTACTTACATTTGTAACTTTCTAGACCCAGCACACCCTATCTTACAATAGGGTGCTGGAGGGGCTACTTAGTATCCCCTTCTTCTAGCTTCTCATGTAACATTGTTATGTTACCCTTTCCTCACTGAATGGCTGGTGGCAGTGGTTTACGTTTTTACTACCATTATGGGATTTTACTGCGGGCTGCGTTCGCAGCCACGGTAAAGCACCCATGGGTGGCATTTTTGTCAAAATGGCCCCAGTCTTTTTTTGCCATTTCTTTGTGGAAGGGTCCTTCTTGAGATTTACTCTGCGTGCCAAACCAGGTTTGGTCCCTTTGTTCGTTTTGTCTTTGGCGGGCTTCATGAGTGAAACCCGCCTCTGGCTCCAGGGTGTCTGGGTTAGGCAGGAATTGAGGGAGGTGCCCGAAACTCCCTGTGCTTAGTCTGTTAGGAGACCCAAATGCACTCTGTGGTGATTGGCCGGCTGACTGTCCAGCAAGGACAGCCATCCTGCTGGGTGACTGACAGCTAGGCTGGAATGAATGGGAGAGAACTGAATAAAAGGCGAGGCTTTTGGCTTGGAAGGCAGAGTCGACCACTGCACGAAGAAACCGAAGAAAAACTTGAAGAGGACCCCTGCTGCAACTCCTGGACCGTTGGTTTGCCCGGTGAAGCCCTGCTGCTGTGCTGAAACTCTACTTTCGTATCGACAGAGAAGCCCCTGCAAGGACGACTTCTCCCTTTGAGTTGGTTGGACCAATCAACTCCAAAGTAAGCCACCTGGGCATCCTCTCGGAGCTGGTTGAATTTCTACAGAGTTGCTGCTGGAAACCGAATAGCCAGGGAGAGGAACACCAGTTTGTGTGTGTTGCTTTTTAGCTGGCCAAGCAATCCAGGAAGATCCTCCGGACTTCCAGGAAGCAGGACTGACCGAGCCTGAGCCCCCTCAGCTGTGTGGGACCCCAGAAGCAGGGAAAGTCCATCTCGGCAGCCAGGAACCGCAGTGTTGCTTTTTGCGGTAGTCACGAGGAGCTGAAACACCGATATGCCACTTGTTTGAAGTTTGCCGGTTGCAAGCATTGACCATCCCATTGCAGTGCAGGAGTCCCCAGAAGTCCTCTCTCTTTCCCCCACAACTGAGGCCCAGTAACAGCGAGATCCGCAGAGCTGTACAGAAACAGAAGTCATCTGCTGCACTTTTTCTTCAATTCAAAGGTACTGTAAAGTCTGAGAGAACTTACCTCTTACTGTAGAGATACTTGCATCTTCTACTACTCGCAAGTCTAACAGCTTGTGGCCCTATATTAATTCTTCTTTTTTTCAAAGACTTCTAAAAACATTGTGCAAAGACTTTTCTTACCTGCAAAGGAGTGCTTCAGCTCATATAGACTTTTGCCCATTGACTTTGGCTTAGCCAGTTCCACTGAATGACTCTTGTTGAGGGATCCAAAAGTATTTGCCTGGTTGAGAATATTTGTTATCTCTTATATGTTCTTATACCTTTTCCTTTAACCTATTCCTAAACTCTTCTAAAATACAACAGTGATACATTAATGTCCCCAGCACCCTAGCTAAGGCTTTTTCTAACTGACTGATAAATTAATAATTGTTTTATCAAGAAACCTTGTGTGTAAGAGTTTATATGGATACTTGTCACTGTGAATATCTGTTTAACTCCCCTACAGCTCACATTGACCCCTCTTGAGATAAGCCTGGCTGCTCCACACGCTACCAACCTGTGTAGTGCAGACTTATACCAAAGGTTGGGTTTCTATTGCCAGGAGGTCAGGGTTGTTGTAGTGCACCCAAAGGGTACTGCATACAATCTTGCCTAACAAGACCTCTAGTGGTGGATGTCACTGAACAACCTCCTTTGTCTGGTTCCATTCAGTCAACATCTGCTTTCTATCGCTCATGTGACGTTGACATCCTTGATGGGTGTAATGACGTTTTTTGTAGTTGATGTCATTCCACCCTTTTTGGTGTTTATGTGGGATCTTAAATTGGTCTTGACATTCTTAATGGTGGCTTTGGTTTAGCCGATGCATTCTTGTCCCTTGAGGTTGTTCAAGTGAGAGCTTTGAATATGGCACAAACGGCAGCAAAACTCCTTCAGCAGGTCAGCACTCCTGTTACCTCCAAGTGACAGGAACAGCAAACCAAGAAGATGCAAAAGGGGCAGGACCCTTGAATAAAGGGGCTAGCCAAAGGACAGCCAATCACTTAAAGGGCCTAGGAGCTTGAGGTCAGATGACCAACCATACTGGTTTGGTCAGTAGGACTGTCGCTTAGCCTTATCCATCGCCACTAGATCTTATGTCTTCCACATTCGACATTGATATCTAGAGTATGCCTTAGTGAGCAGTGTTGGGAAAGATTTCTCTTTATTGCACTGTTCCTTCCACTTTTAATGGACCTCCACACTTTCTGCTTTTATTTTGTATCCTGACCCATACTTCATACAGAGTAGTGAAGCCTTAAGCTTCACTGCACTGTCTTTTTCACATCTGTTATGGGGAAACTGACTTGTCCTTCAGGCTGTCAGTACTGTGAAACATTGTTTCCCTTAGCCTAGTTACTTTGTTACTAATTTTAGTAACTTGGTATCACTTGTGGTGACTTTTTATCATTGTTCAATGAATTTTACAATGCAGTAAAATGGGATACACTTTAGTTTTTGCCCCAGACTAACACTCAGAGGATTCTTGATTACTCTAGGTGTGCTAAATGGACAAGCTGGTGGCAGCAGTGACTTTTTACAATTTTTTGGTGCTTTTCGTTTTAGCCTTACTGCGCTTACTGCGTCAGGCTACTAATTGTGGCTAGTGACCAAACATGGCCATGCCACAAGGTTTTCCACTTGTCCTTTGGCCATCGTGTCTTTTAGCCTTCTTCCTGGCCTTTGAGGCCAGGAAAATCCTTCTATGGACTTCCAGTGCCCGGGAAAGCAGCGGCTTTTGGTGTGCTACTGGAGGGCTATGTATGTTTGCTGGCAGGATGTGGGCTGGGATTGTCTATTCCCAATCCACAAACTGGTTTCAGTGTGTCTGAGTGATATGCATGAGTGTTCCCGCCAGTTGTCCTGATTGGATCACTGCTGAGGTGTGTGTGTTGGGCCAGTTCTGCTATTGGCTAGTGGGAGTTTCTGCTCTTACCTGGCTTTTGGGATAAGAAGAGGAACCATGCACCCACTCTAGAGAGATCCTGGGGAAACCTGAAGCAGACAAGATGCCTTTCCAGCTGTGAGACCCGTGAGGAGACCAGAGACCAGTCTGAAGGAGGCCTGGCGACCAACTTCTGCTGCTGTCCTGGAAGAGCCCTGTGTTGCTATCCATCTTCAGCACTCCTGCGGGGGAGCTGCGACCTGTGGAGTGGAGGGAACATCCATTCCTGACGTCTGCTCGGTACCCTGCGAAGAGGAGCCTTTGGTAGTGCCCGGGGACCGCCCTATGACTGACCAGCTCAGAGTGTGGGCTACCGTGCTGTCAACGTCACCTTTCCGAGTTGAGGCATGGAACTTGGGGGATCCTCAGCTTGTTTTACAAGACTTAGCTCAGCGATATTTCAGAGTCCTAGCGTCAAGGGGACCCGAGATAGAAGGGAATGTCTGTGACAAATGAGTCCCTTTGCGTCGCCAAGCTGTGCTGACCGCCATCCGAAACAGCTCACCTTAGTCCAGTCCTGAGAGGGGTCCTGCGTCATGTTTTACTGCATTCTTCCGCTGAGAGTCCTTGCACCAGCCAAAGACACCAACCAGAGATCTGCTAGCACCTGCAACCCCTGCAAATCGAGGGCTGAGGCTGACGGCGGAAAAAGCAATCTCTGACCTTTTTCCATCGACCTGCCAAGTCTTGTGAAGAATCGGAGTACGCGGGGTGAGTTACAGTGGCATATCATGGAGGATCCTATCATGATAGATAGAATTGGAGCCCTGCTTATGGTTACAGAAAGAGAGCCAGAGAAATATGTGCAATCCCTGCCCTGTGCCAAAGCAGCCCTCCTAACGACTTCAGTGAGGATGACATAGTGTCTCTTCACCTGACACCACATCAGCAAGATGAGCTGGAGATTTTGCTGAGGCAATCTCCATCCTTGTTGTCATTGAGACCGCTGATAACCGGTTTCATTTAAACAGGCTGTATTCTGGGGATTGGTGAATCCACCAAGTTTGGGTATTGTGATGGGTCAGAACAGGAGAGAAGTTCTGGCAATTGGTGTGAGATCCACACTGTGTTGGAACAAGGTTTTATTTTAGCTCTCTTATCTGTCTAGAGTATTTTTCTGAGGATCTGGAGACACATACAGGTAAAGCCAGTTTGGGAATCTGTATGGGCACTAGAGCTCTGTCTTCTGTCCCAAAGACAAATACACACTCTCCACTAAGAGGTAACAACTTGGTCGATCAGCTCTGTACTGAAAAGTACAGGTGTCTTTTTTATCTCTCTGCAAGGCATGGAAACATATCCCTTGAATTCTATGCTAAGGAGGGGGCTGCAGTTTCTGCCTTTTCAGATCCTCACTTCAATGTATGGACTACTGGATTGTTGGCTGCAACTGACAACTGTCAAATTAGATTAGACCCTGTTCTGAATGGGGGATAAAGGCTCTGAGCAATACGTGTCTGGGTGACATGGCAGATTCAACACCCACTTGGAAGGAACTGGGAATAACTTGAGAGACTGGGTGTCAAGACCTTCATCTGGCCAACTTGTTCAGGGAGACAACCAAGTGTCAAACTCAACAGGAGCCATTGGCCTTCCTTGAGCATAACGTTGGTGTATGTGGGGACAAGGAGCAACCTCTTGTCAGTGAAGTACTTCATGTACAGAACTGGGCAACCCCCACTACCCAAGCCCAAGTGAGAACTTTCCTGGGCCTCACTGGAAAACACATGAGTAAAGTGGCATGCTATAGCAATATAGCTGTCCCTTTGACTGCCCTAACTACTTCAAGGAGACCTAAATAATTCTTATGGACCCTTGAGTGTGAGAAGGCATTCACGGGCCTGAAAGAATCCTTAGGTCAGGCCCATTGGTTTAAGGGCTCCTGATTGGAAGAGACCTTTCATAGTGCAGACAAATGCCTCTGACACTGGGATGGTTGGGAAGCTTTCACAGCTTGATGACAAAGGTGAGGAATACCCTATATGTCACATCAGCTACCAGTTTAGGTGTGGAGAACTGGGGTGGCCCCAGGTGGAGGAAAGATGTTTTTTCCATCATATGGTGTCTTAGGCAGTTGAGGTCCTACCTCCATGAGACTCAATTCACTGTGTATGCTCACCCTTTGAAGTGGTTGGTGGATATTAAGGGAGAGATTCCAAAGTGGCTCAGGTGGTTCATGAGTCTGCAGGCCTTGAACTTCACTATTGGGCATAGGCCAGATCCCAAATTTAGCAATTCTGATGGGCTGCCCAACTGGGATAACTGACTGGAACAGAGTATCCATCCAGGGGTGGATTAGTTCCCCCTGTCCCTAGTCTGGAGGTGGAGGTGGCGTGTTAAGAAAGATTTCTCTTTACTGCACCTTTCCTTCCATTTGAATGGACCCCCAAACTTTTTGCTTTTATTTTTTATCCTGACCTGTACATTTTCCAGTGCTGTGAAGCCTTGAGCTTCACTACGCTGTCTTTTTCTCATCTGTTATGGGGAACATGACATGTCTTTCAGGCTGTCAGTACTGGGAAACATTGTTTCCCTTAGCCTAGTTACTTTGTTACTACTTTTAGTAACTTGTTATAACTTGTGGTAACTTTTTATCATTGTACAATGTAGTACAATGGGGTATGCTTTTGTTTTTGCCCTAGACTAAGACTCAGTGGATTTTTGGTTACTCTAAGTGTGCTAAATGGACAAGGTGGTGGCACCAGTGAATTTTTACAAATTTTTGGTGCTTTCCATTTTACCCGTACCGCATTTGGCTGCTAACTGTGGCTAGTGACCAAACATGGACATGCCACAAGGTTTTTCGTGTCTTTTGGCCATCTTGTCTTTTAGCCTTCTTCCAATCCTTAAATGGACTTCCAGTGTCCAGGAAAGCAGAGGATTTTGACGGGCTACGTGAGGGCTATGTGCGTTTGCTGGCAGGATGTGGGATGGGACTGCCTTGCCCCAATCCACAAACTGGTTTCAGTGTGTCTGAGTGAAATGCATGAGTGTTTCCGCCAGTGGTCCTGATTGGACCACTGCTGGGGCGTGTGGGGAGCTAGTTCTGCTGTTGGCTAGTGGGAGTTTCTGCTCTTACCTGCCTTTTCGGATAAGAAGAGGACCCCTACACCCACTCTAGAGAGGTCCTGGAGAAACCCGAATGAGCCAAGACTCCTGTCCAGCTGTGAGACCTGTGAGGAGACAGGTGACCCTTCTGAAGGAGGCCTGGAGACCAACTTCTGCTGCTGTCCTGGAAGAGCCCTGTCTTGCTTTCGATCTTCAGGAGTCCTGCGAGGGAGCTGTGACCCGTGGATTCGAGGGAACATCCATTCCGGACGTCTGCTCGGTACCCTGCGAAGAAGTGTGCCGGGACCGCCCTCTGGCTGACAAGCTCTGAGTTTGGACTACCGTGTTGCCGACGTCACTGTTCCGAGTTGAGGCCTGGAATTTGGGGGATCCTCAGCTTGTCCTACAAGAACTACCTCAGCGAAATTTCAGAGTCCTAGCATCATGGGGACCCGAGATAGGAAATAATGTCCGACCATGACAAGTAAGTCCCTTTGTGTCACTGTGCTACTGTGACACTGTCCGAAATAGCTCACCTGAGTCAAGTACAGTCCGGAGAGGGGTCCTGCATCATGTTTTGCTGCATTCTTCAACTGAGAGTCCTTGCACCAGCCAAAGACACCAACCTGAGATCTGCTAGAACCTGCAACCCCTGCGAATCAAGGGCTGAGGCTGACGGCAGAAAAAGCAATCTCTGACCTTCTTTCCATCGACCTGCCAAGTCTTGTGAAGAATCTGAGTACGGGGGGGGGGTGAGTTACAGTGGCTTTTACCTACCCCTAAACTCCCTTTAAAAGTTTTGCTAACTTTTATAAACTTTTCTAACATTTAGATTTTGCCATTGCTTGATTGCGCAAGCCTTCCGAAAGTTGGGGACACTTAAGTTGATTAGTATTACGTGTCCTCTAACCCTTGGAATTGTTCACTGGACCCCAGAGACCCTACCTTCCTTTTTTCCAGCGTTACAAACTGTGTTGGAACATTTCCAGAACTTTTGGGCATTCGGCCCCAGACAATTTAGGGAATGACTTTTGAAGCTATGGCTAATTCTCTGTGGACCTGTAGTGCATAATCTAATCTGTACTTTCCTTTACATGGGGTTGCTCTCTATTATGCCCTGCACTAATGCTATAGAATATATGTATTCTATTTTTAGTGTTGTGTGATATTTCTACCTGATAAGTCAGTTTTCATAATGTTTGGCCTTAAACAACTGTATTTTTATACATATTGTCCAGGTGTAATTTGTGACTCCCGTTGTGTGTACTCATTGTGGACCCTTTACAAGCTCAACACTTCTGGAGACTTAGCCTAGTATCTCTTCACTGCTACCTTGATCTCGTTTGGCTATAGCTCCCAGAGTTGTCCCTGTCACAATATATGTTGGCCTTCTATACATCTGTCCCCAAGCTCAAGGTATAGAAAATCTGTCCTAACAAGCAGCTTTTCATATTGTAAGAAAACCAGCTGTGGCCCTTAGCAAATTGTATTTTTTTGAAATCTCCAAATAAGTGAAATGTTTAATGGGGTGGTTCAGTTTTGCGGTCTCTGCTGAAATTAAAGTAAGTGTCATCACAGTTGATGCAGCAAAACTGCTAATTTTTTTAATGAGGTGTTTCTAGTTTAAAAGCAGAAGCAGTGACCCTATATTGCTCCTATGCCTTTCGATGCTCCCCTACTCCCTTCCCATGCTCGCTGCTCACTGGGCCCTACCTGCCTCTACCCCCTCAACCCCACCCTTGCTTTCAAATCAGTATTTTACTCTGCCACCTTCATGCCACATGACTTTGTGGAAAGGCTTAGGATTCATCTTTTCTTTCTGAACGCCAGCATACTGTAGTACTCCATTGCGCGTTTGAGTCCCAGGACAGTTCTGCCAGCTTTAGTGTCCTGCAGGGATCACCTCTTCTTCTCTGTATACATGTACCAAACTCTGCTGCTGAAAGGTCTCATACGAACCTTTGGAGTCAAAGTATACAACTATGCAGAAGATACCCAGTCTTTCTATATGCTTGCAACCAATTCACCTAATGAAACACACCATTTTATGAACTGCATGCTGCAAATTGAGTAAAGGATGCCATCTTAAAAAATAATTTATTTTGGTTGGGCGTCATCATGGTGGTCTAATATCTTGATGTTTTTACGGTCACAGATCTGTCTAAAATCTTGCAAATTGCTGTTGCTTCCAAAAAGTGTTTTTATCACCTGCAAACAGCAAACACTGAGAATAATGTTTCCCTTTCTTGCATTTCCCTACAATGTCCAGACCGTTTTAACTTGCATAACTTCACATATCAACAATGTCAAGATTGCTCGGTATACGCAAATATGTAATGTTCTGGCTAAACAGGGTGAATAGGTGGTGTGTAGCCCCTTGTTTTATTTCAAAGACGGCAAGGCACACAACGCTTTTGTGCCACATTGCCATGCTTCCTCAGACAAATTCAAACATTAACCCAGTTGCATTTTGTGCTTATTCACATCCAAATATCCGGTTATTCCCAGGAGGGTGTTCTTTCTGCAAATCTCCAGAACACACTCGCCTCATGTATAATAGTAGTCATTTATTTAGCGCCTTGTTTGTATGACCTCAAAGCGCTTTGTGGTAGGAACGCCCTCAGGACGGAAGTCCAAGTATGGGAAAGTTCTCAGGATCTTTAAAAGGCGTGTGTGCATTTGGCCAAGATTAGGAGGGCTGCCTTCGCTCCAGTAAGCAACCCAAGAGGTCAGGCATGTGGACGGGTGCTGAGGGAGGTCTCTATAAAGTGCTGGTGCAAGAGACTTTATCTGCACCCAGCTAGACCTATATTTTGTCGTAGGTTGTCACTGTATTCTAATGGCAGAGGTGTTGACGCAAGACTCGTGTTTCAGTGTGAAGCGGTTATGTGACCAGCTAGACCAAATTTGTCGTAGCTGCATTCTAAAGCGCGTGGATGGATACCTGTGCCTCCAGCAGATGTCCACCGAAGTGGTGTGTTATACATAGCTTAAGCTCAAATGGAGCTTATCTTTGATGTCGCTGTGTCATCTGATCGTCTGTTGCAGAATTCTTAAGGAATTATCTGAAGACACGCCTGTTTGTATATTAACAACTGTAATCTGTCTGTCTGCAATGGTTAAGTGCCAAGAGGCCACTACACTGCGACGATAGCTTGTTCTTAAATCGGTTTGCTTAAAGTAAACTAGCATTTTCTAGTCTGTGTGTGCAGTCTGCCTTTCCTTACACCAAACCCATGTCCCGTCTTACACTACAAGTTGGTAATTACTCTTCTAAACTGTGGGTGACTCAAGCATCACTTTCAACCATACGGTCGTCATTCATGCTAATATGCACAAAGACAAGTGCATCATTTACAAGCTCCAGTTCCTCACTTATTTACCATGCTTCCGAGTGAACTCCTCCCACACTTGAATAAAAACACTTTACATGTTTCATTACTGATAATCTCCCTTTTATCATCTGAACAAATATACATCATTCACACATTCCACTCGAACTAATATGTATCCAATAATTCAAATTGTTTAGAATCTTTAAGCACTGGCCGCAGATCGTGTGCAAACTTCAGTCACAGGTTCCTTTCCTGACAAAAAAAGTTTTCTTTCGAGGGCCATACATTAATTAACATCACATTTGGTAATGCCGTTATTAGTGTTTAGGAGTTGCAGGGATCTAGCATCAAACCCTTAATAAAAGTGACATTATTATTGTTACTATTTTTGAAACCACTGTTTTGAAGCCAATTCTGCCATGAGAAGTAGAACAGAAATTCAAGACATTCTCCAGCATGGCGTCTGGCATGGATTCACATGCTCGTAAATATTCCCCATTGTCGGTCTGGGAGAAGTTAGTAAAAGAAAAATCGCTTTCACTTAAAAACTGTATTTCTCTTCTAAACAATCACTGTCATCTGGGTCATACTGCCCCCATCCAATGATGGTCCTCTCCCTAAACCCCTCCTCTGGCATCCATCTTCAGATTTTTACTACACGCTTCAGTTTTGGAAGTCCTCGAGTTAGCTCGCCGAGCTATTTGTAAGTTTTTTTTGTTTTTCTACAGGGCGAAGATCCATCGAAGATTCTACGAGGCCATCTTGGGCTTACTTCGCGCCCTCCGACCATGATGGAGGAGAAGGAGGGAAGGTGCCTCTTCAGGCCCAGTGCCAAATGTGGGTTATGGAATGTGTTTGTGGAGGACAAGGACCTGCAATGCCTCTGTTGCCTGCACCCGGCCCACAAGGAAGTAGAGTGCGAGATATGCCTCGGTTTCTCCAAGAAAATGACAAAGGACAGTCCTAGTATGCTAGGGGCATGGCTTAACACGAACAAGGCCTCTGACGCGTGCTCCAAGCAGGGTCATGCCTCGTCCAGGACCGGCTGGTCCGAGGAGCGGTCTTCTAAATCCTTTGAGGGCACCTCATCTGTGGGGGCCCAAGTGAGGCCAAGAGTCGCAAGTCTGAGTCCACAGGGTTTGCCACAGAAGCAGGTCCCAAAGCGGATAGGGCATGATCAGCATCACCTTCCACCTCCATTGCAAGCATACCTTCAAGCTCCCCTTCAAAAGGATCTACCCCGGCTAAACTATTGGAGTAATCTGAGAAGCCTCGGACAGAGGAGAAGAAGGCAGCGCAGCCCAAGCAGGATCAACCTGCACAGGCAAAGACCCTGTTGGCAACTCCGTTGACGGCTACTACTACCATGGAAGCTATGGGCGCTGATCCTACGAGGGTAGCTCCCACGGATCCAAAAGTGTCCCTGCCCCCAAGGCACGACACCTCCGCATTAACTGGCAAAGTCTGCAGGCACACCAGAATTGGTGAAACCGGCCAAGGCCCCTGTTCAAGACACTCAGTTGGGGGGAATACGGGGCAGAAGGGCGAGGAGGTCCCAGGCCGTTGCCCAAACCATGGAGGTCTCATCCAGGGATGACGAAGATCAAGAGTCCTTGCATCCGTCCACAAGGACGTTGAAGAGGAGGACAACTGTTCAGGGCCTAGTTTTCCTGTTCTGCCTTCTCAGCAGAGGGACATTTCCGGATATTCTGTCGACTCTACAAACATCAGTGTCAGAGATCCAGATGAGAATGCCTCTGGCGCCGGTACCTGTGGTCCCCCAGGTCCCCAATCAGCCTACAGCGAAGAAGAGGAAGCCTCATCTGACGCCCCATATCAACCTCCTCCGCCACGTCAGGCCCCTTCTCCCCCAGCAGCCCAGACACGGGTATGGGAACGGATACGGCCACGATGACTGATGATGACAAAGACATTGTCACAGCGGACGGTGAATCGCCACATTTGGATGCTCTGCATAGGGTGTCCCCACCGGATGAGGTGGGGTTGTTCCATTCCATGATTGCCAGGGTCTCTGAGTTATTCCAGCTGGTGCCCAAGGTATCAAAGGTGCAAGGCCAAGAGGAAGACTATCATGGCGGTACCTTTTCTGGACGATATTTGGAGGAGGGCCTGGCCCTCATGAAAAGCACTTGTACACCTCCAGCCAAGCGGGGTAGGCTGGAGAAGAAAAAAAGGGTGCCGGACTCTGCACCCAAGTGACTGAGGTCGCAACCATCTCCGAACTCGGTGGTGTCGGCGGCTGTGAGGAAATGGTCGGCTAACCTGTCCTCGTCGTCTTCGGTCCCTCCGGACAGAGAGGGGGAAAAGGATGGATGTCATGGGGAAATAAGTTGATTTACACAGCAGTGTCCACTATCACGGCAGCCAACGCACTGCCGATCCTGGCCAGGTACGACAGAGAATTGTGGTACAAGCTAGAACCAATCCCGGGGTTCGTCCCCAAAGATAGGAAGATGGAAGCCCTTGCTCTCATCCAGGAAGGGGAAGTGGCGTCTGATCACACCATCACAGTGGCACTGGACGTCGCCAACACGGGTTCCAGCAAATGGGGAACTGTGTGCCTTCGTCGACAGGGTGGATGAAAACCACTAATTTCCATCAGGAGGTCCAAAGGAAGGTGCTGGACATGCCCTTCGATGGGGAAAACTTGATTGGGAAGGCCGCCGACGAGTCCCTTCAGGCCATTAAGATGCATATGGAGACAGCCCATTTCTTGGGCATACTCCAGCAGCACTGCTCTTGTTTTCGCTCCTCTTGGGGAAAGTCAAGCAGGTCCTCAAAAGGGTTCTCCACGTCGTATAGACAGCCTTTCGGATACTCTTGGCAAGAAGCCTACAGAGGCCAATTCCCAGGCCTACAGTAGTGGAGGACAGCATCGCCGTCGCCCGTAGGGCATCCGGTGCCAAAGCAAGCCTGAACCGACCGTAAACGTCGGGTCCCCACTCGTGCACCTCAGTGGGAGGCCGGTCGACGAGGTTTGTCAGTGAGTGGAGAAAGATCAACACCGACAGATGGGTGCTGGACACTCTCGCCTAAGAACACACCCTGGAGTTCCAAAGAAGGTGTCCGTGGATCCCTCCGGTTACCCGTCAAGAGCAGCACATCCCTCTGCTTCTGGAGGAGGTACGAGCCATGCTGCGAAAAGGGGCGGTAGAGCTGGCTCCCCAACGGCTTCAGTGCTCTGGAGTCTATTCCAGATGCTTTCTGGTCGGGAAAGAAGACAGGGGGCTGGTGACCATCCTGGACCTACGACATCTGAACAAATACCTAAAGTCCTAAAAGTTCAGGATGGTCGCGTTGCAACACGTGCTCGGCCAACTGGAAAAAGGAGACTTCTTGACGTTGTTGGACCTGGAGGATGCCTATTTCCACATCCCCATTCACAAGAAACATCAGAGGTTTCTGTGTTTCGTGGTGCAGGGCCAGCACTACCTGTTCAAGGCCCTACCTTTTGGCTTGAAGTCGGCCCCCAGAGTGTTCACGAAATGCCTGACACCAGTGGCGGCCCATCTACATCTACAGGGCATACACGTACACTTGGACGACTGGCTGATACATGTCTGCTCGCTGGAGCTGGCCGACAGACACACAGAGACAACCATCTGGCTATGTCTGGATGCCAGACTCAAGACAGTATATTGCTTGGCGTCCCCCTCGGAGGAGAGGCTGGCTGCCGTTAAAGGAAAGGTGCAATGGTTATCGGCGACGAATACGGCCATGGTGCGGGCTATCAAGTCGTTACTGGGCATGATGTCGTCCAGCATCTACCTCGTCCATCTACATCGTCCATCTCTGCAGGTTGCAGATGTGACTCCTACAGGAATTCCTGGAACGGAAGCTTCACGGACAAGATCCCTCTCAGCGAGGAGTTCTGTACGCTCCAACATCGCCCAAGGCACGGGATTTCTAAACCCCCCCCCCCCATACCAGGAGACGGTCTCCACGGACGCCTCCAACGAAGGTTGGGGAGTGCACAACGGACGTCTGCACGCCAGAGGTCTGTGGCTGCCGGAGGAGAAGGATCTGCATAGCAACATCCTGGAGCTACGCCCAGTGTTCTGGGCCCTCAAGTTGTTCCTATCGTCTCTGAAGGACAAGGTGGTGAGGATCTTCACGGACAACCCCACCACCATGTTCTACATCAGGAAGCAGGGAGGCACTCGGTCCTGGGTGTTCTCCAACGAAGCGCAGGACCTGTGGCACTGGATCGTTGGGCAGGGGATGTTCCTCGTCCCTCTCCACCTGGCAGGAGGCAAGAACACCAACGCAGACTCCCACAGCAGGGAACTGTGCTCCTGCCACCAGTGGGAGCTTTGTCAGGATCAGGTGCCTGTTCATCAAATGGGGCAGACTCCAGATTGATCTGTTCACGACGGCAGCAAACTCCAAATGCCTGGAGTTTGCCAGCAGATTCCAACAGCCAAGGAGCCTGGGGGACGCATTCTCCTTCCTGTGGGAGGGGATGTTTCTGTACGCGTTTCCTCCATTCCCTCTCCTGCTACAGGTCATCAACACACTCGGTGTCAATACAAGATGATACTCATCGCCCCGGCATGGCCGAGACAGATCTGGTATCCGGACCTTCTCATCCTGTCTGTGTCGCCGCCAGTCAAGTTGCCGGTGGTTCCGTTTCTTCTCACCAGAGAGGGAGGTGCAATCCTTCATCACGACCCAGGATCGCTGAACCGGAGGGCTTGTCTCCTGCAGTCTTAGAGTTTGGAGGTTATGAGTTGTCAGCGGACTGCAGGGAGGCCCTCGCCAAGGCCAGGGCGTTGTCGACCTTGCAGTGCTATGGCCATAAGTGGAAGCATTTTGCTACGTGGTGCCGGTCACAGAAGATTACCCCTCTGAGGCTCACGACCCCACAGATCCTTCCATACTTACTATCCTTGGCCAAGGCTGGACTGGCACACGCCTCCATCAAGGCTCATCTGGCGGTTATCTCCCACTAGACCAGGTCCCCAGGAAGATCTTCGCTTTGGTCCCACTGACTCATCGAGGAGTGTCTCAAAGGACTTTCCGATCTTTCCCGCCAGTGAAGGTTCCTGCCCCAGCATGGGAACTCGACGTGGTTCTGACAAGGCTCATGGGGGGCCCTCTTAGAGCCTATGCATGAGGCCCCACTCAAGTTTCTCTTGTGGAAGACTGCTTTCCTTGTGGCCATCTCCTCTGCCAGACTTGTAGGTGAGATCCAGGGCCTAGCCTGCAAGCAACCATACCTGACTTTCCACAAATCAAGGGTGGTGCTGAGCATGCACCCCTCTTTCATGCTCTTTCATGCCGAATGTTCAGTCGGAATTCCAGTCAACAAACCTTTGGTTTTACCCGTCTTCTTCCCAAAACCTTTGTCGCCAGCGGAAAGGGCCTTGCACTCGCTGGGCATTGCCCATGCCCTGAAGTTCTACATGACACGCACAAAGAATTTTCGGAAGACTTCACAACTGTTCATGAACTTTGGTCCTGTGAACCATGGGAAGGCCTTGTCAAAGGCTTCCATCTCGAGGTGGCTCTCTGGCTGCATCACGCACTGTCATTGGTTGGCGAACCGACTGCTGCCTGGCTGTCCCAGAGTCCACTCCACCAGAGCGATCGTTGCGATGACTGCGTTGCTGTCTGGTGTGCCCTTGCTAGACATCGCCATGGCTGCCACATGGAGGTCGACGCATATATTCACGAGGTTAAACTGCATCGAAAGGGATTCCAGGAAGGAGCCCAGAGTCAGCCAAGCAGTGCAACGCAGCCTGTTCGCTTGAGGTGAGTCTGTTCCAGAGGTAACCGTTAATTGCTGTGAATTGTCGGAAGTGGCAAGAGAGAACTTTCGATGTGCGAGAGAGAGCAGTAGAGAGCGGCTATTCCGCTATTCTGGTGCGGCTTGACGATTAAACAGGTCCTTTCCTCTAACGGAGTCCAGGCAGCGGCAAGGCGCGAGCGGGCAGAGTAGGAGCAAGAGCAGGAGCCGCGGCTGAAGTTGGAAGCCGGGTTCCGGGACCGAGTGTTGGAGCGTGTTGGAGCTGGAGTTGGATGTTGGAGGTCGGGTCCATGCCAGCGCTCCACAAACAAACACTGTCAGCGCTGTCTGTGTTCAACGCTTTTGAGAGGTGAGATGAGGGTGCGGGGTGGTCACGCTCAGAAAACCTCAGAACGCTCAGGAAAATCGTGTGGCAACTGAGCCAAGTTCCATAGTGTGGTTATTGCGGTCAATGAGATATTGCAATGCTTAATCTGCTGTGGGTTATACATGGCAAATTGAAGGACAAATGCACTGCAATCGTACAGTTGAGTAATGTACAGCAAACTTACTTGTAAACTGTTCTGAGCAATTAGAGTAAATTGATTGTCTGGGCTGTTGCTATTGCCACTGGGGCTGTCACAGCAGGGTTAAACACAGCCTAGTCTGTTAATTCAGCCCAGCCTGTAGCCCAGCCTATTAATACCTGGTAGTGGAGGTTATTCAGCAATTTGAACAATTCCTCACTGTCTACTGCTGTCTGAGTGCACAGGGCCTGTTTGCTTGAGATTTGCACGGCGACTGTGGGCTTGTTGCCTTTGAGCCGCTCAAATCCCTAGTGGCCGGGTACCCTGCGCGAAGGAAAATAAGGAAACAATCCAAAGGGTGCCTTTGTGCACGGAGGTGCCGGTTTGATACCTGTGTTGCGACTGTGGGCTGTTGGCCTTCGAGCCTATGAGCCGCACAGGCTTATCTTTTTCCAAGTCCTGTGCGGGAGGCCGGAGGGGGAGTCTGAATTTGTGAGAGGCCCGTTTGGAATTGTCCAAAGTTGGTATCACATAGGACAATGAAGCTGCGGAGCAATTCGCTCCAGAATGACCCGAGAGCCCCAGAATGGGAGGAGCCAAAAATGGCTAGCAGCCCGCTAGTTCATGGTATGAGGGGGCCTTTAGAAGTAAACGAGAAGGCCCCGTCTCCGGCAATGGGGGCTCAACAGCTTTGGGTCCAAGTGCATGCAGATCCATCCCTGTCCCCCCTTACTACACCAGTAAGAACTTCTGGAGGGCAGGAAGCAGAATCTACTCTGGCGGACAACTGGAAAAAGGGTCTTGAATTTACAATAACTACAACCAAAATTCAAAAAAAGATTGATTAACATTTTGGAGAAAGGAAACAGTTGTATGTATCAGAAATGAACAGAGATATTGATACATCCTCGAGCCCCATTAGAAATCACAAAGGGTCTAATGAGTCTGCTAGGCCTGCCCTGGACCTGGACACAAGTGATCAAACGTTAAATAATCTTAATTTGTCCGGCCCAGATACTAACCTAGAGCTTGTTGGTCCATCGCAGGAAGCAGTAATAGGAGAAGTAGCACCAGTCCTAGACTCAAGTGACCCCCAGGGGGAAAATGCCGAAGAAAGGGTCCAGTCAAATGACGACACATTGAGTGCACTCAACTATGTTTTGAACTCGTTAGTTTCCGTTTTCGAACTTTTGAAAACTGAGGTGCAACTTCAATCTGGCTCGCTAATGGAACTGACGAAGGAGGTGGCTGCTCTAGACGGAGCAGTAGTGGGTTGCTGTAATGCCATCAATACAAATGTGCTCTCGAAACTGCATGAGATGCAGCTAGAGTCAGTCAAACAAGGGTGGACATCGCAGCTCTTCAAAGATTTTGGGCAGCCAAAAATAAATCGGAAGATCTCTAAACCATGCGCTGCTGTCCCAAATCCAATTGTTAAATCAAAATCAGTTGGAGCGGGCAGCGTCGGAGCCACTAGAGGTGGTTAATCAACAAATGGATGACACGCCGCTGTCGGAGTCGACCCTGGAAGAGTTTCAGAGACTGGTCAATGTGGTAGAGGGGTCTCAAGAAGAAGATACAGCTGGAAAACTGCCCCCAGTCATCCCTAGTATTCAGTCGGACTCTCAAGGCGAGGAGACCTTAGCAGCTCGTCCCCAAAGTGTAAATCTTAGGGGGAAAAAGAATCGAAAAAGGGAAGCAAGAAGGCTGAAAAGACTCAAAGAAAAAGATGCTGGCAAAAAATGGGAAATAAAATCAAAGAAACAACTGAAAGTAAATCATAAGAGGCTAGATACTAACCCACCTGTGAAGAAAGCTGGTTCTTCCCATCCAGCGGTAGCTGAGGATGACTAAGAAATTGTTGAACTTGACTCAGTGAATAGTCCACAGGAAAGAAGTGAGGGTGCGAAGATGAAGAACAACCAGGCAAGAGCTCTGCAGGATGCTGCGGAAGACGCAAAGAAAATTGGCTCCAATAAAATCAAGGCCACATCGAGTGTGACATCAAGAGGCTCACAAACAGATAAGACTCCGAACAAACAGGAAGTGCCCTAGCTTCATCTAATCTGAAGAAGGTTATCAAGCTAGCACCCATTTTTCTTAAAGTTAAACAAAAATCAGGGTCGAAATCATCCCTGGTTGAGGGCGGGGCCACAGTCGAACCAAAAAACGAATGTAAAGATCACCCCAATTTTTCTGAAAAAAACCACAGTGCAAAATCAGAAGAAACCCGCATCTCCGGCGCTAGAAATAAAACTGGGCGAAGGCAAATTTAGGTGTCTGGGAGACTCGGTCCTTGTGTTAGAAAAATCAAGACTATCGGAAGAAATTGTAAGCTCATCTCAGGTGATAACTGGAAATTTGGAACAAATGTCCCCACATAGAGAGGAAAAAACTACCACAGACTCGCCTTACGCAATGCCAATTATTTGGCTCTCTCTGCCAAAAAGCAGGCAAAATTCCTAAACAGTGGGACCATACTTTCTCTTCTGAAAAAAGTTCTGAGTCTGCTTCTAATTAATAGTAAAGACATAGAATCAGTCAGATTCCCAGATCCAAATAACCCTCTCCTGGCAGAAGTGGGTTGTGCCTCTAGGGATGTGTTCCAGGCAATTGAAGACGCAAAATCGGATTTAAGGATCTTGGATATATTGGTTCTAAAAAGCCAACCAAAACTACTGCAGCCACGGAATGTAGCAGCTGGAAAGAATGTTCACTTCCAAGAAGGGGTTACCAATTTGCAAACCACCACCAAGATGCCTAAAGCCACATGTGAGCAGACAAGTGTTTCCAACAAGGACAATACCTTCGCCCTTTTGCCAAGCATTCTAACAGAGGTTTTTCAGAAGCTGGGTCTAGGGTCCCAGCATCTTTGAAAACAAGGGGCTGAGAGTTATTTGCTGGAACACACAGGGTCCCAATAACTGTACCTCAAGGGCCATAAAGAACTATCTGTTTGATGTGGGAGATGTCATAACGTTGCAGGAGACTTGGCTCGTAAACCCGATAGCAGTTGAAGGGTACTCAATTGTGGTTCAAGGGGCAGTACAGAAAGCTAGAGGGAGGCCGAGTGGGGGGTTGCTTATTGCCTTCAGAAACTCAAAATTTAAGGATGTTGTCTCCTCTGTATGGATTTTTCAAGGGCTACAAATGTGTAAAGCTACATTCAGAAATGGGGTGAGTGATAGAACAATGATTTTTTTGCGATATCTATTGGAATCCGTCTAATATGGTGCTCCTCGCATTCCTTGATGCATTAGCCAAGGCATTGGGTGATATGAAATCTGCCTTTCCAGGGGCGGATATAATTCTAGGGGGTGACCTTAACACACAATGCATTGATCTCCCAAGGAGTCGGAGAATATTTGTGGGGAAAAGAACCACCAAAAATGGCCTCATGTGGGTAGAGTGGTTGAATGATTGGGGTTTGAAAATGTCTAATGGGTGTCTTCCAGGTGACATCCCTGCTAATTCAACCAGGACTCAAGGCACGTCTGCCTCAATATTGGACTACCTTTTTCTATCTGGTGGTCTTTTCGAACAGAAAGTAAACCTGAATATAAAAGAGGGGGCGGTAGTGACCATTTTAGGTTGGAACTTTTTCCCAGAAATCTCAGCAGAAACTTTGCCACGGATGCCTCAGAAGCTAACAGCTCGGAAAGGCAAAGTTTGCCTAATGAAATATAAAGCTGGGGGAGCGGACTTAAATGAAAGGCTTTCTGTAATACCAGAAGTAGTACAAAGAGAGAACTGCTCCCCTTCTGGCTTTATTAAATTAATTTGGCAAATTTGTCCTCCGAAGCCAGGAGGGGGTGGGCCTAAACATATCCACCGGCACGTGTATGACGAAGAAACGATGGCTAAGAAAAAAGATCTACATGGTAGATTGAGGTTCATAAAAAAAGACTCTTGCATCAGCAAAATTGAACAATGGGTGCAAATAAGTCTGCTTAAAAACAGCTACAAACAATGGTAAGTGGCTAGGAATGTAAAAAGGTTCCAACAGGATGGAGAGCATATATTGGAGGTTTTAGGCAAGAGAGATGCTAAGGGGTTTTGGGATTCCATGCATGAAATGGAGGGGGGAAAAACTATGCAATTGTGCAATCTGGTACCCGAGGGTGAGTGGATCAAATACCTAAAGTCCGTTTTTGGTCAACCACTAAGAACAGTTTGTGACTATAATATTAAGGCAGAATGGCGGCTCGATCTTAACACGCCGAATATCGAAGACATCATTATGAAGGCTTCGTCCTCCATTACCATCATCATGGCGCACTGCTACAGTTATCCCATTATCCAAGGGGGGTGATGGGGAGGCGGCGAAAAATTATCGCCCCATCGCCTTGCTGGATATCGACAGCAAGATTTTAATGAAAATCTTGCTGGGGGAACTGGAAGTCTGGGGAAGAAAAAGCTAGAATGCTCTCACAATGTCAAACTGGGTTCAGGAGGGGTCTCTCAATGGCACTGAATGGCATAGCATTAAATCTCCTGAGTGAAAAAACCCATGGGAAGGGAGGTGAACAACTCTATGGTGCCTGGGTAGATTTCTCCAGGTCCTTTGACCAAGTGGACAGGGGAAGGTTGTGGATGAAACTGAGAGCAAAAGGCATCCCAGAGGGGCTCCTGGCGATGCTTATAGAATTCCATAAGGACAATGATATCAGGGTGAGATTAGATGCAGAGGGTCATCTGTCAGAACCCGTGAGAGTGAATTGGGGGGGGGGGTCAGACAGGGTTGTCTTGGGGCCCCGCTATTCAACCTGTATACTTCAGATATGGGGGAGTTTCTAGCATCCGCAGCGTTGGCCAGTCCTTCCCTAAATGGTAAGAAAATACACTGGCTGGCCTACGCCGATGATGTGGTAGTTTTAGATAAAACAGCCATCGGTTACAACATCTACTTAATGGTATTTACAACTATGCAGTTGAAAATGGGCTCTCCCTGAATCCTAACAAATCAAGGGTGTTGGTATTTAGGCAAAGGAATAAAAAATAAAAAAAATGTATTTCCAGGATGGTCAATGGCGGGGGAGGCAGTCAAAAGGGTGGAGGATTTGGTTTACCTGGTATACAAAATCTATGCCACACCGGCATCAAGCAAAGCAGAGTCTGACCTTGAGATAAAAATCAAACCCCTTGCAGCTCAGATGAAAAGAATCCTTTGGAAATACGGTAAATTTTCATTCATACCTATCCTCAAGTTTTATCAGGCCAAAATCATTCCTGTTTTATTATATGGGCTAGAAGCCAAACCCCAACTGTGGAACACATCCTGGCAAAAATGGGAAGGTCTGGTGTGGAAACACGCCTTGGGCCTACCAATGAGTCTATCGATGGACAATATCAGGTTCGAACTGGAAGATCATTAAAATCCCAAGCAGAGTGGAAACTGCTGATCTTGCACCACCGCATTATGTCATCACAAGACCAATCCCTTTATACAGATATGAGAAAACATCTGGAGGCTGGTAATTCTCGCCAGTTGGACAGACTTGAGACTCTGGCGAAGGAATGGCAGGAGTGGGCGAACATAGACTCAAAATAGTTGGAGGAAAATCCATTAAAGGCCAAAAAAAAATGGGAGGAAATGGACTGGATTAGGACCCTTGAGAAAATAAGATCAGGGTCATATCCAAATCCCCTACAAAGAGAGGAAAGGAAACTGGGTTTCCTCAGTAAATATTTAATAACATTTCCAGACTGGAGAATAAGGAAGATGTTTTTCAGACTGAGATTGAATATTTTACATACTGGGGAAATTCTGGCAACAAGAGGCTTGGGAGCTTCTGCAGTAAGTCTTTGTCAGTCGTGTGCCAAGCCTGAAAACCAATCAATCAAACATCTGATGATGGAGTGTGTGGGCACGAGAAATTCTAGACATCAATTTCTCAGTAGATTCATGTCCGATGTAACATACTGGGCACACAACCGCTATTGGGAAAGCCTGATTGATGGACACTCGCATCAAAAGACGATTGCTGTCGTCAAGATGCTTGAGGACTGTAAGATAGAACTGTAAAATCCTTTTAAACATTGTTTAAATTCTGTTGGAATTGGTCTGGATGCAAATGCTTTGTTTGTTAACTGTATACATTTTCTTCTTCTGTTCTTGTTAAATTATGTATTTGATGTGAGATTTGTGAAAGGTTATAATTTTGCAACCATATACAATAAAAATAAAAAAAGTTAATTGCTCCTGTTGAGTCTTACCACCTCCCGTGGTTGTGTAATGTTGTATTGCTGTGTATTCGTTATTCATGAGCATGTGAATCCATGCCAGACCCCATGCTGGAGAAGGTTTAAGTTACTTCCCTCTAACTATTGTTCTCCAGCATGGGTCTGGCATGGATTCACATGCAAACCCTCCCTCTGACACCTCTGCGGCTCTTCTTGGTCATACTGGCACTTTACGTGCTTACCAAATCTGAAGCTGGCTGCCAGAGGAGGGCTTAGGGAGACAACTGTAATTGGATGGGGCAGTATGACCAAGAGGACACTGATTGGTATAGAGGAGAAATACAGTTTTTAAGTGAAAGTGAAACTGGTTTTTCTTTTACTGAGGATTCCCAGCGTGACGACATGGAATATTCATGAGCATGTGAATCCATGCCAGACCCATGCTGGAGAAAAATAGTTACGTTACAGGTAAGTAACTTAAACCATTCAGAACATTGACCCCAATACCATGCATTTCCATCTTCTTGGAGTCTGCACTTGCATTGTTGAACTTTGACTGTTATTTGAATTGTTTGATGTTAACCATGTCCTTATGCAAGTCTCTTCTTTTGGGGTCTTTTTTTTAAGGAGGGCATGTTCTCTCGATGTTGAGATTGCAGCCAGTGGCTACACAAAGGAAATGCAGCAAGATGATGAACTGCTTCACCCTGTAGGCCCAGATGATGGTACTGAGGATGAGACAGAAGACAAGCTCTCGTTCTCTTCAGATGATGACAAAGGAAAAGCAAACGTGTTTGGCGCAGAGGGGCTGAAGCTCTCTGATGGATGTGATGACTCTGGGTCCTCTGAAGAACTGAACCTCAATGATTCCCAAAAAGCTAAAAGTGGCCACATATTGCAAAGCTTGGACTTACTTGAGTTCTCTCGCGCCTTAGAGGAACTGGATGGGAAGGATGTGGGTGAGAAAACATGTAATACAGCGAGTTCAGATTTAGACTCTCGCGATTATGTGAAACCAGAGGATACTGCCAACAAGACTCCAGATGAGACGTTCCAAGGTGAATCTCCACTGTGCCCTGAGGAATGTGAAGACGACTGTCCAGATTTGTTAGACTTGTCCACAGCAAACCGGGAATTCCGGCCTTTCAGGTACAAAAAAAATATTTACTTATATAGTTTTCCCTCACTAGTAATGGTTCAAGATGTTTTATGCTTGCTGCTTCACTTTGGCACATTTATTGAAAGAGTCTGTTCTGTATTTTGGGGACTGAAGGTGTACATACAGATATGTCTTTGTACCTCACTATAAACAACATATTAATCCATATAATGTGATATTGAGCAATGTTCTGTTCTGCCTGTGTTCTTGAAACAAATGCATGTAATGTCCTGCAAGTCCTCTTGCATTTGTAATCCTATGTCTTCACATTTTCTTAAGGAACCTCAACTCATGGAATTGTCCTGTTTATTCTGTCTCATGTCTCCAAATCAAGCTGGGTTGATTTGGAGCCTGCTCTTAATATCATTGCATGTTTTTTATCGGCAGTATAAAATCTGTCGTATTTAGTATTTTGTACAGCTTGTGAATCTGTTTAGATTCACATGCTGCACATGCAAAGTCTGCTGTCTATTGTTTGGTCTGTAGTATTACAACCCCTTGGTCATACTTGGTCATCGACAGGAGCATCTCTAAAAGGAGGCATGAAATGCCAAGTCCATGTTGTCCACAATGAGGACACCCTCATAACTCCCCACCATTGGTTCCATCATGGAGTGTTAGCAAAGGAAGAGGAAAATGAGGTGTTCATGCCTTGGGTGCAGTGAACGCAACATTTGTTAAGTGACTGTGCAGAGGTGATAGTTCATATGAGAAGGAGCAATATATAGTTTGTTAGATTAAGATCTCAATTTTTATCAGTGTTTGACCCTTCTGAAAAATACTTCGTTTAAATACTACCCTACTGGTAAACATAGGTTTCTTTGAATTAGCAAGCAGAGTGTAAATGTCAGGAATGTAAAAGGTTCAAGACTAAAGCACTGAAAAGGAGAAGTGGGGTTCTGCCTATACCATGGAAGCTGATAGAATGTGGACTCAGGGCTGGGGTAGCTGGAGGCCAGCGAGATTAGGTCGGTTAAGACAACAAAATTAAGGACACTGCATACAAGTTCCCATTCATTGAATGTCCCCCATTACCAACATTAAGTTGCCCAGACTGCTCCTATGCATTTGCATCCCATTTCGACTAGGGCCACTAAGAATACCATGGAAAAGTTGTGTAGAGTGCACAATATGATATTGGCTAAGACTGTATGAATGACACCCACACTGAAAAAGGCTTTAGAGCTGAAGACCATAACAACTCATTGGGAGAGAGAAGCTGTTAGGCAAGATTGTATGTAGTAACCCTGTGGGAGACTACACCAGCCTTGTCCTTTTAGCAATAGATGCACAACTATTGATATAGGTCTGTACTACACAAGTTGGTAGAGTGACTGAGCAGCCAGACATATCTCAAGAGGGATAATTGTGAGCTGTAAAGATGTAACATAGAGATTCACAAATGACAAGTATTCAAATAACACTTAATCAAGGTTTTCTAGTAAAATAAATCAATATTTAATGGTCAGTTTTAAATAAGCCAATAAAATAAACTTCCTCGGCTTTAACATAAGCAAGTACATACCATTTTAGGATGTCGCACACACACTTCCTACACCCTGAGGAGACTTCAATTTCTACGATACTGTGGACATTAATATTTCACTTTTAACCCTCTATGCAATGCTGAGGTTGTGGAAAAGGAAAAGGTTAGGGAAGGAAACAAAGGTTAACAAGTTTCTCTGAACAGGTAAGTACTTTACAATCCCCCAATGCTGGGAATAACCCTTTCCCAGCAATACCAGTAACCTATGTACCACCTATGAGGGATAGTTGAACATAATGTCAGTGGGTCAGAAGAGTCTGCAGGAAGCCAGGACAGCCAATGTCAATTGAACAAAGTCTAGGAGAGCTGAGGCACTTCTTGTAGATGGCACAAAAGTCTTGAACCAGGTTATACAGAGAGTTTGTAGAAAAGCATCACTATTGGGCCACAAACTGAAGGGCTTGTGAAAGCAAAACTGCAAGCAACTCTAGAGAAAAGCAGCTACTGTAAATCTCCAGTGAGACAGACCAGCTACAAACCAAAAAGGAAGTACCCCTTCAGTTAAGACAGTACCTTGAAAGAAGCGAATCCAGCTGACTTCTGTTCCTGTTGCAGTCCTGCAGATCCTGTGTTCCTGAGCCTAAGTCATGGGGACAAGAAGGGGGACATCTGGGGACTCCTGCACTGCGGTTTCAAAGTCGGCGGCAGAGATGGGTCTTTCCAAATCAGCAGCACTTTGCGGTTTCAGCTACCGGTCAATAGGACCACCGCAGTTCTTGGACATCTTATGTGCTCCCCTTGCTTCTGGGGTCCAGCACTCAGTTGAGGTGGCTCAGGCTTGGCTCGTCCTGCTTCGAGGGAGTCCTTCGGCTCCTCCTGGAGCTCGGGTCCGGCTTAAAGATGATGCGCTCGTTTCTGGTATTTCTGTCCCCTGGCACTGGGTTCCAGCAGCAGCAAGGAAGTACAACCAGCAGGGAGAGGGGTCCGAGGCAAGTTCGTCTTGGGGTCCGTTGGATCTACCAACCCAAGGGAAGAAGTCGTCCGTACCGGGCTTCTCTAGTTGATATGAAATATGGAGCTTCAGCGCTGCAGCAGGGCTTCACCGGGTAAACCAACTATCCAGGAGGTGCAGCAAGCTTCTCTTTTCTTCGTATTCTTCGTCCAGTGGTCGACTCTTTCTGTCTGAGAGACCTCGCCTTTTATGCAGGTTTCTCCTATTCATTTGCAACCTTGCTGTCACTCATGCAGCAGGGTGGCTGTCCTACAAGGACAGCCAGCCAGCCAATCAACTTTCGGTGCATTCAGGTAACCAAGGAGACTAAGCACAGGGAGCTTCGGGCACATCCCTCACTTCCTGCCCTTCCAGACATGCTGGAGCCAGAGGCTGGTTTCAGCACTGTAGTCCGCCAAAGACAAAACGAACAAAGGGATCAAACCTGGTTTGGCGCGCAGAGTAAAACCCAGGAAAGACCGCACATGCAAGAAATGGTGAAAAAAGAAGACCGGGGCCATTTTGACAAAATGGGCACCCATGGGTGCAATACTGCAGCTGAGGATTCAGCCTGCGGCAAACACGCTTAATTGTAGGAAAATTAAACCACTGCCACTCGCCATTAATTGTAGTTAAGATAACATACAATGTTACATGAGTAAGTAGACTACTAAGTAACCCCCCAGCACTCCACATAGGATGGTGTGTGTTGGGTCTACAAAGAGAAAACAGTAAGTAAAGTCAATTTCACTTTACTACTCTTTGAAACAGTAGTTTATCCAAGAGAAGGTATTTACACCTTATGAGAAATCCAAAGGACTTCTCTGTGACACTGCACTGAGGGTGCTGTGTGTCACAATACAAAAGGTGATGTCTATGGAGTTTATCAGACTCCACAACCAAAAGAAACAGAGACTTCAGATCAGATCAAAAATACATGAAAGAGTGAGAAAAAGGGCTCACTCACCCCAGGATAGAAAATTAAAAAGTCCCCAAAGCCCAGCAAAAGAGCTGGGGTTCTCTAAGGTTGAAGGGAATTGGCACAGAAATGAGAATTCTCCCTAAGGGAAGCCATAAACACGACATCAAAAAAAGGAAAAGTAACTAATGGATCTATGCCGAACAGCAACATAGTGCGTCAGTCACATAGCGCACAAGTATGCATGATGGTGAAAGGTATGCACTACCAAATAAAGCCAGGATACTGAAGGACAGTCACAGGTCTGACCACATGCTAATAAGAGGAGTCTGAAAAAGAAGTGCACCTATCACCTACACAATTAAGACGTTCACTCTGTGGGCTTTTGTCAACAAAACCAGCCCACCTCGCACACTCGCCCACAGGCTTAGAAAAATGGTAACCTTTTAATCAGAGAAGCTATCTAATGGAACAACTGCAGATGATGAAAATTAATCTGCTCCCTATAAAGTCCCAGTAGAATACGAAGGGTGTATGGCAGTGCACTACCTATATGTCATGAGGAGGAAGTCTAGTTCTCGAACTGTATGAGCTGTTTCTAGTATGTACTCGGCAGCCGATAAAGAGCCACCGATTTCAGTGAGCTAATGACAGTTAAACTAAGAATATAGTTGTAATGCAAAGAGTTGCTACAAGAGGAAGATGACAACTTTCTCATTGAAAACATTGCCAACCCAAAACCAATTTCACATTCCATCCGAATTATGGAACAATTGAAGAAACTGCTCATGCATACATTGCTACCACCTGAGATAACAATAACGTAACCTTCATGATTCTGAAAAAGTATAGACGAGCACTGTGTTAGGTAGATTTTCTTTCTTGAGTGAAAATCTCCCCTCTTTGTCCCATTTCTTTTCTGGACTATTTGATTTTGGAACAGATTTTCCTGAGTGAGTGGGAACCTTTTTCCACACTCACTCATTCTTTCACTCTGGGAACCCTTTTTTATCTCTTTTTGATACTTTTTAATGGAGGTATGCTTTCCTCCATATCTTCTGGCATCTACATTTATTATTGCAGCACACAGCACTTTCTGTGCAGTGTTGCTGGGAGCTCTTTCAACTTCACTTTTTATTTTACCTGTGTGAACACATGTTTCCAGGCCAGGGGGAGGGGGGCACCCTTTTGTCCCACCTGCATTTTATTTTGTGATATCAGCACACCCCACCTTAAATTGAGTGTTGAGTGGAACCATTGTTTCTCCAGCATGGGGTCTTGCATGGATTCACATACTCGTGAATATTCCCCGTCATCAGGGTGGGAATCCTTGGTAAAAAAGATAGCAGTTTAGCTTTAAACTTAAACTGCTAGTCTCCTCTATAGCCTATCAGTGTCTTTTCGGCCATACTGCCCCCAGCCAATGACACCTGCCTTTCTAAACTCCACCCCTTGTGGCCATCTTCAGATTTTACTGCACATTTCTAGTGTTGGGAGTCCCCGTGCTTCGCTCTTCAAAAATAGTTGTTTTGTGCAGTTTTTCATAGAAATTCTCCATATCTTCTTCGTCAACCGTCTGAGGGACCAGTTGTCTGCGAAGTTCTTCAATCCACCGCCAGGTCTTCAGCCCACTGCGCCACAGGCCCAGGCTTGGACCTAGACCTCAACAACTCGACACCTTGACTATGGTGGATACCACAAAGAAAAGCCTCTTCAGGGCCTGTGAGAGCTGATGCCTGAAGAATATCTTTGAGGATCAGCACCTCAAGTGCATTTATTGTCTTAATCCCGACCACAACGCAAACTGATGCTGGATATGCCAATCCTTTTCCACAAAGACTTGGAAGGATTGCCACTGGCAGGTTGGTGGCATGGATTGGGTAAGGGAAGGCCTCTGACGCGGCCTCCGGGCATAGTTATGCCTCTGCCAGGGCTGGCAGGTCCACTGAGCATACTCCCTCTGATGAGAAGAGGTTGAGGTCCTTTGAGGATGCTTCCTTTGTGAAGATCCAAATGAAGGCGAAATCCCACACTCCATCATCTTCCTCGTCAACAGTCTCTGCGGCTGTGAGACCAAGTTCTGAGAAGGATCGGTAGTGTCACCAGCACCGTCAACTGTTAGCCTACCAGCTGGTGGGTTACCTCCATCTGCGAGGAAATCGCTGACCTAATCGTTCAAGCACAAGTCGCCAAAGAGCAGATCTTTCTTAGGCCCCGTCCCACCATCATTGGCGCCGTCGTCGACATGAGCCTCATTGACAACTTCATCCTTCAGGACCGTCAACGAGCACCCTGTCGACAAGCTCATCGGCGAAGTCCAGAAAAACGAGCCTTCCTTCAGCAACCGCTGCGCTGAAAGTTTTGCCAACAACCATCACCTTTACCTCTCCCACGGTCACCATGCCCTGGGGTCTCTCTGCCTCCTAGACCCCTGTCAACGGTCCCTATGACGATTCCGTCAATGACGGCTCCTATTCCTACTCCACAGGCTCCTGTCATAGCTCCTTTCCCGAGGGGCTCTGCTCTGTTGAGTGACATGACTCCCGCTCTGGATTTCCTGCCCAGTCCTACCAAGGCTGTGCCATGCTTTACTTTGGCTCCTATGGGATCCCCCAGAAGTTCACCAGCCATCTATACCAGTTCTCTAGCGAAGAGCAATGGGCAGAACTGAGCTCTCTGGCCACCTTTACGAGCTTGGCTGCATCTCCGCTAGTGCTCGTTGGTGCCCGCAGTTGTTGTACACTCCAACACTTATTCGCCTCACCGCCACCCTGTGACTATGTTTATACGAGGTAGTCCGAGTACTTGCTTCTGCTGTGCGAATCTTCAGGCAGTTTACTTCTGTCTACATTGTGCCTCCTACCTTCCCTACAGTGTATCGATGCACCACCACTCATCTAGACAGGGTCCCTTCACAAATTTCCTGACTACTGCCTCTTCGAACATCCCTTATCCTTCAAATGCGACACCTGTGAAAAACCTGAAGGTGTCTACTTAACTAGTCCTCAGTGATCTGTCATCCAGGTGGCCAGGACATGTTGGTTTGTTTATTTATATAGCACACCAAACCCGGAGGTATCTAGGCGCTTTACATGGTTGCATATGTTACATACAGAATGATGTGTATAGGCGCGTTATAAATGCCATATCATAAGTGTTTCGATGAATACATCAACAATTGGGAATATATACAATAAAACATACGAATGTACAAAGTTACATACAGATATGTACAGAAGGTCAGACCGATGTGTGACTTATACATCAAGAGAAAGAAGCCATGATTTAGTGTTATTCCTAAAGCTATAGCAAGACGGTTCTGCTCTTAAGTCAACAGGTAGTGAATTCCATAGTTTAGAAGCGATCACTGGAAAGCTGCTTCCACCTGCTTTTTGCAATTTAAACCTGGGAACATTCAGGCAGTGTGAATGTAGGGATCTCGTGGGACGTTCCGAATTTTTTTTTCACAAATTTGTCAGCTTGTTATTTAGGGGAAGAGTTAGCCAGACATTTGTGTGCAAGTGTTAATGTTATAAATTTAATTCTATCTTTGACTGCGAGCCAGTTTGTACTATGTCAGACAGCTGAGATGTGTTGGGTTCTAGGAAAGTTTAACACAGTTCTTAGAGCGTTATTCTGAAGAATTTGTAATTTATTCGTATTGTATTTACTGGACCCTAAGTATAAGGCATTACAGTAGTCTGATTTAGTTGGAATTAGAGCTCTGGCCAGTGTTATGCAACTAGGTGTCGGAGAAAGGGTTTGCAGACATTGATTAACTTGCAGGTGTATTCTGTAGCTGATGCAGTGGCGTTGACCTGTCTTTTTAAATGTAACACTGAGTCAAGGTGGAAACCTAAAGTTTTCACCTCACTAGATATTTTAATATTATTTCCGTTGATGTTGAAGGATGTTAACAACTTGCTTAAGTTGTTTAGTCTTACTGCTGAGCCGACAAGGAGAAGCTCTGTCTTCTCATCGTTCAGACAAGGTTCATGGGAGGCCATCCATGCCTGGATAATCAGAAATATTTTGTTTAGTAGGGTAGAATCGATTACATGATCATCAGTAATGGGAACGAGAATCTGAGTGTCATCTGCATAGTTAGTGTAGGTGACACCCAGATTTTCAAGATCATCAAAAAAGGGGCTTAGTAAAAATATTATGCAATTTAGGTGAAACGCAAGACCCTTGAGGAACTCCACAGGTGATGGATATGGGTTCTGCTGAGGCGTTGTGTGATAAGACTCTTATAGTTCGATTATCCAAGAATGATTGAATCCAGGCCGTGGCTTCCTCAGAGAAGTGTGAAGCTGAGGTTAGATGGTTTCATAAGAGTTTGTGATTAACTAAATCGAAGGCGGGTGAGATATCTAAAAGGAGGAGGAGGGCAAGTTTCTCATTGTCCTTTGCCATCGCTATTGGATCCAGCTCCTGGTCGACTAGTGAGGGAGAATCACCTGGATGGGGGGGTCCTCGGGAGTAGAAGTCGGACACCAAAGGGTGAGACGTGGTATTCCCCTTCTTCTAACACCTTTTCCCCATCCTATCACGTAGGATACTAGACCCTCTACGCCTCCCCTTTTCAGACATGAACACTTTCGTACATCATGAAAGACAACGGACTAACACCATAGCAGTGTACCTGACATGTCCCAACACAAGGGTCAGGCAAAGTCAGGCAACTGACTAAAATCACACGCGCCTGAGGGCCCTTTCCCTTCCCCACAGGGATAAAAGGTGGAGCACGAGAGCACACAATGATGAAGGTAGACTGCACGACGAGACAGCTATCCGAGCACGGCAGTTCAAGAGGAGGAGAAAGGCGGCGAGAACCAAACGGGTGACAACTTGAGAAGCGACCTTGCCCTTTCTGACCCAGACCTGCGAAGCCTCCCTGAAAAGAATCGTAAGAATGCGAACAATAGCCAGCGCTGGTTGCAGCAGATGTCAACGGTACACAGAGCCCTCCTATGCTGATAATCAGGGCAGGGAGAGACGCTTGCTACTCTGGTACCGGCCTTGACTCCAGAGACCAGAAAGGCCAAGCAGCTCATCACAGCCAGTGAGTTGAGGGGAGAGCCGATAAGCAACCAAACTGTGTTGAATGAAAGTCGCAAAGAGCAAATAAAAGAAAGTTCAAAGAACTGTTAACATTAAGGGGAAACCAGCTGCAGAGGGGTCCGGCACCACATGGGTGTTCCTCCGAGAGACTGTGGTTGATCCCACATTTGTTGAAACTACCGATATCAGAAGGCCCTAGGAGAGCCCCAAGGAGAAGGTCAAAGTGGTCATACATGGGTCTAGCAAAACGCCCTGTACAGTTGAAAGTCTTTGACCTACACATAATTGAAAAGCTAAGGGAAGTGAATCCTGTATAGTGAGAAAAGAGAAAGAACTGTGTGATTGGCAAGAGTTAACCTGACGGAGGGATGCTGATAATAAGGGGTAAAGTCTGAAGTCCCAAGGAACCGTGTGTTGACAGGAGTGAACCAAACGGATGTCCACACTGAACTGTTTAAAAGACATTAAGACTTGTAAATGCCACAGGTGAAATTGTTTGGAGAAAAAGCTGTAGTGGACCCGACGGAGGGAGGCTGATATTCGAGAGGGGTCTGAGCTCCGAAGAGGGGGACCCGCTGGTGAAAAGTCATCACCCAACGTACATTTGATAAGGAACTTTTTGTTTATTTTGAATAGATCAAGTCATCGGAGGCAAGTGACTTTTTGTAGAAAAGAGACTTGACCACTGAAGATCCCGATAGCTGGAAACGGAACTGTCGTCTCGTGCTGGGAAAGGTCGAGAGTGTGCTGTGCTCAGGAGTCCCGCCTTGTCCCGTGCTCAAAATGTGGGGAAGGGAGACCCCGGGCTACCACATGCTGACTTATCATTTGTGAACACTTCTTTCTTTCTTATGAATGTTATCCCACACCCTTTTTGTATTTAGTTGCAAGGATTGGCAATAGTTTTTCTTTTTAGTATAGGCCCTTTTATTTGACAAGATGCCAGTAGGACTGCCTTATTATTATTTGATGGTCATAGCTTGCTCATATCTTAGATTTAGGTTTAGATCAGGCATTTTTCCAACCTGCACATACAGTTCAATAAACACTCATGAACTGTGATTACTTGTGTCTGTCTTTACTGTTGACATCATGAGTTCCTTGCACACCTCTCCTGCGGGGAAATGGCCATCCGGACTCTGCGGCTCACTAATGTTTTCAGCGTTTCCAGCTAGCCCACTCACAAAACCACCACGAAGCAAATCGGGCCCTTGAGTTTCAGGCGCAGCTACGCCTTGTCTACGCAATTTGATATTTGCCTTGCAATATGTCTGTAAGTTGCTCTGATGTTACCAGATTCAACCTCTGCTGCATAATGTACATGCAGCCCTTTCCACCTACCGTGTCTCTTTTGCCTCATGATCCATATGTACACTGCTTGATACCGTGCACTTTTGAATATCACCTCACACTGTACACGTAGGCTGCCTGGCACCTAACTAGCTAGGATCCCTCTGCCTACCTATTATGTCTGCATTTAACCTGACGTCACCTGCAGCCTTCTGCTAACTACGTATCTTGGATATCCACATCCCACCGCTTTGGTTTGTCTCTTGCATTATGCATACCTGATGCAGCCCTTGCATCATGAGGCGCTGCTTTTGGAGACTATGTACCTACCCGATTTGACTTTTGCGTTTGTGCATACCGAAGGTAGCTCCCCGCAACATGAGGCCTGGCTCTTCCAAACTATCTACCTACCTGACAGGGATTTTTGCATTTTGCATACCGGATGTAGCCCACCGCAACATGAGACGTGGCTCTTCCAAACTATGTACCTACCTGATTTTACTTGCAATTATGTATAACAGATGGATCCCCCGCCCACCCGCAACATGAGGCATGGCTTTACCTGATAATGCTTTCAATTAACCACCTTTTTACTGTAACTGTAAGCTTATTCTTGCTTTTGAAGAATTGTCATTCACACTTATTGGAACTAGCGCCCTTATACCTGATAAAATAAAAATAAACTGCCAGAAGGGTTTTATTCAGATCAAGAAGGGGGGGGCCAAGGGGAACCCCGCCCCTTTTCTGCCCATGCCTCATGAGGGGGTCACCGACACGTGGGCCTTCCCAGCAGGTTAGCCCTCCAAGTGGCTTGGGCCAGTTCCTGCTCCTACTACCGGCTGCACCTGTGCCAAGGGACATGTCCTTGGTCATCATCACCACCCTGCACACCCTGGTGCTCCTGTACCTGGTTCAGCTAAGAGTCATCCAAGACATCCTCAGCATCAGCCGACACCACCTCATAAGGCATCTGTTACCACTCGACCAGTTCTGTGGGCTCTGCCACCTGTGGCAGAGGAGCCAGTTCACGCAGATACTGGCAAGGACACAGACACCACCGGTACTCACACAGATGACTTTCACTACTACGTTCCTGTGGATGGGGAACCTCCAGATGTCGATGAGCCCACCCGTAATTTCCCCCCGATGTAATTGGCTCCTCCCACTCCATCTCGAAGGCTGCTAAGCTCTTCAACCTGGTGCCAGAAGAGAAGGCGGGTCCCCTACTTGAACAGTGGGAGTCTGTTAAGAAGACCATCGTATTAGTCCCTTTGTTGGATGACATTTGGGAGGATTGCTCGACAGTCATGACGGCTCTGAATACCACACCTTGTAAGCGGGACCGGTTAGAAAAGAAATACTGGGTTCCAGATTCGGCACCCAGGTGCCTCAGCCTTCACCGCACTCTGTGGTATTGCCGCCACCAGAAAGAGGTCCTCAAATCCTCTTTGTCATCCATGGTGCCTACCGACCAGGAACTCGAGAAGCTCGATGTGCAGGGAAGCGCATCATTACCACAGAAGCCTCAACTAATGAAGGCCGCCAACGCCCTTGCCATCCTGACACGTTACGACAGGGAGCTGTGGCCCTGTTTATATTACATACAGGGAAATGAGTCTCATGCAGTGAGTCGCACCGAGAGCTATGACAGAAGCCTGGAAAGAGATACAGATACAGATAGACAGGGTGTGAGAATGGTGCACCGGGCATCGATTACATATAAGTGGGAAGTTCAAGTGCCATGATGAGTAGTGTATGCAAAACATACTAGTGGTCACAATGGTAGTTTGTCCATTATGTAATTGAAAGGGGTTTTATTTGCAGAGCACCTCGTTTTCCAAGTGCAAAGAAATGAAAAAGAAAAGTATTCTTTTGAGAACAAATTAAAGCAAAGCTGAAAGGGATTTGATCCAGAAGTGGTGCCGTTGAAAAGCCCCAAGGAAGTGACACACCTGCAGCTGCTGATCGGACCACTGTGGTGTTTGTATTGGGTAGTGAAGTAGAGTCCTGAACACATACATCCACATTGTGCTTTTTGCAGGGTTTTTTGCTGGAAAAGTGGATCTAGTTTTTAATAAGAAACACAGCTATTTGAAGAACAGAGGAGGGGTCGAATTGGTCTTGGGGAAGACCCGACAAGAATGAATGTGGCTCTCATGCACTATGCAAGAGAGACTGTGCAGACAAATGGGCCAAAACACAGCTGTGTCAACAAGTTTAAAATGGACATTGTATAAGGGTGGCAATTAAGCAACCACTGTCTTGAAGCACCACACTAGGGTATGTGAAGCTGAAGTGTGTTCACTGGAGGAAAACTGTACTTTAGTATTTTGATGAGAGACAGCATGTACAGTTTTTCGTGTAGAACTGTGTGCGAGAATCCTTAGTGTATACAGTTGGTGAATTCTAAGAGCTCAGAAAAAGTGTGTTAACTGGGCGTGAGTACAGCATTGCCTCACCTACAAACCCCCACTCAACGATTTGTTTTTATGAGTGTATTGTATTCATGCATTTGGTTTTACATGTCTTGAATTGAATTAAGTGAATGCACTTGTGTGTGAAAGTTCTAATAAAATACCAAACACATTTTGGTTTGCAGAGCTGTCTATGAGAAGTTATGAATGTATGAAAAAGGCAGGAGTGTCTTATAGTTTTTTGAGTACTCCCACAAAGGAGTTGAGTTTTCACACTCTTTTTTCCCAGAGGGTGGGGCGTACAAGGCTGGGCCCCATTTATGATTGCAAATCCTCACACTAACTACAGACCTTACCTCCTAGACTAAGCCTGGCTGCTCAGCCATTGTTACCAAACCTTTGGGTAGTTCAGGCTAAACTAAGGGGTGTCTTCCTGTTCATCTAAGGTGGGCTTTCTAAAGTCTAGTCACAGACAGAACTTGGCAAAAAAAACCTAACCAAACACAAGACCCCTTTTTAATCCAGACCCACCCATTGGTGGACATAGGCATTGTTATTATAGCTGGCAAAAGAAAGGGCACTCCAGGTTTCACATCAGAGGAATCTACAGACATGATTTCATGCATGGGTTGAAAAAACTACAGCACAGCTGTGTACCACATAACACATTGCAAATGCCAATGCACTGTTGGCACTGTACAGCTTTTACAAGTGGAACAAGATATAACCCATTATTAAAATAATGACTGGGAATGAAGGGTGTTGGCCATCCTGCAAGAGGGGAAATCGCAGCTAACACAATCATGAAGAGTAGTCTAAATGCTGCAGAAACAGGAGGGAGATAGGGATCCACAGGCATAGTGAAGGGAGATTATTGGCTCAAAGTGGCTGGTTACAACACAAACTCCTATTATCATACTATTTCATTTGATGGGGAAAACATGTTCGGCAGAGGATGAATTTTTGAAGAAATCAAGAAAGGAAAATGTGACAGTTTTAGGGAACCATTTCCAATAGGCCTTTCCAAAGAGGAGGCTCTCCGGCTGTAACAGGTTTTATTAGTCAATATCTTGATAGCAGCGGTCCTTCCAGGGCCTAAGAAAAACATGTCAGCAATACCGAAAAGATCACTACCTGTCAAACTGACAGAGTCAGGCCAAGGGGAGGCCCTTTTGGGGGGAAACACTCCCTAAAGCACTGACTGCAACATCACAGTTCCTCCTGTGTTCCCCTGCCCCTCAAAGCCCCTACCCCCAAGGATGAGGATGAATCCCAACATATGCCCACAAATAGGGGAGATATTACTCACAGATAAGTGGGTGAGCGACAGGAAGAGATTGCTATTGCATAGTCCACAGGTAATGTGCCACATATAACCAAAACCAGACCGAACATCACCATCGGTTGCATGCAATGGCCAAATCCCTCTTGGACAAAGAAGGTACCTTTTCAGCATGCGTCCTTATTTCAAAGAAAGGCAGGACATTAAGACAACTGTTAGATCCCAGACCTCTCAATAGGTTTGCAAGGACTGAAAGATTCAGAATGACAACAATGCAAGACGTCTCTTTAGTAGCGCAGGGGGCATACATGGTACAACCGGCATTCCATGCATCAACACCAACACAAAGTACCTAATATTCAAGGTCATTATCAGTTGAAAGTACTGGCTGTCTGGATCTTATCAGCAGCGTTTGCAAAGGGGTCATCCATGGTGGCATCACATATGGTTGAAATGGCGGGAACAAGCAAAAGAAAAATGTGGGAGGCAAAAGAATATGAAGGAACACAACTCCTAGATTGCGAGTAAACGAGAGGGGAAGAAGCAAATCGGTGGATGGGCGCAGTCAAGAGAGGAAGGTACAGTTAATAAAATAATGTTCTGATGCTTGTTAATCTGTTTAGAATCATATGCTGTGCATATGGTTCGACATCCAGTGGTAACCGCAGAGTATTGCATCTGTCTTTTGGGGACCGAAAGGGGACGTCGGCGTAGGCGTGTCTGTAACACTATCTCTATTGTGACGTGTAGTGTACCCAAAATCCCTCACGCGCCGAAGTCCCTCAGATTGTTTTTTTCTGCCCAGATAACTGGTCGCCCTATAGCGGAGCTCTTACATAAGTCATTGGGCTTCATTACAAATCAGGCGGTCCGGAAATAACGGTGGCGATAATCCCGCCGCCACCATTGTTTCTGGACCGCCTGATCCTGATTCCTGCAGGCGGGAGGTGATGTTCCCGCCAGGTCTGACCTGGCGGGTTTAACACCGCCCGCCTGCAGGCGGACGAGGAAACACCGGCAGCATTACGAGATGCTGCCGGTGTTTCCATGATCCCCATTCCCATTGAGTCCCATAGGACCCAATGGGAATGGGGATTAACACCATTCCGCCTCCGTGATTCCCGGGAAACCGGGGTTGTAATGCCCCGGTAATTCCGGGAATCACGGAGGCGGAATGGTAATACGAATCCGGCGGTAACCAGGCAGTTTACCGCCTCGTTACCGCCGGACGCGTAATGAGGCCCATTGTTTATCTTATACCGACTTGTCGGTTATTCCCCGTTAAGTCGCTTCGGTCAAAAGGACAACTTCGGTATATCTTTCCTCTTTCCCCATCTTTACCCTTCAGGTCTTGTCATCTTCTCCTTTTGCTATGGAAAGGACTCCTTTTAGGTTCTGCCCTAAGTGTAGGGCCAGTTATCCTTGGAAGGACGAACACAGGACGTGCAATGCCTGTCTCCCCTTGGATCACGATGAAAAGCGGTGTGCGGCTTGTAAACTCCTTCGGCCTAAGACCTATAAGGAGCGCTGTGTAAAGCGGTGGGCCTCCTACGGTATCTCACGGGTGCAATCCCCTTCCCCCACCGCCACACACGCTGAAAGTGACGGGGTCACCTCTGATGACCAAACATCCGTTGCGGATGTGGCGGACATTTCTAGGTCCGCCACGCCCGTCTCCGACTTTTTAAGGCCTGATTCTGGTCTCGCTTCAGGGACAACACCCGGCGACAGGGGCGTTACAAGCGCATTTCACTAAGCACACAACCCCTACACCTATTTCGACGGGTACGTCGAGAAAGGTGAAAGCGAAAGATTGTACAGATCCAAAGCCTTCCCCGCATCCGCAGCAGCATCTCGCGACTGGGCATTCATAAACAAATAAGGGCGCTACCCCTAAATCAGGTTTACACGTCGAAGCGCGGAAATCCCATGCTACATCGGTCCCGAAAGCCGCGGTAGGCCCAAAAATCACGACTAGGTCTCAAGTCGAAAAACCAACAGCTAGGCCCTCTAACGCCGCAGAAGGCAACAAACCTACCGATAGGCCGTCGGAACCACGATCTCACACCGATTCGGCGATAATCGAAGACAGCATCGAGAGAATTACTTCGGCGGTTGGGCTTATTCCTGTTCCGCCTAAAAGCATGGGGCAGACCGTGGACAAATCCTTGGATACGCCATAGCGCCCCGATTCTCACGATACTTATGAGGACAGTCAATAGCCTCTTTCCAACACCCTGAGAGACCATTTTCAGCGCTGTAGGGCGGAATACGACGTTTTAACTAACTAATTAACTAAATATTTTCTTGTATAGCGCAGCTCTCACCCAAAGGTCTCAGGGCGCTCACATGGACAAAACATAACACAAAACAAGACATAGATGCAGGTGGGGTTCAGAAGTCATTCTTAGTCAAATGACAGGCAGAGTCATAAGGAGAAGCAGATTTTATTTTTTTTAGGATCATATGTCACTATCCTTTATTAACCTTCAAACAAGAACGTCTTCAGCCGTTTCCTGAACTGTTGCAGCGTTGCACACTGTTTCAGATGAATTGGAATCACATTCCAATTTCTTCGGCCCCAGGTTGCAAAACTTCCTCTGCCTAGTTTTTTTGTGATCGTGCGTGGTTGAAATAGCAACATCTGTTTTCCCACCTGTAGGCCCTTCTGGGTCCTCTAAATGGACAAGGGAGAAATTTGAAGGGTGTATGGACCGTCTGGAAAGAATTATCAGTTTTTCTGAACAACCTTGCTCGAAAAGGTCTTGTGGAGAGCCTAATCTTCAATCTACAAAGTGATTTTTTCGGAGTTTGTTCAGGGTACAACTTCTGTTGGTGATTTGGAAAAGTCGCATTGGTGTGGTAATTAAAGGAGGAACCAGTACCCCACCTCCTTGGTTAGTGGAAACAAAATGGGATGAACTACACAATGCATCTTTCCTCGCGTCGGCACTGTTACACTTACAGTGCCAACGCGAGGAAAGATGCTTGTAGCTTTGAAAGGGATTATCCCGTGAACATTGTTTTGAAACCAGAATGAATATGGATACAATCTAATTGCCCAGATCTTTTGTTTTGAAAAAGGCCCATGAGAGGCCGAAACACGTGTTAACAATCAAAGGGCTTAACAAATCAACCAAATTTGTGTTTTGTTTGAACTACTTTTCAAAGATAAACCATTTTGAACCCAATTGATTCTTGTGTGGTGCAGTCATTGTGTGGTTCATCCCATTTTGGAATCTTCAATCTACTTCACATTTCCAAGAAGATCAGCCTTCTGTCCCCGTACAGCAGGAAGACATCGTCCAGATGGACACTTATAGGAGATTTACAATGTAGATGAAGAACCTTCCTTCCTACAGAATTACGAAGAGGAACAGGCAGATGCCACAGACAATTGGGAAGAAACCCAGCAAGGGGGAACGGACCCATGGACGCTTCCCCATCAAGATCAGGACACTGATATATTGTGCCTGGATTCCCCTCCGTCCACCTCGGCTCGCCGGTAGACGGCCAGATGGCCTTCAATTCCATGTTAAAGAAGGCAGCTGAGCATTTTCAAATCTCTACTCAAGAGACCATGCCTGAGCAGGACTTTTTAGAGGATATTCTTAAGGAGAAACCTCCATCTAGCCAGGCCATTCACCTCCTTTATTCCATCAAGAGAAGATTGGCTCTCTCCCAGCTCAAACCCGGGCAGTGAACCCAAGAGCTGAAAAGTTATTTCGGCCAGCTCCTTCGGACCCACAATACATTAAAGGACACGCCACCCCCGATTCTCTGGTAGTGACTACCACCCGGAAAAGGGCAGGAGTACCCTTTGCCACGGGGGAGGCACCTCCGGATAGGGAATCCAAGAGGCTGTATGCATTAGGCAAACGAGTCACCTCGGCTGCCACATATACCACGCGTATAGCAAATACTACGCTGCTGGCGAGTTATGCTGACGCTCAGTGGAACCTACTTCACGAAGGCCTCCAGGAGGTCCCAGAACCCGTCAAGTCCAAGCTTCTCTCATTTGTGGGCAAAGGAAGGCGGGTGAACCAGAATGTGATAAAGAACACTCTGGACATGGCTGAAACAGCAGGCAGGTCTCTGGCCCAAGGGACCCTACTCAAAAGGCACACTTGGCTGCTCACCTCAGGTTTCATGCCCGAAACACAGGCCCCGCTCATCAATAAACCGATTGAAGAAGCTAAACTCTTCGGAAAGGCGGTAGATTAGGCCTTAGAAACAGCCAAAAAAGAGCATGAGACTCTTAAGTCTCTGCAACAAATCACGCAAAGACCTTCCCCCCCCTGAGAGGAAGTAACTCTCGGCGGACCTTTCAAGGGTAGTCCCGTGCAAGTCAGAACTACTATGGCGTGGGAAATTTTAATACCGGACAAACATCAGGAAGCCCTGCATACCACCCTCCAAGGGGTCAGCGATGCGGCAAAGCCAGAGGTAGAGGCCCCAATGCTAGAGGAGCTGCAGCCTCCGGTCAGAAATGACCATCAGATCCAGGTCCCCTCCCGTGTCACCCCAGTCGGGGGGCGCTTAACATCTTTCTTCACAGCATGGGAGGGGATAACTTCAGACCATTGGGTCATAAAGACGGTCTCCCACGGGTACTGCGTGGAATTCGCCCGACCTCCACAATTCAGACCACCATGCTCACAGCGCCTTTCATCGGACCATCTGGAAATCCTGAATCAATAGTTGGAAGCGCTGCTGGGAAAGGACGCCATAGAAGCCATCCCTATTCTTCAGGTAAACTAGGGTATTTATTCAGTGTACTCCTTGTCCCCAAAAAGGACCTCACCATGCGCCCTGTTCTAGACCTGCGTTCAGCGTACAAGTTCCTAAAACCTCAGAAGTTTCACATGGTAACGCTACAGGAGGTGATCCCACTGTTGAAACCGGGGGACTACATGGCAACATTGGACATGAAAGATGCATACTTTCAAATTTCAGTGTTGCCAGCGCACAGAAAATATCTAAGGTTCATGATACAGGACAGGCATTACCAATTCAAGGTACTCCCCTTCGGCATCGCCGTGGCGCCAAGGGTGTTTACGGAGGTGCTGGCAGTAGCTGCAGCTGCGCAGGTTATCCATCCCGGTTTACCCTTACCTCGACGACTGGCTCATAACGGGGGACTCGTACAACATATGTTTTTTTGAACACCCAAAAAATCGTAGACCTTCTCTTCAGTCTGAGGTTCTCTATCACAAAATGAAATCCAGTCTAGTCCCCAGTGAAACAAAACAATTTCTGGGAGCGCTAATCCGGACGAAAGACGGCCTCATCTTCCCCTCCAACGAGAGGGTTCAGAACATGCTTTTCCAAATCCCTCAATATGTAGCCAGTCGGGAGGTGACGGTGCGCAAAGCCATGCGCTTGCTAGGAATGGTGGCATCGTGCATATACTTGGTTCCCCACACGCGGCTGCGCATGCGTCCCATGCAAGAGTGGCTCAACAGCCAGTGGTGTCAGGCCAGCGGACAATGGGAGGATCTGGTAGTTGTCTCGCCAGCCCTCGTTCTCTCTCTGCAGTGGTGGTCAAGAGAAAACCTCTTGAAGGGGAAGACCTTCACCACCCCTGCAGTGGAAGCCACTCTCACGACAGACTCATCCCTCACAGGGTGGGGGGGGTTCACCTGCTTCAGCAGACAGCCCATGGAGTGTGATCCCCTCAAGTAGCGTCCAACCATATACATTTACTGGAGCTATTAACAGAGTTCAAGGCATTAAAGGCCTTTCAGATGCAACTACAAGGGAGGACAGTGCTGATTCTAACAGACAGCACTACAACCATGTATTACCTGAACAAACAGGGGTGCACTCACTCTCCAGGGCTATCCAAGCTGTCCCAAAACATTTGGATATGGGCTCTCAGACACAAGATGTTTCTGTTGTCCCAACATGTTCCAGGGGAACTCAATCTTCTGGCAGACATGCTCAGCAGAGATTTTCCGCTGCCCAAAGAATACTAATGGCGTCTGCACAAAGACATTGTGTCCAACGTCTTCGCAGAATGGGGCTTCCCAGAGATGGACATGTTCGCTACTCAGGTGAACGCCCAATGCCAAGACTACGCCTCCAGGTACCCCCAGAACCGCTCCAAGGGGAACGGTCTCTGGATAACATGGTCAGGGAAATTTGTTTACGCTTTTCCCCCAACTCCCCTTCTCAACAGGATAGTGCACAAGATGCACCAAGGACCAGTTACTATGATAATGGTGGCCCCCGTGTGGGCCCGCCAACCCTGGTTCGCTCATCTGATGGAAATGTCCCTCTCCCCACCAGTAAAACTACCCTGCCCATATAACATGTTGTCTCAGGACAGGGGGGGAGACCCTACACCCATGCCAGCAAACTCTGAATTTAGCAGCCTGGCTCCTGTGGTCATAGAGTTTGGACACCTACAGCTCCCTCAGAGGTGCATGGACATACTCAGGGAAGCTAGAAAACCTAACACACGTTATTGCTATGCCAGCAAATGGAAACGTTTTGTCATCTGGTGTAATTCCAAGGGCTTCAATCCCTTTGATTGCTCACGCACACACATTGTGCTGTACCTTACCCATCTGTTAGACACTGGGTTGGTCTTCAATTCCCTAAAAGTTCATCTGGCTGCGCTCTCAGCCTACACCACATCACAACAAAAGGTGTTGTGGTGGAAGATACCGGTGATCAAGGCCTTTATGGAAGGGGTAGAGGATTTATCCTCCCATTTCTCACCCAGCTCCTGGGTGGGACCTAAATGTGGTTTTGACCAGGCTCATGGGAGCTCCCTCTGAGCTAATGCATAAAGCAAGTCTAAAAGACCTGACCTATAAAACGGCCTTCCTAGTGGCTATCACTTCTATTATAACTACAGGCTCTTTCTGTTCTAGACCCCTTTGTTACAGTCCACAGGGATAAGGTAGTCCTGCGCACTCACCCCAGATTTGCACCTAAATTCATCTCGAAGTTCCTTGTGAACCAATCGATTGAACTACCTACTTTTTTCCAGAATCCCACTAGCATGGCCGAAAGAAGCCTACACACACTAGATGTGCGCAGGGCAGTCATGTTATATCTAGAAAGAACTAAACTACTGAGGAAAACAAACCAATTTTTCGTTTCAGTAACAGCTGGTAGAGAAGGGGATCCTGTCTCTAAATCAGCTATCTCAAGGTGGATTGTCAAATGCATTACATTATGTTTCTCTCTTGCTAAGAGATCTCTCTTGCTAAGAGAGAACTGCCCTTCAAGCCTAGAGCACATTCTACTCGAGGCACTGGGGCATCCATAGCATTCATTGCAAATGTTCCCCTTGAGTCCATTTGCAACGCGGCAACCTGGAGTTCTGTGCACACCTTTACAAAACACTATTGCCTAGACACTCATTCTAGGTCTGATTCTCAGGTGGGACAAGCAGTACTAAGACATCTTTTTTCTACTGTTCCTTCTCACAACCCAGCTCCAACTCCGGGTACTGCTCGCTAGTCTATGCACAGCATGTGATTCTAAGCAGATTAACAAGCATCAGAATACATGCATTACTTACCGTAATAGCATTTCTGATGATTGTATCTGCTTAGATTCACACGCGCCCTCCCCGCTCGGGGTGGAAGGAACATAGACATCTTACTACTTCTCTCTTCTTCATGTACTCACTCGCAATTGCCTTGGCTTCCCTCATGGCAGAAAAAAACAATCGCAGGGACCTCGACACGTGAGGGATTTTGGGTACACTACATGTCACGATAGGGATAGTGTTACAGACACACCTATGTCGACGTCCCCTTTCGGTCCCCGAAAGAGAAGATGCAATACTCCGCGGTTACCACTGGATGTCGGACCATATGCACAGCATGTGAATCCAAGCAGATACAATCATCAGAAATGCTATTCCGGTAAGTAATGCGTGTCTTTCAATGGGTTTCAGTGCAGAGAGACCAATTCGAATAATAATCCTGCTTTTCAAACGTTTTTTTGATATTGGGAATAAAGTAGTATCTGGGCTGCATGCTCTCTTTAGAACATTTTGTTCTAAACCTGAAAAATGACAGGTGACTGATAAGTTAAAGCATGTCTTGGAAGTCTATTGATGCCAACCGGATCACTTTCATAATTAACAGCAATATTATCTTGAACTTTATCTGTGTCAGAAATGTGTTCAATGCCTTCAAATACAGAGAAGTAGCCTTAACCTGCCAGTCACCTTGTGGGCCATTAATATATGACTGTCTAAAAGCATGTCTCTCTCATCTTCCACTCTATGTAAACTTAACATGGCTTCACAATGTGGTAGATGTATTGGCACTCGCACTTAGGCCATACATCGACAGACTTTGAGTGGGACCGTATATGTGAGGGTCTGGTTAAGTCCTCAAAGTCCCCTCACCAGAGTGCAGGACCGAGCAAGCGAGGTGAATCGATCAGACGAGAACCGTTCTTCTTTGGTGTCTCTGAAAAGGTGCCAAAATCACAGATTCTCGTTGGAGCATGAAGAATACTTTGCTGGAAGTCCCTTCTCTCAACTGCTGCTGCGATATCCCTTCAAGCATCCCTCCTTTCATCCTCACGACCAAGGAGCAAGGGACAGGGTCTACAGCTGCTGCACCGTGAAGGCATCCTGCTTCATCCTCTTTCTCTCTTCAGATACTGTGGGACTTCTGTCGCTCCTTTGTTGCTGGAGTGCTGATTCCGGTTTTTGGGTGTTCGCCCATACACAGTCTCCCAGGCCTAACTCTGTGCGCATACATGTAGCCTTTCCCGAGTTCCCTGAATGCTCTTTGAGCAAGAAAAGCTTTATACTTACTTGTAACAGAAGAAAACTCTGGAACCTTGCCTTTTCTACAGCTGTGCCTTACCTGCTTTCTCTCCAATCTGACTTTCAAGAACTCAAACCTAGATGGGGATGGACTGCTAAAGCATTAATGCCTCTGAAAAGTAATGCAAGTCTTGAAAAGTGCTAACCTGCTATTGTTGGTGGTGTTCATCATTTTATTCCTACAACAAAACATTTTTGAGTTATAACAGTGGTTTTACTTACCTTTGAACTGTGCTCATTAACCTTGCGTCTTACCGTATGGTTTACTCACCTGAAGTATTGCATTAGGTTTATATTGTGTTTGTTAGTTTTAAAATAGTGCTTACCTATCTGAAGATTTTACTTTGCCATGTGTATATATTAAATAAACAACTATTTTGATATAACTACACATGTCTTTCTTTGGGCCTATGTATATTCTAAGTTCTTTGTGCTGACCTACAGCTCACATCTACCTCCTAAAATAAGCTTGGCTGCTCTGCCATACTACCAATACCTTGAGTGGTACAGACCTGTTCTAGAACTTGGCGCTCTGTATACCAAGGGGTTTGTTTTATAAAGTCCTACTATAAGCAGACTTTAAAAAAACTTCCCTAACAATTATGATTTTTATTTGTGACAACAGGGAGAGCTCAGGCTCCAGCCGACACTCAGCATAGACTTACTGTGGGCAGGGTAATAGGCATTCTTTATTGATATCAGAAGTGGACATTCCTATTAATAGGTTTGCAACATGGTGTGGACCTGGGCTCCAAATATAGGCATGCTGTAACAGGAACAAAGCATACAATCGTCATTGGGTGCTCCCTTGAGGAAGAACTATTTAATGACGGCAAAACTTCGGATACATTTTCTGTTTTAATGGATTGTAGCACAGGTGGCAGTTAGAAAAAGGAGTTTGGTATATGTTAATGTGTGTAAACCCACAAAGTGGTGAAGCAGAGGTGTCTTTTCTGAAAATGCAAGCAGTGAGGTGTCGAAAAGACTTCTCTAGAAAGTCCTTAGACAATCGCAAAAAAAATAATTGGTGGGTTTTGGGGCTGATGGTAAAGCTATTGATTTGGTTGTTAAACGAGATCTTGCCGATCTGCTTAGGAAAGACATTGTGTCTGCAATCTGTCCATTGTTTCTCTCACCATTTTGAAGTGGCAATAAAGAATATCACAAATAAAACATAATTAGTGATGTGTCCAGCATACTAATGCAATTGTATTATTTGTGTCAAAAAATCCCCAAAAAGTTGTCTGAATTGCCCTCTCTGAGATTCGCCTTGGAGCAATCTGTTAAACAAAGAAAACGGCCTCACAGAGCCCTTTAGGTGCATCATAGTCGGGTCCTGCATACATCTTTTACCGTTGTTTGTGCACATTTAAAAGTTATGGCAGCTGATCCGAACCACCACTACGCAAAAGTCCAGGGAGTCTTTCTTCTTTTAACCCAGTTGCAGTTGGCATCTTATCTGTTCTTTTTTTAGCAAATGTTGCAACCCCTTTTTAGATTTTCATGACACTGCAAGCCTTGATGGGAGACACTGCAATTGTGGTTAGAGAGCTTGATACTCTACACGTGAGGCCAATAAAATATTGTCTGCAACATGCGAGTCTGTTTACTATGGCGCAGTCCTAATAACAAATCTCACTGCCCGAGTTCTGAAATATTTCAAGTAACAGTGCTCAAAATATTTTCTAAACATTGAAAAACAGCTGCGTAAGCTGCCACCAGAAAAGATCTGGGTCAAACTGACCAGCCTGTGTGGCACCTCATATCTCCATCTTGTGAAACTCCTAAACATCTGTGTGTGTCCAGTGCAGTGGTAGAATGCTGCTTTTCTTGTGTGTACAAAGTAAACACCAACTGTTGGGCTTCTTTGCCAGAGGAGACTTTTGAACCCCTTATTCACATTAAGAAGCAGGGCCCTTCTGCTGCAGTGTTCAGATCAGAAAAGACTGTTACAAAATATGTTATCATGAAACCTTGACTTCTTGGTGGAGTGGATGATGAATGAAGGCATAGGTCTCCAAAAGAGAGCGGTGGTACACCAAGCCCATCTTATAAAACGTCAGCCGGAGGTTTCTTTAAGAAATGTTTCCCCTTGTTTTAAACCAACCAATTGCGTTTCACTGCCGACTTTCATGCCAAATTTGGCAAAGCGTTATAACTAATCAACTTGAAATCCAATAAAAAGGGTCTCTACACACACTTCATTAATGTGTTGCTGCAATTTACTACACGCCCAATTTGAAAATAATAAAATGTAGTTCTGGGCGGCATAGCAAGAGCATTCACACCCTCTTCTGAGGCCTCCGATTGGTGGCTTTTAAGTAGTGAGCGGGAGGCTTGCGTCGATACTTTTTTGGTTGCACTTTCACTGTTCCTATACTTTTATTATTTTTAAAAGAAACCGTTCCTGAACGCTTTCTATTTAAAATAAAAGAATGGGGGCTAGTATCAAAGTTAATCAAACCTGCTGTCTAGTCTCGGGTGGATAGCTCAGTGGCAACGTGCTCGCCTTGGAAGCAAGACGACACGGAGCAACACGGGTTCGATCGCCGGGTCCGCGCTTCGAAACCTCTGGGTATTAAGCGCGTTATAAATAACCTATCATATCATACTGCAAGGCGAGGGTCGCGCTGCTTCGTTGCCCGTACTTTTGCATCCCTGGCTAGCGAGGGAGCATACACAGACCGAATTCTTCAAACCATCTGCCACTAAGCCACCATGGAAAGAAGAGACCGCCAGTTCGCTTGGCTGCTTCGCAATCTGGCCATTCTTTTGTATTTGTTGTTCGGCCATGGTGGTGGAAAACACAAGCTACATTTGTATTTATGTAATTATCTACGTGTTGACTACTGTTGTCCATTTTTGGGTATACATAGTACCTGAAATGGAGTGGCAAAAAAATGGCTGACTGAACACGCATGTGCCTTCTCGCTGCCCCATTAATTTCATGGACCTTAATAATTATAAAAACGAGAATGTTAATGTTAAAGGACATTTTGTACCGTGCACTATCACCACCGGAGTGGTCCCCAGGTGCTCTGGCGGCTCTGAAAGAGGAGGGGGGGGTTGAGTTAGTGGGAGAAAGCAGGAACAGTGCAAGAGAGCAGTGATGCGCTGTTGGCGGCCTCAGCCCGGTGGGTCCGTTGGCTGGGCCTAGAGTGTTTTGCGGCCGTTAGTCGTTGTGTACTGTTGTGCAAGACTGTGTGTTTTTGTTTCGTTGTTGCAATGTAGTGAAGTTTGTGCGGTTTGTTGTGCTGTAGGTTTTGGTTGTGTTTGGTTTGGAGTTTGAGAGGTGTATGCAGAAAGGGAAATTGTTAGTAGGGTTGGTTAGTTTGTGTCTCTATCCTGAATTGAGGCGCTCGGCTTGCGTAGTCTCCCCCGAAGTCTGTCCTGCTCTGGGTCCGACTGACATACAAGGTTCCTTACTCCTCTGGCCCCCACCTCTAACAAGCTCTGTCATAGCTCCCCTTATCCTCCCTTCGTACTCCTGTGGCCAGTGCACCTGCCAATGTCAACCTCTGAGGTAGTGGGGTGATTGCCAATATCTCGACAATTCCACACCACTGTGGTTCCTGGCGGTAACTAAGGGGCAAGGCGAAAGTGTTGGTGGGATTGTCTGGGTTGGTTGACTCAGTCCACGCACTATCTGTGTTCCAGTCTATCCAGTGTCATCCGTCCAGGAGCCGTGGGAGTTACCCTCTCGGGTCGGGGATGTCCGTGTCCTTTCCGGGTTTAGTCATCCTTTTTCCGGTTTTGGTTTCCAGATTTAGTCTGTGGTGTTGAAGAGCCAGGTTTTTAGTGATTTCCTGAATTTTAGGTGATCTTCAGTGTTTATTTCTTTTGGGATGTTGTTCCAGGTTTTTGTGGTTAAGTGGTAGAAGGAGGTGCCTCCAAGATTTTTCTTAAGGTATGGTTTGAGTTCCAGGCGGATTTCGTTGCTTGATCGGAGGGGTCTCGTTGGTTTGTAGACTGTTATTTTCTTTTGTAGGAATTCTGCTCCTTATCCGCTGATTGCCCTGTGTGGTATGCACATTGTTTTGAAGGTGTTGCAATGTTTTACTGGGAGCCAGCGTAGTGTTTTTAGGGCTGGAGTGATTTGGTCTCTTCTGGCTGGTAAAATGCCTGACCCAGAAAGGCGGAATTAGCAATGCTTCTATTTTCGGAACCAGCAAGCCATGTGAACTGAATGCTCTTATGTCTTTTTTGTTCACATCCACGCAGGCTATGTTTCTATGCATTCTGTATCTCTGCGGGGCTTTCTTAATAGGGGAGTCGCACACAAAATCCTAAAACCTTCACAAATAACAAATATATCACAATTTTTCCATAGCATAGCAAAAACGAATTAACACTAGGAAGCATGCGTCAATCCTGCCACAATTTTAGTTTCAGTCTGTGTTTCAAGGCATAAAATAAGCAGTGTCGCGGAGCAATTTGCTATGCAATTCTGTAGGTGTGCTAATTAAATTGGCACTTGTGTAGCAAAGTTAGCTATTTAAGTTACCCTGTTCCATGAAAGCACAGCTCACCCTGCATTCCTCTATTGCCTTCAGAGCTCTCTCCACCCTCTTTTCTATATTCACTGCAAGTTCAAGGGGGCTAATGGAGAGAGAGTGCAGCAGTAATCATCCCCTTCACTCATGTGCCAAAAGGCCTGTGTGGGAGTGCTACGCATATTTTATTTTTCAAATAATTGCAAACCAGAAATAATCTGGATAATACTGTTATTAAGCTAACTGTATCCTGTCTGCCAAAGACAAGTATGTGTTAGTTATTTTTTAATGCTTTCAAATCCTTTTCTAAAAATGTAATAGGTTACATAATTACAGTATTGCTATGGTAAAACACTGCATTGTCTCCATGCTTTACAGTGAAGTGTATCTAAATCTCAGTGCCAACTAGATTTCATTTTGTTGGGGGAAGATGCATCATATTGACAGGTGGACCCTTTTAATGTTCATGACCACGCGACCAAATGCTTTGAAAGCAAACCTAGTCCTGTGTCCTGCTGGTTACATACAGCTTGCAACTGGTGCTCAACCCATGAGCTGATAACATACTCCTTGACATTCTATCCTATCATTTTATACCCGCTACCCAAAAGTAAGATGTCTGCAAACTACAATATTCTGCCTAGTTTGCTCAGTTCTCTGCCTGCTATGCCATCCACTCTGCTTAGTCTTTTACATAATTAATACACAAAGCTAACTTGATATTTACTTAAAGTAGCAATGAATAGTTTCATCCAGTCTGTACATCTACAGACCTACTGCAAAACTGTACACTGTAGTTGGCTTTGAGAACTTACTTTGCTCTATGATTATGATTGCATTATATATTTGCACCTCCCGTAGAGAGAGCTGGCCAAACTGGTTTAAGAGCCTTTTTATCTTATCTATTTATTTGTGTCCATTCATGCTCGCAAAGTATTTTCACCTACTCGCATAGTAGAGTAGATTTTAAGAAGGGCCAGTACCATTTGCAGAGGATGTTGGAAACCTATCTCATTAATGTCTTACTTCGACGGTATACAAAACTGCGTAATGTTGCTCATTTTATATCTTGGGTACAAGTATCTTCTGGTGGCATTAAAAACATTAGTACAACATTGCTAATCAAATGGGTTGGTTTGCTAATTTAGAATTAATTAATTAGCAAACTCTGCTAATCAATTTTTGAAAACTAATTTATGCCTTGGTGTTTATCGTCATAAATAGCGAAGAGCCCAATCCCTATGGGCCTGCCACTGTACACCAGAAAGCGCAGTGCACAGAGAAGGTTTTTTTTTTCTTTGCAGAACAGTTTACTCTAACGCAGTGCATATATATATAAATGTCGTCGGAGGATAGCTCAGGGGCAACATGTTCGCCTTGGAAGCAAGACGACACGGAGCTACACAGGTTAATAAGCGCATTATAAATAACTTATCATATCATATAATGGGACTATGCAGTGTCAGACATAGAAACGGATGCCAGGTCATTGGCAATTTCCAAAGAGTTTGTTACAAGGGAGTTTACAATGCATTTTACAGTGAGCTGTAAGGTACGATTTTACCTATAGAGCTAAATCTACCTCACTTTTGAGAACCCCAGCACTTTTTGCTGAACTGGTACATTATTATTCCCCATACCTCTGTGAGTGGGCACCCTTTTCCACACTCACAGATCTTTTTACTCTTTATGGGTGTCATTTTTAAGACTCTCCATAGTGTCCTTTTAATGTTATCCTCTTTGACAACTTTTGGTATATAACTTTTTATTGTTAAAGATTTGCTCTTGGGGCTCCCCTTTTACTGTATATGGATAGCCTTGTAAGAACTACAGTTACCAAGGGTAGAAAGGATATTTCTATCCCTTCTACATTTTGTTAGGTGAAACCAGCAAACCCCACCTCATGTGGAGTGCTGGGGAGATGCAATCTATCCGCTTTCTCACTAGCACTGTAACAATTCTGTTGCAGGGACATGCTTACCTTAAATGGCTGGTGGCAGCTAACATTTTTGCGAATTCGGTGCACCTTTACCGCGGGCTGTTTTCACAGCTGCAGTAAAAGCACACATGATTGCCCATTTTACCAAAATGGCCCCTGTCTTCATTTTTCATCATTTTAGTGTTCCTTGTCCCGTCTTGGATCTCCCCCTGCCCTCCAGTGTCGTGAAATTCCTTTGTGTGATTTCTATCTTCAGTGCGAGACCTCGGTCAAGCCCGCCCAGGCTCCAGAGTGTTTATGAAGGCAGGAAGCGAGGGAGGAGTCCAAAAGTCTGCAGCCCTTTGAACTGGATTCTCACAGGCAGGCTGGAAGACAAACTAGGAGGGTGGCTGTCCTGAAAGGACTGCCAACCCCCCCAGGTTTGAATGTTGCACGTCTGTTTGATTGGCTGGTGTGATAAACCAGATGGCGTTTCACTGCCTAGACCCGGGGATTCCCTTTCTCAGATGGCCAGGGCACTGCCATCGCCTTTGGATCCAGACCCTGCAAGTGGACAAGTGCAGGAGGATAACCTGATTGAGGGGTGCTCGGGAAGCGGGGGAGGAACGCACCAATGGCAAGACATGGTATAACCCCTTTCCAAATACCCCTGTCCCTTCTTATTTAATAAGATATTCCAACTTCCCAGATACCCCTCCCCCTTTCCTACACTAGCACTGAGCCGAGGGAGAGGAGGTCTGAGAATGAAAGGAGTACAACCCATGCAATACATTGGACTTGTCCCACTAATAAGATCAGACAGGGCCAGGCACTTGATCTTAATTTCAAACACCTGGTACCTATTAGCTCTCCCCACATGGTTTAAACGTGAACACTGAGACACACTCTGAGCAAGGTGATGCACGAGAAGGAGCAATTCTTCCAGGGCGACAGTGAACCAGGCAGAGCAGAGCCACAGGCCAAGGGACGGAACTGGGGTACGGAAAAACCTTGGACGCCCCAGCAAGAGATTTACCTCCTAAGGGCCTTGAAGGTTGCACAAGGAAGCCCAAGTGGAGAGAAGGGACCAACCTCTTTTGTGCTTCAAGGACACCAGCCAACCTCCCGGGTGACCGGCAAAGTTGGAGAGGTGCAGCAGCAGTTGTGGTATGGAGGTGCAGCAGCAGTTGTGGTATCAGCCCTGACTTCAGGATCAAAGCCAAAAATGAATTGACAGAGCCAGTGAGTTTATGAAAGCATTGAAAGTCCGGTCTGTGTTAAATGAAACTTGACCGCGACAGTATGCGACGAATGAAAGTTGAGTGTGTGCCGATAAGACGTGAGAGAAAGCAAAGCATTGTAAAGGCCTGTAAATTAAAAATACAAAGTAACAGAGTGGTCTGGCGAAAGAAGATTGCCCAATCGAAAGTCTCTGTGAAAAGTCTGATGCCGTAAAAGTGGCGGGAAGAGAAAGAAACTGACATGCAAGATCTGAACTGTTAGGTTTGACCCCGGCGAAGGGAAACCTGGATGTGAGAGAACTCTTTGAACGTATATAGAAGTACTGTGCTCGAAACTACATTTACCAACAGACCTTGGTGTAGGAGAGAAAAAGTGAAGTTTGAGGAACGAAGGTCACAGTGGTCAGGCCGAGGTAAGAGCAAAAGCCTTGCAGTTTCGAGAGTCTGCAGCACTGGATAGATAGTGAAAGGAGGCTTGAGCCCGATGGAGGGAAGCCTATGAAGGTGTGATTGAAGCTTTGGGAAGGGGGAACCCCCCACAAGGTGTGATTGAAAGGTTTGAGCCCGGCGGAGGGAATTATGGTAACCAGAAGGAAACAAACTGCTGTTGAACTGTATTAGAAGCTAAAAGGTGACCCGTGCTGGAGTGAAAGAAATCTGATAGGTCCAGCGGATAAACTAGTGACTTTTCGTGGAAGGCCAAGTGGGCACTGTTCCACAAAACAAACTATTCTTGTGCCTGAAAGCCAGTGTGTGTTGCAAGGTCCAAGTGTTCCACCGTACCCTGTACAAAACATGGGTAAGGGAGTTTACTCAGCATACTGACATTTTTCTTGAACAGTGATGTTCCTTTTTGCATTACACATTCCCTTTACACATGTAATGTATTAGAAAGAGGGCAGGCATTAGGTTTATTAGTATAGGCCATTTTATTTTTTACTAGGGACTGACTAGGACTGTATTTTCATTTTGATTGATGGTCACGAATACTCCCATCTTAGTTAAAGGGCAAGGTAGGAGTTTTCCAACCCATTTGAAACCATCAATAAAGGTTTTGAAACTTCCAGCTCTTGTGTCAGTGTCTACTTGTGATACCATGCCTCCCCACACTGGGTACCTGCATAAATGTCCGATCCTGGAAGCTGAAGAGGTAGTCGACCACTGGAACCAAATCCGAAGATGAAGAAACCGTGGCTGAGATGATTTCAGCAACCAGAGAGCAACCAGAGAGCCTGCTGTGTCACCAGAGTCTTCTCCCTTCCTCCTCCTCCCACTGTTTATGATTTTGTCCCCCTCTATTGTATAATTGAAAGAATTTTGTTTCTATTTGTAGATTGGTCTATATTTGTTTACTTATTTGTGTAAATACTGTTCATGTCTGTAGCCAACAAGTGGCTACATTTGTTGTCTCATTTCAAATAATAAATATTCTCATTTTTTTGTACATATCTTCTCTATGGTTTTTGAGGTTCATCTGATGGGTGATGTAAAAAATATATATGAGTAACTGAATGATCTGTTCTGTGTTAGTTATTAGTTGAATATGCACTGATAGCTGTTCTAATTATATTACAACTTTAGTCCCTTCGGGAACACCCTCTTGTTAAAGGTTAGTTTTGTGCTCCATTGAGTTCCCGAAGTGTTGGAGTTCCTCTTTTGTTTACAGTGTAACCGGGGGTATGCTGTTACCCTTCCTCCAAGTGACCTGGGGACTCGGAAACTAAGTCCCTGACCACGAGCCTAGTGGGATCCACTAGACTCATGAAGACCTGAATTTTCAGCCATCCCATTTCATGCTGCGACCTTGCGGGCTGCAATACCCTGGGACCTTTAGCCATTGTGCGGTGCATGGTCTTCTGAATTCTGAATCGAGTTGAAACTTTGGCAGGCTCCTCCTGTTTCTCCAGAGATATGATTCCAGTCCCCTCACCAGAGTGCTGGACCAGATTAGCGACGCAAATGCAATCAGCAATATTCAGTCTTCTTCTGGCTCCTGAAAAAGTGTGCCAAAACCATAGAGCCGCATCCAGCCGCAAAGAAGCTCTTGCCTGGAGCCTTCATCCATTGGCCCTTGCTGCAAAATCCCTTCTAAAGTCCTGTCTGCCATCTTTATGACAAAGGAATCCATCGACCGGTTTTTGGCTACAGATCCTGAAGTCCTCTTCCTGCAAACTCTTCTTGCATGCTAAGGTACTGTGTTGGCTGGGGTATTTACCTACCTTAAGCCTGTGTGATTTATGTAAAGCTTTTGGGGTGTTTTCTGTAATTGGGAGTTCGCTCATCAGTTCAACCAGGCCCACTTCTGGAATCCTTCTAGGGTGTCTTCTCAGAAATGCCTGAACCCTAACTAACTTTAAAGTAAACTACTTAATTGTTTGAACAGTCTTCCACAGGAACTTTTCCTGCAACTGAATCCTATCTCACACTGCCTACAGCTGGCACCTAGACCACTAGGGTCCCTCTTCTGCCTCTTGAGTGAACTCATGCAATAGACTAGGGAAGGACAAGATAAGAAAAGGATTCTGACTTGAAAAGTATGACAAATGTTAAAAGTGACTTACATGTGAAAGAGTTAGTTGGTAACAAACTCTGAGAGTGAGCATTTACAAAAGTTCTTACTTTACTTGAATGTGTGTTGTGCCAGTCTGAAATGTATATGTAAGATTATTTTACTCGCCTATGAATTGGTTGTGCCTCTTCCCAAAAGTAATGCTGTTGACTTTACTTAACCATTTCTTTCAGAATATTAGTGTGTATGCTCACCAACTGGGTTTTGCTTTCCCTGGTCTGTTTTATACAGATTCTAAAACGGTCTTAGTTGTATACTTACCTTTAAGTTGCTGGCTGCTCCTTTTAAAAAGTATATGGCTCTTACTTACTTGGAATAGCTAGATATTGCTTACCTCAATCTGTGTTGCACTGATCTGAAAAACAACTGCAGTAGTATATTACAACATTAGGTTTTATCTGCCTGGAATCGCTGTGTGCCATTCTTAAAAAGTGTTCTGTAGATTTAGCTGACCTTGGTCTGCCTGGTGCAATCCTAAATTAGTGTAGGACGGTATTGCTGACCTTAGTCTGTATTCAACTGAGCTGAAAAGCAACTGTAATTGTGTATTACACCAAAAGGTTTTACCCACCTAGTATAACTGTGTTTTAGCCTGAATAATAGTTATAGGTTTCTACTTTTCCTTGAATCTGTGCTGCACTATTCATAAAAGTATCCTGGTAACAGGGTTGGTTGATTATGAGATTCCTTAACTGACAGGGCCTACTACCCTTGACTTACTGTAATCTAAAAGTAACTCGTGATTTTACTCCCTATGAATAGGTGTGACCTATACTAAATGTGTTTGATAAGGTCTGACTTGCCTAGACTTACTGTTAGTTTTCTGAACAAGGTTTTTGCTTGGTATGTGTACTTTAAAGCATAATGGTCTGTTTTTATAAATGTTTTGATGACTCTATGACCAGTACTTACCCCAAGACTAACTTCACCTGCTTGTATTTATAATAAACCTTTATTTTTTATAATACGTCTGGTTGTCAGTGTTTCTATTGAATCCTTGGTATATTACAGGTTCTAGGTACTTTCCTACAGCCCTCTCGCCCTCCTAAAATAACTGGCTGGTCTGTCTAAGCTACCATATACTCAGGTGGTACAGCCTTATAATAAGAGTGGAGTCTTGTACTGTCTCAGTTGAATGGTTTTATTAAGCCCTTAGTTGGACTTCAGAACAACTGTCCTAATATGGACCCTTTGACAATCTTCTTACTCCTCATAATGTGTATCTGTCAGTCCTTGAAACGCCGATTCCAATTCCATGTCACTTGAGCTGTACTAATGCTTTTGTCAGGTGACTTGAACATCTTTTTAAAATTAGCTAAATGTTTGTCTACTGCTTCTATTTAAGGTGATTTTGTATCCATTGATCCTTCTGTCTAGAAGATGTTTTCTAAAGTTGATTCCCAGTCTCCCTTGCCGGCCAATGATGCTAGATTATAACATCAAGTCCAGAGTAACTGGAGTAAAAGTGCAGTGAATAATGCAGTAAGATTGGGCTGTTTTTGGTCCATTATGTTTGGAGAAAAAAATCGGTATTCAGTGATTTTAACTAATTTAAAATAACGAATGAAATTATAACGAACAAAATATCGATATGCGGTGGTGGGTAATGGGTTAAAAGGAGTGGTGGAGTTTTGGGGTTAGAAATGCGGCAAAACAGGGGTGGGGGGGTTTAGGGCGGCCCCCCTGCAAATATATATTTTTTTAAATCGCCATTATTTTTTCGTTCTAGTTTTATTCGTTCAAATTTCATTTGTTAAAATCACATGTAACCTTAAAATCATGTGCCGGCATGGTGATTCTCATTTGAGGAGTCACTCTAGCATATCTTTGACTCTCTGAAGTTTTGGCAACGTGGTGTGGAGACAATATTCACGAGAGGCCTACAAAAATGAATGCAATACTCCAGTTGAGACCTCGCCAGTGATGAGCACAGCGAAGATATGATCATGATATGCTCTTGTTTCTATTTGATAAGTTGTACAGATGACTTGGCCATTGCTGTGTACTTTACCGCTGCTCCCAATTCCAGTGCATGGGGTGAACAGTGCAGCAGACAACAGCAGTGCAGTGTCATGTAGTGCTGTATACATCAGTGCAGAATCAAAGAACGGTAGAGCAAACACAGGCTACATTGTTCCCCTTGTGCAGTAATGTTACTCTCTTTCCATGTTTTGATGACTCAGTTGCGAACAAATGTTCATCACATTCATTAACACTACTAATACTGTATCCCTTTGGGTTCTTTATCATTATCTCTTAGAAAGAGTGTGTGTAGACATTTTGTACAACAATCCAAATTATGATATGAGGGCTGAAAATGAAAGAAAAATTGAAACCGCCCCATGCAAGTCCCATCCCTGTCAGTCACAGTTCCACTACTTCTTTTGTTACACTTCTACCACTCATTAAAAGCATCAGCTCTGCATGTTGTATTGGTAATGTGTTGTGTATTAGAGAATGGCGCTTCTCGTCTGCAGATGCCAGAAGGGCCTGCTGCTGCATGCATTGTGATATGTGTCTTGTGCATTCCAGAGACGAAGAGAGCAGACTTCATGTGATTGAGCACAGAAGGCGGACGGAAAGCATCATGTCTTCTGTAGCAAGCGTTGGGAGCTGTTCAACCATCCCACCAGTAAGTGCATCCTGAGTACCTTCTCGCCTTTTTCCTTGGGCCAGTAAACCAGTTGCGCGCGCGCGTGTGTGTGCGTGTGTGTGTGTCAGTCACGCGACACGCGTGAGACGTGTGTGTGTGACGCACCGAGACACACCCCAGACAGTAAAAGACGTAATTGCATCATCCGATTCAGCAAATTCGATTTTTGCTTATAGATTGCTGCCTTCTTGGCTCCTTTAAAATGATGATGATGTGCAGCGGAGTTTTAATGTTTATCTGGACTGGGTCTTCACAAAGACTCGCATCCGATTCTGACAGCACTCTATTTCCATAATGACCTGCAAAGCCCCCAAACTGACTGCGAAAATGTAATTATGCATACCCCAAGGTACCTGTCAAAAGAGCAATTTAAATTCACACCAACTATTTTTTCAATAACTCTTCAGTACGCTTGTGTGTCACCTGGGAGTGTAGTCTGCGGGGGCATTAGAGTGTTGATAAGAGCGGTATGGATGAAATCTTTTTTTTAATTCAAAGCGGTCTTCTGCTGCTTTATTTGCAGAGGATGTTCCAGCTTGTGGCGGATAAGTCCGATTTTCATTTAAAAATAAGACACCATGGCTCAAAATAATATATGTTTAAAAACAAAATCTATTTCATTTATTTCCCATAAACTATACATTTCGCTATTCACAATGCGCATTGCTTTGGTTAAAAGTAAGGTTTAAATAAGGGAATATGTAAAAAAAAAAAAAAAAATTAGGAAATCAAATCAAGCAGAAGAAAATTAAACATTTAACATGATATTCATTTTAAGAAGGTAATTTACAAGTGAATGAATTTGAATGAAATTGGGGCTACGTTGTGGCATGATGTGTTCGGGTTCACCGTGAACTGATTGTGTGCTTAGGTAGTTTATTTAACTTTGGTTGTTGGATATCGCATTCAGACTTCGCGCCGCCTTAGTAATCACACAGTCATAAGGAATGAATGAATGAATGAATGGGCTTGGCTTGACTCCATTTGTTCACAACCCCACCTTAACAGGATTACTTACCTGTTCTGCTAACTTTTCTACTTAATGATAATGCACCTTGGTTCAGGTGCAGCCTCTGGTCTCAGGGCCGTGTTCCATTGGGCTTTGCTTCATGGCAGAGGGGGTCACTGCAGGTGGAAGGGGTGGTTGCCGGGGGACGGGCTTTAGTTAGCAGCAGAATGACATTTGGATGTGTTCAATTCAAGAGTCTTGTGTGGGATTCTTGTAACGGCAGCTAAAGTCAGATTTTATAGGAGTTGCAAGACTAAATGGTATAAACATTTTTGAACATTCAGAGATAATGTTGGTCTTTGAAATATGTTGCCTTTGATCAGATGTGCATCAGTAGTTTTCTTTAATGTAGGTTTCTCCCTAGGTTCCAGTGGTTTGGATAAGAGCCAGGATCACCTGGGCGCTATATCACTGATAATATAATTAGTATACTTTGCTTCATTTTTAACATAATAAATGAAGTCTTGTCGTTTGTTTGTTTGTAGGAGAACACTGATTTAATTACACACTTGAAGCCAACATGGGTCTTTTTCAAGGCGGTGGTGAGTATACATGATGTGTAATTGGTTATTGGTTGCAAATACACACCTGATTAGTGAGAACAAGGTGAAATGTTTGTGGGCAAACCAGTGTTCAAGGTATTTGTTTCGATTGTATTGTGACATATTGGTGTATAGATGTGATGTGCTAAGTTGTTTAAATATGCATGTCATACAGGTTGAAAGCATCCCAATATGATTGTCATAGTTATGAGTGACATAGTGTGCAACAGTTTTGCATTTGAGAAGTTAGTTGTGGTGACATGGTTGAACACGTAGATGTGTAGCTTGGCTAATACACACAATACAATCGAACCAAATACCTTGAACACTGGTCTGCTCACAAACATTTCACATTGGTTCTTACTAATCGGTGCGTATTTACAACCAATAACCAATTGCATGTTGGGTTGAAACGCCTATCGGCTTCAAGTGTGTAATTAAATCACTGATTTCTTACAAACAAACAAGTGACAAGACTTCTCACTTATTGCGTTAAAATGGAAGCCAAGTATAGTAACTATATGATCAGTGATCCAGCGCCACAGTGATCCTGGCTCTTACCCTAACCCACTGTAAACCCGCAGAGACGGAAGAGCACTGTTTCGTAAGAACCTCTCACCGGCAGAAGGATCCACTCTTGACAATCATGATCAGCTCAGTGATCTGTATATTCTAGCGCTCTACTGCCGATTCTCGTACTCTCCCGAGGTTCACTTCAGAATTGCCGTTGCAAACTCGTGTCCAAAGAGTCGCTTTATTACAAGGTTAATAACCAATCGTAATGTGTGGGTGCACGTGCCCAGGCTCTGCCTTGCTTGAACTGCTAAGTAATACTCCGGTGTCATGTCATCAGGTGATGCCAGTGATATCCCAGCTGCTCCTAAATGGTATATTTCTTAAAGCTTTGGAAATTATTTTAATTCTGGATACAGTCAGTAGGTACTTTGCGGTTTTTAACTTAAGAGACTGAGTTATGTATTTGTCCTGTCCTCTGTGCTGTTTCTGAATTTCTAGATCCCATACCTAGTTAAAGAAATATATGCATGTATTTTCCCCGTGAATACTTATGAGTCTTGGTGCAATGTTTGTCTTTACAGTCAGCATTTTACCATTACTTGCCTCATATGACCAATATTTACTGTTCAGTTGCAATGCAGCTAGAATTTACCAATTGTACTGGGCTTCTCATGCCGCCAGAATTGCATACTGTGCATTATGAATGAATTTCCTGCAAACTGATGGCGGTAATCTGCCTTTCTTTATATCACTGTTATCATGGGGCTGAAACCCCTTTATCCACAACCTGATTTTGCCCTTGCATGTACATGTCCTAGTATGACCACAGGATGTTGGTGTAGCACTCTGTAAATAATGGACCTTGCCTGAGACTGTGACATGTATTGGCCATCCATTTTAGTGTATTAAAAACAATTAAGAAGGGATTCCAAGATGGCCGCCGGAGCGAGAAGACGCGAGTGAGTCTCGCTCCCGCCGGGCCACTCATTAGCACCTTAGAAGCTGCGAGCCGGAGGGCGGCTGTACCGCACATATAGCTCCGGATACGGCTCCTGTCACGGGCTCCAGGAGGTGGTCACATCGGCCCCCTCCCGCGCCGAGGAACGGTGCTCCCCCTCCCCCATCGGGACAAGGAGCGGCCCGCGCACCAAGAACCACCATCACAGGCCCCCCCAGAAGACGCGAGGCGGGGGCCATCGGCGGGGGAGGCGAGGATCGGGGAGGCCCCTCGGAACGGAGCCCCAGCATTGCGGCGCCCGGAGGTCAGGCAGACATCCGGCAGCTCCGAAGAACGGGCTCGGCGACCCTCGGCAGCAGCGGACCCCGCGGGAAGAGCGGGACGGAGCCGGGTGCGGCGCAGATCTCCCACAACCGCCCCGGGACGTCGGTATCCAGCGGCGGTCCCCAGTCCGGTGGACCACAAGGTGAGGCGCCCCCCCTGGTGCACCCCGCGCCCCCCTGGGGCCCCGTGAATTTGGAGGGCCCCCACCTCGCGCCGGCGGCGAAACCGCACGAAGGCCCACCAGGCCGAAGCGGGGAGGGATCATCCCCCCCCCACCCCACAGCTGAGAGATAAGTGGAGGTGACCACAAACCGGAGCACCGTAGACAGACCCACCCAGGGTAACAGAGAGCGGCGCAATCTCCGAGGGCTGCACTAACCGGAGCCCCAACTCTGCAGCACACGTGGGGTCTTTACAACAGGCGCCACACCTAAGTGGACTATACGCCCTCCTTCCCCCCTAGTAGCCACCCCCTACAACGATAAACAACCCAAGAAGGGACACGAAATCAGCAGGACGCGCCAAGGCCCACCTAACAAGAGGCTTCCCCCCGGCCAAAGAAATAGGAGAGGGGACGGGCTCGTCCGGGGGGACTCCAAGACAAGAACATTTAAAGGAAGACATGTCTAAAGCGAAGGGGAGAGGGGGGGGGATCCCTACAGACACAGCAGCCCCCCAAACAAGACTCCAACCTGATACAAATGTGGGCAGGGGACACCCCAGTGTCGACCAGGAGCAGGATACAGGAGGACTCTTCTCAACAGGCCGCGAACTCGTCCGAGACGAGGGACTTGGCCCCCGGCTCCCAACCTCCGACAAAAGACGATATGCACTCCTGGTTTAAAGAACTACAAGATAAATTAATGTCAACGGTCCAAGACCAGTTTGCAGCTATTAAACAGGATATGCAACAGGCAATTCAAGGAGTTCAACATGACATTGTCAACCTGGAGGAAAGGACTGACACCCTAGAAAAGATAGTGCAAAACGCAGAAGAGGAGGCCCTTCAGCGCGCCGAAACACAAGAACACCTGGTGCGCCTGACCCATAATCTAGAAATTCAGTGCGAAGACCTCGAGAATAGGTCCCGCAGATCGAATATACGCATCAAAAATATGCCAGAATCGGTCCTGGACGGGGACCTAAAGAAGGCTGTTCAGGAGGTTTTCGGGGATATCATCGAAGCTCAGGACCCGGAGACAGTGGGGATCGATCGCATACATCGAGTAGGCCCGAGACGCACGGGGGCACCGGGAGAGAGACCCAGAGACGTCCTGGCGGCTTTGTCCTCCTATCCACAAAAAGAGCTTATTCTACGAAGAGCAAGGCAGCTGGATCAAATCAGGATGAATGGGGCAGACATTCAGCTGTTTCAGGACTTATCAGCCGTTACACTCCTAAAAAGAAGAGAGATGGCCCCTCTCACGAGGGAACTGGTCACAAGAGAGATAAAATATAAATGGACATTCCCTTTCGGTCTGCTGTTCGACTGGGAAGGGAAACAAAGGAGGGTGACCACCATGGAAGAGGGGCTATCCATTTTGGACATCCAGCCAAGGGAATCCTCGGCCAGAAAAGACAGGAAAATGGGGGAACCACACAACAGGCCGGGGGGATGGGAAATGGTCCGACAGAAAAGAAAACGGCGCGGAGGGGGTAGGGATGGGACTACCGTAACAAATTAGTGGATGCAAAGATGAAAGCACAAAAGACCCGGGGCCCAATAACTGAAGACAGCACATGGAACGGCCCCCAATGATGGAAGTCGCAAACGACAGACTTAGTTGGCCCGGCTCGGAGCTGGAACAACCCACATAAAGATCAAGGAACAATGAGGGGTTTAGGACTCCCCAATAAGTTAACCTCGAGCCTACAGAGGGCTGGGAGCGACAGGCGGAACGCCAGAGCTACCTTAGGTACCCGTGCCCTCCTCGGGTGTAAAGTTGCAACAAAGTTTTTGGTTGGGGGAATTGTTTATTGTTTGGGAGGGGAGGGCAGATCTTCCGGAAGCGAGAAGGGGAAGCACAACTCGAGCTCTACACTTGTACAATCAGACTATTTGAAATGGGGAAGATTCGACTTGTAACATTAAATGTAAGGGGCCTGAACTCCCCGGTGAAGCGGAAAAAAGTAGAGATCATGTTAAGAAGAGAAAAGGCGGATGTGCTATTGTTCCAGGAGACCCACATTAAAGCTCAAGATAGGGGGAAAATCCGCCTGAGAGGATACGAGATAATTGCACAATCCAACGCAGCCGAAAAAAAGGCGGGAGTGTTGATCGCTGTGAAAGGAAATATAGAAGTAAAGGTGATCGACAAAACCTCAGATAAGGACGGAAGGTATGTCTTTGCCAATATCAAACTACACAAAGCCCTTATGACACTGGCATCCATTTACGCCCCAAACTCGGGCCAAGATGGCTTTCTGAGGGACACAATGGGGAGGCTGGAGGGGTTCGCGAAGGAGGAAATGATAATAGGTGGAGATCTAAATATGGCCTGGCACCCCCAATCAGACCGTAGTGCGAGCGGACCCCTCCACCAGAGCGCCCCCTCTCAGCGTCTGAGGAAACAGATGGAAGGCATGGCCCTGTGGGACGCTTGGAGGGAACATAAAGGCCAAACCAAGGGTTACACCTACTTTTCACACGTTCACAACACAATGTCTAGAATAGACTACTTCTGGGTGTCAGTGGGGATCCTGGGTAAAATACAGGATCTGGAGCTGGGCCCCATTTCACTGTCGGACCATGCACCTATCTGACTGGAACTGTCGACTCCGGGGAACGAAAGGAGAATATGGAGGTGGACACTCCCACAAGAAATACTATCCGACCCAGTGATGGGAGAATCCATAAGGGAAAAAATGGAAGAATTCTTTGAGCATAACGACACGGGGGAGGTCCCCTTGAGCACCGTATGGGAGGCGTCCAAAGCTGTAATCAGAGGCCATCTAATAGCCCTCAAAGCGACCAGGGATAAACAAATACGGCAGTGGGAATCAGAACTGGAAAAGAAGCTGTCGGATATCCGGGAAGAATTAATGTCAAGCCCCACAAGAGACCTAAAACGGACACTCAAACACACAGAGGGTCAACTCGAACATCTCCGAAGCAAACAAGCCCAGAGATCTCTCCTATACCTCAAACAGAAATACTACATCAAAGCCAACAAGGCAGACCGACTTCTCGCCCGACTGCTCTCGTCGAAGCGGAACGCAACGACCATCAAGAAAGTCAAAAATGCACACGGGGATACGCTAACGAGCTCCGAGGATATAGGGAACACATTCAGGGAATTCTATCAGAACCTGTACTCCACAGAGAACCCAAATGAAGCTGATCAAAACAGTTTCCTGGCATCGATCCCCTTTCAGAAAATATCAGAAGAAACCAGAGCAGACCTAGAGGCCCAGATAACCGAAAGTGAAGTGAAGAAGGCGATAATGAGCCTCCCGCTCAACAAAGCACCCGGCCCGGATGGTTTCACAGCCACATTCTATAAAAAATATGTAGACACCCTCGCCCCATTCCTCACTAAACTTCTAAACACCTTCAAAGATAGTGGGAATGTCACTCCATCTATGAACGAGGCAAAAATTCTGGTTTTTTATAAACAAGGGAAGGATCCCTCCCTCCCGGGCTCATACAGACCTATAGCCCTAATTAACCTAGACTCAAAAATCTACACCAAAATCCTGGCGGCCAGGCTCTCCCCACTGCTCCCCTCCTTAATCAACCCAGATCAATCGGGTTTCATTCCGGGAAGACAGACACATGACAACACCAGAAGACTAGTCCACCTTATAGAGAAAATAAAATTCTCCCGCACCCCAGCAGTACTACTTTCTCTAGATGCAGAAAAGGCGTTCGACCGTGTAGAATGGTCAATGCTCATTAAAACTCTGGCGCACATGGGATTTGGGAATCAATATATTAACATGATCAAAGCCAATTACTCCTCCCCCTCAGCCAGGATAGCGGTAAACGGAGAAATTACAGAGAGGGTGGAAATATCCAGGGGAACGAAACGGGGCTGCCCACTTTCGCCACTCTTGTATGCGCTATTCCTAGAACCCCTACTCATTAAAATTAGGGAAACAGATCAAATTAGAGGGATTGAGATGGCGGGGAAACAACACAAGGTTATAGCCTATGCGGATGACATGCTTTTGGCAATGGAGGACCCTACCCACTCAGCCCTAGCGGCGTTCCACCTGCTGGAGCTATTTGGGAGCATTTCTGGCTTAAGAATAAATTAAAAAAAATCAGAAATGCTTATATTGGCAGGGTGCAGCGTAACACTGGGTAGAGAGGCAGACCACTTGGACATAAAGGTCGCGGAAGAGGGCATAAAATACTTGGGTATAACACTGACTCACAAGGTAGAGACTTTGTACACCAAGAACTATCCCCCACTCCTAGCCAAGATTCAAAGAGATCTAGAGAGGTGGAATCCCCTAAATATTTCCTGGTGGGGGAGAATACAGTCGATAAAAATGAACATTCTCCCTAAAGCACTGTACCACTTCCAGTCCCTACCGGTTGGGGTCCCAGACTCCTTTTTCAGAGCCCTAGCCAAGTCGGTCTCATCCTTCATTTGGAGCAGGAAACCCCCCAGATTATCCAGAACAATCCTCACATCCAACATCAGGGAAGGTGGCCTAGCACTCCCACACTTTAAGAACTACTACCAAGCGGCCCAGCTCAGGATTCTGAGAGAATGGCTAGGAGATAATCAACGAACGATATGGGTGACACAGGACCGGGCGGTCGCCAGAACGCCACTAGAAGACTTATTATGGACACCTAAGCAGCACAGGCACCCGAATCTTCGCATTAGTGAGATCATGAAGACCACGCTGAATGCATGGGACGAGCAGACAAGGAGAGAGAACATTACCACGACTACGGCCCCGTTCACCCCAATCTGTAGAAACCGGCAGTTCCCCCCGGGGACTGAGCAAGGGGCTTATGGGAACTGGGAGGAAGCTGGTTGCAGGAAAATAGGGGAGATGTTCGTGGACGGGGAGCTGAGATCTTTTGCCAACTGCAAATCAACTTGGAACCTCACTAATGCGGACAGGTACAAATATGAGCAGCTTAGACACTGGCTGATCACGCCTGAGATCACCCATGCGGCGACAAGAGAACTTACCGCCTTTGAAAAGTTTCTCCTCACAAACTCAGGAGACAGAAAACTAGTCTCCAATCTCTATAGGTTCATGAATACCCAGGGAGAAGACATCAAGTGGGCATACATGAAAAGATGGGAAAAAACGCTGGGGATAGTCATCACCGCACAGCAGTGGCAGTCGTTGTGGTCCGATATCCACAAACTGACCAGAGCAGTTCAAACCAAAGAAATGTGGATTAAGATCGTCACGCAATGGCACTACACCCCGGAGAGGCTAAATAGTATGTACCCACTTACACCTAACCGCTGCTGGAGAGGCTGTACAGATGCAGGCTCGTGGAGACACATTTGGTGGGACTGCCCCAAGGTTAAACTCTTCTGGACAGGAGTAATAGCCGAACTGAAGAAGATCTTCCCAGAAGTGGACCGGTACACGGAGAAAACCTGGCTCTGTGGATTCACGGACCACAAAGTCAACACACTCACCAAGGCGCAGCGAAAAAGCTTCATGAGCCTACTCATCGCGGCCTGGGCAACTATCGCACAGGGATGGAAAAATAGAGACCCACCGATGCTGTTCACCTGGCTACACAAGGTCTGGTCCCAAATGACCATGGAAAAAATCACACACAATCTCCATGGAACACATGGCTCCTTCATAAAAGAATGGGGTGGAGTGCTAGAATATCTCCAGTCAGACTACATGGCACAGTGGTGCCCGCACTCTATAAAAATCTCTGACTTATTCACCTAGTAACTAGCCGCGAGTACTTTGGATCAATGACTATGCTTCCGGAAGAGGGTGGGCGGGGGAGGTGGGATGGGGAGTTGAGGGATTGTTTACCTTTTGTATCACTTACAAAATAATAAAAACATGTTTTTAAAAAAAAAAAAACAATTAAGAAGTTGTTGTGGTGCGTGCAAAGGTGTTGGCTCATTACAATGTGTTTTTATGTAAAAAAATTAAGAAAAGTACCAGCTTTTTCTCATGGTCCTGTCCCCACTGCTCGCATGCACCCATGCACAATAAAACATTTTCCACTAACAGTAACCTTCTTCTCTGTTGAAGTGCTGCTTTACAAGCATGAGAAAATACTATGCAATAAATGGTGTCACTCTCAGTTGGATGTAAAGCCTCTCTTTTACATGTGATTGACCGATATGTCAGTTTAAAGGAAAGTCGAGTTCAGTTATGCATTTTGTTTGTTGCATTTTTAAACGCTCACACAGCCCGCGGGCGTCGAGGCGCTATTACAGGAATTGTTTTTTTCATTTAGTTGCGTAATTATTTTTTTGTCTTAGTTGCGTATTTATAACGCGCTTAAATACCCAGAGGTTTCTAAGCATGGACCCGTGGATTGAACCTGTGTTGCTTCGTGTCGTCCTGCTTCCAACGAGAGCACGTTGCTGCTGAGCTATCCTCCCGGGACGCATGGCTTTAGGCTCCTGCTGGCGGTGCAGGCCCTAGCGTTCCAGGCCCAGCGTTTGTAGCGCAGAATACTGTTGCGGCCTGCTGGGCTGGTCTGGTGGTGCGACCCTGGCTGGCTGATGGCACGGGAGCTGATGGCGGTCTGTGTGCCCTTGCTATGGAGGGAGGTGAGGCCGGAGGTGCGGCGCAGCTCTGCTGTCCCGAGAATGCTTTGAACGCAGTGACGGAGGTGGCCTCGAGGGATTGATGGGTCTGATGTTTGGCCCGGGATGCCTTGATGTTGGCCGTGCAGGCAGTGTCCTCGGTGGATGCTTTTGCTTTGTGGCGGCAGGGGCTCTTGTATGGACGGTATCTTTATTGGCCACTGGGCGCTTACCCTTGGTGGCTGTTACCTTCTTGATGCGTGGTTTTCACTGCCTTTTTTCATTGCGGCGAACATACTTTCCTAGTTGGCATCCTGCCTGTGTTCCATCTATCTGGCAGACTGTTTGACACGTTGTGCCAGCTTGTGGTGACTTGTGTGAGGTCTTACATTAATCCCTCGTTTTATTTTGACTTTGGAGTTGTTTTTTTGGGTGTTTTGCTTACCGCCAATGTTATTGTGGTGGAGGGTGGCCTGTCTGTCTTGCAACTGTTTTCTTTATGTTGCTTGACATTCTTTTTACTGTTGTTCTGGTGTTCCAATGCTTTTTCCCTTTCCTTTGGTGTTCTTTGCCTCTCTTTTCTTACATATATTATCAATTAGTCACCTTTACATTTATTGTACCAGCGCATTCATTTTGTAAAGCACCTTGGCATAAGGCGCTATAGAAAATCACTAAACAGAAACACCCAGAATAGAGCTGAGCCTATGTACAAAACCCCCATTCCATCTCTGATCTAGATAAGCACTCTGTACACACCTACTCCAGGATATCTTCTGTATTGTTGGATTGAAATTTAGGTGAAGAGCCCTCACTTGCTGAAGAAAATGGTCTTTCTGGTGGCAAACGCGTCTTTGTTGCTTTATCAAAGGGTTTTCCGCTTGTGTGGTCAAAAGCTTTTAATGGATACTTTACCCTAACAGATTCCCCATTTGTAGAAAGATCTCCAGGTACAGACTGGATCCAGAAGGATTCTACAGCCACTAGGTGGTGCTGAAGTGTATCTGCATTAGCTACTGTATGCAACGTCTCACCCGGCCTAAAGCCATTCGGTAGTGGGTGAATGGCATGTTCACAGCACTGCACAAACCTGGTGTGGGGTGTGAAGCCCTGTCCCCGTACGAGCATTGACACTCCACCTAGCCCTGCTCTTCTACCCGTTACTGAAGCAGTGCTGTGAAATCTTTTGCCAGTCACCTCCAAGCTTCACGCAATGGGTATGAAAAAAGTGAATTACCTAATTGGTTCCTATTCTGCAGGGGTGGCATATTTGATGAGGTATGTTAAGGTGGGGTTATTTATGCAGGTTGTGGAGCCCTCTGTTCATGACCTCGCTGGAACCCCTGCTGCACGCTGTTCATGCCTCCGAGCTTTGTGTTGGGCCAGCACTAAACTGGATACATTGACCCATGGCGTTCTCCCCACAACCGGTGTCGTGGCCGGTGTCCTGAACCATTCACGGCTAACTTTGTTCCCGGAGCCAAGAGCACTACTATTGAGTGAGCACAGGCTGGCTCGTTTCGTGAAACCGGGGGCTTCCAAGCATTTATCAGCTTGTAGAAATGTTGGTTTACCTTGGTTTGAGTGCAGTTATAATGACGATAACTAGGTACCATTTGATTTGGAGGGCGTACATACATAGGGTGGGCACATGGTTTTCACCACCCTGAGGGATTTGAACCAGAGGATCCATGTTCACAACCTGACTTGGAGAATTTGGCTGTGGCTCTCACAGACCAAGTCGATGTAGACATTGAAGTTTCTTGACCGCTAACAGTTGTGGTTGTATCAGTCAATAGGCATGGCTGCTGAGTCGATTGGCGGACCTGTCCCAGTTGCGGAGTTGACATTTCAGGCCCTTATAGATGGAGAGGCCAGACTACAAAGATCTGGTTTTTCTCCTCCCTCCCTGCACCGTGGAGTACCGAGAGGCTGATCGTTTTTACTTCGACAAAATTACACTCCCTGTAGGCCATTTCCAACCACTACCACATATACCGCCCCACCCCACCAATACGCCCTTACCCTTAATATAGATACCCCCCCCCCCATCGAAGTGCATTGTATTTTACTTCAGCAAAACAATGGGACACCTTTTAGTCATTGACCAAGGTTCAGAAAAACATGTTGCATGCCTCAGTTTATGTCCGTTGTGATAGCTATGTTATTTCTCCCACATATTCCTCATGGGCCCTCCCTCCTTATAGTCTTGTTGTGTGATGACTTGTAACCCGTGTGTCTGTTCTGTTATGTGGAATCTCTTCAGTTTCTTTGGAGTGTGGGCAATTGAGTGGAACCGAGCAATGGAGGAATGCGTAGCTACCTTCTGGCACACATGACACTGGCGGAGTTGGTGTGGAGCCATCCCACTGCCTATTGTGGCTGTGAACATTTTCCAGTCTGTACCAGAGTGATTCTAAGAATGGGCAATCTCTAGTATGAATACTGTTGCTATCAGGATGAACATTACCTGGAGGCAAGGAGTGGCTTTTATTGGTTGAGCACAGGCAGCAGAGATCTGTGTAACCTTCAAGTTACAGCTTTGAATCCCAGCATAGCTTGTCTTTCAGAGAGTATATATCTACAATATAGAGCATCTGAATCAGGAGAGAATGGGGGAGGGGGAACACTGCATGCGCCAACCCGTACGAGGATACGAGGGTAACACAATTGCTGAAAACCCATTTAATACAGGTTTACCCCCCATGCAGTTATCACACACACATAAAACCCCATATACTGGGGGTGAAGAGCACCCTCCGCAATTGGACATCCAACAGAAAGTCTCAGGGCACTCTTTTATTTTGAAGTGTAGAGATGGTAACTTTCCTTCGTATGTCCTCAATCGCAGAAGTGTGCTGAACATCTTTAGTGATATTAGAAATTTGCACGACGTCTCTTCTAAAGACATTGCGCAAGTAATTCATCTCAGAATTTACCAACTCCACCATTAGAATATGGTTGCACTCAGGAGTAGTTGCAAATGTAATTTGGAGAGAGAAAATGTCCCTTTTCAACATGGGCATCCTATTGGCCATGGAACCTGAGCAAGCAACTCCAAAAAGTTATAATGTGTCTCTAAAACCTAATATCGATGTTAGTGCATGCAATTCGGCTATTAGAGATGATGCCCAGGTAGGGAAAGAGTGATGTTAACCACCAACACTACCCACACCTTCCATTTTGCAGCTCGCGAGCTGGAACACTAGAGGACATTCTCATTTACACTCATCCTTTAAAGAATTTGGCATTAAATTCCATATTATTGCACTTGAGGAAACATGGCTTACATCTGTACCAATTTGGGATGGTTATGACTTGGATCTGTTACCAGCTCTATTAACAGGTGGTTGCCCGTCGTCGGGCTTATTGGTGGCTGTGAATCTAAAGATGGGTTTGGAAATTGGAAAAATGGTTTGTAGAAAATGCTTATTTGCAATTGGTGAAAATTGAATTGGCACATGGTGCTTAGTTTTGGTTAATCTATATCGCAACCCGATGGGTCTCTCTGATGAAGCATTCTATGGCACTTTAAGTAAGATGTTGCATTTAATCAATATCTATAGCGACGTTTCACACACATTGATCCTAGGCGATCTAAACCTAGATTGTTGGGCATTGAATCGTCATGGGAGAGAAGTGCGTAGATGGATCGCCTACATGGAAGAAAGACATATTGTGATGATTAACAGAGCTATTCCTGGTGATATACCAGCAAATACAACCTGGTTTAGAAACAATAGCTGCAGCACAATTGATTACATCTATGCTGAGACTGTGCTTTTTCATTCAGTGACAAGTCTATCCTTGCTTGTGTCTGCAAACAGCGACCATAAATTGCTATCGCTAACCATTAGAGGTGACTTTACTGTACATCAAAGACCCAGCAGATTGCAACCAGTGATAGTTAATACTGCCAAAACACAAATTATCTGGTCTCCCGGAACTGTCAGCTTACTGTATGTCTGTCATGGAAAATGCTGGTTTACCATCGCCACTTCAATACACTGAGCTATTACTTCCTTTCACAAACACTTTCAATAGAAAGTTGAATCCTCGTGGTAAACATTGGCATATCTTTGATCGTGATATTCAGGCTGCTCGTGCGGCCTTTCACAAGCAAAGAAGAGCTATCATAGCGATGCGATCGTCCACATGTTGAAATGACCTAAGGCATGCCAAATGTACTTATAAAAACTGGATTAAAGCGAGGAAATATCTTACACTTCAACGTGACAGTGAACACATGGCTACTGCCATGCTCAATAAAAACTCAGCTCAAATGTGGACACTCCTGAACAATCGTACTGGCTTTACACAAGCTGATGCCCAACTGTCTGCTGTTAAAGAACACACTTGGGTCGAGTACTTTTTCAGACTCTATGCCGACTCTGAATTTATTGCATGCGAACACACCAGTCCAGACTCAACAGATTGGCATCTAACCTTCTCCCCATCCTCTATTGAATACATGATCCACCAAGCAAGCTCCTCGCGCGCTGCTGGTCCCAATGGCATTTCCAACATGACGTTGAAATCAAACCCCCTTGAGTGGTCTATCATACTAGATCAAATCTTTAAACTAGTATTACAATCTGGCAGGGTACCAGAATCATGGAAAACCTCAATCATTATCACGATCTTTAAGAAAGGCGATCGTACTCTGCCAGAAAATTACAGACCCATTGCTTTACTAGATACCCCGGGGAAGATATTCACTAAAATAATGCTTCGAGAGTTCAACAGTTGGACTGCTGCAAATCATCTACGTGATCCATGCCAGTCGGGCTTTGTTGTGGGAATGGGGACCAACATTAATTTGGTCTGCCTGAACGCAATTAAAGCCAAATGTCAAGCTATGAAACAACCGGTATTTTTTGCTTTCGTAGATTTGCATTCAGCATTTGATTCGATCTCCAGGGTTTTATTGTTTAGAAAGCTAGCCAGAGATCATTGTCCCAAGGTGCTTCATGACTTGATATATGCTCTACACTCAGACACATCCATTCAAGATAGACTCTCGCTTGATGGAGTATTATCCACAGCAATAAAAACAGCAAGAGGACTCAAACAGGGCTGTTTGTTAGCATCATCCATCTTCAACTACTTTATACACGATCTTCAAGACGCATTTATTGATATTCTCTCTGATTCTCCAAAACTAGGTATACATGCCATCAAGGCACTTATGTATGCGGACAACCTGCTTTTAATTGCTAAAACTCAGATTGGCCTACAAAATCTTTTAACAACTTTCCAACAATACATCTATTTGAATCAACTGAGAGTTAACACCAGAAAAATGCAAATTGTCATCTATTGCCCCAAAAAAATCAGGGTCAAGGCGTTTTATATGGTCAATTGATCAAGTAGTATTACAAACAGTCCCACATTACATCTATTTGGGTATGTGTTTTGAGGGTACTGCAAATGTTAATTCCCAGTTGGAGTGGCTTGAGAGAAAGCTTGATACAGCAATAGCACAAGCTAGTTTAATCGTGGCTAAATTTGGCAAATTTTCTATCAAGCCAGCCTGGATTTACTGGATCCAGAAGGCAATCCCGGCCATATTATATGGGTTAGAAACATTACCAAGTACCACAGCCCTTGAATTTGACAAATGGGAAGCCACATTTTGGAAACAAATCTTACACCTACCAGGGTGTGTTGTGTCCCCAATGCATGGATTAGGTATGAGCTGTGCCTGGTTTCCCTCCGAGCCATATGCAACTGGAGATTATGTGCATTATTCAGGAAATGCCTGCTTTCAACCTCAGTAGAATCCACTTTGCAATCTTTTACCTCTTATATGTTCTCAACCAGGGATAAATTTGTCACAGACTGGATGTGCAAAATCAACTGCATCATATGCAATGCTGATTTTACTCTTGGACTTCTGGTCACTTTTCCGACTAAAGCTAAAACGAAGTTATATCAGACAGACTGGATAGATACACTTGATAAATGCTTACAATATAAGGGAGGGGACTATGATAGATTTCCACCTAAAAATCCTGCCTCCGTATCTACTAAAATCGCCAACTCCGCCCTATAGATATGCAATCGTGCGTCTACGCTTTAATCTCTGGCAGACGCGAGAGGTCTTAATGAAACGGCGACTAATCTCTGTAGGCGATAATATCTGTCGGTTTTGTGCCACAAAAGGCCTCCCTGACACCCTACAGCACCTCATAACTCAGTGTCCCTATCTGATTTCTCAAAGACAGACACATTATGGGAAACATTGTCAATACTTTTCAAACCTTAGTGAAAACACACGTTGGACTATTATTCCTAGCTGTAATAAGCCAATGATACAATATGCTACAGTAAATTTCCTATGGAGTCTCAATTTAACACCAGAGCCCACTGCATAGTCCCTCTCAGGATGGGTATACATTATGTCGTCTTGGACCTATTGCAAATAAGTGTATCAATGTAGACTATGATTGTATGCACACAATTAATTACCAACAAGCCATGAACCATGAATGTGCAACAGGAATGAATTATGTATATATATCTATAAGGATCATGAATTGCAAATAAGTATATCATCATAGACTGCAATTGCATGCTTAGAAATAATCACCAACAAGTCATGAGCCATGAATGTGTAACAGGAATGAACTATGAGCATATATATATGTAAGGATCACGAATTGAAAATTTGTTATTTCACTCTTTTTCCCTTTCGTTTAAACTGAAATGTTATTGTGAAATTTTCTATGATGTGCTAATTTTTATTATTGTAAGGTTGATTAAATTCAACCAAGTCAATAAAAAAATAAAAAATAAAAATAGTATTACAATGAGTCTCATTGTGTTGCTCAATAACACACCCTTATATTATAAAATTACCAAGAGACAATTTATGTGGTGCTCTGAATACAAAATCTGTATGTTTAATATTTTCAGGAAATGTCCATCAGTAAGCGGCGGGGGGGGGGGGGGCGGAGCGGATAGCTCCGGCAACGCGTTTGTCTTGGAAGCAAGACAACGCAGCGCAACACAGGTTCGAATCTCGAGCCTGCGCTTAGAAACCACTCATTGGCATTAAGCGTGTTATAAATGGACAATTAAAATAAATGCACATAAAGTGCAATCATTGTTTTATAAATATTCTCTTTCCTTGTTCTGTCTGATTCTGTGCCAGCATTGTCTACTGTGTGAGAGAATGTGTGATTGTGAAGGTTTTCATTGCTGTAGCTGGGGCAGTACGTAAGGAATGAGTTTGTTCTCGGCATGGTGTTATTTATAAGATTTCACCTTTTCAGTAAATACTTACGGTCAACCCGTTTATGTGCTGCCTTGCACCATTCTTTTTTGTTATACAAGGTTGCCCTCTTGTGGAGAGATGTATGACTGTAATGAAAATGTCAGAATTGAGGACACAATGCAAGATGGTTAAATGCTGCTGTTTGATCCCCGCGGCCACCGGTTTAAATTAATAATTTAACTGGTTCCCTCAGATTGCTCATCCCGGAAATGTGAGTGTTTTCCTTAATAGGAAATCTTAAGGTTCCTTGTGTGATGTGTACCTTATCAGCAGAAGAGGGGAGGGAGCGTGCCCGCTATGTGAATGATTTTTTAGCATTAATACGTAATCAAAAACTGGTTTTAAAGCCGTTTGCCACCAACGTTCAGTGCAGAACTATGAGCTCGTTTCCGTGTAACATCGAAGAATTGCTCTGCTCGTGTGCACATCGTTCATTCTTTACGCATACACTTTTACTCTGATCGAATATGTCTGATTTGCTTTTCTTTTTTGTTTCTCACATCGGTTTATAATATAGAAGCAGGTAAAATGACACTTAAAGAATCTGGTCTATCCACCACAGATTCAGCATTGAAAGTCTAGGTATTTACAGCACTGTATGCGGTGTACCCTTCCAAGAAGAGACCTTGCAATCACAATTCCCCATCACCCAAATAACCGAAGTTGCTTCATCTCGGCGGACAGACACCAACAGATACCAACACCTTTATTTCATTTTGCCCCATCACGGATGGGCCTAAAGGTAAACTAGCCACGTTTCTCCACTGTGTGGTATTAGACAGAAACTGTACTGCACTTAGTTGCTCAAGGTTTTAGCTGCGCCTAACAAGTCACGTTAACTAATGTCCCCCATATTCAGTGCTGTCCCTAAAATGGCGGGTAGCTGATAATGATCTACAGTGCTGAGTTTAACCTCGCATATGCTTATAAGTTCTTTATGAGGTTGACGTTGGTAGCGTAAAGCTTTGAGCACACAACTTGGAAAGGGAGCAACCATGGGAGCTGTTTCAAGCGTGTGCTTTAATGTTTATTTTTTTAAAGTTAACATGTATGACCTTTAATGGTATACAATCAAAGCAAAATGAGTTCTACAAAGTATAACTTTCAATCCTACACAATGGGTGCTCCAATATTTACTAACTGTACTTTAACTCTACAATTCAAACCCACTGCTTGATTGAAAAGTGTAGAGCACATTTAGGGGGGATCGAACTTCAGCCCTATGACTAATGGAAGATGAATCTCCAGCTGTATTTTAAAATATCTATCAAGCAATTTAGTCATATCGGATTTAACAATAATACTCCGAGCATTGTTAGGCAGAAGCGTTGCTGGGGGTGGAGGGGATAAGGGGGCTATAGCCCTGCGTCTTTCGGTTGTAGCCCAGGATAGAAGCTCGGGCTACAACCAAAAGGCTTGCTAGTCCTAACAGTCCTGACATTAGCGTTAGCGTAGCCCCAGATCTTTCCATGCCTAGCAACACCCCTGGGTGTGACCCATGATTACAAGTCACTTGGCTGAGAAATAAAATCCCTGACTCCTGTGGTACTTGTGTGTTGGGTTTTGTAGTGAGCAGCCATACCCAGGCCCTGCTAAATATTTGTATATATGGATTCAACCGAGCACAGCAAGAACTATTATCGACTGATCTCTTCCCCAAATTAAACGGTTTGTAACAGTGCATTGGTTGACCAAACGTGGCCTACTGAGAAAATATATATGAATTTAGACTTCGGGTACTGCCCGACTACAGTACATGTCACATTGGTTGTGTAGAAGGGTTTGAACTGGGCACAGTGGACATGGCTGTTTGGGAGCAGAACCACTCTCTCCCACGTTTACGGTCTTCACCACCTCACCAGCAAATGGAAAAAGACCTACATGGCTATTATTGAGACTTATGAGGCTCCATATCTCCCCCCACCCCAGATCTGCACATTCAGGTTACTGTGTTAGGATGGGACTTATGAAGATCAGTTTGGAGACTGGTAGTGAAATGTTTCCACAGCCTCTCTTGTCAGGGGTGTGAATCCATCTATCCTAAGGCTACACAGGGACCCAACCAAAAGCTGGTTCAAACACTCTTTATTGGTAGCTATGGCAGAGCAGTTAGTCTTCAATCAGGCGAGGTGTGATGACTGGTGGGTAGGTACAGTTTATCCCAAATAGAAACCCGAATAGAACAGGCTACGCAGATTAACTGTAAATGATCTACTCCATAATAAGGAGTACACACAAAAAGTTGTATATGCAGTATTTAGCAGAAAAACCTGGACTGTCACACTGTCCATCACATGCAAGCCAGAGAATTTTTCCAGCGAGAGCATTGTCCATTGACATCTGTTCTAGTGTCCATGCCTGGCTAATAGTGGGGCATCAAGAAATCCTTCTGATATTTGTAGTACTGGGTTTTTAAAGGATTTGTTTTCCCACAAAGTTAGACAAACTTGAAATTGTACTGAACTTTCATCTGCTAAACATCAAAGCAGATGAACAAAGTACATTTCCAGCAGGCACTTTTCCAAGTATAGGTTGAGCAGACCATGAACATGAGTTATGGTGGTGCACACAGCTATCCTAGATCTTCAGGTTGGTGCCTTTAACTCGTTTGACTAAATGAGTACATTTCACCAATGGCTCCCCACAAATCCTCCTACGAAATGTATGATCACATTTAATCATTTTTCATATTTTGATCAGGCAGCAGTCGAATACAATGTATTTTGGTTCCTTTAATAGCCAATCATCCAGAAGTATAGTGGTTTGAGATTCCATGGTGGTACAAAAGTCCTCAACACTGGGAAGAGTGAAGTCCACATCACAAGCACAACCGTCAATCAGTAGCGAAGATGCTTAAGTTATTTCTGTTTGTGATATTTCCGATTTGTTCACATGTATTGGGGAAACAAGGGACCATTGTCTGTTTCTTAGATAGAGTTTTTTTTAGAGTGTTGATTGTGTTAGCAGTTCTGCAAGCAAATCTGAAGTTGTCTGCCTCTTCTGGGTGACATTATGTGCTGTAACAATAATGCAGGGTTCCTTTCCATGGGGCACTGTGGACATTCAATTCAAATTCCGGCCACTGGACATCTGCATCAGGACAATGAATCTTGTGAGGACCATGCTGTGCCTCAAAATGTAGCTGCTCCCAAGTGACAACGGTTTGGCAGTCGACAGCTTTAGTTTGTGTAGTTGTCTGAATATTTATGTGCCTCTTCTTCTTAGGCTCTAATTTAAGAGAAAAGAAAACATGCTTAATTTTTAGCACACGTACAGAATATATGAATTACAACATGCAAATGTAATATCAATGAATTAACTCATAAACAATGAATGTGAGCGTCCCCCAAAAACGCACCCCCCCTTAGTGAGAGGCAATGACGGACACACCCCAGGAGGGAATGAGACCAAGACCAAGTGCGGGTGAGATCAAAAGGGTTTTTATCTAAACCAATTTAGGGCATGCAAAGGACTCTGCATACTCCAAGAGCGCTCTGTCTGACAATAGCAAAGACAGTCCTACTTCTTACAGAACTACGTCACGCGTGACACAAGCTATAGGGGGCACATAGTCTTAGGGATTGGGTGGTGATGGCTAGGTGGTATATATTGTATACAGTTGCTTCTCCAGGATTGGCGGACGTCTGTGCGGTGCCACGCGGGGTGGATGGTCAGCTGGGCTCATCGGGGTGGAGTGCTGGGCCGGACATGACTTGTAGTGATAAGTAGCGATTCTGATACTTTGCCCTTGTGGCCAAACATTCACATTCATTCATCATGCTATACAATTTCAGTTGTCGTGTAACTCTTGCAATACATTGACCTCAGATCGAGAATGAGACAGGGACATTGATATATAATAAGAAGTGCCCCAAAACATCTGTTGTAAGGACACCTTAGGTTCAAACATGTTAATCCCATGAGTGGGGTCAGGGGCACAGGAGGGGTTACTCGATCGTCCTGTCGGTGAGGGGTGGTATTATGATCTTTTGGTACAGGGGTGGGCGCCCCCCTTCGAGGGCCATTAACTTGGGGTGAACGGGGATACCAATGGGCCGTGGGGGGCATGTAACCAGTGCTTGGGAGATGGTGGGATTAAGGACCAGGTAGCTCGTAATTCCTGGAGTCATGCTGTGGCGGCCTCTTGACATGGGGAGGTGGATGCTTGAAACGGGTCCAGCAACATTGGGAGGGGAGGCGAGGCTGTGCTGTTCGAGCACCAGCTATCCCCCGCGAGCCTGGGAGGAAGAAGGGGGTAGACGACCTTGCAGCTCTGAGCCTTTCTCCCTGCACAGGGCAGTGTATCGTGCCATTGGCAAGGGGCAGGTGGCAACACTTGGGGGCTTCTGGGTTGTGCACATATATTTACATTAGTGAGAATATAAGCTGGGTGACTTAGTCATTTGGCACAATTTCATAACAACAGTTGACTTACGAACATGAGGTAGTGTTAGATTGGTTGGTGAGCAAAAGAGGGCAACATATATTATACCATGATACAGTCTGACTCCAGTCCCTTGGTGGGCCTACATGCATTTCAGCGGTTCATTATTACACTATGTACAGGGGCTGTCAAAAAGCTCTAACATACCATATGGCCACTCTTTTATACAATAGCAGCAAACGTTAGTCAAATAGCAGCAAACGTTAGTCAACGCGACAAATATCACAAAAATGATTACCACACAATACAAGGTGCCTCGGGGGTGGGCGGGGGTGAGGGGCGCCACAGTCCAACTTAGAGGGCTTGGTACAGGGTCAGGGCATGCAGGATTGGGCTTGTTTCGGTTGCTTCCTAATGAGCTTGGTCACGACTGGGACAATGATGTACTGCGGAAGGTAAAACAATACAGTGTTTATTTTGTTGTTTGTTTGTGTCTGGTTGCTCGTGAGAACGAGCTCTCAGCGGATCTTCCATGAGGTGGAGACCGGAGGGGGGGGAGTGCAGGCCTCTATGAAGGCGGTCAAGCAGGGGTCAGACTGTAGCTTTCTATGTTTGCAAGTTGTTCTGCCTGTGTTAGGTTTTAGCACCTTTGACAAAATGGAGTTATCTAGTACAAAATGGGGCCTGTGTTGTGCCATATATGTGGTCGTACAGCCTCACGTGTCGATCCGCAGCCACCTCGCCTCCCGGGCCCTGGGGTGTAGGTCTGCCGATGAGTCATGAGTCTTCACCTGGGTAGGAGATGTAGGCTAGAGGGGGGTCCTATCGACCTGCCCTCCCCTACATTTCCCCCCTTTTGTTAGTTAAGAAACGAATACCGTAATTTCCCCTAGCCGCTCGCGTTCTTTTTCATCCATTACTGCCTCTTCCCATGCTGGTGTCCCCTTTATTGGCATCCACGCTCTACATACTCCCCGGAGGCTTTCTCCCCTTCTAGCGTACTCGTCTGGCGTGCAGGTCATATATATACATCCCCCATCTCCCTCCAGGTCTACCCATACTTTTGTGTACCACTCTAGTTCCAGGGGCTCTTTTATTGTTGTATAATATAACCTATCTACTATATCCCCATCATAGTATATTGGCACCATTCTGAACTTTGGCTCAGAGTTCTCACCAGTCTGTACGTGTACCTCCTGTTGCGTTCGTGTCACTCCTCTAGCGTTGCCCATTGTCACCATCATCATTGCTCCATCGCTGACTGCGCCTGCGCAGCAGCGAAGACCCAGCTGGCACACACAAAAAATCAAGAGAAAAAACACGATGAGGGGCATAAGCATTTTGACGGCGAGTCCCATCCAGGAAGGCACCCATGAAAAGATGTTGTCCAACCATGTGCTTGACTCCGCGCCACCTTCTTTCTTCATGCGTTCCCCCAAGTTGTTTACTGCGTTGATAGCGTGCGATAGTGTCCCATTATCTGCATCTTCAGAAGGCACGAATGTGCAACACGTGCTCCCGATTTTACGGCAAACACCTTCATCCATCGCTGTCAACAGGTCTAGGACATACCTGTTTTGCATTGTCATTAGTCTCAGAGCCCTTAGCTCCACCTTGATCACATTGAACCCATCTTCAGTGTCGTTTGCCTGTTGGATCAACTCCCAGCGCGTGATCTGCAGCCACTTCGTGTTCGTTCGTGCCTGGATGCTCGGGACAAGGGAGGCGAACAAGGTCTCTGCTGAACTGAATAACCTGTATCTGTCTGGGATCTGTGCCAACAGTTCTGAGGAGGCTTTTGATATATAGTTTGACGACCTTCGTTTCCGGGATTTGCCCCCTTCGATGTGGCCCTCCAACAGGGCATACAGCGGTGGCTCCTCAGTGGGTGGGCAGTTGGCTGCTAATCGGACCACTGTCCTACTTCCTTCTCCGATGTGGCTCTCCGGGATCACCATTAGGGCTGAGTGCAGCGTTGCCAGGGAACACGTGCCCCTCCATGATGGTGGGAGGTGCATGTACGCCCGTTTGCCGCAGACCCAGTAAGTGTCCATCAGGGCGGCTGTCCCCTTTTTCATGTCTGGTATCATGAGTGTTTTATTGCAGTTCGTGTTTCTTCCCAGATCATTTTTTCCTTCTCCCAGGAAGCAAAGTTCATTTGAGATTTCTTTCTGCCGCTTGAACGGTTTTTCTATGGCGCTCACCTACGTCAGTTTGGCTGTGTTCTCTTTCCAGATTGTGGTACAGGTTTTCCAACCCATTGTAGTTTTTCGGTTGGCAACCCTCTCAGTGCTTCAGCCTTACACGTTATCACGTCATCCTTCCATTTGTTTTCGGAGAATAGTGTTCCTTTTATGATGAAAAATGGTTCTTTCAAGCATACCACTCCTTTGGCTCTTGAGTAGCATGTCTTCTCATTTTGCATCATTTCGAACGATACCGGGTGTGCCTGCACGGTGTTCTTGATTCTACACAGAGTGAGATGAAGGAGACATTGGGCATTTGTAAGAGGCAGTTCTTGTGGCAGCAAGACCTTGGGTGTGCCTGAAGCATGGGGAATCAATGAGCACACACAGCAACTTCATTAGTTGTTTGCTTAGCTGTGGAGCTCATGTCTGCATACCATTTATTTGATTGGTGTGGGTGTCTGCGATCTTCTATTGTGTCCAGCCCCAGGCCGGAGTATTTGTCATATTTTTTCCTACCCACTTCCCTCCTCCTTCTACTGCTTTTAAGGAATTTTTTCACATTCCTGGCTGCTCGTAGTAGTGTATCCCTTTCCCCCGCCCCCCCTTTTCCCACTCGTCATACAGGGTCATGAAGTTATTAGTCATTTCTGCATTTTCTTTCATTCTATCTGTTGCTCGGGTGGGCAGGGTAGCACTGGTAACCAAAGAACTAACAAAGGACTGTTTTTTTTTAATTATTTATTTATAGAGAGAGGCCTAGGACAGTGCCCAATGAAACTCGTATTATTACAGAAAAAAGGTCCTAGCTCCTCTCAAGTCCTCGCCCTTAAGGATCCAAAATAAATGGTTTGGATACCTAACAACCTGCCCTCCTTAGTTGCAACAAATTGCACTCACAACCATCATTGAAAAGATCTATGTATATTGCTATACTTTATTACAAAATTCATTCCATATTAAAAAGTTTTTTTATATACAAACAGCATTTCAACCACAATAATTCATATGTGTGGAGCAACAAAACAATACTTAGATGAAAAAGTATAAAACAAGTAAGGAAAGAAAACAAAACACCAAAGATAGAACTAAAGGAGTTCTGTGTTTAACATAAAAAGAAACACCTGCACCTTTAATAAGCAGAAAAACAGCAAAACAATTAAGGTAGCCAATATTACTCATTAGTGGTTGTTATTAATATTACAAACACACACATCCAATTGTATACTAAACAACACATAAAAAATACACAATATGTAACATTAGCATCTTGGGTACAAATACAAATCTGATGTCTAATTATGGATCTATTAAATTAATATTGAGATCCTATTATTAATTCTAAGTAGACAGCAGCTCTTAATGCCTAGTTAAAACCGTGACAGTTATCTCACAGCCAGAGAAACCCGATATGTTTCATGCCCATAGTTCTTCGAGAGAATTATTCACGGGAAATTCTTCAGGGGGGATGTACTGTAGACAACAATCGGAATTACAATCACTTCTAACAATTCGCAGTATTAACAGTGCAACCTGATGCAAGCAAGCGGGGGCAGCTCTTTGATGAAAGGCTCTAAACACTGTGTAGTGTCAGCCTAAACAAAAAGGGAGAGGGAGAGAAAAAGAGAAAGACAACCGTACACATCAGTTGAGTATACCAAATACAAACCCTCAAAACAAGTAGTTTATAGGCCTTTTTTTAGAATATAGAAATTTTAGAGGCTTACCTCACTGTCAACTTGTTATTAGTAGCAGGGGTAAAAGGAGAGTCTTCTCGTGAGGAGGTTCTGCCCTCTACAAAAAAGTGGGAATGCAACGCCTTGTCAGTGGTGTAGAAAAACACGCTCCATATATCAGATGTCAAACACATCGAAAGGTCACAGATGAGATTCCAGTACTATCTCAATCTTAAGACATGTGGCAGAAAAAACTTTCTTTAATACAAACAATTATCGCACACTGTCAACAGAGTGTGCCCTTACATATCGCATGAACTAATAGCATGCCAGTGTTCTAAAATCCCATTCGTAATGGAAACCCTCCATTCATTAAAAAAACTGTATGAATAACCACTACTACTGAAAAATCAGCTACGACAGTCTCGTATCGTTGTCTGGAAAATGACTGACCTTAGGTTCAGGGACTTGTAATATCAATGGCGGCAAGATTTAGAAGTCTTCATGCAGCCGAAAAACCGCTCTCTCACCAATCGCCTTAAGGAGCACTTCACTGTGTCTACCAAGAAGTAAAAATGGAGAAGCAACCATCACTACTCATGTGTGCAAAAGGCACCGATGAGCGGGTTGGCAAACGCAATATTAACAACGTTGAAAAACGGCAACACACGCTCGTGAGGTTTATTTCTGCACTTACTTTGTTGTGCCTCCACTCAGCGTGCGCTCGCACTGGGCAATCTCCTCTCCCACGTCCTACTGCACCGGTAACGTTACCTCGCTAACTATTGCGACGTAACTAAATGCTAAAGCGGCTGTGTGCTGGATGAATATAGGTATAGATGGAAACGATGGGGGCCATTTTAACAAGGACAAAGTTACTGCATAAACATACTGACCACCTTGTGTGTTAAAGTCCGGGCCACCTAGCCTAGGTACGCTCAGGATTCCTGATTGTAGGGTGGCAATACTCGCAACTGAACATATTGTTACCTTGTGGACATTATACTGTTCTTGCGAGGTATGCATTCAAAATTTGTCATAGACAGAGTTTTAGTAAGCAGTACAGCATGACTAGGACTACTGGGTTTTTTTCAACCGGTGTGTTCTGTTCTGTAAAATAATATAAATGACATAAAAAAAACACCAGTATTGTAATTAATTGACTGTTCAGATGTAGCTCACACATTGGTCCTGTCGATCTGCTCATTGAGACCTGTCTCTACTGAGTTACAAAGGTAAATTAATCTTTGTTCTTTCTCGAGCAGTCTTTTCTTGATTGCAGCTGTATTTTCTTTTCTATCAACTTGTAACAGGACACTCCAAATTAAGGATTCCGGTGTGTGATCCATGGCTGAAAAATGTCCCACAAGGGGAGCTGTCATGTTCTTATTTCTAATACAGCTTTTATGTTCCGTAATCCTTGTTTTTATTTTCCTTTCCGTCATGCCGATGTATATTTTGTGGCAAGGGCACCAGATCACATAGACTACCATCTGTGAATTACAATTAGTGAACTGTCTCGGCTGCCATGGTTTCTTTAGACCCAAATCGACTTCTTTCGTGCTAAAACAACAGCTACAATGTCCACATGGTGTATGTCCAATAGGTTTAGGCAACCCCCAGGACTCCGTAAGAGTCAACTGTGGTGAACATATTGAATATCATTTCTAGTTACCATGTATTTTATGTTCTGACCTCTCTTGAATGCACATATTGGTCTAGCCACAGGACATTTTCCCGACTCGAGAATATGCCAATTGCGTCTGATGATGGCATTCACTTTATTTGAAAGGGTGCTGAATGTACTTACAAATACTATTTGATCAGTGTTTTTCACTTTATTCCGGTACTCAAGAAGAGCTTCTCTGTTGTTATTCTTAGCTCGTTTGTGAGCTCTCCTCACGATCTTATGGGGATACTCTCTTGACAATAACTTGGAACTTAAATTCGCTGCTTCTTCTTCGAAAATAGTTGTATTAGAACTGTTTCTTTTCAAACTGAGAAATTGGCCAACTGGTAAGTTGTTTCTAATGTGGCTAGGGTGGCAGCTGTTAAATGGTAACAACGAATTCCGATCCGTCGGCTTATGGTAAGGTTTAACCTTCAACGAGTTGCTAGTACTATCGACCCATATAGTGATGTCCAAAAAATTAATTTAGACGGTACTAGTAGTAGCTGTAAATTTGAGAAATTGATTTTGTTCATTCAGCCATACCTTGAATTCGTCAAACGAGACTGTATCGCCATCCCAGATGATCAGAATGTCGTCTATAAAACGCCTCCAAATCTGTAGGTGACTCAAAAACGGATTGGAAGGGTTATAGACGACACTTTTTTCAAAAAATTCTACAAACAAGTTTGCTGCGGAGGGGGCCACAGATGACCCCATTGCCGTGCACTTGTTGGTAAAGTAGCTGGTTAAAACTGAAATAGTTTTCTTTAAGAGACATAGCAACACACCAAAGTATGAAGCTGTTGGGACAATCACCATCTGTTCTTTTAGTCATGAGAACCTCTTCTAGGACTTCTAGTGTGGTATCTTGAGGAATACAAATATACAGAGATACTATGTCAAGGCTAACCAACATCTGATGCTTGTTGTCAAAGGGATAATCTTTGATTAACATAATGACTTCGGTGGTATCCTGTATGTATGAATACATCTCCAACACAAACAGTTTCAAATACCTATCTGCAAATTTTGACAATGGTTCTAACAATGAACCTCACCCAGAAACGATTGGTCGGCCTGGAGGATTTGTTAATGATTTATGAATCTTTGGCAAGATATAAAATTTGGGTATTGATGGTTTTTTAGCATTAAGATAATCCTATTCTTGACGACAAATCCATCCTCTTTCCAGAGCTTTTCTAGTTTTCTCTTCGATCTGTGCTTTCAGGCGCGGTGTAGGATATTCATCAATTCTTTTATAGAACGTTACATCAGCTAACTGTCTAGTGCACTCTGAAATATAGAAATCGCGATTGAGTAACACAATTGCTCCTCCTTTGTCTGCTTTTCAATTGTTGCAAGGCTAACCGTTCGTCTCGTGCCAGGTTTTGAAAAAAATGAGTATTCGTGTTTTTCTCTTCAAGCAATTTTAGTTCGGATAGCACCCGTTTTTCAAAAACTATTGCTTCATGTGTCAAACTTGTCAAGGGTGGATGGAAATCAGAAGGATTCTTTAATCCGCTGTTGTTAACCTCGCCATCATAGTTTTTATCTGTGAAAAATTGTTTTAGATGGATTTTACGAAACAGTTGATGGATCTCAGTCCTCATCCTGAAGCCATCATAGCTAGTGGTAGGAACAAAACCAAAGCCCTTTAACAATTTTACCTCTGAAGGAGTGGGGGTATAGCTCGACAGATTCACTAATAACCCCTGGTGCTCCTGAGTTGGCGGGGTGCGTAATCCCAGTCCTCGTTGTGGGCTTCCTCCTCTAAGCAGTGGTGTCATATAGCCATGATATAGCAGAGGGATTGCGATCATTTAAACCATATACACTGACATTTTTTGCATTGAGTTGGGGCTGTGAGAGTGTAGTTGGGCTGTTACTGTTAACATTATGCTGCTTAGCCTGGTCGGGGTGAGGGCCGTACCCCCATATCAGCTGGAAACCATCCCATATCAAATAATTACCCTCTTTAAACGGTTTTGTTGCATTCTCCATAATGGTTCCATTACCTCCCCCCCATTTATCTCAATGGAGATAAATGCAACGGCTCAGTAAGTTACGAGCCCAAACATGAAAGTAAAAAATAAAATTGCACAAACAGTCAAACCACATTCATACGAATAAGTCCGCAAATCAAAAGTTACTTTTCTATTCCTAATTTCCCTATCCGTTGCAGGCTGCCTGTTCGTTGCCATGGTTTCTTCTACATGTTAAAACATAAAAACATATTATGCATACAGATACATTGAAATTCACATTTCTGATAGTACAGGTAAGGAGTGGAAGATGGAAAAAAATGAGTGAAAGAGAAGGAACGAGAGAGAGAGAGAGAGAGAGAGAGAGATTTCATTTATTTACATTTTCCTTTTAAATTTTGACACACGTTAAATATACTTGTCATTGATTCCAAGATGGCGGCACTGGGAAACGGACGTGTGAGAGACGCGCTCCGTCCCCCCATTAGGCCGCGCCAGCAAAGCACATCAATTAAGCGGAATAATTTGTCTACGGCAGAACTCACCGTGGGCAGCAAACGCTACGCTCGACTGGGAGTAAATCGAGACCACCTAAGCAACCCAAGCCCGGTGGCGTACCGTGTTGCAGGCGACTCCCTGGGGCGGGGACACGTCGCGGACTCCGGCACCGGAGAACATCCCCGGGAGGCAGACCGTCGAGGCCCTGTCGCTCCCCAGCTGGGCAACGCTAAGACTCTGCGACTCCGGGACCGGGCTCCCAAGACGGCGGTTGTGTGGATCGTGTCCGCGAGGAGAACCGTAGACGAGCCGCCTCCAGGCTGAGGGGAGGAGGCGTCGCGATCCAGCAGGAGATGGCCCTGACAGGAGGCAAGGAGCGCACCAGAAGGTACCAGAAAGAACGCAGCACCGAAGCACCACCTCCAGACAGCAGTAGGAGCGACCCAATGCCATGGGGGACCAGAGCGAATAAAAGGCGGCACTAAGTGGAGGACATATTACGGACGGAGTAGGACAACATCACAGGCCCCGAGGCCTGGGGGGACGACCGGTGCGCGGGAACACGGGCGTCTCCTACACTGCAGGTACGCGGAGAAGGGGGCAGAGGGGCCGGGCGCACGGAACGCATGTAGAGGCCCCACGCGCCCCAGGCAGACCTCACAGATCCTTCCACCATAACCCCCACTCCCTACACGGGGACACACTGGTACCAGAAAATACCCAAAACGCAGGGGCGGGCCACTCCCTACCCATATTGTGGATCAATAATATGGCGACAGTGATTCCCTAAGGCTGACACAAAACGGAGGCAACCAGCAATAATACACTGGAGGAGGGGGAAACACAGACAACGGGAACTCGGAAAACACCAGAAAGAGATGTTACCCCACCCGGCATGAAAAGCACACGCAACGTGGAGACAAAGTTTGGGCTAATAAATAACACTCCACAGTGAAACAGAGGAGCGGATACCCCCGGTAGAGAAACAGTTCCGATACTACAGAAGAATCTTACCGCACCTATGTCAAAATCTAGAGGGAGGGCAGCGCAACAAGATCAGCAAGCATCACAGAAAAGAGGAGATCAGAGCCTGACGCAACTGTGGGGGCCAGAACACTCCAATCCTTCCACATCCACTAGGAAGAAGACCCTAGAGGTCCATTCCGCGACACAGAACACAGACTCGCAGGACACAGGGATGGCATCTAAGAAAGACATGAAATCGTGGTTCGGGGAGTTCCAGACGCAATTCTTAGCAACAACACAGTCACAATTCGAAGCCATGAAAAAAGACATGCGAACTGCCATACAAGAACTACGAACAGAGATCACGAGTCTGGGAGAAAGGACGGACACCCTGGAAAAAATAACCCAAAACCTAGACGAGGAGGCACGTCAGAATGCGGAACTCCAAGAACAACTCTTGACGTGCACTCACAACCATGAATTACAGTGCGAGGATCTAGAAAACAGATCACGAAGATCGAATATAAGAATAAAAAATATGGCGGAAACAGCGGAGGACAGAGACCTTAAAGAAGCAGTGCAACAGGTCTTTAAAGAAATCTTAGATGCAAAGGAGGAAGAGGAAGTAGGAATCGACAGGGTCCACAGGGTGGGTCCAAAGAGGATCAGACCTGGCATGCGGCCAAGGGACGTTCTAGTTGCCCTCTCCTCATATCCCCGGAAAGAACTAATATTACGGAAAGCCAGGTCAATGGAGCACATCAGGATGAATGGAGAAGAGGTACAACTATACCAAGATTTGGCACAGTCCACACTACAGAAACGCAGAGAAATGGGTCCGGTGGTGAAGATCCTAGTGTCAAAACAGATCAAATATAAATGGACATTTCCTTTCGGACTCCTGTTCTCATGGGAAGGCAAGCAATGGAGAATAACGACATGTGAGGAAGGGAAACAACTACTGGGCATGCAAGATCGAGAAGTAGAACAACAAGGAGAGCAGAGAGATAAAAGACCCCAGAAAAGATCAGAATGGCACTGGACAAGAATAGAGAAAAAGGGGAGAGCTCTGACACCAAAAGAGTTATGACTACAAAAGGGGATGCTCCAGAAGCCCCCATCAGGGTAAATACGGCCTGCCCACGCAGATATACACGAAGAAAACAAGATGGCAAAGGCGATTTTTTTCCAAAAGATAAGGTGGGAGGGGGGAGGAGGGCTCCGGTGACACCTCTTGGAATCCAGAGGGTCTTAGAATACCCTACAAGTTACCCCTGTGGTCAGATGAGCATGGCGCACACGGCAAAACGCCTGAGCGAACATAGGAACCAGGGCTCATCCCAGGGCAGTTTTGGGGGTAGGGGCGAAGGAAGGAGAGTTGGGGCATGCCTAGGGGGGAAGGGGAGGGATACCGGCAACCACCATAGCTCTTATCATAAGACTCAACCAGAGACTTTCAATTTATGGACGGATGGGTATCAAGGTACTAACCTATAACATCAGAGGCCTTGACTCCCCTGTCAAAAGGAAAAAAGTGGAACACTACCTAAAACAAGACAAGTACGACATCATTATGCTACAAGAAACACACATAAAGAGACAGGACAGGGGAAAGGTACGGCTGAAGGGATACAACCAGATAATACAGGCAAACGCTGAGGACAAAAAGGTGGGGGTCCTGATCGCATTCAGGGACTCCATAAAGGTACAAGTGCTCCAAACAGAGGCTGATACTCTGGGCAGATATCTCCTAGCCAACACGATTACAGAAGGTTGCCCTCTAACTCTGGCCGCCGTATATGCCCCAATACAGGACAGGAGGGTTTTCTGAAGGATATGCTTGAGAAGCTGGAACACTTGGCCACAGCAGAGATAATATTGGGGGGAGATCTGAACATCGCATGGGACCCCTCTTTAGATAGATCGACCCCCAGACAGCAGGGGCAAAGCCTTCCCTCGGAGGCCCTAAAAAGGAAAATGTCTAATATGGGTCTGGGGGACATCTGTAGACAGATGAATACTAATCTCAGAGGATATACATACTACTCACACGTACACCATACGATGTCTAGGATAGACTACCTATGGGCCTCACTGGGCATCCTGGGCAAAACACGAAAGACAGATATCGGGTCCATATCACTGTCGGATCACGCCCCATTGTGGGCGGAGCTAGCATTAACCCCACGGGCGTCTGGGCTATGGAAATGGCGACTCCCAGAGGACATAATTAGAGATCCTGTAATGGGGAATAAAATCCGAGAACAAATCACTGAATACCTTACAAGTAATAACCACCCTGACATATCGATTGAAACACAATGGGAGGCCCTAAAGGCAGTAACCAGGGGACACCTAATCGCATTGAAGGCCCAAAAAGAAAAGCTCAACTATCAGTGGGAGAGGGAGCTGGAGGCCAAAATTGGGAGCATTCAGGCAGATATACTGCTGAAACCAACTATAAAGCTACAAAAAGCCCTGAGGCACGTCCAAGGACAGTTAGAAGCGATCCGCACTAAGAAAGCAGAAAGGCACCTGCTGAGGCTAAAACATTGGTACTACACTAAGGCTAACAGAGCAGATAAACTTCTAGCTAGACAACTTAAGGGGAAGCAACTAGATAGGACGATATTGGCCCTCCGCGACGATAAAGGGAATAGAAAGACCCAAACAACCGAAATGGGGCAGATAATGGAGCGGTTCTACAGAACGTTGTACTCCTCAGACCATCCCGATGAAAATCTCCAAAAAACATATCTGGAGGGGGTGGACCTTACAGTGCTATCCGCCACAGAAAAACTCACATTAGATAGGGACATAACGATTGAAGAGGTCAATAAGGCAATCAGGGACCTCCCCAGAAACAAGGCCCCGGGTCCTGATGGCTACACGGCGCTATTCTACAAGGAATATGGGGACATACTGGCCCCGACCTTGACCAATTTATTTAATTCCTTCAAAGAAAAACACGACATCACCCCAACGATGAATGAGGCCAAGATGCTGGTGATACACAAACAGGGGAAAGATCCCGAGTTTCCGACCTCCTATAGACCAATCGCATTGATAAATTTAGACACCAAGCTGTATACTAAAATCCTGGCCTACAGACTTACTCAAGTGCTTCCAAAACTGATCCATCAGGATCAGTCTGGTTTCATCCCCGGACGACAAACACACGATAATATTAGGAGGGTCCTCCACATCGTGGAAAAGATAGGAATAACGGGCACGCCTGCAGCGATACTAACTCTGGACGCAGAGAAACCGTTTGACCGAGTAGAATGGTCCCTCCTATTCCACATACTGAGGAAAATGGGCATAGGAGAAACATTTATTAAAATGATAAAAGCTAATTACAAACCCCCCAGCATTAGAATAGCGGTGAATGGGTTCCTGTCTAATAAAATACGGATCGAGAGAGGGACGAAACAAGGTCGCCCACTATCCCCCCTATTATACGCAATTTTCCTGGAACCACTGCTAGCGCGAATAAGAGACAACCGAAACATAAAGGGAATAGACATGGGAGGTGTTACCCACAAAACTGTGGCATATGCTGATGATATGTTGATAGCGTTGGGAGATCCCGAAAACTCTCTCCCTATACTAGTGCAGGAGATAGACAACTATGGCTCTATATCCGGCCTCAAGATAAACAGACAGAAATCCGAATTACTGACACTGGCAGGAGACACAACCCGAATCCAATCGGTAGCAGGCGCCCTCCAACTAAAAATCGCTACGACAGGGACCAAATACCTGGGTATAACCTTAACACATAAAATACAGCAATTATACTCCCAACAGTACCCAAACCAGTTGCAAGTCAAACGGGACATGGAAAGGTGGAACCCGTTATTGATATCATGGTGGGGGCGCATAACGGTCATCAAGATGACCATCCTACCCAAACTCTTGTATCTATTTCAGGCCCTACCAATAAGACTCCCGAGGACGTTCTTCAAATCCCTAACGAAAGCAGTCAAGGAATACATCTGGCAAGGGAAAACCCCTAGAATTTCAAGCTCGGTACTAACAGCCTCACGAAAAGAAGGGGGCTGCGCTCTACCCCACTTTAGAAGGTACTATGAAGCAGCCCAACTATGGGTCCTAAAGGAATGGATTCCGGAAGAGTCCCAAAAACTGTGGGTTGCTCAAGATAGGGCAGTGGCGAATGCCCCAACAAGACAAATGCTATGGGAAGGGAAGACAGACAGACATCCCAATCTACGCATAAGCGAAATCATGCAGGCACCATTGGAAATATGGGATGAAGCAACTAAGAAAGGTACACTAACCAAAGACCCAGCCCCATTCATGCCCCTATTCAGAAACCCAGAATTTCCACCAGGTCTAGAGAATAAGGCATTCCAAAAGTGGGAGGAAGCGGGTTGCAATATGGTAGAGGATATGCATCAGGAACAACAAATAAGGACCTTTGAAGATTTCACGACCCTACTGCACATGAAGGGGACGGATAGGTATAAATACGACCAACTGTACCATTGGCTAGGCACACAGAGAATAAGACAAGCAGCCACCAGAGAACTAACCCCATTTGAGCAAAAAATCATGTCAAACTACGGGTCAAAGAAGTTCGTATCAAATACATATAGTTTCATCAACTCCGCAGGAGAAAAGGTCACCTGGCAATATATTAAGAGGTGGGAAAAAACCCTGAGACGGACGATCCCAAGGGGGCAGTGGGAATACACGTGGGGGATGATATCTAAATTAACGAGAGCCATCCACTCAAAAGAAATGTGGATGAAAATGTTCCTACAATGGCACTACATGCCAGAAAGGCTCCACGGAATGTTCCGGGACTCTCCCAATGTATGCTGGAGGGCATGTGGAGGGGAAGGGAATTGGAAACATATTTGGTGGGATTGCCCAAAGCTTCAACAATACTGGACAGATGTGAAAGACCACATGAGCTCAATGTTCCAGGGGGCCGAGACTCTGGGGGAGGAGGTGTGGCTTTGTGGGATTTCGAACCCGAAGGACAAAACCCTCTCCAAAACACAGAAAAGAAACTTCATGGGTCTTTTAATTGGGGTGTGGTTGGAAATCGCCCAAAAATGGAAGCAAAGGTCCCCGCCCGTGGCAATAGACTGGATACGAAGAGCATGGTACCATATAACAATGGAACATATGACATACAACTTACAAGGGAACTATCAGAAATTCAGGGAGGACTGGTCGGACACCTTGGAGTACCTACAAAGCACTATATGGAACAGTGGTGCCCACATAAAATTAGAATTCTTGATATGTTCAGATAAATCACTGACTCTACAAACAGAAGCTAAATAGAAGGGTGGACATTCCGGGGGAGAGAGGGAGGGGGGATGGAGGGTGTTATATTGATTGTTCGTGAAGTAAACCTAATAAAAATATTTTTAAAAAAATATATATACTTGTCATATATTGTCATTCAGTATTCTTGTACATCACGCAGAGACATTCAGTGTGGCTATTTTGTCATTGTTCTACTCTTGTGCCTCTAGTACATTTTCACCTTCTGTGCTATTCACCTGTGTGACGCTATCATAAGCCCTTTGGACGTCTGTCAAATGTATCCAATACCTCAAGCCCTTCACCTTTACAGCCGTGGGCGTGCAATACACCACCTCGTATGGGCCATGAAATCTTGGGGCATTCCACCTACGTACAAGCTTCTGACATAAACCATGTCTCCTGGCTCTAGCTGCCCTGTTCGTATTTCTTTTTCTATATTTGATGCGTCTGATTCTCCCTCGCCTATGAATGATGGTGCCAGCTGCCTTGCTATCATGCGGGCTGCTTTAGTAAGTTTTGTCAGATACTCATTAACTTCTTCCCCCAGTACAGTTGCACTTCTGTGGGCGTCAGAATGTCTGCGAAGGGGTGAATTTGCTCTGTGCATTCATCTTCGTGTCACAATCTCATGGGGTGACAGATGGTGGTCCTTGCTGGGCTGATTTCCCAGCTCAAATAGGGCCAAGGGGAGACAGTACACCCAATTATTTTTAAGAGTGAAGCAAAGCTTTGAGAGTCTCCCTTTCAACAGGCTGTTTATTTTTTCCACCATGCCGTTACTTTGCGGGTGATAAATCGAGCACAATTTGTGTTTTATGCCCAACATTGATGTTACTTCCTTAAAGAGATCATTAACAAAGTGCGTGCCATTGTCTGAGCGAATTATGTCGCAAATTCCCCAGCGGGGGAATACCTCTCTCACCAGAAACTTTGCAGTGCACTTCGCATCAGGACGTGCACATGGTCCTGCCTCGACCCACCTTGAGAACGGGCACACTACCACTATCATGTACTTAGCTCCATTGCACCTTTCCCCCATGTCTGCATAGTCAATATGCAGCTCTCTGAATGGGCCTATTGGCTTGGGTATTGACTCTCTTAGTGTTCAGAGTCATGCCTGAATTGTATATCTGGCACGTTGTACATTCCATTGCCAATTTTGAAAGTTGTTCTTGCAACCCAGGGATGAACCAGTGTTCTTGTATTTCTGCAGCAATGTGTTGTTTTGCATTGTGTGCAGGAAAATGCAATTGTTGGAATGCCACTTCTAATAATTTAGTGGGCATGACCACCTTCCCTGTGTTTTGTCGCCACAATAAATCAGTTGCTGACTGGCTGCATCCCCTCTTTTCCCACAGTTCTTTTTCCTCTTCTGTTGCTCCTTCTTGCAGCTCTAATATTTGTGATATGGGCATAGTGTTGTAACTGTCTGGGAGGTCCTCCACTGTTTCCTTCCTCTCTGAGTACTCACCTATCCTTTCTTTTACAAAATAGGATGCTTCCTTGGCGGCAGCGTCTGCTGCCGCGTTTCCCAAAGAGACGAAATCGTTGTTGGTAGTATGGGCTTGGCATTTCACTATTGCCACTGCAGTGGGATCTTCCAAGGCCTCCATAAATTCTTTCAGGAGTTCTGCATGTTGCACCGGGGACCCATAAGCCCTATTAAATCCTCTTCTCCCCCACCTTGCAAGTCCCCCATGTACCGTTGTGGTCATGTATGCTGAGTCTGTGTAGATTGTGACTGCACACCCCTTTGCAGCACGCATCGCTTCAATCAATGCTATGAGCTCTGCCGCTTGTGCTGAGAAATTGGCGGGCAGGCGCTGCTGTATTAGCACTTCGTACTCGCCTTCTTCCAATCGCACGACAGCCACCCCTACATGTTTTTCTCCTGTTTCTGAATTTATGAAGGCTGGCCCGTCTATGAAAAATATTTCACCCTCAGCTAGTGCATTTTCACTCACTATTGTTGCCCCACTTTCCTCTCCTTGGAATGTCACACAGTCATGTGCTTGTATGTCCTCCACGGTGCAAGGTTCTGAAATGAATCTAGAAGGGTTGACCACCTTACATCTCACTACATGTATGTTGGCGCTAGATAGGATTACTTCATATGCGGTGGCTCTTTGTGTGGTCACTGTGCTTTTGGATTGTTCTAGTATGGCAAACAAGGAATGTTCCACGTACAATGTCACTGAACACCCCATTACTATTGTGGCGCTTTTCTCAATGGTGAATGTGGCAGCTGCGAGGGCCTGTTCGCACGCGAAGTGTCCCTGCATTACTGTGTCTAGTGTTCCACTGTAGTATGCCAAGGGCTTGTGCCCCAATGATGTTTTTTGTGTTAAGACTGTTGTCATGAGCGTTCCTTTGCAGTGTGAGAACAGGTAGAACTCGCGTTCATAGTCTGGGTTTGCGAGTACTGGTGCACTTGATAGGAGTTGTTTGAGTGAGGTGAATGCGTCGCACACTTCTGAGTCCAACTGGATATCTGTATTTTCTTTCTGTGCTTCTTTGAGTGCCTGAATCAAGGGGCGTGTGTATGACGCATAATCTTAAATCCATGCACGGCAGTAGTTGCACATCCCTAAGAATTTTTGCATGTCCTTCACTGTTTTTGGTCTTCCTACAGCTGAGGTGGCTGCTACGCTGTCTGGAATTATTCTCTTGCCATCCTTTGAAATCAATTGCCCCAGGTACAGCACTTCACGTTGACAGTATTGCAACTTTTCTCTGTCTACCTTGTACCCCTTTTGGGCTAGTAATGTCAAGAGGGCAATGGAGTCTTTTTTACATTCGGCTTCGTTTTTACTGCAGATCAGCAGATCATCCACGTACTGAATTATTGTGCTGTCTGCTGTCATGTTTCCAAGGTCTTCATGCAATATTCTGTTGAATATGCTGGGGCTCTCACAATAACCCTGGGGCAATCTGCAGTGTTCGTACCTCCTCGCCCCTAGGGTGAATGCTGTCACTTATCTACACCCTTCTGCGAGTGGTATTGAAAAGAATGCATTCTTCAAATCCACCACGGTGAAGTGAGATGCATCTTTTGGGATACTGCATAGAATAGATGCAGGATTTGGGACCAAAGGGAACTCTTTCTGAATGACGTCATTAAGTGGGCGTAGATCTTGGATCATCCTCCATGCCCCTCCTTTTGCTTTTTTGATGGGGTAAATGCATGTGTTGCATGGGGAGTTTGAGGGTACTATTATCCCCTGTGTCAATAGTGCGTTGATCGTTTCCTTTATCCCTTCTTCTGCTTCCCGGGACAGGGGGTATTGTTTTACTCGGGGCAGTATCGCTCCAGGCTTAAGGTTAATTTTAACTGGAGTGACCCCGTGTAGTAGCCCTATGTCATGTGGATCTGCTGTCCATAACTGGCAGGGCACCGATTGCATGTCATCGTTGAAAAACGATGGTGGGGCCCCCACTACCGCCATGAGCTGTACTGGCACCTGTCTTTGCTGTATCATTATTTCACAAGGGATCGCTATCTCCATTATGATTTCTCCATCACTCTGAGTCTGTGAAAAGCTCCTCGTCTGACAAATCTTGCAGTGTCAGCGTTTATGCACAACACTGTACGCCACTCGCACCCGTGTATGTCCATTGCAATTACAGCTATTCTCTTGGCTGAGACTTGGATTGCATGTATGTCCAGTGACATGACCGTCCCTGGCGCTATCTCTGGGCGGGCTATTGGACGAAAAAAAAAAATTCTGTTGGCACCCTCCACTCCAGCTTTTTTAACTCTGGGACCACCCGGGCCAATGTTTTTAACCCATGAAGGAACATATCTGAGTCCACCAGTATGCCGCGCACCTCTGGGCATGTTGCTTGTGAATATATCACTAGCATTACACGCATGCAGCACATCCCTGGGGTTGAGCAAACAATCCCTCCTCTTTTGGTAAATGAAATAGTCATGTTAAGCTTGCTGAGGAGGTCCCTCCCCAGTAGGTTGACAGGGGATTGCTCATAATACAATAGAGGTGCCCTTACTGTTTTTCCCCCTACTGTTACATCCAAATCTTCTGTGTAAGGAACTTCGACCACTGCCACAGAGAACCCCTGCGTCTCCAATTTATGATTAGATAGCGGAAACCGGCCTTCACGTATACATGATTTCTCGGCTCCGGAATCTACCATAAAGATGAATTGCTTATTCCCTATCAATGGTTCCTCAGTTGCATTGAAGGTTGTTGATAGGATTGGACACGCAAGTGTTCCCTGTGGGCTGTCCTATGCTGGGTGTCTTGACGTTCCCCCTTGACTGAAAACATTACCTGACACTACCGCTACTACTCCATATGGGCCAGGTGCGCCATTTGGTGTCGTGATGAAGGGGTTGTTTTGTGTGTAGGGGAGGTGGTCGCTACTTTGTGGGTGTTGTTGAACATTATGTGGTTGTTCCCTATTTTGCCCTCTGTATTCTTGCTGTTCTCTCCCCCCGTCACGGGGCAATCCGTAGGGGCTCCCTGGATGGGGGTGCCCGCAATACTGATCATCTTGGCAGGCTGGGTTCGGTCTGCTTCTACACTTGCGTGAGAAATGTCCCCACCTCCCACAATTCCAACAGTTTCCTTGGTTCCCTCTGGGTCCTGGTCCCCCACTTCCGCCATTACCTCCATATCCCTGTCCACCTCCTCAGCGCCCCCTGTACTCACCTCTCCTGTTTTTGGGGTGCCACACTTGCCACTGCTGCCCTCCGTAGTCCTTCTGTCCATTCCACTGTCTTTGCCCGTTGTCTGCCCAATTTGCAGCCATCCTCACCTGTATCGCTACCAATTCCTCCTCCTCCTCTGCGTCTGTTGTGGGGGAGTGCTGCTACAGCTGCAGCGACCTTCACTAGTTTCATTTGTATTAGTTTAGCTTCATCTGCCAGCTTTTTTTGTACCACCTCCTTCTCCCTTTCTTTGATTCTTTTGCAATGGTGAACTATTATGCTCTGTATTTCTGGCCATCCCTTCGCCTCGATCCCTGCTATTTTATCAAGTGCTTTTTGGACTTCTTTCGGGAGCCCCCTCTTTATTATGAAGTAAAATAAGGATATTGATTGGTCATACGGCGTACCCGTTTCAGCTCTCCACATCTCATGCACTCTGAAAATGTAATCCATAGCCTCTTCCCCATCATATTATGGTGCATTGCATCACTGACTGTAAATCTGGCGTGTCCGGGAATGTTTCCCTCAACGCGTCCCAAACTCGCACTGTATTGAAAGCAGCGCCATCATGTCTGTCACTATCCAATGTTATTCCCGGGAAACCTGCTTTTGCCCATACCCGGTCTGATTGGTCACCTACTGCTGACACAAGTAAACCCTTGACATCTCCTATGGCCAGGGGTACTCCTGCGGTTTGCTTCTCGAAGGCTTATATCCACTTACTGGCTCCTCCGGATAGCGGGGGCAATGATTTTAGTAAATTAGCCTTATCCATTTGTGCCCAGGGTTTGTAATTTGGTCTTCCCGCCCCCCGATGTGTCAGTGGGAGTTCCAGGCGTCCCTTGCTTCCTCTCCCAATACTCACCTTTGACCCTTTCTTTCCCACCAGGGCCATCCTTCCCATCCTGTTCCTTAATCTCCCTGTCCATTCTTGTTCCATTGCGCTTCCCAATGGTGTCTCCCCAAACTCCACTAAATCACCCCCTGTGGCATCCCTAATCTCCCAGCTTCTTGCTCGTCCTCTTCTATATCGCACCATAGCTCTTCTCTCCCTTCATCCGCCACTTCTTCCCCCTCTGCACTCCCTCCAAGGTTGTGTGCTCCCAGTTCTGCTATCCTTGTGGGCTCCTCCTGTATCCTGAATAGTATCTCCCCCTTTTTCCACCCCTCATTTGATTTGTCTAGGGTGTGTGATCGGGACAATCGCTCTGATCTTGTCGTGCCTGGCTCACTTTTTTCACATATGCTTTGTATCCTTGATAGCTCTTCTCTAGCTATTGAGAGTCGTGTATCTAAGTCTTCTGTTAGTTTACATATGTTCACTGATGCCGTACTCGCCTGCCCACTGGTTCAGGGGCAATCATATGGTGGTGGTGCTGTTGTTCGTGTGCTGGGGCAGGGGTGCTGATGGGCACATATGTGGGGTCACTATAACCTTCAGCAGGTGCAGGCTTATTCAAGAGTGGGTACAATTGGGTTACCTCTACCGATCCCTCTTTTCCCCCGTCCTTACCACCTTCTGCTGTTGCTGATGGGGTGGCAGTGAGGGCAGGTTGATCGAGTGTGGTGTCTATTTTCTTTGATGGGGGTATTTCCTCGAATAATCGCCACAGATCTAGTATTTCTCTCCTGTTATGAAAATGTTTTCCTTTGTCTTTTAGGAATATGCAGGTGGCCACCATATCCAGAACGCTCTTATCAAAGGACCCTCCTTGTGGCCAAACCTGGGGGAGACCCTCCCACTTCAGCTCTGTGACCCACTGTTCATGGTACTTAGTTATTCTTTCCTCATGTCCCGGTAAACTTTTACAAATGTGTGCTAATGGTGTCTCCGCCCCCATTTTTAGACCTGTGTTACTCTATTCTCTTGAGTCAATCCCCTCTATCACTATACGTGTGTAGCTGTATATGTGGGGCTCTACTCACTGTCAGTTCCTAACGATCAACTTATACTTTTACTCAAACAAAAACATTTCTTTGTCAATTTTTACCAGTACCAGATCACACTTACATTGACCACATCACCTGGAAATCACTTAAATCAGTATTAATATATAGAGACGATTGATTGCAGAAAACCATAAACACACAATGTGCACAACATACGACAGACATTCATCATACTTCAGCATACACGCATAAATCTTACCAGGTCACACTTACATTGACCACATCACCTGGAAATCACTTAAATCAGTATTAATATATAGAGACAATCGATTGCAGAAAACCATAAACACACAATGTGCACAACATACGACAGACATTCATCATACTTCAGCATACACACATAGCATTTACCCTCCCTGCCTGGCCCTTCGCCTTTCTCTATGGCGACACCCCCTAACTCTCACACAGCTTCTTTTGTATATATATATGTATATATATTTCTGAGGCTTGTGGAATCTGCTTAGATCACATGCTGTGCATAGGCCGACATCTAGTGGAAGCTGCGGAGTATTACAGTTTGTTTTTCGAAAGTCGAAAATGGGCGTCGACACAGGCGTGCCAGTAATACTATCCCTAGTGTGACGTCCACTGTACCCAAGATCCCTCACGCGTGTAGGATCCTCAGATTGTTTTTTTCCGCCATACTGGTCGGAAGCATCTTGCGGAGTTCCCTGGCCTTAGCCATACTTTTGCTGTTATTATAATTTTAATTCTTATTCATTCCCTTCCCCACCCCAACGTCGACCCTCAACCTCGACGACGGCTGGAGAAGTCATCGACCGTCGACTGCTGCACGACGGATCTGGGCCTCGGTAGGCCGCTGGCCTCGGCCCGGGCCTAGTAGGCCGCTGGCCTCGGCCCTTACAAGTAGGGAGAGTGGGGGGTGGTACATACTCTTCACTCTTGATATATAGTTACATTTATATATATTCCTACACTTAGCAGCCCGCTGCCTTAAGGTGCGTATGGAGGGTACCCCTTTTCAATTCTGCCCCAAGTGCAATCGCAAATACCCTTGGGTCGACAGGCACGCCACGTGCAATCTCTGCTTGCCGAGGGATCACCCCGAAGCGAACTGCAGAGCGTGTAGTAGGTTTAAACCTAAGACACTTAAGGACCGTTCGACAAAGCGTTGGGCCCACCACGCCAGGCAGGAGGCCATGGCAGCGGAGGGCGCCTTCAGCGATGGCAGCGACGCCGTACTTTCGGACGGCGAGGGCATTACGGCGTCGAAAGACAGCCGACGAGCGCAGGTCCCCGACCTCGGAAGGTCGTCCGGCAGGGCGGCTATGGGGAAGACCCCCGGCGACGCAAGCGCTACACACCTAACACACACTAAACACACTAAGACCAACCGGACCTCGACGACGTCGACTTCCCGGAAAGAGGCACAAAAAGAACGGTCCGACTCGGTGTCCTCTGGGCGCTCTCGATCGAGATCGCCTCACGACGCAAGGCAATCATCCACTCTTGCCAAGAGTGCCTCGCTACACACACTAACGGAAGTTCGATCGTCGGGAGACGAAGACGACTTCCACCCCCAGGCCGCGCTCCAAGATACCGAGACCGCGGTTAACATCAGTGAGGCCCCACGCCCGAAGCACACAGATACCTCTCCAGACCCTCGACGCCAGGCGTCGAAAGTCTCTGGGGCCCCCAAGGGACAGGGAAAACATTTTTCCATGCACGGAGAAGGGGGGAAACAGCGGAAAGCACAGCCTTCCACCCCTGTAAAGCCTAAGCAGACAAGCAAACACAAGTCTACCCTTGAAAATAAATCACCTGCTAAAGTAATACCCTGTTCCAGGGAATGGTCCAGTGAGGACATAGACAGGGTTATGTCTAGGATGTCTTCCTTGGCTGATTTTTATGATAAGAACCCAGAACACTTTCTTTCATATAACCCTCAAGGGGCCACACCCTCAGGCTCCTCCGATCCTATCCCGCTAAGTAAAGAGCCCCGGGTCGAAAGACCTGAACCCTTCAAGGTTCAGCCTTACTCCACTCCATATTCTACTCCACTCCCCAGTTATCAGGGACAAGTTTTCCCTGAAGAGGACCAGGAGTTTGCATTTATGGAAGAACAAACCGGGACAGATTACTATGCAGAGGATGAGGACCTGGAGGAGGGAGAAGATGAGCAGGAAATTTACAGAGTAGATTCCCCAGTACAAAGCGAAGCCCCAGTTACTGACTCTCCAGTTGATAACCAGCCCCTCCTTAACGAGGTTCTCGCTCGAGCAGCGGAACACTTCCACATCGACACCCACGGTGTACAGGAGGAAAGGGACTTCGCGGAGGAGTTTGTAGGAGAGAGAAGACCGGTCGCTCAGACCATCCCTATCCTCAAATCCATCCAACGAAGAATAGATCCTTCCCTGGTGAATCCTAACCTCACCAGAGCTGTCAACCCCAGAATTGAAAAGATTTTCCGGGCAGCCCAGTCTGACCCTCTGTATATAAAGGGACATCTTAAACCAGATTCCCTAGTGGTGACCAACACTAGAAAGAGGGCTGGCACGCCCTTATCTTCATCAGAAGCTCCTCCCGACAAGGAGAGCAAAAAACTTTACGGGTTTGGCAGAAAGGTAGCCTCAACGTCCGCCTACCAAGCAAGGATTGCGAATTCCACCACCCTGTTGGCTAGTTACAATTGCCATCAATGGGAAGAAGTCGCGGCGCTCATTGCCTCTGCTCCAGAACCGCTAAAGGGCCAGCTGGCTCGGATCTCGGCAGAGGGGAGAGCCGTGTCTGGTTGCATTTTAAAAGCAACTTTCGACGCCGCTGACAACGCAGGGAGATTGATAGCAGAAGGTACTGTTATCAAGAGACATGCGTGGTTACGGCAGTCGGGATTCAAGACAGAAACCCAGGCTTCTTTAATAGACAAGCCAGTGGAACCCGACCTATTGTTTGGGAAAGCGGTCGAAGACGCACTTAAAAATGCCAAAGATGAATATGAGACTCTCAAATCCCTTGGCCAGCTTACCAACAAACCCCCTAACCAGAGGGGGAACAATAATTTTCGTCGCCCACGCGGCCAAAATTCACAAAGAGGCAACTATGCCCAGGGACAAGGTACACAATGGAATAACAACCAGCAGTCTACCCAGAGTTACGGCAGGGGTAACAAGAGAGGTCGTGGAAGAGGCAGAGGCAGCCCCAACAAGGGCGGGGGCACGCCTCCACCAAAACAGTGACGCTCAGTTCAGGGTCCCTTGCCACGCAACCCCAGTAGGGGGACGCATTTCCACCTTCACCCAGGCTTGGGAAGGGATCACCTCAGACAGATGGGTGCTGTCAACAGTATCCGCAGGATATTGTATAGAACTACTGCAGCGTCCCCGGAATCATCCTCCACGACAAAGAGTGCACTCCCTAGAACATCAAAGGATCCTTCTCGAGGAGATCGCCATTCTGCTAGAAAAGGACGCGATAGAACTCGTCCCAGGACACCAGGTAAACAAGGGTATCTATTCAACTTACTTCCTTGTGCCAAAGAAAGATTTCACAATGCGCCCAGTATTGGACTTACGGCCTGCCAACAAATATGTCAAGCCCCAAAAATTCCGTATGACCACGCTACAAGAGGTAATCCCCCTCCTAAAAAAGGGGGATTACATGGCAACCTTGGATATGAAAGATGCTTATTTTCATATTTCCATGCTCCCAGCGCACAAAAAGTACTTGCGCTTCAAGGTGGACAGTCGCCACTACCAATTCAAGGTACTGCCCTTCGGGATAGCTTCAGCACCAAGGGTATTCACCAAGGTACTGGCGGTGGCGGCTGCACACCTACGCAGGGAAGCAATCCCGGTGTACCCTTATCTGGACGACTGGCTCATAACGGGGGAAACCCCAGGAATTTGCAGGTCAAACATTCAGAGGACTATCGACCTCCTCCACGAATTAGGCTTCTCCATCAACGAGAAAAAGTCAAGTCTGGTGCCAAGCACCTCAAAACAGTTTCTAGGAGCTATCCTAGATACTCAGAAAGGATTGACCTTCCCTTCGGAAGAGAGAATTCGGAATATACTTCTGCAAATTCCGCATTATCAGTCAGGTCAACAGATAACAGTACGCAAAGCTATGCGGTTACTGGGCATGATGGCGTCATGCATTTACCTGGTCCCCCACGCGCGTCTGCGCATGCGTCCCATGCAGGAATGGTTGGCGAAACAGTGGTCTCAGGCAAGTGGTCATTGGGACGATCTAGTGGTCGTTTCGCCAACACTCGTACAGAGCCTACACTGGTGGACAAGAGAGAATCTCGCAAAGGGGAAACCCTTTTACGATCCCGAAGTACAAGCCGTGGTGACTACAGATGCATGCCTGACTGGGTGGGGAGCTCACCATCTCCACCACACAGCTCAGGGTCTCTGGTCTCACTCAGTAGCCAAGAACCACATCAATCTGCTAGAGCTTCTGGCAGTATTCCGAGCGCTAAGGGCGTTCGAGCCCCATCTACTGAACTTGTCGGTGCAGATCAGGACGGACAGCACGACAGCCATGTTCTATCTGAACAAGCAAGGGGGGACTCGTTCGCCAAATCTGTCCAAGCTTGCCCAGAAAATATGGATATGGGCACTCAGACGGAACATCTTCCTGTCATCGCAACATGTTCCAGGGGAGCTCAATTCCCTAGCGGATGCTCTAAGCAGAAACTCCCTCCCGGAAGAACACGAATGGGTCCTTCACAGAGACGTAGTAGAAGATCTCTTCTCTCAGTGGGGTTTCCCCACTATAGACCTATTCGCCACAAGCGAAAACAAACAATGCCCAGGATTTGCATCCAGGTTCCCCCAGCCGGACTCCCAAGGGAATGCCCTGTGGATGAACTGGTCAGGGATGTTTGCGTACGCTTTTCCACCAACTCCTCTCATCAGGAAGGTGGTGTACAAGATGAACAAGGAATCTATGACGCTCATCCTAGTTGCTCCCATGTGGGCGAGACAACCATGGTTTCCACACCTACGCAGGATGGCGGTGTGCGAACCCATCAGACTCCCAGCCTGGTACAACCTACTGTCCCAGCAACAGGGTCAAACAGTGCATCAGGAACCCAACTCTATGAACCTAGCAGCATGGCTCCTGAAGTCATAGAGTTTGGACATCTCAAATTACCACAGAGGTGTATGGACATTCTAAAGGAGTCCAGGAAACCAAATACAAGGCACTGTTACTTTGATAAGTGGAAAAGATTCGTTATCTGGTGCCAGAATAAACAAATCAACCCGGTTGATTGCACTCCTTCCAACGTTGTGACATACATGCTCCACCTGCTGGATGCAGGGTTGGTTTTTAACTCGCTGAAAGTACACCTGGCAGCCCTCTCGGCTTACACCACATCCCATAACAAGGTCTCGTGGTGGAAAGTACCAGTGGTTAAAGCCTTCATGGAAGGAGTAAAGAGACTTCACCCTCCTATTTCGAACCCACCGCCAGGATGGGACCTCAACGTGGTGCTAGCTAAGCTCATGGGACCCCCATTCGAACCCATGCATAAAAGTAGTCTCAAACACCTGACTTATAAAACGGCCTTCTTAGTAGCCATTACCTCCATAAGAAGGGTCAGTGAAATTCAGGCTCTGTCAGTGCAGGATCCTTTCTTTACTATCCACAAGGACAAACTGGTTTTACGCACACACCCTAGGTTCTCACCTAAATTCATATCCAAGTTCCATGTAAACCAGTCCATCGAGCTTCCGGCTTTCTTCCAGAACCCGCAAAGCTCGGCTGAGGTGAAACTACACACCCTAGATGTGCGTAGGGCGGTCCTATACTATGTAAATAAAACCAGACCGCTAAGGAAAACAGATCAACTGTTTGTCTCCGTAGCTACAGGCAGAGAGGGGGATCGCGTCTCTAAGGGCGCTATCTCGAAGTGGATTATCAACTGTATACAGCTGTGTTACTCTCTTTCTGACAAGACTCTGCCTTTTACGCCAAGGGCCCACTCTACTAGAGGCATTGGTGCCACTCTGGCTTTCATTGCAAATGTTCCCCTCGACACCATTTGCAAAGCGGCTACTTGGAGCTCTATTCACACTTTTACTCAGCATTACTGCATTGACACTCATTCCAAGACAGATACACAAGTGGGACAAGCGGTTCTAAGACACCTGTTTGCTCATGACCCTTCTCACATCCCACCTCCTTCTTCTGGTACTGCTCGCTAATCTATGCACAGCATGTGATCTAAGCAGATTCCACAAGCCTCAGAAGGGATACATTACTCACCGTAATCGTATTTCTGATGCTTGTATCTGCTTAGATTCACATGCGACCCACCCTTCCTCCCCTCCGAGAGAAGGCGCATGATTGCTTGTAGTCTTACCTTTTCTGTCTATCTGCTTGGATTATCTGTACTCACGCTACTCCTCATGCTTCCTCATGTCAGAAAAAATACAATCTGAGGATCCTACACGCGTGAGGGATCTTGGGTACAGTGGACGTCACACTAGGGATAGTATTACTGGCACGCCTGTGTCGACGCCCATTTTCGACTTTCGAAAAACAAACTGTAATACTCCGCAGCTTCCACTAGATGTCGGCCTATGCACAGCATGTGAATCTAAGCAGATACAAGCATCAGAAATACGATTACGGTGAGTAATGTATCCCATATATATATAATTTTATTCCCTTATGCGGACCTTGTTTTACCCCAAATAAGAAGAATAAGAGAAAGAAAGGCTAGTTCTAACGTATTTACTGTGTCTCTTTACTAAGACACCCTCAATTTATTTTTCCATTGTTTTACTTATTCCCTGCACTAGTCGAGATAGCACTACGCGGCACCGCCTTCTACCCCCTTGTAGAGTTAGGTTCCTGTCCTCTTTTCCCTTTTTTCACTTTTATATCCTAATGGCCATATGCAAAGAAAGAGAAAGTATTAGAAATTGAAAGTCCCCTCTATGTCCTCAACTTATTTCCCCTTGTTCTCTCGATTATTTCCCCTTTTAATATCGCTAGCACTTAATACTCACGTGCCCGTCTTGATCCGAGACTCTCCGGACTTGGTCCGTCCAAGCGGCGTGGCCTCGCACTCGTTGGCCCCACCCGGCGAACAGTACTAAGGGTTTTTTCAAACGGGACCCGTACCCTCTCGCCCTAACTGCGTGCGCACGTCTCTGCGTACCAGTTGCCGTAGGTGGGCGGCTCTGTTGAGCGGACGCGCCGTGCGTCTCCACTACGACCGGGGTCGTCTCGTGCCAAGGGGACAATTATTAAACTATATCACGTCTATGGGGTCACCACTGAATGTGAGCGTCCCCCAAAACCCCCCCCCCCCCTTAGTGAGAGGCAATGACGGACACACCCCAGGAGGGAATGAGACCAAGACCAAGTGTGGGTGAGATCAAAAGGGTTTTTATCTAAACCAATTTAGAGCATGCAAAGGACTCTGCATACTCCGAGAGCGCTCTGTCTGACAATAGCAAAGACAGTCCTACTTCTTACAGAACTATGTCACGCGTGACACAAGCTATAGGGGGCACATAGTCTTAGGGATTGGGTGGTGATGGCTAGGTGGTATACATTGTATACAGTTGCTTCTCCAGGATTGGCGGACGTCCGTGCGGTGCCACGCAGGGTAGATGGGTCAGCTGGGCTCATCGGGATGGAGTGCTGGGCCGGACATGACTTGTAGGGATGATAAGTGGCGATTCTGATACTTTGCCCTTGTGGCCAAACATTCACATTCATTCATCATGCTATACAATTTCAGTTGTCTTATAACTCTTGCAATACATTGACCTCAGATCGAGAATGAGACAGGGACATTGATATATAATAAAAAGTGCCCCAATACATCTGTTGTAAGGACACCTTAGGTTCAAACATGTTAATCCCATGAGTCCATGTGTGGGGTCAGGGGCACAGGATGGGTTACTTGATCGTCCTGTCGGTGAGGGATGGTATTATGATCTGTTGGTACAGGGGTGGGCGCCCCCCTTCAAGGGCCATTAACTTGGGGTGAACGGGGATACCAATGGGCCGTGGGGGCATGCAACCGTGCCCGGGAGATGGTGGGATTTAGGACCAGGTAGCTTGTAATTCATAGTCAGGCTGTGGCGGCCTCTTGACATGGGGAGGTGGATGCTTGAAACGGGTCCAGCAAGATTGGGAGGGGAGGCGAGCCTGTGCTGTTCGAACACCAGCTATCCCCGTCGAGCCTGGGAAGGAGGAGGGGGGAGACGACCTTGCAGCTCTGAGCCTGTCTCCCTGCACGGGGCAGTGTATCGTACCATTGGCAAGGGGCAGGTGGCAACACTTGGGGGCTTCTGGGTTGTGCACATATATTTACATTAGTGAGAATATAAGCTGGGTGACTGCCATTTGGCACAATTTCATAACAACAGTTGACTTACGAACATGAGGTAGTGTTAGATTGGTTGGTAAGCAAAAGAGGGCAACACATATTATACCATGATATAGTCTGACTCCAGTCCCTTGGTGGGCCTACATACATTTCAGCGGTTCATTATTACACTATGTACAGGGGGTGTCAAAAAGCTATCACATATCATATGGCCACTCTTTTATACAATAGCAGCAAACGTTAGTCAACGCGACAAACATTACAAAAATGGTTACCACACAATACAAGGTGCCTATGGGGTGGGCGTGGGTGAGGGGTGCCACACAGTCCAACTTAGAGGGCTTGGTACAGGGTCAGGGCATGCAGGATTGGGCTGGTTTCGGTTGCTTCCTATGGAGCTTGGTCACTACTGGGACAATGATGTACTGCGGAAGGTAGAACAATACAGTGTTTATTTTGTTTGTTCGAGTCTGGTTGCTTGTGAGAACGAGCTCTCAGCGGATCTACCATGAGGTGGAGGCCAGGGTGGGGGAGGGGGGGGAAGTGCAGGCCTCTGTGAACGCGGTCAAGTAGTGGTCAGGCTGTAGCTTTCTATGTGTGCAAGTAGTACAAAATGGTGCCTGTGTTGTGCCATATATGTGGTCGTGCAGCCTCACGTGTCGATCCGCAGCCACCTCACCTCCCGGGCGCGGGGGCTGCCGACGAGTCATGAGTCTTCACCTGGGTAGGAGATGTAGGCTAGAGGGGGGTCCTATCGACCTGCCCTCCCCTACAACTTTTTTTTTTTTTAAAAGTTCTGTTACGTTCCCTTGATTTCCGAATTGTCCTCGTAACAGTCATATTGGATTTGCCGACCACCAGACCAAGCTCAAAAACAGCATTTTTAAAATGTATAAACCTTGAAATGTGCTCTTCCACTTAAAGAATCATATATAAATATATGCATATATACACATATAACAAAAATGTCACTATGGAAACCACAGAAAAATAGTTACAATGGATGAGAAATTATATTTTACAATATCTTATGTATACCTCTTGTCCTTGTGTGTCTCCAGTTTTGACCGCTTCAATAGTACATTCCTTTTACATAAAAGATTCAAAGAATATTGAATAAATTGTAAACAATTTAATGTTAAAATCTTTGATCGCACAAAGTACATCTTGAGAAAGTTGATTTAATGATTATCGACCTTACAAGATCAGTTGAACTATGTGAAAAGATAAACGTCTGATTACATTTTTATAATTGGTATTAACATAAAGTTGAACACTGTACATGTAACATTTTAAATAAACATATTTGCAAAATGTACCCAATCAACTTCAGAGATGTCAAAGGGAGTTGGTGTGAGATCATCCTGCAAAACATGTGAATTAAATTGTGGCCTCTTTCATGCGTAGTAATGTTATTTTTTTTACCTATTTTTTACCTATTTCATTTTTCACTAAGCAACTAAAATGTATTAACAAAAATATACACCATGCATATAGTGAAAGGGTCTATGTTATTCATTAACAAAGTACGTTTTTTCTGAAGTTTTACTTTCATTGGTGCATGTGCTTCTGAGTTCATCTAATACTTTGCAATTTGCTGAAAGTATTGCAAATTATCAAAACAATAACTTAGCTTAAATGGAGAAAAGATATTGTGAATCGATAACTTATTAGTATAAATTGATACATTTTCGCTTCTCACACCTCATCCTCCAGACCGGTTGCAGTACAAGAATAGTACGTTGTTGAAGATCCAGGCTCCACCTATGCAGCAGTAATTGTAATCATAAAGATGTAAAAGCAAAATAAAAAAATGGCATGTAAGGGATGGTCGATATTTACAAAGAAGCCTACAAGCCACTTTGTATCAAAAGCTAATTTATTTATTTTATTTTAATGTTATACAGTTTTATACAAATAAATCTTTACACATTCATTCAAACAAGTCATGATTACAAAACTCAGATAATACACAATGCACTAAAAATATAATCAAATCATACAATAAATATATATAAAAAGAAAAAAATACTCTCAATTCATACATACAATGCATTGCAGTTAGCAGATTAACAGTCAAACAAACAGATACTGTGGTAGGCAAAAGAAGAATCCCCATAGCCCTGCAGGTAAGATCATTCATGTTCAGAGTCAGGGTCAATTCCTCTGTGTGTTACAGCTAAGAAGCCAATTCCCTAATGTCCTTATTTGTGTTTCGTTACATCAATCCAGAGTTGCCCCCCTTCCCAATAGTGGGGAAGATACACTGGTTACCCTTTAGTAGTCATTCGCTTTTCTGCATCAGACCATATTCCAAATGGGAGCTAGGTGCAACCTAGGATTAAGTGTGTTAATACACTGGTGCCAAAACTCAATCGCCCCAACATGTTCAAAGCTGTGTACACATTCCCCAAGATATTTACTATAACTAATATTCATCTTCGGGCATAGGGTTAATATGTGCCTCGCCGTTTCTGGCTCAGTTGGATTCCCACATATGCTACAGTGCCTTGATAATCCCGGAAGTGCACGTTCCAATCTGAGAATTTCTAATGTAGGCAAGTGGTTAATACGCATTAGCAAAATGAAGCGCCTCAGGGCTGCAGAGGGGCACAGATTTAAGTACAGTTGGGCTTTTTAAATGTATGTAGGACATATGTCACAAATTTATAATTTTTCAAGGTCACTAAATGAACAGTTGTTCTGCCAATCCCACAAAGTAAGGCTCCTATGGAGATGGTAAAATATATATTAATTATCTTGTCCCCACCACAGAGTCCAACCAATTGTTTCACTCAGTGTTTCCATGTCTTTCCCTAGTTTAGACTGCTTGCAGGCTCCTAAATCCTCCTTTACACACATAAGCAGGGAATTAAAAGGATTATTCTGAATTTTGATATATAGCTCTGCTCTTTTTCGCAACACAACAGTCTTAAGAGAAATAATCCCTAACTCCAGTCTCAAGATGGCCAAAGGTATACATTGAGGGAGTCCCAAAATTTGCCTCCAAAATTTTCCATCAAGAATCTGCAGCCAGCCTAGATTCATGTTTATCAGGGATTCCAGGCCATAGGTAACCATAGGCACAAAACATTGGATTTAAAGTTGCTGCGCACCCCAGATAGAATAACCACTCTGACCATGCGTAAACGTATATATCATGGCGGTTAATTGAGCCGCTTTCACTTTATGTTCCTGCATGCACAAAAGGTAGTTGCCTTTGCTGTCGAATTCTACTCCAAGATATTTATAGGAGCAGGTGTACTTGATTTCCACTATACCTACGTGCATGCAGGGTCGTGCCACCTTGCCAGATGTAAATGAGGTTAATTTGGTCTTGTTATGATTAATGACTAGCTCATTAACCTCTGCATAGTGCCAAAGCCTTTCTGCCGATCTCAATATCCCACTGAAAATGTGATCTAGTAACACAAGGTCATCCGCATATGCCAGGATCACACAGTGGTTCGTGCCTATTTTGGGAGGGCCGTAATGCACCCCTGCTTTACTCCTCTCAGCTGCATGATTGAACGGGTCATATTGCCACCGTTATCCAATCTAAGCTGTACAGTGGTATTTATCTGAAGAAGTTCCAAATAATGAATAAGAGAAGGCGGACAAGACCAACTTTTAAGCTTGCGCCAAAGATTTCCCCTGTTACTTGAATCAAAAGCCGCCCTAAAGTCAATGTATAAGGCATAGAGCGGGGGACTATTAGGTTGCATTGCTTTGCTCCTACGGGAGTCCATTATAAGCAGATTGCGCGCAGTGGAGTATCCGGCTCTGAAACCACTCTGAAAACGGTCAAGGATCGCCGCCTTATCTGCCCATACCTGAGAGCTTTTAGCATTAGGGAGGCAAACATTTTACCTGTGCTATTGAGCATAGAGAGGAAGCTAATATTATACACAATAATGAATGTTTTAAGTTGTACTTGAAAAATTCTATTCTAAAAAATGTACTTGAAAGGTGAGTGAGATTGCTGTTGACTCGGAAATAGTGATTGATTTAGCATCACTGCCCTTTAATCGATGTATATATTCATACCATTGTTGGATAGAAAATGTACATTAGTATCCTAATTTAGAACACCTCAAAAATGATTTTAAAAAGTTTGTGGTGAAGTCGCTTGGCCTCACCATTAGGATTTGTTTTTTAAATGAACTATTTTTGAAGGACGCAATGTGACTGTGTTTGGAAAGGCAACCAATTGCACTGAACTATTTGAGTATCCCTAAGGTAGGGATACACAAAGCTATCTAAAGTAAAAAGAAATCTAAACCGCAGAACTTCGTGTATTGAAGGAAACGTGTGTAATTAAAGATCAATGGAAATATTCCACAAAAACTGAAAACCGTTCGGTATGTTAACAGTTCACATACTATTTCAATATATCGAGTGGTCATTTATAAGACATATTATGCAGACAAATTTAGAAAATGGCAAAATACATTTAAAAATTCAGCGTCCACTACTCACCTGGGTCAGCGTCTGCTGAAATTCTGTTGTAACTGCATTTGGAAGTAATTTGCAAAGGAGTCCGGGGGTTGACACTTTTTAGTGTACCATGATTGTTCGTACATATCTTTTGAGAAGTGCATGCTGCAGACACGGAATCGGTTGCCCCTCACATCATTCAAGACAACCTTGGCTCTGCTTTCTATTTTGGACACTGGAAAACTTCAGCTCAAGAGCCATTTTCTTAGTAAATTGAAATCCTTAGGAATAACATGCAGGACTGGCTGTTTAAGTGCAGCACAAAACGGTACAAGAAGGAATTGTTGGATTTTTCTTTTGGATCGTTCTTTAGGAGCTGATAAAAAAAATCCATAAATATTACTATCAAAAAAGTATCACAGTGAGTAAACCAAACATCACATTTCTTTAATAATAATCAAATGTAATTTATGAAAAATGGCATTGAAAACATACACTATGAAAGATTACATTTTCAAACAATAATCTGTGATGTCATATGCTGATTGCAAAGATAAAAATGCATTGGACGGTTTAAAATGGTGTAGACTTTTTTAAATAAAATAAAATGAGAATAGGGTGTGCATTGAGTACAAAGCAATAGGAAGTGGCCTCGCAGAGAACATTGACACTACGGAAAAAGAAATATTAAAAGCTGACTAACCGTTACTTAGAAGAACAGATTAACCGATTCAGCGAGCAAGGTAAAAAGTGGAGAGATGGCGATATCCGTTGTCGATGTCACATTTCATGTTTTCTTGGTAACTTCTAACGTGTTTATAAACACGTACAGAAGTGGGTGTGTATGTGCATGTGTGATGTGTTTGTTCACACCCACCAGGCCTCTACGACAATGTTTGACCTTCGAGGGGATTGGGTCCTCCGACGTATTCCATATCTATGACATGTAATCATCACAGCTGTGCTGCTTCGGAAACTTTTTTCGGCGTCTGCGTCCTGCGTCGATGCGCCGTCGTCGAGGACCTTCTCCGAAGTCCGACGTCAACCTATGTGATAAGTAGGACGCACGACGCCTGTAGCCTCAGTTCCGTTTTTTCTGCAAATGTGTTGCTTCGTGAATCTCGGTTAACGCCTCGACTCTTTGGAGTTCTGTTCTTCTCGGTTCTTCGAACATGTTTGTTTTTGTGAAAATCCTTCGTGTGAAGATGTCTTCTACTTCGTCTTCGATCCCGCGTCCGGGCTTCAAGAAGTGCGGGGAGTGTGGGTCCAAGATGTCGGTGACGGACTTGCACGACGCCTGCCTCTGGTGCCTCGACACGGATGACTGTATCGACTGCCAGTCGCTCACTTCCAAAGCCTTACGCGAACGTAAGAAGAAGTTGTCGGTAGGTCAGGTGTCCAAGTCCCGGAAGTCGAAGTCTGCGGGGCTTTCGACGGATGATTCGAGGGGTGACTCTCCGCGTCATCGTCGGAAGTCTCGTGGGTCTCCTTCTAGGAGTCGGTCTCGCCACTCCTCAGCCTCTTCGAGGCATTCTCGGAAGCGCCGACCCCGGTCGTCTTCCAGGTCCTCTTCGGAGGACTCTGCCCGGCACGTCGCTTACCCCACCAGCCGTGCGACGCCGGAGGAATGGGCTTCCTTCGGGAAGAAAATGCTGGCGATTCTTGAGTCGCAGGGTACTAAGCCGTCCGCGCCCCCGAGTGGGGTCGGTTGTGAGAGGTCGAGAGACACCGCTCGCAAGAGTGGTCGGCACGAGTCACGGGAGAGGTCCCGTTCGGACAAGGAGACTCGTTCTCGACGTACCCGTTCCAGGTCCCGGTCCTCGACGCGTTCGAGACCCTGTGCACCTGTGAGGTCTTCGAGGAAGACATCGACGTCTGAGGCGTCGAGGGCGTCGACAGGCTTTCTCGAGGCTCCGGCTCCGAGGAAGTCGTCGAAGCCGTCGACGCTCAGGTCGTCGAAGGACACGCTCGGGGCTCCGGCTTCGAGGGCTGTGTCGACACCGCCGATGCTGGCGGCGCTGCATCTGACGTCGACGCCGATTTCCTCGACGCCGATCCTCTCGGCGCCGATGCCTGTTCTCTCGACGCCGGCGCCGATTCACTCGACGCCATCGACGCCTTTCGTGTCGGAGGTACCCCGTGGCACGGGGGAACCCCCTAGGAAGGCTCTGGTTAAGAGCAAGCACTCTCGGGTGCCTTCTTTTCGCCACCTGGAATATATTTCAGAGGCGGATGAGGATTCTGATGGCCTGGTTCCTAGTCAGGTTCCAGATGAAATTGTCTCGAGCCATAGTCAGTTTGACGATTTGAGGCAGTCACTGCATGATGCCAGTGGGTGGACTGGACACCTCTCCGGAGGTGAAGTTTTGTAGGCATGAGCCTGGCTCTCATGCCGATTCCTCGTACCGGCACCTTATGGCTAGGGTTTCTGAGTACTTGGGATGGTCTGCTCCCCCAGGGGAGTTTGTGCAGGTTGATCTAACGGACATCCTTGATGTTGGTCCCCCAACTGACCCGGTACTGCTGTTCCATATGGCTTTACAGAGAAGGGTGGCGGCGGCTTGGACTGCTCCGGAGAGTCTCCCGGCGGTGGGCAGATCCTTGTCGCGAAAATACCGTCCAGGCAGTAGCGACCCCTGCTACTTGACCAGGCACCCCACTCCGGAGAGTTTGGTGGTGCAGGCGGCCACGGCCCCGGCAAAGCAGGCGTCGTACCCTACCATCCCTCCTGATAGGGACGACAAACATTTTGATGGCTGGGCGAAGAAAGTGTTTTCTTCTGGTGGTATGGCGCTTCAGGCGGCCAACTCCATTTGTGCCTTGTCTCGTTTCACACACACTCTGTGGAATTGTGTTGCGTTAGCGGCTGAACATATTCCCGAAGGGGACGAACGGGATGGTTTCCTTGCTATGGTCCAGGATGGTAAGGATGCCATGTGTGAGTCCGTTCAGTCGGGTTTGGATTTAGCTGAATGCGTCAGTAGGTCCATGGCGGCGAGCACCGTGATACGCAGGTTTGCGTGGTTGCGGAAGTCGGGGTTTGCTCCTGATGTGCAGTCCCGGCTCCTCAACATGCCCTTTGACGGTGAACACCTTTTTGGCAGCAAGGCTGACGAGAGCCTTGAGAGGTTGCAGACCTCAAAAGCTGCAGCGAAGTCGTTGGGCGCTGCAGTTCGCCAACCTCCGCCTTTTCGTCCTAGGGGACAGCAGTGGAGGGGTGGTTCCTTTCGCTATTACTCGTCCTTCAGTAAAGCGAGAGGAGCTGGCAGTCAAAGAGGCCAACGCAGGGGTACCAGAGGTGGATGACAGGGTACCCGTGATGCCAAGGCCGCTCGGGCAGTTGCCTCTTTGCCCTCGGGTAACGCCGCAGCCGCTCCCACTCAGTCATGAGGCCATGTCCCATGGTTCGCCGGTTGGGGGAAGGCTGGCGCAGCATCTTGTAGAGTGGCAAACCATTACTTCAGATGTGTGGGTTCTGGAGATCATAACCCACGGCTACTGTCTTCCCTTTCGGCACAGGCCTCGCGACAATCCACCGGGGAACCTCTTTGCAGAGTCCGGATACGCTCCTTGCACAGGAAATTCAAGCCCTGCTGGAGAAAGGCGCCATAGAACTGGTGCCTGTAGCGGAGAGGAACAAGGGATGGTATTCCCCTTATTTTTTGATTTCAAAGAAAGACGGGGGATTGAGACCCATCATGGACTTGCGCGGTTTGAACAAACTCCTCAGGAAGGACAAGTTCAAGATGGTTACTCTCTCTCAAGTCCTCCAGGCCCTTCAGCTTCAGGACTGGTTGGTGTCACTCGACCTCAAGGATGCTTACTTCCATGTGCCGATCCATCCCAAGCACAAGAAGTACCTGAGGTTCGCGGTTGGCGACTCGCACTTTCAGTTTCGGGTCCTGCCGTTCGGATTGACCTCCACCCCGAGGGTTTTCACCAAGCTCATGGTGGTGGTGGCAGCGCATCTCAGGCAAGGGGGGATTCACGTCTACCCCTACCTGGACGATTGGTTGATCAGGGGGAGCTCTCCCGAGCAAGTCCTAGATCATCTGTCCGTCACCTGCCACTCCCTTCACAGGCTGGGCTTCTCCCTCAATTTAAAGAAGTCCCATTTGACGCCAACACAGCGGCTCCAGTACATCGGAGCAGTGCTCGACACTTCACTGGGGCAGTGTTTTCCTCCACAGGTGAGGGCTCTTCACATTCAGCAGATGGTGCACAAGTTTCAGCATGCCCAGACGCTCCCAGCGGTCGAGTTCTTGAGGTTGCTCGGCCTCATGGCATCCTGCATTCTTTTGGTGCCAGTTGCTCGCCTTCGGATGAGATCTTTGCAGTGGGCACTCAAGACGCAATGGTCGCAGTCCTCCGGCAGGATGTCGGACCCGGTTCAGGTGCCGCCCTCGGTCACCCGGGACCTTCTGTGGTGGGCCGTCGAAGGCAACTTGATGAAGGGGGCTCCATTTTGGCTTCCCTGGCCGGAGGTGACGATCGTGACGGATGCATCCCTCATGGGATGGGGAGCTCATGCCAACGGGCTGACAGTCAGCGGTCGTTGGTCTCCGTCGGAGTCCAGACTCCATATCGATCTGTTGGAGCTGAGGGCCGTCAGGCTAGCCCTGAAGGCTTTTCTGCCGACTGTGCGAGGAAAGAGTGTCCTGATCCTGACGGACAACACAGTGGCCATGCACTACCTCAACAAAAAGGGGGGGGCAGGGTCACTTCCTCTGTGCAGGGAGGCGATACAGCTCGAGTTCTGGGCCATCCAGCAGGAAGTTTCGATCTCGGCAGTTCATCTGGCCGGAGACGAAAACGTGACGGCGGACGCTCTGAGCAGGCAGAGCGCGATCTCTCACGAGTGGAGATCTTCGCCCTTTGGGGGACCCCTCAAGTGGATCTCTTCGCCTCCAGTGTCAACCGGAAGTGCGAAAGGTTTTGCTTGCGGGAATTTCCTCCAAAAGGAGCCTTAGGAGACGCGTTCGTGGTGGAGTGGTCATTCCCGCTGCTGTACGCGTTTCCTCCAGTCCCTGTCATCCCGCAAGTGCTGAGGAGGTTACGGAAGTTCGGTTCCCGGATGATCCTCATTGCCCCAGCGTGGGCTCGGAGGACGTGGTACCCGGACCTTCTCGACTTGTCCATCTGCCCTCCACGTCGTCTTCCCTACCGAGACGATCTGCTCTCACGGGAGGGGGGTCAGGTTCTCCGTCCAGAGGTCAGATCCCTCAACCTTCACGCTTGGCTTCTTAAAGGTTGAGGTATAAGGATTGGGACCTCCCTGAAGACATGATGGAGGTGTTGAGTTCAGAATGTGGATCCTTTTGCATGTGACATCCCCATGGTTCTGTCCTTTTTACTTTATTTGGCCCACAAGGGCTTGCAAGTGGGTACCATTAAAGGTTACCTGGCGGCGCTGTCCATCTTTAAGCGCTCGTCTGAAGAGTGTTCTTACTTTAAAATCCCTTTAATTTCACAGTTTCTGAAAGGGCTTACTAATGTGTTCCCTCCGTCACCTTTCCTGGTGCCCGGATGGGATTTAAACCTTGTTCTTAGGTTTCTTATGGGTGCTCCGTTTGAGCCTTTACATTCTTGCCCTTTGAGGCTGTTAACTCTGAAAACTGTGTTTTTAGTTGCGGTTACTTCCGCTCGCAGAGTGAGTGAGTTACAGGCACTTTCAGTTAAGCTACCCTTCACTGTATTTCACAAGGACAGGGTTGTCCTTAGAGTTCGTCCTTCTTTTCTTCCGAAGGTAGTGACGGAATTTCATTTGGCCCAGAAGGTTGTTCTTCCGGCATTCTATCCTCCTCCGCATCCTGGTAAGGAAGAGGAGAGGCTCCATAGGCTTGATCCTAGGAGAGCTTTAAGCTTTTATGTTTCACGCATGTCCCGGGTCAGAGTGGACGATCAACTCTTTATTGGTTACGCTGGAAAGCGTTTGGGGCAAGCTGTGACGAAACAGACTTTGTCTCGCTGGATTATTTTGGCCATCTCGGAGTGTTACCGCTTGGCGGGTAAGGACCCACCGGCTGGCTTGCGGGCCCATTCTACCAGGGGTATGGCTGCATCTACTGCCCTGCAGAGGGGTGTTCCTATTCGCAACATCTGTGATGCAGCCACCTGGGCTTCAGTACATACATTTGTACGTCACTATTCCCTCGATTCCATCCGAGGACAGGATCTGGCCTTTAGCAAGGCGGTCCTTTGCTCTGCTATTTGATTGGCTATTCTAAATTTTGATTCTAAATTCTTTCCCTCCTCCTTGCTCTGGTACTGCTTTGGGAGTCTGTCAGAGATATGGAATACGTCGGAGGACCCAATCCCCTCGAAGAACAAGTTACTTTCTTACCTGGTAACGTTCTTTCGATGGGATGGTCCGACGACGTATTCCATATCGCTCCCGCCCTGCCTTCCCCGCTGCAGAATTTCTTTTGCGATTGCAGCTTACGTTCCGCAAGGCTGTGTGTCTGACTGGCAGTTGACTAATGTCACACGTTCTGGGGGTAAAAACTACAACTGAGGCTACGGGCGTCGTGCGTCCTACTTATCACATCGGATGACGTCGGACGTCGGAGGAGGTCCTCGATGACGGCGCATCGACGTCATCGACGCAGGACGCAGACGCCGAAAAAAGTTTCCGAAGCAGCACAGCTGTGGTGATTTCATGTCATAGATATGGAATACGTCGTCGGACCATCCCATCGAAAGAACGTTACCAGGTAAGAAAGTAACTTGTTCTTCTCAATCCCACCAGTGCAGCCCACCTGCGAGCACACACCCACATGTGTGACCCGTCATTGATAGTGGTGGGGGTGGATGTGGATGAGGGGAGCGCAATTAGCCCGGAACAGTCAATGGACACAGACTTATGTTGATTGCAGGGACAGGGTCTCCCAAGGGGAGAGTGGAGACACCGGGTCTTGGGTGGCCATTTGGATAAGGGTCCCAGGTGAAAGAACCCTTTGAGATGTGCATGGTATTCAGCACCTTGAGCATTTCCTTCCTCCCAAGCCCCCTTGCTAGCATACGCCCACAGGTACGAACTGTCATTAATAGCAGAGGGGGATGGATGTGGATGAAACACACCAATCTTTTACGATACTCTTAAATGTTTGGACGTGTTGTGGACTTAGAAAAAATGTAGAAAAACTGTTCAAATTAACACATTCTTTATTTGTTTTATTTAGTTTGGTAAAGTGATTGGCAATGACACTACAAATTATACTGGTGCGGTTTAGGTACCGTCTGTATAAAGCCACAGTATTGTCCGTGGTCGCTGGGGAATTCATCACAAATGGCTCGAACCACACAGGCAGAACGCGAAATCCCAGTCTCGCATGAATCCACCATGTAAACGCATGATATGCCACAAACCTGTACCACCTCTGTAAGAGAAACAGAAATAGTTCACTTGAATGAACCCGATAATTGGATTTCTTTTGCACTACCATGTTAAATGCAAGGTATCGTTATGCTTTAAAAAGTACAGTTTAGTACAAAGTACTGACAGTACTTGTGATTTCAAGTAGGGATCAATCAGAAATGTGAACACACTTTCCAGCAGAAACATTTTGGGAGATACTTGCAAGTGAATGAAATGTAATTGTTCGGACGGAAAATCTAAAGATGAAACTTTGGTTTCTGATTAGAATGAGTAATTTATTCAATTTACTAAAAAATAATTCTTTCGTCAGTGATCCATCAAAGTTATATTGATGTAGGGGAACATCATATGATGTTAGCCTTCTTGGTGATCAAACACAACATATATATAGTGTAGTAACTTGTTACTTGGATTATGAGGGCAAACTGTAGCTCGAAGTTCGTGCATAAGGACCATCCATCTTTCGCAACACAGATCTTGTAAGGCAGGCAGCCCTGAAATCATGCAGCTCGGTGACGCATAGTGTTGGTGTGTCTTCTTCGGCAATGTAGGCCAAGCAGCCAGAGATTTCTCTGCAACAGCAGTTCTCCACCAGAGTAGGCATAAGCTCACAGCGATGGCAGGTACACGAGGTAGAAACGTGTTCCATGCGACTGGATTCAGGCAATGGCGATTGATCCTCATGACTGATCTGATTCCACATCATCTCCACTTTTTTCGCTTTCAAGGTTTTCCTCTTCTGAATATTCAGGCTTGTTCATGTAGGGCTGGATTTTTGCCATATTTCCTGAGTAGTGAAGAAGCACAGAATCAACAGTAAGGTAAATAAAACATGTTTTGTTTGTAGAGAGTAAAGAAAAGAGGTTTCCCATTGACAATGTTAAAGCAAGACAAGCGACAAAAAAGCCATGTTACAAAAACAGATAATGAAAAGACAAGATTATTAGACTCAAACTTTAGGATACATGTTTAAATATAGTTTGGTGAAGACATTAGTACATAATATAAGAAATGAAAAGTGACTGCAGAGTTAATTCATTTCAGGTAGTGTAAGTACCTATTTTCAGTGCGTCATACTGGGAAGATAGCTGAAGAGAGTAGAAACAAGTCAGGGAAGCGCAAAATGAAATATGCTGACACAAAGGAAACAGAAACTCCAACGTTGTGTGATCAAAAAGGGTTTGTTTACACTTGTCGAGGAACGAGGAGTCCAGACATTTCCATGGAGACACGTCAAGAGATAATGCACAGAGTACGTTGACATGAGACGTGCATTGGCGTTGTGAAATGGGGCGTGAGGGTCTAGTGATGTCAGCGTTGGGGGCGGATGTTCTGAATCAGTGCCCGCAAGGGCACTTGAACTTAGAGCGATGGATCAAGGGATAGGATTAGCAGAAGATGGCGGTACCCGACCCATCGTTTTCGCATGTGTTAAAAGTGCGAAAAACTCATGTAAGTTTCATTGGATTTTTTTCTTTAAGAACAATAGTTGTATGGCTGGAAATACATAACCGATCGATTGGGCCAATAACATTTCTGACCGAACTACCCCTATAAGTAGGAACCTAGACGGAGGGAAGGAAGGGGTTAATACTTTTAAAACACACCCCAAAGGTTCACCCAAAATTAAGAGTACAGTTAGATTAACATTGTCAGACCTACATGGACTCTTTGGAATGGTAGAAAGACATAGCCAGAGTTTAACCACAGTTAAACACAGTATCCCAATACATTTCCATAACGGGAATGCTGTGCAGTAATTGAATACATGTAATCCAGAAGTAAATCAAGAGTAATTACTGACATTTTAGTCTTCGGTGTAAAACCCAAGAGACACAAAGGAGGAAAAATGTCAATGTTCAGTTGTGTACCCTATCTAGTCACTTTTCAAGGAGTTTTACATTTTGTAGATGTTCGCTTTAGAGATCAGCTTACAAAATAATGCCAAGCAAGTACTTGTTCTACCCCACAAGTGCAGACCAAGGAGCAACCAACCCCAGGGTGTGCGACTGCGGACCCGCTTGAAGAGCCCCAGTACCAGGTTCGACCCTCAGCTGAATTTCCTTAATATTTTTCTTGCATGAAAGCAGGATCTTTCATTATTTCAGCCAGACAATACCACAAGCATGCTCTCCAGCTAGACTGAAAAAGGGACATCATTAGCTCCACTGGGAAGTGGTTGGTGTTGGGGGAATTTTCCTAAAGTCTTACTGGTAGTAAGCTATCCCAGTGGTTTGTAAATCTCTAACTTAGTATCAGTCTGTACTAAGTCAGATCCTTGGTAGAGTGGCAGAGCAGTCAGGTTCATCTTAAAGGAATGGTTCGGTAAAAAATGTTTATTGCCCCTACGGGTCGGCCATGTGTTTTTAAGCCTAAGTCGCTCGATTTTAGAAAAATTTCCTATGGACCTTACCCGAGTTTTCGTCCATCAAACGCACGCGAAAACAGGCATCAGGGAGCTGCCATTTTGTGATAATCCTATCACTTGCCACATCGCCCTGGCTGACCTGCTTTTGTGGCACTAAATCATATCCCCCGCCCCTGAACCTGACATTATCAAAACATTCATATTCCCCGCCTCTCTCCGTGACGTTACTGTGCTGCATAGGCAAACGCGCCCAGTCGTCTTCTACGCAACTTCACACAGAACCCGGAAACCAACACAGATCAACTCACAACACAGCGCGCCACAATTCGGAATATGAAACTGTACTTTAAAATCAAACAGCAACACGGTACATTTGGTAAAGTACATTTATTTGACATTAAATGTTTATAGAATATTCAGCAATTGCCATATTAACTCGAAATGCCATTTATTTTCTTTTATCTCTATCCGCAAAAACTGTTCCGTTTTATCGTGAGTCACGCGCTGTTCCTTTATGGTACACAGGGTGCTGCTTTTCGTTAAAAGAAGCACTTTGGTCGCACGGTGAACCGCAAGGCTGTTCCATCAACTAGGCACTAGGCCAGCGTAAAGATTGATATGTTGCTTCTAGCCGCTAGTACCGTGTAAGGGCATATGGGCCCTTGGCGATCGTCCCATAAGATCGTCAAAGTGGTGCAGTTGTTGACAAGAAGCTGCAGCTGGCGGTTGAAGAAGCTGTCTGCCGGGGTCTGAAACTGGTGGCAGTAGCAGTAGGGTAGGATATACCTCTTTTGAAAACATAAAAATTATAATTAGTCTCGCCAGTCGATCTTTAATAATATCATTCATTTTATTTATTACGGCCGATCTGAATCTATTTGCTTGCAAGGATAGTGCAATGGAGTATGTTCGGCTCTAAAATCAATGCGAAAAGTAACGAAATAAATCGAGGTTAGCACATAATGAGAAACGACTGTGTCTACATGCGTGTGGAATGTGGACCCGCATGCCCATGTGCCCGCTACAACGACGATCCCACAAACGTTTTCCTAGCTCTTCATTCATTCATTTATTCATGCATCCATTCATTAATTATTTATTCCAGTATAAAAGCGTCTAAAGAGTTACTTACATTATATTTGCAATTTCCATTGTGTCTCTGCGTAATGCAGTTTGTAAATCCCACTGTGCTCTTGACAACGATTTTTCGTATACTGAACTAACATGAAACTCTGTATAGTTTCAGAATTTTCTGCCTTATCGTCTCTTACGTTATTGCACCCCCCCTTCAAATGAAGTTCTTTCGGCATGGTCCCTGTCTCTCAAGGTCAAAACACAATAGAACGTTATACTGCCAGTGCGAGTTGTGGGCCTCTTCAGGCCGCGAGCTGAAAATCAAAGCCGCTGACCTTCACTAGAAATGAGCATACATTCTTTCTTTGCAACATCCCATAGTAAAGCCATCTGTGAGAACTTGAAGTTTCGAATCCATCTATGTACTGCGCCTCAATGTGCAAATGCGAACTGGCTTCTCTCCCATCTGCAGCGGCTCGCTTGGCGCGTTCTAAGGCCCCCAATTTTGTCCTCGTCTGCGAGCTTTGCAGCCCCAAAGAACCATAACTATGGAGACATTTAATTTTTGGGGGAAGGTTAGGGAAAGTATAAAGTACCCGAGGAGTTGAGTTGAAAGCGAGATTTATTGTTTGTTTTATTATTTGCAATACGCAAGCCTCCCCTCGGTTAACAGTGCGCAGCATTTACATGAGATTGCGAAAATTAGTTACTTCAACAAAAATATATACATACACATATAGACAAGGTCAGCAACATGAGGTGAATAGAGAGAGAATTCAAAGATGACACCCAGGTTGTTCGCCACCCAGGATGGTGAAGGTAGGGGTTAGGGTTAGCATACTTTGTATGTACACTGTACAATAACATTTATTTAGAAAAAGACAATCGTATTACAATTATTTAAACCGGGATTTGTACTTCACAACCAGCTCTCCTTTGGGTGGACATGGCACAGTGGCAATGTTTGGTGGCAATGGATCAGTGCACTGCACACAAACGTTCAAAATTCCATATCTGTGCTTCTCTAATACAGCAACAATAAGGCTTTTGACAAAGTCGAACTCCATTTCCTCATAGACTGGTTTGATCACCCATTGCTTAATTCTTTTTGAAAAGGCCTTAGTGTAGAGAGGCATCCTTACATTACCCGTAGTCCTAGATTGTTCACGGCCGAGATTCTCGTTATGGGCCAAGACGGCAAGTAGAGTCCTATGCCTCATGCCCTGTATGCTGAAATGCAAGCGCTTTGGCCTGTACTTTAGGCCCATATTGTGGAACACCTCCAAACCTCCTGTGTGACAGAATTCTGTCAGCCCCCTCAAATCTCTTGATAGAGTTTTATCGAAAACAATCTTCTCAATGGCTTTGTGTGTTGGTGAAGATGGAATCAACCACTTCTTCTTCCGTGCCTCCACTGCGGACAAAGGGTCATGTTCACATTGGTGGAAATGTAGGTTTTCAGCGGTGCACGTTGGTACAGTGGTGCATCAGTGACTGCCATTTTTCAAGTAGTATTTCCACTGACCCTTCACAAGTTTTGGAGCTCCACCAAAGATGGTTGCTGATAGACTGGGCCCACTCTGAAATACTTTCCAAACCTTTTTTTTCCCTGCAACCAAGATTTTCTTATTGATTGATTTAGCAAGATGCCATACGTCAAATTGATATACATTTAATATGTGGGAACTGCTCTCTCATTGTCTTGGCAATTGAAACGTGTCTGTCCGTGGCTATGAGGTCGATGTGCATTCTCCTCAATTGTAGATATTCCACTGATATTATAAATCCTAGTTTCTCCATGGCCACTGAGGATGTACATTGTGTTACCTGCACGACCACCGAACTCACAATTTTCTTACTATCCATGTCCTGAAAGTGGTAGGTGCAGTACTTGGCAGAAAATCCAGGGCTTTCGCACTGTCCATCGCCGGCTAGCCTGAATCGTTTGCCTTCGAATGTACTTGCTACAGACAATTGTTCAATTTTCCAAGCATCAGTAAGTGCCGGAAACAGGTAATCATGTTGGTATTTGTAGTACTGCGTTTTTTAAATGAAATGGAGTCCCACAAACTGAAAGAAAGACTCTTACTTTCTAAAACTGGACCCACTAAAACGTGATGCAGCTGCACACAGTAGATTGCCTGCTGGCAGTTTCCCCAGCATCGGTTGTGCAGACCATGAGAACGTATGATTTAATCTACAAGCGGCATTTATTTTGACGTTACTGCCTTTTTTTTGACGAGTGACATGAATCAATGGCTTCCCACATACTTTCCCTCTAACGGAATGCCCACATTTCAGCTGCTTATAATATTCATCAAACAACTGTCGAACACTATGCATTTGCCCTCTTTCATTAGACTGTCATCCGGCGTCAGAGTTGTTTCGGCCTGTGACGTTGAGGACATATCACCACATTTTAAAGAAATATCGCTGCTATCAAGTTCTGATGCGTCAGTGAATGCTGCTGCTGGTTCATTCTCTGTCATTTCAACATCTGCTACTTCAACATTGATGGGAGAACACAATGTCGACAGCTTTTTTGGTGGCAATTTTTTGGCGGGTGTAGATTGTGTGAATTGATCTGCGACTAGTTCAGAGCTATCTTCAATACATCCAGTATCATGTTGTTGTGGTGGTGCGGTCGCACTGTAGCAATGGTCCAATACAACTTTGCTGGATTCTCCGGACACATTAATTTCATGTTCTGGCCATTGGACATGAGCATCTCGAGTCTCAACACGCCGCGTCTGAATTAATAGTTCCTCCATAGTGTAAATGGTCTGGCAAGCAACATCTCTCATTCGCTTCACTGTCTGTGTATGTATAGTTCGGACACCCACGGGTAACTAGAGGACAGATTGGAAAAGGGATGTTCAGTTTAAACACAAGATAAAGTATAGTACAATTGACTGGAAAAAAACATAAAATACTCCCCAGCACAAAAAAATGTCTAAAGTTATGAACTGTTTGTAACTAACATTATTTTTGTTTCTTTTCTTTGCAACTTTTTTGACTCGACCTTCAACATCTGCACGCTGTAGCTCTGATTAGTTTCCGCATCTCTTCCCTTCCTGTTGCTCTGCAACCACTATATTTTCTGTATCCGCATAGACAGCACGGAATGAGGCTCCATCGACTCCCTGAAACCTAGTACTTTCATTACTGTGTATCAAAATATTGTTAGCATAAAACACACGTGAGGCCGAACACACAGGTACATCTTAATAGCCAAACACGATTTAAACATTGGGTGGAACAATCAAACGACAAGTATTCGAGCTCTGATGACCTAGTTCGATGGAGCTGTCAGTATCCATACCTCTGGCTCTGCATGGACTGCAACGAATGATTGTATTGAAGAGGATGCATCAGCAACTCCCTGAAACACAGTACTTGCGTTAGTATGGTTTTCAATATTGTAAACATACACACACTTGCGGTTGACGGCACTGGTACATCTAAAGAGATGACCACAAATGATGCTTTGTCTAAAAGATTCAAGGAATATTTAAATATGATCAGATTTAATCGACTTATTTGTCTGATTTCTTTACATCTGCATCATCTAAATGGGATGTTGTGATTGTAGTGGAAGCTCCATCATCTCCCTGAAACACAGTACTTGCGTTAATAGGGAAGAAAGTATAGCAAATGGAATCACGTTATATGATTACGCTCGATGGAGCTGTCAGTATCCATACCTCGTGCTGCTGAAGAACATCTAGGGATGTTGTAAATGTAGTGCGCACTTCCGAAAGCTGGTGCGCCGATTCGTATCCGCATGGTCCCGCTTCCACTTCACCTGGAATTACTTGATTTGTCAGGCTCCGCAACAAGTGCGGGTGTTGACGCAACAACTGCCTGAAACATAGTATTTGCATTAGTAAGGATTACAATATTGAAAACACAACACACACTTGGGGTCGACCGCACAGGTACATATCAATGGCTAACCACGAATTAAACATTGTGTAGAACAAACGACACGTGTTCCAGTCCTGATGATCACGGTCGATGGAGCGGTCAGTATCCATACCTTGTGCTGCTGAAGAACATCTAGAGCTGTTGTCAATGTGGTGGACGCTTCAGCATCTCCCTGAAAGACAGTACTTGCATTATTATGGATAACACTCATTGTAACTGAAAACAAACACCAGGGGACGACAACTAAGGTTTATATCAATTGGAAAGCACTAACCAAACAATTGGTAAAATAATCACACGATACATAAAAACTATTACTTGACATGCATAAAACAAGTCTGTAGCGGAATAGCCAAGTAAGATTACCTGATACGTGCTAGAAGTGGTTGATAACTGCAAGCACGTCACGGAAGTAGAATGTTCTTGCTTCAGATTCAAGGGATAGTCAAGCAGTTGTAAAGGTAAATTATTGTTTGATAATGAAATGCCAATATTTAAAATTGCCATGTAAGGAGACAGAATACTTGAGTAATGCTATTGAAAATGCGCAATATAGCACAGTTCCCTGCGCCCATATATAGATTTCGTTTGTGGTTTATGAAATCTAAAAATAATATATTGATAAATGTCATTATTCTAAAAACTATACACTCATATCAATGTCGAAAGTATTACAAATTGGAAACCCCTAAAATATCAATTAATCCATTCGGCTACCTACACACTACCGCAAGGCCAAAGCTAAAAACGGACACTTGACTCACCAGTGGCGGAATGTGGATGAATAGAGTGGGAATAGCGTTTGCGAGCAATTTTCGTGTCGTTCGCCGTTTATTCTTCTTTGTTACCCAAGATGTGGCATACATGTTCGAGGAAAAGTCCCGGCTGCAGATGCAGAATCGTTCACCCCTCTTGTCCTGTGATACTTCTTGGACTCTATTTTTAAGCTCATCCAGTGGATATCTGCTATGTCTGACCCATTCTCTTATTCGATCAAAGGGTTTCGGGAATACATGCTTTGTAGTGCCTTCAGATTTAGCATGGGTCTTCGAAAGGGCAACCGATAATCGAACAGGCTAGCATTGTTGAAAATTCTAAAAAGTAAATATCAAGATTATTATAAAACCTTGATGAATAAAAATGTCATAAAAAAGTAAATGAACCATACCATGTTCAATGCAAGGTTTGTTTTGGTCGCCGGAACTATACCAGTTCATCATGTGTGGCTTAGTATTTGCATAAGTTACAGACATTTTTTAAATGATGCGACTAAACTCTGAACATGTGACTCGTCCCTTGGATGTTCTGTCTTGCACGAAAAGGAAACATGCTTACATTATAGACTGGACCCCCGAAGGATGCAATTCGATGACAATTGACACAGATGAAAATAAATAGATCTATTGATAGCTTAACAATTGAAACTCAAGTCAATAGCAATGAGACTAATGACCATAGCACTATTGGGTACTGTAATCGCAAATAGATAGAAATGTAAAAATGACCGAAATATGACTAGGATACATGGCCTTACCTTGACCAACAAACAGTTGGATTCCGCAGGCCGAGCAGTATGTTGCAGGAGAACAGGTAGGTGGCCACAGGTAGCACACTGATGAGTTTGCTCGAAGCGGTCACAGATAGCACGACGACGAGCAGATTAGCATACATCTCAGTGCTTCTCAGGTAGAAGGTTCAGGAGTTGACTTGCAAAGCACAAAGATGTTCTCATGAGACATATCAAGTGGTTTATAAAGTATTAGAAACAGGGGTGTGTTTGTGAATGAATGACGTGTGTATGTTGTGGTATTATGTGGTTTGCAGGGCGGCGGCCTGCCTGGAGACACGGGATCTGAGGAGGCCATATGAGCGACCTTTTGAAGTTTACATGCTGTTTGGCTCCTGGGCCGTTTGCGCCCGAGACAGCCCCCCATGCCAGCGCTCATCCCCGGGTGCGAAACGCCTTTGATAGAGGGGGGGTGGGATGGATGGGCCTGGGGCGTGCAGATAAGGCACAGGAAGACTGCTGAATGGAGACGCACTTATGTGGATTGCAGGGGGGGCGGTCTGCCTCAGGGGACACGGGGTCTGAGGAGGCCATGTGAGCGATGGCCCCCGGGCGTGGGATACCTTTTGAAGTGTACATGCTGTTTGGCACCTTGGCCGTTTTCCCCCGTGACAGCCCCCCATGCCAGCGCTCATTCCCGGGTGCGAACCGCCTTTGATAGTGGGGGGTGGGATGGATGGGCCGGTGGGCATGCAGGCAAGTGTGTGGGAGCGAGGGGCCATCAGACCCCTCTCATCCTTTACTTCTCAGTAGAAACTCGGACCAAGTGCCCCCAGTAGTGGGTTCGCCCCTTGCCCTTATGTGATGTTAACTTTGGTTGACGGGGGAGGCGTGGCTAACCGCCATGTAGAGCGGACGTGTCTCCTGAGAGCTCCGCGCGGATGTGCCATGATAAGCTGTCTTCAAGTGACTTTAAAGTGCTCCGGAACCCTACAAGTTGCACCATCCGCCGCAGAACCTCCTCGGCAACTTTTGCACCGTCTCCCAAGCGAAGCAGAGATGGCTAACACCTCTTTCCGGTGAGCGAAGTGGATCACCGAGCGGACTCAAAATGTCGTCTCCTGCGCCCTGATCCCTTGAAAGGCCGGAGCGCACTACCATCGCTGGCGAAGCTGCCCGCCGGCGGGAGGAGAGGATCCTGAGCTGCCGACTTGCGCTGGACCCAGAGGAGGGGACCGAACAGCTACACTCATCGATCGAGAGGACCGATCCAGATGTCCTGACCGGACCGCGCCCTGCCCGTGGCGCGCGACCGGGCTTAGGTGTGCCCTGGACAGTCGAGAGGGCCCCCGGCGTGAGCGGTGGCCGACCGGTACCACAGAGGTAAGTGGGGGCGGCGGAGGACCACCCCAGACACCTACATCAGAGGCAGGGTTAGGGGGGCCTATCCTACCCCCTGCGCCTGACTTTGCCGCTGGTGGCAACGCAAGATCTTGGGCTGGCCTCCTCGAGGCGTGGTGACCCCGCTGTCTTCCTTCCCCCCTGCCTGCTGATCCTTCACCGGGGGACCCCTGCCTTCAGACTGACGCTCTGGCGGACCGCGAGGCCCCCATCACTTCACAGCCGACGGCGGAGGGGGCCGACCGCGCCTGCCTGATCCGAGATACCTTTTGTTTCCCGAAACCGGCCTGCTACCCCGCTGCTTCTTAACATCGCCCTGTCGGCCCTGCGACGGGAACGAGACCTAGTGGCCTCTCAATTGCGCCCCCGTCTTTTTCGGTGCGGGAAGGCCCTGTGTGGACGACATGTCCGGCAGGAACAGCAGGCCCAAGCAGCAGCGCAAGACCACGATGGACACCTTCGCAGCCTGTGAATCTCCGAATCCTGAGGGCACAAACAAAGCGGCCCCGGACGCTCAATCTAACCCCACGGCGGCCGTGGCTTCAGAGCCTAGCAACACCCAGATACTCGAAGCCATCAAGCTTTTCCAGGCAACAATGGAAAACAAAATAGATGCCGTTGCCACAGACCTGGGCCTCCTGCGTCAAGATGTCCGCTCCCTGGCTGGCAGGACTGAGGCGCTTGAAACACAAGTCCGGGAAAACACTGAATCCAAAACTCACCTTTTTCGAGACGTCGACGAGCTTCAGCAAAGGGTCAAAAACTTGGAGGACAGAGCCGAGGAGGCAGAAGGAAGAGCTCGCCGGAACAATATACGCCTTCTCGGTTTGCCACAGGGTTCCGAAGGCTCCGACCCCACTAACTTCATAGAGAACCTCCTGCTACAAGAGGTGGGAGCTGGCAAACTCTCACAGGGCTTCACCATCGAGAGGGCCCACAGATCCCTGGCCAAGAAACCTCCACCGGGGGCCCCACCCAGGCCGGTGATAGCGAAAGTTCTCAACTACAGGGACCGTGAGGTCATTCTGGCCTTTTCCCGAGCTGGTGGCCAAATCCAACAGGACTCTGCTAAAATTGCCATATACCCTGATTAAACCTTTCAGGTTCAAATGAACAGAGCGCAGTTCATACGCACCAAGGCCAGATTGAAAGCCACCGGGCTGCGTTATATGCTCCTGTATCCTTCCAGACTTAAAGTACTGCATAACAACAAGGCGCACTTATTCGACACCCCGGCCCAGGCCAGGGACTGGATGGACGGATTACAGATCCCTGATATTGAGGAAAGGAAACGGAGACCGAGATAACGATCCTCCTGTCATTCAGGGGGGAACTATATTTGCTTGAACCGTTACACAACTGAATGGATCATCCCCGCGGAGACCCGGAGTCCTTTTTCACTCCACCCCCTGATTGTTTTCCCTCTTTTTGGGTACATATCCCCGCCCGTACGGCACCTGGAGACCAATGCACGGTCCAACGGAGCAGAAACGGGACAGTCATAACGAGGGTAACCTCGCTGGGCCAGTCCTATGTTTGGAGTTTTTTTCACAGTTAAGTAGGGAGGGTGGGAATATGGGAGTTTTTGTACACGTTTTTGCACAAGTTGGGGACATGCACTGGGACATATCGAGACCACGGGAACAATTCACATGCAACGCAGCACCTCCTAGATCAGGAGCTCCACCCGCTACACAGAATAAACCACACCACGCCTATGGCTGACACAATAAGGGTCGTTACCTGGAACGTCAGGTCCATACTTACCTGAAAAGATGCAAGGTCGGAATCGCCATGCCGCAGGAAACTCACTTAATACACAAGAAACTGGAAGCCCTGGCAAAAACTTGGCGGTGTACCCTAATAGGTTCGACTTACTCCTCCTACGCCAGGGGGGTCCTGATTTGGATTGCCCCCACTGTTCCTTTGAAACTCACTAGCACTAAAACAGACAACGAGGGTAGGATGGTGGTGGTGTGCGGCTCCATAGAGGGCAAAGAGGTTTGCTTGGTCAGTACTTACGCACCCAACCATGACGCGACTGCCTTCTTCCATTCCCTTCATGCGCAACTCAGCCCATATGCGGACAGAATTATGATATGGGGGGTGACCACAACTGCACCCTTGATCCTCTACTTGACAGATCTGATAACAAACACAACCAACCCTCCCCCCCAGCCAAAATACTTTCCAAACTAATCCAACGGCCGTACATACCCAACAAGAAATCAATTTGGTCTTTACTGACTTCTATCGTAACCTGTACTCCGAAGCCCTGCCCCTCTCTGATACCAGGATCGAGGACGCCATTTGCGCCAACGACCTACCTAAACCAGACTTGCAATTGGCTGAGACCCTTGATGAGCCCGTCACCACCGACGAGGTCAGGGTGATAATCAGATCGCTACCAGCTGGGAAAACCCCGGTTTCGGATGGGCTCCCGGGGGAATTCTACAAGACCTATGAGGAAACTCTTGCCGCAATATTGGCCCAGGTCTTTAATGAGGCCTTTGACCGTGGCATCCTCCCGGACTCCATGAACGAGGCCGTGATTATACCCTTGCTTAAACCGGGGAGGGACGGGGCAGATTGTGGTTCTTACAAGCCCCTCTCTATGCTTAATGTTGACTGTAAGATCCTCACCGCCCTGCTGGCGAATAGACTGTGCAGAGTTATCCCTCTGTTGATCCATCAGGACCAAACGGGATACGTCCCAGGGCACTCCATCACTGAGAACCTGCGCAGGCTGCACCAGGTTATCTATAGCACTGAGGGAAGGCCGCAGAAACTTGCAGTGGCATCACTTGACGCCACCAAAGCTTTTGATTCAGTGAGGTGGGACTGGCTGTATGCCACCATGGCCAAAATGGGGATAGGCCCTGTATTCCTTAAGTGGACCCGGCTGGTTTACGCCAGCCCCACTGCGAGGGTACGTACCAACAAAACCTATTCCGCTAAATGGTCCCTACACAGAGGCACCAGCCAGGGGTGCCCTCTGTCCCCCATGTTATACATCCTTGCCGCTGAACCAGTGGCGGCCTACCTGAGACAGGAATATGGAGACGGTGGCATTAAGATAGACGGGGTGACCCACCTCATCTCTATGTACGCTGACGACACCCTATTGTACCTATGGGACCCTGAGCACACCCTTCCCTATATCTTGGAAACCCTGGACTGTTTCCACAAGCTCACCGGTATCCAGATCAATAGGAGCAAGTCTTGCCTTTATCCCCTCGCAGCACTCTTCACCGATGAATACAGGTCCCTCCCCCCTCTGGATCTCGAATGGCAGGCTACTTCCTTCAAATACTTGGGGGTAACTATACACCGCAACCCAGCCACCGAACACATCCTTAATACTGTAAGGGCCAAAGACTCTCTCACGAAATCTATGGAGTTCTGGCGCCGGCTCCCGCTTTCGAGGGCCGGGAGGGCGGGATTCCTCAAAATGGTCACCCTTCCCCGCCTATTACATAACTTCACTAATGTCCACTTCAACATCCCCCCCCCTCTTTTTTCAAAGAATTCAACAAACTCTGTAGGGGCTTCCTTTGGCAGGGAGGCAGGCACAGGGTGGCATTGGAGACTCTCCAAAGACCGTACGAGAGGGGCGGACTTAAGATCCCCAACTTTGAGCTGTGCTTCCTCGCCAGCCAGCTGAGACATGTCACGCAATGGATGGCGGACGAAAGCACGACACACTCGCCTCCTTCAGCCGGCCCTCCGCCGGTTGTTACTCAGAGACATACTGTGGGCCGGGGAGGGTGCTACGAGTCACTGCCCTTACCTCGCCAAGCTCAGGATCCGGCTTTGGAAAAGAGCCTGCAAACTGGTTGGGTCAGACGACCCGTTCTCCCCACAGATCCCTATCGCTGCACTCATGGTCAATCACTCTTGGGAGCATGTCGAAACACGTACACAATGGGAGCCCCTAGGGGTGGCCACGCTGGGGGCTTGATTCAAGAACAGGAAATACTAACTTTTTCGGAACTCTGTGAGACCACGGGCCTCCCGGCAGGACAGTTCCTGTTGCACAGGGTGGTTGTACAGGCCTTGTGCAGAAGATGGCCGGTCGCAGCTGACCTGACTGAGAACGAATGCATCGAAATGATATTGAACTCGGCTGAGGGGGGGGGCCACGAAACCTCACAAATCTACGAAGCCCTGTTATGGGGTATGACCAGAGGAGACCTCAAATGTAGGAGTAGGTGGGAAACTGAACTGGGCCTCATTTCTGAAGACAAAGATTGGGGTGACATAACCCACTATCATAAGAAGGTCTCCAGGAACGCCCGCTTACAGCTCATCCAACTGTATATCACCAATAGCGCGTACCTCACACCGGAAGCCATATCGAGATTCACGGAAGCTGGAACCCAGTCATGCCCCAAATGCAGTGAACCCAGAGCGGGAATGACTCACATGTTCTGGGGCTGCCCAGTAATCAGGGAGTTCTGGTCACAAGTGAAGGACAGAGTGGCTGGCGCAGACATCGTACTTGAGGTGGATGAGCCTACGGCCTGCATCCTTGACAAATACAGGCGAAACAGGAAGAACAAACCCCGATCCAAGCTCACTGACCTTATATACATTACAGCCAAAAGACGTATTGCCATGGGATGGAAAAGCCCCAGAGGTCCACATATGCCCCTATGGTGAGGTGACCTCACGAAGTGGATCATAGCTGAAACCGCAGCATGGGAAACGGCTATTCATGTGCATAGACTGGATTCCAGCGAGGAACTACACCGCTGGGTGGCCCTGACGGTGCCCTTGCTCCACCCTGAGGCGGATGATACGGAGCGGAGTGGAGAGAGTTGCCCGGATACGGGCACGAACTAGAGAGGAACAGTGAACTAACCGTGGTCTTGGGGGGGGGGGGGGGAGCGGAGAGGGTGGGGGGGGGGTTTGGGTTGTTTTCTTGATATGCTTAACCAATCGCCAATGATGTATTTCTGTACTTTGTTTATTTCTTGTTATGAAACCAATAAAAATATTTTTAAAAAAAAACTTTGGTTGACATTCGCGTAGATGGGACCACTGAGCAGGACACGGGGCATCCATTTTTGTACCCCCTTTCCACTCCATCTTGGTGACCAGGCCTCACTGCGCAGAGCACATGGCCCCCACCCTCGTTCCCACTCTGACTGGAAAACTCCAGAGGTATTTGCAACAGCTAATAAATGTAACAAATCACTCTTCCTCTGAGATCACTGTCCTGCATGTGAACCAGCCTGAACTAAGCACATAGCTTGTTCATCTCCACAAACGTGTCCTTGCCCACGCACCCTCGCCAGTGGAAACTTACTGCCATTCTGACCCTGTGTCCCTGCAAGGTATTCTCTTCATGTGCCAGACCACTGACCACGCCATGATGCCCACCTAGCAGATCCCCAACTAACATTAGACCCCTACTGCAGTAATCGTTGCCTATCAATAACAAATGCCACATACCAGAGATTCTTGTGAGCACAGACCCACACTTCAAACAGTGTATTATAGTGGTCAAGACTCTTAACCTAAGCCCTGTATAATCCAATGTTGATTGATAGTATAGATATGTGTGACTTTTATAGAGACATAACCGACTGAAAGACTCTGAACAAATGTTATTTAGTGCCTGCATTATTGAGAATATATTATGTTAGCTTAGATAGTGACCACCCTGCTTCACAGCGACCTGACCTTCACCCATTCGGAGCACAGATGTCTGACTTCCATCCTTGAATGGAGACACACTTGATTCATTTAAAAAATAGAAATAACCGTTGTTAAAATATGTGGTGTTTTATTTTGTATCTTATTTTGATGACACAAAAATACAAGACTTTACACATTGTACAGGTCAGGTTGCAGCACAGCGAGAGAAAATCCCCTGTACTGACCGCTGTCACTTTGGAACGTTTCTCTTATGGCACAAACGGCACAGGCGGGTATTACTCTTCGAACGCGGTGTCCAAGCCTCCCGTGAAGCCACCATGTAAAGGAACGATAGTCCACCAGCCGGTACCACCTGTGAAAAAGAATGATACAAACTGTTTTTAAATGAACAAGATAAGTTTAATAAACGTTTGTTGTCAATGACAATTCTTGTAACTAATGGCAGTCTGCTCGGACAAATGCTATCTAGACACTGCACACTATTGAACGACTTTCATGCGTTACAATGATATGTATATGCAATTTTGGATATATTAGAAGACCATGAAATAGGAGTGGCATGACAAGCAGAATATACTTACTCGTTGCTCGGATTACGAGGACGTACAGTTGCGCGAAGTTCGTGCATAAGCACCATCATTATCCTCAACACGGACCGTGTGGGGCAGGCTGCCCTGAAGTCTGGCAGCTCGGTAATGCATTGCGGTCGTGGCTCGCCTTCCGAAATGTAGGCCACGCATCCCGAGTTTTCACAGCAGCAGCAGTTCTCGTCCTCGGTTGGAATTAGCTCGCACCGATTGCATGTGCACCAGGTGGAAACACCATCCATGCGACTAGGTCCAGGCTCTTCAACTGTTGAATCGTCCTCCCAACTGCCGTCCGAAGCCCCATCGTTTTCGCATGTTTCCCTTTCCAGTACTTCCTCCTCGGTATACTCGGGCTCGTACATGTAGGGCATTATTGTAGCCATTGTGTGTTAAACAAACTGAAATAATTTATAGCGGTGGTACTGGTATCTGTTCACACGGGCTACAAGCAACGAAGGTAGCTGACCAGAGCACAGAAACGAGTCACAGAATACTCAAAGTAACACAGAGAGAGGAATGGAATCAAAAATCTGCTGCTGTGCGTTGTGAAACGGTCTGTTTATACTTATTCAGGAAAAAGGCGTCCTGCCATTTCCATGGCGACACGTCATTAGCTGAAGCGCAGCGAACGTTGACGCGACGTGCTTTGGCGTTGTGAAATGGGCGGTACACGTCTGCTGATGACAGTCTCAGGGGCGGGGGATATGATTTAGTGTCGCAAAAGCAGGTCAGCCAGGGCGATGGGGGAAATGATAGGATTATCACAAAATGGCAGCTCCCTGATGCCTGTTTTCATGTGCGTTTAATGGACGAAAACTCGGGTAAGGTCCATAGGAATTTTTTCTAAAATCGAGCGACTTAGGCTTAAAAAGACATGGCCGACCCGTAGGGGCAATAAACATTTTTTACCAAACCATTCCTTTAAGGGGAAGATGTGAGCTGTAAATAAGTACACTGAACTTTAGTTAAACATGCACACCAAAGAAACTCTTACACATATAATTTATATAAAATTATATATTTATTATATATACACCAGAATCACTTTAAATACTTTAGACGTTTACACTAGAACACTCCGGAATACTTGAGAATACCCCTCAAAGGACAATTTCGCTTTTGTGTTTGTACAAGGTTTCATTTGTAGCAACATTAGAAGAGGAAAAGACAATTTTTTCATATTATCGTTATTACGCACACCTGCGGATTGTAACAGTTCATATGGTAATACATTTACTCTGCAAACACGTATAATAAAGTCACTTAAAGGAAGGAAAATTGTTAGTTTAACATTAGCCTGGTTCAAGGTTCTAGAGAGGGTTTCTTCGCCCAGTAAGTCTTAAGTACAAAACGCAACCCTAGCCAAAGGCAGTTCGCAGAGGGCTTCAAGTTTTGACAAGCAGTAGAATAGGAAGAGTTCCGTAGGATTTCTTCCAGTCATTAGTGTTATAGAAGCAACACGTTAACTACTAACAAGGGAGACCTGTAAAAGGACTTGATGAAGGGCACAAGCAGTTGCTTGAGTCGGAGGTAAGAGTGGGGTGACCATGGACACCTCTAGATGCACTCCAACGCTCTGGAGCGACTTTTCGGAATCAGGTAAGCAATATCTTTTTCCCCACAATACCTTAGGTTAGAAGAAAATGTTTTTGATGGATGCTCTGCAATGTTGCAGCTCTAGACCCCACCTCTGGATTCCTTGGCCTGATGACTGAGTGCAGAACAATGGACGGTGTCTTTCAGCAGCAGTCTCGAGGGAGCACCTGGGGCATGACATTCAGCAACTTCTTGGTTCACTCTGCGGTTTTTGCACCTTTTCTGCAGCACTAACAAAGGACAAGGGTCGCCCGGTCAATCTTATTCGCTTCCTGCCATCCCACACTCTGATGGGGCTGTTTGAATGAGTTGGATCGGCTCTCTGGAGCCTCCTTACGGGTTCAGGAAAGATTTGGACGGATTCGGCCTTACCACGTCAATGCTCTCCAAATGGGCAGCAGGTCTCCTGGTATTGGGGTTCTGCAGCTCTGGAAACTCCTAGGACCTCAGAGATGGCTCAATTCAAAGTTTGTCCTGGGACTGGTTGGTCCCACCAGCCAAAGGGAAGGAGTCTTCCTCTTCAGGGGTCCTCTGTCGCACAGCAAACAGGGTCAGGACAACAGTGGTCGATTCATGGTGTTGCAAAGGTTCTGCAGACGTCTCTGGTCGTCTTCTTGTTCAGTTACTTCAGCTTCCAGTGGTCATATTGCTTTTCACTCCAGAAGCCTCACCTTTTATACAGTTCCAGCACACACACCTCTGCAGTCTCAGCATTTTACAGAAAGGGGCAGTTGGCTGTCCAATCAGGACAGCCAAGACCCCCTGTGGGAGCTGGTCCTATTCTGGCACTCTGGCAGACAAAGCACATGGGGTAGAAAACTCCTCCCCCACTTCCTGCCTACTCAGACACTCTAGAACCAAGGCGGGGACACCCAAGGGTACCCGCCAAAGGCAAAACACACACACTGACCTCCCTCTCCCAGAATGGCAGAAAAAGGGCTAACAAAGGAGAACCATGCTAGCAATGACGAAAAAAGACGGGATGTTTATTGTGCATAGCCTGCGGTATAAAAACTATGCAATAGTTGGTAGAAAATGTCCACTGCCACCAGCCATAACTAGGAGAATTGTCTATGCGACTAAAAAGTCACAGGATCAGGGAGAAGGGGGATTCTAGGTATCCCTTTGGCACCCCACATAAGGTGGTGTGTGCCAATCTCGCAGAATATAGAGTTTTGGGACAGATTCTAAGTAGCTCTCTATCCTTAAGAATGGTATTTACTCGAGGATATAGAAAAATGAATCTTAAAGGAGGACCCTAAGGGTGCCCAGCAACACTGCCCATCACAGATGCCTTTAAGATCTATGGAGCAGACAGACTGCATAGTACAGCTAGAATACAAAGAGTAGAGTTCCAAAAGACAGAGCCCACAAGAATGAATGAGTGGAAAAAGGCTTCACTCATTCAGGGTTGAAATAAAAAGGGTTATATCCCAATTGTTGCCAAAATGTGCATAGGGTTGGACCCTTCTGCTGCTGGGATTTAACCCAGTTATCCTTTTTCTTTTTTCAGGTAGTATATTGGCCAGGATTTGGAGCGCGCGCCTCACCCACCTTTTGTTTTGAATATGTACTAGGCCTCAGGAAGAGGATGTTGCAATTGATGACTGAAGCTTCTGACAACTTGAAGGCTGGTCAAGCCCTGGTGAAACATTAGCATGACCAGAAAGCTAACATAGTGGAAACTAACATGGTGGAGTTTACTCCAGACCAGCTAGTTCTGGTTCCCTCAAGACAAAGTCTTGCAGTACAAAGTGATAGGTCCCTTAAATTGTAGGCACACATGGAGAGGTCAATTATTTAGTGGACTTGATCAACCCCAAGGAGGCCCCTAGGGTATTTCACACTAATTATCTAAACGCATATGTCTCCAGACCCCCAGACCAGAACTATAGGAGCTTTGCTTCTAGCCTCTGACCAAGAGGAGGAGGAGAGTGAATCTCTCCCAGATCTCATCAGGGGACACCCTTCAGATGAAACTATAGAATGAGTAAAACTATCTTCTGATCTGATCTGACACTGCAGCAACAAGAGGAGTACAAAGCTCTGCTAACTCAGTTTTCCCCTCTGTTTTCTCTGACACCAGGTTTGACCCATTGGGGCCAGCATGACAGCCTCACTGGTGAAAGTCTCCCTGTCAAAAGCAGGGGCTACAGAATGTCTGATCATGTAAAAACTCATGTAGAGGAGGAGGTCAGCAAGATGCCCGTCCCTGGGGTTATTGAACCCTCTACAAGTCCATGGGCTAGTCCTGTTGTACTAGTCCCAATAATTAGAGGGATGATGAGATTCCTCTTTGAATGGCATATGCCTATGTATTTGGAGCTGCAGCACTCTCCAAATTGTTGCCAGGCCCACATAGCAGAAGGGCCTCTGCAGCCTCTGCACTGTTCCAACAAAGCCCTGTGCCACCTGGCTTCAGATAGCACCCTCTGAAGGGGCCAGCATACCCTGTGCAGCAAAAGCCTGTGAGAGCAGCTCAGTCCCAGGGGGCAGGTCACTTGCTATTTCCTGGCCCCTGTCAGACACAAATTAATCACCAGGCTCATGTCGATCCCATTTTGTGACTGTCTCATTGTACCTGCAGACTGGGCTTCCTGATGGAGGAATTCCCATTACTCTTCACCACCTCTGTCATCTTGCTTGAGTTGCTGGTGTGGTCCCTGTTGCACCCCATCAAGAAGAAGGAAATATAACACAGAACAGGTAGATATTACTTTGGAAACCATATCAAATTCATCTTCAGTGTCTCATGACTCCCCACCCCAGAACAGGCACTCAGTGGGCATGGGCACCTCAAAAAACGTGATTTTGGCTCTCTGGATTGGAGGCTGAAGGTAGCTTGCATCTTTCCTCATCTGCAGTAAGCCCCATCTCCACCCTATTTGTTTGTGTTGTAATGCATAGAATTCAGTGCTGCCCTTGTTTATAGTATTTGTCCCTGCTCCAAGAAGATCACTATGCCCTTATCAGATAAGGTGATGGCCTCATTGCCAACACTAGTGAGCCCTCTGTGAAGGGCCAGAGACAAAGGGTAGCTCCACACTGAGCAGCTCCACTCCATGTGTGCCCATGTTCACCTGGGACGCCCGACGCAGACAAACTACAGCAACTGATAAGATAGGTGTGGTGTGAACAGGAGGAGTACAGCCATTACAGTACTCCAGTAAAACTCTGCCGCTCTTACTACCTAATATAATATACCTACATGCATTTAACCTAATTGTATAAGGTACCCACACCTTGCTTTTAGCCCAATTGTATTAGATAGCCATATTTTGCATTTAGCCTAACTGTGTAAAATAGCCAGACCTCGTTAGTCGGACATATTTTGCATTTACCGTTATTGTGTAAGGTAGCGCCTAAGTGTGTAGGGTAGCCATATCTTACATTTCGGCCCTACGCTGCTAGTAGCAATTTATTTGCATTCAGCCTAAGTGTGTAGGGTAGCCATATCTTACATTTCGGCCGAACTGCGCTTTTTAGCCATATTTTGCATTTGCCTAATTGCGTAAAGTAGCTATATTTTGCATTTAGCCTAAGTGTAGGATAGCCATATCTTACATTTCAGACCATCTGCTCTAGGTAATCATATTTTGTATTCATTTAGCACTTAGATCGTCTGTGAAACGTAGTACTGCTCTTTGTACATGGATGGAACCTAGGAAGTAGACATCGTTGTTTGTTCAGCTAACCTTTTTTCTCCTCTCGCATACTGCACCTTCGTAACTTAGCGGAAGGCACAGGCTCATTCCTCACACCCTGCACTCATGTTTAACACAAACACTACTGCACAACACCTCTGTTATTAGATTGAAGCTACCTTTTAATGACACAAATTCAAACTGTAGCTTCTCACATAATTTTCTTTCTCCTTAAACACAATCCACCCCTGTTTATTTCATAATTTACCTCTGCCGCGCCCACCCACTCGCCATTTAGACATGGGTGACTATCAGCGTCTTGGCCACCCTTAAATAGCTTTAATGGCTGAAATGCACACACGCATAATAGCACCTCTCAACTTCTCCCAAATTTGAACTCTGTTAGGGTGTTCAACTACCAGCACATTGGGACCATAATGATGGTGAAAGTGACAAAATGAATGAATTAACCTACTGCAGCACTCATGAACACCTGTCATCGCGGGAAAGAGGTGGTGGTCCATGCCCACATACCTAGGTGCTGTACTATGACCAGATGCAAAGGATCGCTGTTAGGTAAGATTTTCATATCTATGATAAATCTTCCTGACCTGTGTCAACCCAGAACCTTTTCCTTTGACTAGGTAACTATTTTACCTTGTCCCTGGGTGAAGGGGAATCTTTTTCCCTCTCACCTAGTCTTTTACTCTTTTATGGGTGTCCTTTTTATGTCTCTCCATAGTGTATGGTTGAAGTTATAGTTTCCTACAACATTTGGGCTTCGGCTGGGTTTCCCCTATGGGCTCCCTTGTATATTTCTCTTTCATGTACTTGCGTGAACTACAGTTCCCAAATAGTAAAGAGGGATTTTCATCCACCTTTACATTTTATATAGTGAGCCAGCACACCCCACCTTATATGGAGTGCTCTGGGGGACACAATGTATCCCCATTCTTACTTACCTGTAACATTTTTGTTACAATTGTAAGTTTGCTTGAATGGTTTGTGGCAGTGTTTTTACCTTAATGACTTTTATTCTTTATTACCCGCAGGCTGTTAATTCAACCTCGGTAATGCACAGAAGGGCAAAACTTATAATTTTTTTTATTTTGTGCTCTTTCTTTTTTTAGCCATTTCTTGCTTGCTTGTTGATTCTGAAGTCTATAGGCAAGAATGATCTCAGTGGGAGTTTGGTCTTTGGCGGTAATCCTTTCTATTCCCTGCCAAAGCTCCAGAGTGTCTTAGAAGGCAGGAAGCGAGGGAGGAGTCCAAAACTCTGCAGCCCTTTGTTTTTCACCTTGCCTGAAAGGAGCCCAGTCTCAATGGGGGTGGGGGCTGGCTGTCCTGATTGGACAGCCAAACCGCCCCTTTCTGTAAAATGCAAGGAAAGATTGCAGAAGTTGTGCTGTAATTCCCGTTAAATACCCCGAGCCCTGGAAGCTGCTGACAAGTCGACCACTGGAGCTGAAACTGGAGAGGAAGATGGAGGAACGATACCTGTAACGATTTCCAGCGACCAAAGAGCCTGCTGTGTAACCAGAGCCTGCAGTAACCATTCCTTCCAATCAACCTGGGTATTACGAAAAGGACGGCCCGACCCAGAGACTGGTGGGATCCACTAAACTCAAGATGACCTGCATTTTGAGCCATCCCACGTCATGCTGCGACCTTGCGGGGCTGCAATACCCTGAGACCTCGAGCCATTGTGTGGTGCATGGTCTTCCGAATTCCGAATCGAGCTGAAACTTTGGTGGATTCATCCTCGCTCTCCAGATACATGATTTAAGTCCGAAAAGACCCCTCATCAGAGTGCTGGTGCAAGTGACACAAATCAGACCACCAATATTCAGTCTTCTCCTGGCTCCTGAAAAGGGTGCCAAAATCACAGAGCCGCATCCAGCCACGACAAAACTCTTGCCTGGAGCCTTCCCCGTTGGTCCCTGCTGCAAAATCCCTTCCGGTGTCCTGTCTTCATGACAAAGAATTCATTGGCCTGGTTTTTGGCTGCACATCCTGAAGTCTCCCCCACAGTAAACTCTTCTTCTGTGCTGAGGTACTGTGTTGGCTGGGATATTTACTTAACTTAAGCCTGCGTCATTTCTGTATAGCTTTGGGGTGTTTCTCAGTTCACCTAGGCACACTGCTGGAATCCTCCTAGGATGTCTTCACAGAAATCCCTGGACTCTAACTCTAAAGTGAAATACTTACTTGTTTGAAGAGACTTCCTCTGGAACTCTGGCTTTCCCTGCAACTGAACCCTAGCTCACTAGGGTCCGTCTTCTGCCTCTGGTTGGTAATTGCCCCCCTGAGAGTGAGCAGTTACAAAAGTTTTTATTTACCTTGAATGTGTGCTGCCATTCAGAAACATATATGTAAGGTTATTTTACTCACCTGTGAATTGGTTATGCCTCTTTCCCAAAAGTAATGCTGTTGGCTTCATTTAACTATTTCTTTCAGAATATGAGTGTGTAAGTTTACCCATTGGATATTGCTTCCCCTGACCTGCTGTATAGCCTGTCTAGAAGAAGTCTGCTTAGGTTTTACTTACCTTGAATAGCTGTGTGCCATCATAAAATAGGTTAAAGTGTTATTGCTTACCTTAGTCTGTGTTCCACTGATCTGAAAAGCAACTGTAATGAGATACTTTAAAAAAAATGATGCACAGTCTCTTCATTTAATCTCTATGCCGGAATGCAACTTTAACATGTATCATTGCAACATCAGTTTATCCCAAGGCCAAGTCCCAGACAAACGTAATATGTTATCAAAAGTATGGGACATGGAACTGGAGATGCAAACAAAGGGAAAGTTCAAGGTTAGACAGTTGCAGAAGTCTTGTGATGTTATATGGAGTGCAATAATTACTGGTGCAATTGTTTGAAAGTCACAGAGAGAATTAACAATTTGGCATGGGACATAAAAGTGCTTCTAAGCATTTAGAGGCTTATCACCTCATGCTGGATCAGGATGATCTTGGAACACATTCACTGCAAACCCAGAATTTTCTCAAAATAGATCAGACAACAAATAGTGCAAAGAATGTCCTTCTGGTTGGCAACACTGGAATACATTGGAGACTTAACTGCATTCCAACGAGGCACGATATGTGGCCCGAGGCACAAGTGAGAGATACCCTGGCCCAGCTGGTGGTACTTTCTACAGATGATATAAAAGTCCAGCATACGCGGTTGGGCGTGACTTATATCGCACTGGACAGGCAAGTGTTGGGACAGTTTTTCTGAAGTCCAACTAAGGGCTTAGTAAAACCATACAAATGAGACAGTACAAAATTACACTCTTAGTATAAGGTTGTACCACCCGAGTATATGGTAGCCTAGACAGAGCAGGCTTATTTTAGGAGTGAGAGATGGCTGTAGGAAGGTACAAAGATAGTGTAGTATACCAAGGGTTCAACAGAAACACTTACAACCAAAGGTATTATAAAAAATAAAGGTTTATTATAAAGACATTTAGGCCAAATTAAGTCTTGGGGTAAGTACTTTGTCATAGAGTCAAACACATTATAATAACTTTGCAAAATGCTTTAAGGTACACAGACCAAAACATAAACCTTCTTCAGAATAACTAACAGTAATCCTAGGGAAGTCAGACCTTATCATACGCATTTAGTATAGGCCCCACCTATTCACGGGGTGTAAAACCATCAGGTACCTTTATAGTACTGTACAGTAGGTCAAGGGAAGTAGACTCTGTCAGTCATGCAGTGACACTCAGTTAAGGAATCACTTAGTAAACCAAGCCTGTTATCAGGATACTTTTCTGAATAGTGGAACACAGATTCAAGGAACAGTATAAACCTATAACTACCTTCAGGACAACACACAGTTATACCAGGTAAGACCTTTTGGTGTAATATACAATTAGCCATCTCACGCCTATTTTGGGCAATTGCATAACTTGGGATATCTTTCTGACAAGATAACTTGCATGCAGTGAGAAACTACATTGTCCACTCCGGACTCCATATTCTAGTCATCTTCATCTTCACACTTGTATTGGAACTATATGGAAAGCAACTTGTATTTTCAGGGCCGCTAGCCAGGTCTTACATACCAGGTTGATTGACCTTACAATAAAGGACATTGGCACTGGTTGGACAGAGGGCAGGAGAGTTTGGCTTGAGGAAAGAGGAAAAGCCTAACACAGCAGTGGTATACCGTGCTCTGGGGATGGTCGTCCATAATCCCATAAGGGGCTTCCTCTCTGTGATTTTCCCCTGTACACCACCCTTAGGGGAACTATTGTACTGTGGATGCACCGCCCTGGCCCCATGGGAAAGGTCTCCCCCTAGGGGAGAAGGAACGACATCCACAGATTCATCACATCTGGTAATTTGTTTTATGGCTCCAACTTACTTTCCAAATGCACAAAACCTACACATTCATAGACAGAAAATGTTTGCAGGTCTAAAGCAAGCATTTTGCTGATGTTTCATAATACAGCATCTGCAGAGGGGTTGTCATGAGACTAAGCTTGCTTTTTTCATGGAGTGCTCATTAGTAAGCTGTGACACCATCACCTTGCTCTTCCTTGCATCACCGAAGGTGCAGTGGATTTTCCCAGTGGCAGCTTCTCTTTTGCTTTTATACTGTCAGACATTACTATGTTTTCCATGCCTATGGTTTTTTAAGGCTGATGTGCACTGCATTGAGTTTACTGAGCCAAGAGACAAAGTTGCTGAGCGCACAGCACACACAGCTTCGGAGTTATCATCAAGCTTGATTGTGAGGTAATCCCAAGCAGAGTTTGTTTTCTCCTTGCTGCTACTCATTCTGACGGTGATGCTCTCTTCTGCTTTGCGTCAGGATTGTGGTTTGTTTGGGTTCATGTTGGTCTCCTTAGCTGTTCGCGGTTCCTGGCATCAACTGAAAAAGGCATACTGGTGGTAGAAGTAATGTAAAGCAAGTCACTCATCTGAACAGTAGATGGAAATGTAATACATAAAGCTGCACCTAGTCCTGGCTATCCTCTCAGTTGTCCACCAGAGACTCACTAGTACCCACCAACAGCAGGCCCTCCATAATGAATCCATGCCAAACCTACCCAACAGCCCCTCAACACTTACCATTTTGGAAGGCCGTGATTTGCGTCAATTTGGGCTTTCAAGCTTGCCCCAGAGTTGGGCTTTCTTGGTGCTTGCGTCTTCTCCAAGCAGTCATGATGTTGGAACGCTAAAAGGGAAACGTAATTGTGTGTGAGGATAGAGTATACCAAGGTTTGCTATAGAAACAATTACTCTCTGCCAAATATCCCCATCAGTATAGTGTACTCTCACCTTCCCCAGCAGCACCCCTTTGAAGGCCAAAGGAGTGCAGCACCCCTGGTGTTGCCCCCAGTGGCAATGAAACTACATCATTTGGGGCGACAAAACCCACATGTAGAAGGGTGGGTGTAGTGAGAGCCACATGATGCTTGCCGGCATTGTCATGGTAAAATACACTCAATTGTGCGTGTGCCCAGGTGGGTGTGTAGTAGTAGTAGTAGTAGTAGTAGTATTTTATTGTTTATATAGCGGCTTTATCCCATTAGTATGGCCCCAACTCCCGGGAGTTCAAAGACAACTGGGTAAGGTGGGAACCATGTCATGGTATCTGAGGGGGAAAGGTTAGCTGGGCCACATAGGATGTAGGAGTGGCAGCAACCAAATTCTGGCATCAGCAATGGGTGGGAGGGTGCTGGGGGAGCCAGGCCTGGTGTTGAGAGGGCCTAATGTTTCAACCCTTACAACTGAAAGGGGCCCCCACACCTTTAGGGTTTCCACTTTCCCCCCTGGCTGCTTTTATTTGTATCGTGTGCAGGGACCAACAATCTGTCCCTGTGATAAACTGCATCTTCTCACCCCCTTCCTCCATTGATTTCTCTAGGATCTCTAAGCCCACTGAAAATAAGGCAGGCATTGGTGGTTCAGGTGAGGTCAGAAGATGAGGTGGGCCGAGAGACCAAGAGGAGGAAGGATGGAGCAGCAGTGCATGGAGAAAGATTGTAGGGCGTGTGTGCAATGTGGGGTATTGATTGGTGGGAGAAAGTGGTACTTGGGTGTGGGAGTGCATACGTGGTGGAGAGGATGAGTGAGATTAAGTGGGAGAGAAAGGGAGTATTTAAGGCTGAGTGAAAGAAAGGTGAAGGAGAGAATTAAAGGAGAGGTTAACAGGAAGGAGCAGGATAATGTAGTGTAATGAGACCAGGGGGAAGAGTAGTAGAGCAGAGATGGGAGAGTGAATAGCAGATAGTAGTAGCAGAGCGCAGGTGAAGAGAGAACATCATCACAGGGACCGTGAGAAGGAGAGTAACAGACAGAGAGCAAGAGCTGGGAGAGAGTAGAAGACGGGAAAGAAAAGATAGAACATCAGGGTGAAGGGTACAAGACTGTGCAAAGAAAGGACCAAGTGAGACCTGGATCACTGGAAGACACCACTACTTGATAAAATTCTTATTGTGGGACCCAGATTAGGATACCAGAGGAAGCAAGATGGATAGGGTCTTTGATGTTAGGCCATCACGACCAGCTAGTCAGCTCCTGGAGACTAGGGGTTACCAATCTCTAGTGACCGTCTTGGGGTATAGAGGAATGCCTGGACTAGGGAGTGGGAACAGCCCACCGATAGTTGGTGTGTACTTTAGGCCATCGGTGGCACCCTGCTTTCAGCTCTTTTTGTAGTGAGGCAGTGAGCATGGTTAGAGAATGGACATTTAAGTTTAAGGTGGGGCTCATGTTGTGCAACCTTAATGATAAAACCAGGACTTGCCCATTGGAATGGGCATTAGTGAGCATATTCTCCATGTATGCACCACAGCTTCCTCCCAAGTGAAGTCCTTTACATATGGTATTCAAAACTGTAAAAAAAAAACAAGCAGTTTAAGTTGGTACAGCTTGCTGTCCTAGCCAGAGCAGCCTATATTATTATGTTTGTGGGCATCCTAGGAGCTAAGCGCGGAAACCCTAATGTCTGGTGGAGGCCGGTACTGTGGGCCACAGAGGAGCCTCGCCCAACTGTCCTGATGTCGAGAGGTGGGGCAGAGGTGTATGGGGGCTACTCTTATGCTTTTGGGCGGCTGGGGGGTCGGGCCAGCTGCTCCATGTCTGTTGGTTGGAAGTGGGCGTGGTGTTCCCCTTATGCTTTTGGGCCACCCAGTAGCCTTGCACAGGGGCCTCTTTGTCTGGTGAAGGGGCATGGGGATCCTGGTTTACCTGGCTAGCTGGGCTTCTTGGGTCTGGGGAGAAGTGAGGGAATAAGAGTCCCTCGCAGTTCTTACTGTCAGCCAAGCCCAGCTCACCTTGGCATCGTTCTTTGGGCAGGAGACAGCAGCTAATAGGAAAATAACTTATTCTCTCTCATTCTCTCTCTCTCTCTCTCTCTCTCTCTCTCTCTCTCTCTCTCTCTCTCTCTCTCTCTCTCTCTCTCTCTCTCTCTCTCTCTCTCTCTCGTGTTTTTCTTGCCTTTGCCCTCATGTGCTGCTCCATGGCATCATTTATAACCCTTCTTGTTTATGAAATATAAACATCTGTCAGTACATAATAGGCCTTCAGGGATCCCAATGGCATTTGCCAGTTTGCCCATCCAGGCATTTCACTCCAAGAGGCCAGTAAGAGCTCACTCCCATTACAGTGGTTCTGTTCTGACATTGCACCTTCTGTAAAATGATTGTGAGGTTTATACCTGACTAACTTCCCTGGGTATCTGCTGCTTTTTTAAATCACTTGTTTTATTTTGCTATTTAGGTGTTCCACCTTTCATGCAGACTGGGGGTTAATGGGGTATGAAATCACTCTTCAATTCCTAGCCTAAAACAGAGGCTTGGTGACTGCACCTTTGATGTGGGCCAGTTGTCTTTCATCCTCAAGCGATGGATATCGAATCTAAGAAAAGATACTCCTCATGAGATCCTGTCATGACTGAGATTTCTAGTGGGGACTGTCTTGGGCCACCGACTGAATTCAGCTCTTACTACCAGCATGTACCTATTCTATTTGGGGTCCTCTTAGTGGCCCTACAAAATTGAGATGAATTACATGTCACCACCACAACTTGAGCGTATCTTGCTCTGCCCAAGTGCACTTTGTGTGTCCCTATATGTCCATTTGCCCAACTTTGTGGGTGGGAGGGTCACCAAAGTAGCACCCTGTATTCTATCTATCCATCTAGGACACAGGACATTCTCCTGACAGTGACAAATCCAACTCTAAATACTACGGCACACCTACTTGAGACATTTCTCGTACCCTGCATGCTCCCTGTTCTCCCTTGGATTCCTCACCTTAACTGACATAGGATCGCAATGTGCAAAGCCTTCAGGTTACTCAACTGTGGTCACCTGTATAAAATCAATTGGTATCAGTCGAACTCCTCAAAATAGCCGCTATCCTAGATACTTCTTCGTGGGGATCTGCTTTCAGTGCAAATTCTGGGCCTTCCTTTCTGGGCCTCACTAGTAATTGATCTGCAGTCTGGTTGCCCCTAGCTAGGTGTGCTTTGTCCTTCTCAACGCGATATGTTCAAAAATCTTTGACATTAATTTTGAGGGGCCACAACTCCCCCTGAGACACAAGAATCGTTCTGTTGAATCTGGTGCAAGTAAAGGATACACCATCTAAAAGTAAAATCTGAAGGGACATGCAGTACCCGAGTAGCATGTTTTAGCGCCGGTTGCAGTGCTGTCAATTCAGAATATTGTGCTGATTGATTGCATGTGCGCACAACTGGCTTATGTGCAACAGGCTCAACTTTATTTGTCTCAACTGGCAATTCCTCATAGACTGCAGCTTTACCAAGGTATCTATTGTTAGCCAAATGTGAGCTCCCTCTGAATAATACTCCAGTATAGTACACTTACACTAGTATGCCTCCGGTCACTTTGTTGTGGGAAGGCTCAGAACACAGAATGTAAAATATATTCAGGTTCAATGACACACTGGTGCAGGATTTCTCTAATTATACTGGACACTTCCCTCACCCTCATCCTATACCTAATCAGTCTGCCTTTGCCTCAACACTCTGTCAGTCCCTCTTCTCTAGCCACTAGGATGGCTGATCCCAAAGAGTCTTTAAAATGTCTGATATTCTAACATACACCATCTGCACTGAAGGGATACTAAACCAGAGTGACCCATTAGCAGCTTGTTCCGCACATCAAGTCAACATTTCAATAACCCATGGAAACTTTGCTCCCGGTGACATGGCTAGACTTCCCCAAACCAGCGGGTGGAGTGACGGCTCTTCTGCACAGCACCTGGCCCTCGCTCACTGGGGGTGAATTCATGGCACTTACTCCACGGACCGGCACCTCCTTTGGGAGAAATTGCATGCAGACCACGTGGAAAACATGTGCATGTAGTGAGGCCAATTGATGCAGGGAGATTCGTGTTGTGTAATCTGCTATTGGTACGACTTTGTATCTAGATGATTAAGCTGAGTTATAGGTCCATCACGCCCTCAGCCGGAGAAGCCCATGTAAAGAGAAAGCCATGGGCTGCCGGAGCAGCCCAGTTGACGAGAAGCATTTGGCTGCCGGAGCAGCCCAGGTTAAAAATCCCTGGCGATCTGTCATCCATGACAATGAGAGAGCTGCCTAGATTCAAGATGGCAGCACAGGGTGTGCAGTGGTGACCTGAGCAGCCCCCATGGCAAGGGGCTGCCCAGAAGATGGTAAAGTGGGTGCCAGTGAGTGGGCGTGCCCCCCCAATTCTATGGGACCACCATGAAGGCATAAATGGGCCGAGTGCTGCAGTGGTGAAGTCGGGGGGGGCGCCATTAAGACCAGTTAGAGCCGCAGCGTTGATGACGGCCAGTCCCCACCTGGGTAGGGGGCCCATCCATAGAGTAGGGAATTGTGTGGGCCATGGGGGGGAGCATGAGGGTGGCCCCAGGTGGCGGCTGGGGTCACCCAAAACAGAGGACAGTTGGGCCAGGCCCCAACATCATCAAGGGGCAGACCAACCACCTAGACACAAACACCCTTGGAAGGTACATGAAAAAAGGGGTGGCTGCCCGCAGCAGTCACCCCTGTGTACAAAGACCTGTGTTATGTTATGTATTTATTTTGTGTTCTTTGTATATTTATGTTTATAGTTATAGGTATGTTTGTATTTGTAATACTGTTTACTGTATGGAATAGGAATATTAAGTAGGGGAAAGGTATTTAGGTAAAATGTTAGGCTCTGTATATAGTATGTAGAATGTTATGTTTGTAGTATCAAGAAGGGAAGCAGAGAGGGTAGGGACTCTGGCGAGAGGTAGTGGAAGAAGGCATGAGAAGGGTGGGGGCTAGCCTCATGCATCAGTGTGTGGTACCAAGTATTGGACAGGTCTCACCCATTGGATCTCCTTGTGAGCCCTCGAAGGAAGGGTGGGCTGACGGGGCAGATCCCTTTTTGGCAGAACTCACGTCAGGGGACCTTAGAGGGGAAATAGGAGGTCAGGGATAGAAATCTTTATTTAGGTTTAAATGTGTTTTATAAATGGAGAGGAGTCCCCATTTGGAGCCTTATAAAATTCACCTTTGTGTCTGTGTCTAATGAAGGCTTAAGGTCAGAACTCGGGGCGTAGCCCATCTCCCGTTAATAGCAATTTCATTTTACAGGTGCAGTGCCCCACTCTATCGATCTGGCCTGGTGGGTGCGGGTTACCATGGGGACTGCCCCTGATCTGGGCAAAGGGTGGGACGTTGAGCCCTTTGTCCCAGAGTAGGGCCACAAACCGGGTGCCAGAGTACCCTTTCCTCCAAACAATGTGAAGTCAGAGAGGGCCACACATTGTTAATGGGATGTTAACAGTCTGCAAGAATTATTAATTTTAGATGGTTAGTTAACAGATGATCCAGCCTTAATCAGCAATGATAATTCTAAGAAATAAAGCTGATTAACCACACTGGCAATGTTAATTGTTACCGGGTGAAAGGTGTCACTTATGGAAAAGTATTTTCTGTGTCAGGGTCACTACCGGCTACATCCAGTGTATAGTTCTTTCAAATTTAGCAAGGGTTCTGTTCGCAAATCGCATTGTATGATATTCACATTGCATTGATAGGCCTTTCTCCCACTATACAGGTCTCTCAAATTTAGCACGGGTTCTGCTCCCGAATTGCATTGTATGATATTCAGATTGTATTGATAGGCCTCTCATCCCACTATACAGGTCTCTCAAATTTAGCAGGGGTTCTGCTACCGATTGCATTGATAGGCCTCTCTCCCACTATAAAGGTCTCTCAAATTTAGCAGGGGTTCTGTTCCTGAATTGCATTGTATGATATTCAGATTGCATTGCTAGGCCTCTCTCCCACTATACAGGTCTCTCAAATTTAGCAGGGGTTCTGTTCCTGAATTGCATTGTACGATATTCAGATTGCATTGATAGGCCTCTCTCCCACTATACAGGTCTCTCAAATTGAGCAGGGGTTCTGCTCCCGATTGCATTGATAGGCCTCTCTCCCACTATACAGGTCTCTCAAATTTAGCAGGGGTTCTGTTCCTGAATTGCATTGTATGATATTCAGATTGCATTGATACGCCTCTCTCCCACTATACAGGTCGCTCAAATTTTGCAGGGGTTCTGTTCCTGAATTGCATTGTATGATATTCAGATTGCATTGATGGGCCTCTCTCCCACTATACAGGTCTCTCAAATTTAGCAGGGGTTCTGTTCCTGAATCACATTGTATGATATTCAGATTGCATTGATAGGCCTCTCTCCCACTATACAGGTCTCTCAAATTTAGCAGCGGTTCTTCCCCCAAAATTTCATTATAAGGATTACTGTAGAGTAACACTACGATTAGGGGCTCACGCCTCATAAAACACAGGGAGTCCTATCTGCGGCCTCAAAGTCACTTAGATAAGTAGATTTCCTTAAACTCACATAGCTGGCTCACCGCAGGAAATCGCATCCAGGAAGACGGGCAGTAAGGATAGCCACCGAAAACGCCCAACCTCACACCCCTAACCACCTCCACTACCCCTCTCAAGACAGCGACTGAACGAGTCGGCAACACCGGCCGGATAGACCAACAACAGTTAAATCCCAAACTAGTAGCGGACAACCCCCCACACCCAGTACTACACCACAAGACAACCAGACCAAAGCAAAACCAACTCAGCATCAACAAACAAATAAAGGAATAACAGCTCTCAATCTTAAAAAATGCTGCGCAAACAACCCCTATGGAGGGAAAGAAAAAGAACAGAAAGAACAAACACCGGAACAACAACAAAGAACCACAACTACAGAACACACCCCCACAAACAGGAACACAAATCGAACCAACAATGTGAGAAGGGGCAAATCCCTCTACTTAACTCCATACCTCGCCGACAACTGGTCATCAAAACAAACCAACCCAACACTAGAACCAGCAACATCAAATAACCCAACACAACCACGCAGAAGAAGGATAAACAACACACGAAACAACAAAAACACGATTGATGCAATAACACCATAAATCACCAAAACAAGAGGAACATCCCATCGACACCCACAACTCCTGTAAGACGAACCCGATGAAAACAAAAATCCAAGACAGAACCTAGAAGAACTCTTCAACGACTCTGGCACCAATACCTCAACAAGAGATCGACCAGAAGACAACCCTGACAAGAAAGTCCAAACCAAACTACACCTCCAAAACCCACTGCAATCTAAACGCAAGATCCATGTCAAAACACTCAACAGAGATCTTCGACCTATTCGATGACAATGGCATTGACATCCTATTCATCACAGAAACATGGCTGGACGACAACTACATAATCACACTCCAAAGCTGCCTTCCAACCAACTTCAAATGCTGTCAAATAAACAGGAAAAACAAAAAAGGAGGAGGCATTGCAATAGCATTCAGAGAACACCTGGAAATAAAAACAGACGAACCGCTCAACATCATTAACTGTGAAACCATGGTTATACACCTAACAACGAGACCAAAAACCAACATCACATTCATCCTGGTGTACAGACCTCCGACATACGATGCAACCTTCGTCGACAACTTCATAGAAGCCATCACTACCATAGCCATCGACCACGAACATCTAATCATGCTGGGGGATTTCAACATCTGGTTTGAAGACCGTCACGCCAACTCCCCAAACTCACTGATTGGACAACTCACTAGGGGCAGGACACACCCTTGACGCAATCTTCGCCAAGGAAAAACTCATCACGACACCACTGATACAAATACTGTGGAGCGACAATCTCATCATCCCATTCGTAATAACTCCGCCAACTCAAGTCTACATCCAAACCCCTAAACTCAAAACCATCACAAAAAGAAACTGGAAACGCGTCAAAGAAAGCAACTTATTCGAACAACTGGAGATGACCAAACCCTCAACTGCAGAACTAGAGCTAGCTGACCTAGACGGGGAAAGCGGAGCTACTAGACAAATGGATTGCAGACACAATTGACAAGATCACCCAGGAAAAACCGTTCACCCCATAAAAAAAGAGCAACAGCAAAATGGTTCATCTCACTACTAAGCTCCATCAAAAAAGAAAACAAAAAGGTGGAATGGAATGGAGGAAAGAATACAACCCAGAAAAAAAAAAAACTCTTCCAGAAATAAATCCTCACATACAAAAAGGAAATTCAAAAGGCAAAGAGAAGGCATTATGGTGACAGAATCGCCAATGCCACCAACACACAAAATGAAATGTTCAACATCATTACAGAGATGAGAAACCCACCAGGCTGCGACAACACCCCAACCCCCTCAGAGAAACTATGCAACGACCTGGCAGACCACTTCAAGAAAAAAAATCAACGACATCCGAAAAACCATACAAAACAGACAAACCAACCGCAACACACAACTAAACGAACCCAACACAGAACCACAGCACAAACTCCAAATCTTTCCTGAAATATCAGCAGAGGCATTCGCCTTGTTGGTAAAACACAGCAACAAAGCAGGATCACTGATGGACTCCTGCGCACCGGACATCTTCAAATCAATCCTCGTACAAGGAACGCCAGCAGAATATTACAGAAACCTTCTAAATCTATCACTAGCAACAGGAACGGTACCAAGGACCTTTAAATCAGCGTATATCAAACCACTTTTAAAAAACACAAGTGGTGACGTAGAAGACTTCTCTAATTACAAGCAGATTTCAAACATTCCCTACCCAGCGAAACTCCTAGAAACCTAAGTATACAAACTAACCGAAGAACACGTAGAAAAACACCACCTCCAAGACCAAGCTCAAGTCGGCTTCAGACCCGCAAGAGAAACAGAAGCCGCACTACTATCCATCTGGGACGACCTAAAAACTAACGCAGACTCGAACATAACCTCGGCCCTTATTCTGCTCGACCTCTCTGCAGCCTTCAACACAGTTAGCCATGACACCCTAACCAAAAGACTAGAAGACATAGGCATAACAGACACAGCACTACTCTGGACTAAATCATTCCTAACAGACAGAACAGAAACCGTATGGATTAAACCCTTCAAATTCACCCCACGAGCTAACGACTGTGGAGTGCAACAAGGATCCTCACTATCACCACTGTACTTCAACATCTACCAGACTCCAGTTATCAGAATCTTCAAAAAATACAACATTACATGCTACAACTTGGCAGACGATACTCAAATCATCTACAATATCGAAGACACGCAAGCCGACCACTCAGCCCTACTCGAGTGTCTAAAAGAAGTCTTCAACTGGATGAACGCCAACAACCTGAAAATCAACCCAGGAAAGACAGAAATTATGATCATATCCAAAGACCAAGAGAATGAAACCGCCATCCGGTGGCCAACGGAATTGGGAACCGCACCATCACCATCTAAGGTAGTAACAAATCTGGAAGTCCTGATGGACAACACCCTAACCTTAGAACCACAAAGAAATGCAACAGTCAAATGTTTTTTCCTCCTCCACACAGCAGAAGAAGCCTACCTTTCCTCTCCTTCACACACAAAACACTCACAATTGTCGCCCTCATCATGTCAAGAATCGACTATGCAAACAGCCTCTACCTCGGAACACCAGAATACCTCTTGAAGAAACTACAACGGATCCAAAATGCAGCAGCCAGAATACTCCTCAAACTATCCAGAAGAGACCACATCTATCCTGCCCTGCCCTAAAAAACACTACACTGGCTCCCAGTCAAACATCGGATCACCTTCAAAAACAATGTGCATAACGCACAGGGCAATCAGTGGACAAGGAGCAAAATTCCTACAAAAAAAATAACAAATCTACAAGCCAACAAGACTCTTCAGGTCAAGCAACGAAATCCGTCTGGAACCAAAAACCTACCTTAAGAAAAAACTTGGAGGCACCTCCTTCTACCACTTAGCCGAAAAAGCCTGGAACAACACCCCAAAAGAAATAAGAAACACCAAAGATCACCTAAAATTCAGGACATTACTAAAAACCTGGCTCAACAACACCACTGACACAAACTGAAAACCGAAACAACAGAAAGAAAAAGAATGACTAAACTTAGGAGGAAACTGACAACACCCAGAACCGACTAAGAAACTCCCACCACAACTAGACAGGCAACGCCAAGTCAAATAAATCAACAAACCCAACCAACTTGAGCCAACTTCCTCATTCACCCATAATTTCCATCAAGCTCCACACTGTTATAGAGTTTCTATATGTTAGCAATCACCACACTCGAACTGAGCTGTGGACTTTAGCAGGTACAACGGCCGTATGAGTAGAAAAGGATGCCAGGTAAGGCTCATGATTATGAAGTAAGTTGATGGAATGGGAGGTCAGATTTGTACAGAACAGTAGGAATACTGGACAAGCCCAGATCAGAACAGAGGCGCAGAAATGCCCCCACACCCAACGTAGGGCGATTACGCAAACCCAGCGCCTCACTTTGAGACAGAAATGCCAACTAACCAATCCACTAACAATTTCCTCCTCTGCTTACACCTCTCAAACTCCAAACCAAACACAACCACAAACCTACAGCACAACAAACCGCACAAACTTCACTACATTGCAACAACAAAACAAAAACACACATAGACTCGCACAACAGTACATGATGACTACCGGCCGCAAACACCCCAGGCCCAGTTTGGGTCATAATGTTAATGTTAAGGACATTTGTAACGCGCACTATCACCACCGGAACTGTATTTTGGAACATTTGGAGCGTAGGAGTCTTGTTAAAATTACATAGAAATTTGATGGTGCAAAATTGCCAGTGAATTTGATTTTTCATCCACTCCTTATTCGGAAGAAAGAGCCCCTCACAAAGCTGGTTGGCCACATGGTTGAAATATGCAGCAGCTGTAGGTGCACTAATGTTCTGCTGTTGCTGCCGTATTTGAGTTTGACTGTTTGTGCAAAACTTCATTCAGGAAACGTGGTGGCAACTTTCAAGTGCTTTTCATGATGTTCTAGGATTTACTTATCACATCATTTATGTAGACCAGGCATGGACATCCTGCTCCTCTATAAAATGCTTAGTATCTTGTCTATCTCAAACATGTATTTGTCTGTCATACCTTTTCACACAAACTGCGCCTGAGCTTTTCTTTTAATAATGAAATGCCTGTGTAACTTGCTTAAGAAAGATATTTTCGTTTAGAAGTGCTAATATTTGGCCACGGAAAGGGATATGCAAGTATTATACTGTGCCACAAGGTGGCGATATTTAGCTTCAAGAATTTCTTTACTTGCTTGCATGATCCATTTTCCCAACACTGCATATGAAAACTATTCGTCCTTCGAAAATGGATAACAAGGTGAGGGCTGTGCCCAACATTCTGGTGAGGGCTGTGTAACCATCAAAAATAATTGTAGAACAGTTTGTTACCCAAAAGGAAAGACCAAACTCTCTTGTAGTCCGCTTAGCAGGGGGGAGGTAGGCTAGGTGAGAGGTACAATTAATCCCAATATCACAGCATAAGAATACACCACACTGTTCACAATTATAATACCTATGTTAGGAAAAGTAAGCATTCCAATGAGTAAGTACACACAACAGAGCATAATGTAGTTTTAAGAACAGCAAATGGTCACTTAAGACCTATTGTGCACTGTATGTAAACCCCATACCTGGTACAGCAAAACAAAAGATGTCCTGACTGGAAGGTTTAGAATTAATCTTGACCTCTGGCATTGCATCCAGACTATCGTTCTTCACCTGCCAAGCCATTACAAAAGGGGAAAGACCATGTGTAAATCAGGCTTGGTCCCACCCCAAAAGGGGCAGGCCAGCCTGAACTGCCTGGTCATATCCCTTCAGCACTACACAACAAGCATCCCCAAACATGTGTGGGCCTCATCAGTGAGGAGTAGCTTGCGCCTCTAGGACCCCCAGGCACTTTGCTTGTAGTGCCTGGGACCTGACTACTGTTGGGACGTGTGTGCAGCGTGCAGCGCCCTTACTCCGTGTTCTCTCAAGTACCGTCTTCACCGATGAAGGGAGATTTTGAACACTTTGCTGCCCGGGCACCTGAAGGACTTTGTCCCCAAAGCATTGCGGCACAACAAGTTTAGTCACCTCTTGAATAAAGCATCCCAGCACAATGGTTCCTTGCCAGGGTCACCGTCTGGGGGTATCGCTACATATTATCCCCACCAAAAATATCGGCGTATATATATGGTCGTCTGGAACGGCCATAGGCGATATTTTTAGGGGGGGGGGGTAATTTCTGGGGTTTTTAGGAGCGGGGGTTGCTGGGGTGTCCCCAGCTCCTTTGAAATAATGCAGAGGTGTCCCCCGCAGGTTACATGCCTTAATAGCGCCGCAAAAATATGGCAATATTTTTGTATGGCGATATTTTTGCGGGGATATTAACACATGGAGCCCATCTGGGAGGGGCCCTTCAGGCTCTACCAGAGGTAGGACCGAGGCCATGAGGGCTACTGGCAAACGTGCCGAGGGGCTCATGTCTTCTTTGAGCGCATCGACTACCAGTGCTTGCACTGAGGGTGAAGGGCCTACCAGAGCCATCTCCCAAGTTGAGGGTCAGCGCCAGAGTACAGGCACTCATTCGACTGAGGGTACCACACCTTTCAGAGTCCAATCCGAGGTCCCAGGGGCTCGGTCAGGGCCATCCCGTTTGGAGACCCCAAGCATTCCTCAACTTCCGGTGCGCAACCCCAAAATGGTGGCCAAGCACGTGGCACCACCTTCCAAGCCGGACTCGACACAAGAGGACACGACCATGCGCATTCTCCAGCTGGAACTGCCTGCGCCCCCAAGGTCGTCTTCCAAGAATGTAGCAGAACTAGCAAGGCTGGATCTGGTCCTGATGTTCAGCCCCAGGTGCCACAGTCTCCCTCGTCGGAGTGGGCCGTGTAGGGTGCCATCATTCCCTTTCCTGCCGGGTGGCAGGCATGCATGGGTTGATTGATCACCACAGGGATACCAGTTAGCTAGTAAACCATGGGGCAACCCTCTTAAGGTCCCCAAGGAGCAGAACCTTCCAGGCCGACAGATGGCGGGTTACCTTAAGGACTCTATCTGGGATGTGGTGCCCCAGATGCTGCCCCCCCCAAGTCTCCCCCACTGGGCCCCTCCACAGCCTCTGGCTGCCCTGGTCTCGGATCCCACGGCCTTGCCTCCACTGCCGCCTCTGGCTCCCATTCCTCCACAGCAGGCTCCCATGCCTCCTCTTTAGGTGATCAGCGGGATCACATTCCCTCCCATGCCCCAGAGGACACTGATGACGGCTCTGATGAGTCTTAAGCTTCTGCCTCAGTTATGGCTTTCCATGATCGGCTTCAAGAGCTGGTGGATTATCTGGGGCTTCCTGAAACAAGCAGGCTCAGCAGGAGTGCTGGTCAAGGTTTTGGCTCTCCAATCAGCCAGTACGTCCGGCATCCCTCTTCAAAAGGATGTCCTTTCAGTCCCCACAAACGTCTGGGAGAAGCCGTGTGCCAATTTGCAACTGAACAAGCGACTTGATGGTTGTTTTCAGCAGATGGAGAATGATCCAGTGCTGCTCTCTAAGCACCCCCAGCCACGACGGCAGCCTCTTTATACTCCTTAGCTTTTGCGGTCCTCATCTTCTGCGACCAATTGCCTCTCCAAAGAGGACAAATTACCGGAGTCCTTTGGCAGGAAGGTTTACCTTAATGCTGGGCTACACCTTCGGCAAGCAAACGTGGATGTGCTTCTGTCGGCCACTAATCGGAAGCTGTGGAGGGAGATCAGCGATTTTCTTCCTGATCTTCTCCCAGAAAGACAAGCACTGTTCAGAGGCCAGAACTGTTACGCAGGGCCTGATGGAGTCTGCTTACCCCATATATTATCCCACTGTCGGTCAAGTGGCACAGCGAGTAGAGCGCTCGCTTTGACATCTGTGCAGAGCCTGCTAATGCAGGTTCGAATCCCGGCAGGGCCAAACTCAGCCTTTCATCCTTCCGAGGTCGATAAATGAGCACCACACACTGTGGGTAATAATAAGTAGCGCTCAGTTACCTGAGGGTTTGTAGCGCTATAAAAAAGCGAAATTATTATTAAATTATTAATTTTATTATTATTATTATTATATTCGCACACCCAGCATGGTAATGTGTGTGTGGGTGCAGATGCGGAGGACTGCGTGTATGCACACCATCAGGTCCACCACTGACGTTCAGGAGCGGATCCTTGACCTCCCCTTTGAGGGCTCGGATCTGTTTCAGTAGTCGACAGATGATGAAGAAAACTTCGACCCAGACTGCCAAGTCCTTCGCCATTTTAACCAAGCCCTGGCAAAAATCCCCAGGGCAGGTCTGAACATTAGCCTTGGTCGGAGGTTCGGGGGTTTCAGGAGAAAAACACCCGGCAGCCGACAGGTCACCCAGTACATAGAGACGAAAGCAGCCATGCACCACCAGGGGCTTTTTTCACTTCCCCTCCTCTGCCCCTGCCTCGGACGGAAAGAAACAATGAAGTTATGAGAGGGAACCACAGCTCTCCTGTTGGAGGCCGCCTGACTTTGCAAATTGAGGCATGGACGCGCATGTTATCAAATCCTTGGCTCCTTTCCATAGTTTCTCCTGGGTCGAGTCTCCCCCTTCCTTCCTTCCTCCCTTCCCTGTTAACCGCCCTACTGTGGGAGATACTGACGCTGTTGGACATGCAAGCAGTGGAGCCAGTTCCCCTCCCACCGCCGTACCCAGGAGATGGGCTCTGGTTTCTATTTAAGAATATTTTTGGTACCCAAAAACTACCAGGCGGGTTGGATCTCTTTTTCCTCAATCTGTCCCTACCCCTGAAACGCTTAAAGATGATCACACTCTCCCAGAATGCGGAGTCAATATGCGCAGGAGACTAGATGTGTTCCCTAAAAGATGCGGATCGCCACATCCCCACCTTTCCCCCGCACAGACAGTTTCTGCGGTTCACTATCATGTCACACCATTTTCACTGCAAGGCCTCAGTTCTGCCCCCTCCCACGCCCTCACTGCCGTCTTCACCAAGTTTGACAGCTGTGGCAAGCCTCCTCACCTGGACGACTGGTTGGTGAGGTCCAGTTCCTGTGGTCAGGGGGGGCCTCCATTCATGCCAGAGGCTGGCGAATGTGCTCTTCCAGTTAGGGCCCAGCTAATCCCATCTCAATCCCTACAGTTCCTGGGAGTTAGGTGGGATACAAGGCGGTGCACCACTTTCTTTTCAACTCCTCGATGTCAGTGTGGTGGTTTCAGCACCTGCTGGGCCTACTGGCTTCGTGTTTCTTTACCATTCCACATGCCAGGCTCAAGATGAGGTGGCTCCAGCTGCACTTGGCGGTTTTCGTGGGACTAGGAAACGGGTTCACAGTCACAGACTGTTCATTCCTTATTCTATTCACCCGGACCTACAGTGGGGGCTTCTCGACATCAGTGTGGCGGGGGATGCCCAGTTTGCTCCGCCTGAGCCCTCTCTGGTAGTGACCACAGACTCGTCGCTCCCGGCTGAGGGGGCAACATTAACGGCATATTCCATTCATGGTTTGTAGTCCATGGAGGGGGACAGCTCTTGCATCAATCTTCTGGAGCTCAAGACAGTGAGCTTGGCTCTCCAGGCTTTTCTTCCTCTGATAGGAGGCAGAACGGTGCATGTTAGGACCGACAATTCGACAACAATGTTCTATCTGAGCAAGCGGGGGAACCAGTTCAAGGGCACTCTGCATGGAGGCGGTGTGGATCTGGGAATGGGCTCTGTCTCAGGACATCTGGATCAGAGCAGTTCATCTCTCAGGCGACAGCAATGCGGAAGCAGACAGGTTGAGCCAGCTGGTCTCCAACACTTACGAATGCGAACTGGACAGCAACGTCCTGGATCCTTTTTTCTCTGGCGTGGCATGCTGCATGGTGACCTCTTTGGATCGCAGGACAACCACAAGGGCTCCCTGTTCGCATCATGGGCAGGACATGGCTTGTGGTCCCTGGGGGAATGCAATCCAGCTCTCTTGGGACAACTTCAATGGCTATGCCTGTTTAGGATCCGAATATGGTGCTTACTGCGCTCCAGTGCAAGCCATTTGAACCATTGGCCTCAGTGAACCTTAAGTGGGTAACACTGAAGACTGATTTGCTGGTGGCGTTCACTTCGGCGCAGAGGATTAGCGAGCTGCAGGCTCGGTCTGCGTGTGAGCCGTATACAGTCTTTCACCAGGACAAGTAGTCCTTCGCACCCATCTTAAATTTCTGCCGAAAGTGGTCTCTCCCTTCCACCTGAATCAGATTTGCCTACGGGTCTTGTCTCCCAATCCTCAGACGCGGAATTGTCTCTGCATTCCCTGCATCTGCAGAGGGTGCATACAATCTATCTCTCACGGAAGAAGCAGCTAAGGAGGATAGAAGCTCTGTTTGTCACATTTGGGGGCACGGTACCTGGAACTCGAGCATTTTAAGTGTCCATTGCCCAATGGATGGTTCTTATTGACAAGATTCTGAACCATCACTATTCTAGCAGGATTAGTGTGAAAACTGAAGAAGTCATCTCAGCATCCACGACATGGGTTTCTGGAAGGCTCTTGTAGTATTTCAGTAACTCTTTTGTAAAGCCAGCCATGAAGTCAGACTCAACCTGAAGAGAGGTGGTGCTTGTATAGCACTGTATCCTCGGACACGGAATTACTACCACTGTATCTAACGATCTCTCTCTGAGTGGTCTTACATTCTGTGTTCTCATATTTTGAGCATTCCCATCCACTTCCGCAATCTCAATATCACGTGGCCTAGTAAGATCTTTGTCTTCCCTCTGTTCGCTCTCCCTTGCCTCATCGCGCCTTGAAACAATTGTGTATAGGCGCGCTATGAATACCATATCATATCCCTCCGTCCTCTTGAAAAGATTGTCTTAAAATGTTCCTTTCAATGTCGCATCATCCAGTGGTATTGTATGGTTGTCAGGCAGGGTTTATTATAGCATGAAAATATTTTCCTAAACAGGATCCACATGGTATCTCTTCTCCCATGTACTTTAAGGGATTATGAGTCGAACTGACAAAAAGCAGCAGATGCCCAAACAGTCATGATAGTTGTTTGATCTCGGCTTACTCTTTTGAAGCTTGTGATCCCATGTTCCCTGCACCATCAACATTTTGCTTCAGGATCTGTTCCCAATAAAAAATATCATGCACAGAAGGGACCTGTTACTTTTAACAGGTGCTCGCAAATGTGACTTGTCTCGTCAGTACCCACAGGCATCTGCCATTCTTTGCTTAACACTAGCGCATTGTGAATTGTTTTTAAACCGACTTCAGCGTATTGACTGTGGGAGATACTGACGCTGTTGCACATGCAAGCAGTGGAGCCAGTTCCCCTCCCACCCCCGTACCCAGGAGATGGGCTCTGGTTTCACACGTTCATCTTAAGTAATAAGATGAACGTGTTACTACTGAATTTACTTAAGGAATCACGAGGCCCTCCCGCTGTCACAGGTAATTAACAGTGATCCAACATAGACACATTGCTACCCTATATTCAGCTCTGTAGGATGTATAAGGTCCTTAAATTGTTGACTGATTTTATTAAGCGTACCATTTAAGGTTTTATACGTTTTTGTTTTTCAGGAACTGGTGAAACAAAAGATTAAACGTCAAATTACCAAGCAACAAAAAGCTTCACATAAGCGGCGATTACAGAAAGGAGAGGCAAATGTGTACACAAAAGAGCGTCGTGAAAATATGCAGGATATTAAATGGAGTGTGGATGCTGCTAGCTTTTGGGGATAGACTCTATTTGCTGTATCGGAGAGATCTATTTGGCTCATATAATACATGGATTTTTCTGTAAATCAAATCTATTTATATACACTGATAACCAAATAAAGCTTCTCGCTTGATTTAAAATCAGTCCTTGTGATTTTTTCCCGTTACTGATCAATTGCATTTTGTACAGTTTGCAAATCTGCATTCAATGTTACCATGCGGAAACAGCTTGGAGGTATTACGTATTTTTGAAACAATGTTTCTTGGTGGTTGCTACTTATAATGTCTACTCTTTGAGATAATATGATTCGGAACCTTGTCGCTCCCGACATGCCTCAGTTCAGGCAAACTAAATGCAAAGATGGTCGCATTAAGGTTAACAGTATATCAGTCTGCCACCCTATTGAACCGACACGCCCCGAATATGAAATATGGTTGCTGATTGCATTCTTTTAGGCATATAAGCTACGATTTGCATTGCAAATGTTTCGTGCACACTAGTAACAAGTTTCAAGCAGACAGTTAATTGTCTGCCTGTTCTAGACCATCTGCAAGAGAAAGAATTACAGTGCTTAACTTTGTTACTGGGCGAACAAATTCAATTAATTTTAAGATTTTGTACTGTGCCCATGTTACAGAATGCAATTAATTGGTCACAATTATTGTTCAGGTAAGAGGATTGAAACCTTTAGAGATGAAGTCTACATCTTTTAATTGGGCTTCATTGTGTTTTTACAAACTTGCCTCCATTTCTGATTTTCACAGCAACAGAAGAAAAGCAATATATATATATTTCTGAGGCTTGTGGATCTGCTTAGAATAACATGATTTGTATAAACCGACATCTAGTGATTGGTGCAGAGTATTACATGATTTATTCTAGATTTCAAAAAGGAATGTCAACTGAGTGTTTCTGTAATACCATCCCTACCATAACGTGTATTGTTTTGTTTCCACCATCGGGTTGCTCGCACTTCGCAGAGTTCTTAGTTATCATAGTTTGTTGCTCGTGAGCGAGCATTTAGGGTTAGCAAATAATATCCAGATTAGTAATACTTCAAATTGCCTTCTTTGCAAGAACACTAGATGGTACCGGCTGACTTTAGGCAGCAGCTTTGCACGCTGCTCTCGAGGGTTTCGGAGATTCGGCGCGCGACACCCCACAACTTTTCTGGCTTCTGTATGACGAAGCCTGAAAAGTAGGTAGAGTGGGCGGAAACACTTTACACCTTAGAGGAGAATGTCTCCATGCGTTCCTGCATAATATGTATCGTCTCAGTGTTCACCAGGGTTAACATGGAGAAAACTCCTTTTAAATGTTGTCTCACATCTAACCGGAAGTTTCCCTGGCAGGATAAGTGCAACACGTGTAACCATGGTCTTTCTAGAGACCCCACCAAGAGGCCAAATGTCGAGCATGTAATCTCTTCAAACCAAAGACGCTTAAAGATCGACAATCAAAATGCGGGTTGGCCAAAGCGTTGCAAGCATAGGCATTAACTGAATACCCTGCCGTCACAGAGGTTCCGAGGCTGAGCAGGACAGTCTTGGTTTCATTAGTTGTGACGAGGAGATACAGCTCTGAATGGCAGGCATCATGATCTATTATGGAGACTTCCCCTGGTGACAAGGCCAAACATATGAAGCATACGAACGGGGTCGGTGCGGCACACAGTGTGCCATCACCAAGCAAACAGAAGCATATTGCTTCACAGAAACACCTAAAGCCCACGTCTGTCATTTCAACATATTTGTCGAAAGGCACATAGGTTTTTGTGGAACACGTAACATCAGCAAGCGGCTTGATGGCTCCAAAAACCGAGTGGTTGTCACAACGCATGTTCAGAGAACATCACACTTGCTGAGTGTGCCTGGCTCCACGCCGAAAATAGCTACACATAAACATAAATCGCATGCACTGAAACATCCAGTTTTGACGCTAGAAGTCACTGAAGTCAAGATACACAGGTTGCCCTTCCCCTTTAGTGGATACACTAAAGAAAAAGAAACCAGCACAAGGAAGTCAGGAGGAAGAAGTGGTTTTCCCACTGCAGGTCACTCCTTTTAGTGGTGCTTGGACAAAGGATAGGTTTGAGAAAACACTAGGTAAAATGGCTTTGTTAAATTGACCTTTTAGACAACCATCCTATAAAACGTAAATATGTTGTACAGGATGAGGACATTTCACTTAAAAACAGCTACGGTATATCCCACAAACACTTATGAGAGGAGCCCATAATTGAGTTGCGTGCAGATGAGGATGAAGTATTTGCAGAGGGAGACCCATGCACTGAGCCAGATGGCTAAACTGTCCCATCCCCAGACATCATGGATGACTCTATATCCTTATCACCCATTGATGATCACATTTTGTATAATCTTCTTAAAAAGCAACAGATGTTTTCATAATAGACACTCATGAGTCTGAAGAGGACACTGATTGTGTTGATGTCATGAAAAGCAAATGTCAATATATTCTGTTATTGCAATCTGTCATGAGGAGATTAACACCGTCACTTTAATCTTCAGCTCTAGCCAAAACTGTTAATTCATACTTTAAGATGCAGTTTAAACCAGCACCTACATACCTTCTATCGGAGGGTATCTCAAACGCGATTCTCGAGGGGTTACTTCTACACATAAAAGAAGTGGGACTCCCTTAGCCACATCCAAAGCACCTCCTGAAAAAGAGAATTAAAGGAGTTATGCCTTAAGGAAAAAGTTGTTAACATCAGCTGCTTTCCAAATTTGTATTGCCAATAGTTCAACTCTTATGTCAAGTTTTAATAGAGCACAATGGTATCATATAGAGGGCCTTGTGAGCAGTGTCCATGAGCCCCTTATGTATGAAATACTTCAGAAGGACAAACACACGGCTAACACCATCATCCAGAACACTATTGATGCTGACGAAAATGCTGATAGAATGGTTGCAAAGGGCACCGTAATTAAATGACACGTGTGGCTAGGAAATTCTGGGTTTATTTATTTGTTTTTATATTTGTAAAGCACCCAGTTACATGAAACAAGCTTAGATGAATAAGTAAGTATTGCGACAAATTAAATGAAACAAAACTTAACGTGAAAGAAGTGCATATTGACAAAAGATGAGGGGGAAAAGCTGTTGCACTCTGTTACATAACAGAAACGCTTAGCAGATACAAAGTACATATTGGCATAGGTAAGAAAGAGATAGCTAATGCTCTGTTTTAAGCGAAGAGCCACATTTTTAGGGCCGTATGGAAGGTCCAGTAGGAGGTTTCTGCTCTCAAGGAGGTCGGTAGGGTGTTCCACTGGTGAGCTGCTATCGAGGGAAAGCTTACTGCACTGCCCTTGGCTCTCTTGATTTTGGGGCAGATGAGTCTATGCTGGTAGGTAGATCTGATTGGTCTAGCAGAGTTCGTTCTCTGAATTTTGTGGACTAAGTAGGGTGGGGCATGGTTACTCAAACATTCGTATGTAATCGAAAGTGTTTTGAAGGTGATCCTTACTCTTACGTCCTGTCTCCTTTCCTCCATACTGCATGGGTGTCCTTCGCTAGGAGACAGAACCTTTTTCACCAGAAAAAACCTTCCCCCTGCACTCCTCTGATTCTGACCACCAGAGCCACTCCCCAATCACCTTTTCCGTGTCGACGGGAACAGGCCGATTTCACCAGCGCTCTTGGGTTTGGCTTCGGCCATGTAATACCACGCGCTCTTCCCCGGATACTTTCTTCTATCTTTTTTTACTTCTTTTATCATTCAGGTACTCGGTCCTGTGGCGCCACACTCCTCCCTGGCACATGTCGACTTCAGCGGGCTTAAGCAGGTGTCCAGCCTGCGAGGGGCTCTTCCCTACACCAGATCCCCACACTCTTTTCCTCCGCTGCCTTGGCCCCGACCACAGATGGGAGGGTTGCACCGCGTGCGACACACATTCTTTGCGTGCTTTGAAGAACAGACTAGCTAGGTGGAGGGAGCTCTTCGAGAAGTCACCTCCAGAGGACTTGAAGGACTTTGTCAGACATAAGTCAAGGCGCAAGGGAGGGCCACTCTTTTCCAGCGCATCCCACATGGGTGACTCCTTTCCATGGAAACGCCCAGACGGAAGGAACCTCTCAGGTTCTCGCACCAGCATGGGTACCAAGAGTAGTTCAGCTACCGGCCGAGGGGTCTGTAGATCCTTCCAGAGACAGTGTTGAGAGACCGCAAGGTTCTTTTAATGCGTGTACACCTGAGGGGCTACACCTTTGTACCGGCAACATGTCTGAGGAGGTGCCTGCACGCGGCACTACTGACGACTCTGGCGAGGGCTGAGGTGCAGTGTAGGTCTCATGCTCCATCGCCAAGAGTCCTGGAGGAGGCCGGGCCCAGTGAGCCAAGCACCACGACTTTGGCACATGGCATACAGCTCGACAAGATGGCCGCCACGCCAGACAAGATGGCCTCTCGTCCGATACCTCCCCGAGGAATGGAGCAGGTGGGAGAAAGAGTTCCAAGGTGGGACTGGTGTTAACAAGGTATGTGGCCTACAGCTTATCAGCAGCGCAAGGCAGGTTTACCCCACAAACGGCTAGACAGAGTACGCACCGGCCTCAGCAGCCGCCCGCTACCCTGTCAATATCGTTAGGGATGTAATCAGTGTAATCGGGGACATTCTCCTCCAGCCCCTCCGCCTATAGTCATTCCTCCTATGGCCCGAGTACCGCAGGCCCCGGTGCAGCCCCTGCTGCCCATGCCGGGTACTCTTCGATTCTGGCTCCGGTCTCCACACCTCAGCCCTCAGCGCTAGCACCCCTCCACCTGCTCCAGACCAGCCGGACGCTCTGGTGGATACAGACGAGGAAGAAGACCCCGACACACCATCGTCAGCCAAGGCCTTCGACTCGCAGATCTGGCAGAGTACTTGGGCCTTCCTCAACCTGAAGTTGAACATCCGTAGGCGGGGGTACTTGCAGAGTTCCTCACTCTACGCCCGCGGCTAGAACGGGGATCCTGATGCAGAAGGGCGTTGTCGCCTTGGCCAAAAAGTGGTGGCTTAAGCCCCATTCGGCCCAGCCTGTCAATCTGCGCCTGGATGCCAAGTATAGGCAAATGGAGAGGCATCCACTCTTTCTGTCGGCCCACCGTCAACCACTCTCTTAGGTGATTGCTGCGGCGTCATTCTATTCAAAACAGCAGTCGTCATCGGCCACCTCGTCCTCTACGCTGCTAGGCAAAGAGGAGAAGATCTTGGAGGCATACAGGAAGAAGCTTTATTCCAACGCTTCACTGCATCTTCGTCAATCTAACACGGATGCCATGTTGTCGGCAGTTACGAGGCTTTGGCGGGAAATAGCTGACTTCCTTCCAGAACCTCTGGTGCAGAGCCAGTCACGTTTCAATGCAGGACTGGCAGAAGCTAAAATGGTGACGCAAGACATCATGGAGTCCACCGTGGCCCACATTGACACCTCAGGCCGGGCCATATGCATTGCCACGGACAAGAGAAGGTCTGCCTGGCTTCGGACTACTAAATTTAACCCAGACGTCCAGGAACGCATATTGGACCTTCCTTTCGAGGGGGGAGACCTCTTTCACTCCACCACGGATGAGGAGTTAGATAAAAAGAAACAGTTTGCAAACTGCGAAGTCTTTATCTATCCTTACGAAGGCCATGCCAAAGGCGTACGCCCAGTCACATCAACGACAAGAGGCGGACGTTAGGAGGGTTCCACGGCTTCCAAGAACGGAGGTCCAGACAGCCTGATCATTCGCTAAGTCAACACCGGCGCAAACAACAAAAGGGGGTGTGGGGAAAGGGCTTTTTTAAGTCCCCTCCTCCGCAACAGCCTCAGAGGGAAAGAAGGCATGACACGTCCCTTCGGATCCACGTGTCTCCAGTGGGAGGCAGGCTTGCCCTTCATGCAGTTTTGGCGTCAGAAGTTTGTGGACCCCTGGATCCTCTCGGTAGTGTCAATGGGGTACCGCCTACTGATCTCTTCCTCTCCCTCCTCCCCTGCACTCCCATTGATTGGGCAGCAACTGTGTTGGCGGAAGTTCGGTCGCTCATTGAGAGCCAGGCCGTGGAAGAAGTCCCAGCCTCCCAGCGAGAATCGAGCTTATATTCCAGGATTTTCACCATGCAAAAGAAGAACCAGGCTGGCCTGAGAGTTGTGTTGGACCTTTCCACCCTCAACCTCTCCCTCCCTCTTTAAAAATTCAAGATGGTTACACCAGCACTGATCGCGGAGACATTGTACAGGGGAGACTCGATGTGCTCCCTGGATGTGAACGACGCTTATCTACGCGTCCCTATTTGGCAGCTGCATCGTTCGTTCCTACGATTCAGGATCATGAGCTGCCACTTCCAATACTGCTACCCTTCGGCCTCAATTCAGCCTCCAGGGTATTCACAAGGCTCATGAATGCAGTGGCTGCCCTCCTCAGGTTGCAGGGCCACCACGTCTACCCGTACCTGGACAACTGGCTCGTCTGGGCGAGATCTACGGAGGCGGTTCATCACCCTTCCTCCACCCTTATGATCACACTCCATGTGCCAGGGTTTTCGGTCAACCTCAAGAAGTCTCAGCTGCAGCCTACGCAGAACCTGACCTTTCTGGGCCTCAAATGGGACACCCGCTTCGAGAGAGTTTTCCCCCCTGAGGACAAGGTCACTGCCATCAAGAGGGCCACTACTCACTTCCTCACCCGAGAAGTGACCTTGGCCTGGTGGTACCAACACTTTTAGGCATCATGGCAGCGGTCCTACTGGCCGTACCCTACACGAGACTCAAGACGAGGAGATTGCAGCTGCACTTCGTAGCCTCATGGAATTGGGAGTGGGGCTCCCAAGCGGAGCTGATCATCATCATTACACCCTTCTCTACACTTGGACCTCACATGGTGGTCCAAGGACTGCAACCTTTCCGGCAGCCAGCCCCGCAGGTCACCATTAATAGGGATTCCTCCCTGGAAGGCTGGGGGGGCCACTTTGGACAACCACAGTGTCCAGAGTCTGGACCCTGCAGGAGCAGAGTCGCATATCAACTGGCTGGAGCTGAAAGCCATCTGTCTAGCTCTCAAAGCTGTCCTTCTGCTCATTGGGGGCAAGGTCGTCCTCATCCAGACAACTCGACCAGCATGTACTATGTCAACAAGCAGGGTGGTACCAGGTCCCCCCCCATTGTGCAACCTAGCCGTCAGCATGTGGGACTGGGCCCTGGAGAACATCATCTACCTGAAGGCCATCCACCTTCCGCGGGAGTCCAACCTGGAAGTGAACCGACTCAGCAGACTAGGAGCAGACAATAACGAGTGACAATTGAACGATCAGCTGCTGCTGGAGATCTTCAGCAGATGGGGGCATCCTTAGGTGTATCTGTTTGCCTGCTGGGACAACAGGAAGTGCCAGCGGCTTGCATCCTGGCAGGGGCAGGGCCCCGGCTCCCTGGGCGACACCTTCCAGATTCAGTGGAGCGCCATGAAAGTGTATACCTTCCCTCCTACACCCCCTGATGAACAGGGTGATCTGCAAGATAAAGGAATCGCGTCACCTCCGCATCATTTTGATAATTCTGTGGTGACCCGTGAGACCGTGGTTCTCGGAGCTGCTCAGCCTCTCGGACAAGCCTCCCATTCACCTGCCGCTGGGCCCAGCTCATCTCCTGGCGCAACAGGGGGGCAGGGTCATCCACCCCGCCCCACAGAAGTTAGCCCTTGCAGCGTGGTTCCTGAGCAGGTCACGCTGAAACACCTGGGTCTATCACAGGCTAACCTAGAAATCATTCAGGACGCTAGACGCAAGGCTACTAGGAGCCAGTACAGGAGTAAATGGTCTAGGTTCTGTCACTGGGCCAACTCTAAGGAGATCGACCCCCTTACGTGCACATTAGATGATGTACTCTCCTTCTCTGCACACCTTGCCCACTCAGGCGGATACATGCCGCACCTTTTCTGGCATCCTTAGGGGCCTAAAGAAATTCCGAGGAGGAAGTCTTCTCCTCTTCCAACCCGGTGGTCAAGCAATTTTTGGCGGCCCTCGCCAGGCTCTTTCCTCCCCCTCAAGAAACCACACCCCATGTGGAACCTCAATATAGTGTTGGGCGCCTTGGCGCACAAACCATTGGCGCCAATGACATCTGCGGACATCAGGCTGGTCACCATTAAAACAGCTCTGTTGGTGGGTCTTACCTCTGCTCCCACAGTCACCGAGATCCAAGTGCTGGTAGCTTCAGCACCCTATACTACTTTTCACAAGGATAAGGTGGTCCTGAGGACACACCCTGCGTTCCTACCCAAGGTACCCTCTGCTTTCCATCTAAACGAGGAGATATTCTTACCTATGTTTTTTGCTGACCCTAAAGACGATGCTCAGAGGCTATTGCACTGTCTGGATGTCAGACGAGCTCTGACATTCTATCTAAACAGGACCAAGGGCTTCCGCAAGTTGGACGCTCTGTTGTCACCTTCGGCAGGTCAAGACCGGGTTATCAGGCATCCAAGGCCTCTATAGCAAGGTGCATGCTTTCGGCCATCAAGGAGGCCTATGAGGGGCAGCATAAAACACTTCCAGCTAAAATGCACACCCACGCTGTCAGAGCCAAGACCATGGCCATCGCATTCCAGTGGAAGGTCATGAGCAGGGCGGCCACCTGGGCCACCCCCTTGGCTTTCTGTAAGCACTACTGTTTGGACTCCAGCTCTAAGTCAGATGCGGCTTTCAGATAGGCAGTTCTAAGGAACCAGTTTTCTTAAGGAGGATCTCCTCTCCACCCTCGGGCTACACTTGTAATCACCCATGCAGTTTGGAGAAAAGGGGACAGAACGCAAGAGTAATTAATAGTTACTCACCTTAGTGACTAACGTACTCTTAGTCCATGGTCCCCTTTTCCCCATACATTTCCACCATCCTCCCCCCTAATAATACTGATGTCATTAGGCAATGTTAAATATTGTCGCTGTGTCAATGGCGACTGAGGAGTGGTGCCGGTGGGCTGAGTCAGGGGAGCGCTTGCTCCCTGGGCCACGCCTCTAAATTTAAAGGGGAAGAAGGTTGTTTCTGGTGGAAAAAGGTTCCGTCTCCCGTCCCTAGCAAGGGACGCCCATGCAGCATGGAGGAAAGGGGACAATGGACTAAGAGTATGTTAGTCACTACGGTGAGTAACTATTCATTTGATTGGGAGCCAGTGGGCATTTTTCCTAGCAGCTGAAATGTGGTCTCTTCTCAGGATATTCAAGGCCGCTCTGAGGGTGTTATTTTGAATTGTCTGCATTTTGTTTATGTTCTGTTTAGAGGTACCGGCATACAGAACGTTACAGTAGTCAAGTCTAGAGCTTGTGATGCCTCTGGCAATGGTGAGGCAGTTCTGTGGTGCGAGGAATTGTCTGGCGGCGGTGAAGAGCTGGGCCGTGTAGGCTGCCAATGAGGCAACAGCACTTTTGTTTGGTAAGGGAGAGGGCAGAGTCGAGGTGGACGCCCAACGTTTTTACCGAGTCTGAGACTGGGATGAGAATTCCATCCATGGTAAAGGAGGAGTATTGTGAACTGAGCTTCGGTAGACGAGCAGGTGAGCCTGTGAGGAGGATCTCTGTTTTTTCATCCTTGAGACAGAGGTGGTTTTGTGGCCATCCAGGTTTGGATGGTGGAGAAGATGATGTTGATGGTGTGGGAATCTTCTACGTAGGAACCTGACAGTGGGATGAGGATTTGTGTCTCATCGGCATAATTGTTGTATGCTGTGCCAATGCCATCAAGAATGTCAAAAAGTTGTTTAGTGAAAATGTTATATCTAGATGGCGAGACGCAGGAACCTTGGGGTGGGGGATGCTGCAAGGAATGGATATGGGTGGAGCGTTTGCTGTGTCTGCAAAATCTCTCATGGTTCTACCATTGAGGAAGGAGGCCATCCAGGCCGTGGCATTTTCTGAGAAGTTGGCTGAGGTGGTGGCAAAGGGTGGTGTGGTCGACCAAGTCAAAGGCGGCTGAAAGATCGAGGCGGAGGAGCATGGCTGGTTTGCCCTCATCTCTGAGCGAGTCTTTCTGGATTTTCAGATCAAGAAGGGCAGATTCTGTACAGTGCCCTAGGTGGAATCCAGAAATGTTGGATGCCTAAAATGTGGTTTGTTTCAAAGTAGTCTTGAATCTGGTTGATGGATGCTCTAACTAGAATCTTGAGCAGAGACTCCAGCCACACTGCTAAACATGCCTGTGAAGGACAATGTCTTCTTCTGCAAAGCAGTAGACCATGTTATCGAAACTGCAAGGAAAGAGCATGAAACACTTAAGAGATGGGGACACATTTCAAGTAAACCCTTTCAACAGACAGGTTCCAACCGCTGTAGTTTTTATAGGCAAAGCCACCCTATATCCTCATGCCAGTCTGGCTATACCGCAGGTGCAGGCTCCAGCTTGTGGTATACCAACCAGGGGCAATTGTCCACGTCTCAGTCTACGTTTCCCAGACAATTCAGTGGGAGATATGGAAGAGCTAGAGAACAAGCCACTCGAAGTTCGACCACACCCGCCAAACAATGACTCCCTGTTTCCGGTCCCCTCCCATACCACCCCAGTAGGCGATCAAATTACATTGTTCGCCCACATATGGGAAGGGATCACGTCAGACTAGTGGGTGTTGTCAACTCTAAAACACAGGTATTGCAAGGAATTCCGAGAAAAAAAAGTGTGATCATCCACCAAGACTCATGAAAATACTGTTAGACATCAACAGATTCTGCAAGCGGAAGTAGAGTGTGATGATTCACAGGATTTCTTCACTTCTCCCCAGAGGGGAGCCCTTCCATGTGAGGTTAGGGAGGTGATCCCACTAAGCAACATTCCCCCTACGGGTGGCTGAAAGTGAGACCTCACAGGCTGTCTGTTACTACAATACCTCCAAGAATCCATCTATCTCCATCCACTGTGTGGTCCTCAAATGGCACTGAGACCGTATGAGCAAGGGCTCTGCGGAGCCGCGTGAGGAAGAAGGTAGAAGCGAACAACCAAAGCGGTTGTACCAGAAACTGGAACCTGGCCTGACGGGAAGAACCAGTGACACATACCCAATTCAAAAGAGGTTGCCGGAACGAACGGCGGGAGACCGGGTGTGCGTCACGATGGAAAGAGAGTGAAGAGATAACCAAGTGACTAATCATACTCGTCCCAGTACAAGTGACTATTATCAAGAGAGTGAAGACTACCAAGGGATTAATTATACTTGTCCCAAAATAAGTGAATATTTTCAAGAAAGATTACCAAGGGACCAATCATCCTCACCCCAATACAAGTGTATATTATCAAGGGATGAAATATTACCAAGTGACTAATGTACATCGTCCCAGTACCAGTGAATATTATTAGAGAGTGAAGATTCCAGTGTATGTCAATATTAGAAAGAGAATAGAGACTGTCAATGGACCAGTCAGACCTGTCCCACTAAAGAGGAATATGATAAACCCAGTAAAGAAAGCCATCCAGGGCATTTCCAAAAAAAATATAGATTCTGAAAGGTTCAAAGAGTATCGCACCAAAAGCTTGTAAATAAAAAGGATAATGTGCTATTAGTGCACATTCGGCTTGGTAAAAGAAAAACATAGCCAATAATGCCAAATAAGATAAGCGGGGGTGTCCCCATCATACATCAAATGTAAAGCGGGGGACAAAAAGGCACATTCGGAAAAGAATGAGTCACAAAATGCAAGTAGGATGGTTTGGGATGGAGAACAGACTGTTGATTTGGACAATCTCACTGATGACAAGCACTATAGTTCGTTTTGTAATGGGTAAGGCAAACACATTATTACTAGGGAGAGATGAGTCTTTTATTTATTGTTCGAATAAACAAACCTTTAGAAATGCCACCTATTGATCCGTCTCCTTCTGCCCTACCACAAGAGACACTACTAGAAAAGGGAGTCATAGAACCTGTCCCACCATCAGTGGTAAACAAGGGTATTTATTCTGTGTATTTCCTTTTTACAAAGAAAGACTAAAACCCAGTGCTCGACCACAGACCAAGAAACAGTTATGTCAAACCACAGAAGTTGAGAATGATAACATTGCAGGATGTCATCCCATTGCTCAAAAGGGAGACTTCAAGGCAACACTGGATATGAAAGATGCATACTTTCATATTTCAATGCTGCCAGCGCATTGAAAATATCAAAGGTTCGATGTAGGTTTGGCGCACTACCAATTCAAGGTGCTTCACTTTGGGATTGCATCAGCTGCCTAGGGTATTCACAATGATACTAGCAGTAGTAGTGGCACATCTGTGCAGAGAAAGTATACCAGGGTACCCTTATCTGGACAAGCGACTTGTAATGGGAGAGAAACACTGGAAATATGTCCGTAAAATATAATGGATCTTTTGCATAAATTGGGCTTTTCTATCAACAAAAAGAAGCCAAGCCTAATAACCAGTCCAGCAAAAGCAGTTCCTAGGGGCAGTACTTAGAGGGTCCAAAACATTCTAAAGCATATGTCTTGTTATGAACCCTGTCATCAGAAAACAGTGAGGAAGGTAATTTGGCTATTCAGCATGATGGCTTGATTCATCTTCATAGTGCCTCATGCAAGGCTACACATGCGTCCAGCGCAACATTGGTTAGCAAAACAATGGATGCCGGCGAAAGGCAATTGGGGTGATCTAGTTGGAAATTTCGCAAACATTGGTGTAAGTGTTTCAGTGGTGGGCAAAGGAGAGCATGTTAAAAGGAAAAACCTGTGTCAACCTGCCAACACACACAAAAATCACAACAGGCGCATCAATCTCAGAATGGGGAGCCCATTGTCTCCAGCATACAGCTCAGGACATGTGGATACAAACACTTTCCAAAAAGCAGATTTAATGTTCATAAATTGGTAGCAGTTTACAAAACACTACAAGCTTTGCAACATCACTTAAATAATGTACTGATTATAACAGACAGCACAACCACCATTTTTTACATCAACAGACAGGGCAGGAATCACTCCCTTAATCTGTCCATACTGGCACAAATTTGGAAATGGAGCTTCCAAAGTGGAATACATCTCCTATCTCAATGTGTTTCAGGGGAACACAACTGCCTAGCTGACACTAAGCAGAAACACAGATCAACCCTCAGAACATGAGTGGGAGTTACATTCAGACATGCTAAACAACATTTTCACGTGGGGGCAACTAGACAGAAATTTTGCATTTTCTTTTGTGGCAAACCAGTCTAAATTACGCCTCCAGTTTCCTGCACGACTGTGGAGTGCCACAAGGATCCTCACTATCACGACTGTACTACGACATCTACAAGACTCCGGTTATCAGAATCTTCAAAAAGTACAACATCACATGCTACAACTACGCAGATGATACTCAAATCATCTACAAAATCAAAGACGCCCAAGCCGATCATTCAACCATAATAGAGTGTCTAAAAGAAGTCTTCAACTGGATGACTACCAACAACCTGAAAATCAACCCATGAAAGACAGAAATCATGATCATATCGAAAGACTAAGGGAACAAAACCGCCATTGCGTGGCCAACGGAAATGGGAACTGCACCATCACCATCTAAGGTAGCACAAAATCTGATGGACAACACCCTAACCTTAGAACCACAAATAAATGCAACAGTAAAGAAATGCTTTTTCCTCCACATGGCAAGAAGAATCCTATCTTTCCTCTCCTTCACGCACAAAACACTCACTATCGTCACCCTCATCATGTCAAAAATCGACTATGCAAACAGCCTCTATCTTGGAATACCAGAATACCTCCTGAAGAAACTACAACGGGTCCAAAATACAGCAGCCAGACTACTCCTCAAACTATCAAGAAGAGAACACATCACTCCCTCCCTAAAGACACTACACTGGCTCCCAGTAAAACATTGCATCACCTTCAAAACAATGTGCATAACGCACAGGACAATCAGTGGACAAGGAGCAGAATTCCCACAAAAGAAAATAACAATCTACAAGCCAACAAGACTCCACAGGTCCAGCAACGAAATCCGCTTGGAACCAAAACCATACCTCAAGAAAGAACTTGGAGGCACCTCCTTCTACCACTTAGCCGCAAAAACCTAGAACAACATCCCAAAAGAAATAAGAAACACCAAAGATCACCTAAAATTTAGGAAATCACTAAAAACCTGGCTCTTCAACACCATAGACTCAAACTGAAACCCGAAAAGGAAAAGAAAAAGAGATGACTAAACTGGAGTGGACACGGACAACTCCCAGAATCCACTAGGAAGCACCCACGCCACCTGGATGAGTGACACTGGGTAGAACACAGGCGACACCCAGGGAGACGAAGTGAACAACCCCACCCTAATCCCACCCTACACCCACATTCGCCCCTTAGTTGCCACCCGGTACCACAGTGTTGTAGAATTGTCGGGATATTAGCAATCACCACATTAGCTGAGCTGTAGACATCGACAAGTGCACTGGCCGTATGAGTGGGAAGGGAAGACAGGGCTGTAAGGGAGGCTGGGCGAGGCGGGGACCAGATGTGAAAGGGACCTTGAAGGCCGGACGGACCCATATCAGGAAAGAGGCACAGGGATGCTCCCGAACCCCATCTGGAGAGATTACAGAAGCCCAGCGCCTCAATTCAGGATAGATATGCCAACTGCTAACCAATTGCACGAACAATTTCCCCCCCTCTGCATACACCTCTCAAACTCCAAACCAAACACAACCACAAACCTACAGCACAACAAACCGCACAAACTTCACTACATTGCAACAACAAAACAAAACACCTAGGCCCTCATTACGAGTTTGGCGGTAACCATGCCGCTATTGGTGGCATGGTTGCCGCCGAAATCGCGTCGGGGTCCGGGTCCTCGGAATGAGGGCTTACCGGGCCATTCCGAGTTCGGAAGGCCTGGTAATTCCTCCCTCCAAGGACCCGGACACGGTCCTTCCCCATTCCCATTTCAGCCCTCATAGGGCTGAATGGGAGAGGGAGCAAACAACGGGCCATTACGAGATGGCTTGTTGTTTGCTCCCTCTTCCCCTAGCGGGACCCGGTAAGCACGCCTGGTTTTCCCAGGCATGCTTACTGTGTCCCGCGAGGGGAACTCGTAATGCGGCGGTACGGAGTGAACGGCGCCGGCACCTTTTACGGCACCGTTCACTCTGTACCGCCAGGGTCGTAATGTGGCCCATAGACTCGCACAACAGTACACGACGACTCCCGGCCGCAAACACCCCAGGCCCAGCCAACGGACCCACCGGGCTGAGGCCGCCAACAGCACATCACTGCTCTCTTGCACTTTTCCAGCTTCCTCCCACTTACCCCCCCCCCTCCAGTCCTTTTTCAGAGCGCCACGGGACCACTCCGGTGGTGATAGTGCGCGGTACAAATATCCTTTAACATTAACACAAAGGATCCAATGGGAACGTACTATGGATCAGTTGGCCGGGTATATTTGCGTATGGTTTTCCTCCAACACCACTCTTGAACAAAGTAGTCCACAAAATGCACCAGGAGCACTTGACAATGGGCCTCATTACAAGTTAGCCGGTCCGGAAACAGCAGTAGCGGTAAATCCGCCACCACCTTTGTTTCTTGACCGGCTGATTCCGAGTCCTGCAGGCGGGAGGTGTCACTCCCGCCAGGTCTGACCTGGCGGGAGTAACACCACCCGCCTGCAGGCAGACATGGAAACACCGGCTCTGTCATAGACAGAAACAGTGTTTCCATGGTCCCATGGGACTCCATGGGAATGGGGATTTACAGAATTCTGCCTCCAGAATTACCGGGTCACCAGGGTTGTAATGCCCCAGTGATTCCGGAAATCACAGCGGCAGAATGGTATTACGGGTCCGGCGACAGCCTGCCGTTTGTTCCGGCATGGCTACCACTGGACTCTTAATGAGGCCCAATGATTCAAAGTGCTCCAATGTGGGCACGTCAAACGTGGTATTCCCACGTATTAAAATGTACATTTGCCTACCTATAAAGCTAACATGCACTTAAAACATGTCACAGAATCGGGGTTTAATCCTACATCCTCAACATCAGACAACCAACTTGGAAGCTTGGCTCCTGAAGTCAGAGTTTTGACACCTTAATTAGCCTGACAGATTCATGGAAATTAAAAAAGAAACCCATAAACCAAACACCAGACACTGCTACTTTAACAAATGGAAAGGATTTGTGGCATGGTGTAAAAGGTCAAATATCAACCTAATTGAATGTTCAGCATCACATATAGTGCGCTATCTACTACACTTGTTAGACTAATTCATTAAAAGTTCATTTAGCCGCACTATCTGCATATACAACATTGCAAAACAAGGTTTCTTAGTGGAAAGTTCCAGTCGTGAAAGCCTTCATGGGGGAGTAAAAAGGCTTTACCCTATGGTTGCAACCACACACCCTGGTTGGATTTAATTATTGATTTCAATAAAACCATGGGGCCTCCGTTTGAGCCTATGCATAAAGGCAGCTAAAAAGATCTCCCTTACAAAGCCGCTTTCTTTAGAGCCATCACTTCTATTGGAAGGGTAAGTGAGCTTCAGGCATTGTCTGTGACAGAAACCTTTGCCACAATACATAAAAACAAGGTGGTCTTAAGAACTCACCCAGACTTCTCACCAAAGTACATTTCTAAGTTCCATGTCAACCAATCTATTGAACTGCCAACTTTCTTTCAAGACCCACAGAACTGTGGGGAGAGAGCACTCCAAAAACTAGACGTTCATAGAGCAGTCATGTTCTACCTCAACAAAACAAAGCCACTCAGGAAAACAGACCAGTTCTTTGTGTCCCTTAGCAGCATGAAGAGAAGGGGATCCTGTTCCAAAGGCTACCATTGCTAGGTGGTTTCTAAGATGCATACAGCAGTGTTACACATTATCAAACACAACACTGCCATTTACTCCTAGAGCACACTCTACACATAGTACAGGGGATACATTGTCATTCATCTCAAACGTGCCTCTGGAGGATATCTGCAGGGAAGCCACATGGACATCAATGCACACTTCCACACAAAATTACTGTGACACATAATCAAGACATGACTAACGTGTCACACCCCTGGATTATCACACAAATCCTTCCTAGCCACGGAAGCCAAATGCAGTTGACCCCTCCCACCTTAGTTGTCACGGGCTCCTGATTTAACTAGCAACAGTCCCCTCGAGGCAGCCAAAGGGGGGGAAGAGGGTTAGGGAGAGGTTGTGGATTGGTAGGGGGTGGTTAGGGTAACCGGGAAAAGGTTTAGGGAGCTTGCAATAGGATAGGACTGGGGAACACGGGAAAACTCCTAACCTGACCATGTAGCAAACACTTGTCTGAACCCTTGATTCTTAGATAATCAGTACCCTTCTTGGTTAGGATACAGGCTCCTGTGTCTTAAATTCATACATCTTCACAGAATGAGCGAAAAAACATAAGCACATAAAGCATGAATGACCTGAAGCCCTGGATGACTGACACATACACATGTGAACATAATAATGACTACAATAATCTTCTTAACTGGCAATGCCTCAAGAGCATGACTCAACCCCTCTTACTGCAGTCAGAACATGATATAGAATTAAAGGTTGACTTGAAAACGTAATGGATTTGTACAAACATGAAATGGACTCAATGAGCAGCCACAAACAAACATAGCGTTACTTCACGCCATGCATTGAATGCTGCTCCCGTATTCTGAATGTTCCGTTCTGTGAAACATTGATATGCCGCTTATGGTTCACACTGCTAGGTACTAACACTGCGTGCGTTTGAGAAAGGCACACAAATTCACACGGTGGTACACGATAAGTTCAGCAATGATTTCAAGCTACAACAATATCGCATATTCAAAGTTCCCAACCACTTAACTGAGGCCTGGGGGGGCTCGCTGTCACCTCCCCAGGCAGATATTCTCCTGCGTTGTACAGACTTGTGCCGTGCTCCTGCTCCACTACGAATGCAAGTGTAACGTTGCTTGGAATGCAACGTTTCACAGCCTGGCCCGGGAGCTGTGGATATGCCTCCTACATTCGCTGTGTCTCTGCACCTGCTCCCTATGGCCCGTGCCTGCCACGCCAACAATCCCCAACAGGCAGCAAGGTCCTAGGGATGCCTTAAATAGCAAATGCAACACACCTGCCTCTCTCTGGACCAACGGCACCCCAGAGGTTCATGGGAACTGTAGTTTCTTGCCTGATTTCGCCCGCAACAACCTCCCACGACTGCATTTCAGGCCCCTTTTCCTCACCTTACCCCTCTTCTAGAGCCCTTCCCTGGACCTGTCTTTCCTGGGTGAGACCGACGAAATAGTCTGACCAAACTGTCTGCATGTACCTCCTCAGCCGGCTCCCAAGAGTCATCCTCCGGCCCACAACCCACCCAAGATATGAGGTACCAAAATCATACACCACGCCACCTGGAGTACAAAATCATCTACACTTCAAATTCCTCTTGACCATCCTTCATCACCCCCCAGAGCCTTTCTTGTCATCACACCAGGAGCTGCAGGTTTAACCAGAGAAACGTGGAACACTGGATGAATCCTCATATGAGAAGGCAATCGTAAATGTAATGCAGTATCAGACACACATTTCATCCAGTATAAGGCCCTATGAAGCGGGACAAACATTTACTCGATCGCCCACCACATACTAGAGACTACATCTTCTCTTTCGATCTGCTGTTTCTTATGATTCACCTTGGCCTTATTCAGATTTTGCTGTGCCCGCTCTTGTATCTCAAGAATCTCTTGCGAACGTTCAGTTACTGCCGGGATCTTATTGAACTTAGGCACCTCTTCAGGTAGCATTTGGCAATCCCGCCCATACAAACAGAAATGAGGAGACATGTCCAATGAATCATGTTTGGTATTATTGTAATAAAATTCTGCCAACCAAAGAGACCGAACCCACGAAGACTTGCCCTCGGCCAAAAAGTGTCTCAAGTATTGCTCCATGGTCTGATTTACCCTTTACGTTTGACCGTCCATTTGCGGATGGTAACTAGTGGATAATGCACAAGAAATTCCGAGCAATTTACAGAAAGCACGCCAAAACCGAGAGGTGAACTGTGACCCTCGATCAGACACTTTGGTTCTTGGTAAACCATGCAATTTTATAATGTGCTGCAAGAATAATTCCGTCAAGATACCAGCACTTGGAATTCCATCACATGGTATAAAATGAGCCTGTTTTGTTAAATAGTCTACTACCACCAAGATGGTGTCACAATTTTCATTTCGGGGCAACTCTGTCACAAAGTCCATGGACACACATGCCCAAAGTTCTGTGGGAGTGGCTAATGGCTGCAATAATCCTGCTTTCTTTAAATGATCTGCCTTGGATCGTACACAAGTCTCACATTCCGTCACATGTTTCTGTACCTGAGAGGCCCACCCCTCCCACCAAAAATATCGTTGCACCATATCTTGTGTCTTCCTCACACCACCATGCCCTGCCATGGGCGAATTATGGCAACAAAACAAAGTTTTCTGTATCAATGCCTCATTAGGAAGGAACAACTTCCCCTCATGATAAGGCAGACACTTCAGTATGACTCTGGCTTTCCCCTTTTGTACCCACTCAGTACACTCATCCTTGGGGAAACTTGGGGAAACTCTGACGAACTTCCTCCAGCACCACCTCTGTTACCGCCCCCACAATCATTTCCACCAGAATGATACTTCGCTCCACCGGACACTGCCCTCCCTGATTCTCCTGCGTGGATAGGGCATCGGCCTTGCCATTGCTCTGACTCGGTCTCTATGTTACCACAAAATCAAACTCTTCTAAGAATTGGGCCCATCTGAACTGCCAAGAACCCAACGCCCTAGCTGATCTTAAATATTGTAAATTCTTATGATCAGTGATGACCACTACCGGATGTCAGGCACCCATGAGGTAAGTACGCCATTCCAAAAAAGCCTCCCTAATGGCCAGAAGCTCTTTATTCATGATGGCATAATTCTGTTCACATGTTGTCAATTTACGAGAGAAGTATGCCACTGGGTGTAGTATACCCCTCCGCCCCCCATCTGACTGTGACAGAATTGCCCCTACGGCCAAATTAGAGGCATCAGTCTCCACTTGAAACAGTTTCTCCAGATTGAGGTGACAAAGAATCCGGGCCTCCGTGAATGCAGTTTTTAATCTCTGAGGCATCCTCTGCCTTCTGATCCCACTGAAACTTGGTAGCTTTCTTTAACAATCTAGTAATAGGTGTGATAATCGCAGAAAACTGTGAATGCATCTTATATAGAAATTGGCACAGCCCAAAAATGATTCAATGTCCTTCACACACTGAGGCGCCGGTCACTTGGTCACTGCCTGTATCTTCCTCTCATCCATAATAACTCCTGATGGTGTCAAAATAAATCCCAGAAATTCCACCCTGGTAGCATGAAATGCACATTTCTCCAGTTTGGCGAACAAATGTTACTCCTGTAATCAAGTCAAGACTGCTCTGACATGCTGTACATGCTGTTCCTCCGATTCAGAAAAAATCTAAATATCATCTATGTACACAATCACAAACACATCCAAATATTCTGGCAACACCTCCTGCATAAAATGTTGGAAGGCAGCAGGGGCATTACATAACCCAAAAGGCATCACCAAATATTCAAATAAACCAAACTTTGTCCCGAAAGCCGTCTTCCATTCATCACCCTCCTTCAACCTGATGAGTTGGTACGCGCCCCCCAAATCCAACTTAGTATAGATCTTAGCCATCTTGACCTCGTCAAGCAAAACAGAAATTAAAGGTAATGGGAACCGATTCTTAATGGTCACCCTATTTAATGCTCTATAATCGATGCAACGTACCCTCCTTCTTTGGCATGAAAAACAAGGGAGATGAAATGGGTGACTTTGAAGGTCTAAAAAACCCACAGGCCAACATCTCCTCTAAGTATTCCCGCAAATGGTTTGTCTCTTTTTCAGATAAGGCATACACCCGACTGCAAGGTAACCTAAGGCCTATGGGGTGGTAACTGAGATGCCCCCCTTTGTCAAACTCGTCAGCAAATTCTTGATACATTACAGGCAGGGAGGTAGCTACGGCCCCAATTTGCACCTGCTGGTTTACTCCTTCAACCAAAAAAGGCAGTTGGACCCCTATCACTGTCAAATGAGAGGCACACTGTTCTTCCCCAAAAGTCAACATTCTTCCTCGCCAATCTATGCAAGGATTATGTGCCACTAACCAGGGCATTCCCAAAATCACACTAAACTGAGGAGCCACAATTAAGTCAAATGTGATGGCCTCCTCATGACCCTCACCACACCACATCTGCACTTCTGGAGTCTGCGTGGTAATGGGACCTGACGTCAAGCATGACCCATCCACTGCCTGCACCAATTCACGCTCCTTCTTGATTCTTGTGGGAATTCCTAACTTGGTAGCCAGAGCAATATCCATTATATTTCCTGTGGGCCCAGAATCCACCACTGCTGAAACCATTTCCTTGCTATTTGCAAAAATCAAAGACACCAGTAGATATATTTGAGGGGCCTTAATCTGCACCGTCACAGCTACTGCTAAAGGGAACTCTGTCTCCTGCTGGTTCAGTTTTGTTGTTCCCTCACTTACAGAGCCCCTTCTTTTCCCGCCTCCACCCTTTTTTTGCCCCCACTTCGAGTGGGAGTATTGGGACAGTTCCTGATGAAATGCCCCGATGGTCCACAATACAGGCACAAGTTATTGGCCTTCCTTTTTTCCATTTGTTCTGCTGTCAAAGGTCCCCGAACACTCCCAATCTGCAGGAGTTCTCCCTGCTCACCACCTGAATGTCCTCCATCTTCCTTACTCCTATTCAAATATACAAAAGGCATTCCGTCTGTCCTTCTCTTCTCCCCTTTCAGTTTCCCCAATCTATTGTCTAATCTCAAGGCTAAACCAATTAAAGCACTACATGACTCTGGCTGGGGTTCCACATGAGCTATGGCATCCTTAAACTCATCCTTTAATCCTTGATAAAATAACGCAGCTTGCTTGGGTTCTGGCCACCCTGTTTCCACTACCAAATGGTTAGATTGCATCACATACGTTACTAAATCTTTAGTACCCTATCTCAATGCTAGTAACTCCTTTTCTCCAGCATGGGATCTGGCTTGGATTCACGTGCTCATGAATATTCCCCGTCGTCAGGCTGGGAATCCTCGGTAAAGAAAAAATCAGTTTCAGTTTCGTTTCTGAACTGTCTTTCTACTAATAACCAATCACTGGTCTCTGGGTCATACTGCCCCCAGCCAATGACTGCCCTCTACCTAAGCCCCTCCTCTGGCAGCCATCTTCAGATTTTTACCGCACGTTCAAGTGTTGGGAGTCCTCGTGCTTAGCTCTCGAGCTTTAACTGCGTGTTGCGTTTTTTTCAAAGAGTTTACTCTCATTTTTCGGTCAAATTCGAGCCTCAAGCTCCACCGATTCATTTTCCGATTAACGGGGACCCGTTTCGGAATTTTCTACGCACCTCAAGGGCGATTTTTCTTCTAATTTCACTTCTTGGAGAATTCCGGTAGATATTAGAGGCCTACCACGCGTGGTCTTGGCTCAAGACAAAGGAGACTCGACGCCCGTTGGATCGAAACTGTTCAGGAACTGGCCAGGATGTGGACTGCAGAACGTCTTCAAGGAGGATGAGCAGATGAGCACTCTGTGTCTCTACTGCCTGCACGCCGACAAGTCGCACGTGGAGGACGACTGTGCGTTCTGTAAGAACATGTCCGTCCGGACCATGAAGGACCGTCGGAAACGACTCGCTGACTGGCTGGAGGCGAAGAGCCCAGCAGCAGGTGAGAAGAAGAAGTCTGATTGGTCTTCTAAGACCTTTGAGGGCACTCTGGCGACGGGGGCCCAACAGAAGGCAAAGCACTGCGAGTCCACAGGCACCGGGAGCGCCGTTTGTTTGGGCTCCTCGGCTGCCAGGCCGTGCGCAATGTCACCCACGCCATCAATCACGAACCAACGCTCTGGCTCGGTGAAAAGGAAGAGCAGAATCCGGGTAAGCTTCGGGAGAAGCCCCGGTCGATCCCAGCGGAGAAAGTCAAGGGGGAGCAAGGCAGTGACCCTGCCCCCACAGGGAAGGCCTCTGACGCACCTAAGGTCGTGAAGGCCCACATTCAACCGGCTAAGGCCTCGATTGAGTGAGTCGTGGCGTCCCTGGCAAAGCCCGCAGAGGCGACCCCAGTGGATACGGCCTCCAGACCTAGAGTTTCCCTGCCTTCCCGGAGGGAATCGTCTTTCCAAATGATCAAAAAGACCCCTGTGAAGCGTCAGCTCCACCCCTAGTGGACTCGGATACCTCCTCCGAGGACGAGCTGTCTGTCATCAAGGCAGTCCTGCACAAGAGGTTAGAGGTCGTCAGGCCCGGCGGGAAGGATCCCGACAAGGTGGACATAGAGAGCGAGGGTGGAGCTGACGAAGAGCGGCAGGTTGAGGAGGAACCGGAGGAGCCTCGGCCCACGCTCTTGTTTCAGCCGATGCCAACACCATCCGACAGGTCGGAAGACATCTTGTTGGCACTGCACACCTTGTGCACGGAGATAAGGACAAGGTTGCCCTTACCGCCGGCGGATGATCCATCGGAGCCTGGACTGGCAGAGAGCCTTCCGACCAAGCGAGGCGAGTCCATCCACCCCCACCTTTCCATCGTTCACCTCCATCCCCTCCTCCGAGGGATGAGACGGCGACGACAGGGACAGACGATGGCGGAGACAACGGAACAGACCTCCCATCGCCCCCTCCCCGGCCTTCCCCTCCCAACGAAATTCCCTTGTTTCACGCCATGATCGTCAGGGCCTCGGAGCTCTTCCAGCTATGCCCCGAAGAGCAGAAGAAGGAGGGATTCCTGTATCAACAACGGGAGGCCAAAAGGAAGACCGTACTCTCAGTCCCGCTGTTGGATGACTTCTGGGATGAGGGACTGTCCCTTCTGAAGAACCCGTCCACGGCCCCTGCGAAGAGAGACCGGTACGAGAAGAAGTACCGAGTCCCAGATTCCGCTCCTATGTGCCTCACGGCGCAGCCGTCTCCAGACTCAGTAGTCTCCGCAGCGGCCAAGAAGAAATCGGCAGGGACGACGGCATTGACTTCCACTTCCCCGCCAGATGGCGAGGGGAAGAAGCTGGACGCCATGGGACGTTGGGTCATCTCGTCGGCAGCGACGAACATTAAGGCGGCCAACGCTCTCGCTATCGTGGCCCGCTATGATAGGGAGCTGTGGTTTAAAATCTCCCCCCTCCTGGACTTCCTCCCGGACGACAAGAGAGCAGGGGCCCTCGAAATCCTGCAGGAGGGCCAGGTGGCTTCCGATCACGCCATCACGGTAGACACAGACATCGCTGACACCGGGTTTCGCCAGATGGGCAACAGCGTTTGCCTTCGCCGGCACAGCTGGTTCAGGACCCACCGGTTTCCGTCAGGACGTGCAAACCAGGGTACTGGACATGCCCTTCGACTGGAACAATCTGTTCGGCAAGGCAGTGGACGAGTCACTGCAGGCCATGAAGGCGGACACTGAGATGGCCCGTGCCCTGGGCACGCTACATCAGCGATGGCCATCCTTTCGGACCTCCGGAGGCAAGTCCCACGGTGCCTCCAAAGGATTTGGCGGCAGCTCGTCATACCGCCAGGCGGCCCGTTCTTCATCGCAAGAAGCCTAAAGAGGCCGCAACAAGGCCGGTGGACATCGTCGCCATCGCCAAGGGGACAGGACCTCGGCGAAGCAGGACTGAACCGGCCGTGACATTGGGCCCCCACCCGAGCACCCCGGTGGGAGGCCGACTGGCGACATTCATCAGCGTGTGGGAATCCATCTCCACCGACGGTTGGGTGCTAGATGCCCTGGCCCACTGGCACACTCTGGAGTTCCAAAGGAAGTGCCCAGACTTTCCACCGGTGGCCTGGAAAGAAAACCACATCCCACAACTACTTTGGCAACGGGCGCAATAGAATTCGTCCCGAAGAGGCTCCGGGGCTCCAGAGTATTCCTCGTCCGAAAGAAGACCGGCGATTGGCAGCCTATCCTGGACCTCCGCCGCCTCAACAGGTACATAAAATCCCAAAACTTCTGGATCGTCACGCTTCAGCACGTGCTGGGACAGCTGGAAGAAGGGGACTTCCTGTCGCTGGACCTGGAGGATGCATACTTCCACATCCCCATACACAAAGGACATTGAAGGTTTCTACGCTTCGTGGTCCAGGGGCGGCACTACCAGTTCAAGGCACTGCCCTTCAGTTTGCAGTCGGCACCAAGGGTCTTCACCAAGTGCCTGGCACTGGTGGCGGCGCGGCTGCGCCTGCAGGGGATCCACGTCTACCCCTATCTGGACGATTGGCTCATTCGAGCGAAATCAAGGTAACTCGCCGTCGACCGCACAGCGAGGACCATCCGCCTGCTCACGGAACTGGGGTTCTTGATCAACTTTGTGAAGTCCTGCTTGGTGCCATCACAGGACGCCCTATTCCTAGGGGCCAGGCTCAACACGGCGGCGCGGCTTGCTTCACCGTCGGACGAGAGGATAAAGGCCATCCTGGACAAGGTACAGCGGCTGTTGACCATGGAAGTAGCCAGGGTGAGGTCCATCAAGTCCCTGCTCAGCATGATGTCGTCATGCATCTACCTCGTGCGTCTGTGCAGGTTGTGGATGCGGCCACTGCAGGAGTTCCTCAACGCCCGTTGGATACAAGTGGCGGGAAGCTTCGAAGACAAGATCTCCCTCAACGAGACTTTCCATCAAGCGATCCGGTGGTGGGGCACCCGTGCGCATCTCGCGGTGGGCATGGACTTCCAGACCCCAGCGCATCAGGAAACTGTGACGACGAACGCCTCCCTGCCTCCCTGGATGGATGGGGCGCGCACACCAGAGATCTCCACGCAAGAGGCCTTTGGCTCCCGGAGGAGAGGTCACTGCACATCAACGTCCTTGAGCTCCAGGCCATGTTCTGGGCCCTCAGGTCCTTCCTTCCGTCCCCCAAGGGCAAGGTGGTACGGGTCTTCACCGACGACACCACCACGATGTTCTACATCCGGAAGCAGGGGGACACCAGATCTCCAGCTATATCCAAAGAAGCGCAGGATCTGTGGTGCTGAGCCGTCGCCCAGGGGATGTTCCTGGTACCCTTTTACCTGGCAGGAGTGAAGAACACCGTCACCGACTCACTCAGCAGGGAGCTGGGCTCTTGCCACGAGTGGGAGCTTCGGCAGGATCAAGTAGATCTTCTATTCCGACGATGGGGCAGTCCCCTGATCGATCTGTTCACGACTGCGACGAACACCAAGTGCCGGAGGTTCGCCAGCAGGTTTCCCCAGCCCGGGAGCATGGGGGATGTATTCTCCTTCCCCTGGGACGGACTGTTCCTCTATGCATTCCCACCGTTGCCGCTGCTACTGTGACTCATCAGTCAACTCAGATGGTCCCGGTGCAGGATGATCCTTGTCGCACCGCCGTGGCTGAGGCAGATATGGTTTCCGGACTTGTCAGCGTCCCCTCCAGTCAAGCTTTCGGCTGACACTGATCTTCTCGCCAGGGTGGAAGGTGCGATCCTGCATTATGACCCAGGATCTCTGAACCTGCAGGCCTGGCTCCTGCAGCACTAGAGTTTGGAGGCTACGATATCCCGGCGGACTGCAAGGAGGTACTTGCAAAGGCCAGAGCATCGATTCTTAAGTGCTATGGACATAAGTGGAAGAGGTTCTCTGTCTGGTGCCATGCAGAGAAGATCAACCCTCTACGGATTACGGCCCCTCAAGTACTGCCGTACTTGCTGTCGCTGGCCAAGGCAGGGCTGGCACGTGCCTCCATCAGAATTCATCTAACGGCTATCTCACGCTACACTATAACTCTGGACGGTCATTGCTGTGGTCCCACCGCCTGGTGAAGGAGTTCATGAAAGGAATGTTCCACTAGTTCCCTCAGTGATGGCTCCGGTCCCGGCGGGATCTCACGTGGTGCTGAACAGGCTCATGGGTCCGCCATTCGAGCCTTTGCATTTGGCACCCATGAAATTCCTATCGTGGAAGACGGTGTTTCTTGTGGCCATCACCTCCGCACGACGAGTGGGAGAGATCCAGCCCCTCTCCTGTAAACCGCCGTACCTGACATTCCACCAGACGAGGGTAGTGCTGAGGACACACCCCTCCTTCCTGCCCAAGGTGCCGTCGGACTTCCACCTCAATGAGCCCTTGGTGTTGCCTGTTTTCTTCCCGTTGCCGGCTGAGAGGACTTTGCACTCGCTGGATGTGGCTAGAGCGCTGAAGTTCTATGTGGACCGCACAAAGAGTTTTCGGAAGACATCACAGCTGTTGTGAACTTTGGCCCTGTGAACCAAGGGAAGGCCCTCTCCAAGGCTTCCATTCTAGAGACCCAAGCTACTCCTCACTGATGACGCCCAACAAGGCTGAAACATGTCTGGGGATGCTTGTGGTCTCGTGCAGAAGGGATGTGACCTATCAGTTTGGGCTGGACTGCCCCTTTTGGGGTAGCACCAAGCCTGATTTGCATATGGTTTTTCCCCTTCTGTAATGGCTTGGCAGGCTGAAAAACGATGGTCTGGAGAGTTGCCCAGAGCTTTGCCCGTGGTTATGATTAATTCAAAACCTTCCAGCCATCACCTTTCTGTTTTGCCAAAGTCACCCCGAGTGGGACAAGTATGCCCAGACGTGGGTCCCGTGCCTGCTGTGCCTAGATACCCAAGCTTCTCCTCACTGATGAGGGCCAACAAGGCCGAAACATGTTTGGGGATGCTTGTGGTCTCGTGCAGAAGGGATGTGACCTAGCAGTTCGGGCTGGACTGCCCCTTTTGGGGTGGGACCAAGCCTGATTTGCATATGGTCTTTCCCCTTCTGTAATGGCTTGGCAGGCGAAGAACGATGGTCTGAAGGGTGCCCAGAGCAATGCCAGCGGTTAAGATTCATTCTAAACCTTCCAGCCATCACCTCTTTGTTTTTGCTTTGTCACCCCGAGTGGGACGGGTATGCCCAGACGTAGGTCCCGTGCCTGCTGGGCCTAGAGATCCAAGCTACTCCTCACTGATGAGGCCTAACAAGGCCGAAACATGTTTGGGGATGCTTGTGGTCTCGTGCAGAAGGGATGTGACCTAGCAGTTTGGGCTGGACTGCCCCTTTTGGGGTGGGACCAAGCCTGATTTGCATATGGTCTTTCCCCTTCTGTAATGGCTTGGCAGGTGAAGAACGATGGTCTGGAGGGTGCCCAGAGCAATGCCAGTGGTTAAGATTCATTCTAAACCTTCCAGCCATCACCTCTTTGTTTTTGCTTTGTCACCCCGAGTGGGACGGGTATGCCCAGACGTGGGTCCCATGCCTGCTGGGCCTAGAGACCCAAGCTACTCCTCACTGATGAGGCCCAACAAGGCGGAAACATGTTTGGGGATGCTTGTGGTCTCATGCAGAAGGGATGTGACCTAGCAGTTCGGGCTGGACTGCCCCTTTTGGGGTGGGACCAAGCCTGATTTGCATATGGTCTTTCCCCTTCTGTAATGGCTTGGCAGGCGAAGAACGATGGTCTGGAGGGTGCCCAGAGCAATGCCAGTGGTTAAGATTAATTCTAAACCTTCCAGCCATCACCTCTTTGTTTTTGCTTTCTCACCCCGAGTGGGACGGGTATGCCCAGACGTGGGTCCAGTGCCTGCTGGGCCTAGAGACCCAAGCTACTCCTCACTGATGAGGCCCAACAAGGCCGAAACATGTTTGGGGATGCTTGTGGTCTCGTGCAGAAGGGATGTGACCTAGCAGTTCGGGCTGGACTGCCCCTTTTGGGGTGGGACCAAGCCTGATTTGCATATGGTCTTTCCCCTTCGGTAATGGCGTGGCAGGCGAAGAACGATGGTCTGGAGGGTGCCCAGAGCAATGCCAGTGGTTAAGATTCATTCTAAACCTTCCAGCCATCACCTCTTTGTTTTCACTAGATAGTATAGCCTGGATCTGACATACTTTGAATCCAGGATGTCCTTGACCTCGAATTCTGGCTCTCCTGCGATTACTAATGGCTTGGGTGGTGGTGCTACACGGGTCCCAGGTTGAACAGGCTTTAGGAGAGACACGTGGAACACAGGATGAATTTGCATATTAGATGGCAGGGCTAGTTTGACGGCTACCTGATTTATCACAGAGGTGATGGTCAATGGGCCCAGTTATCTCAGACGGAAGGTTCGGGTTCCTTTAATGGGCACATGTTTAGATGCCAGCCAGACTTTGTCTCCGACTTTGTAATTGGGGGCTTTTATTCGGCGTGTGCAAGGTTTTATTTGCTGGTATTTCCAAGGTCGTAGGGACGTCCAACTCAGAAGTGAGTGGATGCCGGCCATATATGGTATAAAAGGGCGTTTGCCCTGTACTGGTGTGTAGGGAATTATTGTTGGTATATTCAGCTATCCATAATAGATCTGACCAGCTCTCTTCAGCTTGATGTAGCATACAGCATAGATACTGTTCGAGCATTTGATTTGTTCTCTCAGTTTGACCATCCGTTTGGGGATGGTGACTGGTGGATAGTCGGATGTCGATTTGGGCCATGGAGCAGCACTTCCTCCAGAGGTTGGACACGAATTGAGTACCTCGGTCCGAGACCAGAACCGAAGGAAACCCATGGAGCCGTACGATGCGTTCAAGAAATACCTTTGCCAGAGTGGAAGCGTTTGGGAGGCCCCTTAGAGGAATGAAGTGTGCCATTTTAGAAAACAGGTCTATGACCACTAGAATGGTGTTAAACCCTTGACTGGGTGGTAAGTCAGTAATAAAGTCGAGGGATAACGTGTGCCAGGGTGCTGGTGGAATATCCAATGGTTGCAAGAGTCCAGCCGGTTTCTGTTTGGATGATTTGTTTTGTGCGCACACCCCACAAGATAGGATACATTGAACAATGTCTTTACGCCACGTGGGCCACCAGTAATTCCGTTTCACCTTGGCTAAGGTTTTTGCAATTCCCAGATGGCCTTCGATTAACGAATCATGATAGCTGGACATGACTTGTTCTCGTAGTTCTTGGTTTGGCAAGAATAAGCGGTTTCCTAAATAGGGCAACTGGTCCTTTACCGTGTAATGTTCTCCTTGTGTACACCACTCTTGCAATTGCTCAGAACTCATCACGTTTTGGATTTTTTCGTGTAACTCCTTCTGAGTTATGGTTGCAGTGATTCCTAGGAGTTTGTCACATGGGATAATGGCTATTGGGTCAGTGGTATTGTACCCTTGTTCTTCAATACCCATACGGGAAAGGGCATCGGCCTTCCCGTTTTTCACTCCTGGTCGAAACGTGTTCACGTAGTCATATTCAGCGAAGACAAGGGCCCCGCGTAGTTGTCGTGAAGATAGAGCCTTTGTGTTTTCAGGTACTGGAGGTTTCGATGGTCAGTTATTATGGTGATTGTTTGTCTAAGAGTTCTTTGTCCGTGATAGCGTAATTGAGCTCGGGGGGGGGGGGGGTGAATTTATGCGACCAGAAGGCGACAGGGTGTAATTGACCCATTTCTGGGTCCTTTTGTGAGAGAACAGCGCCCATGGCCATACTTGACGCGTCCGTCTCCACCACGTACGGGAGGTCTGGGCAAGGATGACGTAGAATTGGGGCAGAAGTAAATCGAGCCTTAAGTTCCTGGAAAGCCTTTTCTGTTTCTTCTGTCCACTGACATTTTTTATTGCATTTTCTTAGTAACGATGTGATGGGATGCACTATTTGTGAGAACCACGGAATGAACCAGCGGTAGAAGTTTGGGAAACCCAACATGCTCTGGACTCCCTTGAATGAGTTTGGTGATGGCCAGTTTAGGATCGCATCTACCTTGTGTATATCCATTCGGATACCATTCGAGCTGAGAATGAAGCCAAGGAATTCCACCTCGGAGACAGGGCCGGTCTTTGCGTCAGGCAGCCCAGGCGGCTGCCTGACGTCAGTCAGGCTCTAGGGGCGCTGCACCAGCAGTCCACAGTGCCAGTGCTAGAATACACGTGTAACACGTTTGTTTCCTAATATTATAAAAATTAATGTGCCTGTTCATTTTTATAATGTTAGGAAACAAACGTGTTGCCAGTTTATTCTACCACTGGCACTGCTGCAGGCTGTGGCCTCGGCCAGGGCAGTTTCTAGTCCATTTGGTGCCCAGGGCGAAACACTAGGAATGCGCCCCCCCTGCACCCCATCCCATGCGCCACTCCCATCGCACCCTGTGCTCCACTCCCGCCGCGTACCACTCGAACCGCGCACCACTCCCACTGCACCCTGCGCTACATTACCAAACTACACCGTTAAGGAACTCCTACACAAAGTCAAACAGTCCGTCACACAAGGAATGAATTGCCATTTGCAACAGTGGACCACTTTTTCACTGGTGCCCAAGACAATTTTATGCCCCAGTCCCACTTAGGCTGCAGATAATGAGGACTGGGCACACCAAGAGACCATGAATATGGCATAGGATGCAGTATATACAACCAACAAAGAACACAAGATGCTGAAGGGGGTTTGGAGGCAACCAAAGCCAAAAGGGCAATGACAAGAAGACACCTGAACCCAATAAAAATCACTTTAACATTCTTTGAATGGGAATCAAGTGTATGCTTTGATACAGGGAAGTCTTGACTGTTGTAAGGATACATGGACCAGGATTATTTATGTATTCATGCAATTTTTGTCGGGTACCTGCATATTTATTTATGCAATGTGTGTCGGATACAGGTATCCGACAAACATTGCATGAATAAATAAACCGGTTTGTGGCTTAAAGAGTATTTACTCAGCAACACTGGTCAAAACTATTATCCGCATAGTGAAGTAACTCATCACCAGTGCCATGGAAGTGGTTTAAAGTGTAATTGATATATAGTTTGGAAAAGAAGCGGCATGAAAGAAATAGCGCTGCTTTAAACTATTATTTTGGCCATTTTCTGGGCTTGCAGGGACGCACCATGGGCCCAAACGGGTCTCTGTTTGTACTGTGTCGGGGCCCACGGCGCGTCCCTGAAAGGCACGCCCACAGCCCACTGCACCTCCCCTCCCATCTCAATGCCAGCACGAAACCATTTAGTGACTAATGGGCCACCATTAGCAGTTTCCTGCCGGCATTGTGAAGAAAGGGGCTGGTGTTAGTTGCAGGGGGACCTAAAGTGTTTTTATTGGTGTGCTTATGCCCCCCACCCCAAGTGGCGCGAAAGTGGTCAGAGGGATCCTCTGACTTCTGTAATGTCACGTAGTACTTTTGTACTACGTGACATCACAGTCGGAAGGAGCAGCGCCAGGACCTGACCTGCGGAACTTTCACCACATCAATGCACCGCCCCACAAACTGGGGAATTCCATCCCCTCCAGCGGCTGCAGGGACCGGGGCAATTGCGCCCCCCCCGGGGCTATTGCACCCCGGGCAGTTGCCCGCCTCGCCCGGGCCAAGAAACGGGCCTGGCCTTGGCCCTCAGGCAGGGCAGACAATTGGCAAATAAATTAGCAACATTTGTTGCTTTATTACATTCCCCCGGCCCCTGGTGGCGCCGGTGTAAATTTCAGGAAATCCGGCAGTAACTACAGCCTGCCAAACAAGCACACTTCTTTCCTCCTGCTCCCGTCCTCGCAGGGGAGGCCTATTGCTGCATAGGTGTTTTATTTATTTTAAAATGGTATTGCGGAGATGACTGGGCCAACCAAGAACGGCCTCTAGGGGCCACAAAGCTAGACACTTTTGTCAAGGCTCAAGTAGTCATGAAAAAGGAAGCGAGCACTGGTGGTGGACTCTCCGCAGGATATCAAAAGGCCAGTTCTCGGAAGACCTGGGGAGAGTGTCACTGTCAGCAGATCTTAGACAGTTGCAAGTTCCAGCGGGGTTGGATTGGTCCGTCCGTTGGCCATTCGGCCTATGGCCAGGCCAAAATCACTTCGAGGGCGAGGCCTTGGGGGCCAGTACCACGTGTGGGCCGGTTTGGAGGTTACTGCGCCCCCTTAGTTCCCAAGCAAATTGTTCATTGTTCCCTCTTTCCTGGGCATGCACTGCTGACTTTATTTTAGTGCAAGAGTTTCATACATGTCACTGTTCGCTCAGACTTGTCTTATACTCTTCTTTGTCGTTGTGCTTCTTTTGTTTGGAATAGCAATCAGGCTAGTCTAACGAGATAAACAAACACCTACACAAACGTGCCTTGTGAATGATGGTGTGAAGGATGGATGCAGGCGCTGGACCAAAAGCTGAGCGAAGTCTGCACAGCAGCTGGCTTGGGAAAGCAACTACAGTAGAAACCGTCTCCGTGGATGGTTGGCCCGTCTTCTGTATAATGCAAATACCCAGACTTGCAGGATGCATGCTTCATTGGGGGCGACATGCTGTAGCATCAATTCATGGCCTTTAAAATACCCTGCACGGTGCAGCTTCCGTTCTCCTTTAACACAAACGCTGGGTTGGCCATGAGTAGCTAACGCCACATTAATCAAAGCCAGGTCTCTAAAGAATGGTTCATGTGTTGGGGAATCACCTGCTCACACTTTCTGTCGTGTGTCAACCAGTGCGCAAAAGGTGTTTCAGAGCGTGGGGCTCTTGATGCCACCCATTTCTGCATTTGATACACCAGCAGCTAAACACACCCTGGGGAGGCAGCTCCTTCTGCATAGTCAATTTCTCTCCCAAGCTCGGGACAATGTTCTTTAGCATAGTGGAGAATGTGAAAAAGCGCAGGGCTGCAAGGCTGGGGGGAGAGGGTGGAGGGCAAAGCGCACTACGCCTGGGGTACACTGGAGATGCTTCCCCTGATACCCGCAGTACTCCAAGTCCCTTGAAATGAAATTCGTCTATACACTGCACAATGTGCAAGGGCCGCTGTTATTCAAGCAGCACGCAACTAGTAATCTGCAAAAAGTAAACTTAATGAGTCCCAAGAAAAGGTTGCCTTCCACCCTTTAAGAATTTGATTGTTTTTGTTTTTATGTTGGGATGATAGACATCGTTTTTCTTTGCGATCTTACAGTTTCATGGTGCTGTCGGGAGCTAAAATGAGTGATCACTAAGGAAACATTTAAGAATTTTGAGAGTTCACAAGCATGAGCGAGACAAACCCCAATACTCAAACTGCCATTTCTCTGCCGCAGTAATGCACTGCAGTGTGTTTCAATGTCCACATTGTAATGTCATAATTTTAGAACGCCACCTCTCCAACATTAACATTGGGAGCTATGTTGAATTGTACATGCATGTCAACTCTCTGCATATGTTTAAAGTAGACTTTACCACTCACATGGAGTAGTGATATTGTTTACGTGTGTCCCTCCTAAATATATTTAACTTCCCGTGAAATATTTGATGCAATACATATTGCATAAATGCATGTATTTTAATGCTGAGGTAGACGGTCTTGTACAGCTATCAGTGGGTATGTTGCTGGTGCTTGTTCTTGGAGGTTCGAGTAACACTGTTCAAGACCAGTTCACCTTTTAAGAGTGGCTAAATGTTTGAGGTCATACGAATGACATTAGTGTAGATCTGAAATTGTCGATTCTCTGACCTGAGTCACAGCAGCAAACTGGTCATTGTTACTAAAAATGAAGAGCAAAAGCAGACTAACATAACCAGGCCTGTTTGGGTTTGACTCTCTTATTGCTGTTTTCTGAGGTTCATGAAATTCAGCAGATGCCAGCATTGACAATTTTGTTAACTCATAGTCCCGACTCCTGCTTCTCAGCCCATGACGCATGCATGAGATCACCGGTCGGGGGAGGGTGCGCCAAAGATGCTTCCCGCCTGGGGTGCAATCTGTTGTAAGATCGGCCTTGCTCGGAGACATGAAATGAACACTTTTCGAGTTTGGCATAGAGCTGCAGTTGGCAGAGTTTTGCCAGTACGGATCAAACATGTTTGACGTGGTCCTGTTTTGATGCAGAGTATACTAGGATATTGTCAATATATACCAAAGTACAGACATCAATTAATTCCCTTAAGACATCGTTCATGAAGTATTGGAATGCAGCAGGCGCGTTGCAAAGGCCAAAGGGCATTACTTGATATTCGTACAGGCCATACTTGGTACGAAAGGCAGTTTTCCATTCGTCACCCTTTTTAACTCGAACGAGGTGATACGCTCCTCTTAGGTCTAATTTTGTGTAGATTTGGGCATCTTGGACTTGATCAAGCAGTTTAGCGATTAAAGGCAGAGGGTAACGATTTTTTACGGTAATCTGGTTCAGTGTGCGATAGTCGATGCACGTTCTCAAGTCCCCTTCCTTCTTCGGTACGAAGAATAGGGGACTGGCTGCTGGGGACTTCGAGGGAAAGATGATCCCGTTTGCCAGGTATTGGTCGAGATAGGACTTCAGGTGCTGGTTTTCTGGTTCTGTGAGTGCGTAGATTCATCCACAAGGGATCTGTGCGCTGGGTATCAGGTTAATCTGGCAATTGTATGACCTGTGCGGTGGTAGGGTATTAGCTTGTTCCTTCTGGAATACATCTTGAAAATCCTGGTACTCACTTTGTAGGGTGCCTGTTGCCACTGTTCCAAGTGCAGATGTTCTGGCATCAATTGTTTGTTTCCCTTGGCGATAACACGTTTGAGCACAATCCTCAGAGAAGGCCAACTCCTTTGCTCGCCAATCTATTCGAGGATTATGAGCTGCCAATCATGGCATTCCTAAAATCAACCGGAACTGAGGTAACTTGATGAGATGAAAAGCGATAGATTCTTGATGTCCATCCTGGCACAGAAGTGTTAAAGCTGCAGTTTATTGGCATACTGGACCAGAGGATATTTCCGTTCCATCAACAGTGGTTACTGTGTCTGTGGTTAATTTAGGACATAAAGGAAGTCCCATTTTTGCTGCGAGATCTTGGTCTATGTAATTCCCAACAGCTCCACTATCTATGTACGCTCTTACTGCGTGCATCCGAGATGGTTGTTGGTGATTGATCAAGATCACAGATAGTGCAAAATGAGAAGTCTGTAGTTGACTTTCTTCGCTCGACAAGTGGACCCCTACACTTGCCGGGCTGGGCAGTTTTCCGACTCCTTGGTGGTGTCTTCCTTGTCTGTGGCCCCTACTGTTCTCCTCGGTGGCTTCACTGGGCACTCTTTAAGGAAATGGCCCGATTTTCCACAGTACAAACATAACTGCTGCTGTCTCCTTTTATCCCTCTCTGCTTTAGTCAAGGCGGATCTGACCCGTCCGATCTGCATTGGTTCCCCTGAGCTTTGTTGTTCGAGAGACATTGTCCTTTGAACGCACATACATAGGGCGAGGGTCTGGTCTGGTTCGATCTGCTCTTCAGTCTTGCAATCTTTGATCTAATTGAACAACAAGGTTAATAAATTCTGCACAGTCTTTCGGGGGATCCACTACTTGTGCGAGAACATCCTTTAGCTCTCCCCGCAGACCCCGATGAAATAACGTGGTTCTCTTCTCCTCAGGCCATTCTGCTTCAACCACGAGTCTATTGAACATGGCTATGTATGTTAAGAGGTCTTGGTTCCCTTGACAAAGGGACAGAAGTTTGTTGTCTAATGCCTGTCCATGAGTACGACAGGCGAAAGGTTTTTCCATTTCCTGTTGGAAACCCCTGAAATCATGTAGCAAAGGATCGTCTTGATTCACAAATGGTACAGACCAGTCTGCGCCACTTCAGTTCGGATAGGATAGCACAAAAGCGACCCGTGATTGGTCATTTGGAATGGCCCCTAGTCTTCAGAGGAAGTGCAGACAGCATTGATTCATGAAAGTTGCATACTTCTTGGGATCCCCCATGAATCGCTTGGGCGGGGCCAAAGGAACTGCCCCAGGAAGGGTTATCTGAACAGGGTTGGCTGATGGTACTGGCATTGAAGGCACGTTACCCGGTAATGGTGCATGCCCCGCTTGCGACTAGAGAAGTTGCCGGCTTAAGTCATCAGTACGTTCTTTAGCAACTATCAACTCTCTCCTCAGGGTGTTGGTCTCCTGCCTGGCTGCATGTACTTTGGAACGTAACTGCTCCAACATTTGGGCTAACTGGTCGGTTTCTGACGTTTCCATGACGCCCAGGTGGATTATGGTGTGAGGCTTTGTGTTCTGTAACGATCACCTGGTATCCACTGGGACGCCACTCAGCCTGTCTGGACTTCCTACGACCTCAAACTCTTCCCTGGAATCTGCTCGACCGAAGACTGGGCCTGAAACACAGGATTGCCAGAGTTTAACTCTCTATTGGCTCTGCTTGCTTGACCCCCTCTTCCTTAGGTCCAAACTTTCCCCCTGTCCACTCCTCACCTTGTTTTTTTGTGTAGCGCACTCTCTGTCCTTCCTTCGGGACAGGGGTGCGTTGACTGATGCTGGCTCGATGTTGCCTAGTTGCTTCACTGGCAATGGCCCGATGGACTGGGCTTGCTGTGACTTCATCCCGACCGGTAAGTAGAATGAGTCTTATGAACAGTTCTGTTGGCTCTTGTCTCTTTAATAATGTGTATTTCCTTCCTTAGGTGACGGAGGGGTTTGAAGATGGCGACGCGCTGCTGAGGTGAGTAGAACCAACGGTGAGTGAGTGCGCAGAGCGCGATGCTAATCGCTCTTCTTTGCATTAACCAATGTTCATTTTTGTGTCCTTTTAGGTGCCGCAATAACCCAGCGTGGATGCGAGCTGAGGAGATGAGATGCAGTGAGTAAGCGCGATGTGTGGCGTCTCCTAAAGCTTTCGCGCTAACCTGGTATGTCTTTTCCCCTTTGCAGGTCGACTGGATGCTGCAGAGCTGAAGTTACTCCGATCGGCGGGAGTTCAGGTAAGCGTTTAAATCGTCTTACAGTTTTCGAGCAAGCTAAGATATGCAGAATGCTTACTAATGTCTTCTGTTCTTTTATCCTTTCGTAGGATGCGGCGTGCCGAGATGGAGATGACACCGTCGTAGCAGCCTGCAAGACTGGAGGAGCGATGGACAGAAGCTGGATGCTCTTCAAGGTAAGGGTATTATTAATGGTGTTCTTGTTCTTGCAGGAGCGCCGGGCGCGCAAGAAAGAAGAAGGCCTCTTGTAGAGAGATCTGTCATGATCTCTGCTTCCAAAAGGTCAGGGTTTTCCCAACTCCCTTGGAAGCAGATCCATAACCCAGGTTCCGAGTGCCAACCAGTCCCAATTGGGACCTTTTGGACCCAGTCCTGGCGCCAGTGGCACCAGGCTTATAAATATGCCCAGTCCCAGCGCTGGAAGCGCCGGGCTCATAATGCTTGGGTGGACTTACCTGCAGCAGACCATGCTGCTTACTTGCCTGCCAGTTGAGCCTCTGATCCTCTTCTGTTTGGAACTACTTTTCCTGTTGGGTGGGGCAGGAGCCACTCCCTAGATTCAGAATACTGGAACTCTTCTGGAAAGCAGGAACTCTTTTCTTACCTAGGCGTGGCTGTGGAAGGAGACACCTAAGCACTACAGGAGGCTATTTAAACCAGACCCGATGGATGAATCTTGCTTTGCGTTATTCTGCATCCTCTGCAGCAGAACGCTCATCGTGTCTTCTGCATCTGATCCTGGGCCTAAGGAAAAAGGCTTACCATCCTGAATCCAGTCTTCAGCAACACCTATAAAGACAAGAAAGAACAGGTTAGCATTACGGTCTTCAGTGACAGCTCTTCACTTACCTGGTCCATCGGCTGTCACCAACGCCTCGCGCTGCATTCCGGCATCTGAAAGACAAAGGCTTATCTACTCTTCGTGCGCTCCGGAGGTCTTCACACTGCATTCCGGCATCTGAAAGACAAAAGCTTACCAACTCTTCGCACGCTCCGGAGGCCTTCGGCGCTGCATCCTGCATCGGAAAGACAAAACAAGGTGCGTTTAAAGACATTGGGGATCTTTAATACTCACGTGCCATTACTCCTTTCCACATCTAACCCAGTGGGTATTCCGGCACCATGCAGCCGCTCCGAACTTGTACCTGCAAAATAAAAAGACAGTTAGAGCGCATCGTGAAGCAGGCAACACGCGCTTACTTACGTGCTTCCAGGCGCTTCTATTCATCACACGGGCTCCATCTTCAACTCACTTCAGCCCGTCATCCGCCATCGCCGGAACCCTGCAAAACAAGAAACATCATTACTAAAGACTTTAAAGACATTAGAATTACTCGAAACTTACCGTTCGTGCAGTAAACGACGGACAGCAGTCCTCTGAAGTCAAGAGGCCTGCTCCCCTTATCCAGTGAAGAAACTGGTTACAGCACCCTGCCCCGAGGCAGATGGAGAGCACGGCTTTCACTTACCTAAGGTGAGAGCGTTAACCTTTGGGGTTCTACAGGAGAAGAGAAAGGGAAGAAGAGAGAGACATTCAATAACCCAGTTCCTTAATCCCATATTTTCTATCTGCAGACATCTTACCCTTCGCGTCAGACATACAGTGCACAGAGGTCCAGCCCAAAGAGCCAGGCGTGTGTTACACATCACCTTTGAAGATACGGTATACGCCCAGTCAAGACCGGCGCCTCTACGGGAATCAGGTGAGGGTTACAGAACGCAAAGCCTACCACAAAACTCCCGTCCAGGCGCTATGGAAACCTCGGATACCGACCAGCTAGCCCAGTTACTTGGGGAACTAAGGGCAGAAGTGCATGCAGCCCGTCAGGAAACGAACGCTCTAAGAAGGGAACTGATTATTTCCAAGGAGCGAACAGATGATCTCGCTAGACAATTGCTACAGTCACAAGCCGGACAGACCCCGTTACCCGCATCTGGGGGAAATCTTCCTTCTGCATCCTCTATGAATCCAGTGCAGATCAACCTACCTGGGAATGTACCTCTGGCTCCGCCCGAACGATTTTTTGGTGACCCAAATAGGTTTGCCGTATTTATCAATCAGTGCCGGTTGCATTTCTTATACCGGCCAGCAGCCTTTCCAACTGATCCAGCTAAAGTAGCTTTCGTGCTTTCGTACCTTAGTGGCAATGCGGCAGACTGGTCGATCCCTCTAGTAAATCAAGATGATCCGGTCCTCCATGATTTTCAAGCTTTTCAGCTCAGTATGGAAAAACTGTTTGCAAGACATTCACAGGGGCAGGCCTTGGACAATGAGCTTCTTTCGTTGCGACAAGGTAATCAAGACCTTTTGGCTTATATTGCGTCTTTCAACAGACTGATAGTGGAAACACAATGGCCTGAGGACAAAAGGATTACGCTGTTTTATAGAGGTCTACGTGGAGAGCTCAAAGATGTGTTAGCCCAAGTAGTGAATCCCCCACAAGATTGTTCGGACTATATAGACTTAGTCGTTCAAATAGATCACAGACTGCAGAACAGGAAGGCCGATCGTTCCAAGTTTGATGCTCGAGTATTTTCCAAACCGCCAACTCCTTCCAAAGGAGTAGACTCCGGGCAACCCATGCAAATAGGGGGTCTGAAAGGTCCTCTAACACAAAAGGAGCGGGAAAGGAGAAAACAGTTGCAATTATGCCTCTATTGCGGAAACTCAGGGCACTTTCTTCGAGACTGTCTGGTGAAACCTGCCAAGAAGGCAGTAGGAGCTGCAGTTACCAAAGTTACAAACTCTGAGCAGGGAAACAACCTCGCCCGACAAGAATAGAGGTCCTCTTGCCGAGCGTGAAAACCAGTTCCGTGACCTCGCATTTCGTGATACCTATGGTCCTCATTAGCCCTGATAATCCGGATCGATTACATGCAATTGAAGCTTACGTCGACAGCGGTGCCATCGGCAATTATGTGGATCATGAAATGGTTTTGAGGATGAATCTAACTCTTTGTCCCAAGGCTGTAAAGGACGTCATTACTACGGTGGATGGTACGGAGATAGCCTCCGGGCCAGTAACGCATACCACTCAAGAGGTGACGCTAGTAAGTCAAGATGGACACCATGAGAAGATCGTGTTCGATGTGATCAAGGCCCCTCAGTTTCAGATTATTCTAGGAATACCTTGGTTAGAGAAACACAATCCTCTGATCGATTGGCGAGCAAGAACGGTCCAGTTTCCAGAATGTGTCTCTACTTGTCACCCTCCACCTGGTGTTGCACTGGCAGCAATTTCTTCAGAGACTCCCCAGTTACCTCCCGAATACCTAGAATACCAAGATGTTTTCCGGAAGGATCAGGCTAACTCTCTACCTCCTCATAGGTCTTATGACTGCCAGATAGACCTGATACCTGGATCTACTCCTCCTTGTAGTAGAATTTATGCCCTCACCGAGCCTGAGAACCTTCACCTTCGACAATACCTGGATCAATACCTGGCAAATGGGTTTATTCGTCCTTCCAAGTCCCCTGCTTCTTCAGCTTTGTTCTTCGTTCCAAAAAAGGAAGGAGACCTTAGAACTTGTATAGATTATCGCTCCCTGAACCAGATCACCATTAAGAATAGATATCCGTTACCTTTGATCCCTGAACTCCTGGACCAAGTCAGAAAAGCATGCATATATACAAAGCTGGATCTTAGAGGAGCTTACCACTTGGTACGAGTAAAAGAGGGCGATGAATGGAAGACGGCCTTCCGCACCAAGTATGGGCTATTTGAATATCAGGTCATGCCCTTCGGACTTTGCAATGCCCCGGCCGCCTTTCAATATTTTATGAACGATGCCCTCAGAGAGCTCATAGATGTGTGTGTTGTTGTTTACATTGACGACATCCTCGTTTATTCTTCATCGGAATCTGAACATCGGAAACACGTGAAAATGGTCCTCGAAAGATTGCGTCAACACAAACTTTTCGCTAAGTTGGAAAAATGTGTTTTCAACGTGACTGAAGTTGAATTCTTGGGATTCATATTATCACCTGGCGGAGTGCGTATGGACTCAAAGAAGGTCGATGCAGTTCTCAAATGGCCATCACCATCCTCCGTAAAAGGTGTGCAAAGCATGTTAGGCTTCGCTAACTTTTACCGCAGGTTTATCCCCGAATTCTCTCGAATAGTCCAGCCCATCACTGCCTTGTTAAAGAAAAATAAACGTTTTGAATGGTCTACCGAGGCGGAATAAGCTTTCCAGGATTTGAAGACTAAATTTATCTCTGCACCAATCTTAAAACACCCTCGCCCCGAACTCCCCTACATCGTGGAAACTGATGCTTCAAGCCTTGCCATGGGGGCAGTTCTATCACAAAAGGACCCGGTAACCAATCAGTTGCATCCCGTGGCATTTTGGTCCCGCAAATTCTCGCCTCCTGAAATCAATTACACGATTACTGACAAGGAACTTCTGGCTATCAAGTCTGCCTTTAAGGCTTGGCGGCATTATCTGCTGGGGGCCCGACACACCGTTACTGTGATTACGGATCACCGAAACCTGCAATATTTGAAAACCGCAAAAGCCCAATCCTCTAGACAACTCCGTTGGGCATTATTCTTTGCCGAGTTTGACTTCATAATTACCTATCGACCTGGTACAAAGAACGGTAAAGCTGATGCCCTTTCTCGGATGGGAGTGGAAGAACACTTGATTAACCCTAAACCTGTACCAATCATTCCCGAACAAAGAATTCTGGGTGTAATCGCCACAGAATCCATAGAGGAAGTTAAGGATAAAGCCAGGCAACTTGTAACTCCAGCAGACATACAGAATTGGCATCTGCAGGGAAAGGACTTTGCAGTAAAGGACAACTTATTGTATTTCCAAGAACGATTATACCTACCCAGCACAGATTTACAGAAAAAAGTAATCTCTTGTTATCACAATTCTTTAATGGAAGGACATCCCGGTATGGCGAAGACCTCAGAAAAGATCAAGCGCTACTTCTGGTGGCCGTCTTGGAAAAAAGATATCAGAGACTTTATAATGTCCTGTGGAGTATGCGCCCAAAACAAGAGTCAAAAGGAAAGACCAGCAGGCCTCTTACGCCCTATTGACATCCCACCTCGCCCTTGGCATACGCTTTCTATGGACTTCATCACCGATCTACCTCCATGCTCCGGATACAATACGATTCTAGTAATCGTGGACTTATTCTCCAAGATGGCGCATTTCATTCCGCTCAAAGGCTTGCCAACAGCAGCAACTCTGGCCCGAGAATTTCTCGAAAACGTCGTCCGAATGCACGGTTTTCCTTCGGTTCTAATTTCGGATCGAGGTAGTCAATTTATTTCTCATTTTTGGCGAAGTTGCTGTCGGTCTGCTCAAATTGATGTGAGACTATCGACCAGTCACCACCCTCAGACCGACGGACAAACCGAGAGGACCAATCAAACTCTGGAACAGTATTTACGCTGTATGCTGCAACAAACTGAAAAAACTTGGAAAGACATCCTTTGGATAGCCGAATATGCCTACAATAACTCTGTCCATTCGGGAACTGGGAAAACCCTGTTTTTTCTTTTGTACGGCAGTCACCCTCGAACCTCGGAGTTGGATCCCCTCCAAGATCTTGAAACACCAGCAGTAGACTACCTGCATTCTACAATCACCCAAGCCTTTAAGGAAGCTGTTTCTCACCTTCAAAGGGCTAAAGAACAATACAAGAAAGGAGCAGATCAACATCGGAAGGAAGCCCCTCAATATCAAGTAGGGGATCAAGTCTGGTTATCCACCAAATATCTACCTCTAAAAGGGCCACGCACATTCAACCCAAGATACCTTGGTCCCTATTCCATCACTACCATAGTAAACCCAGTAGCGGTCAAGTTGGACTTGCCCCCGCACATGAAGATACATCCGGTCTTCCACGTCTCTCTATTAAAACCCGTGCAACCTCAAACCCGACTAACTAAATCTCCAAAACCTATCCTAGTTGATGGAGAACTCGAGTTTGAAGTCAAAAGCATTCTGGACTCCAAGATCTCCAAATCTAAACTATTTTACCTAATTGACTGGAAAGGCTACGGCCCCCAAGAGAGATCCTGGGAACCTGCTGAATATGTCCACGCTCCTCGCCTAATCAAAAGATTTCACCGAACATTTCCTGACAAGCCAAAACCCCCGGAGAAGCCCGGTTTGGGAGGGGCCTTGAGGGGGGGTACTGTCATGATCTCTGCTTCCAAAAGGTCAGGGTTTTCCCAACTCCCTTGGAAGCAGATCCATAGCCCAGGTTCCGAGTGCCAACCAGTCCCAATTGGGACCTTTTGGACCCAGTCCTGGCGCCAGTGGCACCAGGCTCATAAATATGCCCAGTCCCAGCGCTGGAAGCGCCAGGCTCATAATGCTTGGGTGGACTTACCTGCAGCAGACCATGCTGCTTACTTGCCTGCCAGTTGAGCCTCTGATCCTCTTCTGTTTGGAACTACTTTTCCTGTTGGGTGGGGCAGGAGCCACTCCCTAGATTCAGAATACTTTAACTCTTCTGGAAAGCAGGAACTCTTTTCTTACCTAGGCGTGGCTGTGGAAGGAGACACCTAAGCACTACAGGAGGCTATTTAAACCACACCCGATGGATGAATCTTGCTTTGCGTTATTCTGCATCCTCTGCAGCAGAACGCTCATCGTGTCTTCTGCATCTGATCCTGGGCCTAAGGAAAAAGGCTTACCATCCTGAATCCAGTCTTCAGCAACACCTATAAAGACAAGAAAGAACAGGTTAGCATTACGGTCTTCAGTGACAGCTCTTCACTTACCTGGTCCATCGGCTGTCACCAACGCCTCGCGCTGCATTCCGGCATCTGAAAGACAAAGGCTTATCTACTCTTCGTGCGCTCCGGAGGTCTTCACACTGCATTCCGGCATCTGAAAGACAAAAGCTTACCAACTCTTCGCACGCTCCGGAGGCCTTCGGCGCTGCATCCTGCATCGGAAAGACAAAACAAGGTGCGTTTAAAGACATTGGGGATCTTTAATACTCACGTGCCATTACTCCTTTCCACATCTAACCCAGTGGGTATTCCGGCACCCTGCAGCCGCTCCGAACTTGTACCTGCAAAATAAAAAGACAGTTAGAGCGCATCGTGAAGCAGGCAACAAGCGCTTACTTACGTGCTTCCAGGCGCTTCTATTCATCACACGGGCTCCATCTTCAACTCACTTCAGCCCGTCATCCGCCATCGCCGGAACCCTGCAAAACAAGAAACATCATTACTAAAGACTTTAAAGACATTAGAATTACTCGAAACTTACCGTTCGTGCAGTAAACGACGGACAGCAGTCCTCTGAAGTCAAGAGGCCTGCTCCCCTTATCCAGTGAAGAAACTGGTTACAGCACCCTGCCCCGAGGCAGATGGAGAGCACGGCGTTCACTTACCTAAGGTGAGAGCGTTAACCTTTGGGGTTCTACAGGAGAAGAGAAAGGGAAGAAGAGAGAGACATTCAATAACCCAGTTCCTTAATCCCATATTTTCTATCTGCAGACATCTTACCCTTCGCGTCAGACATACAGTGCACAGAGGTCCAGCCCAAAGAGCCAGCCGTGTGTTACACATCACCTTTGAAGATACGGTATACGCCCAGTCAAGACCGGCGCCTCTACGGGAATCAGGTGAGCGTTACAAGATCCGAGCATGGTGAGTCTCACGCTGCAGGTGCAGAGAAACGCAAAGCGTGTTTCTCGGGCCGGGCGTGGTTTAAATAGTGTATCCCTGGGCTGGACCACACCCAAAAGGCTAGACCGTCCACTCAGTTCAAGGAACTGAATTATATGGGGGCATCCATCTTGCCCATAATACATTGCAAGTCCAATGCTAAGTGGATCTTAGGGCTGTGTGTGAGATCGGCGCCGCAGGCGCCAGGTCTGAGTCCAAGTGGGTCTCTGGGGGTATGGAGAGGCCCTCAGGGGCCAAGTGGGTGACCATGGCCTGGCTGCAGCCTAATATCTCAGAGGGCTGGGCGCAGGAATCGTGACAGGAGGTCAATGCACACCTTCACGAATTTCTACTTCGTCGACTGGGATTCCAGGAAGGAGTCCAGAGTCGACCAAGCAGTGCTCGCTTGAAGGTGAGCCTGGTGAGGTGGTAAGAGATGCTTAATGTTGAGTTGTTGAAATGCTTTATGTTGAGCCTTGCCACCTCCCTTGGTTGTGCATGTGTGTACTGCTATGTATTCTTGTATTCATGAGCATGTGAATCCATGCGAGACCCCATGCTGGAGAAGGAACAAGTTACTTACTTGTAACTGTTGTTCTCCAGCATGGGTCTGGCATGGATTCACATGCAAACCCTCCCTCCAACCCCTCTGTGGCTCTTCTCTTGGTCCTACTGCCACTTTATGTGCTACCAAATCTGAAGATGGCTGCCAGAGGAGGGGCTTAGCTAGAGGGCAGTCATTGGCTGAGGGCAGTATGACCCATAAACCAGTGATTGGTTATTAGTAGAAAGACAGTTCAGAAACGAAACTGAAACTGATTTTTTCTTTACCGAGGATTCCCAACCTGACTACGGGGAATATTCATGAGCATGTGAATCCATGCCAGACCCATGCTGGAGAACAACAGTTACGGGTAAGTAACTTGTTCCATCTTGAGCCAAGGACACATTTCGCCAGTCAAATAATTGTGCAAATTCAACTGAAAACCCTGCCCAATCATAGAGGATTTGCTTGTCATTTTGTACCAGTGGAATTAACCATGCTGCTGTGTCTCCAGTTAAATAAGAAGTAACAAAAGCTGTCCTGGCCTGTGCAGACTCAAAGGCGGTAGGTTTGCACAAGAAATGTAACTTGCATTGTGTCAAAAAAGTAGAAAACTTTCTTGGGTCCCCTGCAAACCTCTCAGGGGCTGCTATGGAACACCCAAATGTTGTTGCACCACCACGGTAGTGGACCAACTAGATGACCCTGCTGATGACGTCATCGCTGCCTCCCCATGCAGTGGCGTACCTTGCACAACTACCCACTAACTTGCATCTTCAACGTAGCCGCCTCTTGCAGAGACTGAATCAATTCTGCCTGAATCTCCTGTAAGGCTTTTAACACCACTGTTAAAGGGGAGGGGACTCCATCTGACTTGGGTGGCTGAATTATTCCAATTTGGGGCTTGGTGAATGTGTCACCCCTGGAGTATCACACAACTCCTTCCTAGCCACGGAAACCAAATGCAGTTGATCCCTCCACCTTGGTTTGCACGGGCTCCTGATTTAGATAGCAACAGGCACCTTGAGACAGCCAAAGGGGGGGGGGGGAGGAGAGGTTGTGGATAGGTAAGGGGTGGTTAGGGTAACCAGAAAAAGGTTTAGGGAACTTGCAATAGGATAGGACCGGGGAACACAGGGAAAAAAACGCTAACCTGACCATGTAGCAAACACTTGTCTCAACCCCTGATTCTTAGATAATCGGTACCCTTCTTGGTTAGGATACAGACTCCTGTGTCTTACATTCATACACCTTCACTGATTGAGCGACAAACATGAGCACATAAAGCATGAATGACCTGAAGCCATGGATGACTGACGCATACACATGTGCAGATAATATTGACCACAATACTCTTCTTAACTGGCAATGCCTCTAAAGCGTGACTCAACCCCTCTTACTGCAGTCAGAACATGATCTAGAATTAGAGGTTGACTTGAAAACGTAATGGATTGGTACAAACATGAAAAAGACTCAATGCACAGCCACAAACAAACATAGTGTTACTTCACGACATGCATTGAATGCTGCTTCCATATTCTGAACGTTCCGTTCTGTGAAACATTTATATGCCTCTTATGGTTCACACTGCTGGGTACTAACACTGCGTGCGTTTGAGAAAGGCAAGTTCAGCAATGATTTCAAGTAACAACAATATCACATATTCAAAGTTCCCAACCACTTAACTGAGGCCGTGCAGGGGCTCGCCGGCACCCCCGCAGGCAGAGATTCTCCTGCATTGTATGGACTCGCACCATGCTCCTGCTCCACTGCGAATGTGAACAGAACGCTGCTTGGAAGGCAGTGTTTCACCGCCGGGCCCGGGTCTTGTCAAGTTCACCACCTGGCCCGGCACCTGTGCATATGCCTCCTACATTCGCTGTATCTCCGCACCTGTTCCCTCCGGCCCGTGTCTGCCACGCCAACAATAACCAACAGGCAGTACGGTCCGAGGGTCGCTTTAAATGGCAAATGCAACACACCTGCCTCTCTCTGGACCAACAGCACCCCAGAGGCTCATGGGAACTGTAGTTTCTTGCCAGATTTCACCCGCAACAACCTCCAAGGACTGCAATTCAGGCTCCTTTTTGTCACAACAGGTGGGACAGGCAGTATTGAAACATTTATTTGCCTCTGTTCCTCCTATCAACCCACCGCCTTCATTGACACTGCTACCTAGTCTAGGCAAAGCATGTGATTTCTAAGCAGATCCACAATCCTCAGAAGACAAAGATTACATACCTGTAATAGTCTTTCTGATGCTTATATTTTCTTACATGCGCCCAACCATCCTCCCTTCTTTGGGAGTAGAAGGTACCATAGGAAACATATTTAATGTAAGAGTTTGCAACAGACTTCTTCACATTCAGATTTCACTATACACTTCAGACGACCTCAGGTCAGAAAAATAATAATCGGAGGACCTCAACACGTGAAGGATTAAGAGTACAGTAAATGTCACAGTTGGGATAGTATTACAGAAATGCCCCGTTGAGATACCTTATCTAAAATCAAAAATAATGTAATACTCCAGATCAACCACTAGATGTAGGCCTATGCAAAGCATATGAATCTAAGCTGGTACAAGCATCAGAAAGACGATTACAGTTATGTAATGTTTGCTAAGATTGACCATTTGAGCCAAGTCACACAATACACAACGTAACCTAGTAGAAGTCATACGTTCTCCAGTTCCAAGCCACATCAACAAGGCATTGCAGATATGGAAATCAGCCCACATGCAATCCTTTTTCTCCAGGAAATTGTCTTGGTCTCAAAGGGCAGTGTGTCACCCTTATTAGGGATCATCAGTGCAATATAGTCCCAACAGCCTTTTCGTTGGCGCATTGGGCCATGTATACACCAAGAAAGTTATGGTGGGTTTAAAAAGGCTTGAAAAATCTTTCACCTGAAATGTGAAAGTAAGATAGTCCATTTTAGCCAAGTCACACATTCCATGACGCCAGTAGTCACCACTGGAAGGTCACCTCCAGTTCCAAGCCACATCAGCAAGGCATTGTGGGTATGCAAATTATCCCAAATGCAAAGCCTTTTCTCCAGGAAACCTATACACCTGATTTCACCCTCATCCATGCAGTATAGTCACATATGTATATATTTTGTTACGGATGTATATATATATATATGTTACGTGCCGAAAGGCCGCAGACATCAGGGCGCGGTTGAAAGACGGATGAAAAAATGTTAAACTCAATTAGGAAGGATTCTCTGTAGTAAAAACCTTAGGGGCAAATACCTTCCTGATATTAGCCTGCGCTTTATCTAGGGTGGTGAAAGTATGAACATAAGCAGAGAGTTCTTTAATTAATCTTTCGCCGAACAAATTGCCTTAGGTCTTTGGACCTACCTCCCCTTCTGCCATGTCTGCCAACTTAGACTCTATTCTCATAAGTAGCACTTTACGCCGTTCCTTGGAAATGGTGGCGTTGGTATTGCTGAGCATGCAAACCGCTCTCTGCACCCAGCCCCGCAGGGTCTGCACATCTATAGGTGACTGAGAAATCGCAGCTCCATCTGCCATTATAAAAAATCTGCGTCAGGGGACCCAGCATGTCTAACAACTTGTCTTGACAGCCCCGCAATGCTTCATATACCACTTTTGTGCGTCCTTTCCTTTTTGTGACAAGAAAGAAAGCATGAACTGGTCGATATCGGGAGTGAAGGCCACCTTGTCTGGGATGACAGGCTTAGGACACTCGGAGAGGAGCGTGTTCCTATCTTCCTTAGGTAAGGGTCTCCTAACCCAATGCTTTAAAAAGGAAGAGACAGCGTCTGATGGATGCCACTCCGCTGACCTGGGATGTTGAATAAGGGAAGGGTCAAAGAAAGGAAACCCACTTTCGTCCAATAAAGGAACCCCAGCACCCTGGGAGAGATTTACTGAAGGATCTTTCCTTCTTCGCCTTTTAGGCTGGGAGTCAGAGTCTTCAGAACTTTCTTCCGAAGATATGGGTACGGAAGGAACTCTAGTAGCTGGCCCTGACTGACTTGCTCATGAAAGGAGGGACTGAGAGTGACAGGAGGCCCCCTCTGCAATTTTCCACTTAAAACCCTTTCTAGGGGATAGGTCCTGAGATGCAGAGGTGGAAACCGGACTTAGTTGTCCTTCCAAGTGCTTGGACATTGCAGCACACTTAGGCGGTGCTTGTGAAGGGAGTGAAGGTCCTGCCTCAGAGTAATAATGGAAATCAGAAATTTAATTTATGAGTCTATTAAATGCCGAAGCAAGAGTGGAGCTAAGGTCATGTAGTGCAGAATCCATTGTCTCCTGAATATCCTGTGTTACTGAAGAAGGGGCAGAAAGGGACGCCTCCCCCGACCCCTTGACTGAATTATCTTCACATTATGTGTCACTTTTCTTTGAAGACCTGAATACTTGCATCAGCAGAAGAAGCCCCTGCCCCCCCTTATTGGTTACCATGGTCACTGGAGTTAGGGAAATACGTGGGAAGGGATAGAGAAACAACAAGAGTTGTATCAGCCTTGTGGAAAAAACACACCAGTGTAAAGCAATTAAATGTTGAAATTGTATACTGACACAGCGTAACGTCTGTTGGATAAATAAGCCACTTCAAGTGTGCTTCACTACACACACGCTGAGCTGCTTCTTACAGCTGTTCCTTTTCCCCCTTGCAGGGGGTAGGCCATAGGCAGCCCGAATAACGTGGTGAAATGAGGTAGAAGCAATATTCTCCTTACCGGAGCAAAGCGAACATGGCAGTTGAGCAGGCGTCACGCGGGTGGGGATACTTTGAGTCAGGAGGTGCCCGACACCTGCTGCAGCACCACACGTGCTGTCTAAAGCAAGTCTGCGCGCAGCAGACTGAAACCACCAGGGGAACAGAAACCAAGTTCACGCTGCTTCTCTAATACAGCGAGGTGGCGTCTCTGTGGCACAAGCGCAACCCAAGACGGCTGCATATTAATATAATGACTGAACGGTCTCAGGGGAAAGACCTCCTACAAGGCTGCAACCCCTATGGTTGGAAGGAAGAACGTTTCCCTTGAGGGAACGTCGTTTGAAACCACTAGCAGACGAAACCTCTGACAATATTAAAAGAGCACCGTAATAGAATTCAAAGGCTACAAAATAACGTGTTACTGAAACTATAACACCTGACTAGCAACAAAGTACACAACTGAAGGGAGTGACTTAGCTTGTGGCGTCAGCAGCAAAGAAAGAGTATTTGTTGTTAAAGGAAAGGACTTATATGGGGGAGGGTCTCTGCCCATTGGTTGATGCCAGGGCATGACCTATGCTCCATCTTTGTTTGGGACGTTTTCCCTGCACTTTGGTTAAAGTACAGTCTTTCAGTTTTGAAGATAAATCAAACCTTTTGTGTTTACGTTTGTTTCTCTTTACTGCTATGGTGTTAAGTAGTAAAGAGTGTACAGCATACTATGAATCCTCCTATCTTGACTTAGAATCCTAATTCAAAAAGTAATATTTTCTCTTCCGAAGCACTTATCTCCTAGAAACTTACCAACAGTATACGTTGCTATAGTGGAAAATAGATGGTATGTCGACTTGTGTGTCCTGCATGGTTGCCATACCAGTAATGTGTCTGGGTGGACACCAATACACAGAGTAAACCAATGGTAACTGAAAAAGAATTTCCTGCAGCGCTTGAACCATCGACACGCATGGATGCTGTCCACACTTTGTGTCGTCTTCACATAATCAAGTTTCCAGGCATATAGATTTCAGTAGTGAGTGTGACGTCCATTTGTACGAGGGGCTAGGCGTGCACCTTACAAAAACGAGTGTCTCCATTAAAAGCTGTGTGGTGGTCGGAGGTTACCAGATGTGCTTCAATACTGTGAAATACTCCACTCCGAGGCACAGGTAAGGCCACAAGACAATTAAAAACAAAAACGCGCTCCTGAGTGCTTTTCCCCCGGCCTGGCCTTCTTCCTGGTTCCCTGCTCCCTCCTCCCACCAATCAGCATGGTGATTGGCCACTAGGGCCTCATCAACGAAGCAGTGGCGAACTAGTTCACCTGCACCAGAGCCCCAAACCTCCACTCCTAGGCACAAGTAAGGCCACAAGACCCCAGCGCCCCAGTCTCGATTTTAATAAAAAACTAAAACAAAAAAAGGCTAACGCACTCTCGAGCGCTTTCCTCTGACCCACCCTTCTTCCTGGTTCCTGTCTCCCTCCTCCCTCCATCCCGCCCACCAGCACGGTGATTGACCAGTATTCCTTTCTAACACACCATCCCAGGGCAGCCCCCTGCCCAGCAGCACCTGTGGCTAAGGGCCCCAAGGCAAAGGGCGGCTCCTACATAGGTGGGTCCCGACTGTGTCTGTAAGTGTCAGCAGGAGAAGCCAGTGGCCAGCCGTCAACCAGCAGCGACTTTCAAGGTAGGTGTGGCCTGGGAGGGGAGTAGAGCAATCACTCTACCCCAGAAGCCCTGCCACATAGCAAACTGGATTAGATTGGGATAGTACTGTGAATATTAGCCTGTGCCACATTAAGATAGTATTGTGAATATTAGCCTGTGCCACTTTAAGATAGTACTGTGAATATCAGCCTGCGTCACACTCCTAGATAATTGTTGATATTGCTGTTAGTCACATCTAGAGAGTGCCACTTCAACATAGTACTGTGAATATCAGCTTGCGTTGCACTCTTAAGAGAATTCTTAATACTCCATTGAGTCACATCTAGAGTGCCACTTCAAGATAACATTGTGAAAACTAGCCTGTGAGAGTACCACTCTAAGATGGTACTTTGAACACTAGCCCGTGGCACATTGGGACATTACTGTGAATATCAGCATGAGACACATGCCTGAATATTTGAAATTGTCCCATTGCCTAGGTGGCTGAAATCTTGTTGCTCTAACTACTGCCTGCTACGTTTCGAAACCTAGGCCTCTTTCACGCTGTCTGGGTGTTCCAATTTTACCTGTCACTTTTTGAAACCTAGCACTTTGCTCCCAGCATCCAGGTATCTCAATTCTAGCTGCTCTATTTACTGTCTGATGCTTTCTAAGTACTGCCTGCTTGTCATTTTTTGAAACCTAGGCCTTTCTCCCTCTATCCAGGTATCTCAATTCTGGTTGCTCTAATTACTGCCTGCTGCTCTCTAAGCACTGCCTGATTGTCATTTTTTAAAACCTAGGCCTTTATCCCATTAGCCAGGACTCTCAAATCTAATTATTCCAATTACTGACTGCTACTCTTTAAAACCTAGGCCTTTCACCTGTATCACAAATCTAGTTATTCTAATTACTGCCTGCTATTGTTTGTAAGTGAAAGAGACTGGGCCCTATGTTTTAGAACACTCCTGCACTAAGCTCTAGCTTTTTTGTGCTTCTATGTGTATTGCAGCAAGGTCACAGGTTTTTGTTGAGGTGAAGCCCACACCTGCTTGTGTGATTAGGAAAAAGGGGTATTCCTGGCTACCTTGCAAATCAAATTTTTGGGAAAATAAGTTCTCCACGCTTTTTGCGTTTATTTGAAAAGTGTAGGTTTATTTCACCACAAGTGTGGACTCTTATTCCTAGTATTGGTCAGCCAACACGTATTTCAACCTCATGGGTCTTTATCAAGGCAAGGGTTGATTAGGTCTGGCCCGGATGGGGTTCTAGATTGGTCTGTGAAGATCCTGTGTGATCACAACGTTGGCCCTGATGGACCTTGTGTGAAAATTCCCAGGAGCGTTTTCTGATGCTGTGTTTGCAGGTCACTCACTTGCTATTGTTTGTAACCTAGGCCTTTCTCCCATTGTCTAGGTGTCTCGAGTCCAGGTGCTCTAATTGTTGCTTGCCACCCTTAGAAACCTAGGCCTCTCCCTCATCTCCAATCTAGTTATTCTAATTACTGCCTACTACTGTTGAAACCTAGGCCCTTTTCCCATTGTCTAGGTGTCTCAAACTGAGGTGCTCTAACCATTGCCAGCCACTCTTTGAAACCTAGGCCTTTCTCCTGCTGCCTAGGTGTCCCAAATCTAGGTGTTCTAACTACTGCCTGCAATTCTCTGAAACCTAGGCCTCTGTCCTGAAATCCAGGTCTACCACCTCTAGAGATTTCTTTAATACTGCTTGCCAGGCCTTCCCAGACCTTCTTGTGCTCGCTAGGTATAGAACACCTAGGCATCTAATCATATAGGCACCCCATATCTTGGCACTGGATCACTGCCTGCCATTCTGGGAAGCCTAGACCTCCATCCTGTTGTCTAGATCTCAAGCCTTGAGGTGTTTAATCTATTGCTGGGACTCGCTGAATCCTAGAATACTCCCGACCTGCGGAGATCCTACATCGAAGAGTAGTCTCTCATGTAAACATCAGGGAAACCTAGGCTCCAACTGTCGTGTTACATCTAACTTCTGGGCATTCTATCAGCACCTACCATAATAGAATCCTACACCCTCCGATACCCAATAACACCCAGCAGCCCTAAAGCTAGTAATTACCCAGTTACCCAGCACCCCATAACCCCAAACAGCCGAGTCACATGAACCTGAAGACTCCGCCCTTCAAGATGAGGTAGCAACACCCTTGAGATTAATGAGGATGCAGAAGTTACTCAAACATCAATAATCAAAACGACTCAGGCAGTTGGCAAAAAGGATAACTGTTTTAATATCAATTATCTAAAACAGGGAGTACAGCCGACATAAACGGACGTCTCAGCGTATGGTTCTCTCAGTGCATCCTTAAAAAAGCATTCTTTTATAGCAAAAAATCGTCATTGATGACGTCAACCTGAGTATTTACTAACGTCATCCTACGTGGCAAACTAAAAAAACCTATTGGAGAAAGTAATTGGGTCTAGGGGAACATCTAAGTATACGTTCCATACTAGTCTGAGAAAGTGATAGGCTTCTTAACATCAGGTGGGGCAACTAAGCCCTCCCCTCAAACAGGTCACTATGAACGTCACTAAATACACAGCGTCCCATTGGTTACCCAACTATAGGACCCTTAATCACGCGGCCCCCTACAATTGGTTGGCACTCTAACCTCTGTTCGTACTTTTCCACCTACGTGTAGCAGCACGCAGGCTGGGCTTCCAGGTGCTTGTGAGCTAGTCTTCAACCATAGCTTCCTACCAATTAGCATATGATCTATCATCTCCTCAGTGGTCTGCTCTTAATTAGGACTTTGAACTTGTCCTTGGGAGCGTTCTTTAGCTCTGGAGAATTCAGGGGAGTGAAGGCACGCTCTGTCTTCATGTGTAGGTGTGGTCATCATGTTCTTCCAACTACATCCTTCCACGTGACTGAAGACCACAAAATTGAGCTCTAGTGCATTTAAAATACTATTTTCTAATAAACCTGTGAAGTCTTCCTTGTTTTTGTCCATGCCCTGTTCATTCAATTGTTTTTAACTGCGACACACTAGAAAAGAAGCAGTCCTTTTTTAGTCCAGCTCTGCTATAATGCGCAGTGGAACCATCCATTCTTTACTCACTCCTATATATATGTATACATTGGCGCATGTCGCAATCTTTTCACTATAAAGCTAGCTTCAAGAATACTTCATCTGCTTGCGTTTCCTTGCATATGTACACATGTAAAACGACTTGATATCTTCATCAGTTCTGTAGCATAAGATTCTTCATCTTGATCCTAAGATGTCACTTATCTTTGATACTTTCTTGACGCCTTATAGAATATCTTCATTCTCTTGTCTATGCATCTCTTCTATGTACGTCAGTCTTGCTTCATGTGTGACGTCAACATTCTTCTCTTCCATTCTGCTGTCCAGTTTCTTCTGGGATTTCATTCAAATGGCCATCATACTGTCTCGTATGCAAGTATGGTTTTCTCAATGGGAAGCTTGCTTCCAGGATTCTCCTTGGTATCTGTATATTCAATGGGTTTGCTCATGTCTCACACTCTGGTTCCCAGCATACAGGCAATATGGGTGAAGTCGTTGAGGTGGGGGCATTTGGCTCCTTCTCTACACTCCCCCCTCTGGGCGATTCATTGACCACTCTCCCATCATCCTTTATATGTAGACATCCTTGTCTGAAAAAATGCTTCTTTGGGATCCATATCTTTATGACTCCTTTCAGGCATCCATCTGATTTCACATGCTCACCCTTATTCCAAATCATGGGCATGCACTTTCCACTTGGGCTGCAATAGATCCATTTTCCCACAGACTTCTTATGGTTCTTTGGATACAGGAACTTCGCTCCCTCAGGTGCTTGGATGCTGGCCTTCACAAAATCTCTGATTTCTTCATCTGTCAAGTCTCTGGCCTTCCATCCTGATTCAACATCGATCATGATTTTCATCCATATGGCTTTCTTTACTGTCTTCTTGCATTGTGTGATTTTTATCCTGATCACACAAAATCCAAGCAACACCAACACGATCAGGGCTCCAAGGAACTTGTCTGCCATCCATTATGGAACCCAAGAAAAGATCGATCCAAACCAGCTATCATCAGCAATGTCTCCTACTGCATCTATCATCTGGACGTGTAGCTTTGTCAGTATCTCTATGGCCTCTGTCAAGGTGCCATTCTCGTCATCATGAGAAGGTATGAACGTGCAACATGATTCTCTGATTTTTGCACAAAACGCCTCCATCCATAGCTGTGATCATGTCCAGGACGTATCTATTCTAAAGAGTCATCAGTCGTATGGCTCTCATCTCTTCTCCGATAGCATTGAATCCCTTTATAGTAGGGTTGATTGTCTGCAGCAATTCCCATCTGGTAATCTGCAGCCATTTGGTTTTTGCTCCAACCTGGATTCTCGGCATGAAGATCATCGTGTATACTGACGAAGTCTGGCTAAACAGTCTGGCTAAACAGTCTGTGTTCATATGGGATGGAGTCAAAAGCTTCTATTGACTTGGCTTCATTTAATCAGCTCCACAGATCTCTTCTTCCTCAGGTGAGCATCTGCTTTCAGGAAACTGTCAAGACTTAGTCACTTTTAGGAATCACCAACACTGGAACATGAACATTCACTAGTGAGGATCGTCCTCCCCAGACCTTGGGTAACTTCATGTACGCTCTGGATCCACAAGCCCAATAGTGATCCATGATCACTGCTGTTCTTACTCCCATTTTGGAAACATCAACTGTAGTTTTGCACCCTACATTAGCTGCCATGTGCTTTTTTCCTTTTCTCTGGATGCACTCTGTCGCACTAATCAATGGGATCAAAGTCATTGGACCCGATTCATCTTCAACCCACGTGCGTTGTTTGGCATACTTGGCTTAGAACACTCATTGGCTATTTTCTGTACTTCTCGTAAATATTAATCTTTTAGCAGGTGAGCTGTGCATAACACCAGCCCCACTTCCCATCCTGTTCTGGACTTTACCATTCCATAGATTAACAGCTGGGCTCATTCCCAGCATCCAGGCATCCAAGTTATCTCCTCCTTCTCAGAACAGTTCAGTCTCTTCATTTCTTCAATAATGATCTCATCCTGTCCTGTAGCAGGATGCACAAGCATTTTATTTTTCCATTTAGACTCTTTTTCCATCTGTGTAGTCTTGATCCCCATTGCAGAGCAGCCCGACTTCCTTGAAACTGGCATCTTGTCATGCATGCTGCAAGGTGGTTGAGACATCTAGCCTCATTCTCTGGAATTTCCCTAACAATTTCCCTAACAATGAAAGTTTGAGCAACAGTTTTAGCATAAGGTACGAGAGCACAAACGTAGCAACTCTCTTTAGATGTCCTCTGTCCCACTTCTTTCATATGCTTATACCATATGATATTCCCCAAGTGTGCTGTACTATCCAGGTAATCATTCAACTCATGATCATTCTCCCTAGCACTTCTCTTAGGTCTCATTCTTTTCTTATGAGCTTCTATAATCATCTCTTGAAGTATTTCAGCATAACGCTTTCTTATTGGACGTATCAAAGAAACATTTGTCAGTGGACTTTACATGTGCTACCTGTGTAGGAGAAAGTTCTAGAAGCCTTTTCCTATCCTGATGGCTTTTCTTAGCAGCGATGTATGACGGCCATAGAGAGTCTGCTATAACCTCCATACGTGACCTCCCTTCAAAAGGTAACCCAGGTTTATTTATCACAGGACCAGGTGCCCACGTATGTACCTCTAGAGTAGGAACAATTACATAAGGTCTTGGCTGCCTTGTAGTTGCCACATCTGTACCCTCCTTTGGCGTAGGAAGATCCAAAGAAATCTTTGCTCCATTTGCGTCTATGTAGTATGCAGTACGCACTGTAAGTGAAAGCAATATCACTATAAACAAAATGCAAGTGTAAATCACGTATAAGTATGCCCATTTACAACAATAGCTTCTTGCACATCATGGACGTCTCTCGTGATCTGCCATGATGATGTTGCTATTGATGCTGCCCATTCTTACTCTTTTTTTAAGGAAGGAAAAACTGTTTTTTTAATTGGGCAACATCATGCAATACTCTGGAAGCTGCTGAGCCGGCTCCACAAGTTTCCTCAATCAGCTGGCTGCTACTAGACGATAAACAAAAGTTCCCAATGAAGATAGCGAATTGTCCTTTCACCAGACGATATGAACATCCTCCTTCAGCATGAAACAAAGTACTTGAACCAGTAGACTTTTGGATCTTTTCCCTCGAAAGTCTCATTCAGTTCTCAGTGTTCTCTCAGAATAAAGGTTCACCTGCGTTAGTATGTCTCTCAGTATTTCATTAAGTGCTGCATTATTTCCCCAGGTATCTCTCAGGAACGTGCGGACATCAGTTTGTCTCCCAACAAGATGCGGGCATTCCTCTATCAGATAGTAGAACACCAAACCGACCACTCTATGCGCATTATCAGCTGATGGGGGCATTTGTGTTTTCCCCACTGTACTCAGGAAGATGAAGAACTTGCTCTATTATAGCTGCGAGCAATCTCCTCATGATTGGACCAGACTTAGGATCTTGCAGGAACAGATGAATGCTAGTAGTTCTCTCCACAAGTGCAGGGTATGCGCACAAAATGAACAGAAAAAATGGAAAGAACGATCCGTGAAACATTGTCATTGGGCACCGCCGAAGAGAAATTCAGTGAGAAAGAATTCAAAGAACTGTTCCCTCTTCCAGTCATTGAAAAGGAACTCCAAATCTGGCATGCTTTCCTTCTCGATCAAGAATTAAATGTGTCTCAGTCCAATGTCAACAAGTTCCTGTGGCTCAAGAACAAATAGCTTCCCTTAACTCCTTTTTTAGTGACTGAAAAGAGTGTCCCAAAATAAACCACAGTCCAATATACTCTGTTTATTTGACAGCTTCTGCGTCCTCTTTCTTGTCATAGAGCTAGTCTGCATGTGCTGTGGTTCTGTAACGCTCACCTGGTATCCACGGGGACGTCACTCAGTCTGTTCTGACCTCTTACGACCTCAAACCCTTCCCTGGAGGCTATTCGACTGGAGACTGGGCCTGAAACACAGGATTGGTAGAGTTTAACTCCATGTTGTCTCTGTGTGCTTGAACCCCTTCTTCCCCGGGGTCCAACGCTTCCCTTTGATCCACAGCTCACCTTGTTTTCTTAGATAGTGTGCTCTCTGTCCTGCCTTCAGCGCAGGGGGGCGTTGATTGATGCAGGCTCGTTGCTGCCTAGTTACTTCACTGGCAAGAGTCCGACAGGTAAGTGTAATGAGTCTTTTGAACAGTTCTTTAACTTCGTTCCTTTCCTTCCTTAGATGATGGGCGACGTCCGGGGATGGCGGCATGCTGCTGAGATGAGTAGCACTGAAGGTGAGTGAGAGTGCGATGCGCAATGCACCCCTTTCGTATTTGCATTGAACAGAGTTATTTTTCTGTGTCTTTTAGGTGCCGCGACGTTTTCAGCGTGGATGCCGGTTATGAAGAACAAATGCAGTGGGCGCGGTATGCAGCGCCTCTAGATGTTTCCACGCTAACCTGGAGTGTCTTTTCTCTCATGCAGATCAATGAGAAGTTCAGGAGACAGAGTTCCCCCAGAGTGGCTGGGATTCAGGTAAGCGTTTGAAGCTCATACAGTATTTAAAAATAAGCGAAGATTTGCTGAATGCTTACTAATGCCTTTTTTCTGTTCTTTTCCCTTTTCCTTAGGAAGTGGCGTGCCGGGATGGGAATGACACCGCCGAAGATGCCCGTAGAACAGAAGAAGCGATGACTGATGGCCAGAAGCGCCGCAAGGTAAGGCTGTTCCTAACGGTGTTCTTGTTCTTGCAGTCGGTGAGCGCAGAAGAATGAAGCAGGCCTACTGGAGACCGATCCGAACACGGTGAGTGTCACGCTGCAGGTGCAGAAAACACAAAGCATGTTTCTCAGCCTGGGTGTGGCTTAAATAGTCTCTGGGTATCCCAGGTGCCTCTGGACTGAACCACACCCAAAAGACTAGACCGCACATGCAGTTCTGGGAACCGAAATATGTGGGGGCATCCATCTTGTCCCCATCAATGCACTACAAGTCCAATCCCCAATGTTATCCTATGGGAGTGAGTGAGTCTGGTGCCACACGCACCAGGTCTGACTCCAAGTGGGTCTTTGGAGGGATGGAGAGGCCCTTGAGGGCCATGTAGGTGATCGTGGCCTGGCTCCAGCCTGACCTCTTGGAGGGCTGGGGACATGAGGGGCAGGAATCATGACAGGTTCTTCCCCGATGCTTGCTTATGACGGGGGTGGGAGTGCAGGGGGTTCTCCAGCTTAGATGTTCACGTCTCTGAGAAATATCCAAGCGCGCCTGCCTTGTACCTTCACTGCTGACAGTGTCACGTCTTCCACTACGAATGGGCCATTAAAATGCATCTCATGCCACCTCCACGTAAAGTCACGAATCAAGATCTAATCACCAGGAAAGAGTTTGGGAAGACAAAGTTTTTGAACTCCGGTTGTTGTAGCATCTCCTTCTGTGTTCCTGCCCCACACCCTTTCCGCTTAAGCTGGTCTGAAATGACAGAGATACTTGTAGTCATGCATGTAAAATAATCACGTAACTCCTTTCCTAACAATTCTGCTGTTTTCTGGGCATCACTTCTAGACGGAGGTGTGAGAGGTGTCCTCATTTGCCTCCCTGTCGCTATTTAATGGGGTGTAAGATGGTGGTTGTAACCTGGTTGATTTCTCAACACATCCTATGCCAGTGGTAGCCAATGCAACCATTCTTTCTTCAAGGTAAGCTTCAATTTGGCTATTCTTTCTTTAAGCAAGGCATTGAGTCTCTCACAGATTCCGTTAGCTTGATGGTGATAAGCTGATGAAAACTTGTGCTTTTTACTAAGCAACAACCTTATCTGTTAAAAGACTTCATTAACAAAATGAGGGCCATTATCTGATCTTAATACTTCACATATTCCACATCTAGGAAACACTTCTCGTACTAAAAACTTTGCTGCACAGGTGTAGTCTGGGTGTGTACATGGACCAGCATCAATCCACCCATGAAAAAGGACATACCACCACAATCATATATCTGTATCCATTGCATTAGTGGCATAGGAGACCCATCAAATCTGGGGGGGACAGGGGACACCTTGAGACTTTTATTTATTTACTTATTTATTGATTTTAGTCAAAGAACTCGACTTTTTGTAAAATTAAAATAGGCAGTATGTATTAAATCACATATATCATCACTGTATAAAACAAGGGAAAAGAAAAAGAGAAAACAGACGAAAATTAGGTAAAAGAAAAGCAGTTCAGTCAAGACTCAGTCTGAGATGTCCTGTGCATGACTGTGAGGTGGGCTGTTTCCCTGTGCAGACCAGACACTGCCTGAACACAGTGTGCACGTTTGGGACACTCCAGTGGTATTGCCACCCACACGCAATCTGTACAGGGTGGGTGCCAGTACTTTGGAGGGCCCAGCCCGCTGCCATTAGCCTGTTAATTGAGAGTGGTTGTCATACAAAATCAAGCATGCGTGAGCAGTGCCCGCTGCAGAGGTTCATAAGACCGACATGAGACCACCTGAAGTAGACATGGGGTTTTCAGAACCAGGGGATGGTGACAGTGATGGTAACATTGCGGAGAGTGTCATTAACCTCCACGAGGGAAAATAAATGCAAAGCGGGGGATCGTGCAGAGTACCAGGCCACCAAAGTGGCAGATTCCAGCTGGCGACTGCCCAGCCTGTGAGCAGGGGCTGCAGCTTGGGCAGTGGGCACACTGTGGTCCCCTGCAGTCACGAGCCCCACAGGGAGCGATCAGTGATGTGCACCTTCTTTGGAAAGTCTAAACCTGGGGCAGCTGTGGACAGATACTGCGTGGGCTCTGCCCCAGGGCAGAACTGTTGGTCGCAAAGACATCTTTCCAGCACTCAGGCCTTCTGACAGACCAATGAGATAATGATAGGCTGCACTTGCAGGCAGCAAACAGAAAGCAAGCAACTCCTGCGAAATAACTTTAACCTGTGTGGTGAACGCACCAAACTTTGCAGGAACCTCCTTGATGAGTCCTGGAAAGCAGAATCCCCATATCCTTGTCTGCTCTCTAGGACATCACTTCTCATATTAGGAAAAGCACCCAGCCACCTTAACATTTCCTGTCAGCTCAGACCCCCTCTGGTTAATGCATTTTCCATTCTTGTTGTTTACTTCTCATTATTAGGCTAAATGTTTTATGCAAATCAGCTGACACGAAGCCAGGCGACCAATCTAGGAAGGCTGTAATTCCATCGGATGAGTTCATTCAAGTGAAATCTGTATTTAATTTCCATAATTATACCTCCCTATTCTGATAATGGGAACTGATTGCTCCGAAAACACAAACTGAAGAAAATCCACTTGATTTTAAAATATGAAAATTACACATCCCTTCTGGGGAGAGGGTTTTGTTTTACAAATATTTCTCTATTCTCTGCAGATGGCGGATCTGTACTAAAGGCTTTTCTGAGTATGCTGGCAAAAAGACATTTCACTTATGATTATAAATTACTTTTATAACATATTTTTGTCAGGACATGAAAATAAATCACGTCCCCTGTATACTAGAAATTATTTGAATGTCTTAACTATTATCCTGCTGAAACTTACATCTAACCTGTTTGTGCTGTAACTGTTTAGAAAACGTTATTTCCATGAGAAAATCAAATAGAAAACATATCAAACAGTGCACAATTGTGTACACATTTTATCTACACAGCAAGATGTTTTAAGTTCATAAACAATCAGAGACCAACCTACATTGTTCTTCAACAGTGTTGCTTACAGTACACGCTTCACAAGTTCAGAAGGATGAAAGGCGGAGTTGCCCTGAATTGCTGTGAACCAACTGTGATCTGAACATTGCACATGTTTTACGGCAGTGGGGTGGGCTCACCACCCTTGTTTCCGGTGAAATGCAGGAGTAAAGAGCATCCACAGATCATGGGCAGATGTCTTCTAACTGTAAGGCAGCCCCCCTAAGGGGGCACATAGAAAGAGTTACCCTGGGAACTGGCCATGTTTTTCAAAGTGGCCCCATATTACACAGTGTGAGCAAGCCTGACCCCTTTTCCATAAGAACATTTGGGAACAAAAGAGGCAACCACACGAAAGAGGCCAATGATGCCGAGGCCCACCAGGACAGCTCCAGTATTCCGTGTAGGCCAGCCCAGCCCTACTCAAAGGATGTCCATTGGGGGCGCTAGTCTCTTCCAAATAGAGAAAGGTGGCTGCTTTAGCAATTCTAGCATTTCGTGGGGCCCACCAACATTATTTTTACTCAAGGGGGTCAGCATAAGCAAGTTTGGGACCGGCTATCGACGTTTAGTGTTTTATTCTAGTGCGACATGGAAGGGATAGGCATGGTTTTCAGAGGGGTCTGACATGTATCTATTTTACGACTGAGCTATCGGGTCTCAAATGCGGCATTATTGGGCATTCCTTCAATAGGATTTAAGGAAGGGCAACTGGCCATGTCTAAACTTTAGGATAATTGGTCAAATCCACCATCCATCCAAACAATGCAAAACATATGCTGTGTGCAAACTTGTGGGCACGTGAATGTCTACAAGTCGTTCATAAACAAGAGGACATTTGATAACAGTAACTACGAGAAACCGTAAAAAGGGAGCGCGTCGCTGCATGCGTGAGCACATCACCTTGTGTACCTATATGGTCAATATGGTGGGGGTGGGAGGAGTACATTAATGCACATGAGCAGCGGTTCTTGGAAGTCAGGAAGGAAAACCATTTACTTTCATCCTTGCAACACAGGGCACACTGGCATGCAATGCTAGAGCGACAACACTGCACGTGTAACCCGCATGACCTAATTAAATGCCAGGTGTTGGGTGATAACAACTACCAGGAATAACTGAGGTTCAGGGTCCAGGTCGCTCTTTGAAAGTTGCAGGAGTGTCATAGATCTGGGTCTGTAGCCTGTAGCCTGGGGTGCACTGGGCTCTGCCAGAAGGCCAAGAAAATGCACCTGGTGTACATTTTGTTGGCAGGTGTCTGCTCTAGGGGGATCAAGGAGCAGAAGGGCTGAGAGCAGCAAACATAGGCAGGGTAAGAGACAGACCAATGGTAAGATAGCTCCGTGGGTTAAGCCCTCGCTGCTGTGATCTGTGTGTGATCAGCAGGTTGCAGGTTCGAATCCCGGCAAGGCCACCTCAGCCTTTCGTCCTCCCGAGGTCGATGAATGAGTACCAACTTTGGTTGGACGATATTGTTTGTAAATATGTTCTATGTAATTAAGCGCTTTGGAGAAAGCACTCTATAAATAAAACATAATTATCATCACACTCCATGTCTACAGTCCCAAGCCATCAGTGGTGAATATGAAAGGAGCATTGCTTTAAGCCCATGGGGAAAGTACCTCTGGTGACATGTCTTGATGGCTTTGGTGCTGCCCACTACCAGGCATGTAAACACTAAGCCTAACACGTGCCACATGCCAGTATGGACACACACAGAACCACTGGAACGAGGCACAGGCACAAAAGGGCTCAGGGCACCAGCAAAATACTTGCATAGCAGACCTCCCCACACACACGAGAACCCCTAACTGGCTTGTACTCCAACTCCATGACAGATCCCAATGTGAGCAATGCCTGTAAACATAGCCTATTAGTACCATTTCTCCCTGCTTTGCCCTCCAAATCTTGGAAAGGGCCACACCGACATCTTGCAAACTGTACACTTCAGCAACACCAAAATATCCACACCTTAAACAATGCACCCACTTGACAGGGTCACAAATGTGCCACCTTTTGGGCGCAGTATAAATGTTTGATAGCAGAACATGCCACAAGACACAGTCATAAGGCAAGACATAGGTAGGAGGTGCATCTGGCGCAAGATGGCTTACTTTCATTTCGGTGGCCTCCGTCAGGGACAGAAGATAAAGGATTAATTTTGGAAGATAAATATGTACCAACCTGAGACAGAGAGAGCTCAGGAGCAGAAAGCAGACAAGCAGTCTTCTTCTATTCTCTCACTGTCCTTCGTCATCGTCACTCACGATCCTCGGAAGCCACACAGCACACGTTGCTGCCTGCTGGCTTGGCTTCTGAAGATGAGGGAGGCTGGCAAGCTGCGCTGAAGTGCACTGTGCACTTCAGCCCAGCCTGCACTAGCACATGCCGTGTTCCCTAGGGGTGGGAGAGGAGGGGAACCCACAAGCAAGAGTTGTTGTCAATAACTCTTGCTCATGGTCCTCCCCCACTGTTGTTGTTGTACAGTGAATCAATCATGCCATGGATGGGAATCGAATCCACAGTGTCGGCCCGCGCCTGCTGCATGCAAACTTCAGACAGACATGATGGACACAGGACACACAACTGGGGGGGATAAAGGACATTGTATCCCCCCCACTTATCTCCCCCATGTCCTACGCCCATGCATTGCATGTCGACGTAGTCGATGGGAAAATGCTGAAAGGGACCATTAGGTCTCAAGATAACTCCCTAACTGTGCGCAGTGTATGCCCAGCGGTAAACCTTTGACATATGGTACAGTTTACTACATAAAATGCAACGTGTTCTACCGAATTCGGAACAAACCATTCCTCCGCATTTGTTGCAGAGAGGCTCTCTCTAATGACCTGTGCCGGGTAGTGTGTTGTTCTAACGGCTCCCTTAATAAGGCTACAGGCATCACCAGTTCACCAGTGCTGTCTTATCGCCAAAATGCTTCAGAGGGGGATAAAGAACATCCCTTCCATGTCCACAGGTCTTTCTCATCCTGAGGCACTTCCCCTTGGATTTCTACTAGCTGAGTCCTAGACAAATCATTATAACAATCAGGCACAATCATAATCATCACCATGCTTTTATTCACATCAGGCATATCAAATGACATAATAATATCTGAAAATGCAACTTGTTTTGCTTCCTCGTCTGCTGCTGATTTCCACGTGAGATCAAGTCTGCCCTTTTAGTGAGTGCTGCGCATTTAACGACTGTGATGGCTACTGGGAGTTGTAGTGCTTTAATGAGTCTGTCCAATAAGGCTGCGTGCTGCACTGGAGTGCCGTCCGCTCGGAGTTAGCCCCTCCTTTTCCAACGTGCTAGCCCTGCGTGCACCGTCAACGTCACATAGGCGCAGTCACTGTACGCTGTACTTTCTGGTCCGCATGTCTCTCGAGCGCGACAATCAGCGCCACTCATTCTGCAGCCTGTGCCGAAAAGTGAGACGGTAGTCATGCACGTATCAATACTTCAAACTCTCCATTGGCCATGTGCTTCACCACAGCGGCACCTGTATATCTTTGTCCATCATTTTGATCGATTCTAGAAGAACCGTCAATAAAGAGAATCTCCCCAGGTGCCAACGCATTTTCTTTCACCCTCGGGAGCTCATCATGGAATTCCTCATAGTTCGAGCAATCATGTGCATGCTCGTCCTCTGCCAGTGGTTCTGCTACAAACATGGGAGGATTCACTATTCTGCATCAAACTATTTTAATCGCTGGATTCGATTTAACCACCTCATAGGCAGAAGCCCTTTGAGATGTCAACATGCCTTTGGGTTTTTCTAAAATGGCAAACAAAGCATGTTCAACGAATAACGTCATACGACAACCCATTACTATGCTGGCAGCCTTCTCAATGGCGAACGTGGCGGCTGCCAAAGATTGTTCACAAGAAAAATTACCCCTCATTATTGGGTCTAGGATCCCACTGTAATATGCCAGAGGCTTGTACCCCATTGTGAGTACAAATCATCCAGAAATCTTTCACACATGGGCAGCGCCACTATAGAAAAAAACTTCTGTAGTAGTTCTTTTGAGTAAGTATTTGTTTTTAATATATCGTGGTAGCCCTTAGTTGAGACACATGTTTTCGGAACATACTGTGCCTTTTTCAATCAGGGCTGTTAGCGAGTACATTTGCAAATTTTGATTCAATTTTTTTTTAAAGTAAACCAACAATAAATCAAACAAGGAACATTTCACATGTAAAAATAAATATATTTGAAAATCATTAACAGAAAGCGATGAAAAAAATGGTAAAAATGCATTTGAAATGTTTATGTTTGGTTATTCATTTATATTGCGCACCAGACCCGAAGGTATAAGGGCGCAGGAGCAGCAAGGTTAATCTCAGCTTGGTTACAGTGCTGTACAATAATTACAGCGTGTACATAGGTTAAAGCAGTTGCAATTTATTGCATCATAAAAAGGAAATGGTTTTCCACAGAGATTAGGAGGGGGGAATGGGGTGGATATTAAGGAAATAGAAAAGAGAGAGGAAATACCAAATTGGTAAACGTTTGTTTTTTAAGTTCTTCACTATATGTAAAAGAGCCATGTGGTGTCACAAAAGTTAAAATAAAGCTGGTTTCTTACCAGTAGTGGCTTTAAGTTCTGGTTAGCTAGGATCATGTACATCTATCATCATTGGTCGTATAGTTGTCAAGGGTTAAATCCCTCCTAGGGAACAATGTAATATAGCTCAGTAAAAGTCTATGTACTTTCTGCATCCTTTATCTATTCCACGCCGGGCAGTTATATCTTTGTCGTGAAAAAATTGTGAAATTCTAATGTTTCTGAAATTAATAAAGGCGCGTTCTACATCGGCGTCCTCTATATTTCTATCTGCCATAGTTGTAATATAATACATTTAACTACACAAAGGGCAACATTAGAGTAGTTACACTACCACGTTTACTATCTTTCCATATTTGCTCTTATTTGCGTTAACACTCTGAAAATAATAACAGCACATTATTCATCTGTGCGCTCTACATTTATATCTGCCACAATGTAGTGTACACTATGAGGGGTAATCTGTACTGTGCTAAATTTAACTAAACAGTCAACAACATTAAAAGGGTTTCATTGCCGCGTGTACTATCCTTATGTGTTTACTCTTAATCACGTTAGCACACCAGAATATGTCACAGTATGTGGTTTTAATAGCCCGATCCGCAAGGGATGCAGGAATTGTCCTATTCCCTTGACCGTGATTAGGGCTTAGCTGAAAAGTATCTATGCAATCTCTGCGCGTCGGCACCATTACCTTTGCACGCAGCATTCTTTTTAGTCTCCTTCGTACTAGTGTTGCTATAGTAACGCTAGCCCCTTCTTACTTTTCGTTCTTTAGCATTCACGGCTGCCATATTTTGGGCCCTGTGTGAGTACAGCTGTCATAACAGTGCCATTCATGTGTAAAAACAAAATAAATTCCTCAGCATAATTGGGAATCCGGAGCTGTGCAAATTGCCTTTAAAATAACAAATATGGAAAACTTGAATTTAGCGCTCCAAAAGAGACTGGACAATGAAGCGGAAAAAAACGCTTCATGGCAAAATAGGCTGAGTGACCTCGCAATGAGAGACAACAATGACAAATCAACCTTAATGGAGGCCATATTAACCTGCCTGAAACAACTAATTCCAAAGGTAGCGGACACGAACTCCAGAGTACACTAACAGGAGCGGCAAGGCGGAAATTCGACCCAACAGACAAGTAATGAAATTTGGGCACATGGACAAACACAAGCACACCTGGAGATTCCAACTATGGACCAACCTGATGGAAGCTCAGAGGAACACATGAAAAGAATGCCCTTCTCAACACAGGACGACAACCTACCCGCACAAGGTCCCTGGCAAGTGGACCCGATGCTAAATACCAAAGACAAAGGACCAATTGCGGTCAATGTAACACCGAGCAAGAAAGTAAATTCAATTACAGCAGACGGCGAAACAGACAAAATAAAAACAGTGATTTTAATGGATGATACACCTCGAAGCCTAAATAAAAATAATTCCTGCACACTCTCAAAGATAACTTTTGGTATATTTAGCGGAGCCCCCAAAACCTTGCCCAAAACGACCAACACTATAACAAAGCAAAAAGAAAAAAAAATTCAAATAACAACGCTGGTAAAAAAACAATGGACCTAAAAAAACAGACAAACAGGTCAAGAAAATTTATAAGGAACCTAACTATGCCAACTAAACTAGGCCTATTCTTTCGCGAGACATCAGAATTACCCAAAAAACCTGTACAATTGGCATCTGTAATGACTATAGCTAATGTACATAAAGAGCCTAACGTGAAAAACCCCAAAAAACGCATGAGACGGGAAACAAATGACATGTCGACCGAGGTAACAGCATCTTCAGTGGACTTATGCAACTTATCAACCTATTCCGTTGACTCAGATGAAAGTAACAACTGGGACTGCCCTGAGGAGCTGAATGAATCTCAGCATGCACAAAGGTGCTGAGTAACTTGGCAGTGCATACATCAACACAAGCACAACGTCAAGCAAGTCCAAAAGTAAACACGAGTCAAAGGTAATTTGCCCAAGCGGCTAAACAAGTAAAAACTGTCAAAAAGGTCATTGCTAACATGACAAGAAAACCGAAAGGCACAAATAACAAGCAATAAGGACATTTTAACCCGAGACAAACCACATCGCAGAGACAGAAAAATGTTCAACAAGTAGCTAAATAAACTCTGGCTGAGACAAAGGCTGCATCTTGGAAACTTCAATTAGAAAATGTCTTCGAAGATGACAACAAAGTCAACTTGTACCGAAAAAACATAATGCATTTATTGCACACGGTGCCAGCTTTGCGGACCGTGACCACGCATGATATACGTATTGTGGAATACGCAACTGAAGAATGAGTTGACAGAGTGCTTTTACAGATAAATTCTCAGGCAGTCTGAAAAACTCTAATGGCAGCAAAGAGGAACTGCTTTTTCTTGGCTTTGAAATTTCAGAAGAGATTCACAAAGAAAACGAAAATCAAAATAGTAAAAAGGACATTTCCTCACCAGCTTCATCTAATGAACAGAGAAGAGACGAGCTAAGGAACACCTTGAAGATCACGTCAACAGCTCTACCATACAAACAAGATGGAACCGATAAAACCAAAACTAATTCACATAATTTAGAGGTCTGTAAGCATTAGCTAGAACTTAATGGAAGAGAAGCCCTATCTACCCTGATATCGTGGAACACGAGAGGCTTCCAACATTAATTGAATTAATTCTCAGTAGACTTGAATGACAATTTCGCCATCTGCCTACAAGAGATGCGATCTCCACCAGTGAAAGACGGCTACTTAACACTCTTAAATCCAGCCCAGAAAAACTCACAAGGACGCCCATTCTCAGGCCTATTAACACTCCTAAAAAATAGGACAGACTGGGAAGTCATCAAAACCGAAAATCCAAACAGCTTTGTATAAAGCACTCTGATACAACATTCTATAGGGGAAATGCAGAGATTCCAACAACTGCTACTGATCAATGTCTACTAGAATCCAGCCAAAATTTCAGCAGAAAGATTTATAACTTCAGTAATGTCCCAATTTGACAACTATCAAAAAGATATGTTGAATTATCAATCATCATCTTTGGGGGGATGAACCTAGCATGGTTCAATGTAAAGAATGAGGACAAACTGCTCAAATATAAGCAAAACCAGAAAATAAACTCGAAGAACAAGATGGGATGCCGAAATAGAAGCCCAAGATTGTGTGATGGTTAACGGGCAGGTAAAAGGAGACATGCACCCAAATCCGACCTGGCACAACTTGGGTCTCAGGAAGACCTGAGATTATATCTGAACTTCGAGAAATCTATGGCACAGAATTGAACAATTGACGATAATTCCAACTGCGAACAGTGATCATGACCCCTTAGTAATGCTCTGGCATGTTGATCGGAGAACTGAGCTACACAACTCAGGCCAAGAAATGGAGATAAATTGTGGAAGGAACAGACTCAGGATATCTGCCAAACAGATTAACAACTTATCTGCAACCTTTCAATCAGTGAAAGGATCACTTGTGGAATCGACAAATTAAGTACCATTTTTACTCTATCAAAAAACGGGGCTAACGGTGATGAAAAATGCCAAACAAACACACAACCATGAATGGAGCACAAAGGTGAACAAAGAAAGAAAACAACTCCATAGAGATATCCGGTATTTAAAAAATAAATTGGGAGAATTAGCCTCATGTGATATTAAAAAACGGAAACTAAAATATCGGAACTGGTTAAAAGCATTTGCATACCTGCGTGATCAAGAACGTGGGGAGCTGATGCTGTCTTTAATAGGAACACACAACTCAAGAGACATTTGGCAAATTCTAAATAAAGGGTATGGAAATCAAAACGAAATAATGGCCAATGGTGTCTCAGAGGGTGCTTGGATCAAACACTTTACGGAGGTATTCTTTGCGATACCCGAGATAATGGCATTCTCAACTTGGGAAGACGCAAATACCTGGGACACACGAGTTTGTGTTGAAGACATAATCAAAGTTATATCAAAGCTAAAAAACTTGCGCGCTGCTGGCCCAGACGGCATCACCAATGTGATGCTGAAAGCAAACAAACAGGAATGAGCAAAATGTATAGTAATACTTTTCTCAAGAATCGCGGACCAAAAATCTGTTCCATCGTCTTGGGTGTCGGCGATAAGTGTTCCAATTTTTAAGAAGGGCAACCAGGACGATCCATCCAACTTCCGCCAGATTGCCCTTCTAGATACCATTGGTAAAATATTTGCATCCTTCTTGCAAAAAAAACTAACAAACTGGGCAACAAGAACTGGAGTAACCGACTGCCGCCAGACAGGTTTCGCCAAGGGAGTGGGAATCGAGAACAACTTGCTAAATCTGCTAAAACTTGAAGCGCTGAAAAAATGTAAAATCTCTTCATGGCATTTGTAGACATGCAACAGGCATTCGACACAATAAATCGCGAGATGCTATGGCGGAAACTTCAAAAATTGGATTGTCCCGACAATATACTACATCCAATAAAAGCGCTACGCCAAAATACCTCGATCAGAGTCCGGATAAATGCAAAAGGCTATCCGAGGCTATTGCCACCAACAAAGAAGTAAAACAGGGAAGTCTGCTTGCTGCGTCCTTGTTTAAATTGTGCATTGCCAACATCCCAATTGCCTTTGCAACTGTGAACTGTTTTCCTCCCACAGCAAATGGACACCATACAAATTATACAATATACACAGATGATATAGTTCTATTTGACTCTACCCAAATAGGCCTCTAAATGCTCCTTACGGTCTGCTGTCAATTAGAACTTTTAACTTGTGCTTGGGAGTGTTCTTTTTCTCTGGCGAATTCAGGGGAGTGAAGGCACGATCTGCCTTCATGCGTAAGTGTGGTCGTCATGTCCGTCCGACTTCATCTTCCACGTGACTGAAGACCACAAAATCGAGCTCTAGTGCATTTAAAATACTATTTTCTAATAGACCTCTGATGTCTTCCTTGTTTTTGTCCATGCTCTCTGAACAGGAGTTTCGTTCTTTCACACAATTTGTATCCAATGTCTGCTCAACCCAGCCCAATACGGCCTTGGCTTCTTGGGCTCATTCAGCCTCGCCTGTCTGAGTTTCACTCCTGTTAATTCAATTGTTTTTTAACTGCGACATACTAGAAAAGAGGCCTTCCTTTTTTTAGTCCAGCTCTGCTATACTATGCAGTGGAACATCCATTCTTTACTCACTCCTATATATGTATGCGTTGACGCATGCCGCAATCTATTCACTATAAAGGTAGCCGCAAGAATATTTCATCTGCCTACGTTTCCTTGCATATGTACATGTGTAAAATGACTTGATATCTTCATCAGTTCTGTTGCATAAGTTTCTTCATCTTGATCCCAAGATGTCACTTATCTTTGATACTTTCTTGATGCCTTATAGAATATCTTCATTCTCTTGTCTCTGCATCTCTTCTATGTACGTCAGTTTTGCTTCATGTGTGACATCACCATTCTTCTCTTCCATTCAGCTGTCCTGTTTCTCCTGGGATTTCATTCAAATGGCCATCATACTGTCTCGTATGCAGGTATGGTTTTCTCAAAAGGAACCTTGCTTCCAGAATTCTCCTTGGTATCTGTATTTTCAATGGTTTTGCTCGTGTCTCACACTCTGGTTCCCAACATATAAGCAAAATGGGCGAAGTGGTCGAGGTGGGGGTATTTGGCTCCTTCTCTACAAACACGTCCTATGCCTTGTACCCCCTAACTCCTTGGACAGTGATCACACAGAAAGAGGAACACCGTAACGCGCCAACTGAATGGATAGACACCCGGTCATCGCAACGTAAGAGGAAACCTCAATACTGTCCTAGAACAAGACATGACAGGTGGCCAATTACACTGCAAACCCTACACCCAGACCACCACCTACCACTGAGGACCCAAAATGCCCCGACACAGAATTGGACGCCGACAAAGAGAGCAGGAACATGGAACAATTAATACGGATACACATACTTATTGCCTTCAGTAGAAGCCACCTTGAACACAGAACACACCCTGCCAAATACTACGATCAACAGAACAAACGTTGTAAGAGAAAAATCCTTATATCTTACACTGTACCTCGCAACAACCGCAGAGCCTCAATACTACGACATTGACATCTCGAGAAAAGCAAAGCAACACCCCAAACAATCGCAAAAAAGACGAGAGTACCCAAGAAGAGATTGGGATGATACCAACCCCCTAACTCCAGATATCACAAGAACAGAAGGGCACTATCGATATTCACATCAAACCACACAAGATGATTAAGCACTAGGCCTCAACAACTCAACTATCAATCTAACAGACTGATTCAATCAAGATGCAGCCTTTGCTGATCTTCAACCAACCGACATCAATATAAAAGCACCCCGATTGAACAACCACAAATCAAAACAAGAAACAACAAATAAACAAAACCATACCATTGCAATCTAATCAGTGCAAGGTCGATGTCCAAACATGCCACTGAAATCTACGACCTCCTATGTGCCGAAGGTATCGACATCTTATTTGTAACTGAAACATGGCTAGATGTCAATTACAAGATCACTCTCAACACCTGCCTGCCTGATTACTTCAAATACGTCCAAGCAAACAGGAAAACCAAAAGAGGTGGTGGATTGGCAATCATCCACAAGGAACATCTGGAAATTAAACTAGAAGACCCATTAAACATCGATAAATGCAAATCTCTAATCCTCCGCCTAACACCAAACCCCAGAACAAACCTGAAATTCATACTATTATACAGGCCCCCAACTTACGATTATACCTTCGTAGACGCCTTCACGGAAGCAATCACCAACATAGCCATCGAGCACAATCATCTGATTATCCTCAGAGACTTTAACATCTGGTTGGCTGAAGAAAGCACTGCCACACACAAATCTAAAGCCATCCAACTAGCAACAATGAATCTACATCAACTAGTCAAAGGAGCATGTTAGCCGAGATTAAGTTCAATACAGGCTATTATGCTGTGTGAATCCTCAATTTTGTTAAAGATTTATAGTTATCTGCACGGTTGGACACCTGTATTGTGACCGTTACAATACGTTAAAACGTTGAATATTCTCTCATGGTGTTCTTTGCTATGCGCCAACTATATTTATGATTATCCAGGTGATGTGAGCGCGGATGGGCGTTGCATGGGACAATCGCATCCAGTCAAGAGTTTAAAGCAATCAGAAAACCACAACCGAGCAGTTAGAAAAAACTGGAAAACAGTCAGAAACATGTGAGAAGAACTCCCAACAAAGAACAGGATTCTCTCCCGATGATCCATGGGAAACAAACCATGGTGAAACAGGTGTAGAGAGAAAATACAGTCTGCCTCATCACGAGATTGGCGGTAACCCTTAAATGCAGTGGTAATGCTATTACCGCTGCATTTAAGGGTCCGTCAAATCACAGGTTTTGCCGCCTTTACCCACAGCTCTGAGCTGGGGGCGAGTCTGCCGCGATTTTATCAATTTTCGGTGCTATTACTGCTGCGCTAATACCGCTGGTGGTAATAGTGCCAAATATTTCCTATTGGGCCCAATGGCGAATGGGAATTTACCATTCCACCAAACCCGTGATCTGGTGCTAATAGCGCCGGGGGTTGGCGGTAACGCTAATTTCCCTGGCAGTGATACCGCAGGGGATACTGCCCAACTCATGATGAGGCCCTGTGTGTGTAAAAAGAGAAAAATAAATTAAACAGGTGTCAAAAATGATGAATGGATCAATGTGATTATTGTTGAAAAAGACGTCACCCGGACAATCATACATATAGTTGGTGCACAGCAAAGAAGACCATTGGAGAATATTCATAGTCAAATGAGCAATCCACACAGCAGGACATACCCTAGAGGTAATCTACTCCAAAACAAAAAAACTCATTACCACGGCACCACCAATTCAGATCCTCTGGAGCGACCACCTCATCATTCCCTGCATACTCACAATGCCCACTCCAATGACCAAGCAACAGGACAAGCCACTGATCATCAAAAAAAGAAATTGGTGAAACCATCAAAAACACCAACCTAACTGAACTACTACTGGAACTCCGCAAACCTCAAGCAACAACTATGGATGAAGCTGACCTAGACAAAAAAATAGATCTACTCCACAACTGAATAACAACAATTGACGAGATCGCCAAAGAAAAACCTTTTACTGCTTCATGCAAAAGAGCTACGGCAAAATGGTTCACCCCTCTACTCAGCGCCATGAAAAGAAAAAAAAGAAAACTCAAACTAGAATGGAGGATCGAAAACGACTGCAGAAATAAAATTCAAACTTCACCAACATACCCGCTCATACATATAGGAAATACAAAAAGCAAAAAGGAAATACTATGACGACAGAATCTTCAAGGCACCAAATACTCAAAAGGAACTTTTTAAAATCATAAATGAAATAAAAAACCCACCTAGCTGCAACAACACGCCAATCCCATCGAAGAAGCTATGCAATGATCTAGCAGACCATTCAAAAAACAAAATCATTACCATCCAACAGACAATACAAAGCAGACCATGCCCACAGAGTACGGAACACATCTACCCCCATGAGGAACGCCCGAACAAACGCTGAAGCTTCCCCCAAATATCAGTGGAGACATTCGTCAAACTGGTTAATCAAAGCAACAAAACAGATTCCCCCGCGGATCCCTGCCCCCTGGGCATATACTAATCAATCCTCTCACAAGGAACAGCCATGGAATACCACAGGAACGTATTCAACCTTTCAATCTCAACAGGAAAGTGCCACAACCCTTGAAATCGGCATACATCAGGCCGCTACTCAAAGATATATCAGGAAACGTGTAGAGGAGCTCTCCAACTATAGACCCATCTCCAACCTCCCATACCCAGCTAAACTGCTCAAAACATACATATACAGAACTACCCAAGAATTCATATAAGAGCGCCGCCTACTAGACCAGGCACAAGTAGGTTTTAGACCAATGAGAGGAACGGAATCAGAACTCCTCTCAGTATGGGATTACCTAAAGGCAAACGCAGATTCAGACAACAGTACCGCTTTGATACTTCTAGACCTCTCAGCAGCATTCGACAGAGTTAACCATGACATCCTCATCACTTTATTGGAGGAATTTTGAATCACCCACCATGCACTACTATGGATCAAATCCTTCTTAACAAACAGAACAGAGACCATATGGATCAAACCTTTCAAATCCAACCCAAGAGAATCCTCATGCGGAGTACCACAAGGATCATCCTTCTCCCCGTTATTATTCAACATCTACCTGTCTCAACTAATCAAGATTATCAAAAGTCACAGCCTCACCTGTTACAACTAAGCTGACGATATACAAAAGTCTGAACTCGAATTACCTCAAACTCAACCCAGGCAAAACAGAAATAATGATCATCACAAAAAACGGAGGAGATAACCACCACATCCCCTAACCAAGGGACCTCGGTACAACCCCAACCTCATTGTCAATTGTAAAAAACTTAGGAGTCCTGATGGACAACAAACTTACTCTAGAGCCACAAGTAAACACTTTAATCAAGAAATGCTTCTTTCTCCTACTAGCGGTAAAAAGGATCCTACCATTCCTGTCATTCACCAACAAAACCCTCACCGTCATCGCTCTCGTCATATCCAGAATAGACTACACCAATAGCTTATATCTGGGCATGCCTGACCGACTTCTAAAGAAACTACAACGCATAAAAAATGCGGCGGCCAGACTGCTCCTCAAACTACCCCGAAGAGAACACATCACACCAGCGTTGAAAGCACTACACTGGATACCAATAAGACAGCAAATCATGTTCAAATCAATGTGCATTGCGCACAGAGCAATCCACGACCAAGTCACAGAGTTCCTAAGAAAAAAACCCTGCAACAACAGAAAATTCAGAGGATCTTCTTTCTCTCACCTCGCCCCAAAAACCTGGAACGAGCTACCAAAGAACATACGTAACACAAGAAACCACCTACTATTCAGGAAACTCCTCAAATACTGGCTTTCCACCCCATAGCTAGAAGAACACCTACGGGGGCATATACACAGCTGAAACAATGCTGAGTGAAAAAAACGATCCCCCCGATCCTCCTAAGCTATCGCCCATAAACAGAAGTTAAGGAAGAACAACCTACAGCATATCAATTTACCAATTTGAGAGATAGATATGATAGGACGATACCTTAGAATGAATACAGATAGATTGGAATGTAAGTGCAAGGACAATATATCAATAACACCCTGGCCTGCACATCACATACAGGCAACAATGGACCACCAACAGAAAATAGGTTAACAAGGGGGAATGGGTGACTGCTAATTTACAGCACCAATACCAGAGTGGGGGACAAGAGACACCACTTCCTATCACACTTAGTTCAAAACAACAGAGCAGGAAACGTGCCACAACATCATCCATAACAATTAGATGGACAGGAAAGAAAAGTGGAAATGTTGCCTACTGATAGGACAACCGGACACATACAACAAGATTTATACAGACGTAGAGATATATAACCCACTAACCCTATGCTCAAATCTCTGCATACTTAAACTCACACAAAAATCCACACAACCATCTTCTCGCTCAGCGAACCACACCCACTTCACCGCAACAGCAAACAAACGAAATATAAACCGCACCAACAGCACACGAGGTCTCGCATCAATTCGATATTCACACCAAAGCTCAACGTATGGTGAAAACCGACCTAAAGCACACCACTTCTCTCACTTTCCTACTCCCTCTTCACCCTACTAACCCACCCCACCTTCTAGTTTACAGATCCGCTAGAAAGCCTGGGGACCAATTCCGTTGGTGACGTTGCAAGGTACAAATACCTTTAACATTCCAAAATGCGATTTTGGGGTAAATCAATGAGTGTACCACTCGTTTTCATTCCATCTGTGTTTTTTGTTCCTGTGACCTAAAGTACCGAGTAAACGGCGAAGCAGAGTTTACTGTGTGCTTGCACTGTTGCACATGGAGCTCGCGGAGGCCCTATATACCTGTTGACCATTTGGTGATTGGCACAATGGTAACTGCGGCCCCTGACGTGTTAGGTGAGAGGTCAACTGCTTTCACCTGTTGCTAGTTTGTGTTTAAGTATGTGCGTAGCTATGCATGGGATTTGTAAAGTGCAAAACTCGCTGGCAAGCAGCAGAGTACTATGCATAGGTGATACACCCAGGGGGTTGCAAGTGGGTGCAGGAGTGGCATAGGAGCTGGGATGGGCAGAGGGGGAGAATTAAGGTTGAATGGAACGATCAGTGTTTAGGTTTTAAATTACACCCAGTATGATCGTGTCACTGCTCTAAATCCTCTGCCTGCAATCTTGGAGTCTTCATGATTGCTCTGGGGCTTTCTTGTCCCTAAAAGGCTTATTAAACACACATATCCATAAAGATTCCCATACATTGCAAAGGCCACCTAACATGTTTTGACAGCTATGTTCTGAAGCGAGCTACACTTTGTTCCCTCGTGTCACATAAAATGCATGTGCTTTCTCTACTCCCCTCCTTTTGGATACAACCCTCTCACTCCTTGCTTTTATTTCCAGGACGATTAAGTTACTTGCATTTTACAAGTTTCATAACCGCATTCCTTATTTCATAAACACCTCTCCTGTGGTCTCCCGTCAGCCGTTAAACTGTATTTATGCCGCCAGTGCACTAGGGTGGAGTCCAAAAAGTTTTATTTTCAGAGTCACGCTTTGGTATTTTCAAAGAGATTTACTGAGCAGAGCGAGATTTACATGTTTCAAACGTGTTTTATTTCCAATAAAAACGGTAACGACCCCTGTTATGCCTGGAAAGTGGTGTGGGTTCGAGCGGACTCTAGATGTGGGAGAACATTGGACCCCGTATGCCCCCGCTGCACCCCGAAATATGGGCGAATTTCTTTCCAGTTGCCAGTGCCGCCTGCTCCCCAATCTCCCTCGAGCCCTTCCCAGAGGCCACTGGCTGTTTTAGTTGGCTGTGCTGCTGCCCAGATATGCTGGGAAGGTCTATGATTTTATACAGACGGATGTAAGCTGCAGATAACAATTTAGCAACATGGAAATCCAATTGGCGACTCTTCCTGATCTCCCCGCGTCGGCCGCCATGTTAAAGTTGTTTCAAATGAACAGACTTCTAGGCTGACTTATGGAATGGACTGGCATCATATCATTATGTAGTCCCTTCTCCACGGAAATATTCATTCTCTTTTAAAAGAACCTGAGGCCATATAGATGTCAAAATTCTATTCTAAATGTCAGTCTCATTGTGGGTGGTTAATTACTCGTGCCTATCATACACCTGTAATGTGGACATTCTCTGTATTCTAAACCAGATTTTGTATGCTATTTTGTGATATGGGTTGATTACATTTTAACTTAAAAAGGCCCCTGACTTCCGTGTGTAGTATCACTGGTTGGGTTGCAGGCTAGCATGATGTCATGTTGTGGTCCATTCACCCCTTGGTATTCATTAAATGCTTTTTCATTATATGTCGTTCCAAGATCACACAGCTTTATAGAAATGAACATCCATATGAATACATTGTATTCTACACAATGGTCTCATTGATGTCGTAGTGGACAAATGATTTATCTAGCCAGTGACATCGCTCAGTATTTTAAAGTCGATTTTTCATCTCTCTGTTATGGGTAGTTGGTTACATGCACTCTATCTTATGGCCTTACTAAAGGCCCCTAACCGTCTCATGTTGCTTTACTGGTCAGGTTGTGCTCATACCTGTGTGTGGGTGGGAGCCAAGTGTGTGAATCTTTTCTCCGTTATAACCTCTGGCCTTTGTATGTTCTCTTCCATTTGTTCAGATGTACTGTCGAATTAGAAGAACAGTCCCCACTCGATACTTATGTTCAACCCCCTCCTTATGCTGTCCCATTTTTGGATCAATTTTTGTTCCAATTTCCTTAGTGCCAGGTCTCTATCTCCTCCCGTGTATTTGGTTTTACGGTCTGTATTATAAACCAAAACATATCTGTGAGGCTATGTTTCTCACGGCAGACGTGTTCCACCATGGGCTTGTCCGGAACTTGATTTTTTATGCACGATCTGTGCTTGCATATGCGCTGTCTAATTTCTCTTTTCGTTTTTCCAACATAAAATAGGCTGTAAGGGCATTTGATCGCATATACCATGTCGTCCTACAGTTTGTAAATTCTTTCAGGTCCTATTTGATGTCATTAAGGACATTTCTCATCTTTTTTGTTAATCCACATAGCAAGCATTGATCACACTTATTGTTGCCTATTATCGGGCTCAGTCCCTACATGCTTGTGAGGGTCGCATGAATGGACCAACATCTGTTCATGGTTTTTGGTCTTTTTGAACTCAAACCAAGGTTTGTTTGGATGGAAGTCAGTTAGTTGGATAGTTGTCCCATTCTTGAGCACTACTTTTTTAGTGTGTCACTTATGGGACTATGTGTAGTCTTTCTTGTGCCTCTTTGTTATGTTTAGTTAGGGTCGTTTCCCTGTCAATGGTTTTTGCTCTTTTTCATGCATTTTTTATTATTTTGCAGGGGTTGCCACTTTACCTAAGGTGTACCACCAGATTTTCCAGAGTGTACCTTGTATTGGTCTAAGGTGGAACAATTCCTCCTGATGCCTGAGAATTGGCCATAGGGAAGATCATTTTTTAGGTTGTTGGGGTGGTAGCTGCTAAAATGTAACTTAGGGTTTTTATCTGTGGGTTTTCAATACAGGCTTGTCTCTATTGCTTTTTTATGGATGTTAAGATGTAAAAAGGCCACCGATTCTATGTCCCACGTCATTGTAAATTTTATGTAGGGATCACACATATTAAACCAGGTCTTGAACAGCTAGAAATCACCAGAGGTACCCCTCCAAATCAACAACAGTTTGTTGATGTACCTGTGCCCGTTTTTGATGTGTCTTCAAAAGGGATTCAAAATTGTCCATATATAAATTTGCAAAGTTGGGGCGCGAATGTCGTGCCCATACTCATCCTGTGTATTTGGCAGTACATCGTTTCTTCCAACAGAAAATGTTTTTCTGTCAATGCCAAGCGAATACACGGCATCCAGTATGAACTCTGTTGGTACTCTCTCTTCTGGGTTAGGGCTCTTGTCTAAGTATAGCCTCATTACTTCAATGCTTGCAAATTGTGGTATGCTTGTGTAAAGCTCCTCAACATCTAGGCTTACCAAGATGTTGTGTTGCTCTATATTAACATTGGCCAAAACGGTCCTCATTACAGGTCCGGCAGTAACCGTGCCGGAAAAACCGGCAGGTAGCCGCCAGACCTGTAATGAATTACCGTTGCCTGACTTGCCGGAAACACTGGGGCATACAGACCCGGCGGTCCTGTAAGTCAGGCGGCAGTAATTGTTAATCCCCATTCCCGTTGAGTCCCACAGGACTCGATGAGAATGGGGACCACTGAAACACTGGTGCCGTGTAATAACGGTGCCGGTGTTTCAGTGAAAGTCTGCGGCCAGGTGCCGTTCCACCCGCCAGGGCAGACCTGGCAGGCAGGACGGCACACGGCCGCAGACTTGTACTTTGCAGGTCTGGAACCAACGATGGTGGTAAGCTTACCGCCACCATTGTTTCCGGACCGGCAAAGTTGTAATGAGGGCCAATGTTTATTATTTCTGTTGTGTAGCATATGTATGATTTCATATTGGCCAAAAAGGGCATCATAAAAAAGTCTGCATACCTAGACAGTGGTTCTAAAATGGAGCCCATTGCAGACACAATTTGTCTACCGGGAGGGTGGCCATTGTATTAATGCATCTTCGGTAGGATGTAGAATGCTGCTGTGGTGGGATACAGTTTGTTAAGAAATGTTTCTGTTCTTCCTTCTCTACTTGCATGCTGGGTTAGTCTGGCGATTTCTTCTTTCAGTTTGGTGGTTGGATCTGCATATAATGGTTTATAGTGTTATTGATTACCCAATAGTTTAATTTTTTCTTTTTTATATTCTGTCCTTCCCCGCCAACACACAGGAGAGCTTATACATTCACATTGCTTGTAGTTTCTCAGAACATATAGGCACAGAGTCCCCTCCTCCCACCACATGCGTTTCTCGGTGGACGCTGTTCTCGGGCCTCATTCAGCCTGGTCTGGCGGCGGCGACGGATCGTCCATAGAATGAAGGGCTCTCACAATCAGGCGTGGTTTATATGTCAGGGCCGGATAGTTCTGATCATAGTCCAGCACCGGTGCCCAAATGTCCATAAATCGGTGAAGCGATCCCGCTGTAGCTGCCGTAACCTTCTCGGCTATCAGAATATCCCAGAGTTTGACCCAGCAGAGGGTCATCAAGGGCCCTTCCGTGGACTTCCAAGTGCGGGCCACCGTGGTTTTAGCTGCCAGCAAGAATTGGGATACTAGGGTTGCTCTCCTCCCTGATCTCAGGTATGAGTCTGGCAGCGGAATGGTCACCTGGATGACATCTTTTATAGTGGCTAGGCAGTGGGTCCAGAACTCCTTCACTCGGGGGCAGGTCCACCACATATGGAAGTAGGACCCTGGGAGGCCGCAGAGACGCCAGCAGTGAGGGTCTAGGGCCTGTTGGAAGTGATGGAGGCGTAGGGGGAGGGGGGGTAATACCAGCGCAGAAGCAGTTTGTGGTCGCACTCCTGGTTGGTGATGCAGTGGGATGCTGTGCGCATTCTTGTCCAGATGTCCACCCACGTGTGGTTTTCTATAGCGTGCCCAAGGTCCATCTTCCATTGAGACATATAGGAGGGCTTGGAATGAAAAGGGTCATCTTGTAGCAGTCTATAGAGGGCTGAGATCTTTCCCCGAGCTGGTAGGTCATTCACTGTTAGCTCTAGTGGAGTAAGGGGTCTTGTGGCCGCCGCTCAGGTCTGGGGGTGGGAGCACCAGTGCCTGAGTTGGGCGTAGGTGTATCTATCTGTCTCCGCTAGCTGGAATGTCGTTTTACAGCGTTCGAATGTTAGGGGGGAGTCCCCATCAAAAAGTTGCCCCAGCGTTTCAAGGCCTCCTGCGACCCAGTTCCTAAAGTTCCTTGGATGGGCTGGGTTGAGGAAGATTGGAGAGAGTGCACTCAGGTCTCCTGGAACACCACAGTGTCTGTGGGCCCACTCCCAAGCCTTTATCGATTGTTTCTTGGCAGTCAGTATTCCCGGCCAGCTCCGGCATAAGGCGGTGGGGAGAAACGGGAGGAAGCGAAGGGGGAGAGGGAGGCAGGATTGTTAGATCTTCACCCTTTGTGGCCGCCCTGTGGCGAGCCGCCATGCTTGGAGGTGGGCCAGCTGCGCTGCCATTTGATATTTACGGAGGTCGGGCACCCCCAGTCCACCCAGTCTCGTGCTGGCCATCATCGATCTTTGCGAGATGCGTGCTTTCTTCCCCTTCCAGATGAAGTCAACCATCTTTCTTTGGAGCTGCTGTGGGGGGGGGGGGCGGGATTAAGGTTGGGAGGGAGGCGCAGGCATAAAGAAAGCGAGGGAGATTTCTTGCGACTGCCAGCGGGTCAGGTCCTTTTCCAGTTCCTCAAAGAGTGGCGGAAAATTAGACTGATAGACTTTCGTTGAGTGAGCGGGGATCTGGACCCCCACGTATGGGATCGATTGGGTGCTCCGTTGAAATGGGCCTCTCTCCTCTCAGGCCTCTCGTTCGGCCGGAGTCAGGCCCACTCCGAGCGCCGCTGACTTTTGGAAATTAATGGCGAATGCCGATGCCATCCCGAAGACATGGATTTCAGTCAGGGCCACCTTCATGGAGCCTTCGTTGTTTGTGATGGTGAACAGAACGTCGTCTGCGTAGAGGGCAACTTTATGTTGCGCGGAGCAGATCTTCAGACCACTGATACAGGGGTTTGAGCAGTGGGGACAATGGGCATCCCTGTCTTGTCCCGCATGTGTGAGGGATTGAGTCTGATAGGCGGCCGTTGACTCTCAGCCTGGTCTTAGGGGCCTGGTAGTTCGTGAGGATCATTTTCCGAAAGGTTGGGCCAAAGCTGAAAGCCTCTAGAGTGAGGCGCAGGTAAGACCAGTCCACCATGTCGAAGGCTTTGGTTGCATCTAACGCCAGTAGGGCCAGTTGTTGGGAGTCCCGATTGGCGATCTCTATTAGGTCCAGTGCCCTGTGGATGTTGTCTTTTGTCGACCTGTGATTTATAAAGCCTGTTTGATCCGGGTCTATGATGCTCGGAAGGATAGGTGCGAGACGATTGGCCAAGATCTTAGAGTATAGATTGGCATCCACATTCAACAGAGAGATGGGTCTATACAAACTGATTTCTTGGGGATCCTTCCCAGGCTTGGGGATGAGGACTGTGATGGATTCCTGCATCGTTGGGGTGACCATTCCAGTGGCCACGAATGAGTTGAAGAGGCGGGCCAGAGGGGCCACTAATTGGGGCTGGAAGAGTTTATAAAAGCAGGTGGAGAATCCATCCAGGCCTGGGGCTCTAGATTTTAAGCTTTTGATGGCTGCCTCCACTTCCTCGGTTGTAATCAGTGCTTCAAGTTCTTCCCTGGCCGCCGGAGTCAGATGCGGGAGGGCCGCCTCTTGGATGTATGAGCGCTGCTCGTCCGGGTCCCTCAGGGCTGCCGTCATTATTTCTCAGTGGTGGGCGGTCGCCAGGCGTAGTTTCTCATGGTCCGCTTAGTGGATCACACCCTGCTGGTCGCGAAGGCCCAGGATGGAATTTCTACTCTTCTCCTTGGCCAGCTTGTTAACCAGCAGTTTGTTAGCCTTATTGTTATGGACATAATACCATTGCTTGGTTCTTGTTAGTAGATTTGCTGTGGCGTCGGCGTAGTGGGCTTCGAGCCTTTTCCTTGCCATTTGTAAGACCCTTTAGGATTTCGAGGCCCAGCCCTTTCTTTTGTGGGTGGCTTGAGCTTCACAGACTTTGGCTTCCAGGACGGCACGGGTCGCTTGCTATCTTTTGTGGAATGCGGCACCTTGGGTGATCAGTTCTCCTCTGAGTACTGTTTTCATGGCGTCCCAGGTGTTGGCAGGGTCCTCATCATGGTTTTCTGCAAAGACGTTTTTTATTGTTCCGGCAATTGAGTCCCCCAGATTAGGGTCTTATAGGATCCACTGGCGGTGAGGAGGAGGGTCCGGGCCTTGGGACCGCAGGGTTAGTGTGACTGGGGTGTGGTCCGAGAGGATCCGGGGGCTGATTGCTACATCGTCTGTGAAGGTCAGGATCTGGGGGGAGGTCTGGAGCAGGTCGACCCTGGAGAAGGTGCGATGCACGTACGAGTAAAAGGTGAAATCCTTCTCATACAGGGACAATACCCTCCAGGAGTCCACAATGTTCAGTGTGCGGAACAGGTGGAGCAGGCCAGTGGCCAACTTCATATCTCTGGATGTCGGGGGGTGGGATCTGTCCATGAGGGGGTCCGGGACCCCGTTGAAGTCCCCTCCCATGACGACATGCCCCTCAATGAATGGAAGGAGGGAGTCTTCTAGGTCTTGGTAGAAGCCTTCTTGGTGTTCGTTCGGAGCGTACGCCGAGATGAGGGTATAAAGTTGACCAAGGAAGGTGCATTTGATTGCCATAAAGCAACCATCCTGACATCGCAGCGAGTCCAGGATCTGGGGCTTCAGATCTTTTGCGAATAGGATAGCGGTGCCTCCCTTCTTAGTTCCGTTGGAAGCAAAGAATTGTAACGGAAAGAGTCTGTTTCGAAGGCGAGAAAAGTCAGCTGGGATTAAATGTGTTTCTTGCAGGAAAGCGATCGAGGATCCGTCATTTTGTAGCCTTTGCAGAATGGATTTTCTCTTCAGGGGGGAGTTCAAGCCCCTAACGTTTAAGGTGGTGAACTTAAGTTTTAGATGCAGGGGCTGGTTCAAAAGATTTGCTTGCTGTGGGGGGGGGGGGTTGGGGGAGATTAAGTCAGCTATGGATGTGAGAGCATGGTTATTTCAGGTTCTCCTGTGGTTGAGGGTTTTAGAACTAGTCTCCAACGTGAGATATGAGCATTCAACAACAGCAGGTCCAAACTGCGACCAGAGGGGCCAATTTTGAACTATCGGCGTGGCCCCTGGGTGCCCAGGCTGTCGTCGGACAAAGCCAACATGGTTGAAAGTCCCTCCAAGGGTAAAGTGGTGGCATCCGCCTTGGAGGAGGGTATGGACCGCATGGGGTCCGCGGCGAGCTTTAAGAGATTTAGGTGGTTCCAGTGCTATGTGTCCTGTGCGGCCGTCCTTGCACGTCATTTGGGTTTGCGGTTCCTCTACACTCTTGACCAGGTGGCCCATTTCGGCTTTGGGGAGGTTGTGTTTGGAGCCGGGCTTGTTCGGCCCGGGAAGGATGGGTCTGAGGTCCCAGGGGAGTCTGGACGAAGAATTGATGCTGCATCGTCGAGGTGGCTGATGGTGCGCGGGGTGCCCTTGTACGAGAATTGTTGTGCCGTGGGAAAGAGCCACCAGTAGCGGATCTGCTGGTCACGGAGGAAGAGCGAAAGTGGCCGGAGCATTCTGCGCTTTTGGAGAATTAGCGTGGAGAGGTCCTGGAAGATCTGTAGTGGGGCGCCTTGGAATGAGAGCTCGCCCTTTGAGCGGCCTTTCGCTGCGATGGCCTCCTTGGTGGTGTAAAAGTGGACCCCTGCAATTACGTCCGGAGGGGGGTCTGTGTCCATACCCCAGCGAGGGCACAGTCTGTGGGTTCGATCCAGCAGGAGCTGGGCCTCATCCAAATCTGGCAGGAGAGACTGGAAGAAGGTGCTGACGTATTCAGGGAGCTCCTTGTAAGAGAATGAAGAAGGCACTCCTCGGGGGCGCAAGTTATTGCGGTGAGAGCGGTTTTCCATGTCTTCCTGTTTGTATCCGAGAATTTTGGTTCTCTCCATTAATGACTGGACGGCGCGTTGTGTCTCCGTTAGCGAGTTGGAGTGGTCTGTGGTCAAGTCCTCGACCTCCCCCACCCTCTGCTCGATGCTGCTGACCCTTTGCTCTGTTTGCTCTAGTTTGGCAGTGAGTTCTGTCATACAGGTTCTAAATTCTGATTTAATGTCACACATGAAGGCCTGGAGGTCCTCTTTGGTTGCGAGCGTCCCTTTGTCGTCAGTCGCCTTCTGGGGTGTAAGTTTAGGGGGGTCTGTTTTCTTTCCCCTCTCCGAGGCCTGCAGCATGGTAGAGATGTCAGCCGATTTGGGGAGCTTCAGTGCTTTGGTCATGGCTCCGGGATGAGGGGGCGCCCTCCGGGGGGTTAGCCCCGTGTCCACGTCCTGTGGAATCTGAAGAGGCGGTGGCCGGGAAGGTGTGGGGATGGATAGGGCCGGGGCGTCCCAGGTGGTTGTACAGGCGGGCCGAGCTTCCAGGCCCTCAGGGAGAGGTGAGGTTCGCCGTGGTGGAGCAGTCCAGCAAGGTAGGGTGGCTGTCCAGGGTGAAGGTGACGAAGACAGGCACTCCCCGGCTGGAGAAGAGAAGAAGTGGGCAGGGGCGCCCCAGGAAGCCGGGGGAGGTGTCACACTCCGTATTGGGGGTCAATAATTGGGGGACTCAGGGGCCCTCGCAAGGAAGGGGGCCAGCGTGGTTCAGCAAGCTCCTGGGGGAGGTGTTTCAGCGGGCACCAGAGCGGCTAGGGGGAAGGCTGGTAGAAGGTAGCAGGGGGCCTCTGCACCAACCAGGATGGCGTTCAGCGGATGCTGGATTGCTGCCCCAGATGTCCGTGGGCAGGTGCGTTGCTGGCGAGGCCCGTCGGAGCTCCAGTCACGGTCCAGTGATGAGCTTCAGGCAGGAGGGAAGGGGGGGCACTTTTAACTCAGCCCCTGCCGTGAGCGTTCTGGTGGTAGATGGGGGAGTCAGGGTCCCCCCCAGCAACAGGCAACAGTAAGCAGGAGGTGGGCAGGGGCGCCCCAGGAAGTTGAAGAAGGCGTTAGTGCAGGGCAGAAGTAGGCGTCAGCGGAGGATCCGTGAGGGCTGCTGGAATTCAGGTGGGGGCCGTTGTTGTGAGCTGACGGTGGGCGGGCTGCTGCCCCTGAGGCCGGTCCAAAGCTTATGGTGCCGTGGCCACTGGTGATCGAGTGGATGGTGGAGGGCTGCAGGAGTTCAGGTGGGGGCCATTGTTGTGGGATGATTGTGAGCGGGCTGCCGCCCCCGAGCCAGGTCTAAGCCTCTAGTGTAGTGGCCACAGGAGGGGATTAGGCCCCTTCAGCAGATTTGGGCAGGGGCGCCTCAGGAAGCCAGGGGGATGACCCTGCGTGGCGTTGTCGGGTCCAGGCAGGCCGGGGCCCCCAGGGGGCCACCAGCGCTCAGATTTGCGAGGGGCCACCCCACTGGGTCAAGTAGATGGTGTCCGAGCCCCTGGGGGCCCAAGGCCAGCAAATGTCGATGGAGCGTCCCGCTCCCGGAGGATGGCCCCAGGTGCGCCCGCTCCCCAGGCAGTGGGCGATGGTGCTGTGTTGTTGGGTCCCCCCCGCTCCCGGAGGCCAGTTCCAGGTGTGCCCGCCCTCCCGGGTGAATGCGGCAGCGTTGTGCAGGCTCCGGTCCAGGCAGAGAGCGGGGTCCCCACGGCGAGGAGCCGGGGCACTCCGGCACTGGTGAAAAGCGACTCGTGGAGACGGGTCCTGTCAGAGGGCAGGCTGGGTTTCACACGGCGCCAGAGCACAGCCTCAGGGAGGGCACCCCGCCACAGTGTGCAGATCAGATCAAGCCTCGTAGGTAGGCACCCCGCCACCCGATGCGGCTCAAGAGCTGGTGAGGGTTGCCAGCCGCCAGTCCAGGAAGAGTCGCGGAGATGCGGCCGCCATTTTGGGCCGGACTACAGATGCGGGCAACAGTTCTCCCCGCCACATTTTGGCAGTTCGCAAGAGCATAATGCTCTCAAAGTGCTGTCATCGGCACCCCAGGACCTCCGAAGCCGGAATCTCGCCATTCCATATAAAAAGCCCGACTGGAAGCAGACATAATAGGGCTTAGCCGCGGAGCCATGCGGAGGCCATAAAAGGAGCTGCCTCATCGCCGGCGCTCCAGGCTACGCCCACCGGAACTCCAACTTTTTAATGAAAATATAAAAGTACAGATTTTATTGTTTTAAGATTTACATATCTCACCTTCATCAACTCATCTAATAAAAATGACTTGCAATACATACATTAATATAAAGTGCAAAAGTGTGCAATGGGGTTAGTTAAAGTGCCTTACGTGCAGAATAGTTGATGAAGGTCAGCTAAGTAAATCTCAAAACAATCAAATCTGTCTTTTTATATTTTCATTAAAAAGTTGGAGTTCCATGTGAAGTGATTGGAGTTATTGGCTACTACATTATTCACAAGATGTTCATTTGAAATAAGTAGAGAGGAAGAGGGGCACTATGTGGTGTTTGTAGTATTTTGATAGAATGTATCCCTGTTCTGCCACAAACGCCCCGAAAACAAAAAATAAAGGTCTAGACCAGTTTTTTTAATGAGTTTGGATTAAGCCATTACCAACTAAAAAGCCCTGCTAGTTCACTATGGATTGGCCCAGATGGCATTTTTGTGGGTTTGCTCTGAGGCCGGCCTTTCTCAGGGCCCAGGTGACCTCATATATGTGGCGAAGATGTTCGGACCAACTCTCACTATGAATAACAATATCATCCAGGTAAGCTCTACAAGCTTGAACTGAAACAGGCCCTGTGGTGTTGAAAAGGCTGTTTACTCTCGGTCTGCTAGATCCAAAGGTACCTGCCAATAACACTTAGTTAGATTTAACATTAATATGTGTTTAGCTGGCCCAACTTTTTGATGAGTTCATCGGTTCTTGACATCGGGTAATTAGCAAACAATGAAATTGAGTTCAATTTCCTGAAGTCAATGCAAAAGGCCCAGAACGATTGGGTTTAGCTAGTAACATTATAGGGGAGCACCAGGGACTCTCGGATGGCTCGATTATGTCTGCCTGTGCATGTCGTCTATCTCCTGTTCAATCATTTCTTTTAGTCTCCGAGATCCCATAAGGCTTAGGATTCATGCTTTTTCCTGCCAGGGTCCTAATGTAATGAAAATATGTGTAACTCTCCCTGTGTAGTTTGAAAACACTTTGGGAATTTGATCTAATACATCTCTATGGTCTGCATCCATCTGTTTGTGGTATGAGGTTGTTTAGTTAGCCCTTTTGTTCTAATACTTTGTTGGGACCATACCATCGGGAAACTATTTTATTTTCTGAGGTAGGCAAGGGGACTAATATTGGCTGCCCAATCAAAAAGGTATCAGTGACTGCACGCCTATTATAGACAGCTTGTTGTTGTTCCTGTGCCTGTCCCAGATGTTTTCTTACAATTTCTCACACTGCTTTCATATGAGCTTTTAACCTATGTGCGGTTTGAGAAAAAAAACAAGGCTGCCTCTCTCCTCTCCCAGATCTCCTTCAGCATATCTAAAACATCTTGGCATTCCTTTCCATATAGAAGTTCAAACTGAGAATATTCAAGGGAGGTTTGTGGGGTTTTCATGACTGCAAAGAAGGCCCAAGGTATTATTCCGTCCCAATTCTTTCTGTCAGTCTCCACTAGTTTTCTTAAAATCTGTTTACGTCTGGCTAAAACGTTCTACAAGACCGCGGTTTGGGGATGATATACAGACGTCCCTAGGTTCATAATATTTTCCTTTACCTCTTGCACCAGGTGGGACGGACATAAAGGTTGTACCTTGATCCATAAGGATTTCTTTTGGGAACCCTACTCTGGAGAGGAATGGTAGTAGGAGTTTTAAGATTTGTTGCGTAGTATTATTATGCAGGGGAAAGGCCTCCAGATAGTGAGTGGCCTAATCAAGGATCATAAGGATAAAGTGAGTGCCCAAGTTGGAGGTTTCTAGCATCCCACTATGCCCATGGCAATCCTGGAAAAAAGGAATGTCAATTATTGGTAATGGTTGTAAAGGAGTGGGTGGTACAGGATTGCTGTCTGCCTTTTAACATGAACCTGTGAATAATTTGGTTCTGGGTTTTCCCTATCCCTTGGTGAGCTGCGGTGAGGTGGGAGTGTGCTAACTCTAACACTGTTCCTCTGTGAGTATGGGGGTTCCACCAATTGTGTTCGGTGTATTCCATCAGGTGTTACATCGTACCTATAAAGTAATCCCTTTTTTAGGAAAAAGAAGGAACTAGGCAGATTACGTCCAGCTTCTTCAGGAGCTACCTTATAAAAGGCTTCTGTGAGGATGGGGCCATTTCTCTGAGCAAAGGACAGATCTGGTAAAGGACCATCTTCTTCTAGTTCTAGATTTTTCTCTACAACACGTAGGTCTGCTTCCCCGAAACCTTTAGAACCCCATTCAGTTTCTTCCTGTTCTTCCACTCCTTGGGGAACTGGGAACAATGCTTTCTCTAAAATGCCTTGAGCAACAGTTTCTCCTTCCCTTACCATATACGGATTCTTTCCATGATTATGAAAAAAGAATATTAAAATCCTTTCTGAAGTCAGGATCTATTACTCCTGCCATGATATCTAAGCCATGTCTCAAAGCCAGACCTGACTTGGAGGCGAGTCTAATAAAAGTCCCTTTTGGAGGGGTTAATATTAACCCTGTGGGAAAGAAATGCCTTTCACCTGGTGGTATCTCGATTTCTTCTGTACTCTGCAGGTCAAATCCAATGGATTCAGCTGCCACTGTGGTGGGATTTTTGGCCTTGGAAATCAATTTTGTGAACTTTATGGCTCCCCAACTTCTATCAGATGGTATAGATCCCACTTCTAACACCATTTGTGGTGAGTCAGGAGAAGGACACAGGCTCACTGAGGGCATGATACCAAGGGCCTCATTGCGAGGATGGCGGTAACCCGCCGGTGCTACTGGTGGGTTTCCGCTGTCTTTGTAACACTGAAGCTGGTGCCTGACTTCCCGGTGCCACCCGGACATCACAAGTCCCGGTGGATCAGGAAGTCAGGTGCTGGAAAATGTTAGTCCCTGTTCCCCTGAGTCCCACAGGGCTCCATGGAAATGGGGACACGGAAGCACTGGCACCCTGGCTAACGGTGCCGGGGCTTCTGTGAAACCTCTGCAGGTGGGTGCGTTACACTGCTGGGCGTAACGGCCCCCGCCCGGAGTGTCAGAGTGTGGTGGTCCGGAAAGGGTGATGGTACGTTGCTACCAGCACCCTTGTTTCCTGACCACCACACTCATAATGAGGCCCTATGTATTTTATTAAACTAAAAGGATAAAGCCAGTCTTTCTCTAATACTATGGGTGTTCCCTATCTAAGCTATTAACTATAGTGTCACAGCACGCTAGATGCAGTGGTCTCTGTGGCAATGCTGGTGGCATCTGCTGGAAGCCTCCCAAAGGCTGCATCGCGGAAACCCCAATATCGTACCCGCTAGGCATTGTAGCAGTCTAGGGGGCGTCCATAGGCATGCAGCATTCATTGGAGTGAATCAAATCCAGGAAGTCACGATATCTACAAAGAGGGATGCAGAACGCGAGGTCGGCACGTCGCTACTTCCAGAATTTAGTGCTCGTGAGTGTTCGCTCCTAGGGAATCTGTGTGTTGCGTGTGGTGTGAATGCTTCTCTTATTTAATACCTCGCTGTCATTCCTGCATCCTTACTTAGTGCCTAAGTTACCTGCAACCTCCATCCTCTCCTCCAGAGCTTTTGTCTCCATCCTGTGTAGATATCATCAGACTGTCTCCAATACCTGGTTTTTCAATCGCCATCCATTTTTAAAGATGTGCTTACATCAGGCGCTGGAATTCAAGACACATCTCCAAGACATCTACCAACAAGGGTTTTCTTCCCGAGAGGATTTCCCTGTTGCCTTTCTACCATCTGGGACACCTGTCTACCAGAGGGTGGAGGTTAACTGGGAGGTCCTTATTTGCAATCGTGAGGTGTATTTGCTCTAATGGTCAGTTTAACATCAGCGCTCAGCTTCTCATTACATATGGTGCTAGTCAGCCAGTCATGAAATGTCCAAAAGGAATGCCAGCTTTCCAAAACTAACCTTACCAACCCTACCACTATAAAAAAAACCTCAAGTTATGAGAATGACTCCCTTCTCCTGAGGGTACTTCTAATACCATTTTTTAGTACCAAAAGCCTTTCTTGACTTCTTGGACCAGAATTCTTCACTTCCTTGGTTGGGTTTTTGGGCTCTTTTTAATACATAATCCGCAAATAGTCTCTTGCGACTTCTTAGATTAAGCTCTTTAGCTCCTTAATTGGGTTATTGGGTTTTCTCTACTCTTTGGAGATCCTTTTTGGAGTGCTCTTATTATTTCTCATTTTTTATTGTACTTCTGAGCTTTGTTGTACTTCACTTGCAGTGTGATTGAAATGTTTACTTTCAGTAGGTTCTCGCCGTCTCTGGTTTCTTCTACAACACTATATTTACTTTACATAATGTTCTGAATTACTTCCCCCTTTTCCAAGGGTCTTTTTTTTATTTTCTCTTCTCACATTATTCACTTGTTCACCAGTTCTTTCTCTAGAATCACAATATTTAAATCTTGTTTGCTTCACATTTAACTCTGTTTCATATATGTCACTGGGAGGAGTTAACTGTGCAATATAATGATCTCCCTGGATCCTCCCATGCTTCCCATTCTCTCAGTTATCTTCGTTTTGACAGGAGAAAGTCCTCTGGAGCCTTCTTCCATGGAGGCCCTTTTTCTGTTCCCTGCTTGCTGACACCTTCCACTCGCTGGCCTCTCTCGTTGTGCTTTCCTCTGTCTCTGTTGTGGTGACCCGGTCCCCTGTTGCATGACCGGACACCCCATAGGCTTCTTGTGTTGGTGGTATTTTTGGACCCTTGCTCCAATATGAACTCCCTTCGTGATCTTGCCACCACCTCTTATTGAGCTCCAGCCCTTGTGCTTTCTCGCATTCCAGGTACACCGCAACTCTGGCGTACTGTGCTGTGATGCTGGGCGAGTTCGAAAATCACAGCTTTTTGATTTCCTTCTCCGTCAGGACGGGTGCAGCATGGGGTCTCACCCTGCCTGCGTAGGTGGTTCTATCTCTCATTTCGTTCTCTTGCGTCTCTCTCTGAGGGCAGCTTTATCCACTCACTCATCTCAGTGGATGGGACTTCTGATTTAAAGAGACATGATTTGCTTCCATAAGAGTACTGTATCTATTAGTCCCAGTACTGATACACTGTTATTGTGGTTTCTTTGTCGCAGACGTGATAACTTGCTGTATTTGGTATGTCAAAACATTTCATGTAGGCCACTGAACTGGATGGACCCCAGCCGGCCCATAAGACTGGGGGTCTCCAAACAGCCCTTTAAGATGAGTAGCAGCACCCTCGAGATAGATGGGGATGCAGGTTCGTACTCTTGCACCAAATAATAACGACAACTCAGTAGTTTGGCAAAGGGAGTCCGTTTAATTACAAGTACAAAAAACAGGGAGTTCAATGAACATCAGCAACCGCTCGATCTTCCTTCCTGCTTAAACTCCACTTAATTTCAGAAAAAACACAGTATTTATATCAAAAACTCATCATCACTGGCGTGCAATCTTAAAATCCTAACATGCAACGTGATTGGTTATAGGAAGGTAACTTTAACATAGGTACTATAACTGTATGTGGTAACGGGGAGAGGGAATTGGATAATCAATGTCAGGTGGGCCAACTAAGCCCTTCCTTCAAAATGGCCACTATAAACGTCACTAAAAGTACGACGTCTCATTGGTTCTACTCACTATAGGACCCTAGATGACACGGTCCACTGTGATTGGGTGGCATCAACCCCATTCATACATTTCCACTTACGTCTAGCAGCATGCAGAAAGATTAGCCAGAGCATGGAGTTCGTCTGCATCCCAGCTTTCCCTCCAATAATGTTACAATCATTCATCACCTCAGTGGTCATGTGTCAATTACTTCTTTGTGGTTTGGCCTCGAGTCTGCTCTTGCTCTGAGAAAAGTAAGGAGTATGGGTATGGCAGGGGTCCATGCGTAGGTGTGAAAGTCTCATCTCTTCCTGCCTCCCTTGTCACGTGATTCGGACACTGTAAAATCGGCCTCTTCGTCATGCATTTTCATGTATTTGATTTAATTCTGCCAGTCTTCTATCATCTGTGTCTTATCTTGACCTTTCTGGACAGGATATTCTGTTCTTTTTCTCTTTAATTGTATCCACTGTTGGCCTCTTCCAGCCGAATACGACCTTGGCTTCTTGGCATGGTTACCCTCAGCTGGGTTTCTCTGCATCTTAATTCTCTATTTGTTTGCTTCAGCACTCTCCTCTTGAGACCTTTAGTAACCTTTGTTCAATTCTGCTCATGTGCATAGTGGATTTACACTCATCTATAAAGTGCTTTTGATGTATATATCTGCATATTTAGCGCTTGCCGCAATCTATTGTACTACTAAGCATGAGCAAGCTTCACGATTCCTTTGCTTCTTGCGGTTTCTTGCATCTATACACGTTTAAACTAACTGAATATCTTCATCGTGCATATGGCATGTGTTTCTGCATCTTGACATCAACTGCTTCACCTTAGGCTCAGGATGTCACTTATCCATGGTATTTCGTCTCTTTGTCAGTATTCTCAGATCATTATATCTTCTATATGTGTGTCCGTCCGATTTATTATGACGTCACCATTCGTCTTCCTTTAATATCTTCTTGGCTTCTTCGGGTATTCCATTCTGACAAATGTAATTTTGTCTTGCCTGTAGATATGGCTTTCTCAATGGGTACCTTACTGTCCAGATTTTCTTAGGTGTTGGTACTTCAATAGGTGCTGTTACTCTTATAGGCATTAGGGAGAGCCCAGTTGCGGCTCTCTGCTGGTTTATCTGTTCATCATATGTCACATATTTCGGTGTGAACGTACATGGCACTTTCAAGGGAGTGGCTGGAGTGTGGATGATGTTTGGCACTTCCTCTTCACTCCCCCCTCTGGGTGATTCATCGACCACTCTCACTTCTTTCCTGGCATTCACTTGTATTTCATCCTCTGGCTGAAGACATCTAGGTCTGAAAAATGCTTCTTTGGGGTCCATATCTTTACGACTCCCTTCAAGCATTCTGCTGTTCTTACATGCTCATCTTTGTTCCATGTCATTAGTTGAAATTCTCCACTTGGATTACAGTAGATCAATTTTCCCACATATTTCCTGTGTTTCTTCGGATATCGGAACTTTGTTCCTTCTGGTGCATAAATGCTGGCCTTCACAAAGTCTCTTATTTCTTCAACAGTCAGGTCTTTGGGCTTCCAGACTGACTGAACATCAATCTGGATTTTCATCCCTATGGCCTTGTTTGCAGTTTTGTGGCACTGAGAGATTATTTGCTTGATTATACAGAATCCAAGCAATATCATCACCAACAGGGCTCCTAGGAACTTGAATGCGTCTCTCATCCATTATAGAACCCATAAAAACAGCGATCCAAACCAACTGTCATTATCAACTTCGTCAACTTCCTCAGTCATCTGGTTTTGTAGTTTTGTCAGCATACCTATTGCTTCTGTTAAGATTCCATTTTCGTCATCATGTGACAGTATAAATGTGCAACATGATTCTCCGACTTTTGCATAAACACCTCCATCCATATCTGTGATCATGTCTAAGACATATCTGTTCTGGAGTGTCATTAGTCGAATTGCTCTTAACTCTTGTTTGATTGCATTAAATCCCTTTATGGTTGTTTTGATGGACTGCAGTAACTCCAATCTGGTTATCTGCAACCATTTAGTGTTTTCCCCAACCTGAACTCTTGGCATTAGGATTGTGGTGAACACTGATGAGTTCAAGCTGAACAACCTATGTTCATATGGGATTGCATCAAAGGCTTCTATCCATTTGGCACAGAAGTAGTTTTCTCTCTTCATCCTGGTTATCAGTTCCACAGATCTCTTCTTCCTCAGGTGAGCATCTGCTTTCGGGAAACTGTCAATATTCAGATCACTTCTTGGAATAACCAATGCTGGAACATGGACATTTACCAATGTACATATACCTCCCCATGAGTTCGGCAATCTGATATATGCTTTGGATCCACACGCCCAATAATGATCCATGATCACTGCTGTTCCATGCATCATTCCTGTAGCATCGAAGATGCGTCCAAAGTTCTATTTTCTCCCATTTTTCTTGTGCCATTGTTTCTGAAGCACAGTTTGGAATTCTCCAATGGCACTTTTTGTAGGGGTCCTCCTCTATCTTCGACCCATGTTAGAAGTCTTGCAAGTCTTGGCCATAATGGTTTGCATATTATCTGTCCATTTTCAATTGTTTCTTTATAGTATCCAATGATCATCCATGCTCTGCAGATCACTACTCCTTTCTCCCATCCTTCTGGAGAAAGCACTGTTCCCCAAATGTGCATTTGACCTCTGTCTTCCCATCTTCAAGCTTCTTCTGTAGATTTCCCTTTGAAGTTCAGCGCTTTGTTGGTTTCTCTTCTGATCTCCGCTCCTTTAACTCCAGGCTTCTCATATCTGATCACAATGTTCTTTGTTTTGCCATTGTTTCTCGTCTTTATGTCTTGGACATAATCATCTTCTTCTGGGTCAGTTGCTTCAGTTGCCCATTTGAGTAAAGCATAATTTCCCATGAACTGGCCTCTGGTCGTGTACATTGCTTAATGTGATAGGCAGTGCGCTGTCTTGACATCTATTTCAACAGCTACGAAGATTTGGGACTTCCCCATGCTGTAGGGTAGGAGTGCACACACAAAGCATTCTTCCTCTGAAGTTCGTCTTCCAACTTCCTTCATATTTTGGTGCCATATGTTGTTTCCCAAGTGTGCCGTGCTGTCCAGGTAATCGTTCAATTCATTATTGTCTTCTTGTGTGCTTCTTCTAATTCTCAAGGTCTTCCTGTAGTTTACTATAACCACATCCTTAAACACATCTGTATAGCTTATTCTTGCTTGAGGATTCTCAGGTATCCCCATCAATGATCTGGGCATGTCCTCATGTATTATTCTTGTAGGAGTTTGTGCAATTTGCTTCATCCTTTCAATATTCAATATACCAATCAGGCATGAAAATGCCTCTTATAATTTCTGTATGTATCTTCTCTCCAGGCACTGCCCTGATATAATGTCTTGTAGGATCAGGTGTGCTTTCAGGTGTTGTCTCTCTTTGCTTATTCTCTAAAGCTTTTTGTCTCTTTAAAAGTTCAGCTTTCTCCATTTGTCTCTCAACTTCTCTTGGTGTGGAACTTCTCATCGTTGTTTGTCCAAGCTTCCCCCATTCTCTGGAATGTGATTCTGAACTTATTGACACTGGACCAGGTGTGTATGTACTCATTATCTGTGTACTTGTACCCTTCATCAACCCTTTTTAAGGTTCACTTTTCCGACCCTGTCTCTGGCGTTTCAATTCATTTGCTACCATAAGTGTTGCGCATGTCTCATTATTTATCACATCCATCTCAAGTTCAGTCACTCTATCATTCTTTCTAGGAACTAGAATGACTATCTAAGGTCTGGGTACCGTTGTAGGTTTCATACGTACATCATTAGGTTGGTGCATGGGAACCTGAACGCTTTGTGCACCAATGAAAAACGCAGTTCTAATCGTCAATGACAGTAGTATGATAATGAACACAATGCATGTTTAGATGATGCACCTATATGGTCATTTACAGCATTTGTGCCTGGGCCAATATGAATGTCTTTCCTCATGCGGGAGGACAACGTTAATGTTCTGGTTTCCCATCTCGATCATCTAAAGAAACAAAACAAATTCTTTAATACATGCCATTTTATCTGGATTCTGCTGCCTATGCTTGCAGGTCACAAATGCTGGACTGTTTATCCTCTTTGTCCGAATAAAAGACTGTCTCTTGTCTCTGGAAATAGTTTTTTTTCCATTAACGAAAGTTCCAAATGAGGCAATAAATTCAGTAAATCCCTAATTTGCATATTCCATGTAAACCAATTCCCAGTCTATGCATCTAATCTGTTTTACTCCAGATGACATGTTCGTTCTTTGTCAGCATAACCAAAAGTGAAGTCCTTTGCAACATCTTTACGATCTGTCCCTCGAAGGAATGTTGGCACACTTCTCCTGTGATTCTGATGCTGACTAGAAAGTTCAACCTGCATTACGATACCATGCAGGAGCATACTCAGATGTGTAGTGTTAGCTGGGTCTCTGATGAACGTGAGGACGTCGACATTGGCATGTCTCCCCACAAGTTCTCGAAAGTCTTCAATTAAGAGAAAAAATATGTTACTGGCTAGTCTGCTATTCTCCTGTGACAGGAACATTTGTCTTGTCCTTGCTGTACTACGGGAGAAAAAGAAACTGCTCTGCAATCACTGTGAGCAGCCTCCTTATTGTCTTTTAGTTTTCAGGATCTTGAAGACACTCTGTTATGTTTGTGAGCTTTCCCACCAATGACGGGTATGACCTCAATACTAACTCGAAATAGATCAGAATGTCTTTGGTGAGGTCACTATTGCGTGACACCATAAGTAAGTCCAAACAGGGGTTCTGTGTCGAAAGAATCAGGATACTGTATTCTCTTCCAATTGATGTATCCTCGATCAAAATTTTGAATCTCTTTTCTTATCAAGGCTTCAGTGTGCCTCAGTCCAAAGTTCAAAGTCAACAAGCGATTTTGTGGCTTATACGTGCAATTCTTCTTCTTCACCCTGCAACTAGGATGCACAGAGTGTCCATGTTTTTATGTCCTTTTTCCCTTATTTTGCTCAAAGGAAGTGTCCAAAACTAAGCCACAACTTTGCACAAAAGGTCTTTGTCCTTGCTTTGCTGGTCATGCGTCCTTCTTCCTCATCATAGATCTCGTCTGCACGTGCTTTGGTTCTTCCCTGTTGTCTGTAGTCTCTTCGCGTTGGGGTGCAGGCAGAGGGTCTTCTCCAATGTATGGCTTGATGTCACCCAGAAAGATCCAAGCTCTTCTTCCCTGTAACCTCACTGCAGAGGGTGTGACGTCCCCCACTCTAAAGGGGCCGTTGAACCTTGGCTCGTCCCACTTTTTTCTTGTTTGATTTCTCACCAGGACTGTGTCCCCAGGGAATATTGGAGGAACACATCATTCTGAAACTTGGCATGTTACAGCATGTCCTTCTGTGTTCTGTACTGCCCTACACCCTTCTTGTTTTTGCTGCAGCTGTCCTGAAATTACAGTAAGACAAGATGTCATGCAATTCAAGTAATTTTGCATTTCTGATTCTAACTCTTCTCCTGTTGGCTGAGCATCACATCTAGCTCTATTTCGAGGTGTTAATGGCGTGTGCATCCTCATGCCCGTCACGATTTCGTGCGGTGTGAGATGATGCTCAGAACCAGGCTGGTTTCTGAGTGCATACAGTGCCAGTGGAAGACAGTGCAGCCATCCCTAATTCAGAGTAAGCTTCAACTTGGCTATCCTTTCCTTTAATAAACCATTGATCTTCTCACATATGCCAATTCCTTTGAGGATGATACGCCGAAGAAAACTTGTGCTTTATACCAAGCAACAAGCTAATCTGTTCAAATACTGCATTAACAAAATGAGGACCATTGTCCGACCTCATGACTTCATACACTCCCCATCTGGAAATACCTCCTCCACCAGGAATTTAGCCACACAGGTAGAGTCTGGGTGTGTACATGGACCTGCTTTAAATCCATCTAGAGAATGGACACACCACAACAATTAGATACCTATACACTTTACATACTTGAATCATATCGACATAATCAATATGCAAGTGCTGAAAAGGCTCATTAGGCCTTGGGATAACTCCTCTAATCACACGTAGTGTATGCCCAGCCGTGAACTGCTGACAGATCATACAGTTTACCATGAAAAATACAACGTGTTCTGCCAAGTTTGGTATGAACCAGTCGAACCAGTCTTCGGTTTAACAGTGCTGTCTTGTCGCCACAAGCTCTTGGAGGGGTTTAAAGAGCACCCTCGTCGCTTCCATAGGTTCCTCTCTTACTGTGGTGCTTCTCCTTGGAGCTCCATTGCCTGAGTTTTGGGTTATATTGCTATAGCCTTCCGGCTTGCTTCGTGCAACAATCATTCTCTCATGCACATCAATTATTTTCATATTCATTATTATTTTGTCTTTGGTTGCCACACGCTTGACTTCAGTGTCTGCTGCTTGATTTCCACGTGAGATAAAATCTGTCCCTTTCGTGTGGGCGGTGCATTTTACGTCTGCTATGCCCACTGGGAGTTGTAGTGCCTTAATGAGCCTGTCCAATAAGGCTGCGTGCTGCACTGGCGTGCCGTCCGCTCGGAGGTAGCCCCTCCTTTTACAGCGCGTTAGGCCTGTATGTACTGTTGACGTCACATAGGCGGAGTCACCGTACGTTGTTACTTCTTGGTCTGCGTGATTCTCAAGTGCGAGAATCAATGCCAATAATTCTGCAGCTTGTGCTGAATAATGTGAGGGTAATCGTGCACTAATAAATACTCAAAACTCCCCATTTGCTGTGTGCTTTACCACAGCGGCGCCTTTATATCTCTGTCCATTTTGATCAATCCTCGAAGAACCATCAACGAAGACGATTTCTCCTTCTGCCAATGCATTTTCTTTTACTCTGGGAATCTCATCATAGAATTCTTCATAGTTCGCGCAATCATGTATTGGCTCTCCTTCATTGACTGGCTCTGCTATAAACATAGCTGGGTTCACTATTTTGCATCAAACTATTTTAATCATTCAATTTGATACTGCATAATTGGGGATCCCTAAGACTAGTGACTAGTGACATGCAAATGGCCTTTTTTAGTTTAACAAACACTTCTTCGATGGTCTCGGTCCACACAATTTTTTCTTTCGTTGCCTGTGCTTTCTTTAAGACTTGTAACAAGGGCCTGGTATAAGAACTGTAGTCAAGGACCCATGCCCTGACATAATTACATAATCCTAGAAAACTCTGCATTTGTTTTATCGTGTGTGGGTTGGCTGTTTTTGAAATGGCTTCAGCTCTTTCAGGGGTAACATTTTTTCCTTCATGTGAGATTAGCTGGCCTATATACAGCACTTCTTGTTGACAATACTGTAACTTCTCTTTGTCAACTTGATATCCTTTCTCCGCCAGTATAGTTAATAGCTCAACAGAATCGTGTCTGCACTTTTCCTCTGTTGTGCTGCAAATATAAATGTCATCCACGTATTGCAAGACAACACTCTCTAATGCTATATTGCTTAAGTCCATCTGCAGGACTCTGTTGAAAATCGAAGGAGACTCAAAATAACCTTGAGGCAGCCTCATGCTTTTCAGACGAACTTGTCTGAACGTGAACGATTTCAAATCTTGTAAGTCTTTGTGCAATGGGATTGAGAAAAATGCATTTTTCAAGTCAATCACTGTGAAATACCTTACTTCAATGGGTATATTACATAGAATCGTGGACGGGTTTGGGAATAGAGGGAACTCGGCCTCGACTATCTGGTTTATCGGGCAAAGATCTTGGATTAAATGCCAAGGGCCTCCCTTTGATTTTTTAATCGGATAAACCAAAGTATTGCATGACGACTCTGACATCACTAAGATGCCCTGCTCCATCATGGCAGAAATTCTCTTAAAAATTCCTTCATGTGCGTCCCTAGACATGGGATACTGACATGGTTTTGGTAAAATTGCTCCTGGTTTCAATTTAATCTTCACTTCTCTGACTCCTTTCAGTAATCCTACGTCATAAGGGCCTGTAGTCCATACTGAGACAGGCACCTTTGCCATGGCATCATCAAAATATTCAGGATGTTTTTGTGCCGGCATCACTCTCTGAGACACCGCTCTTTTGATCATTTGCACCCAATAAATGAGATTAACCTCAACTGTCACCTCATCTTCACCTATTTGCTCTTCAAATAGATCGTCATCAGACACGTCAGTCAATCTGTAACCTTCCCCAATGGCGATTACTGCGCACCATTGTCTGCCTTCATCATCACACCCATCAAGCAAATTCATCTCTCCTCGCACTATGGCTGCTTGTATTGTCAAGGGAAACACTTGTCCCTTTTCCTCATGCATAGGTATTCTTGGACTGAACAGAAACTCATCTGGGGTTCCCATTGTTTTGTCTAGAAAGCCTGGTAGACATGACATTAATATAAGCGAATATTTCGGGTTATAATGGAATAGCTCTAATAGCCATTTGTCCTGTGTGTGCTCTAATGATTTCACACATGTTCAAATAATGCATTCCTGGAGTTGAACATACCATGCCCTTTTCTTTGAACAAGAGTCTCATGTTTAACTGTGTCATTAGGTCTCGTCCCAATAAATTTACCGGTGTCTGCCTTGAATATAGCAGTGGCAAGTTCATGTCACATTCTCCTATGGAAACTGGAAGTTCTTTCGGAAAAGGAACACGACTTGTTGCTCCTGTGAAGCCCTGAGTATTTATGGCATCGCCGGACATATAAAACTTGCCTTCACGTATACACAAGCATGTCGCACCCATGTCAACTAAGAAGGAATATTCTTTTTCCCCTATACAGAAATCTACCCTTGTTCCTCGTGAGGGTTCGGTGTCACTGATAGGATAGAACACATCAGGTCTCCCAGTGAGCTGTCGTAGTCCATATATAATCTTGTCCCATTCTGAGTGAATGAATTTCCCCTGTCATTCGTGGCATCTCTTATTCCCGAATTCAGTACCTGACCTGTGCCTGTTGTTTGTAACAATTGCATTGGCGACTGTTGAGACTGTCCCTGTGGAAAATGTGTCACCTTCTGCTGTGGTTGCAAGCTTTGCTTTACTCTCGGCGCTTGCTGCTACACCGTGTGATTCTGTGTAAACCCATTTCCACCCTGCTGCGAGAACGCAGATGGATTCACCATCCCTCCTCTTGTGAACTGGTCATTTTGCACCATTCCTTGCCTTCTGCACGTGCGTGATAGATGCCCTGTCATCCCACATGTCGAACATGTTGGCGGTGGTCTGATTATTTGCCCATTTTGCATATCCTGGTTTCCACTTTGCATATTGTGAAAACCTTCTTGATCACTCTGCCATCCTCTTCCTCAAAAGCCTCTTCCCCTTGGGTAAAGCCCGTTATTGCTTTGATCAAACTGCCTTTGATTTTTGATCTGCTGTGTATTAGATCTGTCTGTGTTAGTTATCATTGCCCCCTCAATGGCATAGTTCGATAATTTTTTCTGCACTAATTTAGCTTCTTCACCTTTTCATGCAACATCCTTTTTGCGATTCTTCTCTTGCAGCAATCTGCAATAGTACGCGATGGTCAACTGTATTTCAGACAATGGCTTAGCCTCAATCCCTACCAATTTCTTGAGCTGTTTCTGTACCTGTTCTGGCAGCCCTTGGCATAATATATGGTAAAACACGGGTATAGATTTCCTCCAAGATTCACGAGTTTCCAATACCCAGGCGTCTTGAAAATTCTGAATGTAAAGCAAAGGATCATCTGACTCCTTCATCTTGCGTGTCATTATAACTCCCATATCAGAAGTATCCGGGTATAGCACTCGAATCGCTTTCCATACCGCGGTTCTGCAATTGTTAAACGGTGCTCCATCATGCTCATTATTAACTGTGGTCACCCCAGGGTAACCTGCACGTGTGCACACATCGTCAGCTCTATCAACAAGTATGGCGATTAAAAGAACCTTAATATCCCCTATAGCTAACATGTTCCCCCCGTCATTTTTTCTAACTCATGTATCCATTTTCCGGCTCCAGATGTCAACATTGGGTGCTTATTTTTCAGGTTTTCTCTATCCATGTGTGGCCAAGGTATATATTGTGGCCTTGTGCCTCCTTTTTCGAGTAAAGGGAACTGTGACACATGACACTCCTTTTCCTCTCTCATCATTTGTCTGTCTACCGAAGGGGTAATATTCCTGCATTGCTGTCTACCTGGCAATGTCCTTAATCTGCTCACATAGGGTGGTGGAGACACCCCCCTCTGACTGTATGATACTCCTTCATGCCGATCTGATTGTATGGCTAATTCCGATGTCTTGGGTGCAGACCCACTAGAATCCAACCATCTTATTCCCTTTCCCGTAGAGGAGCATTTTTCGTGCCTTCTCTCGTCTTCTCTTTCTTCACATTCTTCTCTTTCTGCGTCCGATATTGTTTGTGCCCAACTCATGCAACTTCTCTCATCCTCCTCATTTCTATTTAGAGTTAGCCTATCTAATGACAGCTCTCTATTTCTGCTACTTCGGGAGGCATCCTCAGTATCGTACAGCTGAGTGCTCTCAAGACGCTCATCCTCTGCTTTCCTTTGGGGTACCTTTTCAAGCCCCATCTCATCATAAATCCTATTGATCGTCTCTCCGATGCTTCTGGCGTTGAAGTCATCTTCGATATTTGCCCTTGACGTGCCTGGTACTGAATTGTACTCAGGGAAGAATTATTCTATATCTTCCCAATCTACTACTGGATCAGGTTTTTTAACCTCTCTTTCCAGATATTTGAGATCCCGTGCTCTCTGTCTTCACTTACATTCTATGTCATCATCAAACTCTCTACGCTTCCTCGCTTCTTCTCTGACCCTCTCTTCTTCTTGTTTCCTTGCATCGCTTCGTTCATTTGCCCTTTGCATTTCCTCTTCTCTGTCTTTTTATTCTCTTCTCTCGTATCTTTTGTTCTTCTTCTTCTATTCTCCTTTGTTCTATTCTATCCTGATCATCAGCTGTTCTCTGCTTATGATCGCGTTTTCTTTGTTCCTCCGCCTTTTCCTGTTTTCTGACCTGCTCATCATGATATAACTGCTCTCATTTCTGCCTATCTTTTTTCTTAGGCCCTTTGTCTCTCAATCATTTTTCCTTCTCTTTCCTTTCTAAGTCATCTTGTTCTCCCCTTTGTTTCACATCCTCAATGCCTTTACCATCGAGTTTCAATAAAATCTGACCTCCCATCCGTTCGTTCTGTGTGAATGCCATCTCATCAGTCCTATACTCATCTCCTTTCCATCTCTTTACCTCTCTTCCCGTATCTAGAGATGTACTTGCTTGTGCTTGGTCTCCTTTTTCCTTTTCGCGTCTCCTTGTCCTTCGGGACATTGGAGGTAATATCTCTTTCTCTGTCTTTCTATGGGCTTTCGTCACTACTTTGCATAGGCGACTCATATGCCGGGTTGCTATATCCTGTGGCTGCTTTATATTCCCTCAGTGGGTATAATCCTTTGTCTTTACTAGCTTCGCTTTTCGCTTCAGACGGGGCGGGTGGCGCAGAAGGCTCTTTACCCCCCTCTGTGCATATATTCAGTATCCAATCTAACGGTGGCTCCTCCTCCTTTTCCTCTTGGTACATTTTCCAAAGCTCTAAACTAGCTAGGCGTTTGTCTAACTTTTTGCCTGTATACGTGGTGTGAAAATATGTCGTCATGTGCTGCAGGACCGTTTTAGATAGCGATCCGCCTTGTGGCCATTGCATAAACATTTTGTTTGCGGTCCCTTTAACTCATTCTGAACTGTACTGTTTAAGCTTGGGTGCATGCTTCGGCAGCTGTTTTTGCATGTGTATCAATGAGGTAATGTCTTCCATGCTTAACCTGTTTATCCTCTCCTCTATATAACACTTTGTTATGCTTTACGTTTCACAAACAAGATCAACAACGTGAGCGAGCACCAATCGTCGCAAGCTCCAATCCCGTTTTTCCAACAATAATTTCACTTTCACTTTTGTTAATTACAACCATCAATCCATGCCATGCAACATTTAATCATCACAATCGTGCAATTTTCATGCTATTTTTAAAAAGTGTTTTACCTTATGATGTCATATATCTACTAAAACACATAAAACAGACTCCGGCCGGCACACGAACATCATGCCATCTGCTTCCTCAGATGCATTCTGCCCCTAATTTGTATTCCGACATGGAATTTAAGCCCATTTCTTTCAGATTGTCTTTAATCAATCTGGCCGTCTACGTCATCTTATCAATTCAGGATTTTAAATGAAGGCTTCTGCTAGCGCTCTTTAAAGCCTAGGAACGTGTGCGTATACTCTTATCTCGGTCACTCCCAGTATCTCTCTATATTGCTCGGCCACCCTCAAGTCAATATTTTCCCCTTTTATATACATTATACTCTTACTCTGATGTTATTTTTGTCCCACCTCCCTCCGTTACCTTCCCTTTACTTGTTTTAAGGCATGCAACTTTTTTGCCAAAGCATTCAGTCTTTTTCACTCACCGTTTGCATGTTTTTCCTCTCCGGATGCTTGGGATCACCGCCTTGGTTACCGCCTTTCTGTGCCGCTCGTTCAATCAGCTGCTCGTTGACGTGGGAAGAGGTTTTTGGGGGAAAGCAAAGGTCCCTTCGCACCTAACCTGCAGGGTTTTTAATTAAACTAGCCACTATGGGGAGCTTCTCGTTCTTTCATCTGGATGGCAAAGGACTTCTGATATTGCTGAGGACCCAAAGTTACTTATGTCGATGGTCAATGGGTCTCTTATCTAATCTTAACCATCTAATCTCTGCTACCAAGTGAACTGGATGGACCCCAGCCGGCCCATAAAACTGGGGGGGGTCTCCAAACTGCCCTTTAAGATGAGTAGCAGCACCCTCGAGATAGATGGGGATGCAGATTCATACTCTTGCACCAAATAATAATGACAACTCAATAGTTTGCAAAGGGAGTCCGTTTAATTACAAGTACAAAAAACGGGGAGTTCAATGAACATCAGCAACGGCTCTATCTTCCTTCTCACTTAAACTCCACTTAATTTCAGAAAAAAATACAGTATTTATATCAAAAACTCATCATCACTGATGCACAATCTTAAAAACCAAACATGCAACGTGATTGGTTATAGGAAGGTAACTTTAACATAGATACTATAACTGTATGTGGTAACAGGGAGAGGGGATTGGATAATCAATGTCAGGAGGGGCAACTAAGACCTTCCTTCAAAATGGCCACTATAAATGTCACTAAAAGTACAACGTCTCATTGGTTCTACTCACTATAGGACCCTAGATTTCACGGTTCACTGTGATTGGGTTGGCATCAACCCCATTCATAGTTTTCCACTTACGTCTAGCAGCAAGCAGAAAGGCCATCCAGGTGCAGGGAGTTCGTCTGCACCCCAGCTTTCCCTCCAATTATGTTACAATCATTCATCACCTCAGTGGTCATGTTTCAATTACTTCTTTGCAGTTTGGCCTCGAGTATGCTCTTGGTCTGAGATAATTAAGGAGTATGGGTATGGCAGGGGTCCATGCGTAGGTGTGAAAGTCTCATCTCTTCCTGCCTGCCTTGTCTCGTGATTCAGACACTGTGCAATAGGCCTCTTCTTCATGCATTTTTGTGTATTTTATTTAATTCTGCCAGTCTTCTGCCATCTGTGTCTTATCTTGACCTTCTGAACAGGATATTCTGTTCTTTTTCTCTTTAATTGTATCCACTGTTGGCCTCTTCTACCCAATACAACCTTGGCTTCTTGGCATGGTTACCTTCAGCTGGGTTTCTCTGCGTCTTAATTCTCTATTTGTTTGCTGAGGCACTCTCCTCTTGAGACCTTTTGTAACCTTTGTTCAATTCTGCTCATGTGCGTAGTGGATTTACACTCATCTATAAAGTGCTTTGGAGGTATATATCTGTATAGTTGGCACTTGCCGCAATCTATTGTAGTACCAAGCATAAGCAAGCTTCACAATTTCTTTGCTTCTTGTGGTTTCTTGCATCTGTACACGTTTAAACTAACTGAATATCTTCATCGTGCATATGGCATACGTTTCTGCATCTTGACATCAACTGCTTCCCCTTAGGCTCAAGATGTCATTTATCCATGATATTTCATCTCTTTGTCAGTATTCTCAGATCATTATATCTTCTATATGTGTGTCCGTCTGATTTATTATGACGTCACCATTCGTCTTTCTTTAATATCTTCTTGGCTTCTTCGGGTATTCCATTCTGACAAATGTCATTTTGTCTTGCCTGTAGATATGGCTTTCTCAATTGGTACCTTAATGTCCAGGTTTTCTAAGGTGTTGGTACTTCAATAGGTGCTGTTACTCTTATAGGCACTGGGCAGAGCCAAGCTGCGGCAGGGCCGGTCTTTGCATCAGGCAGCCCAGGTGGCTGCCTGACGTCAGTCAGGCTCTAGGGGGCGCTGCACCAGCAGTCCACAGTGCCAGTGCTAGAATACACGTGTAACACGTTTGTTTCCTAATATTATAAAAATGAATGTGCCTGTTCATTTTTATAATGTTAGGAAACAAACCTGTTGCGAGTTTATTCTACCACTGGCACTGCTGCAGGCTGTGGCATCGGCCAGGGCAGTTTCTAGTCCATTTGGTGCCCAGGGCAAAACACTAGGAATGTGCCCCCCCCCGCACCCTATCCCATGCACCACTCCCACCGCACCCCGTGCTCCACTCCCGCCGCGCACCACTCCAACCACGCACCACTCCCACTGCACCCTGCGCTACATTACCAAACTACACCGTTAAGGAACTCCTACACAAAGTCAAACAGTCCGTCACACAAGGAATGAATTGCGATTTGCAACGGTGGACCACTTTTTCACTGGTGCCCAAGACAATTTTATGCCCCAGTCCCACTTAGGCTGCAGATAATGAGGACTGGGCATACCAAGAGACCATGAATATGGCATAGGATGCAGTATATACAACCAACAAAGAACACAAGATGCTGAAGGGGGTTTGGAGGCAACCAAAGCCAAAAGGGCAATGACAAGGAGACACCTGAACCCAATAAAAATCACTTTAACATTCTTTGAATGGGAATCAAGTGTATGCTTTGATACAGGGAAGTCTTGACTGTTGTAAGGATACAGGACCAGGATTATTTATGTGTTCATGAAATTTTTGTCGAGTACCTGCATATTTATTTATTAATGCAATGTGTGTCGGATACAGTTATCCGACAAACATTGCATGAATAAATTATCCGTCTCCATGTACCCGACCAACATTGCATAAATAAATAAACCGGTTTGTGGCTTAAAGAGTATTTACTCAGCAACACTGGTCAAAACTATTATCCGCATAGTGAAGTAACTCATCACCAGTGCCATGGAAGTGGTTTCAAGTGTAATTGATATACAGTTTGGAAAAGAAGCGGCATGAAAGAAATAGCGCCGCTTTAAACTATTATTTTGGCCATTTTCTGGGCTTGCAGGGACGCACCATGGGCCCAAACGGGTCTCCGTTTGTACTGTGTCGGGGCCCACGGTGCGTCCCTGCAAGGCACGCCCACAGCCCACTGCACCTCCCCTCGCATCTCAATGCCAGCACGAAACCATTTAGTGACTAATGGGCCACCATTAGCAGTTTCCTGCTAGTATTGTGAAGAAAGGGGCAGGTGTTAGCTGCAGGGGGACCTAAAATGTTTTTATTGGTGTGCTTAAGCCCCCCACCCCAGTGGCGCGAAAGTGGTCAGAGGGAGCCTCTGACTTCTGTAATGTCACGTAGTACTTTTGTACTTTTGTACTTTTGTACTACGTGACATTACAGTCGAAAGGAGCAGCGCCAGGACGTGACCTGCGGAACTTTCACCACATTAATGCACCGCCCCACAAACTGGGGAATTCCATCCCCTCCAGAGGCTACAGGGACCAGGGCAATTGCGCCCCCCGGGCTATTGCACCCCGGGCAGTTGCCCGCCTCGCCCGGGCCAAGAAACGGGCCTGGCCTCGGCCCTCAGGCAGGGCAGGACAATTGGCAAATAAATTAGCAACATTTGTTGCTTTATTACATTCCCCCGGCCCCGGGTGGCGCCGGTGTAGCTGGCGCCAGCCAGGCCCATGAGCGCACGTACGGTGTGCCCTCCTCCAGGCTATGGGCGCGCACTGACACTGAAGTGTGGATCGATTGGTCCTGGCTGGTGTTGTTCGCCCCGGCCATTACAGAAAAGAGGAGCGATTGGGTCACTAAATCCTGAAGTTGTTCCCATCACAAGCACACACTGCCAAGCAGCAGCAAAATCAGCAAATACAAACAGTTGCCGCATTCTGCCCTCGCTGATTGGGCCTTGTTTCAGGAAATCCGGCAGTAACTACAGCCTGCCAAGCAAGCACACTTCTTTCCTCTTGCTCCCGTCCTCGCAGGTGAGGCCTATTGCTGCATAGGTGTTTTATTTATTTTAAAATGGTATTGCGGAGATGACTGGGCCAACCAAGAACGGCCTCTGGGGGCCACAAAGCTAGACACTTTTGTCAAGGCTCAAGTAGTCATGAAAAAGGAAGCGAGCACTGGTGGTGGACTCTCCTCAGGATATCAAAAGGCCAGTTCTCGGAAGACCTGGGCAGAGTGTCACTGTCATCAGATCTTAGACAGTTGCAAGTTCCAGCGGGGTTGGATTGGTCCGTCTGTCGGCCATTTGGCCTATGGCCAGGCCAAAATCACTTTGAGGGCGAGGCCTTGGGGCCAGTACCACGCGTGGGCCGGTTTGGAGGTTACTACGCCCCCCTAGTTCCCAAGCATATTATTTGTCATTCCCTCTTTCCTGGGCATGCACTGCTGACTTTATTTTAGTGCAAGAGTTTCATACATTTCACTGTTCGCTCAGACTTGTCTTATACTCTTCTTTGTCGTTGTGCTTCTTTTGTTTGGAATAGCAATCACGCTAGTCTAACGAGATAAACAAACACCTACACAAACGTGCCTTGTTAATGATGGTTTGAAGGATGGATGCAGGCGCTGGACCAAAAGCTGAGCGAAGTCTGCACAGCAGCTGGCTTGGGAAAGCAACTACAGTAGAAACCGTCTCCGTAGACGGTTGGCCCGTCTTCCGTATAATGCAAATACCCAGACTTGCAGGATGCATGCTTCACTTTCTTTGTTCCATTGGGGGCGACATGCTGTAGCATCAATTCATGGCCTTTAAAATACCCTGCACGGTGCAGCTTCCGTTCTCCTTTAACACAAACGCTGGGTTGGCCATGACTAGCTAACGCCACATTAATCAAAGCCAGGTCTCTAAAGAATGGTTCAAGTTTTGGGGAATCATCTGCTCACACTTTCTGTCGTGTGTCAACCAGTGTGCAAAAGGTGTTTCAGAGCGTGGGGCTCTTGATGCCACCCATTTCTGCATTTGATACACCAGCAGCTAAACACACCCTGGGGAGACAGCTCCTTCTGCATAGCCCATTTCTCTCCCAAGATCGGGACAATGTTCTTTACCATAGTGGAGAATGTGAAAAAGCGCGTGGCTGCAAGGCTGGGGGGAAAGGGTGGAGGGCAAAGCGCACTACGCTTGGGGTACACTAGAGATGCTTCCCCTGATACCCGCAGTACTCCAAGTCCCTTGAAATGAAATTTGTCTATACACTGCACAATGTGCTATTCAAGCAGCACGCGACTAGTAATTTGCATAAAGTAAACTTAACGAGTCCCAAGAAAAGGTTGCCTTCCACCCTTTAAGAATTTGATTGTTTTTGTTTTTATGTTGCGATGATAAACATTGTTTTTCTTTGCGATCTTACAGTTTCATGGTGCTGTCGAGAGCTAAAATGAGTGATCACGAAGGAAACATTTAAGAATTTTGAGAGTTCACGAGCATGAGCAAAACAAACCCCAATACTCAAACTGCCATTTCTCTGCCGCGGTAATGCACTGCAGTGTGTTTCAATGTAAAGTCCACATTGTAATGTCATAATTTTAGAACGCCACCTCTCCAACATTAACATTGGGAGCTATGTTGAATTGTACATGCATGTCAACTCTCTGCATATGTTTAAAGTAGACTTTACTACTCACATGGAGTAGTGATATTGTTTAGGTGTGTCCCTCCTAAATATATTTAACTTCCCGTGAAATATTTGCACAGCTATCGGTGGGTATATTGGTGGTGCTTGTTCTTGGTGCTTCGAGTAACACTGTTCAAGACCAGTTCATCACCTTTTAAGAGTGGCTAAATGTTTGAGGTCATACGAATGACATTAGTGTAGATCTGAAATTGTCGATTCTCTGACCTGAGTCACAGCAGCAAACTGGTCATTGTTACTAAAAATGAAGAGCAAAAGCAGACTAACATAACCAGGCCTGTTTGGGTTTGACTCTCTTATTGCTGTTTTCTGAGGTTCATGAAATTCAGCAGATGCCAGCATTGACAATTTTGTTAACTCATAGTCCCCGCTCCTGCTTCTCAGCCCATGACGCATGCATGAGATCACATGTCGGGGGAGGGGGCGCCAACGATGCTTCCCGCCTGGGGTGCAATCAGTTGTAAGACCGGCCTTGAGCTGCGGCTCTCTGCTGGTTTATCTGTTCGTCATACGTCACATATTTCGGTGTTGTAGAGGAGTTCCCAAATAAAGCCTGAACTCCAACCGCCCATTTCAAAGTACCAGGAACGTTCACACCAAAATATGTGACATATGATGAGCAAATGGACCAGCAGAGAGCTGCAGTGGGGCTCTGTCCAGTACCTATCAGAAGAACAGCACCTATTGAAGTACCAGTACCAAGGAAACCATGGACAGTAAGGTATCCATTGAGGAAACCCTATCAACAAATGAAACGAAATGAAGATCGTCTAAGTATAGTCCCTGAAGAGACCAAAAAGGTCTTAATGGAAGACGAATTGTGACGTCATGAGAACCCGGTCTGACTCGCATATAGAAGAAATGATGACCAGAGAATGACGCAAATAGATGAAACGCCATGAACAAGGATATCGTGAACTTAAACTGAAAGGGCGATGTCAAATGTAAGAAACTTAAGCTGAAAGCATGGCAAAGATATTTGACCAGTTTACACCTGTACATATGCTTGGAACTGCAAGAAAACTAAGAAAATCATGTGGCTTGCTATGCTTAGTAGAAAGATAGTGTGGCAAGTGGCACTATACATAATCTACCTCAAATTAAGCACATTATATAAGTGTATTTCCACTTTGCACGAGAAGCAGAATCAACCCAGGCTACTAAAGGCCACACGAGAAAAAGCTTCCTTTTTAGCAAAATCGAGAACAGACGGCTGAAACGAAACTCTGCATAGGCAACTCGTGCAGGAAAGTCAAGGTCGTACCAATAGAAGAGACGAACAGTAGCTACATTTAATTGAAACTAAGAACAGAATATCCTGCCTTTTAAAGGTTGAGATAAGAAGACGAAGGCAGGTGGTGGGTGAAACAAGAATCAAATACACGAATTGATGGAAAAGAGGCAAATTCACCATGTCCGAATCACGTGATCAGCCGAGCAAGAAGAAGCAAGGACTCACACCTACCATGGCACCAGGCCAGGTGAAGATATCAGAACTTTTCCAGACAGAAGATGCAGTCTCGTGGCCAGCCACAGTGAAATAATTGACACATGGCTACTAAAGTGATGATTGAGTGTAACAATAATTGGAGGAAGGCTGGGTAACTAAGGGGCACCACGCACCTGGCCGACCATTCTGCGTGCTGCTAAGCAAAGTGGAAAAGTATGCATGGGGTTGGCGCCAACCCAATCACAATGGACCAAATAATCTAGGGTCCTATAATTAGTAGAACCAATAGGACGTTGTACTTTTAGTGACGTCCGCAGTAGTTGTTTTTGAAGGAAGGGCTTAGATGCCCACCTGACAGTGTTTACCCAATGCCCTCACTCCGTTACCATATACAGATATAGTACCTATATTAAATGTACCTTTCCCGAACCAATAGAATTGCATGTCAACTTTTGAGTGTTACACATCAATGATGAGAGTTTTCAGTATAAATGCTATGATTTTTGTGAAGATCGTTGGAGTTGAAGCGAGAAGCAAGATCGCACCATTGCTGATATTCATAACTCCCTGTTTTTTGTACTTGTCATTAAACGGACTCCCTTTGCCAAACCGTCGAGTTGTCATTATTGATTTGGTGTTGAAGTATATATCTGCACCCCCATCCATCTCACGGGTGCTGCTATCTTGTCTTAAAGTGCTCCTGAGCAAACCCCGACTATATGGGCAGGTTGGGGGTCTCGGAGCACACTTGGTAGCAGAGGATGGTTATCGATTATCGATTAGAATAAGACACTCATTGACCGTCGACATAAAGTAACTCTAGGTCCTTGGGAATATCACAAGTCCTTTGCCATTCGGCTGAGTAGACTGTGAAGCTCCCCGTAGACAGAGGTAGAGTAAAAATAAAATCTGCAGAACGAGGTCTGAAGGGACCTGTGCTTCCCCACATAACCCCTTCCCACTCCTACGAGCAGATGAGCAGGAGAAAAGCCGGAGGAGGTGGTGACGAAGGCGGTGATCCCGAGGATCCAGAGAGGAAACATGCGAACGGTGAGTGAAAAAGACTAATGCTTTGGTAAAAAGTATATACCTTAGAACAAGTAAGGGAAAAGGTAACGGAGGGAGGCGGGAAAACAAAATATAGTCAGAAGTAGAGAAGAATGTATATATATATGGGGAAGGAAATAATGACTCAAGAATAATTAACTAGACAGAGAGAGGATACCGGGGAGGACACCCGAGAAGAGAGAGGATACCGGGGAAGACACCCGAGAAGTGAGAGGATTCGCCTAATTCCTACACTTTTAATATAAGCGGCTAGAAGAAACCTGCATCCAGAGTCCCAAATAATGGTGAACGAATAGGCCACCACCGCGATTAAAGGCGCTTTTTGTGAAAGGGATGGGTTTAAACTCCATGTCGGGGTAAGAGTATTAGAGGCAGAGGAATATGTGGCCAGCTGAAGTTCGTCTAGTCTGTTAACATCTGTCTTATGTGTTGTTTGTTGTGACGTCATATGAGGAAATCCGAAGGGCAAATGAACATAGAGACGCAAAGAAAGAGGAAGAAGATAAGTTCAGAGAAGAAGCGAGGAAGTGCAGAGAATTCGATGATGCTGTAGATCGTAAGTGAAGACAGAGAGAACGCAATCTTGAATATCTGCAAAGAGAGATTAAAAAAACCCGATCCAGTGGTAGACTGGGACGACAAAGAAGAATTCTTTCCTGAGTACGATTTGGTACCAGGCACATCTAGAGCAAATATTGAGGATGACTTTGACACGAGAAGCATCGGAGAAACAATCGATAGGACATATGATGAAATGGGGCTAGAACAAGTACTCCAAGGGGAGGGGGAAGATGAGTGCCTGGAGAGCACTCAGCTTTATGACACTGAGGATGTCTCCCAAAGTAGTGGGAATAGAGAACTATCCCTAGACAGATTGGAAATAAACAGGAACAAAGAGGACGCAAGAAGTTGCACGAGTTGGGGGCAGATAATGTCTGACACCGAAAGAGAGGAGCGTGAGGAAAAGGAGGAAGAGAGGATATGCGAAAAATGATTCTCAAGGGGAAAAGGAATAAGATGGTTAGACATGGTGAGTCTGTACCGAGGGCATCAGAGTTAGCCACACCATCAGACCGAAACAAAGAAGTATCTCACGGTCAGAGGGGGGTGTCGGCACCACCCTATGTGAGTCGGCTAAGGACATTGCCAGTTAGGCAGCTATGCGGGAACATTATCCCTGCAATAGACAGAAGAACAATGAGGGAAGAGAGAGAGGGCTATGGGTCCCGATTTCTGTTGCTTGAGAAAGGAGGGGCGAGACCACAATATATTCCATGGTCACACATGGATCGGGAAAAACCTGAAAAATAAGCTTCCAATGCTAACATCGGGAGCCGGAAAATGGATACATGAGCTAGAAAAAATGACAGGAGGGAACACGATAGCTATCGGGGATATCAAAGGTCTCGTTATCGCCATACTTCGTGATAGAGCAGATGATGTGTTGACACGGGCAGGTTACCCTGGTGTGACCACAGTTAATACCGTGCATGACAGGGCTCCATTTAACAATTGCAGAGCTGCGGTATGGAAATCACTACGAGTGCTATATCCAGATACTTCCGACATGGGAGCTATCATGACACGTAAAATGAAGGAGTCAGAAGATCTGTTGATTTACATACAGAATTTTCAAGACGCATTGGGTACTCGAGACTCAGGAATCTTGGGGGAAATCTATACCCGTGTTCTACCATATATTGTGCCAAGGGCTGCCAGAACCGGTACAGAAACAGCTCAAGAAATTGATAGGAATCGAGGCCAAGCCATGGTCAGAAATACAGTTGACCATCGCACACTATTGCAGGCTGCTGCAAGAAAAGAACCACAAAAAGGGGGCTGCATGAAAGGGTGAAGAGGCTAAATTAGTGCAGAAGAAATTGTCAAAATATGCTCTTGAAGGAGCATTGATAACTAGCACAGCTGAATCGAGAATGCCACAAGTCAATAATCCACAGTAGAATAATCAGGGCAGTATGGGGTTTTACCCCAGGGGAAGAGGATTTAGAGGAAGAGGATGGCAGAGTAATCAGGGAGGTTTTCAGAGTAATCAAGAAGGTTTTCAAAATATGCAAAATGGCAATCAAGATATGTCAAATGGGCAAGTGGTCAGACCACTGCCAGTATGTTGGTTGTGTGGGATGACAGGGCATTTAGCACGCACATGCAGGAATCAAGGCATGATGCAAAACGGCCAAGGAATAGGAGAAGGCATGGTGAATCCACTTGTGCTTTTACAGCAGGGAGTTGCATAGAATCACACGGTGCAACAGCAAATGCCAGGAGCACAGCAAAACTCGCGACCTCAGAATTCAATGAGTTTTCCACAAGGACAGCCAGCAGTCGCCTATGCAACTGTCACAGACAGTAAGTACAGGACAATCTATGAACCCTGGAATGAGGAATAATACTGGTGATGGGAGGAGTCCATTTGCACAGGTGGGACAAAATTATATATGGACTAGGACAGCTCACTGGGAAACCTGATGTGTTCTATCCTATCAGTGACACCAGACCCTCACCGGGAACCAAGAGTAGATGTCATTATAGGGGATAAAGAATATTCCTTCCTCGTTGACACGGGTCCAACACGTTTGTGTATATGTGAAGGCAAGTTTTCCTTGCCTGGCGATGCTATAAATACTCAGAGTTTCACAGGAGCTACAAGTTGTGTTCCCTTTACAAATGCACTTCTAGTCTCTATAGGAGAATGTGAAATTAATGTGCCTCTATTATATTCACGACAAACCCCAGTAAACATTTTGGGTTGAGATCTAATGACGAAGTTAAATATGACAATCTTGTTCACGGAGGAGGGCATAGTATGTTCAACTCCAGGAATGCACTATTCAAACGTATTCAAAATGATTAGAGCATACGCAGGACACACAGCTATTAGGGATGTACCATTGAAGCCCGAAATATTCGCGTATGGAATATGTGTGCTAATGGCAGGGCTGCCAGGCCTTGCAGACAAGATCATGAGGGCTCCAGATTAATTTCTATTCAGGCCAAGAATACCTATGCACGAGGAAAGGGGACAAGTATTTCCCTTAATAATACACACAGCCGTGATGCGAGGAAAAGTGGTTTTGATTGATGGTTATGATGATGAAAGCCGACAATGGCGCACAGTAATCGCCATCGAAGAGGGGTACTAATTGACTGACGTCACTGTGATCTGTTTGACGAGCAAGCAGATATGGGAGAAACAACAGTTGAGGTAAACCTCACTTTTTGGGTGAGAATTATCAAAATAGAAGTGCCTCAGAGAATGATGTTGGCACAGAACCGTCCTGAATATTTTGATGACGACATGACCCAGGTGCCTGTCTCAGTATGGACTACAGGCCCCTATGATGTAGGCTTATTGAAAGGAGTCAGAGAAGTGAAAATTAAACTGAAACCAGGAGCCATTCTTCCAAAAGCACAACAATGCCCCATGTCCAGGGAGGCAGATGAAGGCCTTTGTAAGACAATTTCAGCTATGATGGAGCAGGGCATCTTAGTGACGTCAGAGTCGTCATGCAATACTGGAGTTTACCCTATAAAAAAATCAAAGGGAGGGTCTTGGAGGCTAATTCAAGATCTGAGTCTGATAAATGATATTGATGAAGCCGAGTTCCATTTAGTCCCTAACCCGGCTACAATCCGGTGTAATATACCTGTTGATGCAAAATATTTCATGATGATTGACTTGAAAAATGCATTTTTCTCAATCCCGTTGCACCGTGACTCACAAGATCTGACGTCATTCACGTTCAGACAGATGCGTCTGAAAAGCACGATGGCTACCACAGGGGTACTGTGAGCCTCCTTCTATCTTTAACAGAGTCCTGCAGATGGACCTAAGCAATATTGCATTAGAAAGAGTTGTCTTACAATATGTGGATGACATCTTAATTTGCAGCACGACAGAGGAGCAATGCAGATACGATTCTGTTCAGCTATTGACTATACTGGCTGAGAAAGGATATAAGGTTGACAAAGAGATGTTACAGTATTGTCCACGAGAAGTACTCAACATAGGTCAGCTGATCTCACATGAGGGGAAAGGATTTAACCCTTTTAAAGAGCAGAAGCCATACTAAACACAGCCAAGCCACACACGGTAAAGCAGATGCAGAGTTTCTTAGGCCTGTGCAATTATGTCAGGGCATGGGTCTTCGACTACAGCTCTTACACCAAGCCTTTGCTTAACTCAAAAGAGCGATTTGCACAGCACCAGTTTTAGGAATCCCAAATTGTGCAGAGGAATTTTACCTGTTCTCACACACGGATGGCAGCGTTATGACGGCAGTGCTCACACAGAGAACCACATTGGCTTACAAGCCCCTAGCATACTATAGTGGAAATTTGAACACAGTGATGAGAGGCCATTTCGTGTGCGAACAATGTTTAGCTGCCGCAGTGTTCGCCATCGAGGAGGCTACTACCATTGTAATGGGCTATAATGGGATCCTCAATGACGTGGTACGTCGAGCACTCGCTATTTGCTATTCTAGAGAAACCGAAGGGCACACTAAAATCTCGGAGAGCTTCTGCTTATGAAGTGATCATATCGAATCCTTCCATTAAAATAGTCTGATGCAAGATAGTGAACCCAGCTATGTTCATAGCCGAGCCAGTCACTGAAGGAGAGCCAATACATGACTGTGTACTCAGAGACCCGCGGCCGGCCCATAGAGCCGAGGTTCGCTCAGAAGTGCTTTAAGACAAGATAGCTGCACCTTTGAGATGGATGGGGGTGCAGATGTATTACTCCAACACCAATCAATAAGGACAACTCAATGGTTTGGCAAAGGGAGTCCGTTTAATGACAAGTACAAAAAACAGGGAGTTATGGATTTCAGCAGTGATGCGATCGTCCTTCTCGCCTCAACTCCAACGAACTTCATACAAGTTGTAACATTTATACTCAAAACTCATCATAATTGACGTGTAACACTCAAAAGTTAACATGCAATTCTATTGGTTAGGAAAAGGTAACTTTACTATAGGTATTATATCTGTATATGGTAACGGAGTGAGGGGACTGTCAGGTGGGCATCTAAGCCCTTCCTTCAAACATGACTACTGTAGACGTCACTAAAAGTACGTCGTCTCATTGGTTCAACTAACTACAGGACCCTAGATTATTTGGTCCATTGAGATTGGGTTGGCACCAACCCCATGCATAATGTTCTACTTTGCTTAGCAGCACGCAGAACGGTCAGCCAGGTGCAGGGTGCCCCTTAGTTACCCGCCCTTCCTCCAGCCCTTGTTACAATCAATCATAACTTTAATAGCCATGTGTCAATTAGTACATTGTGGTTGGCCTCGAAACTGCATCTTCTGTCTGGAAAAGTTCTGATATCTCTGCTTGGTCCGGTGCCAAGCGTAGGTGTGAACCCGTGCTTCTTCTTGCTCAGCTGGTCACGTGATTCCCACATCGTGAATTTGTCTTGTTTCTCTCAATTTGTGTATTTGATTTTCGTTTCACCCGCCACCTGCCTACGTCTTCTTATCTCGAGCTTTCAGAGGCAGGATATTCTGTTCTTAGTTTCAATTAAATGTAGCTACTGTTCATAGCTTCTATTGGTATGTTCTGGGCTTCCCTGGCACAAGTTGCATCTGCCGAGTTTCGATTCAGCCGTCTCTCCTCGTGTTACTAGAATATGAATCTTCTTGCGTTTGGCCTTTAGTAACCTAGGTTGGTTCTGCTTTTGTGCAAAGTAGAAATATACTTATAATAAGGTGCTTCATTTGAGGTAGATTATGTATAATGGCGCTTGCCGCACTACTCTTCTACCAAGCATAGCAAGCCGCAGTATTCTCTTAGCTTTCTTGCGGTTCCAAGTATATTTACAGGTGTAAACTAGTTGAATGTCTTCATCTTGCTTACAGCTTGAACTTCTTTGTATTTCAACATCGTTCTCCCCCTTGAGATTCAAGGTATCTTTATCCATGGTGTTTCGTCTCTGTGTGTTATTCTTTGGTTGACATTTCTGCTACCTGTTAGTGTGTCCGGGTCCTCGTGACATCACCATTCGTCTTCCTTTACGGCCTTTTTAGTTTCTTCTGGGACAGTACTTAGGCAATCTTCATTTCGTTTCATTTGCTGGTAGGGTTTCCTCAATGGATACCTTACTGTCCATGGTTTTCTGGGTATCGGTACTTCAATAGGCGTTGCTCTTCTAATAGGAACTGGGCAGAGCCCCACTGCGGCTCTCTGCTGGTTTATTTGCTCATCATATGTCACATATTTTGCTGTGAACGTTCCTGGAACTTCAAAATGGGCGACTGGAGTGCAGGCTTTATTTGGGACCTCCTCTACACTTCCCCCTCTGGGCGATTCATCGACCACTTTCACTTCCGTCTTTGGATTCATCTTACTCGGTTCTTCTGTATTTATCTTCCCTTCATCGCATGGTTTCATCCCTTCTTCTTCTGAATCTGTACATGATGGTTTGAAGAAGTGTCTCTTTGGAGTCCAGATTTGTATTACTCCTTTCAGGCTTTCTGCTGTCCTTACATGTTCGTCTTTATTCCAAGTCATCAATTGACATTGTCCATTTGGGCTGCAATAAACCCATCTTTCCACATAGTTTCTGTGCTTCCTGGGGTAGAGAAACTGTGTTCCCTCTGGTGCGTGAATGCTGGCCTTCACAAAGTCTCTTATTTCTTCATCAGTCAGGTCTTTGGGCTTCCATCCTGGTTTGACATCAATCATGATCTTCACCCCTATGGCTTTTTTCGCAGTCTTCTGGCATTGAGAGATTATTATCTTGATAACACAAAAGCCTAGTAATATTGTTACTAGCAGGGCTCTCTAGAACTTGAATGCATCTGCCATCCATTATGGGACCCATGAGAATAGTGATCCAAACCAGCTGTCATCATCGACTTCCTCAGTTTCATCGATCATCTGGTTCTGCAGTTTTGTCAGCATACCTATGGCTTCTGTTAAAGTTCCATTTTCCTCATCGTGAAAAGGTATAAATGTGCAACATGAGTCTCCGATTTTTGCACAAACTCCTCCATCCATAGCTGTGATCATGTCAAGCACATATCTGTTCTGGAGAGTCATCAGTCGGATGGCTCTTAACTCTTCCTTGATTGCATTAAATCCTTTTATTGTTGTTTGATGGTCTGCAGTAACTCCCATCTGGTTATCTGCAACCATTTAGTACTTACTCCAACTTGGATTCTTGGCATGAAAATCATTGTGAACACTGATGAGGTGAGGCTAAACAGCCTCTGTTCATATGGGATTGCATGAAAGGCTTCTTCCGATTTGGCAGAGAAATCATTTTCTCTCTTCATTCGAGTTAGCAGTTCCACAGATCTCTTCTTCCTCAAGTGAGCATCTGCTTTCAGGAAACTGTCAATATTCAGGTCACTTTTCGGGATCACCAGTGCTGGAACGTGGACATTCACTATTGTGCATATGCCTCCCCAGTTTTTCAGCAGTCTGATGTATGCCTTGGATCCACATGCCCAATAATGATCCATAATTACGGCAGTGCCATGAACCATTCCTGGGGCGTCAAAAACTCGTCCACAGTTCTGATTCTCTCCCATTTTCCTTGTGCCATTATTCCTGAAGCAGAATTTTGGGCTTTCCAATGGAACTATCTGCAAGGGTCCTCCTCTGTCTTCGACCCATGTGAAAGGTTTTGCAAGCTTTGGCGTAATGGCTTGCATCTGGTTTGCACTATGTTGATGGTGGGCTCGTAGTGACCGAAGACCATCCATGCTCGGCATATCACTACTCCTTTCTCCCATCCGTCTGGTGAAAGCACTGTTCCCCAAATTTGCATTTGGCCTCTGTTCTTTCATCTACGAGCTTCTTCTGGAGTTTTTCCTTGGACATCTAGATTCTGGTTCGCTTCTCTTCTGATTTCTGCTCCTTTAACTCCAGGCTTCTCATATCTGATCACAATGTGTTTCGTCTTTCCATTGTTTCTTGTCTTTATGTCCTGGACATAGTTGTCTTCATTTGGATCAGTTGCTTCAGTTGCTGTCATGATTCCTGCCCCTCATGTCCCCAGCACTCCAAGATGTCAGGCTGGAGCCAGGCCACGGTCACCTACATGGCCCCCAAAGGCCTCTCCATCCCTCCAAAGACCCACTTGGAGTCAGACTTGGCGCTTGTGGCACCAGACTCACTCACTCCCATAGGATAACATTGGGGATTGGACTTGTAGTGCTTTGATGGGGACAAGATGGATGCCCCCACATATTTCGGTTCCCAGGACTGCATGTGCAGTCTAGTCTTTTGGGTGTGGTTCAGCCCAGAGACACCTGGGATACCCAGAGACTATTTAAGCCACGCCCAGGCTGTGAAACATGCTTTGTGTTTTCTGCACCTGCAGCGTGACACTCACCGTGTTCGGATCGGTCTCCAGTAGGCCTGCATCTTTCTTCTGCGCTCAGCTCCTGCAAGAACAAGAACACCGTTAGGAACGGCCTTACCTTGCGGCGCTTCTGCCCATCATTCATCGCTTCTTCTGTTCTGCGGGCATCTTCGGCGGTGTCATTCCCATCCCGGCACGCTGCTTCCTAAGGAAAGGGGAAAAGAACAGAAAAAAGGCATAAGTAAGCATTCAGCAAATCTTCGCTTATTTTTAAAGACTGTACAAGCTTCAAACGCTTACCTGAATCCCAGCCGCTCTGGGGGAACTCTGTCTCCAGAACTTCTCATCCATCTGCAAGAGGGAAAAGACACTCCAGGTTAGCGTGGAAACATCTAGAGGTGCCGCATACCACGCTTACTCACCGCATTTCTTCTTCATAACCAGCATCCACGCTGAAAACGTCGCGGCACCTAAAAGACACAGAAAAAGAACTCAATACAAATACGAAAGGGTTGCCTCGTGCATCGCGCTCTCACTCACCTTCAGCGCTACTCATCTCAGCAGCACGTCGCCATCCCCGGACGCCGGCCATCATTTAAGGAGGGAAAGGAACGAAGTTAGAGAACTGTTCAAAAGACTCATTATACTTACCTGTCAGACTCTTGCCAGTGAAGTAACTAGGCAGCAACGAGCCCGCATCAATACACGCGTCCCTGTGCTGAAGGCAGGGCGGAGAGCGCACTTTCCAAGAAAACAAGGTGAGCTGTGGATCAAAGGGAAGGTTTGGACCCCAGGGAACAAGGGGTTCAAACACACAGAGACAATAGGGATTTAAACTCTACAAATCCTGTGTTTCAGGCCCAGTCTCCAGTCGAGTAGACTCCAGGGAAGGGTTTGAGGTCGTAAGAGGTCAGAACAGGCTGAGTGACATCCCTGTGGATACCAGGTGAGCATTACAGTTGCCCAATTCAGTGAGGCATCACTTCCAATGAACTGGCCTCTGGTCTTGCACATTGCTACGTGTGAAAGACAGTGTGCTGTCTGGACATCAATTTCTACAGCTACGAAGATCTTGGACTTCCCCTTGCTGTATGGTAGGAGTGCACAAACAAAGCATTCCCCTTCTGAACTTTGTCTTCCAACTTCTTTCATGTGCTGGTACCAAATGTTGTTTCCCAAATGTGCTGTGCTGTCCAAGTAATCATCTAGTTCGTTGTCGGCTCCGTGCATGCTTCTCTTGATTAGGTTTTTGTGTAGTTCGCTATAACTATATCCCTGAATGCATCTGTATGGCTCCTTCGTACTGGAGGATTCTCAGGTATCCCGGTCCATGGTGAAGGCCTCCTCATCTGTGCCATTTGAGTAGAGAAAAATCTGGCAGTTCCTTCCTTGTCCTCATATATCTTTTTCTTTCTGGTTAGAAATGTCTGCATCCACAATGGCATTGGTTCAGTATATGGCTGTACTGTAGAACTTGTTCTTGTCCCTTTCATTAGAACATATATGCTTGGCAATGTTGTCTCTGTGGGTTTATTCTTCAACTCCTCCTGTCTTTTCCTTGCTCTGGCTATGAATGGCCATAATGTATCTATCATCAGTTATGCTCGTGCAGAGATCATCTCCGAGTTTGCTTTTGCCTTTCTTTGTGTTGGATCAATAGTTTCTGATACTGCGGTTTCTGTTGGCTTTTTTTCAGACTCTTCTTTCTGACATCCGCTTTCTTCATTTGGCTCTTTGCTTTGCTTATAGTGAGATTTCTCATAGTAGCCAGTCTTTTCTTCTCCCATGCTTTGGATTGTGGTTCTGCAGTCATTGACACTAGGCCTGGTGTATGTGAATTCAATGTTTGCATGCGTGTGGTTGTCAGTAACCTTTTTACATTCATACCCTGCTGACCCTGTCTCCGGGTTTTTGATTTGCTTGTTACCACAAGTGTGTGTTTGTCATTGCTAATCACATCCATCTCAAGTTCATTCATTCCACCATCAGATCTTCTAGGGACTGGAATGACTATGTAAGGTCTGGGTGCCTTTGTGGGTTTCATGCGTGCATCATTAGGTGGGTGCACTGGAATTGGAACGCTTTGTGCACCGATAAAAAATGCAGTTCTGATCGTTAATGACAGTAAAACAATGATGAATATGATACATAAATACATTATGCCCCTGTAGGTCAGGCGGCAGCATTTACTTCCAGAGAAACGTGGGCGTCTCTCCTCCTGTGGGAGGACCAGATTGCTGCTTTGGATCCCCATCTCGATCATTTGCAAATGTCCACCCTTTACTATACTTCTTTGACCAATACTGTTTGTCAGATCCTGTGTTTAAGAGGTTCAGATGTACGACAAGTGTGCCTCTTCTTGTGGGCGTGAATCGTCTCTTATTTCAGGATACAGTTCCTTTGCTAAAGTATGGGCAAAATCAAATAACACTTCAGCAAATCCTTTTACTGTGCATGCTCAACGTAGGTCAGCTCCCAGTCCACGCCTCGGATTTGCTTCAGTCCTGAAGACATTTTGTATCCTGGTCGATATGAAGAATAGAGAAAAATAACAACAAATGGAAGAATGGGACAACCTTGACACTGCTTCCTCGATCTGTTCCTCGGCGGAAAGCTTTCTAGAATCTCCTCAGATAGTTCAGTTGATGGTTCGAGAGTTCTATTTGTAGTACGATTCCATGCAAGAGCATGCCCATCTGTGCAACATTAGCTGGATCTCTAATGAATGTGAGGACGTCAACATCGATTGGTCTCCCCACTAGCTTTGGAAAGTCAGTGACTAGACGAAAGAGGACATTGTGAGCCAACCTGCTTTCTTCTAGTGACAAGGACATCCGTCCTGTCTTGCTGAGTTTTTCAGGATTGTATGTCTGCACTGTCCGCGTGGAGTGCAACTAAGATCACAATTTAGTTTAGGAGTTGGCTTAGATGTTGGGTATTCGCTGGATCTCGAAGAAACATGAGTGTATCTGTTGTTCTTCCGACAAGATTTGGACAGTCTTCAATTATACAAAAGAACAATGTGTTGACAAGCTCATTTATTTCCTTCTCTGTTTGAAACATTTGGTTTCTCCTCACTGTATTCAGGAAGTAAGAGGAATTGTTCGGCAATTACAGTAAGCAGTATTCTTATTTAGTTTTCAGGATCTTGAAGAAAGTCAGTGACACTGGTGAGCCTTCTCACCAATGAAGGGTATGATCTTAGCACTAGATTAAAGTATGTTACCACGTCTTTGGTGATGTCACTACTGTGGGACACCATAAGTAATTCCGAATAGGGTCTCAGTGTGGAATGAGCCTGTATACTGTATTTTCTTCCAATGTTTGTGTCCCTTTTTTATCAAGGCCTTAGGTGTTCTTCAGTCCAATGTTTAAAGTTAACAGACTATGTTGTGGCGTTTGTGTGCAATTTTCTTCTTCACCCTGCAACTAGGATGCACAGAATGTCTGTTTTTATGTCCTTATCCCCTTTTTGCTTAGAGGAAGTATCCAATTTAAGCCACAATTTACAAACAGTTCTTTATCTTTGTCTGGCTGGTTATGCGTCCTTTTTCTTTGTCATGGATCTCGTCTGCACTTGCTGCGGTTCTTCTCCGTCGCTTGTAGACTCCTCTCATTGGGGTGCAGGCAGGGGGCCTTCTCCGATGTAGGGTTTGATATCGCCCAGGAAAATCCAAGCTCTCCTGCCTTGTAGTTTTATTGTGGAAGGAGTGCAGTCCTCCACTGTGAATGGACCGTTGAATCTAGGCTCATCCCACTATTTCCTCGTATGGTTCCTTACAAGGACGGTGTCTCCAGGGAAAACGGATGGTACACAAACTCCTTGAGCTGTGTCGGTAGTAGTATCCCTTCTATGTTCCATGCTGCCCTGTACCCCTTTCGTCATCGCTGCAGCTGATCTGAAATTACAGTAAGGCAAGATGTCAAGCAGTTCAGGTAATTTTGCATTTCAGACCCTAAAATGTCTCCTGTTTACTGGGCATCACATCTAGCTCTATCTCAGGGTGTCAGAGGAGTACCCATTCTTCTTCCTGTGGCTATCTCGTGTGGCGGAAGATGATGGTCGGAACCGGGTTGGTTCCTACGTGCATACAGTGACAAAGGAAGGCAGTGCAACCATCCCTTTCTTAGAGTAAGCTTCAACTTGGCTATCCTTTCCTTTAATAGGCCGTTGAGCTTCTCACAGACCTTGTTACCTTGCAGATGATATGCCGACGAAAACTTGTGCTTTATACCAAGCAGCAAGCTAATCTGTTTGAATATTGCATTAACAAAGTGACGGCCATTATCTGATCTCATGACCTCGCAAACCCCCCACCTGGGGAACACCTCTCTCACTAAAAATGTGTCCGCACAGGTAGAGTCTGGGTGTGTACAAAGACCTGCCTCAATCCATCTGGAGAATGGACACACCACAACAATTAAGTATCTGTACCCGTTACATACTTGAATCATGTCGACATAATCGACATGCAAGTGCTGAAAAGGCTAGCCTGGGGATGACTCCTCTAATTACTTTTAATGTGTGCCCAGCTGTGAATTGTTGGCAAATTATACAGTTTACTATAAAAACAATGCAACGTGCTCGGTTAAATTTGGCATGAACCAGTCTTCTGCGAGTGTTGCTGCTAGATTCTCTTTTGTCATGTGTGCCGGGTAATGTAACTGCTCCAGCGTTATTTTCATTAGGGATGTAGGCATCACCGGCTTACCAGTGCTGTCTTGTCGCCACAAGCTGTCAGAGGGGTTTAAAGAACACCCGCAACGTTTACAAAGAGTCTTCTCTTCCTGTGGTGCCTCCCCTTGGAGTTACATCAACTGGGTTTGCCCAAGATTGTTATATGCTTCAGGTGTAGTTCGTGCAACCATCATCCTTTCATTGATAGGGATGACTTCCACTTGCATGATCGTCTTACTTTTGGATGCCATACGCTTGTCCTACTTGACTGCTGCGTGATTTCCACGTGAGATAAAATCTGTCCCCTTCGTGTGGGCGGCGCATTTCACGACCGCTATGCTCACTGGGAGCTGTAGTACCTTAATCAGACTGTCGAATAAGGCTGCGTGCTGCATTGGCGTGCCGTCTGCTAGCAGGTAGCCCCTCCTTTTCCAGTGCGCTAAGCCTGCGTGCACTGTTGACGTCACATAGACGGAGTCACTGTACAACGTCACTTCCTGGTCTATGTGATTCTCAATGGCGAGTATCAACGGCAATAATTCTGCAGCCTGTGCTGAATAATGAGATGGTATTCGCGTGCTAATAAGTACTCTGAATTCTCCATTTGCTGTGTGCTTCATCACAGCAACGCCTGTATATCTTTGTCCATCACTTTGATCGATCCTTGAAGAACTGTCAATAAAGATGATCTCTCCTTCTGCCAAGGCTTTTTCTTTCACTCTGGGAATTTCGTTATAGAATTCGTCATAGTTTGCACAGTCATGTATTATCTCTCCTTCAGTGACTGGCTCTGCTATAAACGCGGCTGGGTTCACTATTTTACATCGGACTACCTTAATCAATGGATTTGATATGATCACTTCATAAGCAGAAGCTCTCTGAGATGTCAATGTGCCCTTTGGTCTCTATAGAATGGCAAATAGTGAGTGCTCAACGTACAATGTCATGGAGCATCCCATCACAATGGTTGTAGCCTTCTCTATGGCGAACGCTGCGGCAGCTAAAGTTTATTCGCACAGGAAATGACTTCTCTTTATTGGGTCAGAATTTCCACTATAGTATGACAGGGGCTTGTACCCCAATGTGGGTCTCTGTGTGAGTACTGCTGTCATAACGCTGCCATTCGTGTGTGAAAACAGGTAAAATTCCTTTGCATAATTGGGAATCCCTAGAACTGGTGCTGTGCAAATGCCTTTTTTGATTTCAGCAAATCCTTCCTCCATGGTCTCAGACCATTCAATCTTTTCTTTTGTCACTTGGGCCTTCTTTAGGGCCTGAAGTAAAGGCTTAGGGCCTGATCACGACTTTACCGCCGGCGGTATTAGCCCTACCGCCGAACTCCCCGGCGCTAATAGCGCCGGATCACGAGTTCGGCGGTAATGTAATTCCCCATTCCCCATTGAGCCCATTTGGGAATGCCCCATTCCCCATTGGGCTCAATGGGGAAAATGTGCGCTCTTACCGGATTTCCCGCCGGCGGTAATAGCGCGAGTTTTCGGCGGATTTCCCACCAGCCAAGAGCTGGGTCGAAATCCGCCGAAGTCCTGATTTGGGGGACCCTTAAATCCGGCGGTAATAGCGCGACCGCCGGATTTAAGGGTTACCGCCAAAGTCGTGATGAGGCCCTTAGTGTAAGAGCTATAGTCGAAGACCCCTGCTCTGACATAGTTGCTTAGGCCTAAAAAGCTCTGCATCTGTTTTATTGTGTGTGGCTTAGCTGTGTTCAGTATGGCGTCAGCCCTTTCTGGGGTCACTCTCTTTCCCTCATGTGAGATCAGCTGGTCTATGTATAGCACTTCCTGTTGACAATATTGTAGCTTCTCCTTGTCAACCTTATATCCATTCTCAGCTATTATAGTCAATAGCTGAATAGAATCGTGACTACATTGCTCCTCTGTCGTGCTGCAGATCAAGATGTCATCCACATATTGCAGGACAACACTTTTTAATGCAATATTGCTTAAGTCCATCTGCAGGACTCTGTTGAAAATAGACGGAGACTCACAGTACCCCTGGGGTAGCCTTGTGCTTTTCAGACGCATCTGTCTGAACGTGAATGACATTAGATCTTGTGATACACGGTGCAACAGGAATGAGAAAAATGCATTTTTCAAGTCAATCACCGTGAAATATTTTGCCTCAACGGGTTTATTACATAGGATTGTAGCTGGGTTAGGGATTAAAGGGAACTCGGCCTCAACAATATAATTTATTGGGCGTAAATCTTGCATCAGCCTCCAAGACCATCCCTTTGATTTCTTGATCGGATAAACCGTAGTATTGCATGATGACTCTGATGTCACTAAGATGCCTTGCTCCATCATAGCCGAAATTGTCTTAAAAATTCCGTCATCTGCCTCTCTGGACATGTATTGTCATGCTCTTGGGAGAATTGCTCCTGGTATTAGCTTAATTCTCACTTCTCCAACCCCTTTCAATAGGCCTGCGTCATAGAGGCCTGTGGTCCACACTGAGACAGGCACCTGGGCCATGTCGCCATCAAAATATTCAGGACGGTTTCGTGCCAATATCATTCTTTGAGGCACTTACCTTTTGATCGTTCTCACACAAAAGGTGACACTCACTTCCACCATGGTCTCTCCCATATCTGCTTGCTCTTCAAACAGATCGTCATCGGTGACATCAGTCAAACGATATGCTTCTTCAATGGCGATTACTGCGCACCATTGTTGGACTTCGACATCATAACCGTCAATCAAGGCCACTCTCCCTCGTACTGCAGCTGTGTGTATCATCGAGGGAAATACTTGTCCCTTCTCCTCGCGCATGGGTATTCTTGGTCTAAATAGGAACTCATCTGGGGTTCTCATGGTTCTGTCTGCAAGGCCTGGCAGCCCTGCCATTAGTATGCGCATACCATACGCGAATATTTCTGGCTCTAATGGTATAGCTCTCATAGCTGTGTGTCCTGCGTATGCTCTGATCATTTTGCATACATTTGAACAGTGCATTCCTGGAGTTGAACATACTTTGCCCTCCTCCTTGAATGAGATTGTCATGTTTAACTTTGTCATTAAATCTCTACCCAAAATGTTTACTGGGGTCTGATGAGAATATAGTAAAGGCACATTCATTTCACATTCTCCTATAGAAACTGGAAGTGCATTTGTGAAGGGAACACGACTTGTGGCTCCTGTGAAACTCTGAGTATTTATGGCCTCACCGGACAAGGAAAACTTGCCTTCACGTATACAAGAGCATGTTGCACCCGTGTCAACTAAGAAGGAATATTCTTTATCCCCTATAATGACATCTATCCTAGGTCCCGGTGAGGGTCTGGTGTTACTGATAGGATAGAACACATCAGGGTTCCCAGTGAGCTGTCCTAGTCCATATACAAATTTGGCCCACTGTGTGCTGGTGGATTTCCCCCATTACCAGTGTCACCCCTCATTCCAGGGCTCGTTGTTTGCGACAATTGTAGCAGTGACTGTTGGGACTGCTCTTGTGGAAAACTTACTACATTTTGGGGCCGTGGGTTTTGATGAGCTCTTGGTGTTTGCTGTTGAACTGTGTGATAATGTGTAACTCCCTGCTATAAAACTGCAGGTGGATTCAACATGCCTGCTCCCATACCTTGGCCTTTTTGCATCATGCCTTGGTTTCTGCATGTGCGCGCTAAATGCCCCGTCATCGCACACAACCAACATACTGGCAGTGGTCGGATCATTTACCCATTTGACATATCTTGATTGCCATTTTGCATATTCTGGAAACCTCTTTGGTTATTCTGAAAGCCTCCCTGATTACTCTGCCATCCTGTTCCCCAAATCCTCTTCCCCGTGGGTAAAACCCTGTATTGCCATGATTATTCTGCTGTGGATTAGTCACCTGCTGCATGCTCGATTCGGCTGCGCTGGTTATCATGGCTCCCTCAAGAGCATACTTTGACAATTTCTTCTGCACCAATTTCGCTTCCTCACCCTATTGTGCGGCTTCGTTTTTGCGATTCTTTTCTTGCAGCAGTCAGCAATAATGTGCGATGGTCAGCTGTAATTCTGCCCATGGTTCAGCCTCAATTCCTACCAATTTCTTGAGCTGTTTCTATACTGGCTCTGGCAGCCCTTGGCACAATATGTGGTAGAACACAGGTATAGATTTCATCCAGGATTCATGAGTCTCAAGTACCCATGTGTCTTGAAAATTCTGTATGTAAATTAAGGGATCCTCAGACTCCTTCATTTTTCGTGTCATTATCGCTCCCACATCAGAAGTGTCTGGATACAGCACTCGTAGCGCTTTCCATACTGCGGCTCCATCATGCACTGTATTAAGTGTGGTTACACCAGGGTAGCCTGCTCGTGTCCACTCATCGTCTGCTCTCTCACCAAGTATGATGATTAGGAGACCCTTAATATCCTCTATAGCTAACGTGTTTCCTCCTGTCATTTTTTCAAACTCATGTATCCACTTTCCGGATCTCGATGTCAGCATTGGAAGCTTGTTTTTCAAATTTGCTTGATCCATGTGTGGCCATGGAATATATTGTGGTCTTACTCCCCCCTTCTCGAGTAGTGGAAATTGGGATGCATAGCCCTCTCTCACTTCTCTCATTGTTCTTCTGTCTATTGCAGGGGTAATATTCTCATATCGCTGTCTGCCTGGCAATGTCCTGAGCCTGTCCACGTAGGGTGGTGACAACACCCCCCTCTGACTGTGAGATACTTCTTCGTGTCGGTCTGACTGTGTGGCTGACTCTGATGCCCTCGGTGCAGACTCGCAAGTATCTGACCATCTTATTCCTTTTTCCCTTGGGAGTCGTCTTTCGCTCCGTCTCTCTTCCTCCTTTTCCTCGCGCTCCTCCCTGTCTGAGTCAGACATTGTCTGTGCCCAACTAGTGCCACTTCTCGTGTCGTCTTTGTTCCTACTTATTTCTAGTTTATCCAGGGATAGTTCTCTATTCCCACTACTTCAGGAGACATCCTCAGTGTTGTACAGCTGAGTGCTCTCCAGGCACTCGTCTTCCCCCTCCCTTTGGGGTATTTGTTCTAGCCCCATTTCATCATATATTCTATCGATTGTTTCTCTGATGCTTCTGGTGTCGAAGTGATCTTCCATATTTGCCCTAGACGTGCCTGGTACTGAATCGTATGCAGGAAAGAATTCTTCTATATCTTCCCAATCTACTACAGGATCAGGTTTTTTAACCTCTCTCCCCAGATATTCAAGTTTGCATGCTCTCTGCCTTCGCTTATGTTCTACATCGGCGTCAAATTCTCTGTGCTTCCTCATCTCTTCTCTGACCCTATCTTCTTCCTTTTTCTTTTAATTTCTTCGTTCATCTGTCCTTCGGATTTCCTCATCTCTTCATCTCTTTATTCTTTTCTCTCGTATTCTTTGCTCTTCCTGCTGCTTCTGTCTGTCTTGATCATTGGCTGCTCTTTGTTTGCGATCAAGCTGTTTTTCTTGCTCTTCGTGATATAGCTGTTCTCGCCTTTGTCTATCCTTTTTCCTTATTCTCTCGTCTCTCAATTCCTTCTCGTTCTCCTTTCTCTTTATATTGTCTAATCTATCTTTTTGTTTCGCATCATCAAGGCCTTTACCATTGAGTTTCAATAAAATTTGCCCTCCCATCCATTCGTTCTTTGTGAACGCTATCTCATCAGTTCTATCTTAGTTTCCCTTCCATCTTTTCCCTTCTCTCTATTTATTGAAAGCTGTACTTGTCTGTGTCGGGTCCCTTCTTTCATCCTCACGTCTCTCCTTGTCCCTTGAGACTGTGGAGGCGATATCCTTATCCTTTTCTCTCCCGTGATTTTCGTCACTACTTTGCGTAGGTGACTCATTTTCTGGGTTACTATACCCTGTAGCTGCTTTAAGTTCTCTCAGCGGGTATAACCCCTCATCTTTGTTCTCTTCAGCATCCGTTTCGGATGGGGCAGGTGGCGCAGTAGGTGTCTCACCCCCCTCTGTGCATACATTAAGTATCCAATCTGTTGGCGACTCCTCTTCCTTTCCCTGTTCATACATTTTCCAAAGTTCTAGAACAGCGAGGCGTTTGTCTAACTTTTTACCAGTGTATGTGGCATGCAAATATGTCGTCATGTGTTGCAAGACAGCTTTAGATAAGGACCCCCCTTGTGGCCATGGCATAAACATTTTGTGGGCGGTTCCTTTTACCCACTCTGTACTGTATTTTTTCAGTTTAGGGGCATGTTTCGGCAACTGTTTGCATAGGTGTGCTAATGGATTTATGTCTTCCATGCTTAGATCTATTCACTTTCTCCTTATATAACACTTGTCAACGCCTCACGTAACTTCCAACAATATGAGCAAGCACCAAACACTGCAAGCTCCAGTACAGATTTTTTTCACAAAATTTTATATATTCTATTTAATTCAAAAAACATCAATTTGCATGCGATATTACCTCAGCTATTCAATCGCGTAAATTTAAATCAGTTTCCTCAAGGAAAATTGGTCGACTTGTGACGTCACACCAAACAACATGTAAGACAGACGTTTAACAGGCTAGACGAACACCAGCTGGTCACAGGTATCTCTGCCTCTAATGATTACCCCTTCATGGAGTTTAAACGTACCTCTTTCACGGCGTCTTTATTCGCTGTGGTAGTCTATTTGTTCCCCATTATGTGGGACTCTGGATACACATTTCTTCTAGCCGCTTATATTAAAAGCGTAGGAATAAGGCAAATCTTCTCACTTCTCGGGTGTCCCCCCACACACCCCGGTAACCTCTCTCTTCTCGGGTGTCCTCCCCGGTAACCTCTCTTTTGTTTATTAATCCTCGAGTCATTATCCTCTTATATATACATTCTTAGCTACTTCTAGCTATGTTTTGTTTTCCCACCTCCCTCTGTTACCTTTCCCTTTACTTGTTCTAAAGCATGCACTTTTGCCAAAACACTCAGTTTCTTTCACTCACCGTTCGCATTGTTCCTCTCTGGACCCTTGGGATCACTGCCTTCGTTACTGCCTTCTTCGGCTTTTCGCCTGCTCAGCTGCCCGTAGGAATGGGAAGGGGTTGCGTGGGGAAACACGGGTTCCTTCAGACCCTGGTCTCCAGACTTCTTTTACACTACCACTGTCCATGGGGAGCTTCACAGTCTACTCAGCCGAATGGAAAAGGACTTGTGATATTGCCGAAGACCTAGAGTTACTTTATGGCGATGGTAAACGGGTGTCTTATTCTAGTTAATAATCGATAGTCGATGACCATCAATCTCTGCTATCAAGTATACTCCAGAGACCCCCGGCCGGCCCATAGAGCCGAGGTTTGCTCAGAAGTACTTTAAGACGAGATAGCTGCACCCTTTTGATGGATGGGGGTGCAGATTTATTACTCCAACACCAATCAATGAGGACAACTCAATGGTTTGGCAAAGGGAGTCCGTTTAATGACAAGTACAAAAAACGGGGATTTATGGATTTCAGCAGTGATGCGATCATCCTTCTTGCTTCAACTCCAACGAACTTCATACAAGTTGTAACAATTATACTCAAAACCCATCATAATTGACGTGTAACACTCAAAAGTTAACATACAATTCTATTGGTTTGGGAAAAGGTAACTTTACTATAGGTACTATATCTGTATGGTAACAGAGCGAGGGGATTGGGTAAACACTGTCAGGTGGGCATCTAAGCCCTTCCTTCAAACATGACTACTGTAGATGTCACTAAAAGTACGACTTCTTATTGGTTCTACTAACTATAGGACCCTACATTATTTGGTCCATTGTGATTTGGTTGGCACCAACCCATGCATAATTTTCTAATTTGCTTAGCAGCACGCAGAACGGTCAGCCAGGTTTGGGGTGCCCCTTAGTTACCCGCCCTTCCTCCAGCCCTTGTTACAATCAATCATAACTTTAATAGCCATGTGTCAATTAGTACATTGTGGTTGACCACGAAACTGCATCTTCTGTCTGGAAAAGTTCTGATATCTCTGCTTGGTCTGGTGCCAAGCATAGGTGTGAACCCGTGCTTCTTCTTGCTCGGCTGGTCACGTGATTCCCACACCGTGAATTTGTCTCGTTTCTCTGAATTTGTGTATTTGATTTTCGTTTCAACCGCCACCTGCCTACGTCTTCTTATCTCGACCTTTCAGAGGCAGGATATTCTGTTCTTAGTTTCAATTAAATGTAGCTACTGTTCATAGCTTCTATTGGTATGACCTTGGCTTCCCTGCCATGAGTTGCATCTGCCGAATTTCGATTCAGCCGTCTCTCCTCGTGTTATTAGAATATGAATCTTCTTGCGTTTGGCCTTTAGTAACCTGGGTTGGTTCTGCTTTTGTGCAAAGTAGAAATGTACTTATAATAAGGTGCTTCATTTGAGGTAGATTATGTATAATGGCGCTTTCTGCACTACTCTTCTACCAAGCATAGCAAGCTGCACTGTTCTCTTAGCTTTCTTGCGGTTCCAAGCATATTTACAGGTGTAAACTAGTTGAATGTCTTCATCTTGCTTACATCTTGAACTTCTTTGTATTTCAACATCGTTCTCCCCCTTGAGGTTCAAGGTATCTTTATCCATGGCGTTTTTGTCTCTGTGTGTCATTCTTTGGTTGACATTTCTGCTACCTGTTAGTCTGTCCGGGTCCTCGTGACATCACCATTCGTCTTCCTTTACGACCTTTTTAGTTTCTTCCAGGACAATACTCTTCATTTCGTTTCATTTGCTGGTAGGGTTTCCTCAATGGATACTTTACTGTCCATGGTTTTTTGGGTATCAGTACTTCAATAGGCGTTGCTCTTCTAATAGGCACTGGGCAGAGCCCCACTGCGGCTCTCTGCTGATTTATTTGCTCATCATACGTCACATATTTTGGTGTGAACGTTCCTGGAACTTCAAAATGGGAGACTGGAGTGCTGGCTTTATTTGGGACCTCCTCTACAACTGTGCGAATTATGAAAAATTCTATGATGAAATCCCCACAGTGAAAGAAAATGCATTGGCAGAAGGAGAAATTGTCTTCTTTGACAGTTCTTCGAGAATGGATCAAAACGATGGGCAAAGATATACAGGCGTCGTTATGATGAAGCACAAAGCAAATGGAGAATTTCGAGCACTGCTTAGTGCATGAATACCATCTCATTATTCAGCACAGGCTGCAGAATTATTGGCATTGATACTCGTGATTGAGAATCACGCAGACCAGGAAGTAACTGTGTACAGTGACTCCGCCTATGTGGCGTCAACAGTGCATGCAGGCTTAGCGTACTGGAAAAGGAGGGTCTACCTCCGAGCGGCGGCACACCAGTACAGCACGCAGCCTTATTGGACAGACTGATTAAGGCACTACAGCTCCCAGTGGGCATAGCGGTCATGAAATGCACCGCCCACATGAAGGGGACAGATTTGATCTCACGAGGAAATCAAGAAGCAGACACAGAAGCCAAGCATATGGCATCCAAGAGTGAGACGATCATGAAAGTGGAAGTCGCTCACACAAATGAGAAAATGATTGTTTCACGGATTGCACCTGAAAGTTACAATAGTCTGGGACAAACACAGTTGATGGAACTCCAAGGGGAGGCACCACAGGAGGAAATAAACTTATGGAAACGGCGAGGGTGCTCTTTAAAACCCTCCAAAAGCTTGTGGTGACAAGACAGCACTGGTAAACCAGTTATGCCTATAGCCCTGTTAAAAGTAGCGGTGGAGCAGTTACACTATCCGGCACACATGACAAAAGAGAATCTAGCGGCAATGCTCACGGAAGACTGGCTCATACCAAACTTAACCAAGCACGTTGCATTTTTATAGTGAACTGTATAATCTGCCAACAGTTCACAGCTGGGCATACATTAAAAGTAATGAGAGGAGTCATCCCAAGGCAAATGGCCCTTTTCAGAACTTGCATGTCGATTATGTCGACATGATTCAAGTATGTAACGGGTACAGATACCTAATTGTTGTGGTGTGTCCATTCTCTAGATGGATAGAGGCAGGTCCATGTACACACCCAGACTCTACCTGTGCGGCCACATTTTTAGTGAGGGAGATATTTCCCAGGTCGGGGGTATGTGAAGTCATGAGATCAGATAACGGCACCCATTTTGTAAATGAAGTTTTTGAACAGATTAGCTTGGTGCTTGGTATAAAGCACAAGTTCTTGTTGGCGTATCATCCGCAAGGAAACAGAATCTGTGAGAAGCTCAATGGCTTATTAAAGGAAAGGATAGCCAAGCTGAAGCTTACTCTAAGAAAGGGCTGGTTGCACTGCCTTCCTTTGGCACTGTATGCACTCAGGAATCAACCCGGTTCCGACCATCATCTTACTTTGCATGAAATAGCCGCAGGAAGAAGAATGCACACTCCCCTGACACCCCGAGACAGAGCTAGATGTGATGCCCATTCAACAGGAGAAATCTTAGGGTCTGAGATGCAAAATTACTTGAAGTGCATGACATCTTGCCTTAGTGTAATTTCAGACCAGCTGCAGCAACGACGAAAAGGGTGCAGGGCAGCAACGAACACAGAATGAAATACTACTACATGCACAGCTCAAGGACTTTGTGTTCCATCCGTTTTCCCTGGAGACACTGTCTTGGTACAGAACCATACTAGGAAAAGGTGGGACGAGCCAAGGTTTAACGGTCCCTTTACAGTGAAAAACTGCACTCCTTCCGCTGTGAAACTACAAGGAAGAAGAGCTTGGATCTTTTTGGGTGACATCAAACCATACATCGGAGAAGGCCCACTGCCTGCACCCCAGCACAAAGAGACTACAGACGACGGGGAAGAACCACAGCACATGCAGACGAGATTCATGACGTGGAAGAAGGACGCATGACCAGCAGCAAAGCAAAGACAAAGAACTTTTGTGCAATAGTTGTGGTTTCACTTTGGACATTCCTCTGAGCAAAAAAGAGGATAATGACATAAAATACAGACACTCTGTGAATCTTAGTTGCAGGGTGAAGAAGAAAATTGCATTTATAAATCACAACATAGTCTGTTGACTTTGAACTTTGGAATAAGGCACACTGAAGCCTTGACTAGAAAAGTATATGCCAATTTTAATCGAGGACACATAAATTGGAAGAAATTACAGTATCCAGATTCCTTCTACACAGAGACCTTGTTCGGAATCACTTATGGTGTCCAACAGCAGCGACATCACCAAAGATGTGGTGACATACTACGATCTAGTGCTAAGATCGTACCCGTCATTAGTGGGGAGGCTCACCAGTGTCACTGACTTTCTTCAAGATCCTGAAAACGAAAAAGACTATAAAGAGATTGCTTACTGTGATTGCCGAGCAGTTCCTCCTACTTCCTGATTACAGCGAGGTAAAACCAAATGTCCCAAGCGGAGAAGGAAGCAAATGATCTTATCAACGTATTCTTCTTTCTCTTAATCGAAGACTGCCCAGAACTTGTCGGGAGAATTACAGATGTATTAACTTTTCTTCGAGATCCAGCAAATACAGAATGTCTGAGCATAATCCTAAACAGCATAGTAATCCAAGTTGCTCTCCACGCAAATGGAAAGTTTAGACATTGTTTACAGTGAAGTGAAAGCCTACAGTCCTGAAACTCAGCAAGACAGGACAAATGTCCCTGTAACCAGAAGACAGCAGGTTGGCAAGTAATGTTTTCTTTCGCCTAATCACGGATTTTGTAGAGCTAGTGGGGAGACCTGTAGATGTTGACGTCCTCACATTCATCAGAGACCCAGCTAATTCTACACAGATGGGCATCTCTTGCATGGCATCGTGATGCAAGTGAAACTTTCTAACCATCAACAGAACTATTTGAGAATATTTTAAACTTTCCACCGAGGGACAGATCGAGAGAACAGTGCCAGAGATCTAATTTCTTATTTTTCATATGGACAAGGACACAGCATGTCTTCGGGAATGAAGCAGATCAGGGGCACAGACTGGGAATTAGTATATTTTTAACATGCACAATAGAGGGACTTGTTGGATTATTGCCTGTTTTTGACACACACATAGAAAAAGAGAACTGTGTCCAGAAATAGACAATCCAGTGTTCAAACAAAGAGAGACAATTGTTTTGATACCTGCAGACCACAAACCGAACCAAACAGAATCCAGAGACAATATTGTTTAGAATTTGCATTAAAAGTCAGCACATTTTGACAGATGATCGAGATGGGGGTCCAGAGCAGTACTCTTGTCCTCCCGCAGGAGGAAAGATGTTCATATTTCTCCGGAAGTAAATGCTGCCGCTTAACCTACAGAGGCATAATGTCTGTATGTATTATATTCATCATTATTTTACTGTCATTAACGATCAGAACTGCATTTTTTATTGGTGCACAAATCATTCCAATTCCAGTGCACCCACTTAATGATGCGTGCATGAAGCCTACGAAGGCACCTAGACCTTTCATATTCATTCCAATCCCTAGAAGAACTGATGGTGGAATGAATGAATTTGAGACGGATGTGATTAGCAATGACACACACACACTTGTGGTAACAAGCAAATCGAACAGCCGGAGACAGGGTCGGCATGGTATGAATGTAAAAAGGTTACTGACAACCACACGCATGCAAACATTGAATGCACATACACCAGGCCTAGTGTCAATGACTGCAGAACCACAATCCAAAGCCTGGGTGAAGAAAAGACTGCCTACTATGAGAAATCTCACTATAAGCAAAGCAAAGAGCCAAATGAAGAAAGCGGATGTCATGGAAAGACAAGAAGAGTCGGAAAGAAAGCCAACAGAAACCGCAGTATCAGAAACTATTGATCCAACACCAAGAAAAGCAAAAGCAAACTCGGAGAAGATCTCTGCACGAGCATAACTGATAGCAGATACATTATGGCCATTCATAGCCCGAGCAAGGAAAAGACAGGAGGAGTTGAAGAATAAACCCACAGAGACAACATTGCCAAGCATACATGTCCTAATGAAAGGGACGAGTACAAGTTCCACAGTACAGCCATATACTGAACCAATGCCAGAGTGGATGCAGACATTTCTAACCAGAAATAAAAAGATATATGAGGACAAGGAAAGAACTGCCATATTTTTGTCTACTCAAATGGCACAGATGAGGAGGCCTTCACCATGGACCGGGATGCCTGAGAATCCTCCAGCAAGAAGGAGCCATACAGATGCATTCAGGGATGTAGTTATAGCGAACTACATGAAAACCTTAAGAATCAAGAGAAGCATGCCCGGAGACGACAACAAACTAGACGATTACTTGGACAGCACAGCACATTTGGGAAACAACATTTGGTACCAGCACATGAAAGAAGTTGGAAGACGAAGTTCAGAAGGGGAATGCTTTGTTTGTGCACTCCTACCGTACAGCATGGGGAAGTCCAAGATCTTCGTAGCTGTAGAAATTGATGTCCAGACAGCACACTGTCTTTCACACGTAGCAATGTGCAAGACCAGAGGCCAGTTCATTGGAAGTGATGCCTCACTGAATTGGGCAACTGATGCAAATGAAGATGACTATGTCCAGGACATAAAGACAAGAAACAGAGCTCATACTAAGAATCATGTAATCAGGTACGAGAAACCTGGAGTTAATGGAGCTGAAATCAGATGGGAAGTGAATCAGAAGCTAAATGTCCAAGGAAAAACTCCAGAAGAGGCTCGAAGTTGGAAGAACAGAGGCCAAATGCAGATTTTGGGAACAGTGCTTTCACGAGACGGATGGGGAAAAGGAGTAGTGATTTGCAGAGAAAGGATGGTCATAGGTCGTTACCAAGGTACCATTGACATAGTACAAAATGAATGCAAGCCATTGTGGCCAAAGCTTGCAAAACTGCTGACATGGGTCGAAGACAGAGGAGGACCCTTGCAGATAGTGCCACTGGAAAGCCCAAAATTCTGCTTCAGGAATAATGGCACTAGAAAAATGGGAGAGAATCAGAACTGTGGACTGTAACGCTCACCTGATTCCCACAGAGACGCTGACCCGAACTGGACTGCTACCGTTTCTTCTATCGTGAGGCGCAGGGCCCGGAAGATGCTCTGGACGGGGCCTCCGAATTTGGATTGCCTTGCTTGTAGAGTAAGTTTTCTGCAGGTGGAAGAAAAGGGATTGATTACCAGCTGGGGTGGATATGTGTTCCCACCAATCTCCCGTTTCTCACTCTTCTTGACCCCCCAACTTGGTTTCTGCGAGCTCTCACCTTAGGTATTGTAAAGATGAGCTCTCCATCCTGCTTCAGGTGCAGGGGTGCGTAGAATCCAGTTACGTCACTGGATGGGAAATAGTTGCGGACACTGTGTCCTTCGTCTCTCCTACGGTAGCCGTAAGTATGAGTGTCTTTTCTCCACAGGAGCCGGGGCCCAGAAACCTAAAGCTGGTAAGTCTCTTGGTGAGTATTTGTTCTCCGTGCTTAGTTAGTGCTCACCATGTATTCCTCTTATGCAGGTGCTGGGATGTAGCTGGCGTCGTGACCGCGGTGGAGGAAGGTAAGTGAAAGAAAAGCGACTGCTTACTTCTAATGATTGTCTTTTTCTGCTTACAGGTGCCGAGATGCTGCCGGCGACACAGCCGCTGTCGCGCGTGATGAGGCACGTAAGTAAGTGGAAGAAATGTGTCCGCTTTAGAGCGGGCACCTCTAATGACTGTCTTTTTCTATTTTTCAGGTGCCGAGATGCTGCCGGCGTCGTGGCCGCGGTGGAGTTCGGCGAGGCCACGGATGGGTAAGGCAAGGCGGCGCGGCTGCGAGCGTTTGAGAGCGCTGCTAATCTTGTACCTTTCCTTTGCAGGATCGTCGGAGGTAGGATTGCTGAGGCCGGATTCCGGTAAGTAATTTCTAATGCTCGCCTTCTCTTTTCTTGTCTGTTTGCAGGTGTTCCGGGTGCTGGCGGGCGTGTCAGGAGCCAGGATGCAGGAGCCGATTCGGTGAGCGTCCTGCTGCTGATGCAGAATAATGCGAAGCACGTGTATTCCATCGGGCGTGGTTTAAATAGCAGAGAAGTGCTTCAGGTGTGTGTTCTTCCACCGGCCCCACCCAGGTAAGAAAAGAGTTCCTGAATAGAGGAAATAGTTCCTCCCAGCCCTGATGGCTGGGGACTTCAGCCAGACTGTATTGTTCTGGGTAAGTATGCAGCATGGTCTGCCTCAGGTAAGTCCACCCAAGCATTATTACACAGTTTATCAATATGAGCCCGGCGCCTATGGCGCCGGGACTGAAGTCCTTTATGAGCCTGGCGCCAAAGGCGCCAGGACACGGTCCAAAGGGCCCCTGTAGGGGTCTGCTGGGTCCGGAGATGTGGAAGAAGGGTCTGCTTCCGGGGGCGCTGGGCCAGTCCTGGCTCCTCGGGAGTAGTGCTCATGACAGCACCCCCCCTCAAGGCCCCTCCCAAAATTGTCTTCCCCGGGGGTTTTGGTTTATCCGGAAAGGTTCGATGAAATTTCTTGATTAGAGGAGGAGCATGGACGTGGTCATAGGGTTCCCATGACCTCTCTTGAGGCCCGTAACCCTTCCAGTCAATCAGGTAGAACAGCTTTGATCTGATGATCTTAGAGTCCAAAATGTTTTTAATCTCGAATTCAGGTTCTCCATTCACTTGAATTGGTTCTGGAGGTTTGGTTAGTCTGGTTCCAGATTGCATGGGTTTCAAAAGCGATACGTGAAAAACAGGATGTATTCGCATATGAGCTGGCAATCCTAGTTTAACGGCCACTGGGTTTATTATGGCCGTAACTGGATATGGCCCCAGATATTTGGGATTAAAAGTGCGAGGTCCTTTGAGTGATAAGTGTTTGGTGGACAACCAGACCTGGTCCCCAATCTGGTATTGAGGGGCCTCGCTTCGGTGTTGATCTGCTCCTCTCTTGTACCTTTCTTTAGCTTGTTGTAAATGTGCAGCAGCTTCTTTGAAGGCTTTGGTAATAGCAGTGTGTAACTGATCCACGGCGGGTGTTCCAAGATCTTGAGGTGGATCGAGGTTGGAAGTTCGAGGATGAATTCCATACAAAGTGTAGAAGGGGCTTTGCCCGGTTCCAGAGTGAACGGAATTATTGTATGCATACTCAGCTATCCAAAGGATGTCCTTCCAGTTACTCTCTGACTGTTGTAGCATGCATCGTAAATATTGTTCGAGAGTCTGGTTAGTTCTTTCAGTTTGACCATCGGTCTGGGGGTGATGGCTGGTTGAGAGTCTTACATCGATTTGAGCCAATTGACAGCAACTATGCCAAAAATGGGAAATAAACTGGCTTCCTCTATCTGAGATTAGTACCGATGGGAATCTGTGTAACCGGCCAATGTTTTCAAGGAATTCTCTGGCTAGTACCGAAGCTGACGGTAAGCCTTTTAACGGAATTAAGTGGGCCATCTTGGAAAACAAATCCACAATAACGAGAATAGTGTTGTACCCGGAGCAGGAGGGTAAGTCTGTGATAAAATCCATAGAAAGGCTGTGCCAGGGAGACGGTGGAATGTCTAATGGTTGGAGAAGACCAGCCGGTCTTTTCTTTTGACCCTTGTTTTGAGCGCACACTCCACAGGACATCACAAATTCTTTTATGTCTTTTCTCCACGAAGGCCACCAGAATTGTCTTCTCACTTTCTCTTCTGTTTTGGCAATGCCAGGGTGGCCCTCTATCAATGAATCGTGATAGCAGGAGATTACTTGCCTTTGCAAATCAGCGTGTGGTAGGAATAATCATCCTCGGAAATAAGGCCAGTCATTGGGCCTCATTACGACCCAGGCGGTAAGTTACCGCCTGGGTCGTACCTTTACCACCATGGCGTAAACTATGTTTACGCCATGGTGGTTGGCAGACTTACCGCCCCATTCCGAGGTGAGTGGGGCGGTAAGTCCCCATTAACCCATTTACCCTTCCCCATTCCCATTTTTGCCCCATAGGGCATAATGGGAGTGGGGAAGGCGTTAATTACGCCACCCTAAATTACGGTGGCGTAATTAACAACAAGGTCCCTTAGCGCCATGGATTTTAACACCTGCTAAAAGCAGGTGTTAAAAGCTCCATGGCGCTAAGGGACCTCGGAATCAGGCGGTAAGGGTCGGCGCTGTTTACGCCGCCGTAAACCCCTTACCGCCTGGGTCCTAATGAGGCCCATTGTTTAAAGTGAAATCCATTCCTTTTTGTAGCCAGTTCTGCAAGTCTGTTGGGTTCAGAAATTGTTTAACTTTTGCCTCAATGTCCTCGATGGATTGTGAAGAAATCAGGCCCAAGATCCTTTGTTCAGGAATTATCGGTACAGGCTCTGGGTTGACAATGGTGTCTCCCATTCCAATCCGGGAAAGAGCATCTGCTTTGCCATTTTTTCTGCCGGGGTGGTAAGTGATCACAAAGTCAAATTCGGCAAAGAACAGGGCCCAGCGGAGCTGTCGAGAGGATTGAGCCTTGGCGGTTTTCAGATACTGTAAATTCCGATGATCAGTGATCATCGTGATGGTGTGTCTGGCCCCAAGGAGATAATGACGCCAGGCCTTAAAGGCGGATTTAATAGCTAACAGTTCCTTGTCTGTGATGGCGTAGTTAACCTCAGGCGCCGAGAATTTTCGAGACCAGAACGCCACGGGATGTAATTGGTTAGTCTCTGGGTTTCTTTGTGAGAGGACCGCTCCCATTGCTAAGCTGGATGCGTCGGTTTCGACGATATAAGGGGGATCTGGGCGTGGGTGCTTCAGTATTGGCACAGAAGTAAACTTGGCTTTTAGCTCTTGGAAGGCTTGTTCAGCTTCTTCAGACCACTCAAAACGTTTATTCTTTCTTAAGAGAGCCGTGATGGGTTGTACCACTCGTGAAAACTCCGGAATGAATCTGCGATAAAAATTGGCAAAGCCTAACATGCTCTGAACGCCTTTTACAGAAGTAGGTGATGGCCATTTGAGAATAGCGTCCACCTTTCGCGAGTCCATGTGGACGCCTTTGGGTGTCAGGATAAAACCCAGAAATTCGACTTCAGTGGCATGGAAAACACATTTTTCAAGTTTGGCAAATAGCTTGTGTTGGCGAAGTTTTTCAAGTACTGTTCTAACATGATTTTGGTGATCTGCTTCCAAAGAGGAGTAAACAAGAATGTCATCTATATAGACGACAACACAGACGTCAATGAGCTCCCTGAGGACATCATTCATAAAATATTGGAAGGCGGCCGGTGCATTACATAGTCCGAAAGGCATCACTTGGTACTCAAATAACCCATATTTAGTGCGAAACGCTGTCTTCCATTCATCGCCTTCCTTGATCCGTACCAAGTGATAAGCCCCCCGTAGGTCTAGTTTTGTATATATGCAAGCATCCTTCACCTGGTCAAGGAGTTCCGGGATCAGAGGTAAAGGGTATCTGTTTTTTACCGTTATCTGATTCAGAGCGCGGTAGTCTATACAGGTTCTGAGGTCACCTTCTTTTTTTGGCACGAAGAACAGAGCCGAGGATGCAGGGGACTTCGATGGACGAATAAAACCATTGGCCAAGTACTGGTCCAGGTACTGTCGCAGGTGAAGGTTCTCGGGCTCGGTAAGGGCGTAGATCCTGCTGCAAGGAGGACCGGGTAGTAGATCTATCTGGCAATCATATGACCTGTGGGGCGGTAAGGTGTTAGCCTGTTCCTTTTGGAAAACATCTTGAAACTCTCGATACTCTAGCGGTAATTGCAAACTGTCGGCCGTTACTGACGCTAGGCCAATGTCTGATCGTAGATAGCAGGTTTGTGCACACTCTGGGAACGTTATCGTCTTTGCTCGCCAATCAATCTGAGGATTGTGTTTTTCCAACCAAGGGATTCCCAGAATTATTTGAAATTGCGGAGCCTTGATCACGTCGAACACTATTACCTCCCGATGCCCGTCTTGGCCTAGTAATGTCACTTCAGTAGTGGTATGGGTTACCGGCCCGCAGGCGACCTCAGTCCCATCCACAGTGGTGATGACATCTTTAACAGCTTTTGGGCAAAGACGTAGGTTCATCCTGGAAGCCAACTCGCGGTCCACGTAATTTCCTATAGCTCCACTGTCCACGTATGCCTTAATTGCATGCAATCTTTCTGGCTGCTTCGGATTTACGAGGACCATTGGCATAATTAAGTGCGAGGTCAAAGAACTGGTTTTTAAGCTCGGCAAGCGGACCTCTACGCTTGTCGGGCAAGGTCGTTTCCCGGCTCAGTCTTTTCGGAATTCTTGTTGGAAGCTCCTACGGTCTTCTTAGGTGGTTTTACAGGGCAGTCTCGAAGGAAATGTCCCGAGTTCCCACAATAGAGACACAGTTGCATTTGCCGTCTTCTGTCAAGCTCTTTCTGGGTTAAGGGGCCCTTTACAACCCCAATCTGCATAGGTTCGGTGCCATCGACACTTTTGGAGTTGCTCTGAGTCTTAGTGAAGATTCGGGTTTCAAACCTGGATCGATCCGCCTTCCTGTTTTGAAGCCTGTGATCTAATTGGACCACCAAATCAATATAATCCGAACAGTCCTGAGGTGGATTTATGACCTGGGCCAGGACGTCTTTGAGTTCGCCGCGTAGACCTCGGTGAAATAGCGTGATTCTTTTCTCCTCGGGCCATCCAGTTTCCACAACTAACCTATTGAAGGATGCAATGTAGGCTAAGAGATCCTTGTTGCCCTGTCGTAGGGAAAGGAGTTCATTGTCCAGGGCCTGCCCCTGGGAATGCCTTGCAAAAAGTCTTTTCATACTCGTCTGGAAGGCTTGGAAATTACGAAGGATTGGATCATCTTGTGTAACCAGTGGAATTGACCAATCAGCGGCACTGCCGCTAAGATACGAAAGTACAAATGCTACCTTGGTCTGGTCATTCGGGAAGGCCGCGGGCCTAGAGAGAAAGTGCAATCGGCATTGATTTATGAACACTGCAAATCATTTAGGGTCTCCAGCAAAACGTTCAGGTGGTGCCAGTGGCACATTTCCAGGTAGGTTGATTTGAACGGGATTGGTTGAAGTAACTGGGGTAAAATTCCCACCTGGATTGGGCAGAGGGGTTTGCCCCGCTTGGCTCTGTAATAACTGTCTGGCAAGGTCGTCAGTTCGTTCCTTTGACACTATTAACTCTCTCCTGAGGGCGTTCATCTCCTGGCAAGCAGCATGAACTTCAGCCCTTAATTCCCCCAGTAGCTGGGCCAGTTGATGTGTATCAGAAGTTTCCATAGCGCCTGGGTAGGAGATTATTGGTAGGCTTCGCGTTCTGTAACGCTCACCTGATTCCCACAGAGACGCTGACCCGAACTGGACTGCTACCGTTTCTTCTATCGTGAGGCGCAGGGCCCGGAAGATGCTCTGGACGGGGCCTCCGAATTTGGATTGCCTGGCTTGTAGAGTAAGTTCTCTGCAGGTGGAAGAAAAGGGATTGATTACCAGCTGGGGTGGATATGTGTTCCCACCAATCTCCCGTTTCTCACTCTTCTTGACCCCCCAACTTGGTTTCTGCGAGCTCTCACCTTAGGTATTGTAAAGATGAGCTCTCCATCCTGCTTCAGGTGCAGGGGTGCGTAGAATCCAGTTACGTCACTGGATGGGAAATAGTTGCGGACACTGTGTCCTTCGTCTCTCCTATGGTAGCCGTAAGTATGAGTGTCTTTTCTCCACAGGAGCCGGGGCCCAGAAACCTAAAGCTGGTAAGTCTCTTGGTGAGTATTTGTTCTCCGTGCTTAGTTAGTGCTCACCATGTATTCCTCTTATGCAGGTGCTGGGATGTAGCTGGCGTCGTAGCCGCGGTGGAGGAAGGTAAGTGAAAGAAAAGCGACTGCTTACTTCTAATGATTGTCTTTTTCTGCTTACAGGTGCCGAGATGCTGCCGGCGACACAGCCGCTGTCGCGCGTGATGAGGCACGTAAGTAAGTGGAAGAAATGTGGCCGCTTTAGCGCGGGCACCTCTAATGACTGTCTTTTTCTGTTTTTCAGGTGCCGAGATGCTGCCGGCGTCGTGGCCGCGGTGGAGTTCGGCGAGGCCACGGATGGGTAAGGCAAGGCGGCGCGGCTGCGAGCATTTGAGAGCGCTGCTAATCTTGTACCTTTCCTTTGCAGGATCGTCGGAGGTAGGATTGCTGAGGCCGGATTCCGGTAAGTAATTTCTAATGCTCGCCTTCTCTTTTCTTGTCTGTTTGCAGGTGTTCCGGGTGCTGGCGGGCGTGTCAGGAGCCAGGATGCAGGAGCCGACTCGGTGAGCATCCTGCTGCTGATGCAGAATAACGCGAAGCACGTCTATTCCATCGGGCGTGGTTTAAATAGCAGAGAAGTGCTTCAGGTGTGTGTTCTTCCACCGGCCCCACCCAGGTAAGAAAAGAGTTCCTGAATAGAGGAAATAGTTCCTCCCAGCCCTGATGGCTGGGGACTTCAGCCAGACTGGATTGTTCTGGGTAAGTATGCAGCATGGTCTGCCTCAGGTAAGTCCACCCAAGCATTATTACTATGGCGCCGGGACTGAAGTCCTTTATGAGCCTGGCGCCAAAGGCGCCAGGACACGGTCCAAAGGGCCCCTGTAGGGGTCTGCTGGGTCCGGAGATGTGGAAGAAGGGTCTGCTTCCGGGGGCGCTGGGCCAGTCCTGGCTCCTCGGGAGTAGTGCTCATGACAGCAACGAGTTTTTGACGCTCCAGGAATGCAGTAATTATGGATCATTATTGGGCATGTGGGTCCAAAGCATACATCAGACTGCCGAGAAACTGGGGAGGTATATGCACAATAGTGAATGTCCACGTTCCAGCATTGGTGATCCCGAAAAGTGACTTGAATATTTTTTTTAAAAAACTTTATTTTTGTTCAGAGAAAGGTACAACAAGACAAAACTGGCCAGCCGTCAGCGAATCGCAACACCCTATAACAACATATACGAACATTTACAATATACATTACACTTTTGCATTTTGCTTGACAGTACTAGAGCGGTGACGATGGATTGTCCTCTTCATCAGATAGCATATTGCATAGATAGAGCCTGAACAGCGACCATATATCTTTGGGGCGGCATCTTGATGGCAGTGTAATAATAAATTGTTCTTCAAGTTCATTAACCATCGACAGGTCTTTCAAGAAGTCCTGTCGCCTAGGAGGATCTATGGACTTCCAACATTTCAATATATTTTGCTTCGCAATCACACATGCTAAATTAAACAATCGTCTGATGGTAGTTGCAGCTTTACCAATATCCCCAAAGAGGTATTTCCGCGGGAAGGGTGTAGCAGGTCTTGCCGTGATGTCTTCCAAAATCTCTGCCACCTCCCCCCAGAATTTAGATATTGGTGGGCAGGCCAATATATATGATAGGAGTCTGCGTCAGGGGCGTCACATTTAGGGCATTTCCCTGTGTGGCCCTGCACAAACTTAGCTAACTTGGCTGGGGTATAGTGTAACTGGTTCAGAACTTTAAACTGAATAAGACGTAGCCCTGAGTTCATGGATACACATTTAGTCAACTGGCAGTATCTCGACCATGTGGCTTCACACAGCTCCACCCCCAGATCTCGTTCCCAGGTCTCCTTGACATTATTGCATGGCCTGGAGTGGGTCTGAACAAGGCCGTGTAGTGCTGACAGACTTTTCGTGTATCCCCCTGATTCCGTCATGCCTGCAATACATTCGTGTGTGGGTGGCTCTTCTGGGAAGGAAGGCCATTTGGCACGAAGGCAGATTTCATCCTGTGAAACTGAAATCGCTTTAGGTGATCACCCCCCACTGCCCCGACAAAGTCATCTAGTGTACAATACCTCCCTTCTGGGAACATGCCCCGCATTCTTAATTGCTTCTGTGGGTCCCAGGCACCCTGGACTGCCTTATCAAATGTGGGGTTAATGCTCGGGAAGTTCCACAATGGTACCTCCGGATCATATGGGGTCGTAATGGCCAATCTCTTATATATCATGTCCCATGCATGTGCGGTGGCGCCCACAGGATCATATCTGCACGTGTCCTTACGATTAGGGTCAAACATGACAGCTCGCAAGTCTGAGGGAGATGCCGCAAATCTTTCCAGGGTGATGTGTGGTGCCGTGTCCTCTGGATCAAACCAGTGTCTCGCAAAGTGTGCCTGTGATGTTAAATAGTAAAGTTCAAAGTCTGGTGCAGCAATCCCACCTTTTGCAAAGGGTTGTGTCATTTTGGACCATTTCAACCTGAGCGTTTTCCCTCCCCATACAAATGTAGTTGCGAGCATATTGAGTTTTGTGAAGAATGTTCTGCCCGGGCAAATCGGTATATTGCAAAAAAGGTATAGGAGTTTGGGTAGCACTACCATCTTCAGTAACGCTATTCGGCCACATAGGGATAGAGGGAGCCTGTTCCAGACTTGTAATTTAATAGTCAGGGATTGTAGGAGCAGTGTACTCCCGTCCCTGGATACCATGATCCCCAAGTAACGGATGTGTGTTGGTGACCATTTGAATCCCTGTGTGTCTGACATATCTCTAGTTTTAGGTGTAAGCGGAAACAGTTCTGACTTAGAGACATTAACCCTGTACCCCGAGTATTCAGAAGACCTCTTGACCTCAGCCATAATTGGCGCTAGATTTACCTCTGGGTTCATAATATATAGTAGGGTGTCATCTGCATATAAGGAAATGATTTGTGGTCTCCCTGTCATGCGAAGACCTCTACATGCATGGTTTTGACGGACGTATTCAGCCATGGGTTCTATTGTAAGTGCGAAAAGGATTGGGGAGAAGGGGCAGCCCTGCCTGGTGCCCCTACCCAGGTGAAACAGGGATGACATGGTTTGTTAGTACCTTTGCACCCGGGCGAGTATACAACAACCTGACACAGCTAACGAAATATCCTCCCAACCCAAATCTCTCCAGGACCTGAAACAGATAGACCCAGGAGACAGAGTCAAAAGCTTTCTCAGCATCTAGGGACACCGCCACCGCATCCGCCGCTGGGTCTATCAGAGTCATTACTCCAAAGAGTCTGCGCAGATTAAGAGCAGTGGACCTTGTTGGTATAAAGCCAGCCTGGTCGGGATGTACCAATATAGGCATATAGGGCAGGAGCCTGGTAGCTAGGACCTTAGTGAAAATCTTCGCATCAGTATTAATGAGTGAGAGGGGTCTATAAGACCCCATGTCCTGTGGGGGTCTACGGGGCTTAAGAAGGACCATTATCACTGCTCCTCGCATAGTGTCTGGAAGTATGCTGCGCTCCATTGCCTCTTCCCATACTTTCAGTAAGACCGGGGCTAGTATATCATGATATTCTTTATATAATTCGGCACCTAGGCCGTCAGGGCCTGGGGCTTTACCTGATGTTAATGCTTTCATTGCCTCTGTAATTTCCTCAAGTGATATGGGGGTGTCTAGTATCAATCGTGTCTCCGGGGTCAGGGTTGGGAGATCAATCACGTCTATATATTCCACTATTTCTTCATTAGTTTTGGTGTCTTTATTAGCATATAGTGATTTATAGAATTCAGCAACCATATCGTTAATTTCTTGGTCCCTACTGACTATGTCACCACTAGGTGTATGGATTGCCGCTATAGGGGGATTGCTGTGTTCGGCCTTAAGCATCCCGGCTAGGAATCTCCCTGCCTTGTTACTCTCCCCGTATCTACGAGCCCGGGCTGGGGCAGCCATGTATTGTACCTCCCTCGCAGCAAGTTTATTAAATTCTGCCAGTGTAGTGTGAATATCTAGTAGGGCCTTTTTACTGTGTGTACAGGTGTATTCGAACTCTAGGAGCTCAAGTTTGGCCTCCATTGTATCCAACTCCTGCCTAACCGCCTTCAATAGACCCGTAGTTTTGGCCATAATTGCGCCCCGCACCCATACCTTAAATGTTTCCCACAGTGTAGCGCACCGGTTTACTGACCCTTTGTTTAGTTGGAAAAATTCCTCTATTTCAGTGCGCAGTGCTTCACAAACGTTAGGGTCTCTAAGTAGCACAGGGGGCATTTTCCAGCGTCTAGCCCTTGGGGCTGCCTTGCAGACACACAACATAATTGTCACAGGGGAGTGATCTGAAAGGGTACGGGGGTACATATCACAGTGCTGGACCATATTCGTGAGCGTGGAGCTGATAAGCCAATAATCAATTCGAGATTCAGAATCATGCACCAATGAATAAAAGGTGAAGCACTGTTCTTGGGGATGTAATTCTCGCCAAATATCTACCATGGCCATCTGTTGCATTATTTGTCGTATCCCTAATGTGGTTTTGGTCAAGGTTCTATGAGAAGTTGTAGACCTGTCGAGGGTTGTGTCGAGTATTGTGTTAAAATCACCTCCCCAGATCACTGCCGCATCATCAGCTTCAACCACCAAATGATATATAGCATTATAGAATTCAGGGTCGTCAATGTTGGGGCCATACGTATTAACTATGACCATCTTCCGTCCCGCCAGCTCGCCCCATATTACCACATATCTCCCTTGAGTGTCAGTTTTTGCGTGCTGTACACCACAGAAGCCCAGATTCGGATGTATCAGGGTCATAACCCCTCTGGATTGGGAGGAGTACTCAGTATAGTATCGCGATGCATCCCATCTCGGGAGAAAATTGGAACAGACCTGCCCCAGTGCGCGAGTTTCTTGCAGTAACACTACCTGGGGGTTATGTCTAGTTATGTATCTAGCTGCGATTTTCCTGGCCTTAATCACGTTAAGTCCCCGGATATTCCATGAAAGAAGTTTAACAATTACCTCCCTGTCCCCCAGTACCATGATGTTCCAATGACTATCAATGTGTGTAGTGAATCGCTCACGCCACCAGCCGTAACATTTGTACCCAATGCAACCAGTCTCTGCGTTTTGAAACTCCTGCCAACCGTGGCATAACTTTGTACCCTGCCCCCACCCCCGCCCGCACCATCAACCCCGACCCGATGATGTAACCCAATCCCTATAACCTGTGGAACTTTCCTGAGGGTCGCTAGTTGCATTCCAGGGCCTCCATCAGCAGAGGCTCACGACCCCACCTCAACAAACAATATCAATTGGAGCCATTGCTCTCAGGAGAGAGGTCTTCACAGCTAAGTATGTTTCCGTAAGACCATGTCAATCAGCTGAATCCGGGACTTCATCTCCCGGTCTTGGTGGCCCGTTCCGATCTCGCGGATGTTCTCTGGGAGGGATGGGGATGGATGCCTCAATGTACATTATGGCCTCCGCCGGGGTCTCAACGAAATGCGATCTGCCGCCATGTTGAATCCGTAGTTTCGCCAGGAAGATGAGGGCGTACGGGACATGTCACAATCTCAGGAGCTTTTTGGCCTGTTCGTAGGATCTGCGTTGCATTTGGACGTTGGGCGAAAAATCTGGATAAATGTGGACTCTGCTTCCTTCATACTGTAGGGAGCCTTTTTCCCTTGAAAGTTTCAGGATCGCGTCCCTGTCCCTATAGTTCAGGAGGCGCGCAATAATCGTGCGCGGTGGCGCCCCAGGTTTGGGTGTCGGCGCTAGGGTACGATGGGCCCGTTCAACAAGAAAGTGGCTAGAGAAGGATTCGGTGTCTAGAAGAGTTTTCAAAAGGGCCTCAACTTGTCGCTCCATGGGCCCCTTACAGAAGGATTCCGGAATGCCGACAATGCGGATATTGTTTCTTCTAGATCGAGATTCCAGGTCATCGCATTTTGCTTGAGTCTTACGCAGTTCCCCTTTCAGCTGTGCTATGTCTCGACCATGTTGCGTCAGGATATCTTCATTTGTGCTGATTTTGTTCTCAGGGTCCGTAATGCGAGTGCTCTCATTGTACACTCTAGCCTTAAGGGAGCTGATAGTTGAAACAATGTCGTCCAGCTTTACGTTCACTGCAAGGAAGCCATTCTGCACCATGGTCATTAGGCGGTCTTCTCTGTCGCCCTGTTCAATCGCAGTAGGATTGTCGTCCCCCATGTTTATGGCGGCCGGCGTCCCCTGGGGTTGGGAGCTGGCATAGGAGTCCATTGGGCCAGTCTTTTTCATGCCTGTGCCTTTCTTCTCGTTACGACCCATGGGTCACCCGTGCGAAGCAAGGGTCGATGACTCGGGTCAGGCCCGCCGTCCGCACAGGATAAGCACTGTCTCTGGGTGACAGCCAGTGTAAAAAGGATTTTATAGAACTTTTACTCCGTGACACAGCCGTTGTCTCTGGGTCCGCACGGCTCTACCTCCCTCACCTGCACTCGCAACGTCGGGCGAGGGTTCGCTCGGCAAAAGGCCCAGTGCATGATTCGGCTGTGGCCTTGCGTGAAAAGATGGTGCGCCGACTCAGTTGTTATCCGGGAGGCGGGCCGGAGCCTGATGTCTGCCCACACGGTTGGTCCCAGGCCCGTGTCGCGGGCCTGCGCTTCGGTGTTCAGCGCTCCTCCCCCTCGCGGCATTGTGCTGATGACGGCACCTCGGTCTGGCGTAGGATTCTTCCAGAGCCCCGAACGGGCCCCGGTCCACTGGAGAAGCCGTTAGGTCGAAACGGTCTGCAAACTCCCCCACACCTCTGCGGTTTCGAACAGGATCTGCACACAATGTGCAGTAGGAGTACGGGAAACGGACGGTGTAGTAGTTACTTCTCTCTGCGGCTCCAATAAGGATTTATTTGTATAAAGGAAGTTCGTGGGATCGGAGCGCTCCGATCAGGCGGCCATCTTAGTTGCGCGCAACAGCGCCTCCAAAATGACTTGAATATTGACAGTTTCCCGAAAGCAGATGCTCACCTGAGGAAGAAGAGATCTGTGAAACTGCTGACTCGCATGAAGAGGGAGAATTACTTTTCTGCCAAATCTGAAGAAGCTTTTCATGCAATCCCATATGAACATAGGCTGTTTAGCTTCAGTGTTCGCAACAATCTTCATGCCAAGATTCCAGGTTGGAGCAAATACTAAATGGATGCAGATAACCAGATGGGAGTTACTGTAGACCATCAACACAACCATAAAGGGATTCAATGCAATCAAGGAGGAGTTACGACTATCCAGAACAGATATGTACTTGACATGATCACAGCTATGGATGGAGGTGTTTGTGCAAAAATCGGAGAATCATGTTGCACATTTATACCTTCTCACGATGAGGAAAATGGAACTCTAACAGAAGCCAGAGGTGTGCTGACAAAACTGCAGAACCAGATGATTGATGAAACTGACAAAGGTGATGATGACAGTTGGTTCGGATCACTATTCTCATGGGTTCCACAATGGATGGCACATGCATTCAAGTTCCTGGGAGCCCTGCTAGTGATGATATTGCTAGGATTCTGTGTTATCAAGATAATAATTTGCTCAGTGCCAGAAAACTGCAAAGAAAGCCACAGGGGTGAAGATCATGATTGATGTCAAGCCAGGATGGAAGCCCAAAGACCTGAGTGATGAGGAAATAAGAGACTTTGTGAAAATTAACATTCATGCACCTGAGGGAACAAAGTTTCTCTATCCCAGAAAGCAAAGAAACTATGTGGGAAGATGGATCTACTGCAGCCCAAATGGACAGTGTCAACTGATGACATGGAACAAAGACAAACATGTAAGGACAGCGGGAAGTCTAAAAGGAGTCATAAAGATATGGACTCCAAAGAGACATTTCTTCAGACCATCATGTACAGACCCAGAATATGAAGAAAGAATGGACCCAGGCGATGAAGTGAAGGTGAATACAGAGGAACAAAAGAAGATGGATCCAAAGAAGGAAGCAAAAGTGGTTGATGAATCGCCATGAGGGGGGAGTGTAGAAGAGGTCCCAAATAAAGCCTGCACTCCAACCGCCCATTTCGAAGTACCAGGAACGTTCACACCGAAATATGTGACGTATGATGAGCAAATAAATGTAACGCTCACCTGATTCCCGTAGAGGCGCCGGTCTTGACTGGGCGTATACCGTATCTTCAAAGGTGATGTGTAACACACGGCTGGCTCTTTGGGCTGGACCTCTGTGCACTGTATGTCTGACTCGAAGGGTAAGATGTCTGCAGATAGAAAATATGGGATTAAGGAACTGGGTTATTGAATGTCTCTCTCTTCTTCCCTTTCTCTTCTCCTGTAGAACCCCAAAGGTTAACGCTCTCACCTTAGGTAAGTAAACGCCGTGCTCTCCATCTGCCTCGGGGCAGGGTGCTGTAACCAGTTTCTTCACTGGATAAGGGGAGCAGGCCTCTTGACTTCAGAGGACTGCTGTCCGTCGTTTACTGCACGAACGGTAAGTTCCGAGTAATTCTAATGTCTTTAAAGTCTTTAGTAATGATGTTTCTTGTTTTGCAGGGTTCCGGCGATGGCGGATGACGGGCTGAAGTGAGTTGAAGATGGAGCCCGTGTGATGAATAGAAGCGCCTGGAAGCACGTAAGTAAGCGCTTGTTGCCTGCTTCACGATGCGCTCTAACTGTCTTTTTATTTTGCAGGTACAAGTTCGGAGCGGCTGCAGGGTGCCGGAATACCCACTGGGTTAGATGTGGAAAGGAGTAATGGCACGTGAGTATTAAAGTTCCCCAATGTCTTTAAACGCACCTTGTTTTGTCTTGCAGATGCGGGATGCAGCGCCGAAGGCCTCCGGAGCGTGCGAAGAGTTGGTAAGCTTTTGTCTTTCAGATGCCGGAATGCAGTGTGAAGACCTCCGGAGCGCACGAAGAGTAGGTAAGCCTTTGTCTTTCAGATGCCGGAATGCAGCGCGAGGCGTTGGTGACAGCCGATGGACCAGGTAAGTGAAGAGCTGTCACTGAAGACCGTAATGCTAACCTGTTCTTTCTTGTCTTTATATGTGTTGCTGAAGACTGGATTCAGGATGGTAAGCCTTTTTCCTTAGGCCCAGGATCAGATGCAGAAGACACGATGAGTGTTCTGCTGCAGAGGATGCAGAATAACGCAAAGCAAGATTCATCCATCGGGTGTGGTTTAAATAGCCTCCTGTAGTGCTTAGGTGTCTCCTTCCACAGCCACGCCTAGGTAAGAAAAGAGTTCCTGCTTTCCAGAAGAGTTCCAGTGTTCTGAATCTAGGGAGTGGCTCCTGCCCCACCCAACAGGAAAAGTAGTTCCAAACAGAAGAGGATCAGAGGCTCAACTGGCAGGCAAGTAAGCAGCATGGTCTGCTGCAGCATGGTCTGCTGCAGGTAAGTCCACCCAAGCATTATGAGCCCGGCGCTTCCAGCGCTGGGACTGGGCATATTTATGAGCCTGGTGCAACTGGCGCCAGGACTGGGTCCAAAAGGTCCCAATTGGGACTGGTTGGCACTCGGAACCTGGGTTATGGATCTGCTTCCAAGGGAGTTGGGAAAACCCTGACCTTTTGGAAGCAGAGATCATGACAGTACCCCCCCTCAAGGCCCCTCCCAAACCGGGCTTCTCCGGGGTTTTGGCTTGTCAGGAAATGTTCGGTGAAATCTTTTGATTAGGCGAGGAGCGTGGACATATTCAGCAGGTTCCCAGGATCTCTCTTGGGGGCCGTAGCCTTTCCAGTCAATTAGGTAAAATAGTTTAGATTTGGAGATCTTGGAGTCCAGAATGCTTTTGATTTCAAACTCGAGTTCTCCATCAACTAGGATAGGTTTTGGAGATTTAGTTAGTCGGGTTTGAGGTTGCACAGGTTTTAATAGAGAGATGTGGAAGACCGGATGTATCTTCATGTGCGGGGGCAAGTCCAACTTGACCGCTACTGGGTTTACTATGGTAGTGATGGAATAGGGACCAAGGTATCTTGGGTTGAATGTGCGTGGCCCTTTTAGAGGTAGATATTTGATGGATAACCAGACTTGATCCCCTACTTGATATTGAGGGGCTTCCTTCCGATGTTGATCTGCTCCTTTCTTGTATTGTTCTTTAGCCCTTTGAAGGTGAGAAACAGCTTCCTTAAAGGCTTGGGTGATTGTAGAATGCAGGTAGTCTACTGCGGGTGTTTCAAGATCTTGGAGGGGATCCAACTCCGAGGTTCGAGGGTGACTGCCGTACAAAAGAAAAAACGGGGTTTTCCCAGTTCCCGAATGGACAGAGTTATTGTAGGCATATTCGGCTATCCAAAGGATGTCTTTCCAAGTTTTTTCAGTTTGTTGCAGCATGCAGCGTAAATACTGTTCCAGAGTTTGATTGGTCCTCTCGGTTTGTCCGTCGGTCTGAGGGTGGTGACTGGTCGATAGTCTCACATCAATTTGAGCCGACCGACAGCCACTTCGCCAAAAATGAGAAATAAATTGACTACCTCGATCCGAAATTAGAACCGAAGGAAAACCGTGCAGTCGGACGATGTTTTCGAGAAATTCTCGGGCCAGAGTTGCTGCTGTTGGCAAGCCTTTGAGCGGAATGAAATGCGCCATCTTGGAGAATAAGTCCACGATTACTAGAATCGTATTGTATCCGGAGCATGGAGGTAGATCGGTGATGAAGTCCATAGAAAGCGTATGCCATGGGCGAGGTTGGATGTCAATAGGGCGTAAGAGGCCTGCTGGTCTTTCCTTTTGAGTCTTGTTTTGGGCGCATACTCCACAGGACATTATAAAGTCTCTGATATCTTTTTTCCAAGACGGCCACCAGAAGTAGCGCTTGATCTTTTCTGAGGTCTTGGCCATACCGGGATGTCCTTCCATTAAAGAATCGTGATAACAAGAGATTACTTTTTTCTGTAAATCTGTGCTGGGTAGGTATAATCGTTCTTGGAAATACAATAAGTTGTCCTTTACTGCAAAGTCCTTTCCCTGCAGATGCCAATTCTGTATGTCTGCTGGAGTTACAAGTTGCCTGGCTTTATCCTTAACTTCCTCTATGGATTCTGTGGCGATTACACCCAGAATTCTTTGTTCGGGAATGATTGGTACAGGTTTAGGGTTGATCAAGTGTTCTTCCACTCCCATCCGAGAAAGGGCATCAGCTTTACCGTTCTTTGTACCAGGTCGATAGGTAATTATGAAGTCAAACTCGGCAAAGAATAATGCCCAACGGAGTTGTCTAGAGGATTGGGCTTTTGCGGTTTTCAAATATTGCAGGTTTCGGTGATCCATAATCACAGTAACGGTGTGTCGGGCCCCCAGCAGATAATGCCGCCAAGCCTTAAAGGCAGACTTGATAGCCAGAAGTTCCTTGTCAGTAATCGTGTAATTGATTTCAGGAGGCGAGAATTTGCGGGACCAAAATGCCACGGGATGCAACTGATTGGTTACCGGGTCCTTTTGTGATAGAACTGCCCCCATGGCAAGGCTTGAAGCATCAGTTTCCACGATGTAGGGGAGTTCGGGGCGAGGGTGTTTTAAGATTGGTGCAGAGATAAATTTAGTCTTCAAATCCTGGAAAGCTTGTTCCGCCTCGGTAGACCATTCAAAACGTTTGTTTTTCTTTAACAAGGCAGTGATGGGCTGGACTATTCGAGAGAATTCGGGGATAAACCTGCGGTAAAAGTTAGCGAAGCCTAACATGCTTTGCACACCTTTTACGGAGGATGGTGATGGCCATTTGAGAACTGCATCGACCTTCTTTGAATCCATACGCACTCCGCCAGGTGATAATATGAATCCCAAGAATTCAACTTCAGTCACGTTGAAAACACATTTTTCCAACTTAGCGAAAAGTTTGTGTTGACGCAATCTTTCGAGGACCATTTTCACGTGTTTCCGATGTTCAGATTCCGATGAAGAATAAACAAGGATGTCGTCAATGTAAACAACAACACACACATCTATGAGCTCTCTGAGGACATCGTTCATAAAATATTGAAAGGCGGCCGGGGCATTGCAAAGTCCGAAGGGCATGACCTGATATTCAAATAGCCCATACTTGGTGCGGAAGGCCGTCTTCCATTCATCGCCCTCTTTTACTCGTACCAAGTGGTAAGCTCCTCTAAGATCCAGCTTTGTATATATGCATGCTTTTCTGACTTGGTCCAGGAGTTCAGGGATCAAAGGTAACGGATATCTATTCTTAACGGTGATCTGGTTCAGGGAGCGATAATCTATACAAGTTCTAAGGTCTCCTTCCTTTTTTGGAACGAAGAACAAAGCTGAAGAAGCAGGGGACTTGGAAGGACGAATAAACCCATTTGCCAGGTATTGATCCAGGTATTGTCGAAGGTGAAGGTTCTCAGGCTCGGTGAGGGCATAAATTCTACTACAAGGAGGAGTAGATCCAGGTATCAGGTCTATCTGGCAGTCATAAGACCTATGAGGAGGTAGAGAGTTAGCCTGATCCTTCCGGAAAACATCTTGGTATTCTAGGTATTCGGGAGGTAACTGGGGAGTCTCTGAAGAAATTGCTGCCAGTGCAACACCAGGTGGAGGGTGACAAGTAGAGACACATTCTGGAAACTGGACCGTTCTTGCTCGCCAACCGATCAGAGGATTGTGTTTCTCTAACCAAGGTATTCCTAGAATAATCTGAAACTGAGGGGCCTTGATCACATCGAACACGATCTTCTCATGGTGTCCATCTTGACTTACTAGCGTCACCTCTTGAGTGGTATGCGTTACTGGCCCGGAGGCTATCTCCGTACCATCCACCGTAGTAATGACGTCCTTTACAGCCTTGGGACAAAGAGTTAGATTCATCCTCAAAACCATTTCATGATCCACATAATTGCCGATGGCACCGCTGTCGACGTAAGCTTCAATTGCATGTAATCGATCCGGATTATCAGGGCTAATGAGGACCATAGGTATCACGAAATGCGAGGTCACGGAACTGGTTTTCACGCTCGGCAAGAGGACCTCTATTCTTGTCGGGCGAGGTCGTTTCCCTGCTCAGAGTTTGTAACTTTGGTAACTGCAGCTCCTACTGCCTTCTTGGCAGGTTTCACTGGACAGTCTCGAAGAAAGTGCCCTGAGTTTCCGCAATAGAGGCATAATTGCAACTGTTTTCTCCTTTCCCGCTCCTTTTGTGTTAGAGGACCTTTCAGACCCCCTATTTGCATGGGTTCCCCGGAGTCTACTCCTTTGGAAGGAGTTGGCGGTTTGGAAAATACTCGAGTATCAAACTTGGAACGATCGGCCTTCCTGTTCTGCAGTCTGTGATCTATTTGAACGACTAAGTCTATATAGTCCGAACAATCTTGTGGGGGATTCACTACTTGGGCTAACACATCTTTGAGCTCTCCACGTAGACCTCTATAAAACAGCGTAATCCTTTTGTCCTCAGGCCATTGAGTTTCCACTATCAGTCTGTTGAAAGACGCAATATAAGCCAAAAGGTCTTGATTACCTTGTCGCAACGAAAGAAGCTCATTGTCCAAGGCCTGTCCCTGTGAATGTCTTGCGAACAGTTTTTCCATACTGAGCTGAAAAGCTTGAAAATCATGGAGGACCGGATCATCTTGATTTACTAGAGGGATCGACCAGTCTGCCGCATTGCCACTAAGGTACGAAAGCACGAAAGCTACTTTAGCTTGATCAGTTGGAAAGGCTGCTGGCCGGCATAAGAAATGCAACCGGCACTGATTGATAAATACTGCAAACCTCTTTGGGTCACCAGAAAATCGTTCGGGCGGAGCCAGAGGTACATTCCCAGGTAGGTTGATCTGCACTGGATTCATAGAGGATGTAGAAGGAAGATTTCCCCCAGATGCGGGTAACGGGGTCTGTCCGGCTTGTGACTGTAGCAATTGTCTAGCGAGATCATCTGTTCGCTCCTTGGAAATAATCAGTTCCCTTCTTAGAGCGTTCGTTTCCTGACGGGCTGCATGCACTTCTGCCCTTAGTTCCCCAAGTAACTGGGCTAGCTGGTCGGTATCCCAGGTTTCCATAGCGCCTGGACGGGAGTTTTGTGGTAGGCTTTGCGTTCTGTAACGCTCACCTGATTCCCGTAGAGGCGCCGGTCTTGACTGGGCGTATACCGTATCTTCAAAGGTGATGTGTAACACACGGCTGGCTCTTTGGGCTGGACCTCTGTGCACTGTATGTCTGACTCGAAGGGTAAGATGTCTGCAGATAGAAAATATGGGATTAAGGAACTGGGTTATTGAATGTCTCTCTCTTCTTCCCTTTCTCTTCTCCTGTAGAACCCCAAAGGTTAACGCTCTCACCTTAGGTAAGTGAACGCCGTGCTCTCCATCTGCCTCGGGGCAGGGTGCTGTAACCAGTTTCTTCACTGGATAAGGGGAGCAGGCCTCTTGACTTCAGAGGACTTCTGTCCGTCGTTTACTGCACGAACGGTAAGTTTCGAGTAATTCTAATGTCTTTAAAGTCTTTAGTAATGATGTTTCTTGTTTTGCAGGGTTCCGGCGATGGCGGATGACGGGCTGAAGTGAGTTGAAGATGGAGCCCGTGTGATGAATAGAAGCGCCTGGAAGCACGTAAGTAAGCGCTTGTTGCCTGCTTCACGATGCGCTCTAACTGTCTTTTTATTTTGCAGGTACAAGTTCGGAGCGGCTGCAGGGTGCCGGAATACCCACTGGGTTAGATGTGGAAAGGAGTAATGGCACGTGAGTATTAAAGTTCCCCAATGTCTTTAAACGCACCTTGTTTTGTCTTTCAGATGCGGGATGCAGCGCCGAAGGCCTCCGGAGCGTGCGAAGAGTTGGTAAGCTTTTGTCTTTCAGATGCCGGAATGCAGTGTGAAGACCTCCGGAGCGCACGAAGAGTAGGTAAGCCTTTGTCTTTCAGATGCCAGAATGCAGCGCGAGGCGTTGGTGACAGCCGATGGACCAGGTAAGTGAAGAGCTGTCACTGAAGACCGTAATGCTAACCTGTTCTTTCTTGTCTTTATAGGTGTTGCTGAAGACTGGATTCAGGATGGTAAGCCTTTTTCCTTAGGCCCAGGATCAGATGCAGAAGACACGATGAGCGTTCTGCTGCAGAGGATGCAGAATAACGCAAAGCAAGATTCATCCATCGGGTGTGGTTTAAATAGCCTCCTGTAGTGCTTAGGTGTCTCCTTCCACAGCCACGCCTAGGTAAGAAAAGAGTTCCTGCTTTCCAGAAGAGTTCCAGTGTTCTGAATCTAGGGAGTGGCTCCTGCCCCACCCAACAGGAAAAGTAGTTCCAAACAGAAGAGGATCAGAGGCTCAACTGGCAGGCAAGTAAGCAGCATGGTCTGCTGCAGGTAAGTCCACCCAAGCATTATGAGCCCGGCGCTTCCAGCGCTGGGAATGGGCATATTTATGAGCCTGGTGCCACTGGCGCCAGGACTGGGTCCAAAAGGTCCCAATTCGGACTGGTTGGCACTCGGAACCTGGGTTATGGATCTGCTTCCAAGGGAGTTGGGAAAACCCTGACCTTTTGGAAGCAGAGATCATGACAATAAACCAGCAGAGAGCCGCAGTGGGGCTCTGTCAGAAGAACAGCACCTATTGAAGTACCAGTACCAAGGAAACCATGGACAGTAAGGTATCCATTGAGGAAACCCTATCAACAAATGAAAAGAAATGAAGATCATCTAAGTACATTCCCTGAAGAGACCAAAAAGGTCTTAATGGAAGACGAATGGTGACGTCACGAGAACCCGGACTGACTCGCATATAGAAGAAAAGAAGAAATGACGACCAGAGAATGACGCAAATAGACGAAATGCCATGAACAAGGATATCGTGAACTTAAAGTGAAAGGGCGATGTTAAATGTAAGATGTTTAAGCTGAAAGCATGGCAAAGATATTTCACCAGTTTACACCTGTACATATGTTTGGAACTGCAAGAAAGCTAAGAAAATCGTGCGGCTTGCTATGCTTAGTAGAAAGATAGTGAGGAAAGCGCCACTATACATAATCTACCTCAAACAAAGCACGTTATATAAGTGTATTTCCACTTTGCATGAGAAGCAGAATCAACCCAGGCTACTAAAGGCCACACAAGAAAAAGCTTCATATTTAGCAAAATTGAGAAGAGACGGCTGAAACGAAACTCAACAGAGGCAACTCGTGCCAGGAAAGCCAAGGTCGTACCAATAGACAAGACGAACAGTAGCTACATTTAATTGAAACTAAGAACAGACTATCCTGCCCCTGAAAAGTCGAGATAAGAAGATGAAGGCAGGTGGTGGGTGAAACGAGAATCAAATACACAAATTGATGGAAAAGAGGCAAATTCACGGTGTCCGAATCACGTGGCCAGCCGAGCAAGAAGAAGCAAGGACTCACACCTACGCATGGCACCAGGCCAGGCGAAGATATCGGAACTTTTCCAGACAGAAGATGCAGTCTCGAGGCCAGCCACAGTGAAATAATTGACACATGGCTACTAAAGTGATGATTGATTGTAACAATAATTGGAGGAAGGCCGGGTAACTAAGGGGCACTACGCACCTGGCCAACCATTCTGCGTGCTGCTAAGCAAAGTGGAAAAGTATGCATGGGGTTGGCGCCAACCCAATCACAATGGACCAAATAATCTAGGGTCCTATTGTTAGTAGAACCAATAGGATGTTGTACTTTTAGTGACGTCTGCAGTAGTCGTTTTTGAAGGAAGGGCTTAGATGCCCACCTGACAGTGTTTACCCAATCCCCTCACTCCGTTACCATATACAGATATTGTACCTATGTTAAAGTTACCTTTCCCAAACCAATAGAATTGCTTGTCAGCTTTTGAGTGTTACACGTCAATGATGAGAGTTTTCAGTATAAATGCTATGATTTTTGTGAAGATTGTTGGAGTTGAAGCGAGAAGGAAGATCGTGCCATTGCTGATATTCATAACTCCCTGTTTTTTGTACTTGTCATTAAACGGACTCCCTTTGCCAAACCGTCGAGTTGTCATTATTGATTTGGTGTTGAAGTATATATCTGCACCCCCATCCATCTCACAGGTGGTGCTATCTTGTCTTAAAGTGCTTCTGAGCAAACCCTGACTCTGTGGGCTGGTTGGGGGTCTCGGAGCACAGTGTGAATGTACCTGGTACTTCGAAGGGAGTGGCTGGAGTGTGGATGATGTTTAGCACTTCCTCTTCACCACAATATGTGCAGCCAGAGGTAGTTACTCACAGGAATGGGAGTCCTTGTCCCCATCACCAGGGTTACCCTCAAAGGCTATTAGCTGAGAGTGGGGTGTGAATGGACTAAGAAAACAACAAAGCCTGAACGCGGAGACAAGGGCAACGCGTCTGGCTCTACTGTTTCTGCTGCTGTGCTGGAAGTCTGTTAAATGTTCCAGTGCCTGTGAAGAGCAGGGTTTTGCTTCTTTTGACCTGTAAGGCGAGCCTGATAGTCTAAGGCTAAGGCTGAACAACATTAAACAACATTGAACAGCTTACCCCTGTTGTTTTAAGGGGATTGGATTTGCTGGCCACGCCCACCAGGAAACCAGCTGTCTTAAGGCAGGCCACGTGACCCTTGCGGCGCTAAGCCCAAATGCGTAGACAAGGGCAACGCGTCTGGCTCTACTGTTTCTGCTGTTTGTGCTGGGAGTGTGTGGAGGAGGGGGTGCCGTCGCGAAGCATTCGCCCTGGAGCACTGGAGATCGCACGGCAGAACGCCTCTTCTTAAACTGCCATAAAGGGACGGTAAGGTTTGTCTGCATCACACCACACTGACATTAATTTGGTCGGGTACCGCAAGAGACTGTTGAAGTTCTCTCCTATGATCTTGTGGGCCCCGGGCTAACCTGCCGTGATATACGTGGCTCTAATTGACATTATTGGAAATCAGCAACATTGAAATTCTATGGAACGCCGTGAGCAGCAGGCGTGAGAGTCTCTTTGCATATAGTTGCTCCTTGATCGTGGGGCAACTGGGGCAACTTAGCTGAGCCCCATTTCCTTTAAGATCTGACCGAGGACTGTGGGTCTAAGACCTTTAACTCGGTCGGAGGCTCTGAAGGTCTCTTTTCAGCCCTCTTTTCCCTCCGTGTTTGTTAAAACCCGGCGGCCAGATATCGGTCTGAGAAAGGGCTAGGAGTGACGGAGAGTGACAGTCCTGCAGTCCTGGCAGGCCGGGTAGCCAGAGCCAGGGCTGTCATGGACTCTCCCCCCCTTGAAGAGGATGATGGCCGATGTCTCCGCAGCTCATGCCTTAGAGCGCCCACAGTAGTTTCTACACCAACAAAAACAATTATAACTTTAAAAGACATAACCAATGAAAAGTTGGACCAGGCATTATGTCCAAAACCAAAAGGGAAGATTAAGACCTCTAAACCACCCAACATACCCCTGACAAACACCAACCTTGTTGAAGTGACAGGCCGGGAGACCTCGGTGGCTGCTGAGACGGGGCTTTCCAGCGTGGAGTCTGTGGATGTAGTGGCCGCGGAGGGCGTGCCCGGAGTCCGGGCATCGCTGGTCGAAGTGGACACGCCTGCCCTTGGCTTGCCGCCCCCTCGGCTCCCAGCGTTGCCTCCTGGAAGGGGGGCTCCGCTGGTTGGGGCGGGTGGCGCCGCGCCTGATCGGGCACCATCGCCGGCCAAACGCGGCGAGGGAGAAGTGGGAGAGGTTCCTGCAAGAGGCAAAGCTTTGGTTTGCTCTGGTGCCTCGGGCCACGGCCTCTCCCCCTCCGGTAGGCCTGAGCTGGCCCCCGTGGGGGTGTTGCCGGAGGACCCGGAGGCGGGGGCCATGCGGGCCCGGGTATTGCCGGAGGCGATAGCTATGGACCATGAGCCCTGGGAGAGTGGGGGCCCCAACGAGCAGTGCTGTGAGGCTTGGGGGGGAGGAGAGACCGCTTCGCCATTGGCTTCCACGCCGGAGGGAGTGCAGCGCCCAGACCCAGATCAGGAGGCGACCTGGGCGCCCCCTCTGGATTGTAGCCGGAATGTACAGGCTCAGAGCCGACAATAAAAACTTTACCGCCCCCGGTGGTGGAAAACAAAAAAACACACGAACTTCTGAAAAATGGCAAAAAACGCCAAAGAACTATTCAGTCCCAGAAAATAGGGAGCTCTCGCAGTAGAAAAAATGTAAAAAGCTCAACAAAGGGGTTACTGAACCAAGGAAATTACCTAACCCAGAAAAAACCATAAACACGCACATTAGCACTGTAAATTTGAGAGACTTTTTCAACCTTAAGCTACCATCAAACCATGTTAGAAGGGTCGAACTAACAGATCTTGAAATTCTAGAGGCCCTAAACAATTGTATGCCAGCCTACAAACAGAGACGGATTGATTACCCTACATCACAGGGTCCCTCCTATCCATCAAAGGAGGACCTTGATCTAGCTGGACGGAGTAAAGAGCAGTCGCCTCCAAACAATAGAGGCCAAGATTTCCAGAAGCGGCTGGCGCATCAAACATCACCGTCTACTGGTCAATTTCTGAACCAAGAGCCTGTGGAGGTGACAGACAGTCCCACTACAACAAAGAGAACTTTGGCTGAAAGTCCTACTTTGACAGAAATCAACCCACCTCTCCCTTTACAGTTAAAGACTAAAATTCCAACACTACCAGGAAAAATAAGGGTACTTAACACAATCACTTCACCCTTGGAAGCCAACTCTTTGATGTTGATGGCGAATTCAAACTTAACTACCAAAGACTTAACCTTTAACATAACTGAGGACGCAAACCCTGCTTCAACGCTCACACATGCTAAGTCCACAGAAAGTCCACACTTGGCACAGGATAATTGTGAGGGACTAGAGGCAGGGCAGAAAACGAGGCGGGCACAAAGTAACAAAAGTGACCATTCAATTGTTATCATTGACAAAGAACCTCTAGAAACTGCTCAAGGCAAATTGGTCCAAAGCCCTAAGTCACAGACAAACAGCACACCATCATGTATAAAAAATACTGTGCAAAGATTTAACAATGACCAAGACCTGTGTGACCCCTTAAACGTGGTTAAATCACGCAGAAAATCTCTGGACCTTAACAAACCCTGCTCCTCGTTTCGAATGTGCTCTTCGCCTCATTGGCTCGACTTATCAGTGAAAGGGAGATCCCCTTTGCCCACAGCGCAAAATCGGAAAATTCCTACGACAAACAACCTTGATATGCCCGCAATTATGTCGACAGTGACAATCGCTCCCTCTCCATTCATGAAGCTGTATGAAGGGATTAGCGACACGTTGAAAGATCACACATCAATACAATTGTTACAGCTGACCAAACTGACTTTTTTGGATGCCTATATTATATCACAGGAAAACACCAGAATAAGTGTAGCCCAAGAGAGGGCCCTGGATCCCGTGGGGACAGGGTTCCACCAACACCCAAAAAGACTATCCAACAAAGAAGTTGGCACCCAAACAGCTTTCACAATTGACTTAACTGTGAGCTCAAGCGAGCCGCCGACAGTAGCAAAGGCCAATCCAAATAGTGCGGCAAAACCTGAGACGAGCAAATCTACACCAATATTGGAGCCAGTATTTGTGCTGAATAAATCTAATAAAGGGACGCCTAAAGAAAATGTCAAGTTGTTAAATAAGTCTGGAAAAAAAGCACCTTGAGTGGCAGTAGCGGAAATAGCAACAACAATTGAAGTCTTAAGCACAAACGAATCACCGAAAAAAACCGAAGAATTCTTGGAGTGTGATGACTTGATGAACTTGAGCACTTACTCTAATGAGGAAGTCCAGCAAAAAATAAGGGCTGAAAAACCAAGGAAAGAGCCTAAAATTGTAACTCCCTGACAATCAGAAAATCTCAACAAACTCACTAAAGAAGAAGGAAAATCTTATAGAGTGGAGAGTGGACACATTAATAGTAGACATGGAAACCGAAAAAGTCCTACCAACATTGCGAAATCAGGAAACTGTGAGAGTTCTTCGCGGAGGTACTACAAGAGACATGAAAGATCGCCTTCCCCTCAGCGGAAAACAAAAAGGTATAAAACATTGCCAGAACCCAGCGAAATACTGCACGGGCCTTTAAAACCCCATTATGTTTCAAGAACGGAAAAGTACAACACAGTACACACTAAGAAGAGGCAACAAGATGGATCATGAAACTAGAACAGATTGACGGAAATGATGATGAGATCACGTTAAATCGTGGCACAGTGCTCGCCTTGTTTAGTTACATGCCGTCACTAAAGCAAATGAGATCTGAAGAGCTACTAATTGTTGACGCGAGTCATAAACGGGGAAAGGCACTGGCCCATTTGTACATCGCTTCCATAGACATCAAAAACAAACTGAAAAAAGATTCTAATAAATTGCTTAAAATGGGATACAACCTAACAGAGTCCTCGAGAGAGGTCACTTCAAGGTCAAGCGTATTTTCCCGTTCACGTAAGCGCGCCCCGAGTCAGAGACGAGACATATAGGCCATAAACCATCTACGAGAGAGAAGGTGTAAACTTAAGGACCACTTCAAGGAAACTAAAAAGTCTCCAAAACAAACGTTGGGAGGGCACGCCTCCAGGTCCTTACTAGGGGACCTTAAGAACAGAGAAACTGAATTCACACCTTCAAACAGACTATCGTCCCAGTCTCACCACGAAACACGGAGGTCGAACATCCGTGGACAAGACGAAAAACCAACCAAGACGGTGGTCTTCTCTAGAAAATCCCTGGTAAGGAACTTGTGGGCTTGGCTTCCAAAAGTGCTACAAAAACAACATAAAAGTTAGCAACCCCTGACTCTGGACCACGCCGACCAACTGCAACAACACCTAAAGCCAGCCACAGGAGAAATAAAGCTTTGCTCCTGGAATACAAGAGGCCATGGTCATTTTACGGCACCCAGCGATATAAAATTAACAGCATTTGACGTCCTTTCCTTCCAGGAGACCTGGCTAACTGAGCTGCCCTCCCTCGATGGTTATGAAATCTTCTTGGCTCCTGCTAAAAAAGGCCCGTTGGGGCGCCCTTCATCGGGAATCTTGACAGTGGTTCGACATAACTGTGGTTTGTCCAACGCAAATGTGTTGAGAAGCAACCAATCTTTACTAATGATCAGTGCTGAGCTGGTCGAGCTCAAAACAAACAAAGTTAAGAACGCAAAGCTGACAATAGCAATAATGAATATGTACTGGAATCCATCTTCTGTTGACGCCAGTAACTTCGTGAGATCGATGGAACAAGCCATTGATGAGGCTACTGCTTTGCACGTCGCCTCATATCTATTACTCTGCGGAGATATCAACGCGTCTTGCCGTCAGGGAAAACAAAAAGAACATTTGGGTCATATCGCCTCGACCTCAGTTTCAAGAGGGAAGGTTTGGGCAAACCTTATGTCATCTCGAGAATTACACAATATGAGTGAGGTTTTGCCCAAAGAAACCTTGTTGCCCACATGGGAAAATGGTTTATCCAGTGCAACGATTGATTACATCTTTGTCTCTGACAGTTTGGCCAGACTAATCACTACATATGACGTGATACGGACAAGTAAAAGTGACCACAACTTGCTTTACGTCACCTGGCAAATAAAACAGACTCTAACTTCGAAGTCAATGACGTTCTTGGAAACAAACAATCGAGGATCTAGAATAAAAATGTCAGCTAAAGCAATAATTGACCTTACACAAAAGTACTGCGCCCAAAACCCTTATCCTTCGGCAAAAGATATTGACTACTTACCACTCCTAGAGATCTATAAAAAGAAGAGGGGATCAAAAAACAACGTAGAATCTAGGAAACACGTGTATGACAAACATTTGGTTGAGAAAAGGAAAGCGCTAAGGAAAGTGAAGAGGATTGCCAAAGCCCAAGGTTCCATAAAAACAAATCAGGCAGTAATAGAGGCCACCAGGTTATATAAATCATGGCTAAAACACCACAGATTGACACTATACCAGCAAGATGCCGAGGAAATCCAAATAGCCATACGAGGGAACAAAAGCCGAGAATTCTGGTTGCTCCTAAATTCAACAACACTACAAGATAAAGCAACTATAATTAACAATGTAGGTGAAGCCACATGGGTAAACTTCTTTAAAACTCTCTTTGCACCACCTGAACCAATCATGGCGTCAAAAAAGATCCTTGAACCAACAAAATGGATTGTTATGGACGATCAAGAAGACATAACTCGTCAGATCAGGTCACTTAAGAACTCAAGAGCTCCTGGTGCTGACGGTATTACAAACGTGGACCTTAAGGAACATCCTGAAGAATGGGCAGCGCTCTTGTGTGAAATCTTCCGAAGATGTGCACAATCAAAGTCAATCCCGCCATCATGGAAGTCAGCGACGGTGGTGCCTATTTTCAAAAAAGGGAACAAGGGCGAGCCGGCGAATTACTGCCCAATCGCCCTGTTAGATTGTATAGGAAAAGTGTTCGGGTCTCTCCTCCTAAACGAATTCAAAGCGTGGGCAAAAACGGCGCCCTGCGAGGATTATTTGCAAACAGGGTTTAAAAAAAACCTCGGTACATCTGCAAACATCTTGATTATGAACACCATGAAACATAAAGTTCTAGAGGGAGGCCCAAAGATCTTCATCGTTTTTGTGGACCTTACCCAGGCATTTGACCGCGTAGATAGGTCACTGCTATGGAATAAGTTAGCGGCATGGAACTGTCCGCCTTCTCTCTTAGAACCCATTAAAGCCCTGTACACAGAAACCAACATGAGGGTGCATTTGGATCAACAAGGACTTCTCTCTACTTCGATTCCCACACAAAGAGGTGTTAAGCAGGGATGCCCTTTGGCCCCGGCCCTGTTTTTAGCATTCCTTGGAGACATTAAAACATCTGAAATAACTGTCCGAAGCTTTGCACCAAAGATTGGGAAATCGCAAGTTGGAAGACTCTTGTATGCAGATGACGTGATACTCCTAGATTATACACCAATAGGACTACAACGTCAGCTGAGTAATTTTCAATCATACATGGAAAAGAACAACCTAGAGATTAACGAGAAGAAAACCAAACTTATATCACTGTCCAAAAGCACAAAAACCAATGGAAAAACGAAATTAGTGCTGAATAAAAACCGGATTGAAAATGTGGCAAAATTTAAATATCTGGGTGTCATCTTGGACAACTCCAAAAACGAGACAGGCATGCAAAGTCTTCTAAAAGAAAAAACAAGAAAACTCACGGCTCAAGGCAGAGCTATCGACAGGAAATTGGGCCGATTTTCCCTGATTCCGGTGATTCACTTTTATAAAATGAAGGTGGTACCAACCTTAGTCTACGGAGCAGACGCCTTGCCCAACATCCCTATATCTCTTTGATCTACCTTAGAAGCAACGTTTTGGCGGGCAATTTTGGGGCTCCCAAAATGTGTCCCAATAGCCTGCATAAGGCAAGAACTCAGTTTACTTTCCCTCGAGGGATCAGTAAGATGTAACTCTATGATGCTCTATGGCAAATGTCTGCTTGTGGAGAAGCCTTCAGTATACTATCTGATCTTACAAGAAATAAACGACTTGAGCTGCAAGATGCTAAACAGCTGTTCAAATCGGATTAAGGAAATTCTACAAGAGGTCTCATTCGATGTGGAGACCCTCAATAACAATCCAGTAAAAGTACTGAACAGACTGAAGGAACTCGACTGGATCAAAACAGCCGAAAAAGCCGCATCTTACAAATTAACGAAACATTTGCCGGCGAACATCCGAAAACTGAACGAGCCCCAACCGTTCATCAAACAGTTTCCATCCAAGCAAGCAAGGTCCATGTTAATGAGAGCAAGACTGAACTTGTTACATGCAAATGAGATATTATACATACGAGGACGTGCAACAACAAATGGCTGTAGACTCTGTGGTCAAATGAAAGTGGTGGAAACCATCCGCCACTTGCTACTTTCTTGCCCTGGGACTTTGAAGGCAAGATCATCGTACCTGAGCCATGTTTTTTCAGACTTTGTGCTGCAGGACGAAGCCCTTTGTTGTGCTATGCTAATAGCGGGCGATAAGACCTCATGGCTATTGGCATCCTATAACATCGTACGTAAGAAACAAGAAATCTTCCAAGATTTAACAGATCCAGCGGCGACCAGTATTCCTTAAACCTCAGTCTCGCTGGCACCCGCATAACCTCTTACAGACACAAAAGAAAAGAAGAAAGACAAACAGAGATAAACAAAGAATATTTTAATTTTTTTTTTTATTTGATTAAGTGTATTTGGTTTATTACAAACCTTTCACCATCAATAAAACATTTCATTTTACAAAGAGATCTGTCATAGCCAGTCAACATCAAGCAGATAAAAAAAAAATGGAAAAAAGAATATTTTAATGGGAATAGAGTCTAAATTGAAACAGAGCTCTACTCTTCTTCTTTTAGATTGAGACTATGATCTTCGTTTTGTAAAAATCTTAAAAATTAAAATACAAAATAAAAAAATAATAATATTAGCTGATCCCATCCCCATAGACATCAATGGGGCATTTCTGGCTGTTCATACGACGACCCCTAGAATAAGGGCTTGGACTTCACCACAGTGGGTGGCTGCTACCTATGCTTTGCCTCTTATGTGGGAGGGAAGCTTGCAAGGTTACTGGCTGTGGTGTACAGTGCGCCTCTACTGTGATGGGGAAGGCTGCATATAGGCTTCCTGTGCTGGACATGCCAAGTGAGGGAAGCTTGCACTGCTGCTAGAAGTGCTGCAATCGTTGTCTGAGTGGCACCCCTGGGCTGCTGCTGCCTGTGCTTGACTTGTTGTGTGTGGAAAGCCTGGATTGCTGCCACTTCTCTGCAGCTGTTTAATGGCAGGGAATGGGTACTGATGCCTGAGATATACCTGCTCTGTTGGGGCAGGTATGCCAAAAGTGCCTAGATGCTTCTGGGTTCGGTGCGCTTTACAAATGTCATCATAAATAAATAAATAAATAAATACATAAATGAACATGTTCAGTACATTTTAGGGAACCGTGCACTGATGCTACCTATGCTGTATCTAGCATGGTAAAATGGGAAAAGCCTGGCAGTGTTCTGGGAGCTATTTGGAAAATGGAATATGAATCGTGAATGCCTGCATAACTGGGCAAGACATGACATGGGCTTGTGAGTCTGGACCCGGTAAATGAAGGATCTGTGAGGCTGTACCTATGCAAGTGAGGTTGCACCTGGGCGCATGGAAGTGTTCTTGGTGCGTGAGATCACACAGTGTGACTGCATCTGTGAAGTAGGACCTGGGAATATAACGCTGTTGTGGCATATGATGGCAGCGTCTGGGGAAATGAGGGCACACGTGGGCTTCTGATGGTTAACCCTGGGTTTATGGTGCTGAACATGAGCATGTGAATCTAGATACATGAGGATGTTTCTGGCAGCCGATAGCAGTACATTGCCATGCAAGGCTGAACCTGGGCATACAAAGATGTTCCTGGCATATGTTGACGGTGAATATAAGACTGGATTTGTCACATGAAGATGTCGCTGCCGTATGTTGACATGTCATGTAACACTGGTCCAGTGGGTGAGAAGGTGTCTCTTTCACAAATGGTGGCACATGGGGTATAGGTAAAGGAAGGTCCTTAATGAAAACGTCAAGATGATAGTTGTGGACATGCCCAAGAGTTCTTTAGTGATCCTTTAAGCGCTTTGAAACACATCGTGAATAGGCGCTATATAAATAAACTATCATATCAGAGAGGCTTGCTTGAAATTGAGGTTGTTCAAGAATCAACCATATGCAATTAAAGAACTGCATAAAACAGAGCAATATTTGATTCGATTTCCTGATCCAAAAAATAGATTTAATTATCTAAGGTTTAGATTGAATTTATGCCCAACAAATGAACTGAAAGTGATGCGTAAAATAATCACAAACGGAGACTGTAGATTCTGTGGGGTTCCGCATCAATTGGAAACTGTAAAGCATCTCATTGTAGCTTGTCCTGCATTAATTGAGAAAAGATGTCAATTTTTTAAACATATGTTTACTAATCAGTGTATCCTTGAGTATGAAGTACTATGGGGAAAATTATATCACAGTCAAGAAGCAAAAATGAATATTGCAATATTACTGTTTATTAATGCTCTAAACTTAAACTTAAATGAGCATATCCCGGTAAATAGCAAAGAATGATTATGGTACAGCGCAGAGATTGTGTGCTTTGTTACGCTTTCAAGTGAGATAGTGATACGTAGTATTAAATAATTGAAAAATGGAGAAGGATAATAAAAGATTTTGCTATGATGGGAAGGAAAGGTACAGATGAAATGTAATTAGAAATGTGGTATTTTATTGGGTTTTATTGTAAAATTGATAATTCGTTCCTCTTGATCTTGCTTTTATATAACGGGAGATAACAGCATATTTCTATATGTTGGGTTTACACTATGTAAATTGTCAAATATATTTTATGTGTAATGTGTATAAATTTGAAAGGCTGTGTCCAATACAGCTAAATCAAATAAAAAAAAAAAATAAAAAAAATAAACTATCATATCATATCCAGAAATCCATTTTTAAGTTTTGTCCTCTGAACCCCCAAAAGTTGGAGGCTAGCCCAGCTACTGATTTCGCAGACCTTCTGGCACCGTGATAGAGGCATTGCTTATATACTTGTGGCGTTGTTGACATGCGCAGCCGGCTCGAGCCATTCTCGAAGTTCGTGGAAGGAGAGCGGTCTATTATTGTGCGATTCTTGCTCCAGCTGAAAGAGGAACCCGTCCGCCTCAGCACCCCCGCTCAATGCCTGCCCCTGAGCGAGGAATGCCTTTCACTGGCCGGCTTGCGGGTGGGCGGGTCCCACAGGGGGACGCGGTAGGAGCGGGCCTGTCAGGCAGCCTTACAGCTAATTAGCTCCGCGCACAACAAAGATAAGCGAGCCAGGGAAGGGGGACCCCCTGGGCCATTCAGACCCCGGCCAATGTCTGATTGGCAGATGTTAAAAGGGATTCCTGGGTAATCCGCAGCATCAATGAACGGCCCAAATTCGGCCCAGAAGTGGAACGATGCAGGCATGAGGACAGTGCGCGGGTTCACTCTGGAGCAGGCAGCATGGACAGGACGCTGGAGTCGCTGCAGCTGCTCGTGAGCCAGGTGCTGCCTCACCGGGACCCCGGCGCCGTGTTCAGAGACTGTAAGTACACACTGCTGCTAGGCACGGGGGTGCGTGCCACCACATCACTCGCCCCCACGCGTCCGTGGGCTTCGGGACCTGTGGGAGTGTTGGGCAACCCGCGTCCCATGTGCGTCGCCTCAGCGCATCCAAGGCTGCACCGCGGTTCCCGGTCGTCGTTTTGCGTGGCCGTGGACTTGAACGCAGCTATGATGCAAAGTTACACTTCCCCGGCGCGCTTCCCCCCTTCTTTGTGTGTGTGTTTGTCTTCTCCCCATGGATGGAAGATTTCTCTCAAAGGGATCGTCACCCGCATTCCATTTTTGGATGGCCATTTGAATAGTGCAGCTTTAGTCTGGGTTGGAGATTTCTATGTTCTCGTTATTTCAATTAACGCAATGAATTATATCGGTGCCATTACTAATAAGTTGTGCATAGTCTATCCAAGACAGTTTCCCTAACTGTATTTCAGGAAGGTTATTTTTCGAAACTACGGTGAAGATGAGGAGGGCGATGGGGGGCGGGGGTGGGTTGTGTGGGAATTATTTTGACAAGTCTCTCTGGGGCCGTGAACGTTATTAACTTGGCAATCTCGGTCCTAGGCTGCGTTAGTGACAGCGCTACCCGATATCCGGAGATACGGCTGTGGGCGAGGTTCCCACGCTCGATAAACACGCTGCTCGCGTGCACATCCAGCAGAGTGCGTGCGTGTGTGAGTGCCCTCGAGCTCCTCGCGCGAAGTATTATCCCGCCCTGATTGGTGGAATTTGGCAGCGACTCCCTTGAAGCTACCCACAATAAGCCTGTAGCACGGATCTCTTTCGGACTTGGCTTGGCAGGGGGTTTCTTGCTCCCTTTACACGGGTTTCCTGTGAATATATCAATGCATGAATGCATGGCCACGCTTTTGCAGCGCTGCTTTGCTAAATGGTCTTCTCAAAGCGCTATCTTTTCTATGAAATTAAGACACGTGCAGAGCAGCCATAACTGCCTTACAACACGGGCCCCGCCCACCAATAATCAATAGTTTTGTGTTACATTGATAGACTGGTCACGTGTGATATTCGGGTGGCATGTTTTCACGGGCAGGCGCCCCACCTCGCGCTTTAAGCTCTTGGTCTACAGGTGTGGGTGACCTGATGAGGTGATGTCACCGGCAGCACCGTTTCCCCACTGATGACGAAGGCCTTCTGGAGCCTGTAGTGTTGGCCAACTTTCAATGTAACTGACAGTGCTTTAGGTACGCTTGATTTGCAAGTGGAAACGCTAGGGACGACACGGTTGGGCTCGTTTTGTTAAGATTGTCGCACAGCGTGGAGGGCCATACAGTGCTCAGATGGCACCTGTCTCGGCTCGCTGTCCAGTGGCTTGGACTCGTCTGCTGGTCTGGAGGTGGACAGTGCCACCGCCTCGAGGGTGCTGTTAAATCACCGTTTCACTGAAGTGCCACATACATACAATGTTATTTTAATTCCTTTTGTGATATTGTGATTTGCAGAAATGTTGCCAGCTTCAAAGGGTTCGGAACCTGCCCACACAATGGGTTGCAGTACAACATGGGCACACAGAGTCCTAAAAAAATATCACTCGGTTGGAGTGACGCGGTGGCCCACTGTTAGTGCTCTAGGAACGTGATGCCTATGTCGTCGTCGCCCGGGTACCGTGGTCTCGGAGACACGGGAGAGGGTCCCAGGCCAGATAGGCGCCTTCTTCGCGTGCGCAGCACCGTGTGCTTTGGGGGGCGTGTCAGAGGTGGTGTTGCAGCAAAAACACACACCCGGCGCGTAACCACTTTTTCTCTGTGGGATTGTGCCCAACTCATGGGGCACTGGACCATCTTTATCGGCGAGGCCATATTGGTATGGGGCTGTGTGCTAAAAAGTGACTGCAGACCCTCCCCAATGGACACCATCCTCCAGAACCAGTTATTTGACATGTTTCCTTCTCAGCAGGGGTTTCCTCACACTTCAGGCAACGGTGATAAAATGTGCACACGTGCAATGGGCGCTATGCTAAATGCACACACACCTGTCGCATTGCCAGGAACCTTCACTCACTTCCGCCCTGCGCCCTTTTCACACACGTGGCGTTACAGCTAGTGCCATCTTATGCCAAGGCAGTACAGTCACAGTACCAGCTGGACACGAGGTGTACCTTACTGCTAAAGGCACGGCGCTTGTTACACGCACCTGTAGCTACAATTCGTGTCAGCAATGTGCCCCGAGTTGCGCACGCCCAGTGGGACCCTAGGGCAATGGCGAACTTGGTGTTTAGTCTAATCGAGGGCATTTTGACATGACAACATCGAATAGGGGGCCCATTAGAGACTGCGATGACGCAACAGTGGCGGCTGCTGAGTTTTTTAACTGGAGGGGTGTACATATTTGTCCCAGATAGCGTAGTGCGGGACCCCGAACCAATGAAGGTGGGTTCGGCAGGGATGGGTAAGGGGGTCCCCCCCCAAGAATTTTTTTTTAAATAATTAGTTTAAATGGTGCATTTTAGACCACACTTTTTAGAAAAATTGAGTACAAAGCCAAACAGTTTGCAATTGGTTTTGAAGGGTAACTCATAACAAAAAATCCAATGGTTGCAAGTCACCAACAGTGCACAGGAGCATTTCTCCAAGACAGTTTCATGATGCCTTTTCCCACGCGTGCCAGTATAAAACATTTTCACAGGCTGCACCCATGCTGACTGCACCATTCTACCTAGTATTCCCATATACGAACATGCTCAAGTTTGCTTTGTGCATAAGGCCAGCAATGATAGGTCCATGTTTGTTCTGCCAATACATGGCAGTATCCCCACATGAGAACATACTCCAGCTGGCTGTACCATTAAACATGCATGCCACAGTATGAAAACCTGTCCAAACTGGCAGCACTCAAATACCAGTTGAGCTTCATAATAACACTTATCATGCTTGCTTTATCAACCATGCCTTGTAAAAAAAAATACCATGCCTGCTCCATGGTGCGCCAGCGACTTGCACTCAGACATAATCACATTAAATGTGATTATGGGTGAGTGCGAGGTGCTGGGGGCCCCAGGAGGCAGATGTATGTCAGGAGCTGGGGACCCAGGGTACAGCCATGGCCATTTTTACTGGGCATAAAAACTGGCATGCCCGCCTCCTGAGACCCCTGAGAGCCTCATAGGCACACATTCATGGTATTCTTTTTATAGATGCCCATTAATAAATGGCATTCCTTCCCACATTGCACTCCAGCTCCTCACATGCACAGATCATCAATTATGTCGGCATGCAAGACCGTGGGCTTAGAGGTCCGGCCTGACATTGCATGTCAACACAAGCATGCACGCATCCATACACATCATTTACATAAAAAATACATGAACATCAACAAACTCACCTTCTGCCATGGGTCCTAAAGTTTCCTCTCCAGCCTCTGCTAGCATGAACAGGAATCAGGGAGCTTCCTGGTTCCTGCACATGCATGCAGGGGCCTGAGCTGAGTGACGAGACTCCCCACTACAGCCTGCTCTGTGCAGGAGCGCCCTCTTGCACATACAGACATGCAGTTCCCCAGCTAGCATTTCCAATGAGCTATGCAAGACTGGGCAAGCAAAACGCCCAGAGCCTTGCATGGTCATTGATCGTGCGCGGCTGAGGAATGTAACCGTCAAAGGGAAATTATGTTTCCCGTTGACAGTTCAGAGCCCTGCCTCATCTGAAAAATAAAAGCTGAGGCAGCGCTCAGTGTTTCACTGGGCTGGCTCCTTAATAATGGGCAAGAGGAGGCTAAGACGAGGTGGTTCAACACCCTCTCTGCTTATTATGGTCGAGCAGCCCCTGCTGGCAAGCTACGGTTTTGCAAGTATTCAGTGGCTTTAGTGACTGGCTGTGTCCATGGTGGTACGGGTAGTGGGGGGGTTGCAGAGGTGATTTGGTGCTTCACCTTCAAATCCTGTAAGGGCACACAGAGCCTTTCATACTTCGGGTGTTCTTCAGCGTTGCCAATAAAGCATTTTAAGGCCAAGACCAATCCAGTGCCTCCTCATGTCTCCCTCCGTAGCTGGGCTGCACTTTCCATCAGTGGTTGCTGCGTGCGCTATTAGAAGTTCCAGGCCTTCTGTTGATGCACGTGCACAGTGATGGCAGATGAACGTTCACTGTTAAAGTGCGTGTCTTCTTTTAATTGGCTGTAATGTTTAATCATAAGGTGCATTGTAGAGTGTCCTCCTTATGTTGTGACTAAACAGGAGAGTTTGATTAATCTATGCACTGCTTCATTTTGCAAAGACTAACTACAGGCATTTTTGGTGATGCAGGACTCGCCCCACTTCCTTCCAGTCTCCCTTCTCTTCATTTCCCCCTCTTTCTGGATACGGTTTTCGTACCCTGCCTTTCCAAGCATTCTGATCCCTTCACCATTATTTGGGGTTGGTCCTGGTTGTCCTTTTTGGTTCCATTTTGCTAGATGCAGATTGAATGAGTTGATTGACGTGTTGTTGTACGCGGGCTTTCGTTTAGTGGGTTCTTTTCTATTTGCAGTGGGTTAGTTTCCTGATTAGTGCTTAGTATTTACTAATGTACAATAGGATTCGGATTAAGATTATGTGCCTCATCAAGAGTTGGGTGGTATTACCGCCTGGATACCGCCAGGGTTAATAGCGTTACCGTCCAAACCCCTGTTGCTGTTAGCACCGGAACACGGGTTTGGGGGAAAAGTAATTCCCCATTGGGCCCATTGGGGAATTCCCCATTGGACCTAATGTGACATTTTCAGTGCAATTACCGTCAGTGGTATTAATGCGTGGTAATTGCACCAAAAATCAGCTAATTCCTGGTGCATTTACCCCCAGCTCAGAGATGGGGTAAATGCTGCCAAACCTGTGATTTGGTGGACCCTTAAATGCAGCAGTAATAGAATTACTGCCTCATTTAAGGGTTACCGCCAAACTCGTGATGAGGCCGTATATGTGAGTGACTTTTTGCATTTAGGCATTATATAATATGTTTAGTTTTGGCAAAATATTACTGTAGGAGATGCTCCAGTGTATGGAAACAGCCCTCTCGTTGGATTGCTGTTTCCTTAATGCAAAAGTGTTCCCAAAAAAGAATCGTTTTTTTTTTTTATACCGTTCAATTTACTGAACACACAGTAGCAAAACGTTCCAAGCCACTCTGGATGGGCTGCTGCCATGCAACACAATATTCAGGAATCCGTGTGTAGCATGACGACTGCTGAGTGGCTTTTCAGTGCTTGGAAACAGAAGTGCAGAATGAGCAGATTTAGCAGTAGCAGTCCAAAACCAGGTGCGGCACAAATCCATTTTTAGTTGTATGTGATAGACAAAATGATCCATTCTAGTTTTAAGGGCTTGAGGAAGATTGGTAAAGAGTCATGTTATTGTGATTTGTACCACACACTGCTGCCCTTTTGATGGTCTCCAGTCGCCCAGGCGGGTCTGAAAATGAAGGGGGCTGGGATGGATTAGTTGGTTAGTTGGATTGAGAGGGAAAAGCGCAAGAGAGCTTTGATTTACTGTTGGTAGCTTCAGTTCGTAAAATACGGTCACGGTGTGCAGCTATGTTTTTAGTTGTGAGATGGTCTATGTGACAAATCACTTGTCTCCTACTCTTGTCTTTCTGACACCCACAGATTCAAAAAGACAGACTTGCACTTATCAGCAAAGGTTCCGACCAGGATAATAGCATAAAACATCTTCCGGAAATTCCAGGGCCATATTCATAAAGCCTATGTGGGCCATTGACCAGGGCTTGCAAAATCTAATATCTTATTCGCGTTGCTGAGGAGATTTTATGCAGGGCAAGTATCATTTGCATGGTACCCGACCTTGCCAGCAAGTATGGGGATGCTTGAAACTTTTATTTGAAATTCACTGTAAACAAAGTTTGTTTGGAGTAAATGGCAAATGTATTTCGGTGCTTAGCTGGCCCTTAGGTGTCAACATTGCACCAAATATGAAGTGTGTGTGTGCATGGTGACATGCACCATTTTACCGAAAGCAATGGCAAATATTTTGTCACCCATCACCATGGGCCGAGAGCATTTCTATAAGGACGAGTGTATACACTTAGGCACACGCCCTGCAGGTCTAGTTGGATTTTTAAGAATTTGCAAGGCCAAGCTGCACACCCATCCTGGGAAACAGTCCTTTTTTTGATCTGTCAGCCAGTGCAGTTGATCAAGAGCTTTTAGACACAGATGCCAGGTGTTTTGTGGAGGTGATTAGTTAGGAATCATCATTCTGCGGCTTCTATAGACAATAGATTGGTTATGCTACATGGCGGAGGTACACTCACTACATCTGTGTAATCCATATGCAAAATCATTAACGCAAGCATTGCTCGAATTGTGCTAGTGAGAAAGAAAAGAAGTAACCCGTCTAAGTACTTGCAAAGCATGGAATCCTGATTTTACTTCAAGAATTTGAAGTGCAGGTGAGAGTTTTTAATGCATGATATCTCTAAGATTTCACATGGGGAATCTTGCATGGGCCAGATATTTAGATGCCAGTCAATGAATGGAGCACGTGCCACCAGGCCTGCCATTTTGAAGGTGTTCAATTTTAGTTTGTTGGCCACAATCTGTGCCCACGTTCATCATACACAGCAAGTCATTTTCATTTCTCTCAGAAGATGAAGAGGCAATTCAAATGAAACACTTGCGATCATCCTGATAGTGTAAGTATTTCATATGATAAGCTTCCAGAAGTGTCATCAGTGGGAGAGTGTAAATGTTAAGCAATAACAATAAAGAGGATCAATAAATGTCACCAGACTTTTTTCTGTGGTCTGAGCAGAATGTAGGGATGGTAACAGTTCTCTATGACCCAGAAACTGTTAAAATCCAGTTCACAACTGTGCGGGTAGCCCAACTTGCTGCCACCTGCTCAGGAGGACATCCTGTTCTAGAGCGTCACATCCTCCCAAGTGATCCAACGAAATGGCAGCACCAACCTCAGTGAGGTTAATAGTGTTTCACAGGGTTATCTACTTGAGGTGTTAACTTATATTTATTTTAAAAATGACATAGAACAGAGGTCACATGGGGATCCAGAAGTTTTGCTTTTCTGGGCCAGTGAGAGGAACACAGATGATGGGAGTGTAATAGTCTTTAAGGGGAAAGCAACAGTGTTTCAGGAGTTACGAATGACGATGGAACATGTCGCTTTCCGCATAAGTGGTGTCAATCTTTTGCACAAAGAACTCAGCAAGTCTACTGCATAGTCCTTGTGTCTTTTGCACAAAGAGTTCAGCAAGTCTACTGCATATTCCTTGTGTCTTTTGCACAAAGAGCTCAGCAAGTCTACTGCATGGTCCTTGTGTCTTTTGCACAAAGAGCTCAGCAAGTCCACTGCACAGTCCTTGTGATGGGTGAATGAGCCTGAGTTTCCAAGGGATTCAAAAGTCCTGTAAGCATGTTGTAGAATCCCTCTGTGCAGCAGAAGATGTGGCTGTGCAACCATCTATCCCAAGGGCAACACAGGGTTCCAAAAACAAGCTAGACCAAACTCTCTGTGTGTGGGTGGCAATGGCAGAGCACCCAGGCTTCAGTGACGGGCGGGGGGAAGGCTGGTGGGCAGGTGCAGATAGTCCCACTAGATAATACTAGAGGTTACCACACACAGACTGAAGAATAAACACTCTTCTTATAGGGTTACACAAATCACACTATGCTCAAATAAGTACTTTAGTTGGACACACTAGTACAGTATGTAAATATATATAATAGAGGAGAGGGCCTTGGTAAACTCTTCCCATATCTGAAGCTAAATGTTTGACCTGTTCCTGGTTAAAAACTCAGTGCTTTATAATGGGAGAAGAATAAAGTACCCCTACACACACGCAACACAATGCTATAGTAGCGTTCACTGTATTCCTCACATCCTCATGCATACAATAACACAGGTTACGAATAGGTAAACCATGTAGATCAGCGTAGCACCAAAAGGATCTGAAAGGGTTAACAAATTTCAAAATGCCCACACGGCCCCCAAACGTTGCCATACTGCTTCTTTTACCATAATTAGAGAGTTTCAATGCACTACCAGAAGTATCTGGAAACAAAATGTCACGTCAGGCACATACCCTTCATTATCACTTTGCAGGAGCTAAAACATTTATAGAAAATGTCCTCATTGAAATAAAGACGGGCAAACCACGGTTATGGGTTCAAACTGGACAAAGGACAACAGGGAAACCCCACAGGTGCGGCAAAGAAGCAGCCAACGAAAGGATCACCAAAGAAGACCACCTCTAAGAACTCCAGGTACGAGACCCAGACAGCTGGACAGGAATGGATGCTAAACAGATTTCACTCCCCGTTCTCAGTTCCAGGCTTGCAACAAATCCTGAAATATTCAAATAAATAAACATTGGAGCCAAAAGCAGTTTCTTCCACGCTAGGGTACTACAAGATTTCTGATATGCGTATTCACTGGTTAGTAGTGCTGCAGCCTGACCCCAGAATATGTTCCTCCCTGGGTGTACAGTAAACGTGATCTAATCTTACTCTATAGTCTGGGGCCCTGGACCTGCCCTCTTATGTATTTCTGTATTGTCTAATCAAGATGACAGTCTGTGCCTGTAGAATAATTTATTATGATCTTGCAAAGAAATGTTCTATTCCTTAGTTTCAGTGATTGTCCAGTTTATTAACCATCACATACATTCTTCCACCTACATGTCTTTTGAGTTACAAACTAGTCATCTGAGTGTATTTTGGTGTCTTTTATAATTGTTGAAGTTAAAATCCCCATGACTGCGAGGCAGCTTTATTCCGCTTCATTTGGTAACTTCATCTACAATAATGTTCATGTCTACAGATCCACAGTAGCCCGTCCTCCCGTTGAGTTCTCCAGCTACATCGACCTATCGCACAATCTATCGTAGACCGGGCCACATCCGGCGGCCCACCTTGTACGTCCACACTTACTATTTGGGAGTTTGCTCCATGGAATGCATTTAAAAGGTAATCCCTGGTCAAAAAGCCACCACAATGTAACTGGGAAGCAAGAGCAAATCTGAAGCCCATCACACACCCAAACACTACATGTTTGTAATTACCTATTTCCCCTTTAAAATGAACCATCCCGTGATGGTAGCAACCAACACCGGGTACCCAGGATGGCCAAATGTGGAGTAGTGGTGACCCACTACTCCTCTAGTCCCAGGGAGACCCCATACCTTAAGGAGCGTGGCCCAGAGGATTTCAGAGGGAGGCAGCAAGATCAACTACCTAGAAATTACCCCAGCATGGGACAGCTGGTCCAGCCAGTAAGGGGACTGGTAGGAGGATGAGGGAAAAGCCCACCAAGGGATTCCATCTGTCAAAGAAGTCAGGGTTCAACCAGTATGGCCAAATCTGGTCCCAAGGTGCACCTCACTGATGATGGCAATGAGCCTGAAATGCATCTGGGTTTGCTTTTGGTCTCATGCACAAGGGATGTGACCTAGTCTTTCAAACTGGACTGCGCTTTCTGGCATGGGACCCAGCCCGATTTGCATATCATCCATCCTGTGCTGCACGCCAGCCCTAGAATATGCTAGGAACCTTTTCCTCACCACCGCTGGATGAGAGGTGTTGGTGGCTGTATGGTCATTCGGCTCTGGCGATATATGCACCTGGTACACCCTTCTGTGCCACCAGCACATGTGGTTCCTAGAGCATGGACCTACCTTGCCACATGCTGGTTCCCCCACTTGCCACGCTTGCCACTGTCCTCTTCATGTACTGGCTTGTCAGGCTGAAAAACAAGTGTCTGGCATTTGCCCAGAGCAATGTCTGTGGTTATGATTAGTTCAACACCTTCCAGACTACACCTTTCCTTTTACTCAGACCTGTTCCTCTAGTGCAGCAGTGGCAGCAGCCCATCTTCATGGTAATCCTCCAGCAATTCAGTTCAGTATCTGGGGAATGTCCAGGGTCTCCCTTAGATGATCACACTCACTCAGAAGCTGGCGTAAACCAGCCCTCTAAAATGATCACACCCCAAGTGAAGACGAAACGAAATTAAAGCAAACGCAAGCCTACATCCAACACACTTGTAGGCTGATACTCACACTGAGCACATCATGAGCACATCATGAAATGCTTAAAAAGCACCCCTTTCTAGGAGTCCTAATGGCTACAGTAGGACATTGCATCAATGGGTTGCAGTGGTAGGGGGACTTCAGTGGAAGTCCTTTTGACCACAAAAAACAGACCCAGAAAGTCTTCAGGCAAATATTTTAGGGGTCCCCTATAAATGAACAAGAGAACCCCAAAATAGAATTCTGTCCTATTATGCAACTTCCTTAATTGTTTACAGATGACGAACATGTCCAAGTGGGCGGCATTTGGGTTGCAATTGCAGGTTTGCCTCCTCTTCCTTTCTGCTGGCTTCTTAAGGTGCTTAGGTTTGGAAATGTGGCTAAACTGTTTGGTATTTGCTATGCTTCCTGTTTTGTTGAAAGGAATCCAAAGATAAAGTACAGCAAGAATAATTAGAGATTGGAGGAATTGTTGCTCCGTATTGGAATCTGATGCTGTTACGTGAGTGTCCTTTAAGTCTAGAGTTTTCCAATCACCATTAATGGAGACATGGGGCTGTTGGTCATAAACCATGGCTACAATTAAATGAAATAATAAAATACTCTGGAGCGGGGGGTTTCACTTTAAAATTGGGGTGCATCATGCTAAAATAATAGGTCTACGGCATAGCCCTTATCGTGAGTATGGACTTTAACTCATTGGAAGAGGTTGAGACTATCCATCCCTCTGGCCCGAACAGTCTGGCAATAAAATCACAGAGCATGCCAGAGTAAGATTGTTGTTAGTAATACAAAGTCAGGAGGTCTATGGACTAACGCGTTATTCGCGGGTAAGATAGATGAGGGGGTTGAGCGATTGCTGCTGCGATGTTTGTGTGATCTGCAGGTTCAAATCCCGGCAAGGCCAGCTCAGCCTTTCATTCTTCCGACGTTGATAAATAATTACTAACTTTGGTAGGGATGAGTAATGTCTTATTGCTGAAAAAACGGAACTCCTTTATTTCCCTGCTAACACTCTTCCTCCTCCCTCCCCTCCTCCTTTCATTCTCTTTCACCCTCCCAGCTCTCCTTCTCTCCCCATGCCCGTATCCTTGCTCTTCATACTGACCCCCACCTCTCTCTATCTCACCACATTTCTCTTACTGCCAAATCCTGTCACTTGCACCTCTACAACATTCGTAAAATTCGATCCCTCCTTACCTTTCATGCTACTAAACTTTTAATGAACTCCCTCATCTTCTCCAGACTCTTCTACTGTTCCTCCCTTCTCTTTGGACTCCCGTCCTCTCATCTCTCCCCCCTCAAATCTGTCTACCACTCTGCCATCCGCTCCCTATGCCTTCTCTCACCTCTTTATTCCATCTCCTCTTCTCTCACCTCTCTAGGTTGGCTCTCTTTTCACTCCCAGCTCAAATTCAAGTTCCTCTGTCTTGTCTTCAAATCCCTCTATGGTCTTGCCCCCCCCTACCTCTCCTCCCTTTTTACTTTCTATACCCCTTCTGGTTCTCTCCGCTCTGCTAATCTTTTCCTACTCTCTCCTCCTCCTCCACCCTGCGCCCCCTCCCGCTTCCGCTCTTTCCAACTCCTTGCTCCCTTCCACTGGAACCACCTCCCCCTCCACATTCGCTCTTCTCTAAAATCTTATCTTTTTCACTCACCTCCCTAACACCCTTTGTTTCCTCTCCATCTTCTACCTACCCCTCTCTTCTCACCTCTTACTTCTGTTCTTCCTTACCCTCTCCATCCTAGTTACCTCCTTCCTCCCTACCGCCTGCTCTTATCTAGTCTTACTTTTTCCTCTCTTCTTACTCACACATTCTTGCATTCCCTCTTACTCCCGCTCGTACCTCCACTAACATCTACCACTCCCTTGCACACCTCTGCCCCTCCCTAATCCCTCCTCACCTTTGCAATATTGTAAATTGTTCTTTATACTGTTTTTGAGTTGTGATTCAATTGTCATTTTATGTTTGTTGTATTTTACTTGTTCTCATGTAAAGCACTTTGGATTAAAGGGCTATATAAATGCAATAAAATACAAATACAAAATAAATATGCTCTATGTGCAGTGCTTGGGTGCAATAACACATCATTATCACTCTTCAGGTTTGTGTGGTGTGAGTGTTCATTTAATAAGCATGGTTTCTCGTCCTGTGATATCTGAAAACTTAAGCACGATATGGATATTTTGTTACTGAAAGAAAACACGGGTCAATACATTTTATTTTTCCAACATGTGCTTACTTATGCTTTGTAACATTTTGGGCACCGTATCTAGGAAAATAGGGTTTCAAGATTCAATGACTCTTCTAGGTCATGTAGATGAAATCATTTTAACAGCCAACCTTGCATTGTTCAAGGTACCCACAAACTGTTTTTAATCGGTAATGAAAAGTGGACATTCGCTTTGTTGTATTGAGTGCGTTTCTGGCATGGGCGGTCACTAGATGCCACGGGGAAGCAGCCATGTTAGTAGAGGCGCTTCAAGTCGTTGTTGTAATCCAATTCTAGTGGATTCTTTTTGCCTATCATATCTTCTATAAATATTGATTCAATTAATGTGCTGCTACTTTAAGAAAGTTGGTGTAGCTTTAATTTCTCTTCAGCTATAGAAAAAATGCTTCAGTTGTTGCAACCCAACTGCTTTCAAGTGTCTTATGTCTTTGAAACCAAGCCTTCTAGTTTTCACTTGTTTCTCTGAACTCATTCTATAGACCTGCATCTGCGTCTTTGACTTTGCATTATTGATAAACCTGTCTTAAATTGTTCAAAAAAGATCTGGCTATTGGCTTTCATGGGACAGTATTTCACTGGTGATGTTTACAGCCAATGCTTCCCAACCCACCTAAACACTTCCCTTCTATTAGAATAATGGCTAACAAAGTGTCTGGAGCACCAGTGCTTAATTTGTGGCAGTGTTTGCCGGGGCTCAGCCCTGGTACTTATTTTTGAGGTTCGGCACTTATTGTCTCAAACTCACTTTAATTATGAAGTGATGATAGTTGGTGCATCCATCAACCACAATGAGCAGGTGCTAGCTGTAGTATAACTCCAATATGTTGACACTGTGGGGAGCAGCGATGGGGGTGGCAGCAGTGGTGCGGAACTGGCCAGCCACTGTCACAGGAGTGCTAGAAATTATTTGGGCCCTGGCACTTATGTTTAACAAATTAAGCACTGCTGGAGCCCCTCTAAGTGCTGTGAATCCTGCTTCTTTTGGGAGCCTTCTTATTTATTTAATGGTCTTCTTTGTCGGATACTATGTGGCACTTCATGTCGAAGAATCCACAGTGGCCGTTTCAATGGATCACTCCCAGATGTGATTAGATTACCCTTGTCAGAGTGCTTGGCTTCATTCAAATGTAAGACGCACTGACAATACTCTGCCTTTGATACATGTGTGCACCAATTCCAAAACTAAAAAGCAGACAAAAAGGTGCGCACAAGAAGGGCTCATAGCAGAGCAGGACGGGTTCCCGTAATGCCATTATAAATGCAATGTTCCCCATGCCGTTTGGGTGATGAGTATCCAGTCCTGTGTTTAGTTTGGGCTATTAGGTGGCGCTTGCGTCACCTATAAGCCGAAACGATTGCATTAGAGTACAGATAGAGAAACATGGCATATGAGGAGAGACAAACAGCTTGTAGGTTTGTCTATTTGCCCACCCGTTAACTGCCCATGGCCATGCTAATCCCTATGGCCGTTCCCACACAGTTCCTACCCCCGGCCCGCCGCAAACCCCTCCTCATAGAAACTTTGAACTCACTTTAATCAAGCCTTACCATGAAACTTTTACACTTGAAGTGCCTGTTGGGGTTTTTGGGCAAAGAAGTCTTCTGAGACTTAATTGGAGCTGTAAACCGGCTACTGGTGTAATAAACATGTCTTAACCAGGTCTGCCATCAGCCACTCGATATATAAGCACTATGCCTTGTCCTTCCCTGAACTTCTGTTAAAAACAAGCATCGGCAAGGTGAACAGTTTTGGTGTGTGTGTAGGATTAGGCATTTGCCAGGCACTGCTTTTAGAGCCCCAGGTACTCGCACCATGTTGCACCTTCTGCCATTCGTGGCCAGTTAATAGCACTATGGCAGTACCTGGTAAGTGCCTTTCCCTCATGCCTACATGAAAGCCCAAAATGTTGGCATTGCCAGTGTTTGTTTTCTTTGCATTCTAGGACTTCACTTTTGTTTTTTTTCCATTTTAAATTCTGGACTACAAATCCCAGAATGCACATAGTGAAACCATGACTGGATGGATGACCATCTCCCAAATGACACGTGGTGTGTTTGTTGCCTCTCTGACTGTGATTCCGTGACTGATGGTTGCTGCTATGGATCTGCAAGTGCTGCTGCGGGCTTGCTTTGCGTCTTTCTCTGTGCCCCATCTCCGGGTGAATGTAACACTGACTTTTTATTGTGTTTGTTTTATATTGTATTCCAGTAAAACCTTCGACTGTAGTATGATAGCATAATAAATGTGCTTCACGTGCTGCAGTCTGTGTGTGCTATGATGTTGCTGCAGAGAAAGGTGGCGTTACTTGTTTTTCTGTAAAGTTGCTCAGTGGGTTGAATGCCTGATGCAGCAATAGCGTAACTGGCGCAATATATCCTGCAGCCACTCCCCCTTTTATCCTTCCCAGGTCAGTAGCAGGGACATCATTCATTCGTTAAAAGTGACATATTAAAGGCACCAATCAACACTTCTGTCTGTGTTCCAATTTGCAATGCTCGAAAACAGAGCAGCACCATGAAAAAAGATGAATTCAAAGTCGAGTGCTGTATGCAAAATAAAATATTTGAATGCATTTGTTCAAACACAAGTAATGCAAAATCCCACATTTTAAAATTGGGAATGCGATGTTTAAAGCCAATTGTACATCAATAAGAAAGTGGCTTTCTGATTGTTTTGCAATAAGTCCCAGATGTCTGAACAACCTTCCAATAAGGGATCTCACAAGTGTATCAACACATACATTGTTCTGCAGCACAACAGCTGAATGGCCTCTTGACACTTCCATTTTGCAACCTGCTTCTGTTCCAAAGCCACCATGGCCAACATGAAGACATGTGTTGGATGGGTGGAGGGAGAAGGTGTGGGGAGTCCCCTGGGGGTCGTCTGTCGTCATGCACCGACCGGTGACTTGCACTAACTGATAAAGGTCAACTGGGTTTTGCTTTATGCCCTCTATTGTATTTGAAAGGCATATGTCAAAAGCTACATTTCCAACAAAATATATGCTGAATTCAAATCCGTAGATGTGGGGGTTCCCAGGGGCTGAGGCTTTCTTCCAGTGAATGAAACCCCACCCACTGTTATCTACGGTTGTAACCCCCCATCTAACCGGTCCAATCGGCTTGGAGGTTCTTGGGACACCCAGAACTAGCCTTTCCCTTTTATCGAAGTACGTTTGGCTGGTGGTATCCTCATGGCAGTTCTGGCTGGATTGTGGAAACTGGCCTTCCTATGCCAGTAGACATGGCGTAACTATGCAGCCCGTGCCTGCAAATGTTGGCATCTAGTCTTACTGTGATAACCGTAGCTGCGGACATTGGCTTCCTCCGACCCCCTCCCCGGCCTGTGGAGTCTAACATGACCGTGCTAACTGAGGCCCATGGAATCTGCCATCATCACTGTTGCTACAGAACACAATTGTCTCTGGTTCTTTTGTGGTAAATTCACACTATAGCAGGTGAATGTTTCCAGGTGTCTGTTGCAAGATGATTTCAGAAGTTCACGTGGAAGCCAGAGACGGCCCATCTCACCGATCCTTCAAACCTAAGAGTTGCCAAACAGTGAGATATATACATGGGCCTTGAACTGCTAGGAAACGTATTCCCCACGCCATTATACTTCCTCGTGCTGCCGTTATACAGATGTGTTAACATTGGTCTCCAGCCGCAAGGCTTGCCGGGCCTGACCTCCATGATCTCGGCTATGCAACCACATTCTAATGCCACTCGGAGGAAAGGCTAATTCCGAGTGCATACAGATAAACGAGTCCCTTTTGCATGCAAACTCTATGCCGGCCCACACCCATGCTTAAATGAAATGTATTTCTCGGTTATTTCTATCACGCTTCTGAGCATGGGAAAGCATATCTTACTACAGTAATTCCAGTGTTACAGGGCCCTGTATGATGAGACCATAGGACTTTGATTCAAGGTGGAATGCATTTTTACCCACACACACAGATTTAATTTCTGTGCTTTTGTGAATCTAGCAGGCTTATAAGTCATTTAAAAAAAAAAAAAAAAGGATAGCAGATCAAAAAGGATGTAATTGAGACGAGACGTGTACAATGATATGTACATTTGAACATTTCACAAGTATGTGAGCTCACGGGAAGATGTGTTTTTAAGAAGGCGACAGTTCTGCCAGGCACAAGTCCATCTGGCTTCCAATGCTGCTCACCAAGGGCACCTCTGTGGGTTGATGTACAGGAGACTGCCCAGCACGTGCGTTCATTTTAGGACACTTGACCAATTGAATGCTCAAGTGGGGGGAACCCCGAGTTGAGAGGGGTTATCATGATATCTAAATACCAACTGATAAGAAAGAAAAAAGTGAAAACTGCCCTGTATACACACGGCACTTTGTAAAACACTATAAATACAACAATTCTAGTTTTTGTTACACAACTATTGCCTTTGTCAGTGGTTGTTATATTATTGCGGGATTGCTAATGATTGTTCTTATACTTTAATTTTGCTGGCAAAACAATAAAAAGTATATCATTTTGATCCCTGAGCTGTGAGCCCACCGTGCAGTACAGCCGGCTTACACACAGCTCTGAGGAGGTAGCCCTGGGCACGTTTACGTCAAATCCATTCACCCAAGTAATTAAGTATACTATAAGTGCTGAAATAAGGCTGGGCTTGTGGATAGGATGGATGGGTTCGTGATGCGGCAGGCTAATTGTTAAAATTAGAAATTATATAATTGAATAATCCTCCCTTAATCCCACGGGAATCTCAGGCCTTTGAATTTACAAATTCTAGAAAGTAATTTTTCCAACTCGTTTCTTGGGAGGCGCCCAAGACTATTTGAACAGTTGACTTTCAATAGCATCAAATGCTTAGGCTTATCCGGTTCCATGAAGGCATCCGCTCAGCTGGGCAAATTTATATTAACAAAAAGTTACTCTTGATTATACCAAAATACAATCATTACTAAAAAATGTGACCTGTCCTCTAGTGAGGTAAATACTGTATCCCTTGTGTCTAATGTGGCAGCAACAGAGTCATAGTGTTTTACAGTGGCCTAGAGGACACACCAATGCCCCAGAAGTCTCAAGGGTTTTAATTAAGATTTGGATAAGATTTTGGAGCAGGGACCCACTAAAGTCTCTCTCTCGCTCTCATGAGCTTTTCCCTCCCTAGCCCATGCGCCCCTATGCACCAAGCTAGTTCCTAGGCATCGGTAAGCCCTTCTAATTCTGGTGGCCTAAAGGTAAACTCCTTAGCCAGCTGAATGCCTCTGAGAATTCCTAGGTGGATCCTATCCAGGGTTCCCACAAAATAAAACTAATGTCTAGAATCGGAATAAGTGCTTTCCAATTGCCCAGACGCCAGTCATCCTTAATGCTCATTCCCTCGTGTTCCTCACCTTGATCTCTGGCCTCCAGTCTCTAACTCATACTGTTCTCCCACTTCTTCCTTCGACTAACTCTTCTGTCATTCCTGATGTCCCCTCTCTCTACTTCCTACCTCTACCCTCCTTTGCTATTCTGTAATACTCTCTCCATTCACTACACTCTCCTCTCACTCCTCCCACAATACTCCACTACTCTATTCTCCTCTACTTCTTTTCACTTTACTCCACTCACACCACCTCCCCAGTCAACCTCCTTTCACGTTCATTCACCCTTTTAACTCATTCCTGCTTACTTGCTCTTCTACACTCTCACTAAGTCTCGCTCCCATTGCACGCACTCACACCAGTACCACTTTCTCTCACCAAGCAATGCCTCACCTTTCAAACACTCTCTCTAAGTTTCCTCTTTGCTCAGCTTTAGCAAATCTTCCTCTGCCTGGTTTCTTGATCCACCTCCCTCCCCCTTCACATCAGCCGAACAACCCACACTCACCGGTCCCCTCTGCTCTCGTTTATTCTCCCTCCCCCTTACCTCCTGATTGGTGCTCTGCGTCAGCAAGTTCACCTGGACAACTGTTGCTTTCTTTCTCCCCCTGGACCAGGTTGCAAGTGACAGAAAGTATAAAATGGTCTTTAAACTCTATACCCTTTTCGCACACGGGTCAGACGGTTCTTTGTAATGGTGGCCCAGTATGTACAAAGTCGCTATTACAGTTCTTGTCGTTGGATGGTGTTCTCAAATTGCTGATTTGACTGGCATGATCCTGTTACTTCCTCACTTTCTGCCACCTCTCTCACCTCTGAGCGCTGAAGTCTGGCTTTCCCTGTAAGGACTCCTGGTAGCTGTAATCCTACGGGGAAAGAGTAAGACTGGCCAGTATTTTGCACAATGGGTAGCAGGTGATTAACAGTGGTACTTCACATTTGCAGCCATGCACTGGTGGAAGAGTGAGAGACTGTATTTGTTTCTGCCCACCAGAATTTGGCGTGTTACAGGAGCGGACTCCTGTCATCCCTTGTTCCTCTCAGGAACTTTGGACCTGTCTCCTGCTTTCAAACCGACACAGGCACTGCAAGCTTTGCTCTTGCCTGCACCGGCCCGCTTCCTGGTGGAGGCAGAGTTAGCCCATATCACGTGGGCGATCACGTGACCCGGCAGCACACTCAAAGCTGCGCCAGAGCCGCCCGAGCGGCGTATTTGTTTCTGCCCACCAGAATTTGGCGTGTTACAGGAGCGGACTCCTGTCATCCCTCGTTCCTCTCAGGAACTTTGGACCTGTCTCCTGCTTTCAAACCGACACAGGCACTGCAAGCTTTGCTCTTGCCTGCACCGGCCCGCTTCCTGGTGGAGGCAGAGTTAGCCCATATCACGTGGGCGATCACGTGACCCGGCAGCACACTCAAAGCTGCGCCAGAGCCGCCCGAGCGGCGTATTTGTTTCTGCCCACCAGAATTTGGCGTGTTACAGGAGCGGACTCCTGTCATCCCTCGTTCCTCTCAGGAACTTTGGACCTGTCTCCTGCTTTCAAACCGACACAGGCACTGCGAGCTTTGCTCTTGCCTGCACTGGCCCGCTTCCTGGTGGAGGCGGAGTTAGCCCATATCATGTGGGCGATCACGTGACCCGGCAGCGCACTCAAAGCTGCGCCAGAGCCGCCCGAGCGGCGTATTTGTTTCTGCCCACCAGAATTTGGCGTGTTACAGGAGCGGACTCCTGTCATCCCTTGTTCCTCTCAGGAACTTTGGACCTGTCTCCTGCTTTCAAACCGACACAGGCACTGCGAGCTTTGCTCTTGCCTGCACCGGCCCACTTCCTGGTGGAGGCGGAGTTAGCCCATATCACGTGGGCGATCACGTGACCCGGCAGCGCACTCAAAGCTGCGCCAGAGCCACCCTTGCGGCGATAAGCCCTGTGGCGTCAAGCCCACTGGCTGTTGAGCGGCTGTTTGGCGGATGGTGGCATTATACCACCATGCCTCAGGTACTGTTTATTGCCGCTGCACCTACTAACATTAATTGCTTAAATTCCGAATTGATGTGTGGTTGAAATTTTATCAGTTCTTATTGCTATTTGAGTTTGGTGCCCTGCATTTTATCAAAGGAGAAAATTGCATCAAACTCTATCGTTTTGATATAAATCATTTCATGTTTACCCTGAAAACAGGTATGCCATCGGAGATCACTAGAGACCCCATGGTTACCTCCCCAAGTTCAATGCCTAGTCCAACGGATCTAGCTTTGCTTTCAAAGACGCCTGTGAACCAAAATATCCCAAAATCACAGGAAAAGACCAAAAGTCAAACTCGTATTTCTAAGAAAAATATTATTTTAACCCCAATTAATAAAACTCCCACTCAACCTGACATTCGTAAGTTTTATGAGACAAAGTCAGGTGGTATAGCAATGTCTGATCCGATTAACTTGGCATCTCTTGTTAAGGTATCTTCGAATCCACCGCTACCTAATTGTTGTCCAGGTAGTGAAACTCTAAACCAATATCCTACCCTTAACAATGAGGCTTCTACTTGCCCTTTTGAGTTCTACTATTTCGGATCAAACTTTATTAACTGTACCTCATTTTCTTATTAAACCTATCAAATCTGTTCAAACCTTTGCTACTGTTTTAGAAGAGTCGACTCTTCATATTGAAGACACGACAATCGAAAGCCATAAAGTAGTGCGTGATATTTTGACCAAGAACGTCTCGCTGGCCTCAGTAATCATCGAAGACGTGGGATATGTCAGTCCAAATAAATCCATATCTCCTCCCTGTCAAAATTCTCCTGAATGCAGGGACTTAGAAAGCTCAAGAGCTTCAATAATGACTGACTATGCACAACCGTGCTCCATGGATTCAATAAGACAGGATGAGGAGGTGTCTTTTTTACATCCGACCCCCCGCCGCTGTCAAACTACTGACAGGAAACAACAATCTTTTGCTACCTCGGCTAATCCTGCCTTATTAGAAATCACTTTGGGGGCCATTAACACTACTATGTCCACTCTATTCAAGCTTTTCGACTCTTTAGACCAGACGATAGCTGTTCAAACTGTTAAACTAGACCATATAAGTGATTGGATGAAAGACACCTCACTTAAATGCGCTAAAAGTCTTTCATTAGGAAACCTGGAACAAAGAGTAGTCCATCTCGAATCTCATTTGTTATCCCATCAAGGTTTAAATGAACACTCTGGGGTACCCATTACACAACGTCTCTCACATCTAGAAAATTTGACTCGAAACCCTCTGACTATTACCTCAGTATTGCCAACATTTTCTAAAATTATCCGTCCGATTGAATGTGTGGAGGAAATTGTGACTTCAAAAAATAATGAGTCCTGGATCGGTGTGGCTTCTCCTGTGAAGAGTGATGTTCAATCTGCCGCCAGTAAACAAAAGGGGGGCGTCAACCAAAACCCACAAAAAATTGGATCTTTACTAGTGAACAACAAAAAAACAAAATCTGTCTTAACCAAAGCTACACAAAGAAATAAAAAAACTCTGGCGGTGATGGAAATTGCTGTTCACAGTGCTACTGCCCCTTCAGATAGTCGCAATGTGGTTACGAATAGCGAATCTTCTGTTGTTAAAGCTTTGCCAGCCAATTTCCCATCTTCTCAAGTTGCATTAAAGGAGGTCCCAAGGTCGCCTCCTATGTATTATCCCTTGAATGAGTTGGTACATCTGTTAACATTCAAGCCTGATAATATATAAAAAAAAAACAATCCCTCCCTGTTGTACAAACAACATTACCTACTCAATGTGATGTCATCAATACAGGTGCTAGTAAGTTACCCCCCTCTGCCGCTTCTACAGTGGGAGTTGAAGACCGTTTAAGCTCATTAAGAGCCGCTGTAGACTCCTATCTACTAAAACAAATTTCTGAGGTGTTGCCCGAAGCTTCACATGCCATTGATCAACCTCTTCAAACACATAACCCCTTTCATAATACCCAAAATGAAGCTTCACTTCTTTCAAGCAGAACAGATAATTGTATGAATTCCAAACCTTCTCATTGTAATAGGAATTGTCCTCAAGATCTTTCAAAACAAAATAATAAGAGAAATTCTGATTTACGTAATGATGGCACCAAACCTTACATAAATGACGATGACATTGCATTTTCAAAGAAACTCAATCAATTCCATACTTTAATTTTGAAGTGTCGCGATGGGTCCTTTCCAAAATACGACTTATGTCGTGCTAGTGTTTTAAATATATTTGGAGATATTGAGGGGTTAGATGCCATTTCCTCCACTGATTTGGATCAAGTTGAGTTTCTTTGTGACAAAAATCTTTCCATCGTTAGACTCTGGATAAAGTCTGGAATCGTTCGGAATACCTTGTGGAACGCCAGAATGGATCTATTCAATCTTGGCTTTTTACTAGCCCAAGATCCAGCACGTCAGCAGTCTAAGGAGATTGATGGTAACAAATCTATCGTAGGAACCACCCTTGCATCGTCTTGTGCTTGCAATTTTTGCACTAAAGACTCTTCATCAGACCCCAGAGCATCTGGTAATTCTCACTCATAACCACGAGCAGTTATTCCCACTACTGAACTTTCACTTGCCAGCTGGAATATCAGAGGCTATTCTCATCTGCAGTGGACTATAAACAACGAGTTGAACACTTATGACATAGTGGCCTTGCAAGAAACGTGGCTAGTACATCCCCCTATATGGGATGACCATGAGATTAGTCTGCTGCCAGCAGTTCAAGCTTATAAAGGTAGACCTACAGCTGGACTGTTAGTTGCAGTGAAAGTGAGTAAGGGTTTAAAGATATCTCCCTGGAAAGCACCAAATAAATTTATGCAATTGGTTAAAATCTCCTTTAACTCACAGATATACGCACTTATTAATCTTTACAGAAATCCGTTAGGAATCAATGATGACTGCTTTTATGATGCGCTTTCTCTTCTCTTCGAGTACATTTCTGCACAAAATAATATCTCTGGAATCTTACTCATGGGTGATCTGAACCTTTCTTGCTTTGATTCGTACACCAGGAAGATGAATCGTGAGGGTGCAAAATGGATCTCCTTTATGGAAGATCACGACTTAAAGATGGCAAATGGTGCGATTATAGGTGACATTCCCCCAATGAACACCTGGGAGAGAGGCAACTCAAAATCCACGATTGATTACATCTGTATGTCCAATAGCATCTTTACGAATACCACCAAATTTATCATAGTAAAACAGTCATCTAGTGATCACCATGTTTTAGCACTATTTTGGGCAGTTGAAATTGAAAATCACTCGAAAATTGCATTTTACTACAATCAACCTGTATCTGTTAATAATGGTAAAAACCGCTTCAAATGGTCTGTTAATAAATTACTAGCTTTGCTATTTTAGACAACCAACGGTTACATAAGTCTGGTTCGTATATAGATGTGTTAACCACTTTTGCGAATCTTTATCCCACTCATAGTAAATTACCTAAAAGACATGTGCATGGGTTTGATCTAGCTCTCTGTGAAAGAAAAAAGGCTTACAGAAGAGGGATCAGAAATCATCGTAAACTCCCCATGATTGATCAAATTAAGGCAGTTAAGGTTGCTACATCGAGATATCGAAATTGGGTTCGCATGAGGCGAGCAACTATGTATCAAATAGACAGCGAACACTTTTTGGTAGCTTGTCGTAGCAAAAACTCTGCCTTGATTTGGGATTTGTTGAACAAATGTAATACATCACCCCAAGGTCATGCACAACTCAATGGAGTTTCTGAATCAGTGTGGGTCACACATTTTGCTACTCTATATGATGACTCCAAGATGACCTGCTATAGGTACAACAGCAGCTCTATAAATGGGTGGGCTCTGCACTGCACAAGATCTATTATTCAAGATTTTATTAAATCATCTTCTTCATCTAGAGCAGCAGGCCTGGATGGTCTTACTAATTTAATGCTCAAAGAAAATATAACAGAATGGGCACTAATCTTGAACAATGCTTTTCACCACATCATACAAACCAAAAATATTCCTGATTCATGGCGCTCTTCTGTGATCATTCAGATCTATAAAAAAGGTGATCGAATGGACCCTAAAAGCTATCGTCCAATAACGTTACTGGATGTTCCAGGCAAAATATTCTCTAGGTTGGTGTTAAGAGATTTTAATGTTTGGTCAAACAAAGCAAATCAACGTGACCCAGCACAAACTGGTTTTGTTGCGGGTTTAGGTACTGGCATCAATTTAATTACTTTAAATGCTATAAGACAACAAGCATTTAACAAGAAACAAACCAGATACTTTGCGTTTGTAGATCTCCACTCCGCTTTTGACTCGGTCTCAAGACCAAAACTCATAGATAAGTTACTCAAAGCAGATTGTCCTCCAACCCTTATTGATATTATTTTTGCCCTCCATTCATACACTAAGGTCTATGTGAGATTGAATTCTGAGGGTCTTCTCTCATACCCAGTTCCAACATTTAGAGGGTTGAAACAGGGGTGCATTTTAGCACCCGCCCTGTTTAATTTTTTTATTAATGAGGTACGCTGGATCTTTAGCAACATAACAACTGATGCTCTCAAACTGAACGGTGTAAAAATTTGTGCCTTGTGGTATGCGGATGATCTTGTTTTAGTGTCTAAAACTCCCAGTGGTTTACGTAATCTTTTGTCAGCACTATGCTCCTATTTTAAAGAAAATGAACTAGTAGTAAACACTGGGAAAACACAAATTGTCACGTATGTTCCGAAAGGTTTACGTAAACACTTGTTAGAATGGCAAATTGAGGGAATACCCATAAAGATGGTACCAAATTACGTTTACTTGGTCCTAATTTTCAATGGTTGTCCAACGCTAGACTCGCATCTGAACAAAATTAAACATAAGCTAGTCACGGCAATCTGTCAAACTCGAGTAATTGTTTCTAAATATGGCAAATTCTCTATCAAAGCTGCCATCACATATTGGAACCAGAATGTTGTAGCAACTATCCTTTATGGTTTAGAAACGTTAATTGTTCCCCCAGGTTTTCTCAATTTATTAGAAGCTAAGTTTTGGCGTGCAACTTTACATCTTCCACAGTGTACTCCTGGTGCGCTGATTCGCTATGAATTGGGATTAACCTCTCTAACTGCCATATACAACTGGCGTCTATGTGCCCTATTTCGCAAATGTTTGTTATCTTCATGTGATAATTCCACACTATCTTCCATCTCTAGCTATTTGCTTAGCTCCGCAGAAAAATTTCCGAGACATTGGTCTTCAAAAATCTTAGCAATTATGGTGAACGCTGACATATCACTCGAGCTTCTTGTACTTCATCTGGAGCAAGCCAAGAAGAAGGTGCACATGATGGACTGGATTGACACTAGAACTCAGTGTTTAACCTACAAAGATTTTGACTCTACAATCTTTGGACCCAAGCGTTATAAAGACACAGCTGCTTATTTACGTTTGGCAATATTTGCTGCTATAAGAACGGCCATTCTTCGGTTGCGGTTTAACATCTGGCCCACTCGTGAGGTTAAAACAAGAAGAAAGCAAATCCCCTCTGACCTTAACTGGTGTAGGTACTGCAAAAATATAACGATTGTCGAAACTTTACAACACTTATTATTGAACTGTCCTGCACTATCCACTTTAAGAAAATTGCACTTTGTTAACCACTTTGCGTATTTTGCACAAATTGATCCTAGAAATAGATGGATCGCCATGGCAGCCACCGAATGCATGAGCATAAGAATCGCAACCATCAATTTTTTTAAAAACCTTGAATATGGAATGAAATTAAGAGTTCTTTGCTTATCTCTTTCTGAAAAATTTGTATGATGATATTTTAGCATTTTATAAACTTTTATGAATATTTTTGCTACTTGGATTTGATGTTTATGGATTTTGCTATTTCTTATAAATTGAAAAAGTTGATGTAATTTCAACTATATTCAATAATAAAAAATAAAAAAAAGAGAGACTGGGGCCCCTCCCAACTCTCACACTGTGCCTCTGGGGCAGGACTGGCTTTGGTAAACTCCTTGGTAAGCATCCTTCTCGGGTTGAGAGGGGTTCCAATCCCCTTTTGACCGGGTCTTAACCCTGGCCCTTTCACAAGTGGTATTTGCTCAAATTAATAATTGACTGTTTTGAATTACAGTGATGGACGGAACTATGTGATTATTTTGCGGACAAAACTATCGAGCGTGAAAATGACGAAATGCATAATGCTGAGAAACAGAAACTGCACTTTCTTAATAAACGTCTTAAAAGTACCTATATTGTACATGTGAAATCTTTTTTTAATGAAATATATTTACCTTTCCTATGTATCCTCATAGGTTGCGTTTGTCTAGGAAGTGATTTCCTTTTCTCAGACTTCCCTATCAACACACGCAAGATTTCACGCGACCAGTTTTTTTTTTTAACAACTTTATTTGCAAGCTCATGCTAGACGTAACTAAGTCATTTCGTACCACCGCAACCCTGAACCAAAGCAAAGGAAAGCAGGGGACATCCCCATAATCCCAATCGCAGCATGCTACCATGACAGAAAGTGATCAAAGTAAAATGAAAGGCGCACGGAAAAGAACGTGGTAAACCTGTAAGTGCAAGAAATTCGGGAATATTTGTATAGGCATATTTCAAAAATAATAGTCAATACAACCTTTTTATATTCAAAATATTTTCGGGTGCCAGAATGGTGTCTTGCTTCATTCACGTGTGTTTTGGTGTTTCGTTTATCTAGAAAAGAGGTCACATTCTAGCTGCAGGTAGCTACTTCTTTTCTCGAGAGACAGCACCCAACAAATGGCACAGAGTTTTTTTAAACACCAGCAACAATTTTGAATTGCATACTTAAGCAAAACCAGAAGTATTGAAAACCCTAGTAAAGCAAACCTGTCTTCAGCCATTCAAAATGGTGCTTTGCCTCAATGGACCAATGTACTGAAAGCCAAAGAAAACCGGTGCCGGTTTCTATATTGTGAGGTAAATGTTGAAAACCACACCCCCTACCTATTCACCTGTAATTTATAAATCAAAATGTTCGTATGCATTTCAAATGAAGCATCCCATTATATAAAGTATTACAGTAATGTAAAAATTACTTCTGGGAAAGCAGGTGAAATATTCAAATTAAAACAGTGTATTTACTGTCGCATTTATCCAAAATACCACTATTTCAAGAATATGTTGATCAGAGAAAATATTGTGATGTACTTCTAAACACCATTAGAAACTTATTATAAGTGGCCTGAGTTATAAAGCTACCTGTTAGATTTTATAAAAGGTATATAGTACTGTTTGGAATCTATAGGACAGATTGTTTTCTGAGTTGGCTTGGCCAGTGCTGTTTTGTTGCTGACTTGACCACCTGTTAACCTCCACCCTGCATACATGGTGGGGAAGGGTTAAATGTCCTAGGAGACGTGCCTTGATCATCTGGAGTGAATAAGATTTGTTTGCCTTTTAATCATGAAAATCCATTAAGTTCATAGATCAAGGGCTAAAATGTTGCATTTTAGCGCACAGTTTTTAATAAATTGGGTAAAAAGTAAAACCATTTGCAATCGGTGCTAGGGGGCCCATAGGGCAGGCATGGTATTTTGTACTGGACATCTATCATAGATGTCCAGTAAAAAGATACCATTCCTAGCCCCTCTGCCCTACAGCGCCTAACACACACACACACACACACACCGCCCCCAAGCACCCATCATCATACAGGCGCTCATAACACAAGCATACACGCATCGATATACACACACACACATACACACACCCCGCCCCCGAGCACCCATCATCATACAGTCGCTCATAACACAAGCATACACGCATCGATACACATATTTAAAAAATAAATGAACATAAACTTACCTTATGCCCAGTCCTGAAGTTTCCTCCCCAGCCCCTGCATCATGAACAGGAATCGGGAAGCTAGAGTACATGTGTGCAGGGGCCTGAGCGTGGGTGCTGAAACATCCAGCTCTAGCCTGCTCTGTCTGTATGTGCAAGGAGGTGCAGGAGCACCCCTTCACACATACAAACATGAAGTTCCCCAGCCACCATTTCCAATGAGCTATGCAAGACTAGGGAACCAAAACCCCCCCAGCCTTGCATGGCTCATTGAGCATGTGTGGCTGGGGAACTGAAATGTCAAAGGGAAACTGTGTTTACCTTTGACAGTTCAGCCAGCCCGGGGCACTCCCTCAGCTGGAAAAAGCAGCAGAGGGAGTACTCAGTGTTTAACTGGACTGGCTCCTTTGCTCATCCATAATGGGCAAGGGGCAGCTGGGTCGATGCGCCCTTGCCCATTATGGACAAGCCACCCCTGTCCTGGGCTTCCCCCTGCCCTGCTCCCTCCTACCCCACTCCCTGCATAGTCCCCGGGCTCCCCCTACCCCACACCCTACATAGTCCCAGGGCCTCCACCCTGCTCCAAAAGACCACCTGCGCTTTCCACAAGCAACCCCAGGGTTACCTCACCCATTTGCAAAAACAACCCTAGGACCCCTCTCCTTACCTTGTATAATCCCGATCCCGTTTTGTTCCTGCAACTGGATTCAAACCCTGGAAGCACGCTTTTTGGAAAGGAATAGAGAGCGCACTTTCAGGGTGTCTATTTCCTGGGTCAGCCTCTCCTTCTGACCCTAAGCCTGCTGCCGTCACACTGAGCATGTGCAGCGGGACCATGGTAGGATGGGATAGGCACAAACGTGCATGTCCCATCCCACGCTGGCTTGTTCTTTCCTCCCTTTTTAAAAATATATATATATATTTTTTGTCAGTTTAGGTTGGGGTCCTGCCCCCCTGCCCAGGGAATCAGGCTGCACCCCCTGGGGGGGCCTGCCCCACAGTTTGAAGACCACTGATCTAGGGAATGGGATCCAATCGGCTTACCAATAAGCTCTTTAAATCGACCCCAGAAATGTGGGCGCCAGTCTTGGATATATTCTTCAAATCGATCAAACATTCAAAACTGTTCCCTAAATCATGGAAAACCTCCTTTGTAAATCCCATCTTTAAAACAGTCTCACGCAGCAATCCAAAAAGCGATCTCCCTATAATGATTATGGATGCTGATAGTAAAATCTTTGCGTCACTTGTATTAAGACAGTTACAAATATGGGCTGTTGAAAAGGTTATCTTTAAAAAATTCAAATTGCCTTCAGGAGAGGCCTGGGAACATCCTTGAATGGCCTAATATTGACGTGTATTCAGGATTTTGCCTGGTGCAGGAAGTATGTCTCAGTATACGCCGCATCAGTAGATCTTACTTCCGCCTTTGACATGATGTCCAGGGATTGCCTCTGGAGGAAGTTGGCAGTGTGGGGGATTGAAGACTGTCTTCTCTCTATTTTGGTAGGACTCCATGAGGCTTCGAATATCCAAATTAGATTGAACCTGGAGGGCACTCTGTCTAATAAAATGAAGACAACACTAGGATTGAGGCAGGGGTGCATTCTCGCCCCATGCCTCTTTAACCTATTTATGGCCGATCTCATATCAGTTGGATCTCCTATTCAGATGACTTTGTTATTTGATACAACTTGCATAGGTCTGCGGAGGGTGATCAAAGCATTTGGGAAATTTGCGGTCACTAATGGGTTCCTTATAAACCCTCAAAAAACAATAATTGTGTAGTCTACTAGTTGAAAAAAAACACACAATTTACCTGCTCTGTAAACAATATCAAGGGAGGACGGCCTAATCCATTTAGGATTTCCGTTCCTGAGCAGGCCTCTCAAATATGTGTTCTGGAATTATTTGAGAAATAAGGCACTGACACTGTCCATTCAGCCGAGACAAATTGGTAGTAGATATGATAAATTCTTGGTTATACCAATGGTAAAATATTATGAGGGAAAATTGTCCCCAAACCTCTGTATGGAATGGAAATGAGGTCTCTGTGGTTGGTACAGAGTTTGGCTCGGCTTGAAGGCCTTATATGGAGACGGGCTCTACCCATGCCAAACTGTACACCGATTGTGTTTTTCTGATCTGAGCTGGGGTTGAAATCAGTGAGGGTGAGATGTGAATGCATCATGAAACAAGTGAAGTAAGACATGGACAACAGATTCATAGTTCAAAATAAAATGGTTTATTAAATCAAATGTCAAGATGGTAGAAGGCCTGACTTGCCCTATGCGAAGGTGTCAGGGATGGCACTCTATTAAGAGTGGCACAGGACACCCAAAAAGGGTTTGGGTGGTTGTGCCTAAATAAAGTGGACAGAGAAGCACACACACAGCTGAAAGGAAGAGAACAAAGAGTAGGCAAGAGTAGCAAGGAAAAGGTACAGAATGAATTCCCTCTTGGGGTATATGCAGATATAGGAAAAGAGTATTCCACGAACCTTAGGAAATACTCAAGCCTTCTGCACAGTTTGCTATAACAGAGGCCCACGCTGTTTGCTCATGGCTTGGAACAGCAGCTATGGGTGTCTGTAATGTAGAAACGAGACAAGGGAAGGGGCAGAGGTTGACTGATGGGAACCAACAGACAAGCTCTGTACAAAAGGGTCTACAAACAGGACAAGAGAAGATACTTACAGACAAATCCAGGAAAAGGAGGTTGATAGCAAACTAGCAGAAGGAAATGAAGGGAAAGTCGTGTAACAGGATAGTATAGCAGAGGACAGTAAGGAACAAGGTTGAGAGCTCAGAGGAGCAGGAAAGCAATGAGCAAGCCCACAGGAGCAGGGCTGTAAGGTAGAGAGCCCAGAGGGAAAGGGCTTAGGGCAGCAGAGTAAAGCAGGCTGCACGGCAAGGAACCCAGAAGGACCGGGCAGCAAGGAGTGAGCCCTGAGGGGCAAGGCCGCTGACCGTAGAAGGTTGCAGAGGACTGTAGAGGGCTGCTAGGCCGAGAACCCAGCGGAAAAAGGTAGGTAGTAAGCAGCGGAGCGTGATCAGCTGCAAAGTAGGAAGCCCAGAGAACAAGGGCTGTAGGCAGCCGGAGTGAGGCAGGCTGCAGAGCAGGGAGCCCAGAGGACAAGGGCTGAGACTGGAAAGCAGCAGAGCGTGATCAGCTGCAATGTAGAAAGCCCGGTAGGGCAAGGGCGGAGGCTGGAAGGCAGCAGAGCGTGATCGGCTGCAATGTGGAGAGCCCGGCAGGGCAAGGGCAGAGGCTGGAAGGCAGCAGAGCGTGATCGGCTGCAATGTGGAGAGCCCGGCAGGGCAAGGGCAGAGGCTGGAAGGCAGCAGAGCGTGATCAGCTGCAATGTGGAGAGCCCGGCAGGGCAAGGGCGGAGGCTGGAGGGCAGCAGAGCGTGATCGGCTGCAATGTGGAGAGCCCGGCAGGGCAAGGGCGGAGGCTTGAAGGCAGCAGAGCGTGATCAGCTGCAAGGCAGGAGCCTGGAAGAGCAGGGCTGAGACAGGGAACCCAAAAGGCTAGGGCTGTAGGCAGCAGGGTGTAGCAGACTGCAAGGCAGGAGCCCACCAGGGCACTGGAACAAAGAGCAGGTGAACTCAGGAAACAGCATACAAAGTTTGTAGCTCGAAGCAAATAAGGTGCTGGAAGGACACTCAATGCAAGAGACTGAGCTCTCGCAGGCAGCAGCCTTTATACTTCCCAGCCCAGCACAGAAGCAGGCTAATTGGTTGCACCTGGCTCAGCACACCTGCAGACAATCGGCCACCTCCCTCTCTGTTCCTGAGCTGGTGGAAGCAGAGCAAATCCCTAGGGCTTCTGGGGATTGTAGTTCTGATGAAAAAAAAATAGGAATAGCCAGGAATGGATGGTTATACCCAAGTGCATTATGGTAAGTGTAGTTTTCTGGGAAAAATAAAAAGGCACCAAAGTCTTGCAAATGGGAAATAAAGTCCAAATAGTGAATAGCTGTTGATCCAGGAGTTTTCTGTAGATAAATGAATAACAATTTGTCCATATTGATTGCCAATGTATGCGCCCATGGCGCAGGCATGACAGAAGGTGGGATTTCCCTACATGAGCGAAACTAAGGAACGTCTGAGTCAAAAAGTTCAACTTAAAAGTCAGTCGGTGTCCAAAACCTATCCTTGCCCTCACAACTAAAGCTAAACAATATGTAGGGATGTCAGTAATTAAACAAATGGTGATCAACACAAAGTTCAGAGATTCCTCCATCTCTTAGCTTCCTTTTCAGCTCCCCTTCCCCAAGTTCAAGAAAGTTCCATAAAAGTCTCAAGATGACCTTTCCCAAGTTCAAGGCAATACACTTACACACAATCCTCGGGGTTCCCTTCCTCAAGTTCAGTGCAACACATTTTAAACAAAAATTGTCTTGAGGCACCATCCTCAAGACGGTATTTGCAGTTCAGCAAATCTCAGGGTTCCCTTTCCCAAGATTTCACTGTGCCAACTTGTACTGATTTTAATCTTTCAAAGTTCAACATAAATCTAGGTCCACTTGATCCTCCTTCTAGCTCTTTTTACCAATTCAATCACAATGCTCCTTCTTGATTTATTTCAAAATGTCCACCCATCACAGGTCGTGCAATCAGGATCCTTAGGCTCTCCAGCCCCCACAGGTTCTTCTGTACTTGCCCCGGTGCACATTCACCTAGTTTCACCTTGGCGGCCTCTTGGCTCTATGTGCAACTTTACACTCTTCTGGTTAACCTCTTGGCTTTGACATAACGTGTCACACACTTCTTGCCAGTCTTTAGTCTTGCCGCACTGAGTCCATTCATAAAGTTAACTTGATGGTGTTCTTGTTCATGCTCCACCTTTATGTTGCACTCTTTCACGCTCTTTTCCATAGCTTTCTTTCAAATGGGCACTTTCCCCTTTGCCTTTCATCTGCTATTATCTTTGCCCGTTAAGTTTCCTTCAATTCAATATTCAACATGTGTAATTTTGCATTGTTTCAAATTTTCCTTTAGTTCGGGATTCAGTATGCGCCAAGGGACACTTCGGTATTCATGAGTAGCCCTTCAGAGCATCCCGGCTTTGCGTGACATCTCCTTCCACTCACCAGTCTTCGCCAGTCCTCCTTCGGCAACTACACAGCTTCTATTCTGCTTCACCGGCGAGTGTGCCGATCCGTGCTAGTCCCGCTCGCACTCTGGGTGCCTTCAGGCACACGCTGGCAGCTCTGCTCTCTTCCACTGATGCAACAGTGTACTCTCTTCCTTTTCCCTTACTCGCAGCTCCAGCTGCTTTCTCTAGATAATGGAGGCTCCCTCACCCGTGGTAGCCAAACAGCCTGACTTGCCTTCGGCTCCACAGGCCTTCTATGATATCGGCCAGCATCCTGGCTTCTTCTCAGGTCCCACAACTGCTGCCTCCTCACGATACAGGTCCCCTGCTGGTCTCTCCCACACAGGCCTTCCTGTTGCTCTCTGCTACTCGTTGGCTCTCTTTTTATACATCTGCACCCACTTGATAGGATGCAGGTGTGAATTCTCAATTGGGCTTGCCTGACTATAATTAAAGGGATGCCCACAGGCATCTTTTTTTTCCCAGTACTAAAGTGGTGAAATGAGGTTTTAGTGTTCATCACTCCTAGTCGACTCTTCCCCGTCCCAGTACTGTCAGAGGTAAAATGTGGTGAAATGAGGGGAGAGGTTTTACAGTAGCTAATGAAGGCTGGGGGAGGGTTAGGTTGGTCTTCAACAGGGAAAAGAGGATACCATGTCTCGCCTGTGGTCTCCCCATTCCCAATCTCCAAGTACCCTTCTCCTGCCTCACTTCTCCCCCCTCAGGGGCAGGATCCAAGAGCGGTGGCCTTTTCATGGCCATCTGGAAAGAGGATCCAGGGGGATCCAGGGGGAGAAGGAGTATGGATACCATCAGGTTTCTCACAGAGAGTAGATTGGAGGGTGTTGTCTCTGGTTCATAACATTGTTGCTTCCTCAAAGGCCACATGATATGGTGACCTATTGTTGCTAATGGAGATGAGACGCAATGCGACAATAAATGGCCTCTCAGAATATACTCAAAGGTTGTTGGGAGAACTGGGCACTGTGAGGAACCTCAGGGTATCCTCACTTTTTCCACCTGGATTCTCCTCTCAGGTGGCCAGGGAAAGGCCATTGTTTTTGGACCCCCGACCCTTGGGGTGGATATGCGAGGGAGGATCACCTGGGCAAAGGGAACTTGGGGAGTGTGGAGAGGGGGATACCAGGTCTCCTTAGGTGAGACATGGTATCCCTCGATACCATGTCTCCTTAGGTGAGACATGGTATCCCACATTCCCTTTTCAGAATGCACCTTCTATCCCTCAAGCCTTTGTAGGCTACTGTCAGCCCTTTCCCTTTTCTTCCCTCCAAATTGTCCCCCAGAAACACTACCTTAACACTAGGACGAGGAGGAGACCAATTAGGAGGACACATCCTCATTTGATTGATGCAAACCCATATCAGAGACAACAACAAGTTATTGAAACACTTGTGTATAGGCGCGTTATAAATGCCATATCATATCATATCATATCATACATACTCCTTTTATTGAATCTAACATCCCCAAACACCACTCTGGTACGGAGATGAAAAAGAGTGCAATGTGGGTATGCATACAGGTGGAACAAACAGGCATGTCCATCCAAGGATATCTGCCATAGTCAGGTAATTGGACTTAATAACCCAGACCTGGAGTCAATTCACATTCCTCATGGATATAAAAATGCTCACCGCATGGAAGGATGAGGAACAGGCTGGAGAGAAGTGAGCTGAAAATCCAGGTGCCAGGAGCGGGGTCAAACAGGAGAAAGAGATGTTAAGGCTGGGGTTGGCTGCAAGAGGATTTTGAAGTCTTGCTACCCTCCATATACGGTCCACACAGCAAGAGCTGTGGCACTCCCACAAACCCCAGCCTCCATGGGAAACCAGGAGAGCGAGTGGTGCTTTCTGTGGCTGCCGCGAGGGAAAGACGAGGCTTGGGGAAGCCAGAAAAAAGAGTGAGGAGTGTTGAGAGGCCTGTTGCAAAGGACAACAAGCAGAAGGGAGCTCGCGCGTGTGACCAGTGAGTGGAAGCCAGGGAAAAACACATACCGGGGCACTCCGGGAACTTGTAACAAAGTCCTTTTGAATACCGAACAAACTGAAAGTTATTGCAAGTACTTTTGAATACCGAACAAACTGAAAGTTATTGTAAGCACTTTTTTAATACTACATAGTGTAAAAAGCAAGTTGAACACTCGTTAATGGAGTGAAAGAAAGGTGGTGCATGTAGAAGATACCATGCAATGTATTGTACGAAACAGAAGTATTGGCAAAGTCAAGAGAATACCAAGAAGGGTATGAAATGAGAAATTAAGTATTGGCCCAAAGCTAAAAGGGTTTCAGGAACTGCAGGTTTAAAGGAAACCTCTGTTGGCAAGAGCCGGATGAATACAGAAAAGTGTACCAAAGTGCATGTTGGCCAATCAAGCCATGGTACAGTGTCAGAAGAGTGTGACACTGGAGAACTAATCATCACTGTCAAATGGAAGCAGTAGTTAATTGTAGATGGAAGCAGTCAAGAAGGGGTATCGGTTGTGTGACCTGTAATGGGTGGATTGTGTGGTCGGACAACTGTGCCTAGACCGATTGGCCCCTGTATGGAAAAGCCAATGAAAGTATCCATAAAGAAGTTTGTGTTTCGCAAAACAACCATGTATGGATTTTGAAGTTAAGAAACAGAACTGCTTATGTGAACTGGTGAAAAGTACTGTGTGGGTGTCATCAAAGGCCTCAAATCAACAGAACTCAAGGGTCCCCTGGGAAACTGACCTGCCAGCATTTAGAAACTTGCACACTGAAAAAGTGGGCCTTTTTAGGCAGACTATGCAGGTGTCTTTCTGGTGAACTGTGACCATTCAGACCCACTTTTTAGCAGAAAAGCAAACAGCAAGTGATTAAAAGTATATTGTGTTAATGCCTGAAAGAAACAGCCCTGAACATTCAACGCACAAGCAAAGTGAACTCTGATCAGTAAAACTCAGTGTGTGTCAAAGAATAAAGGCTGATGTTAGAAAATGCAGTATGGGAGTTCATTTCAGCCAAGGACCATGGGCAAAATTCACAAATTGCTTCCCCCACTGCCAGCCTGGTTTGTCCATCCCATCTGTTTACAACTGCAATACAATGTGTTGTGCCTGAAGAGTGCTGGAAAACAAACTTTCTCTAGACTTGCTATCTCTGAAGGCTTGGCTCTCTGCAGGACAATTGGCCCTGGCTGGTGCATTACCAAAATGTGGGGGGGAGGTGTGAAAACAAGGGCTACAATCAAGGGAAGCTGAAACTTTGAAAGAAATGCAAGCCTTTCAGATCAGAATGACGTTTCTCTTCAGATAAGAGGACAGGCCTTGTGACATCACAGGGCTGGCCAGCTCATTATCTGCAGTGGGAGATCTCTGTTAGCAAATGCATCTCCCATTTACGATCTGGAGCCATCAACTTCAAACAACCAACTTCAAACAACAAAGAGACTAATAAAAACAGGTTACAGCCTGGCCAAAAGCGACAAATGGCTTGCAAGAAGCAGCACTCCTATTTGCATTAAAATAAATATTTACTATTAATTTAAAATGACTATTATGACAAGTTACTTGTCCCAGAAACCACGAGTCGTACTATATTGATTTGTCATTTATTTAGATAATTTCCAGGTGATTTAGTGGAAATAAAATCACTCCATCTGCGACTTATAGAACTGTAAGGGCCATCTAAAATGGGGTTCTGGCTGATCTGAAAATGTCCCGAATTTAAGAGTTGGCAAACTGGTGGAGGGTAAAATTAGGAATATGGGGAGTAAATTGCATGGTGCAGACTCCGGCTGTCATTTTATTGCATTCCCCATGATATGCTGAGTCAGAAAATATATACATTATGGCAGTTGCTAGTAAAGCACAAAGTTTTTTCCACATAACACATTTTTGCCAAACAGTTGCCATGGGAACAAAAGGGGATTTCAAATTAAAGTTGCCAAATGTCTCTTCCAGACTTCTAAACCAATCCATAGAGAGAGGCTGGACTTGGGAGGAGAGAGAAGAGCAACTGTCCAATCCTGGCTGCGGGAACTCTTACAGGGCACTGCCCAAAATTGAAATCTTGATGGTGTCATCACTGCTATATAAAGTGGACGCCCTATGAGAGAAAGGGAGAGCTGATGAAAGTTACCATTCGACAGCTGTAAAGAAACACCAGAGGAAATTGCTGTGATTGGGAGCTGTCTATTGCTGGGTAGACCTAACAACGCTAACTGGGCTCTATGGTGAAGAGTGGGGGACCATCATTGAGAGTGGAGTGACCAAACCCCTGCTCTGTCCTTGAAGGGTCCTGAGATGCAGCTTGCTTTCGTGGAGTTTAAACAGAGGCTTTCAAAGTGAGTAGAATTGAGCCAATTGAAACCAAATGCGGGGGAATCTGCTTGCCTTAAATCCGTTCCCTTTGTAGTGGGTGTGGGGCAAAACTGTGTAGCTCCTTAGCCTATTTACAAAACAAATATTAATTTAATGAATTCCCTTGTCAGCACACCACAGTGTGATTTCTTTTTAAATTCAAAATTAACAAAGCTCATTGCCAGTGTGTGCTGAAAACTATAGTCTGTAATGTAATTGGGCAATCTTTATGTTCACCATCTCCCAACACAGGCCTTTAAGTGGAGGGGGTCTGAAATCAAAAATTCTTAAATCATTTTAATTGTTCTGTCCAATTTTCCCCAACACAGACCAAAGTAGGGAGGGGGTGTCCTGAAAAATCCACTTCTAAATCACCCTGTTTTTTTACTGCTAGCCTTTTAAGCAGGCAGGAAAGTCAAAATTGCAAAGCACTACATCTGTAAATTGTTTTGTTCACTGACCAGCGCTAATTATTTCTTGAAGTGTAATTTGTAGCAAGAAAAGTATTGTAATTTGTGTTTTTCCCAACCCATTGTTGTGATTTATTTGTGTAACAAGAATTTAACTGTGAGCCACAAAGAATGTGGTGTGTGTAGTTTAGTGGGATTTCTATTACCTATAATTTGAATAATAGACATATATTTCCTTTACACCGGCCTGGTTCTTGGCTCCTTGGTAGCTCAGGGGGAGGGATCCAAGGGGTATGATATGCATCATAAATAGGGCTGAATAAAGACCTGAAATGAAACTATTTATTGTGTGAAACCTAGATTGGAGAGGGAAGGAACTCCCAGTGTTGAGGGTGGCCTCTCAATAAATCATTACAAATGATATCAAAAGAGCTGGGAAATGTCTCAAGGAACTGTGTTGTTTTTGAAAGCTGGAAGATTTGAACTTTTAGTCAAGGGAAGCCAGATATCTTGTGAACTGTTTTGCCCTTGGGGAAGGGGAAGCTGAATACAAGCCAAGAGCTGGAAGAAGCTCTGAACTTTCTTTTGAACGCTATTCAGTTTGATGCTGACATCCCTGTACATTGTATACAGTTAGTTGTGAGGGCAAGTATAGGTTTTGCAAATGGGTGAAGTGTAGAGATGCACACCTGTAGAGTTAACAAAATTATGATTTGAGTTCTAATTTCTATATGATAGGTCAATTTTTTAAACGACTGTAGGTGCTCCCAGAGAGTAAAGTGCTACCTTTACTGAGAAATACTTAAACTGGGAAGATTCACTGCAAAAGCACGGTGAATGAACTGAGGCACAGCAATAAGCAACCACTGTTGCAATGATTTAGTTAAATGTAAGGAAACATAAATGAGTATATTTTAACCAAAGTAATTCAAATAATTCACAATTGTATAGAATACACTTTCAATACCAAAATTTATATAAAGAACACATATGAGTATTTTCCAGCATACACAAGTTCTATTATTCCAACTAATTCTGTCAACAGTGAAAGAAACAAATCAGTCCTTCACATGACAAATGTGCATTGCAATTCAACAATATCTTCATAAACACAATAACAATTACATAACAAAATTCAAGAAATCAAGTCCCAATATACGAGTTGACTTAAGTTGTGTGATGTTTGTGTAACAAGTGTCCTCTCTTCTTAACTACGCGTTTCGGGCGATAAACGTCCTTCTTCAGGTTATATATATTGGGTGAAGGTTCTTTAAATCCCTCCTGCAAGTAATTATAAAAATATTTCAGTGGGAGTTGTAATTTTGAAGTACGTGAATATCAATACTGAATTACTTAACGGTATAACGTGGCACTAACCTTGTTGGTGGACCTGGAGTAAAGTCCAAGTATTTACATTCTGGTAGACTGTAAAGTCACTGAAAAACATATGTATATCCGTGTTATTCAGAAGCGAAATAAAGCGTGGCTCAGGGGGAGTAAGCGCCAAAAATTAGCGCTGGGTCCCCCTGTCGCCACACATGGTTCAATCAAACAATACAAATGTACCAAAGGCAACAGTCTGAATCTTACCTAAAAAATATGTGACCAAAATCAATCTGTTTAGGTCGGTAGGGGAGACTTGGTAGATTCTCAATGTGCCGGATTGAATTCTGATAACATACCTGTAACATATATTATATTTTTTAATTTCAGGGGTTGCTAACATATTTCAATGTGTAAGTGGTAGGTGATTAAGGAGAGACAGCCTACCTGTCTCAAAGACAGCGTACAGCGTACGTTCTAGCTTGATGCAAGTCACGGCACGATAACTCGATTTACTCGTGTTTATGTATTGAAGAAAAAATCTCTGCTGAAAATACCAAAACAGAGTATCAGATATGAAGGCACTATATATGTAGCCGTAACGCTAGATGTGTGGTTTATAACTCGTAACCTATAAGTACCTTAGTTTTATGAGTCCACTCTGTATCCTTCTCTTTGCACACTTCCAATGTCTGTTTACCTCCGCCGTCTCAATTGGAGAAACGCGGGTTACATGGGAATGCTTCTACCTTAAATGTCCTTCTATTATTTCTATGGCAACTCGAGCATGGGCGCCATCTTCGATTGGGCAAAGACGCTATTAACCATTTGAATCTAATTTCTTGCCTGGTCTATTAGTGCTCGTAATGATACCAAAATTAAGGGAGAATATTACAGTTTTGTAAGCCATTCAAAGTGCAACTTATATGTTGATATGGTAATTTAAAGTCAATTCAACAGAGAAATACATCCCAACACAGCATGTTGAAACACGGGTAACTGGTTTCAAAAACCCCATCTCCAAACACGTAGTAGCATTTAAAATCTACAGTGTATACCACTTCCTAGATGTAGGTACATTATTTAAAAAGGCACAATAATGTAATTTACATATATAATTGCATTACAAAAAGAGAGTCTCAATCCCTTTACCCCTAATTTCAACAAGATTACATTGTCACATCAATTCCCACTTAAAATCTCACAAAAAACAGTTCAGATCCCAATCAATATTCATTCCACGGGGATACATAGTATCAAGCTTCTCGATCCAAAAGATCTCTCTCTGTTGTAATAGTTTCATCAGATTACCCCCCCTTCTTGGGAGTTTAACTGATTCCAAAATCACAAATTTCATCTGTGCAATGGTGTGTCTTTCTGCCATAAAATGTTCTGCTACAGGTGATTTGGTAGAACAATTCCTTATATTTGACTTATGCTCTCCCCATCTCACTTTGGCTTTCCTACTGGTGAGTCCAACATAACATATGCCACAAGGGCATTTTATTCCGTATATTACATTTTTTGTATCACAAGTAGATGTGTGCAGCAATGAGATTTTTTTACCATTATGAGGATGGCAGATAGAGCTTCCTTTCAATACATTGTTGCAACAATTACAATTGTTACATGTTAATGTACCCCTGTATGTTTTTTCCACTTTAGTTTTTTGTGAGAAATCAGATTTAATTAAGTGGTCTTTCAGCGATTTACTCTTGCTGTAAGCAAAAAGTGAAGGAGTGGGGAATAATTTTTCAAGTGTTGGATCTAATGACAGCACATTCCAGTTATTCTTGATGATGTTTTTTATTTTACCACTTTGTTGGGAGTAAGTAGTGACATACACTAACTCGTCTTCTTTTGATTTTATTTTGGGCTTAAGGGCCACTATTCTTGGAATATCTCTCACCGTCGAGTAATGTTCAGAAAGGACTGGCTCACTGTACCCTCTTTTAATGAATTTGTTTTTTAACTCCATCGATTTTCTCTCAAAGTCTTCTTCATCAGAGATAATACGCCTATAGCGTAAGAATTGGCTCAAGGGTATACTGGTAATGGTTTTCCTGGGATGGAAACTTGTGGCTAAAAGTAAACTATTCCTATCTGTTTCCTTAGTATAGACTGTTGTAGCCAATTTGTCAATTTTCCAATACACCTTCACATCCAAAAAATCAATGTAAGTCTTACTGGTCTTATGAGTAAACTTAATTCTTGGCGCCAATCCGTTCATGTATTCAAAAAATTCCTGGATTTCGTCTTCATTCCCATGCCACACACCAAGGAGGACTGGAGGCAATGGAATGGATGTTATTAAAAAGTGGAGAACAGGTGAAGAGTGATCCTCTATTTATTCTTAAATTACTAAGCACAGTACTTGAGAATAATTTTTTCTCCTTTGAAAAGAGGTACTTCATTCAAATTTCTGGAACTTCAATGGGTGCAGCAATGGCACCTAGCTATGCCAATATATATATGGCTTATTTGGAAGAAACAGGAGTTATCAACAATCCAAGATGGAACAATAAGTTGAAATTCTTTACCAGGTTTATTGATGACCTCTTTGGGGTTTGGCATGGGACTGAAGATGAAATCCAGGAATTTTTTGAATACATGAACGGATTGGCGCCAAGAATTAAGTTTACTCATAAGACCAGTAAGACTTACATTGATTTTTTGGATGTGAAGGTGTATTGGAAAATTGACAAATTGGCTACAACAGTCTATACTAAGGAAACAGATAGGAATAATTTACTTTTAGCTACAAGTTTCCATCCCAGGAAAACCATTACCAGTATACCCTTGAGCCAATTCTTACGCTATAGGCGTATTATCTCTGATGAAGAAGACTTTGAGAGAAAATCGATGGAGTTAAAAAGATCAAATTCATTAAAAGTGGGTACAGTGAGCCAGTCCTTTCTGAACATTACCCGACGGTGAGAGATATTCCAAGAATAGTGGCCCTTAAGCCCAAAATAAAATCAAAAGAAGACGAGTTAGTGTATGTCACTACTTACTCCCAACAAAGTGGTAAAATAAAAAACATCATCAAGAATAACTGGAATGTGCTGTCATTAGATCCAACACTTGAAAAATTATTCCCCACTCCTCCACTTTTTGCTTACAGCAAGAGTAAATCGCTGAAAGACCACTTAATTAAATCTGATTTCTCACAAAAAACTAAAGTGGAAAAAACATACAGGGGTACATTAACATGTAACAATTGTAATTGTTGCAACAATGTATTGAAAGGAAGCTCTATCTGCCATCCTCATAATGGTAAAAAAATCTCATTGCTGCACACATCTACTTGTGATACAAAAAATGTAATATACGGAATAAAATGCCCTTGTGGCATATATTATGTTGGACTCACCAGTAGGAAAGCCAAAGTGAGATGGGGAGAGCATAAGTCAAATATAAGGAATTGTTCTACCAAATCACCTGTAGCACAACATTTTATGGCAGAAAGACACACCATTGCACAGATGAAATTTGTGATTTTGGAATCAGTTAAACTCCCAAGAAGGGGGGGTAATCTGATGAAACTATTACAACAGAGAGAGATCTTTTGGATCGAGAAACTTAATACTATGTATCCCCGTGGAATGAATATTGATTGGGATCTGAACTGTTTTTTGTGAGATTTTAAGTGGGAATTGATGTGACAATGCAATCTTGTTGAAATTAGGGGTAAAGGGGTTGAGACTCTCTTTTTGTAATGCTATTATATATGTAAATTACATTATTGTGCCTTTTGAAATAATGTACCTACATCTAGGAAGTGGTATACACTGTAGATTTTAAATGCTACTACGTGTTTGGAGATGGGGTTTTTGAAACCAGTTACCCGTGTTTCAACATGCTGTGTTGGGATGTATTTCTCTGTTGAATTGACTTTAAATTACCATATCAACATATAAGTTGCACTTTGAATGGCTTACAAAACTGTAATATTCTCCCTTAATTTTGGTATCATTACGAGCACTAATAGACCAGGCAAGAAATTAGATTCAAATGGTTAATAGCGTCTTTGCCCAATCGAAGATGGCGCCCATGCTCGAGTTGCCATAGAAATAATAGAAGGACATTTAAGGTAGAAGCATTCCCATGTAACCCGCGTTTCTCCAATTGAGATGGCGGAGGTAAACAGACATTGGAAGTGTGCAGAGAGAAGGATACAGAGTGGACTCATAAGACTATAAGGTACTTATAGGTTACGAGTTATAAACCACACATCTAGCGTTACGGCTACATATATAGTGCCTTCAAATCTGATACTCTGTTTTGGTATTTTCAGCAGAGATTTTTTCTTCAATACATAAACACGAGTAAATCGAGTTATCGTGCCGTGACTTGCATCAAGCTAGAACGTACGCTGTACGCTGTCTTTGAGACAGGTATGCTGTCTCTCCTTAATCACCTACCACTTACACATTGAAATATGTTAGCAACCCCTGAAATTAAAAAATATAATATATGTTACAGGTATGTTATCAGAATTCAATCCGGCACATTGAGAATCTACCAAGTCTCCCCTACCGACCTAAAGAGATTGATTTTGGTCACATATTTTTTAGGTAAGATTCAGACTGTTGCCTTTGGTACATTTGTATTGTTTGATTGAACCATGTGTGGCGACAGGGGGACCCAGCGCTAATTTTTGACGCTTGCTCCCCCTGAGCCACGCTTTATTTCGCTTCTGAATAACACGGATATACATATGTTTTTCAGTGACTTTACAGTCTACCAGAATGTAAATACTTGGACTTTACTCCAGGTCCACCAACAAGGTTAGTGCCACGTTATACCGTTAAGTAATTCAGTATTGATATTCACGTACTTCAAAATTACAACTCCCACTGAAATATTTTTATAATTACTTGCAGGAGGGATTTAAAGAACCTTCACCCAATATATATAACCTGAAGAAGGGCGTTTATCGCCCGAAACGCGCAGTTAAGAAGAGAGGACACTTGTTACACAAACATCACACAACTTAAGTCAACTCGGATATTGGGACTTGATTTCTTGAATTTTGTTATGTAATTGTTATTGTGTTTATGAAGATATTGTTGAATTGCAATGCACATTTGTCATGTGAAGGACTGATTTGTTTCTTTCACTGTTGACAGAATTTGTTGGAATAATAGAACTTGTGTATGCTGAAAAATACTCATATATGTTCTTTATATAAATGTTGGTATTGAAAGTGTATTCTATACAATTGTGAATTATTTGAATTACTTTGGTTAAAATATACTCATTTATGTTTCCTTACATTTAACTAAATCATTGCAACAGTGGTTGCTTATTGCTGTGCCTCAGTTCATTCACCGTGCTTTTGCAGTGAATCTTCCCAGTTCAAGTATAGGTTTTGGACAGACAGACATTTGATTTGAACTTCCTGACACAGACTATACTTAGTTTTCTTAAGATAGGGAAATCCCACCTTTGCATAGGGAAAGTTATCCCTTACTCCATCCTGCCTTTTAAGTTAATAAAATGTTTGAGAGCCAATTTTGAATCTGTTGTATGTGTCTACTTCATGATGCTTTCACAACACCTTGTTGTATGAACTATCATTAAATCCAGCAAACATAAAACAAATGTTACACAGATGTGAGCAACCAAAGGGTGTCTCACCCGCTAGTCCTCAGGGACTTGTCATCCAGGTGGCCAGGACACCGCCATCACTTTTGGATCCAGTTTCTGGGGGTGGATCTATGCAGGAGGATCACCTGGGTGAGGGGTCTTCGGGGATTGGGAGTGAGGCAGCCGATGGTGAGACACAGTATTCTCCCCTATTTTGTTAATCCACCCCATCCTATTTTTTAGGATTCACCGAGGTCCCAACTTGCCTCCTCCATCCCCCTTTTTACACAAATACTGGACCAAAGAAGAGGGTGACTGAGAGTAACAACAATCACTTTCACACATCATACTGGACATGTCCCGCTTATCGAGTCAGGCAAAGTCAGGCACTTGACTCTAAGTGCATACACCTGATACCAATTGGCGCTCATCACATGAATAATAGGCAGAACCCAAAGACCACCCTGAACAAAATGGAACACGAGTACGAGCAGAACTTCTGGGATGAAGGCAAATCTACTAGAGCAGAACGACAGACAAAGGAGCGAGAGCAGCAGGTCGAAAAACCCAAGAGTTCCCTACCGGAGGTCGTTGCCTCTGACAGGTTGTGGAAAACACAGGTAGCAGGCCAGATCCCACAAGTGAAGACTGCATTGTGTTTCAAGGACACCAGTGACCCTCCCGGGTGAACGGCAGATTGGGGAGGTGAGGCCAAACCTGTGGTACTAACCTTGAATCTTGAATTGGATATCGCAAAACCAAGAAAGACACAAACAGCCGGTCAGTTGGCAAGCTGCCTGAGAGACCGGTGTGTGTTACTGTTTGAAGTAGCAACATTATATCACAAGTGAAGCCTGCACGTGTGTGGATGAGGTGCAAGGAAAGGCAAACCTGTAAATGAGCTTTGAAGTAAAAGACAGCAACAAAATCAGCGATACTAAGTAACGGAGTGGTCTGGCGAAAAGAAGTAGCCTACTCAAAAGTCTCTGTGAAAGGTAAATTGTTTGAAGCGATAAAGTGAATGAACAGAAAAAGTGAAATGAAGAACTCCTACAGAAGAGGATAGTGAAAGTTAAACTGTAAACTTTGAGTTAAAGTGGTCCTGCGTTGGTTTGTAAAGAAGCCACGCACATTCAAAAGACTTTGACAGCCGAAAGTGTTCCGAGCCCAACCGAGGGAGACCAAAGTATAATAAGCATGCAGAAGGGAGCTCCCTTGAAAGTTTGTGAGAGGTCTGAGCCCAACATAGAGGGATCTACGTGAACTGTATGGTGAAAGGATTGAGCCCGACAGAGGGGGACCTTTGTGAACTTTTTGGTTTAAATATTATTTTGGAAGTCAAGAAAAGTGACTTTAATGGGACAGGCCAGGCGGGCCTCGATCCATGTTCTTTGAATGGTTTATTGTGTTGTAAACCGAGCCAGAGTGTGCCATCCTGCCTACAGGGACTGCCTTACTCCGCAAGGTCTAATGTGGAGAGGAGAGCTGGTTCAACCACATTTATTCATTCGAACACTGATTTTTCCTTTTGCATCTATTTCTCATTTTTACACTTTTTGTACAAGAGATAGGGCAGGCATTGGGTTTTGTTATTATAGGCCATTTTGATTTGACGGACTCCACTAGTACTGCATTATTTATTATTTGATGGTTGAGAATACTCCCATCTTGGTTACGGGCAAAAGTAGGAGTTTCTCCAACCCCAACAATTTAAATAAAGGTTGTACAAATTGTACACATTGTGTCAGTGTCATACTTGTGATACCATGCCTCCCCTACACAGAGCAGATTGGATCACTACAATGAATGAAATGCATGGTATGAGCTCATTACAACACATAAACGCTAAGCATTAAAAAATGGACAGAACCGCTCCATATCTGACACGTTTTCCTTGTGCAACTGCTCGTATGACACTAGAGTTTGTTCAAATGTCTTACCCACTAGAGAGGTCTTGGCAAAAACAGACACTGTAGCGGGAAACCTTGCTCGTTGTCGACATTGCTGAGATACTAATGAACCAGAGACCAGGAAGCACATGTTTCTATTTTGCCCGACATTGTTGTTTTATTGTATGTTGTATTTTAGACAATTTGTATATAATAGTAATTATGTGGACAAAGAGATCTTGTGGAAAGGAATTTTTGGGTTTGTCATCTGACGCCATCGGCTTAGCAATATGGGGATTTATCCACAATTTAAAAGAATATACGTCCTGAATGTAAATTGGTACAGGTTTAGAAATGTGTTTTATGGGGGAATTGATTATTTTACTGCTAATCCGTTTTATTTTCATTTTTTTTAATTGACTTGCCCTCTTTCTTTCGCTTTTACTGTTCTTAAGAATTATTAATTTATCCGATGTAATTTTCTCTTATTTGCATTTTTTGTATTCCGTCTTTATTAAATTGAGTAAAGGATGTACATTTACAGCCGGATGCAAATAAAAGATATGTTTTAAAAATCTGAACATTTATAAATTAATAAAAAATTATAATACATACTTATGCAGCATGTCCCTATGCGCGTCTATGATGAGGGATTCCAGACATCTATATTTCATTGATGTGCCATGTTGCTATGATGAGATATGGAGACCATGATTGTGCATTCAAAGGTATGAGCAGGGAGCCCCCTTTTACACATAATTGAAAATATGACTAACCTCTGAAGATTGCAGTTGTGTATTCTCTGGGCGTATGCCATTGAGCAAGCCAATAAAAGGATCTGACCAATCAAAAAGTGTGAAACCCTAATCACAAAGTGTGGGACTATCACCCATTATCAAAGAGAAAACACATAGGGAATAGGGAGAAGAGATACAAACTGAAAAGCTCATTTTGGAATAAAGGGCTGCCAAAGGAATCAGTGCTGTCTCCATGATTAAAATAAATATTAAAAAGTGAGTATAAGAATTTCTCAAATTGAAGTATAAAGCCTCTTTAGAAATAACTTTCTATTATGTCCCAGCAGTGGGTGCGCTTGAGGGTGCTACTAATGGTAGCAGGGCTCATTCCTCATAAGATATATTCATGTTATAAAGGGAGGTGCACCTTACCTTCTCACTGTATTCAGTACCAAGTGAGATGTTATTTCAATGAAAACCAATGCTATGTTTCTGTGCTATGTGTCCAATCGATAGCACTTCTGTGCAGATAGACTGTAGTTCATTGTAAAGTAAATCCAATTAAATTGTGCCTAATGTTTTTAAACAGGTGTAGACAACCAGTTAGACAGTGGCTCGAATGCTACAAGGAGGGTGACGAACTGTATGATCACCTGCACTGCGTCTGTTATTATTCGTGTTGGTTATGAGAAAACCTCCCATAGCATTTGTCTTGGTGAAGGACCTACACCTTGAGGGCCTAGATAAAACAATGACAAATAACCAGATACTGGAAACAATTATGCACGTGGAAAGGTACTGTGAACAAGAAGTGTGATTTAATGTATCATCAAACTACAGTAATCAAAAAATTGAAACATCAATGCAGGTGGATCCTGCATATGTAAATTTAAAGCATTTACAAAGGACAGCCGACACGTGTTTCCACCATAATGCAGGCATTTTTCAAGGCTTTAACAACAATACATCAATTAACAATTTATAGCAAAATATCGATCACCCAAAAAGTGAGTCCCAAAAAGGAAAAAAATGACATTTGAGTACCCATAATGTACCCATGATATTGAAAATGTATATAATAAGATGCAATTGTACACAATCTGCGAATGACAAAAAGGAAAAACATATTTAGAGTTTACGATTGATATGTGCAAAATTGGTAAGCGTCAGTAACAAGGGGGGGGGGAGAGAAAACAAGAAAAACAAGCAATTCAATCCTAATTACAATACATTTCTGTTACGTATTGGGTATGCTAAGTGACCACCTTAAGAAACTACCCGGGTTGGTACTCCTGTGCTCCATGAATCAAATTCAAATTAAAAGTGCATAGGAATTGGAAACAGTCCCAGGTGTGTGTTTGACTAAACATATGTGGGACCTGAGAGCTGAAGTGAAAAAGGCCAAGTCCATGCTGCATGGAAGAAGTTGAACCAATAGCCTGAGGCTGGAAGCAGTGGACAGGCGACATTTGCTTATATAATTCTACTTTTCATAGAATGATGTTTGTGTTTCACTAAACAGCCCTCTCAACATATTGGGCCCAATACTGGCTTTTTTCAGTGATACTCTCACAACCAACCGATTCCCCGCCAGTGTATAGAATCCAAGCCCAAATGACTTGACATTTGAGAATGATCGTTGTTTAAGAGCATACTATTACATATGTGTTTTGTGGAAGGAACTACTGGGGTGATCAAGGTTCCTCTTCACAGGTCTCCTTCAAAAGGAATTTACCCGGGCACATGACGTCTTTTGTCGGCCACACCAGACAAAGCCCACAACAAGGCAGGCTTGTCTGAGATCAATTTATGATACTCTAATTAGGATACACATCTATTTGTTAACTCCAACGAAGCTGGCCTCTGATCACTTCCGCTATCAGGCTTTGTTCCCTCCCTGTTGCTACACTGAAGGGTGATTAGGGGTATCCGAAGGGTGGGCTCCTTCTCCTAGTAACTGTTGGGATGTGACAGGTAATGAAATGACTGGACCCTTCCATTCTTTGATTGGGTAATTCTCAATAACATTAATTACATGTTTGTATAAATAATAGTGAAAGCAGCGGCCCAACACAAAATGATGAGTATACCACCTCCCAAAATGTAATGAAGGGCCTATGATATTCTCACTATTCAGAGACATAGTTCCTCATTATGAGTTTGGCAGATTTGTGAATATCGGTTTTTGGTAATTACCACTACTGCATGGGGTATTTCTGGAAATACTCATAATTATGACAGCTGCCCTGGTCGCCATAACAAGTGCAGGTTTCCGGAATGCAGCATGGAGTTTGCCTCATGCAATTTTTCAAAATCAATTTGCACCGTCAAGAAAAGGATTCATTCAGTAGCAGTCCATAGTGCTGCTGCATAAAGAAATGTAAATACACAAAAGGGGTCAATCCTGCATGGGAAAGTGGGTGAGCAGGTGCGCAGTGGAGGTCTGATACCCATCTCCTGACCCTCTTTTGAAGGTCCCCATGTAAGACGTTTACTGTCAGTGAGGCGCATGCGCACCCCTTCGCCACAGGAGAATAACTTTAAACACGTCTAGAGATTTTTTAAAGCACACAAGAGGTGGAGTTGACATTGGAGCTGTTTTATGAGTTATTGAAACTCATAATAATCCACTATTTCCAGTATGTGGCATTCTTCGAAATACCAAATGTGCTAAATACCCCACACCTCAATATTTTTAGGGGTGGTGGAAACAGGCAGTTTTTGGAAACACCACCTGTTTCACTGTTAATCCCAAACGTATAATGAGGACAACATAGACATTTCTTTGGCCCATCTGGGGTGCTCTCAAACAGTGTCCCCCCTCCCTCGCATTGCGAGGAATGTAGTGACACCTTTCATACCGCTGCAGAAAACTGCTGTTCCAGAAAAGGTGCAGGTAACCGCTGTCACTGGCACATTTTTCCTGACCGGCATGGCCGTAGTGAGGCCCAATGTCTCTCGCACCGTGTGCCAGTGACTCAAGGCAAGGACCCATCATACCAGTAGTGACAATGGGCCTCATCATGAGTTGGGCGGTATCCCAGCACTAATTGCGCCGGATCTGAGTTGCAGAGGTTTGGGGGTGCAGTAAATCCCCATTCCCATTGGGTCCCAATGGAGTTGGGGGCGCTACTACTGCTGGCGGTAATAGCTCTGAAAATGGCCTTGAAGCTGGCTCTGCCCAACTCGTGATGACCCCCAATGTCTCTCCCTCGCGGTGTGCCAGCGACTCCGCGCAGTCTATGCATGGACCCAATTAAAAAAAAAAAGAGTAGTGCCTGAACCCAAATTTGGTGCGGTAGGAATTCTCTCTGCACAAAGGGGAGAGAGCTTTCTTATTGCGCTTCAGGTCTTGCGCTGTTTGACTTAAGCTCTGACTGTGCATTCGAAATATGTTATTGTTTTGTTTGTGCAGTTTTATTGGTTTTAATGTGACTGTTTACAGTACAGATGACTTGATATTCGAAAGGTATTTTAAACGTAACGGGCCCTCTTTTAGCTTATGGTAAACTCCCCTCAAACATTGCACGTACTCTGAGCACTCTTCTAGCTCTTATCGCAAGACTTTATTTACAAGAACCGAATTTCCAAAAACTGCAACGTCAAACGTCACACTTCTCTGGCACTTTCTTAACACAAGATTATCTTTAGAAGGACCGGGTGACAGCAGAAAATAGACCCACCGCTGCTCTCCTTAAGTAAGTGCTGAGCAGTTGTGTCTGGTGACATTTTAAAGTGGTGAGGCACTAATGTTTTTCGCAAATTGGCACGTGTGAGCCTGGCCTGACAGGGGATGCATGGGAGCGTGTAGGGGCTCCCACCTCCTTTTCTGAAATAATAGGTCGAACTTGTGCTTTTACAGCACACATTTCAGAAAATTGGCTAAAAAGTCACAAAGTAGAATGCAATGTGCAGGGTGAAATCATTTATCCTTGCCGTAATTCATTGTCTACCTTCCCCTGTCCCTACCCTGTTTTCCCTGTGGGCGCTTTGAAACCATATTTTACTAACTGTATAAGCGCCTAATAAGTGACCAATAAAATAAATAAATAAATAAAATATGCCAGGATCGGCCAATGCTTCTCAATGGCACCCACAACACCCCAGGCTTGTGTGTTACTGTGTCCCACATCCAGACCAGCAGATGTTCCTCAATCCAGATCCACTCTGTATCCCCCCTCCTCCCCGACTACCCTGTATTTCAGTTCTAGAAGCCGCACACAGATATGCCATTGCAGCCACACATAGAATTATAGATGGGTGGCTATCACCTACAGGGATATATCCCACTATGGGGGTCCATAGGGCCTCTGATAGTCGACGAGAGCGACGCTAGAACTGTCTGTCACTCGGAACCCAGAGCGGAAATGCACCCCATAATGAAAGACTGCCCATCTATAATTGTATGTTGTGTATGGCCTCCCCGCCCCCTTTTTCCAATCTCTGTGCTATCGCTCATGGGCCAGCAGTGCACAAAAGTAGGGTAGAGTGGTGGCATGAGGGACTATTTACAAGATAAAAAATATGATAAAAAACATAGGGCCTCATTATGGGTTTGGCGGTCCAGGAAAAAATGACCATAAAGTAACAACAATTGAATTGCTAGCACTTTACCACCAATTTCTTCCACCGCCAAATTCTGAGTTTGGGAATAAAATGGAAGAAATGGCACCAAAACCTGCTGAAAGATTTTACTCCGCTCTGTTGCTAAAAAATGGAGAATTTACCACCGGGTGGAATCCTAAGTCACCTGGGGTCCTAAGAATCCCAGGAGTGGGGCTCCACACAGCCATTTTGCTGCACGTGATGGAGTGGATTTTCTTGAGTACAGATTGAGGAACAGTGAAAAGGGTTCAGTGGTTTCTCCACAGGCAACGAATCCTAACTTGTAATGAACCCTAAATTCCCTTTTCCTTCACCCACACTCAAGGCACCTAAAAGGGGGATACGCCTGGCAGAGAAAATACTGCATCGCCCTGCTGTGACGACCTAGCAAGTGATTATGACTTTAATAATCGTCTGCTATGACGACACTGCGAGAAGATACAGAATGTGGAAATGGAAATAGTTGCTGGCCATGCATGACCTTCAGAATTGCTGGCATTGTTACTTTAGTTCTAGTGCTGGTGCTGTTCGTTTAAAAGCATCCTCCATAGTTCATGAATTCATTTTGTATTATGCACTTAGCACTGGTGACCAGTCTTTAAGCGCGGGCCTGGATTAGTTTGTCTTCCGTCCAAGATAAACTCGTTGCCCTGGACCTATCCTCCATCCGTTCTGCCAATGTCTCCTTACAAGACATTGCAGCCCTCATTCCTGATGTACAATGCCCCTAACCATTCCAATACACCGATGTAGGCCAATGTGTTGACTTGGCTCCTGTCACCCGCCTCCAGCACATGCAAGTCGGTAGAATACTGAACCCTCTGCGTAGGGGTTTTGCCGTATTGCCACTTAACATTGCAGACAAAACTAAAGTGGCCTGCAGAACAGACTATCTTGGAACTTCCAGTTGCTTCGAACTGGGCGGGGGCTGTAAAAGCATGCAAAGCATACTTGGCAATAGGGAAAACGGTGGATGCTCGATTTGCTTGTGGCACCACAAAAACAGGCCAAAGAATTCTTGAACCTTCTTGTGTGGTATGGGAGATCCACCCAACCAAATTCCGATCAAAGTGAATTACCAGCTACGCTGGAAGAATGTAGACTGAAATGTATGGGCGGCAGGCAAGTAAAACGAAAAGATGGAGGGTGATAATTAATGATATGATATGATATGATATGATATGGTATTTGTAATGCGCCTATACACAGGTGTTTCAATTACTTGTTACTGTAGACCTTAAGATTCCATTGAGAAGCCAGTGGACTAGCGGTAATACAAGTGTCGGCGTGTCCTTGACTGAGCAAGAACCTGCCTTGGCAACCAATTGGCAGGGTCAGCGGAAGCTCAGGCTGTGATATTCTTGGTGATACGATGTGGGAGTCTGGTGTTTAATGCCAACCCGGATCCATCTGAATATGTGTAGATATGAGGCTGTCCAACCTCGCAATGAAGCGCGAGAGACATATCAAATCTACCCTGGATGATGTTGTGAGAGAGTTGCAAGGGGCGAGAGTATTTGCCAAACTAGACCTGCAGTCTGGGTACCATCAGCTGGAGCTACACCCGGATTCGTGCTACATCACGACCTTTAAGACCCACCATGGTTTGTACCCGTACTTCGGAGTCTCCTCTGCGGCCATAGTTTTTTCAAAACATCATCGGGGGTGGGGGGGCTGGAAGAGCTTTGGCTGGCCTTGAAGGGGTAATAAACCTGAGCGCTGACATCCTGGTCTATGCCATGTCAGAGACTGAACATATGGTTCACCTTGAGAAAGCGCTGGAGAGAATCCAGAACCTAGGACTTACTCTGCACCTTGAAAAGTAAAAATTCCTAAAGGATAGTATGGAGTTCTTTGTTTTGTCTCTCAAGCTAACGAAAGTCAGAGACATCCAGGAGGGGAAACCACCAGAAAACATGTCGGAGGTGAGAGGCTTTATAGGTATGGTGACATACTGCAGTAGGTTTGGCAATATCAATCTGACAACCTTCTTGGAACCCCTCCGGATGCTGACTAGGAAAGACACGGCCTGGGTGTGGTCTGACAATGAACAAAGAGCCTTTGATACCATTAAAAAGGCACTCGGAGGCGAGGAATCAATGGCTTTCTTTGACTCGGGGAAAGAATCAGAAATTATCATTGACGCGAGTCTGGCCAGAATAGGAGCAGTACTCTCCCAGCCAGATGCCCAAGGACAGATGAAGCGAATTGCATATGTCAGCAAGGCACTCACCAGCACAGAACAACAATACTCACAGATAGAGAGGTAGGCGCTGGCGGTATTAAGGCGATACCGGAAATTTCACATATACATACTAGGAAAGCCTGTCACTGTGATAACTGATCACAAACTGCTACTCTCTATCATGGTGAGGTCATCATCAAAACCACCCCCAGGATTGAACAGTGAATGCTGGCCATGATTGAGTATGGAGTTGTACTGACCTACAGACCGGGTGCCATAATCCTGCAGACTACTTATCGCGACACCCCAGGTATGGCGGGGGACAAGAGGAAACAACATCTGTGGACGTTGAGGAGCAGGTTCGTCTGGTGGTGGAAGCCACAAAGCCCGTGGCTCTCTGCCTTAAGGTAGTGGCAGAGGCCTTGAAAGAGGATGAGTGTTTTTGAGTAATCCAGGAGGCCATGGTCAGTGGTGAGTGGAAGACTACTATCCACTACTACTTGCAGAAACCGAGAGATGCAACATGATCTAGAACAACTGTGGCGAGTCTGACATGAGCTGTCAGCGACAGGTGACGGATTACTACTACGGGGCTGCCAGATAATAATAACGCATGCATTGGTAGAAAGGGTGCTAGAGTTGGCACACTGTGGCCACCAGCGAACAGCAAAAACCGAAGCAAGACTGTGACCAAAGGTCTGGTTGCCGGGCTTGGAAGCAAAAGTAGATATGGCCACGTGGGCAAGTGTGTCTGGTGCCAAGCAACTGCCCCAGTCAAAAGAGAGCCAAGAATTGAATCCATCCTCAGGAGTGACAAACCATGGGACGTTGTCTACGTTGACTTCGGGTCAACAGGAAGAGGGATGTATTTCCTTGTAATGATAGACCAGTGGACCAGGTACCCAGAGGTCGAGCTGGTGGAGTCCACCTCATGTGAGCAGATCATACAGGTAATGGAGAAGGTATTTGCCACACATGGCTTCCCCAGAATCATCTGCTCGGACAATGGACTGCAATTTCATTGGGGAAACTTTGCAGAGTTCATGGCAGACTGTGGCATTACACACAGGAGAGTGACACCAGGATGGCCTTGGGCCAATGAAGAGGCTGAACTCTTCATGAGGACACTGAATAAAGTGTTCCACATAACCCAAGGCCAGGGGAACGAGCTGAGGAGAACTCTACCAGTTTCTCAGGGAGTACAGAACCACCCCTCACCAATCTACGGGTGCCGCCAGCTGAAGCACTCTTCAGGAGGTGCCCAAGAGGTCTTCTTCCACTGGTGGAAGGTCGGTCGCTGGGCATCATTGACGACAACAAGACTTTGGAGGACCAAGGGTAAAAACATCCGATACTTTTTAAACCACCAGACATAGAGGTGGGTGACACTGTCCTGGTATGAAACCATCATCCTGAAGGGAAGCAGTCCTCACTTACGAGCCCTTCCCCATGGGAGTTGTCCAGGTTAAGGGCTCAATGGTGACTGCTGTTGACCAAAGTGGAACTGTGACTAGGAAGCTGAGAGATCGATGGGTGGAAGCTTCTCCAGCTCTGACCTCCAACAGGGTGTCAACTCCTGAAGAGAGTGTGGGAGAGGCCGAGCCCACACCAGGGGAGATGGAAGAAGAGACCAGGGAGGCATCAGCTGGAGAGAGATACCCCCAGAGAGAAAGCCGGAAATGCCCAGTGTGCTTCAGAGACTACATAATGGGTGACCAGATCTGAAAGTACTGAGTCCCCCACTGTTTCCCAGGTTGGGCCTACCACTATTTGGTACCTTACCATGTTAACATTTGTCATGTTGACATTGATTGTTGCTAAAAAGCTTTGTTTAAATTTTATTATGAAAAAGGAGGAATGTGATGGTGTCACGTAGTGCGACAGCAAGGTTCTGCCGTCGCGCATGCGTACAAATAAGGGGGCATTCCTGCAACACGCCTGTGTGCTCGGGGAGCCCGATGATATAAGCCGTGTCCGTGTGGCTTCATTGAGGTACTGGAGGGCAAGGGAACCACAGGGAACCCAGGGCCTATTACATTATCACACACTGTATCCTCACAGGGTTGAAGGTTGCTGACTGCCACTGTTCCTGTGTTTCACCACACGTCAGTGCTCCCAGATCAACAGAGACAATGAAGAGGTGGGATAAGCAACGGTCACTTCCTCATCCTCTCTCTCTGGCAAAAAGCGACTTGATCTACCTATCTGATGTCTACTGGCATACACCAGCTAATTTGGGCAGTGAGCCTATACACGCTTCCTAGAATTCACAACGTAGATCCCTGCACCATTCCCCTAATTATCAAGTCGGGGTCATGTACAGTTCGCTAAATAATCTGCTTCCCGAGACCTCCTTGGACAGGTTGGTGAAAGTTGACTTCTGCTAGAAGCTAAAGTGTCATTTTTCGTCTTTTCACAGCTATTGTTTAGTACTATAGCTGATACCAGACATATGTTTCACTAGTTGATAAACATCCATTTGCTGTGTGTTCTGTTAAAAGAACGATTCCAGTGTTGAAATCAAAGACTTTGATGTTTAACATTGAACAATGTTTTCGTTGCTTAAAACATTTGTGTATTTATTGATGATTTGATTTTCAACTATGCGATGGTTGCTCCAAGGAACCCCAAATCACAACTTAAAGGTTAACGGTCTGCTTTTCACGCAAAACGAAGCTGCAGGAACTATGGGATGCTGAGGGGGGGAAGGGGGGCGCAAGAGGGGCAGGAGCAGGTTGTATGGGTCGAAAACTGCAGCAAGAAACAACTTTGGCATTGGCACAGCGAAAAGTTTTGACTTTCGAGTAATACATCCTATGCTCCACTACTCTCAACTTTTGGCAGCTAGTGGCCACATATGATGAAGGACTTGTATCACCACCAGGGATTGACTTCAAATGTCTAGGTACACAAACCATTGGCATGCATTTCCTTTAAATGCCCAAGTTCTCGCAACACTGCTGTGTTTGTGTGTGTACTGTTTTGGTGCGTGCAGTGTGGGCTCAGGCTGTGTGTGCGTGTATGTGGGCACTGTTACTGTATGTGGAAGAGTGTGTATATGGGGTCCTTGTGCATGTAGGGGCAGTGTGTTTGGGGGTCAGTGGTGTGGGGGGCATTGTAGGTCTGATCTGTATGTCAGGGCAGTGCATGAGTGGGGCAATATGTGAGGGCAGTGTCTGCATGTGGGAATTGTTTGTGGGAGGTCAGTGGTGCATGTGTGGGGTGAGAGGATTGCGAGGGTGCAGTGCGTGTGTGGGGGGAGATGTGACAGTGTTAATGTGTGGGCAGTGAGTTTGGGTTAGGAGTGTGTGGGGGGAGTTTGTAGGGTTAATGGGCGTGAGGGGGCAGTGTGTTAGTACAGTGTGCCTGTGTGTTGTGGGGGGGGCTGTGTGTGTAAATGCGGGGCAGAGGTATGTGTTGGGCTGTGTGTGCATGGTGCAATGTGGGCGGAGTTGAAAGGTGTGTGTGGGGTGGCTATGTGTGCATGTGTGATGCTTGCCAATGTGTATAGGGAAGTCTGCATAGAGCAGTGTGTGATGGAGCTCTGTGGGGCAGGGGTAGTGCGTACAGGCAGTGCAGATGTGGCGGAATGCATAGGCAGTGTGTGTGGAAAGTGTCTGGGAGTTTGTGAGGGGACTGAGTGTGTATGTGTGGGGACTGTGTGTGGGCCAGTGTGCATAGGTGGGCCAGTGTGCATGGGTACAATGTACATGGAACATGGTTGGTGTGTGTGTGGGGTCAGTATGTTTGGGACAGTGTGTGTGGGGAGTGATGTGTGTGTATGCATTGTATGGGCAGTGTTTGCGTTAGTGGCTAGTGGGTGCATGTATGTTTGGGCACTAGGTGGACATTGTGTGTTTGGGGGTGCAGCATGCATGAACGTCAGTGTTTGTGGTTGAGGAGCATCAGTGTGTAGTAGGGCCCTGCATGTATGGGGAAGTGTGGTGGGGGAATATCAGAATGTATGGTTGTCGGGTATATATGTGTGTGTGGGAGAGCACTGTATGTGGGGCAGTGTGCGTGGGGAGCAGTGTGTGTATGGGTAGTGTGTGGGGTCAGTATTTGTGGGGGCAGTGGATGTGTGTGGAGCAGTCTGTGTTTGGGCAGCAGCGTGAGTAGGGTCAGCGTGTGGGGGGAATTGAGCATGGGGACATTGTGTGCATTCAGAAAGGATTCGTGTTTGGAGGGCAGTGGGTGTATGAGTGAGCAGTGTGATTGATGGCCATTGTTAGTGTGTGTGTTGGCAGTTGGCACTTAGTGTGTTTGTGGCTAATTTGTGTATAGAAAGTGTATGTGGGTGGGGGCAGTCTATGAAGGGAGTAGGAGGTGCGTATTTGCGTGGTGGCAGTGTGTGGGGGCCAGTGGATGTGTAGAGGAAGCAGCGGGTGTGTGTTTTTATGGTCAGTGTGTGCGGGGCAGTGGATGTGTGTGGGAGCTGTGTGTGTGCGCGCGCCTATGTATTTGATAGAAATTGAATGATCTCACCGCTCCCTATAGCTCCATAATCTACACAGTACTCAAACGTGCTTTAAAAAAGCTGTATCAGTTCGACAACATAAAGCAAATATTCTAAAAAGCAAATGAATGGGACTTCACCTGCCAGTGCCAGCTTCCAAGTATGGGTGGTGATGTGCAGATATTTCATAGGGGAGTCAATAATTGACCCCTTTAGGGCCTCTTTCCGTTTCCTAATTCTTCTAGTAGCACTCGGGGGTGCATTGCAGGTTTGCTGATGACCCTGGGAGATGTGCCCACAATGGACAGCAAAGTAAAGTAGTCTGCAAGGCGTGTGCTTGGTCAGAGAGGGGCAGGTGTGGCGAGGGAACGGCTTTAGCTGGGAAGACAACCAAACAACACATCCAGCCTCTGTCCCTCCTCACTTGCCATCTCCCCCATATGGACTATTCCCAGGGTAGTAGCTTCAGCTGTATAGGTGGATGGCGGCAGCTAAGAGCCAGCACCTCAAAGGCCATAGAGCGGGAGAGTAAAATGTGGGAAGCGGGAGGCTAAAACACCACAGGCAGCAAACACAGTATTCAAAGAATACCTAAGTTAATGAAACCATGAAAGAACTTAGGTGTTCTCAGGATCAATGTCTTCCATAGTTATTTTGGCTTGGACTATGTGTATTGGCACTCTTTTGCTAACACGCTACATACACGCAGTCCTTTCTCATTTTCGAAATGATTTGAGTTGGGTTTCGTTTTCCCCCCAGCAGAAGGGGTCCTCGCAGACATCTCCACTCTTGCTAGCTAATGAAAACCGGGCTTCGTTGTCAGCCAATAAAAAGCTTCACCTGCAATGTATTTTCTTTCTTTTCTTCCTGTACAGCTATACGGTCCATCCATGCATGCCTTGAGGTCTGGGGCGCGAGGTGTTTTGATTGAAACCTCAAGCGGTTTATGACTGAGACCGAGCCCTAAATGCTTCCCTTCTTTTAACCTCCTTCAGATGAAATCCTGAACCCACTCCAGGTCCTGGGGTACATGTTGTGTGTGCAGAGCTGTCATCGCAGGCAGCACCTCGCAACACGTTTCTTTGCTTTCCTTGTGTGCACCTGTGGCATGTTAGTGTAGGTCTCCCCTTTGATGTCTAGCGGCGTGCAGGCTGTTTCACCTCCTTAAGTGCATCTAATAGTGACTTACCGTACTGTGGCTTTCTTCGGCGCATGCCTTTTTTTCAAACCTTTCACTATTAAACAGTGTCGTAAACCTACTACCATCCTTTAAAAACATAATTTGATATAAGTTTGCTTGCTTTGGATCATCTAAGAAGGACCTTGTAACAGAGGACAGGGCTGACAAGCCAGGGCGCACAGGACAAATACGAGTGCAGGCCGGCCAGTGAATAACCTGATGACACCCAATGAGAATGGCCAACTTGAGTAAAATTGTAGAGGAGCAGGTGGATGCATTTTCCATAGCTCCCACACCCTCGCCGCCATCATTCTGTAACAGCAGGAGAAGAGCTCTATATGGGACCCCATGTGCTTTCCCTATACCGCATCGGGTGTATGAGAGATGATTTGCACTCAGGCAACCATACTGAATGTACCCTCGCACTGAAAGAGTGCGAGGATGTCAGCATGCACCATTGGACATTATGTAGTGTTGGAGTGAAATCTGATGAGGCCAGAGTGATGTCATGAAGAAGATCTACGAGGACATATTGAAACGATATGAAAATACTTAAGAATGACGATATAACTGAAGTGACAAGAGAAACATGTGTGAAATGATAAAGTAATCATATATACAAAGAAGATAAAGTAACATGCTGACCAATATGTTTAAATATGCAGTAACGCAAAGTAGATGAGACATATTGAAGCTTGCTATAGAGGAAAATATAATATGGCTAGGACGGCCATCGGCCATGATAGGAAAATGGACGCCGGCTTGTGACAAGGATCAAGGGTGCTAATTTAAGGAATAATTGCAAGGCACAAAGGGAGGCAGACAGATAAGCCATGTACGTAAGACATATTTCTCTTAGATTAAAGAAGAAGAAAACATTTGCAAGAGCCAAGTATTGGACAATTAACAGTGAATAGGGTCTATACAAGAAGGATTGAGCAATTCTCTAGCGGCCAAGAGGAGCAAGAACACCCAGTATAAGTAAATCAAATCGCAGTAAATAAGAGGTCAAAATGGACAAATGCGCGGTCTCTTAACACGTGATTCAGAAGTCTAAAACAAGGGCTATTCATTAAGATTTGGATCAAGATAGTGATGTGCTTACACGCCCTCGAATGTCCCAGAACAGAGAGCAGACTACAAACGGAAAACTTTGGATTATGGTTGGACTGAGAGATGATGGACTCATTGGGAAAGTGGGGAGTAATCTTACGTGACTCAAGCACCTGGATTTCGTTTTTCCCTATGTATTGCTAGTGAGCCGAAAGTCCAAGGTTGGGTGAGCATGCCAACCAATCGGAGGGTTTATGGGGCAACGTGCTGTCGGGGGGGAAATTCTCCCGGGGTCGGCTGGGCCGTCTGCAGACCTCCGGGCAGGGAGGCCCCAACTCCTCCCGTGTATCCCAAAAATGAGTATGAGGCACACGCAAGAAGCAAGGTGATTCTGCTGTTTATTAAACAAAACGGCAGGGATGGGTCAAGGATCGTACGCGTCCGTCCTGACACTCTCTCTCCATTCGTGGGGCTCGCAGGCCCTTTTAACCTTAGTATTACGCGCTACTTGCGTCACCTGGGAAAGTTAGCAAAAAACCTATCGCCACTCTGGATTGGTTCCTCGAGTGGTAGGGTTAGTATAGCATACATATAGAGAACGCTGTTAGTGGTTGAGGGTCAGTCAGGTGGTATACTTGGGTTGTCCCTTCAATTAGATACATGAAAATTGTTACATGAAGACCCCTGAGGATTGGCTAATGTTAATGGCGTCAGTGATAAGAGCCCCATGTTCTGAATGTTCCACTCGCGAGCCCCCCAGTCTGGGACCATCGCTGTTCCCAGCTCGCGGTGCACCTGTCATTTGCAACAATGTATAACTATGGGTATGTGCAGACAATGCGAGGATTTGTTCATATGCTGGAGGGCAGACTACTTCCACTGCCGCAGATGTCCATTGAGTCGCTTAATTGTTGCTGCCTGTGTCTCAAAACGTGGGATCCAGGCGCCTCCCTCCTCCTGGGCCTGGCACCCTGTCAGGTTCGGCTTGGTCACGTGAGGAGAGACCGTGGTTGAAGCAGAATTCTGCACATTTAATATTGCATCTTCCACTGTGTGCCTGGCTTAGTTTGCAGGTGTGACCTTGGCTTCGGCTTGTGGCATGCAAGTTTGCAACATTGTGCCCTTGACTGTCTGCTCTTGCCGGGCGCATTCTGCAGGGTCAGCAATTGTACTCTTGCTCGTTCAATGTTCATGGAGGCTCTTGCTTGCGGTCTACTTGGGCCTGGTGCATAGGTGGGGACGTTTGATGCACGGCGCTTTAGGTTATGGTATCATATTGTTTTATCCCCAGTATCATATCTTCGTTATATTTCTCATTGCAATGCATGGGGTAGGAGAAGCGTCAGCAAGCATTTTAGATGAGTTCGTTGTGCGCCTTGCGTTTCTGCATTTTGAAAAAGCTATGTGAAAATAATAAAAATGCGCGTCAGTGGGTGTGCCCGTCACCTACGTCATAGCACTGGATATGTTCTTCGTGTGGATTGGTGTGGGAGTGTCCAGTGTGCATGTTTGCACGGGTGTGCTGACCGTTGGCTAGGTTGTCATAGCATCTCTAACGATGTGTTCATTTACTGTTGAATGGTTCAGTCGAGTTCATCCATGCCGCAGGCGTCGGCATGAGCAGGGCAGGCTGGTGGGCAGGCTGGTGGGCACATCCGTATGTTCCTGTACCAGGGTATTTGGTCGTCTGGTAGATAGGCAAACTCCTCTCGTGGCGGGTGTCTGGGCCGCGATCCTCTAGGCCAGGGGCGTGAGGGGATTGGTGGGAGTCTTTTGTTCCATTCTCCCACTTCAGTCCCCCCTCTGGTCGACTTGTCGACCACAAACATATCTTTTTCCTTATCTCCTCTTACTCTCCATATTTTAGTTACTCCTCCCAAATGCCCATAGTGGTTGACATGGTCTTCAAATGATCAATACATATATACACAGGTTCCTCCAGGTGTGCAGTATACCCATTTCCCTATGTAGCTCCTTGGGTTTTCGAGCTTCACAGATGGTGGGTCCAGGTTGTTGGTGATGATCTGTTTGCGCAGTTTTTCTCTCTCTTTTATTATTATGCCTGTGTGCTGGCCATCGTCTGCGGCATCAAGGGGTGCATACCAACCATTTCGATCATTTCGTCTGTGGTGCGTGCCTTCCGGGCCTTCCAGAATCTTATTATGATCAGTACAGCTCCAGCCAGTATTATGCATCCAACTATAATCTTCAGTCCGTCCGACAGCCAAGATGGCATCCATGTCCATAACAGTGAAAACCAGCTGTCATCCTTCTTCACTCCTTTACTTTCATTCATCATTTTGGAGTGCATCTGGGCCAGTTGTGATACTGCTTCTGTCAGTGTACCATTGTCAGCATCGTTAGCAGGAATGAATGTGCAGCATGATTGTCCTATCTTTGCGCAGACTCCTCCTTCCATTGCTGTAAGGAGATCCAATACATCTCTGTTCTGTAGTGCTACCATCCTCACTGCTCGCAGTTCCTCTTTTATTGCGTTGAATCCATTTACTGTAGAATTAATTGTCATCATTAGCTCCCATCGAGTTATCTGGAGCCATTTTGCGTTTGTGTAAGCTTGTAGTCCCGGATGTATTATTGACGAGAAGAACATTGCTGCTCTGCTGAATAGTCTGTGTTCTGGTGGGATTGAAGTGAGTGCTGTTTCCGACCTTCCCCATAGGTAATTTCCTGTCAGAGGTTCTCCTTGTCTTTTCTTTCTATTCAGGACATTGTTGTTGTTGTTGTCTTCGTTCTCTGGCCCCTTCTGAGGTTTTACAGATCTCTTCTTCCTCTTGTTTCCTTCATCCATTTTAGGGAAGTTCGCCATGTTCACATGTTTCTGGGGCACCACTAGTGATGGTACATTAACGTGTACCATTGTGCATATACCATTCCACAGAGGGGGCAGTGTGTGGTATGCCTTGTCTCCGCAGGCCCAGTAATGGTCCAATAATACTGCTGTTCCTGCTCCCCCCTCAGGTAACTCCATCACGCTTGCACAGTTGGTGTTGTATCCCACGTCCACTTCTCCTCTATGTTGGTAGCATACCTTAGGTGCAGACAGCGGCAGTATGGTTATTGGGTCTTCATCCTTCTCTATCCACGTTAGCATGGGTACATACTTGACCCAAATCGTCCAACATCTGTCATTGTGTTCATTAATAGTTGTAATATTTTCTCTTGTTACTATGTTGCTGCCAACCACTCCTATGTCCCACAAATGGGACATAGGAGGAATGTACAGGGAATGTACACCTTCCCTGTTATTGTTACCAGTGGTCTTTCCCAACATCCTTGTTTACCAGGAACTTCAGTGGTGTACCAGTCACATGGTAGGTATTGTAGTGTTACTTTCTTTGTTTCTCCCTTTTCAGGGCCACTTGTCATGTATCTGAATGCTTCAGCATGCAAACTGGTCTTGTGGTAACTCAAATAAGTCTTGAGGAAGTTGTTTTCGTATGGATATGTGTCTCGCGTTTTCCATACCAGGTTCACCACCGTCCCTTGAAATCTCCCTTTCGTTTGGAACAGTGCCAAGTATACTATACATCGTGCTGTCTTCATCTATTTCCGTGGCAACGAATGTTCGAGAAGCGCTCATGGCGTATGGGATCAATGAGCAGACGTAGCAGCTGTCTTCTGTTGTCTGCTTACCTATTTGGGTCATGTGTTGGTACCACATGTTGTTCGAGACGTGTGCTGAATCTGTTATGTAGTTATCAATACCTTTATTATCTGAGTATGTGCTGCGTTTAACTCTATTTCCCTTATGTGGAATCTTGCTAGTACCACCTGACGTGACACCTGTTGCAGCCGTGGGTGGGGGTATATTAGGTTTGGGTACAGCCAAAATATTGATAGCATAACTTTTCTGCCATACAGAGGCAGCCAAAAATCCGGTGATCATCAAAATCCCTATCATCTTTATTACAAAAGCTAGTCTCACCGGCATTTTGCTCTTACCTTGCTGCAGTCCGGCAGCTTATTCTTGCGACATTAAAGTTGCCCGCCTGAAAATTCTCAATAGGCTTGTTATTAGTGTTAGTTGTTGTTTTCAAGCTCTCCCTATCAAGTAGTCGTTCAGTGCCCAGGCGAAGAGCTGTTCCCACGACAATCTAAGCGATCTGTCTCTTACGGCAGGCAAGTGTTGGTGAAGATGGGGCATTGATTGTTCTATGGCCAAGATAAATGCTGTGTAGTAGACACGTACCCTCCTTCTTTTCAGGTACTTTGGCCTTTTTATGTGATATACAAATTGGTGTGATAGCTCTTGGGCAATGAACTTTGTTAGTTATCTGTTTTCTTAGCAATACAATAATACGCGGTACCTGCATGTGCGAGAAAGAAAAAAGAGAACATTCAAGTGTTTACATGTGTATATGTGCAAGACAATGTCCTGTAGTGGGTAGGGGGTCGATGGGCAGAGGGTTTGGGGCTCAACTGGCGGAAGTCTCTTTACTCTTTGATCGTGTGACCATGGGGTGGGCGGTATGGGAATTACCAGTTTCTATTTCAGTAGTTGTCTCTGGGGAATCTGGGGGGTGGCAGGGTATGGAGACACTTAGGTCGTCAGCTGTGGTATAAGTCTCTTCCTCCGTGGGTGACGCTGTTGCTGTTCTTCCAATGGCCCTGTCGGTGACGCTAGGGCGGGTCTGGAGTTTGCAGATCTTTACGTCGTGTAGGTGATTCCAAGCACGTTTGTCCTGCAACTTTACTGCTCTCGTAGATACCTCCTCTACCAGGTGGGGGCCAGTGAAGCGTGGGCTGTTCCACTTTCTATTGAAATTGCGGAGTAGCACGTGATCACCTTTAGCAATTTTGCACAGTTTTTCCTTTTCCAATTCTTTATCCGCGTCTTCTTGTTGATCACTCTTAGACCCGCCCCGCGTGCGCTCGAGCTGTTGAGACACAAACACTACACTAATAATCAAAGAAGACACATATTGGTACATTTCATCACCAAGAACAGTTGCAGTGTTTTCATAGTCTGTGAATGCCCTTGATGTTGGCGTTAGAGGAAGGCGCATTTGTCGTCCGATCACCACCTCATGAGGAGTGAGGTGGTGGTCGGAGCCTGGTCTATTCCTCAGCTCAAACAGAGCTAGTGGAAGGCAATACAACCAACTCTTCTTTGTTGTTTGCTGTATCTTTGCAATTGCCTCCTTCAATAGGCCATTCAGGCGTTCGCATAAACCATTGGCCTGTGGATGATATGCACATGCAAATTTATGCTTGATGTTCAGTAAGGATGTGATGTGCTGGAACATTTCATTAGCGAAATGCGGGCCATTATCCGACCGCAGTACCTCGCACACTCCCCACCTGGGGAAAACCTCCCTCACTAGAAATTTAGCTGCTCTAAATGCGTCTGGATGTGAGCAGGGTCCTGCCTCAATCCACCTGGAGAATGGGCATACTACTACAATCATATACCTATTTCCTTGACATACGTTGATCATATCAACATAGTCAATATGGATGTGCAGGAATGGTCCCTCTGGCCGGGGTATAGTACCTTTTATCACTTTCAGCGTGTGACCGGCCGTAAACTGGTGACATGTGAGACAATTGCTGATAAAATTTGTCACATGGGAATTTAACTCGGGACAGAACCAATCTTCCCTAATTCGTGCTGCAATAACTTCCTTGCCTGTGTGGGCTGGGTGGTGGAGTTGGCTCAGGGCGGTGTTCAATAGTGCCAATGGCATTACCATCTTTCCAGTGTTACCCTGGTGCCATAGTGCATCAGTTGGTGACATTGTACATCCTCTTTTTACCCATATTTCTTTTTCTCCCATTGGTGCAGCCGCTTGTAACTCCATTATCTGTGTGGCTGGGAGATGGGTGTACCCTTCTCTTATCAACATCCCTTTAGCTTTCCCCCTCCCTCTCCCTCTCTTTGACTGGGGGGTTCCATATCTCACCAAAATATGCAGCATACTTCGCATGTGCGTCTGCTGCTGCATTTCCTTTTGAGATATGATCTTCTCCATTAGTGTGTGCGGTACATTTGACCAAAGCTAATTCTTGTGGGTCATTTATTACTTCAATTAGTTCAGCTAATAAGAGAGCATGTTGCACTGGGGTGCCGTGAGCTCTCCTAAACCCTCTTCTCCTCCATTTGGACAATCCTGAGTGGACAGTAGACGTGACATATGCGCTGTCAGAATATATAGTCACTCTTTTGTCAAAGCTTTCCTTTAACGCCAAGATCAGTGCAACCAATTCTGCTGCTTGAGCAGAGTAATGTTGTGGTAATTGTACGCATTTCACCGCCACACACACCGGTTCCTCTGTCATTTTTACCACTGCTGCCCCAGTTCTCCTTATCCCATCACTTTGGTCTATTGTTGATGACCCATCAATGAACAAGAGCTCTCCTCCATCTAGTGCGTTCTCTTCAACTTTTCTAGTACATGAGTACATTTCGGAAGTCTGTGTACAATCATGTGCATAGTCTCCTTCCTCAATTACTTGCGATATAAACCTTGCAGGGTTAACTGTGCTGCATCTAACAATTGATAATTCTGGTCTAGATAAGATGATCTCAGAACCTGACGCCCTCTGCGTGGTTAGTGTGGACTTAGGCTTGTTCAATATTGCAAATAGTGCATGTTCCACAAATAGTGTGGTTGGGCACCCCATTGTGATTGATGATGCTTTCTCTACCGCAAAGGCAGCTGCGGCGAGACCTTGTTCGCAATGGAAATGTCCTAACATCACAGGATCCAAGTGGCCACTGTAAAATGCTACCGGTTTGTAACCCATGCTTGTTTTTTGATCCAACACTGCTTTCATTACTGCTGAGTCACAATGTGAAAATATAAAGAATTGTCGTTCATAATCTGGGGTGGCCAGTACCGGAGCAGTTGATATTGCATCTTTCAGTTCATCAAAGGCCTCTTTCATTTCCATTGTCCACCCCAATTTTTTCTCCACTTTGTTAGCTTCTTTTAATGCCTCAAGTAGGGGTCCTATGTATGAGCTATAATCAAATACCCATGCTCTACAGTAGTTGCACAGTCCCAGGAACTGCTGCAGTTCCCTCACTGTTTGGGGCAACAGCGTTTTTGATATGGCCTGTGCTCTTTGTGGTGCAATCTTTCTTCCGTATTGGGATATGAGCTGACCAATGTATAGTACCTGTTCCTGACAGTACTGTAACTTTTCTTTGTCTACCTTGTAACCCTTTTCAGCCAATATTGTCAGCATCTTCAATGAGTCCTCTCTGCATCTTTTTTCGCTTGTGCTGCAAATTATTATGTCATCAGCATACTGCAACACTGTGCTTTCCACTTCAATGTTACCCAAGTCCATCTGTATTACTCTGTTGAAAATTGAGGGTGACTCGCAGTTTCCTTGTGGCAATCTGGTGTGTTTCCATTTTGTGTTTCTGTACGTGAAGCTTGTTAGATCTTGTGAGTCTGGGTGCAGGGGTATTGAGAAAAAGGCATTTTTGAGGTCAATCACTGTAAATCGTGATGCCTCTGCTGGAATGCCACACAATATTTGGCCGGGTTTGCTGCTATGGGGTATTCTGCTTCCACTATGTTGTTCAAGGGCCTGAGGTCCTGGAGGAAACGCCAAGACCCTCCTTTAGCTTTGCGCACTGGGTATACAGCTGTGTTACATGGTGATTCTGATGGTACCAATATGCCATTATTTATAAGGGCCGTTATTGTTTCATATATGCCCTCATCTGCCTCTTTTGATAGTGGGTATTGCTTCACTCTAGGGAGTATTGCACCTTTTTTCAATTTTATTCTTACTCTCCCTATACTCTTTATGCACCCCACGTCATAGGGACTAGTAGTCCATAATGATGTTGGTACTTTTGCCATATCCTCCTCAAAGAAGGGAACTGGGTGAATGTGGGTGCTTCAAGTGCAATTGCAATTTTCTGTGCCACTTGTTTGTATGTCACTCTTAGCCATATTTCTACACTCATCATAAATACCATTTCACCTTCTTCCTTTTCTTCTGAGAAGAGCTCTTCGTCTGACACCTGGGTGAGCCTGCATCCCTCTGCTAGGGCTATTACTGCCCTCCATGCTCTTCCTTCTCGGTCTTGGGCATGTACTGCGATGTAATCAGCAGTTGCTATAATGCTCTCCATGCTCACTGAAATCACCTTTCCTTCTGGTTCATTGGCTGGAGTTTCTGGTCTGAACAAATAGGCTGTTGGCCTCCTCCAGATCTTTCCTTCTATTCTTGGCATCCATGCAAATGCCATGTCTGTTCCATACTGGAATAGTTCGCCATCTACTGGCTCAGCCCTAATCACTGTCTGTCCACAATATGCTTGCATAATTTGTCGTGCAGTGAGCATGTTTATTCCTGGAGTGGAGCAAATGATGCCGTCCTCCGTAAAGGAGATCGTCATATTCAACCTTCTCATTATGTCTCTCCCCAGTATGTTTACTGGTGAGGCCCTAGAATATAAAAGCGGGACGGACATGTCATAATCCCCTATTGATAAGGGAATGTTATCAGTAAAGGGAACCAACCCCCTAGCCCCAGAGAATCCTTGGGTGTGCATGGCTTCACCTGACATCTTAAATTTACCTTCCTTTATGCAAGACCGGGTCGCCCCGGTGTCAACAAGGAATGACAATTTTTTGTCACCTATCGTTACCTCTATGCGTGGTTCCTCCGCACTATTAGGTGTTACCGACAGGATGGGACACACCAAGGCCGTCTGTGGGCTGTCCTATTGTGGGTATAATGATTGACCACTTCCTGTGTAAGGGTTGTGTCCCAGGACCGTCACCCTTCCCAGTTGTGTTTGCTGTAGTTGTGTATTGGTGGAGGTTATGTTATGGTCTTGAATTTGGGCAGGTTGCTGTACTGCCTGCGCTTGGGGTTGTTGTGTTATCGCTACCTGTTGTTGTGGCAGTGAATATGTCTGTGGCTGTTGTTGTGTTACTAGTTGTTGCTGCCCATTTCCCGGTTGCAATGCCTGCTGTTGCTGGATGCCCTGCTGTCTCTGTGTAGGCCCTTGTTGTCCCTGTTCTCCCCATGATGGTGTGCCTGGTCTCATTCTACATGTGCGTGACATGTGCCCTAGTAATCCACAAATCCAACATACCGGTGGTTCCCTGTTCTGCCATGGAAAGCTCCCTGAGTTGTCCTGGTATAATGGATGCCCGGTGGGGTAGAAATTTCTTAATCCTCCCCCTTGCTGTTGTGTGTTATAGCCGTATCCCCTCCCCCTCATCATTCCTCCCCTTCCTCTGTTATAATTATAATATCCAGCTCCTGGCGTTGAGTATCCTCCTCCCATGTTAGTCGTGTATGGTTGGGGTGGTGGCAGCTGTTGTGCTACAATCTGTGATGATTGTATTTGGGAGGGATTTTGTGCAGCCACTACTTGTGTGGGGTTTTGGGTCATTGTTGCAGGTGTAGTTATTAGTGCACCTTCCATCGTGTATTTAGTAAGTTTTTTCTGTACCAATTTAGCCTCTTCCGATTTTCTATCCTCTTCCTTTTGTTTCATTTTTTCTTGCCATGTCCTACAATGATGTACTATCGTCAGTTGTATTTCTGGCCATGCTTTTGCTTCCATCCCCACTACCCTCAGCGCTTGCCATAATGCATGTCTGCAGTTTGCGAATGGTGCCCCATCGTGTGATGTTTGTTATTGTGACCCCGGGGAAGCCTGCTCTCTTCCAGATGTCATCTGCTGCATCCCCCAATATTGATATTAGAAGGCCCTTTACATCCCCCAATGCCAGTTTCTGTCCTGCGGTGTGTTCTTCCATTTCATATATCCATTTTCCCGTACCTCCACTTAATGATGGGAGCCTGCACTTTATATTTTCCTTGTCTGCATGCTTCCAAGGGACGTATTGTGGTCTAACCCCTCCCCTCTCCAGAAGTGGCATTAAGTTGTGTCCTGTTTGACCCCCTGGGTTCCACAAAATCGAGTCTGCGCACCCCTCCTCTTCTTCCGTGTCTTCTACATCGTCAATTGCGTCCATATTTCCCCTGCTCGTAACTGTTTCTTCTCCATCTCTTCCCCTTCTTTCATCATTTCCTTTATTTAATGTGGGCGTGTGTATTCGTTCTCCCTGCCTACATCCAGGGAGGTCTCTAAGCCTGCTTGCATAGGGTGTCAGTTCGTGGGAGAAGGGTGCGAGTTTAGGTGGGAATGTTGCACGTAATGAGTGTGGGGTGGTGGAGCATGTTGGACGGGATGATGAGGGTGTAGCTGCACGTGTCTGCCTTCCCGCCATTCCTTGCTCTTCCCCCTCACTTCCCTCCAGTTCTTCCTTTCTCCTGCAGGCACATGGTGAGTCTCTATTTGTCCGGGTGATGTATAATTTATCTAGGCTTTCCCTTTCACTATTTCTTCCTTCCTTCTCCATTCCTTCTTTTTCCTAACTACAAAAGTCATTCATGAATGGCAACCCCCAATCTGTCTTTTTCCCCCTAATCGTTACTGTTTTTAAGTCTATTAGATCCGCTCCTCCCGTTTCTTTTTTACCAATTGCTCCCCTTTGTGCTGATGTTGTTGCTACTTCTGTGTCTCTGTGTACATACCTCCTTACTTCACTCTCCCCTCTCCTATCTTCTCTTTCCCCTTCATTTTTCTCAGCTATTACTCTACCAATTTCCTCTCTTTTCTTTTTTAATTCCTCCATTACTTCACTACTCATTTTTTCCAATATCCTTTCATCTTCTTTCTTCCTTTCCCATCTCGCCCTTTCCCGTTCTAATATACTCTCTATCATCCTCCCTTCTTCGTATTTCCTTGTCGTTTCTGATAGTAATCTCCTCTTCCATATTGCCATTTCTTTTTCTTTCTCTTCTTCCTCTCTTTTCCTGTCACGCAGTGCTGCTCTGGATACCTTTTCTGCTACTGCCTGTACCCTTTCGGCTTCTCTCTTTTGCTCCTCAGTTCGTTCCCTCATTTTGTCCAACTCATTCTTACTTTCTTTCCTTTCCCGGGCTCTCTCTCTTTCCTCTCTCTCGAGCTGCTTGATCAGTGCATTCTGCTCATCCCTTAATTCTGCTAATCGTTCCTCCAAAATCTCTTCCTTTTGTCGTAACAGCTCTTCCTCCTTCCTTTTCCCCTCTTCCCCTTTCATTTCACTCTCCCTGGTATTATCCTCGTCCATTTTCCTTACTACCTCCTTCTCTTCTCCTGTTAATGAACCTCGTAATTTTAATAGTACCTGCGCATCTACCCACTCATCATGTCCTATTTCCGCGATCTGCTCTTCTCCAGTCCTCCCCTCCCCTGCGGGCATCTTCCTATGAGCTGATCCCGTCGTACTAGTCCGCTCCCCTCCCGTGTGGCCACCTGTAGCTGTATATGGTGGCGGGCTGTATGCCGGGTTCGAGTACCCCTCAGCCGCCCTTAATTGTTCTCTTGCTATTTCTCCTAGTTCTCTTAAAGGATACAACCCCCCTCCCTCTGTTTTCACTACCTTCGCTAGGAGTATATCGTCGCTCTGTTCCTTTTTTATTTCATTTTCTTTTGAGTTGTTACTCTTTTCTCCTCCCTCTTGTCCGTTCCCCGTGTTCTGTGTGCCTTCACTCTCTTTTTCCCCATTCTCTCCTTCCTCCTTAATCTCCTTTTCTTCCGTTGTTTCCCCCACAATGAACATTCCGTTTGGTCCTGGTCGGGACCCTTGGAACATCCTCCATAAGTTAAACACCTCCACGTGGTGTGTCAACTTCTTCCCCTTGTATGTGTTATGCAGATGGGTTAATAGTGAATGTTGGGTATATGGGTCGAAACTGCCATTAGGCGGCCATGGTGTCGTCATTTTGTTGTCCGTCCCCTGTGTCCATTCTATGCTGTATTTGATCAGTTTCTCCCTATGGGGTGACAGTGTTTTACATATGTGCTGTAGCGGGGTAGTGAGGGTGTTCCCCCACCCTCCCGATCCTGTCCCGTATGACATAGTAGCACTTCACTTTTTATCCTACCCCTATCTGGTAGCGGTTATCTTGCTAACAGTGTACGCTATACAATCTTAGATCTTTACCTGGCCCCGTAATTTTGGCGACTTGCGATTGTCCGCTAAGGAAAAATAGTAAAATATAGCATTTGCATTTGTATACTCTTTCCTTTCTTTTCTTCCTTTACCGAACACCTTTACGACCCCCTGCGGCCGAGGCGCACGTAGCCCCCTGCGGCTGCGTGCCCCGTGTGACGTTCTTGTACAGCCGTCCCACTTTCTTATACCCCTCCTCCTCTTTCTTCACTTGCCTTGGTCGGCGTTCTCCGTGCGCAGCCACGTCCCCCTTTTCACCCTCCCCCAATCTACTCGTTACCGTTTATCTCCGTCTCCACTCCCTTACCATAATTCTCTTCCCCACCACTCTCCGAAAGAATAAATGCCTCGTGTTCGAGATGTCCTATGAAAGCCCTACTGGTGACGTCACCGATCTCCTCCAAAAGTACAGGTAAGTTCTTCACATGTTTTTAAAAGTTCAAATTACGCTTGTAATCTACCCCCGTTAACCCCACAGCTGTCTTCCTGTCACGCCTGGAACAAGGTAATCAACAATACAATCGGACTGCGCACGCTGCGTCGCGTGTGATACGCCCCTCGACAGGAGGGCTTAACCAGCCAATTATCTTCCGTATTAGGCAACCAGCTAGCTACCGCCTACAGGGAAACGTCATCTATCTATCGACTTTCCTGCTCGATCAATAGGGATCCTCATCTACTCATTGATCAATAATCACCAAATCGTAGGAAACCGCACACACACACACCCTTACACGTGGTCGCGACCTAGGCCAATCAGTGTCTACGGGCGGCCGCACGTGATGTTTTCGTGCTCCGCCCCCTCCTCTCCCGTAATGTAGCGGACTGCTCTCGCACTTGTCCAGCTACCATTCACTTCACCGTCAACACTAATTTATCAAACCTTCGCCGCGCACCTGTGTAACACCTCCCGCCTCCCGTATTCTATTCCTCCCCCCTCCCTCACAATTTCACATTGCTTGTTGGGCGTGGCATACTCACCAAGTTCTCTTGATGCGGGGCCGCTCGACTGCGTGCACCCCTCCAAGCGGCTCGCAACCTCCCATCGTCTGGACCACGTCTGGACACTCGCCAACCGCGGGCGGGATACTTCTCAACCGGCTCCCTAAGGCCAATATCCAGATTGCGCTGTCCGGTCTTCTCGCAGTTCCGCGATGGTCCTGTAGTCCTCAAAAGGGGGCAGCGGCAGAGGGGGGCGCGCCGCCGGGCCTCCTCGCAACGGGAGCACTTGGAAAAATAAAATAAAAGCAGATCTTAAACAGATCTCAGCAGTGCCTCCAACTTGTCGGGGGGGAAATTCTCCAGGGGTCGGCTGGGCCGTCAGCGGACCTCCGGGCAGGGAGGCCCCAACTCCTCCCGAAGCAAGGTGATTCTGCTGTTTATTAAACAAAACGGCAGGGATGGGTCAAGGATCGTACGCGTCCGTCCTGACACTCTCTCTGCATTCGTGGGGCTCGCAGGCCCTTTTTACCTTAGTATGACGCGCTACTTGCGTCACCTGGGAAAGTTAGCAAAAAACCTATCGCCACTCTGGATTGGTTCCTCGAGTGGTAGGGTTAGTATAGCATACGTATAGAGAACGCTGTTAGTGGTTGAGGGTCAGTCAGGTGGTATACTTGGGTTGTCCCTTCAATTAGATACATGAAAATTGTTACATGAAGACCCCTGAGGATTGGCTAATGTTAATGGCGTCAGTGATAAGAGCCCCATGTTCTGATTGGTCCACTCGCGAGCCCCCCAGTCTGGGACCATCGCTGTTCCCAGCTCGCGGTGCACCTGTCATTTGCAACAATGTATAACTATGGGTATGTGCAGACAATGCGAGGATTTGTTCATATGCTGGAGGGCAGACTACTCCCACTGCCGCAGATGTCCATTGAGTCGCTTAATTGTTGCTGCCTGTGTCTCAAAACGTGGGATCCAGGCGCCTCCCTCCTCCTGGGCCTGGCACCCTGTCAGGTTCGGCTTGGTCACGTGAGGAGAGACCGTGGTTGAAGCAGAATTCTGCACATTTAATATTGCATCTTCCACTGTGTGCCTGGCTTAGTTTGCAGGTGTGAACTTGGCTTCGGCTTGTGGCATGCGAGTTTGCAACATTGTGCCCTTGACTGTCTGCTCTTGCCGGGCGCATTCTGCAGGGTCAGCAATTGTACTCTTGCTCGTTCAATGTTCATGGAGGCTCTTGCTTGCGGCCTACTTGGTCCTGGTGCATAGGTGGGGACGATTGATGCACGGCGCTTTAGGTTATGGTATCATATTGTTTTATCCCCAGTATCATATCTTTGTTATATTTCTCATTGCAATGCATGGGGTAGGAGAAGCGTCAGCAAGCATTTTAGATGAGTTCGTTGTGCACCTTGCGTTTCTGCATTTTGAAAAAGCTATGTGAAAATAATAAAGATGCGTGTCAGTGGGTGTTCCCGTCACCTACGTCATAGCACTGGATATGTTCTTCGTGTGGATTGGTGTGGGAGTGTCCAGTGTGCATGTTTGCACGGGTGTGCTGACCGTTGGCTAGGTCGTCATGGCATCTCTAACGATGTGTTCATTTACTGTTGAATGGTTCAGTCGAGTTCATCCATGCCGCAGGCGTCGGCATGAGCAGGGCAGGCTGGTGGGCACCTCCGTATGTTCCTGTACCAGGGTATTTGGTTGTCTGGTAGATAGGCAAACTCCTCTCGTGGCGGGTGTCTAGGCCGTGATCCTCTAGGACAGGGGCGTGAGGGGATTGGTGGGAGTCTTTTGTTCCATTCTCCCACTTCAGTGCTATACAATGTTGCTAGACCAATCCTCTGCTAATTTCTCTGCTATAATCAGTATTATACGTATTTAGAGGTAGTTTAAGGCGTGCCCTACAGATAAGGGGCAGCCAATGAAGTACTAACCCCTATATATGCCAAAGGTACATATGCTCCCTTAACCAACCCTTCCCTTGCAGTTTACCACGTAGTATGACATCCTAGATGACCCATCTTGGGGTTTATAACCTCTGTATAATAAAGTTTGTGTGCAAGTATCAGTCCTTTGTACGTCAGTTCACCCTGCTTTATTGAACTGAAAATAAAGTAGTATTTTGCCATTTTTTTTGCGTCTGTCCGGTTATTTGGTCTGAGATCTTTATTGGTAATTCCATCTAGCACAAGAGACGCTTCAAGGTGCCGGAGCACAACAGGACAACCATTCATCGCCATAAGGTGCCTGGGCAACTCTCCAAACCGATCTCCTCTGTCACTTGTTGTCCTGAGGCTAGGATCAGCTCAGTGGTCCCAGTTAAAGAAAGGGAAATACTCTCCCCAATTCCCCCTAAATACAATGGAACAATCAACAAGCATACAGTGCTAGTGCATAGAGCAACAGTGCAAAATAAATAGGTACAACTATGTTGCCTGCAAATATCTTTCCCTTGACACTGCACATTCTGGTGTTCTGAACTTAAGTACAATATTCATGTGGTCACCAGCTTTCCCCAAGGTGGAAAAGGACCAAGCAACACAGTAGAAGGACACCAGATGTTTGTATTTTCTATACAAACAATGTTACCAAATAGTAACACTGGACATCTTGGAATCCCCTTCCTGGAGAAGTCCCGATGATTGGGCCCTGGAGACAGTTAGGATGTCTGTTATCTGGACTACATTCTTTAAGCCAGACTCATCCAGGAGCCTTTGTGCTTCTCCCACAGTCATCACCTAGACGAACGGAGATGTCATGATGTGCATCAACTACCGTCGCCTGAACACCTGCACCACTGTTGACCAATACACCAAGCCCCTTGTGGCAAGGCCTTATATTGCTTAGTGAGCAGTAAGTGGTTTTCAGTCCTAGACATACAGGAGTGTATACTAACTGATCCCAATGCACCAAGGAGAACACCGCATTCATCTGCTCCTTGGGGTTTTAAGAGTTCTTCAGGATTCCGCAAGGAGTCTCCAGAGCTCCAGTGAATGATGGATAAGACATTCAGAGACATGAACCTCCTAGATAGTCGTGTCTACCTGGATAACATCTTTGTGTTCGGGTGGGCATTGAAGAAATACAACGGGCGGTTCATGAAGATGCTGGATGATTGAGATCAAAGATTGTTTCACTTCACCCCACCGTGAAGGCATCGAAGCAAGGCACAAACAACAAACATAAAGTTAAAACAAAAGATATTTATTAACTTAAATGTCAGGATGGTAGAAGGCCTAACTTGCCTTATGCTAAGGTGGGTTTTCCCTACCTGAACTAAACTTAGGAAAGTCTGAGTCAAAGAGTTCAACATAAAGTCTGTCCAAAAACTATACTTGGCCTCACAACTAAAGATAAACAGTTTGTAGGTATGTTGATAATCAAAGAAATGGTGATCAACGCTTCTTTCTGCTCCCAGCTTATTCTTCAGCTCCCCTTCCCCAAGTTCAAGACAGTTACACAAAAAGGTTTTAGGATTTACTGTGTTCAAATAGTTCCACACACTTCTCATGACTCTCTTCCCCAAGTTCAAAGCAACACAGTTCAAACAAAAAGGTTCTTGAGGCCCATACTCAAGATGATACTTGTAGTTCATCAAGTCTTAGGGTTCCCTTCCTCAAGACTTTAATGTAGCAACCAATATGTAATTCCATCTTTTATAGTTCAGCTTAACACTGGGTCAACCTGACCCTCCTTCTGGTTGGTCTCACCAGTTCACTTGCAGCCCTCCATCTAGTTTGGTTTCACCATGTTTTTACCTTCACAATGTAGGGCTCACTAGTCTAGGCGGAGTTATCAGTCCACACGGTCCACCCACCACAGGTCACACAATCAGGACCCCTTTGGCTATTCAGCCCACACAGGTTCCTCCTCATTTGCCCCTGTGTACAAGGTCACATTCCTTTAGCCTCTTGGCTCTCTGTGCAATACTTTCACTCCTGTGTCTTCTCCTGATTAGCTTCATGGCTCTGCCGTAATGTGTCTCACGCCTCTTGCCAGTCTTTGGACTTGCAGCACTGCATTTACTCACAAAGTTCACTTTGTGGGGGTCCTATTCATGCCCCACTTTGGTTTCAGTCCTTTATGTTTTTTTCATTCCCCATAGGCTGCCAAGTCTTATGGGCATTTTTCTGTTTAGCCTTTATTAGCCTTTGCTTTGTTTATAAAGTTTATATTTCCTTTCAATATTCAGTCTGGCTTTAATTTGTAGGTTTTCTGTTAATTCGGTATTCAGTCTGCTTGAGGTAGCATTGTTTTAAAATTTAGATTCAGTTCAGCGTTCAATATACGTTGTTTATTTCTGTTTACAACTTTCATTTAGTTCTGTATTCAATGGGTGTAGTTTAGCGCTAATGTTCACTTCCATTCAATTCAGTATTTAATATATACAGTGTAGCGCTATGTAGAAACTTCCGTTCAGTTCAGCATTCATTATGCCTTTATTTTGCTTTGAAGCTTTCATTCATATGGCACTTCATTTGTTGCATGTATCCCGCCCGGAGCGCCCCGGTTTCTGACTGTCTTTTCCCAACACTCAACGATCTGCTGCGTCTTGCTCTGGCGGCTCTTGCTGCTTTCTTGGGCTTCCCAGGCTAGCGCACCAAACTCTGTGAGCCCTGCTTGCATGCTGGTTCCACTTCTCAATGCACCTGCAACCCTGCTGCCTCTGGGTGGACACGGCCAGCGTCCAGTCTTGTCTCCTTTGCTTGTTTGCAGTTCCCAGCTGCTTAAGCTCTTTCACAGAGGCTCCCACATCTCGGGATAGTAGGCCGGTATCTTGGTCACACTTCAGGTCCCACCACAGCTGCCACCTAACAGAAAGGGTCCCCTGGTATCTCCTACACAGGCCTCCCTGTTGCTCCCGTTCTCTCCTCAATGTTCTCCCTTTATACACCTGCAGCCCCTTGACAGGCTGCAGGTGTGGGTGTCTAATGAGACTTGACTGAGCATGATTAAAGGGACATGCCTGACCCTTACAGCACTTTACAGGCATCTTCCTTGTCCCAGTACTAGAGTGGTGAAATGGTGTTGTGTTCACTACTCTTAGTCGCCTCTTCCTCGTCCCAGTACTGTCAAGTGTCACATGTGGGGAAATGAGGGGAACAGCTTTATAGTACCCCATAAAGGTCTGGGAGGGTTAGGTTGGTCCTCAACAGGAAAAGGGGATACCATGTCTCTCCTATGGGTAGCCCACTCCCAATCCCCAAGGACACTCCCCCCCCAGGTGGTTCCCCCTCGCTTCTCTATGTCCATGGTCGGGATCCAAGAGTGCTGGCCTTTCCCTGGCCACCTGAGCAGAGGATCCAAGGAGAGTAGGAGTGAGAATACCCTCAGGTTTCTCACACCGCCCAAGATCCATGGTGCTGCTTTTGGCACTCTCTGAATCTCAAAACCATTTGCTGCATTTCCCCATCCTGTCGCCGGCTCGACCCATTGAAGCATGTCAACCCGATTGATGGCTCGGGCTCAACATTGTTGGGGCATCTGACTTGAGCACTGACTCAACTGCTGGAAGCCATTGATCGCTGTCTTGAATGTCAATTCTACCTAGCAGAGCCATCGTCTTGCTGCTAACCCAATCACCAACCCAAACCATTGAAGGCTATCGTCTCCCCAACAGACACATTGGGAGTCCGCAACTTCAAACTGGCTCTACGCTGACCGCTTGTGGGATAACATCCACTCTAATGTCTTGCTGCCGGCTTGACTGCGGCAAAAGCACCTAGAATCCCAGTTCAATGCTACTGACCAGCAAATACAAGCATAAAGGTACTGTAAAGAGGCCCTCTCGCACCCGTGATCCACGTTTTTGGATCATAGTGGCTTCTAAAACCCCCTTATTTACCCTTTTCCTTCTAAGACCTATGCTTGAACAGTGACATCATAGCCAAGCTATTGCCTAAACACCACCGCTCATATTCCCAGAGTGCCCTTTGGGAAAAGTCTGCGTTCACTGTTTCCTTTACAGGGTTGAGGTTTTTTTCTAGTACTTTCTATGTAGTTGATTGCATTTTATTGTTTGATTAAAAGTGTGCAGTTTTATAGAACCTTGATTTGGACATTCCTTTCTTTTGGAACCATTTTCCTTAAGCTGTTTGGGTTGCTATTGTTATCAGCTCACCCCCATCCTGAAGATCTAGCCTGCACTCGGCTTGTGCCACCACATAAGAGAAAGGAAGTGTACCTTTTCGGGCTGTGCCCATATCACCTTTTATTGGGATCACTCCTGGTTTAGTAGTAGTGGCGGCTGAGTAAGCGGTTTAGCCACGATCCCTCTCTGCACGCCTGCAGAGCACTAGCCATTTCTTCTCCATGGGAATCCTGCTGAGACATGTTGGCACTGTTTCCTTTAATCTAAGATATCATCTTACTAGTGCATCTACCTTTTCCCCTCTCCACAGTCTGTGTTTTACATGCTATGGAGGTAAAGGGCAAGATTGACTTCATGCTCCAGCATTCCCTTACATCTTAGTTGAGACTCCCAACATGTTAATTATCCCCTTCACACACACTCCTACAAAACTATACACCAACACGTTTTTTATACTGCTCAGACGAATGCATTTTGCTGAAAAAGGCAGACTGAAATACATGACTACTGCTCTACAGGAGTACAGGGATGAGTAATGGTTAAAGTGCCTACTTAGCCCCACACTGCTATCTAACAAGTAGTGACCCCAATCATTATGGTTAAAAGGGCACAGTCTAATAGATACATCTCCTCTGCCATTTGGGATAGCAGGGGCCGACGGCAGGCTATGCTCTTCAATAGGCATGTGGATTGTATAGAAGCAATCCAAGCCACAACATTACTGTGGTAACAAAATAAAAAGACTATGCATCAAAGTTCAATGAAATTAGGGTATTTAAATAAACAAATAAAAATGTACACAAAGAAAACTCGCTTCTATTCCACCTCTGTAAGACAAGTGACTAGGTAGGTGAGCCCGCTGTCGAGGCAAGTGGGACCTCGCCGGGAGAGACTCCCCCTTTGGGGACAAGGACTCCTATTTCTGCGAGGAGCTCCCTAACAAACCTTCTAACGGCACCTCTTCAAGCACATCCAGTAAAGAAAGGTATGAAGAAACCACCAACATCTGCTATTATTGTCCAGAAACTCTGACCACTTCTTTGAAAGAAACCGCCAACCCCCTTTTACTGAGATGAAGAAGATCTGTGGAGGAATAGGGAATGCAGAACAAACAGAGAAGGAACATGAAATTCCTCTGGGGCCATCCCAAGGGTATGCCATAAAGAAAGGGGAGGAGACTCGAGAGACAGAGGGGAAGCCCGTAAGATACAAATCTGATTGCTGGCTAATAAAGAGATGAAAGTAGACGTGTGGCATCCGGTGGTCGAGAGAGGGCGAATTGGATACCCGGCATCAGGAAACCAGAGAGGCAAGAAAAGCGAAAAGGATGCAAGGCGTCATCATCCAGAGGGAGAACCGAGTGGTGGTGTGATCACAACCGAACTGTGGTGGACAAGTGATCCCTTGAATAACGCTGGTTCCACTTTGCTAAACCTGAAGCAGAATCTACCGGTGAATGAGAAACCCGAGAGCTTGCTTGTGCAGCGAGGCCAAAGTCTCGTGACAGAGGAGTCACGAGAAGCCATTCTATGTTATCCCTGAACACGGAAGGTAACGGGGAAAACGCGAGAGGGGGACAAGGCATCATTATTTGAATGCTCATACTCATCGCAGTCGGGATAATGCATTTGTTTTGAATGAAGTGAAAGAAAATCAGCATTTGGACATTCATATTCATCACAGTCGAGATAAAGCATTTATATTGAATGTTGTGATTGAGAATCATTACTGGAGTACTTCTACTCGTCCCATTCATGAAGAACATCTTGATACCAAACAAAATAAGAGGGAACAAATCCCAAAGCCAGAATGTTTAAACCAGACCAAGAAAGTCTAAGTAAAGAAGAGAGATAGCCTAAGAGAGAAAAACTTTGAGAGAAGCTGGGAAGAGAGAAAAAGAGTCGAAGTCTAGGAGAAAGTAGAGATTGTGAACTGTTTGTCAAAGATCAGAAACCCAAAACGGCGAGCCCTAAGTATTGGATAAAGTTGCCTTGTGAAAATAGAAAGATAAATACAAGTAAAACAAATCCAGGAAAGAGCAAGAGAGGAACAGAAAATGGCTACATGAGAGAGGAGAACCTGACGTTGAACAACCCTGTAACAGAAATATATCAACGGATACAAATCGTTCCCAAGAACTACTTAAGGATCTTTTTTTTAACTGAACTGTACTCTGAAAATCTCAACATTCAGAGAAGGGAGACATCTTCCTAGTGTTGGCTGTTATAATAGTGGTAGGGTTATGTGAGGGGTCAGAAATGTGAGGTGGACGAATTTGTAAAGAGTTTTCAAAATTCACCATTTTAATAGATCAAAAGGGTTGGATGAACGCCTCACTGTCCCACCCCTAAGAAGGATTTACCTGCCTAAAGCAACTAACGGAAACACTCTAACACAAGGATATCCATCTCTCACACTCATACATTCAACAAATCAATAAAGTATTACTTGGCAACACAACAAAATAATATCACAATTGAACCTGTAATATGACCACAGCCCAGACATATGATCTGGGTAAACTTCCTTTCACCGGATTCAATCCAGACTTTTTCCACAGTTCAAAAGAAAGTAAGAAAGTCCTGGTTGGTAACAAAGTTCTAGCACAGTTCATTGTAATTTCCACTGGACAATAGAAAGCTCTTATACTTCAATATAGAATGTTCTTTCTCTTCTTCGCATATGAATGAACGTCGAAATAAACATCTCTGCAATGAAACACAAATTGTCTTTGTGAGGAGGATATTTGCCATAACTGAATGCTTTCAAGAAAAAGTAACTCCTCCACAGCAGGATTATACAATTCTTCCTTCAGCACCATAAATGATGTAATATTGTCTCTTCTCCATAAGGTAAAACAAATTGTCTTTGTCAGGATGATTTTTACCACAACTGTATGCTTTCAAGATATGAACCTCCTCCACAGCAGGATTATACAATTCTTCCTCCAGCACCATAAAAGATATAACATTGTATATCACAACCACAGTTCAGCACTTTGTCAACTACTACCTGGTGTATTCCCGTGCCAGGCCTACTATTTCAGCGGTTTGCCATCCGGGTATACTTCCCTGCCCGAACAGCTCTTCACAAATATATCATGCATCAGTGGTAAACTTTAACTTGAATAACTTCACAATGTCTTTGGTTGGCAGCATTAACTTTTATCAACCTTTCAGGGAAACAATATTCCTCTGCAATTTATGCTAATGTCCCTCTGAATAATCTTCTTCAGAAGGGCAGCCTCTTTGCCACTTTTGCTTCCCCATTGCACCAGTAACCAAATATTGACAATGATATACATTTGTTTTACTTCTTTCTTGGTTTTGGCAATGTGTGTTAATATTAGATGTTATTAAATAGTTCATCAAACATGAATAACAGACTTCACAACCCTGGGGTCTTCTATTACTTCCCTTTTGTCTTTGGCAATATCTGTTGGACTTATATTGATCAGATGTTAGACTCTCTTGACTTGGGTAATAGCTGTAGGCATTATCTTTTAACAATGTTTCCTCCCCGGGTTGTTGGACTTTCCATAAACTCAAATGCCCAATTTTACAGTCACTTAGTTTCTTAATCGGTTGCTTTCACTCCTTTTTAATAGTTTGGCATGCAAACGTATTGTTAACACTTCTTTCACTCATACCCAACTGAAACTCTCTGCCTGCACCACACGAGCGTCATTGGAGCGTCCCAGAGTCACTTTCACACCGTGAACTCACCGGGTATTCTGCACCCCTCCGATCCTCTCTGCGGTTGCAGGTAATCTTCTGCTGTGGCTTCCAGCGACCCGACAAACACCATCTCCTGCTCTCCCAATGCCCATGCTACTTGCTTGTGCATGTCAGCCACCAGAGATCTCTCTAGAGGGAAAACTTCCCTTGCTGCTTTCTCCTTCCACTGTGCAGCAACTGCAGAAAGAGCCTTCAACGGGCCAGAGTTCGCTCGATACAATTCCCGATACAATTCCCGCTGCATGGCCTCTGCACCTGGGACATCTGGAGACACAAGACCCTCTCCAGACCAGCCGCAGTCTCTGGCTTCCCAACAGTCTCAGCATCTTACTTTTCCAGTCCCGACCTCGGCTGCATACACCATCTGCACCGCTCTTTCTGCTCGCACTGCTCTTGTGTCATAAGGGTCAGTCATGGGGCTTGATTGATATGAGGAATAAAGTTCTTTGAAATTCAGACTGTTATCATTCACATACTTCCTTTAGCTATACTTTTGGGAGTTAGTTGTAAGGGTTACTTTGGTTTGGGAAGGGGTTTTTATTTCTTTTTGTACCATAGGGTTTTTGACTATTTTTACCCACAGAAAGAAGTTCAACTTGTGTAATATACAAATTATTATGACAACAAGTCAATATATATTTTGGCATTTGCAATATGTCTTCCCTAAAGGAAGACACCTATTGCGTCTCGCCCCTCTTACTTCCCTGGGCCTTTTCTCCTCCCAGATGATCCTCCCATACAACACCACCCCCCAAGGTCAGAATCAGGAAGTGTCTGCCTTTCCCTGGCCACCGGGAGGAGACTTTAGGCAAGGGTTTAGTGAGGGATCGGTAGGATAAATCACAGTTAGGATAGGTTAGTTTGGATGTTGGACAGATTTCTGTTTTTGACATTCATGGATAACTGACCAGCACCTTTTTTTTTTAATATCACAAATCAAATTAAATGTAAATGTATACCAGAAATGAGTACAGCACAGAGAATAAAGAATATTTCAAGACAAATCATGAGTAAGCAGGTCGTTAGCCCCACTCCGCATCGGTGTCCAGTCATAATGTCGAATACAATAATATCGAAAGTCAAAATGTCGAAAAAAAAATGTCGAAAATAAAAATGTCGAATTTTTTTCGATTTTTTTTTCGAATGAATGTTTAAATAAATAATTAATTAATTATATTTTATAAAACATATTTTTTTTAAATGGTTAAAGGTATATCCATGGTGAGTGGGGGGGATGGGGAGGAGGGGGGGGTTGGGGTAGGGGTTTGGGATGTTTTTTTTTAATAATTAATTATTTAATTAATGTTTTATTAAATACCTTTTTAAAAAAATTAAAGGTATATCCATGGGGGGTGTTGGGGGGGATGGGGAGGAGTGGAGGGTTGGGGTAGGGGTTTGGGATGGGGGGCTTGGGGGGGGGACCCCCCCAATAAAAAAAGTTAGTATATGTGATATTTTACAGTTATTTTAACATTGGTTTTTCGATTTTTTTTCGACATTTTATTTTCGAATTAATGACTTTTTCTATTATATGTATGTGTTTTCGACATTTTTGAATTCGACATTTTTTTTTCGACATTTTTGTAATTCGACATTATTTTTTCGATATTATGACTATAAACCCTCCGCATCCCCCACCCCAGACTCCTTCCACGACTCTGGATCTAAAACATGGACTATACATTTAGCCCTGCTCTTCCCAGTCACCCGAGTTTTTCTGGAATTTTGCCGGGCAACCCTGTGCATTGTACACCCTTCTTTCCAGTGAGACTGACAAGCACCTTAGTTAGTTTCGTTAGGTAGGGAGTCCCCATAGCATAGGGAAAGATAGGCATTCATTTTTTACTTTAATATAATTATCAGTGAGATTTGTGTCCTTCATTTGACCCCTCACAGTCTGCAGCACTGGAAGACTTGGCGGCCCTGAGTGCAGAGAAGTGGACACTTTCTTTTGCCAGTCAGTGGCTTGACTGGCTCAGTAAGGCATCGTGGTACTGCAGCGGCGACGTCTGGGGACGCTAAAAGACTTGGTGGGTCTTGGATGGAGGAGTTGTTGGAGATTCGTTGTTGGGTGAAACTACCATATGTGTGAGTCGTTCCTGCATAGAAATTTAAGATAACTCTGGTAGTTCCCTTGCAGAAGCTTGAATGGTATGGAAGGTGCGTATACCAGTGCCAAAGCAGTTTTGAGGTGCCTGGACAGCCAGGGGTTGCTTACTTCATTCTTTGGTTGATGGTCATCCCAGTCCAGGATGCCAGGGGCAAGGTAAGTCCTTACTACTTCACTTTCCATCCGCAAAGGTTGGTAGAGAGCCCTTGCAGAATTATTCCACCTCCAGTGAGCAGTGTCCTTGGTACCAGTGTCTCAGTTGCAGTAGGTCTTGTCAAGCCATCTGGTTATCCCAAATAGGCCCTTCGGATGGATAAGGGGAAGAGATTTCCTCTCCCTTGGATCTCCTTGTCTTCACCTCTCTAACAGAATACTTTTAAGTAGACTGTACCCTCAATCGGTTTCAGAGAACCCTTCCTCAAGCAGTGTTGAAAGAAGAATCCCTATTGGGAAATCTGAATCGCAACTGCTGGCGTTGTCCAATCACATAATAAAACTAGCTGGAAAGTTTATCTTTTGGAACCAATGACTTTTGGGCACCAGGCCCCAATCCATATTGTGTTGCTCTGTGTGGACTTATCGTAGCCCTAGAAGACTCTCGCACTCCTCCTAAGTCTAAACCATACCGCTCTGCTACTTACCTTGATTGGGTTTGACTGGACTCCAGTGTCTTTCCTATTCACCCTAATATGTTGGCCTTTCGAAATCCACCCCAAAGTGCAATCTGGAAATCCATCTTAAACACCTAGTTTGGGGGAAAATGTTTTAGAGTCTCTCCCAAGCTTGAGTTGGGATCTTTGCTTAGAGAGGCTGCAAGTATTACAAGTGTGATTGCCAGTATGGAAGAGCATACTGAAGTCGGTCTCCAAAGGAGATGACGCAAACCTGAGTGTAAATCTTGGGAATATGTTGACTTGAAGGGGGTGAGGCTTTACAAACAGGATGTTTCCTAATGTAGCACAGCTTCTAAAATGACAGACGTGTTACCTGGCCATATTGGCCCATAGGAAGAATAGTAATCAGCCTCTGGACTAGCTAGATAAAGGGACAGACGCCAGGAAAAGTCCCAACATGTCACCATCTCGTGACCTACGGCCTATACCACTCCTTGGAACTCTATAATATTTTATACAGGTTGGGTCAAGATAGCAGTAATTGTACTTCGTGGCAGGTCAAAATGTATTCATAAAGTCGCTCACAGTGAGGTTACTTTTGCATTTCCATAGCTAGCTTGAAGCTGTGACAGATGCCGTCCATGCTTGGGTGCCAGGCCAGTGCTGCTTTTTAAAAATTCATCGCTGTGGCAGGAAGTGGACTAGGAAGAGGAAGCTGGTGGAGGCAGTGCGGGCGATCAGAGATTTGAGGGGCAGCAGGTGGAGACCTCTTGTTTGCAGCACAGGCCTTTACTGATGGAAACAGCCCAATTTCCAAGCAACCTGATTTGCTGCCCCCCTAGGGGCTAATGTTGCACTTAATAAAAGTGACTCCCACAGAATACTGGCCAGTTGGTAGTGGGAGAGGGGCTTCAATACAATGACAGCCACCTCCCAGATAAAGTAATCTCCACCTGAATAACACAAGGAATTCTGCAAGGTCTTTGGCTAGCCAGGTCTGTGGCTCAGGGGACTAGTGCATCCACTACACTACATTACATTACATTACATTACATTACATTATATTTATAAAGCGCACTATGGGCCCATAGGCATGAAGGCGCCAACAGAACAAAATAACATACATACAACAAACATAGTCTCCTATGCTATCCTATGCAGGTCCTATCTCATGCGGTCAAAGAAAAGAAAAAAACATACCTATTGGTAATATGGTGCTGCCCCGAAATGCCAGATTATGAAAAAAGAAAGGTTTTAAGTGATTTCTTAAAGCTGTCCAGGAGTTTATTTTTGACCAAATGATCTGGAAGTAAATTCCACAAGATGGGGCTTTAAAAGAAAAGGCCCCATTCTCTGCTGTAGAGGTTTTTGGTCTGAGTTGCTCCAGAAAATTATGATCTCCAGATCTTAGCGCTCTGGTGTTTACTTTGTTCTTGATATAGCATTGGAGATATGGAGGTATCATTAGCATTCTACACTTACATGTTATAACCAATGTTCTAAATTTGATTCTAGCCTCCACTGGAAGCCAGTGAAGACCCCGTCTGGCTTCTGAAACATGTTCGCGTCTGGCAAGTCCCGCTACAACTCTCACAGCCCAATTCTGAACCTGTTGGAGTTTCTGTAGAGCCAGCTTGCTGATGCCTAGTATTAGACTGCAACAATAATCTAATTTGGCCCCTATTATGGCTCTTGCTATAGTTTCAGCACTTTTCTGAGATATAAGAGGTCTCAGATGTGATAACAGTTTAACATAATAAACTGATGAAGACACGACCGAGGACACATGTGCTTTCATATTGAGGGACTGGTCAAGGGTAACGCCCAGTATTTTTGTTTTTGGAAGTGGGCATATGATATCAACCCCCAGCGTGAAGGAGCTATAGGCATGATCTAAAACCTTCAATGAATGTGGAGAACCCACAATCATTAGCTTGGTCTTGGCTCTGTTAAGAGCCAAATAGTTATTCAACATCCAGTTTTCATTAAGCAGAAAATTCTATTAACTTCTAGCTCATCATGACTACAGGGGCTTGTGTTTGACCTCATGGTCACAGGTTCGAATCCTGGCAGGTCCACTCAGCCCTTGATCCTTCAGAGGTAGATGAAATGAGTACTATTAAATTGGGTAACAATATACATCTGTTATTTGCCAATAGCGCCAAGATGCCCCTCTGGGGGTGAACGTGTGCTCTACAAATAAAGCTGTTGTCTTATGTTATTCTTGGAGGGGGCTTTTCTGAACACTGATGAATGGAGTGGGATGGGTGCACAATAATAGCTGTTGGGGAAATGCTCAAACTCCTGCCTAGCACTGGCAGATGGTCCAGCTGGATGGAATGACCTGTGCATAGCACTGGCAGAAGGTCCAGCTGGATGGAATGACCTGTGCATAGCACTGGCAGATGGTCTAGCTGGATGGAATGACCTGTGCAATAATCACTAATGAGGTAACTCGCTTTACTAGTTGAAGATGTGAGTGTGCCTCAGAGAAGACCTGTATAGAACAACATACAAGTGAATGGTTCTGGGGATTCACGTACAGTAAGAGTTGGTCATTTTTTTGGCGGTCAAAGTTGCACTTAATTTATTGGGTAAAATGCATAAAAACAAACCTTGACAAAGCCGATAGATGTAGTGTTTACTGTTGTCCTTTGCATTTTGTATTTAGAGGCACCAGTGTGCAAGCAAACTTTGCAGAGTTTCAAGGGAAGATGCAAGAAGTGGTGCAGGTATACAAGAGACTGAGAAGGGCAATGGAGGAAGCTATTGCAAGAGGGTGCCATCGATGGCGAGCAAAAGGGGATACGACCAAAGAACTGTGAGGGGGAGGGTATAAAAAGTGAGGCTGTGAGCGGAAGGATGAGAGTAAAAGTAAGGGCTGTGAACAAAGGTGAGAGTTGGAGAAGATGGAATGAGGGGATATCTTAAAGGGTGAGAGGGGAGAGAAGGGGTGCAAGGAGGCAGGGGATAAGGGTGCAAGAGTGACAGCATAATGTGGGAGAGAGAGACGACGCATGGAGAGAGTGAGTGAATGTACCAAGTACAAGGAGAGAGTGAAAGCAAATGGAAAAAGGAGTGTGAAAGCCCATGGAGAAACAGGGATACATTGCACGGCAAGAGAGTGTGGAAGTGCATGGAGAGGGTTATATATGTAAACATACATAGCCAGTCAGTTTCACAGACACTGACTCGCATATACAGCTTGAAATGCATTCTAACAGGCATGCATACACATACAGTTTATTTTACTGACCGTATGCATTCCAACGGTTTTATTACACAGAACACTCCAACCGGGACTCCTTCCCTGACAATGAATGTGGCGCACAATAAAAAAGCTTTTTATCTTTAATATACTACGGATTCTTTCTGAATAGGCCTCCAACCCGTCTCGCACCCAAACTTTACAAACACCCCGGGTCACAATGGACTAGAAATCAGGCCGGTGTGTATCAATAAGGTATTTATTGATTTATGGTTAATGAAAAAGAAAAATCAAACCATTTTACAGCAGCCACCAATGTTGTGGCAACACAAATGCAATGATTCCTACCGAACAATTGGTTCAGATATCCTATCACAGTTTGCACAGATCTTTAATGGCAAAACAGAAAAAATAACAGTTTTTAATCAAGTGATAGCATCAAAGTTTAGCACTCCCCCCTGCAACACACACCCCTAAACATCAGCTAACTCAATTCCTTTGAATGGAAAGCAGTGGCAAGGAGTAAGGCTAGAGAGAGAAGAATCGGATTTGGAATAAAACCCACCACCCCAAGATGGGAAGCCACAAAAGAAAGTGAAAACCTGTTTTCAGAGCAAAACGCCAGAATCCGATTTTGATTACTCGCACGCTACTCACAACTGCTTGGGGACAGTTTGAAAGGAAATTCATGTTGCTACACTTGATGAGATAGGGAAGCATATAGGATACTAATCAGCACACCATAGCAAGGTGAAAAGAAAAGGAACATTCGATTTTGAGGAGAAAGCAAATGCAAAAGGAAATACAAACGGCAAATGGAAATTCGTTTTACACAGGATTTACAATGACAGGCAGCTAAGGATGGGGTTTAGCTTTCAAAATCGGAAATCAGTTTTCAAGGACAAGGACAGAGGCACATAACAAGTAATAGTCTAGCAAAAGGGATTGCTCTCAATGGGACTACGGTTTTGGGTTTTCAATAGGACAGATGCAATTTAGGAGTTTATGGGGTAATACACACAATAAACGGGTACATTCGGTTTTCAGTACACAGAGACTAATTATTTTGAGGCAATACTTTAATGACTAGAATAATTAATAAAAACACTTGACAAGATTGATTTCGAATGGCAGCAATTTTCAACGTGAATTTCAATGGGGGAATTAATTTATTTCAAATGATACTAAGGACTTATACAGACAACTGAGAGATTTATCTAAGGAATACGCTAACATACACAGGCTAGTACAGATTATTCTATGGAAAGGTGAATGAATTATACTGGCAATTTGGGACTTTCAATGGGATTTTTTTCAATTGGGTTTTCAATGGGGTTATCTGCTACTTACAAAGTAAGCCTTGGTTTGGGTTTCTGGAAAGCCAGCTAGTTCTCAGGACACTGCGGACAGCTAGGACAAGGGGTCTGGTCACTGCACTCTCCTGGATGGGATTCTGGCCAGCCAGTTAGATCTCAGGACACTCTGGACAACTAGGACAAGGGGTCTGGTCTCTGCACTCTCCTTGGTATGGTTTAGCTGCCTCCTCTCCGTCCTCCTTCTCCTGTCTCCACGGATTCTTGTGTGTGTCTCTCTGTCTAGTACAGTCCCCCCTTATATAGCCCAAATGACATCATTCACTTTACAATCTAGGCAGAGTATTCTATAATTACCCCTATACTCTGATAGGACAATTTACCATTCCTCTCCCCGCCCCCTGGCATCATTGGTTCAAGGGGAGGAAGCATCATCTGTCTGTTTGGCATTTATTACAATTCTTTGTTTCTCAGGTCAACCTTTTAGCAAATCTGAGTTAGGTTGCCTAACTTCATATTTATACTTGCCACCACCATAGGAAATAGGTATGTGGTTTCAATTAGTCATAGGAATTAGGTAAGCTGATCACCAACTCCATCCGAGGTAGCGTGGCCCTGTGGTGCATTTTTTGTCCTTTTCATAAAATATATAACTGTTATAACTCTGCAAATGATTAAGCATGTTCATAATCTCATTTTCCATCTTTCCATCAAATCACATGCTTGTCACATTTTTAAATCAGCCATAAATGAGTCTTTACTGGCCATTTCTGTCCACAAAGTCCTAGGGTAATGCACTTAGTCCATAAACAAACGCCTGGAAATCACATGGAAAATAGCAGAAAATGAAATTAATTCTTCTGAGTGCTGCGAAAAATGCCTAAAATGAATCAATCCTTTTATGTCAATTTTGAGGATCTGTCACATGTGGGAGGGTGGTGCTTCATCCCCCACAGCCAACTGTCTTCCCCTGGCTCAGTCGATGATGAAAGATTTTTATTGCACCCTTTGAAGTCTGTCAGTTTGTCCTTGGTAGTGGGTGCAGGAGGAACTCACACTTCCTGGTCAAACACTAGCCACACTTGCTTTCTTTGTCCACCCTGAGCCCCCTGCCTTAAAGTCTGGCAGAGCAGGGAATTATAACACCCTCAGTCACATCATATGTAATTGCGGAATAGTTCACTTATAGGTGCAACTTCCAATGGGAGGCAAGGCTTTCAATTGAGAGGTTTCCTGCCTGAGCTAAAAAAAGGGGGGTTTTCTGGTATTCTGAGCCTCTTCCAAGGTGATTGAAGTCTTGTGGGGGGAAACATAATGTACATGGCTTTAGTCAACACCCCACCCACAACATATTTCCCTGACATTTTCTGTGCGAGCAAAGCTATCCTTTTACAGTGGCTTTTAAAAGTTATGTTTCTTTATTTCACACGTGTGCAAGACGTTTTTCATCTAACGTTTGAAATGCTGTTCTGTAGGTCATGGGATTCTTTAATTTGTCCTTTTCGAGTGAGATTGCATCTGCTGTTGGTCCATCGACACAGAGGGGTAGGCCCCCTGCACAGGGTTCCTTGATTTGACTCTGAATAAAAGTAAACAGCAAGCCGTTTTTCTTTCATTTACAGTGTTCTAGAGGGCTGCTGTTGACATGAAAGGGAAAACAAAAGCAGTGTTGGGTTACAATGTTGAAATCCTTGCCCCTCATGTGAATTAAAAGTAAGACAAGGCCATTTTTATATCTAGTGCATAACTTTTTGATCATTCAGAGGAAACCCTGAAACACAGGGCCATTTTGAATGGAGTGCATAACTTAATGTTATTCAAATGAAAGAAAAGCAAACACAGAGCCGTTCTTGGTGAAATTTTCAAATACTTCCCACACATGTGCCAGGGAAAGCAAAGCACAGCCGTTTTTGACAGCAATGTTTAATGCAGCTTTTCAGGTGACCGGGATTTCTGTTTAGGGCCTGTAAATGCACCCCACAGCATACATTTTTGTTTTACATACCTACACATGTTGCAGACACAACCAGTCAGTCTCACACACACAAACTCACCAACACCTACACACTCGCACACACATTATACAATCACACACAGTCCATCCCACACACACACAAAAAGTGTATGTGTAGGTATGCAAGTTAGAATTTAAGCAGTGTTTGTATTTAACCTGCAACATGCAAACACTCCCTTTACTTACCTTCACATGCTGCTGCTTTGGGATCTTCTCACAGTCCTGATTTTAAATAGTAACCCCTCACACACTTCCTAGGGGTTGCATGTGTTGTGGGGCCTTTTTCTAAGGGAAGTCGGGCTTGCTTACGTTTTTGTGCAATCAAGCCCACATTCCATTTGGAAAAAGGCCTACAAACGTGTTAAAATGATGTTGACGCCCAGACTGTAAATTGTGGGGATGTGATCAGAAGCATGGGTCCCTGCTGTTTGACTGGCCAGAATCAGGGGTCCCCCAATTGCCTTAGGGCTTCCCCCACAATGTGGGTGCTGCAGGCGTCCCTCTTACCCCATTGGGTGAGCAGGCAAAAGAAGGGTACAGGACGTAAGCTTGTGATTTCAAATAAGACTATTGATTGAGAAAAACCCCTGTGCATTGGTTTGCATGGCTAAGGGACACAAAGAAATACTTTCCTTCCCAGCATATGTGCTAAAATCAATAAACCAATAAGAAAACTCTAGATATGGAAACATAACATTATTTTCCAGGCCCACAGGATTTTGAGCAAGTAAGGAAGTTTGGATTCAAACCCAGGTCTCCCATCAAAGGTCTTGGCAGTCCAGCAAACGATTAGGAGGTGCTTTTCCATCTCCAAATAGAAATGTGACCTAGCACTGATACAAGGAATGCCCCTTCACAGACTGCAGTGAGACTAGGTCTCCACATCTCTTTTGGCCCTGAATGTCCATAAGAGGAATAGTGAAGCAATACTACTAGACACCTTAGAGAGGCTTGGCTTCACCTCACGGAGGAGGCCCAACAAGGCCCAACAAGTATCTGGGGTTGCTGACGGTACTTTTGTTCAGAAGAGAATTGCCTTGCATTTTGGTGCTGGAATGCCATTGTGGGTAGGACCAGACTGATATGCAAATACTTATTTCCTCTCTTTAAATGGTGCAGTGAGCTAAAATATGGTTGTAGACCTTCTTTAGTGTGGTACATCCCATAGACCATAATTGAACCATGGTCATCCTCATGTTCTTTAAACGTCCTAGGAAATGGGTACCACCCACCCCCCGCCCCTGCATACCTTCCCTATCCATTCAACACTGGTCCTGGGAAAGGTGTTTATGTTCGGGTGTTGTCTCCTTTGCAGCATGTGTCCAACATGGCAGGCCTTTGCTCAAAATCATGGTCCATGGGCGTCTGCCAGTAGTTTTTCCATAACTTTCTTTTGGAGTGAATGATACCTTCATGGCCTTCCTGCACCTTCGACAGGAGAGGAAGACAGTGGTGGAGCCAGGGGCGTGTGGTGGTGGGCAGGGAGGGGGCTGCCCCTCCCCTCTGGCTCCACCCTGGTGCCTGGTGCGCTCACCCTAGGTCTCCCGCTGGTCTGTATGTGGCACTTATGCGCGATTCCCAGCCCGCATGCACTTCATCTATTGTGTCTGGTGTGGCTGCGGCAGCGAGCTGAGTACTAGCCCTCACGCAACCACCTTACTGGGTGCTGCCTGGTCTTCACAGTGCCGGGGGCCAGGCGGTGGCCCTGATTGACATTCCAGTAAAACTTTTTCCGATTCTACAATCCATTATCCACTGGCCAGCCCATCTGGCGCCAGAACCCGATGCTGCCAGGCACATTTGCTATAAATGTAGCAAATCCAGAAAACAAGTGACGTGCCTTGCTTTGAGACCAATCCCCATGTCCTGACGTCGTCCACACATGCACTTTTCAGCCAGCCAGCCCCCGCCTCCTGGACATGTGCGTTAGGGCAGAACTTCTACAGGTTTTGCCGAAGGGCCTGCGGCACTGGAAATATAGGGGCCAAAGTATTGGTCGATCTATGGTCTGAGGCCATATTGCCAGAGATGAATAATTATGCCGTGCAGTGCTCCATAACCCTGGACTGCTTCAGTGCCGCGGTGCGGGTTGAATAAGATGAGCTTTGTGGTTCAAAGGGCGTCCAGCCCAGCATCACTGCAGAGGGAAACACTGCTTCAGCCTCCTCGCCAACGAACACCCAGTAGAGCAGTTGCTGCTCCAGGTAAGCGCTGTGATGCAGGTTAAATAAGTTCAGCCGTGTGGGTCAGAGGCGTCCAGCCCAGCAGTCTCTGCAGAGGGACTCGCAGTTTCAACCTCCTCGCCAAAGAAGTCCAGGGAGAGGAGCCGCTGCTCCAGCTAAGCCTCCAAAATCGGGAATGGCTTCTGAGTCTGCGTGACTTGTAATCCTACAGACCCGTAAAGTCCTGGTCTTACTGTTTTGCAGTATTTCCAGATGAAATAGGCAAAACTCGTGATCAGGCCCTAGTGCTTGCAAACCTCTGAGCAAAGCAGCACAGTCTCCGATTGCTAGGACATTGCACAGCCTCAGCACCCACAGCCCCCTCGGCCACCTCTACAAGCATACATACAGGGACAGTGTGGCAAAGTCTGAACCACTGTACTAAGGTGTGAGGTAGCCACTGCAAGCATGCATACAGTTACACTGTGGCAATGTATGCACCACTATACTAAGGTGTAAGGTAACCACTGCAAGCATACATACAGGGGCACTGTGGCAATGTATGCACCACTGTACTAAGGTGCAAGGTAACCACTGCAAGCATACATATAGGGACAATGTGGCACAGTCTGGACCACTGTGCTGAGGTGTAAGGTAACCACTGCAGGCGTACGTACAGGAACAGTGTGGCAAAGTCTTGACCACTGTACTGAGGTGTAAGGTAACCACTGCAAGCGTACATACAGTGAGAGTGTGGCAAAGTCTGGACCACTGTACTGAGGTGTAAGGTAACCCATGCAAGCGTACATACAAGGACGGTGTCGCAAGATCTGGACCACTGTACTAAGGTAACCACTGCAGGCGTACATACAGGTACAGTGTGGCAATGTGTGGACCACTGTGCTGAGGTTTAAGGTAACCACTGCAAGCGTACATACAAGGACGGTGTCGCAAGATCTGGACCACTGTACTAAGGTAACCACTGCAAGCATACATACAGGTACAGTGTGGCAATGTCTGGACCACTGTGCTGAGGTTTAAGGTAACCACTGCAAGCGTACATACAGGAAAAGTGTGGCAAAGTCTGGACCACTGTACTGAGGTGTAAGGTAACCACTGCAAGCGTACATACAGTGACAGTGTGGCAAAGTCTGGACCACTGTACTAATGTGTAAGGTAACCACTGCAAGCATACATACAGGGACAGTGTGGCAAAGTCTGGACCAATGTACTAAGGTGCAAGGTAACCACTTCATGCATGCACACAGGGACAGTGTGGCACAGTCTGGACCACTATACTAAGGTGTAAGGTAACCACTGCAAGCATGCATACAGTTACACTGTGGCAATGTATGGACCACTGTGATAAGGTGTAAGGTAACCACTGCAAGCGTACATACAGGTACAGTGTGGCAAAGTCTGGACCACTGTACTAAGGTGCAAGGTAACCACTGAAAGCATGCATACAGGGACAATGTGGCACAGTCTGGACCACTATACTAAGGTGTAAGGTAACCACTGCAAGCGTACATACAGGGAGAGTGTGGCAAAGTCTGGACCACTGTACGAGGGTGCAAGGTAACCACTGCAAGCATGCATACAGTTACACTATGGCAATGTATGGACTACTGTACTAAGGTGTAAGGTAATCACTGAAAGCATGCATACAGGGACACTGTGGAAATGTCTGGACCACTGTACTAAGGTGTGAGGTAGCCACTGCAAGCATACATACAGGGACACCGTGGCAATGTCTGGACCACTGTACTAAGGTGTGAGGTAGCCACTGCAAGCATACATACAGGGACACCATGGCAATGTCAGGACCACTGTACTAAGGTGTGAGGTAGCCACTGCAAGCGTACGTACAGGGGCAGTGTGGCAAAGTCTGGACCACTGTACTAGGGTGCAAGGTAACCACTACAGGGACACCGTGGCAATGTCTGGACCACTGTGCTAAGGTGTGAGGTAGCCACTACATACATACAGGGACACCGTGGCAATGTCTGGACCACTGTACTAAGGTGTGAGGTAGCCACTGCAAGCATACATACAGGGACACCGTGGTAATGTCTGGACCACTGTACAAAGGTGCAAGGTAACCACTGCAAGCATGCTTACAGGGACACCGTGGCAATGTCTGGACCACTGTGCAAAGGTGTTAGGTATCCACTGCAAGCATTCATACAGGGACACCGTGGCAATTTCTGAACCACTGTACTAAGGTGTGAGGTAGCCACTGCAAGCATGCATACAGGGACACCGTGGCAATGTCTGGACCACTGTGCTAAGGTGTGAGGTAGCCACTGCAAGCATACATACAGGGACACCGTGGCAATGTCTGGACCACTGTAGTAAGGTGTAAGGTAGCCACTGCAAGCATACATACAGGGACACCGTGGCAATGTCTGGACCACTGTAGTAAGGTGTAAGGTAGCCACTGCAAGCATACATACAGGGACACCGTGGCAATGTCTGGACCACTGTGCTGAGGTGTGAGGTAGCAGGAGCGCTCCTCAAAGTGTGCGCGTTGTGATCACTTGCAGGGGAGGGCGAGTAAATAACCTGCTGGGCAGTGATTTCTAGTATCTGAAATGGGCAGAGCGTGACTTGAAGGCCAAAGTTTGAAGTTGGGCGCCAGGCACCATCGTGGTGTATCCCGCTTTCGGTAAAAATGCATTCTGTGAAAGTGGCTGGACCCTTCTTTTTTCATCAACAGAATGTTATGATGGAAATCACGACATAATGCAACAATGCAATAGTATATGTTTCAAGCCGCGAGAAATCGCTGGCAAATAAATATCACGTCAGTTATAATATTACCGAAACGTGTAAGGCACACCATTTGCTTTGTGGTCGTTCTGAGTCTCGATGTGACCAGCACACATGTTTCATGATATGTAGAGCGTTTAGTCTGTAGGATGACTGTTATGTATTTATTAGAGGCGGTAGAGAATTTCTCTTTGTTTAAGACCGATGGGTTTCTTTTCCAATGCATTTCTGCAGCTCTTTTAAGACTGCGCAAGGATTTGAGATTGATGATATACCACGTATTTAGATGTGCGAGCAGTTTAGCTTTGCGCACTCTTAAAGGAGCTACTTCATCTACAGCTTGTAGAAGGGTACGATTACAAAGCTCGACCATGGAGGTTGGATCCAGCCTATTGGAGTTGGTGTAGCTAGTAATCGGGAGCAGAAGAGGCAGCAGCCTCTCAGCTGTGATGTTACGTTTACTCCTAGTAGCTGCTGGCAGTGCTTGACTAGAGCCAGTGTCTGGGAGGGGCGATATCCTGTATGGTAAAGCAGATGACATGATAGTCCGACCAAGCACAAGGCGTATTGGGAAGATTCTTAGTATCACAGTTCAGATCAACCAGACAGTCTAGAGTTCTGCCTTTGCTATGAGTAGGGTTAGTGATTCGGTGTGAGAAGCCAAGCTCAGATAGTGTGTTGGTTAAGGATGAGGCATTGTCATCGTTAGTGTTGTTGAAACCTATAATTAAGTTGCCCAACATCATCATTTGGGAGCCTGGTTTGGTATTCTGTGTGAGGAGGTGTGTGATATCGTCTTCAAATGAGATGTGAGACCAGGAGGTAGATAAATGAGATGGATTGTTAAGGTTTCTTTTCCAAGGAGCAACCGTCTTTTGCGTAACTCTTGTTGCATGCTAAATTGGACTGTGGTAGTTCACTCTCATTCTCCCACTCTCGTTCCCTGATGCTTTTATCGGTTACAGAGGAAGGGTTTAATCTGGTCACTATCACTCATTCCTGTTTCTCTCACTCTAACATAGCTCCCTCGATTAGGACGCCTGGCGTGCCAGGTAGCCTGTTTATTGGATGATCCATTGATGAAGTCCATGTTGAAGTTAAGGCTGCACGTTTTGTAGCCTGGCAAGCACATCGTGTGCCTTTCATAGGCCGAAGGATTATGTCGAGATGTCAAAGATTCTTTCCATTCATGACAAATGTGCCACGGAATATATGTTCCGGTATTATTGTGCATTGCAACCCTCAGTCGCCTAGCTGTAGCATCTGTGTCCATTCCTCACATATTGATCAACATGGTTCTTCCTTTCGCTGTGTGCTGATTTCTCCAAAACGTTAAGTACTTGTTTGACCAACTAGCAATCCACTCCATCTGAATCTTTGTTAGTAGCGAAGACATGCTTGCTGTGTTTTGCTCTGCACATGGCCACAAAGTGACCTGTCCTGCCCGGCTCCATGAACTCTTTTCACAGGCTGGATAATCTTGGGGCTTGACTTTGTAAGAATGGCCTCCACTTATGTAACGCACCAAGTTGCAGTCTCTGTTGCAGTGTTACTCTGTACTTCATCCTGGAGTTCAGGCTTGCAGTTCTTGCATGCATAGAATGGACTCTTCTTCACTTTTGGCATTGGTTTGCCACTTCTTCAAGCAAGGGACCCCCGCCGAGCCATAGGTATTCTTGGGTTTTTGAAACCTGATGGTGAACTATGAGTTGGTTTCAAATTGCTCACATTCTGTGCCAAATGCACACATGATTATTTAATATCATAGAAATGTCTCAAAGCCATATTTGAGTTCCTTGTTTGATTATCATTGAGTGTCAGGTTGTGCTCTTCCAAGGCAATGTTGACTTTGGTATCAGAATGCCATTATCTTGGTCTGCAACACCTGAAAGGCGGCATCTCAGTTGGATTCATCTGTTCCCCTTTGGCAGCCTCTGGCCTTTTGTACCCAGTGCATTCAGGAGAGGGGCTTTCCATCTTTGTTTTTGTATTTATGGGGCAAAATGGATGCCATTTCGATCAGAAATTACTTGCACAGGAAGTAGTAGAGATGGGAGAGGCATTCCGTGGGTGTGTGTTGACTTTACAATGGAGGGTGAGTGTCTAATTAGGAGTTCAAATGTTGATGTAGGGCTAGAATTATGCCACAAAGACAAGGGGCCTTGACTGATAAAAGACATAGGCAAGCTAAGTAAAATTGGCCTAGTTCCATAACATGTGATAGAATGGGATCAGTGGGTGAGGGGCAATGAAGGGATGAGAGACACCCGTTCTTTGGTTAAGTGAGTTTAAGTCTATCCTTCGTCGCGTCCACTGATTCGTTGGCCTTAATGCGCTGGCGAAGGGATGCAAACAGGGAGAAGGTACGGAAGCAGGAGGGAGCACACAGGCGTGCGGGGAACGGAAAAGTTAACACAGAAGAGGATTGTAGCGTTTGGGGAGAAAAGTAGATAGCCATGCATTCGGCAAAGTAGAGGGGGCAAGGCCATGGATAATTTGTAGACAAGAAGTAGAACTTCAGAAAGCAAGTTTTGCATGGAAAGCCATTGAGTAGGGTGTTGGCTCTCCACCTGTATCTCTCGCTTGCCTGTGAAGATGGCTGGATGTGGGATGAAGAAGGGAGCAGGTGGGAGCTATGGGACAAAGTTTCACGACTCCTTGTTATTTTGGAGTCGAAGTAGAAGGCATAGTGGCCGGGAGAGAAAGAGGATAGGCAGAAATTATTGGGGAGGAAGCCATGGCCTACAGGTTCACAGAGAGTGTGCAAGGTGGGGGAAGAGAGAGGTCAGTGTAGTAGGAGGATTTGGCTGAGTCAAGAGCAACAATGAGGGCATGTAAGGAGTGTGTATTAGCAATTAGAAGAGTAGGTTTGTAACACTTGCACCGGCAGTGTAGCGGGAGATGCAGGGGTGAGAGGGGGTGAAGGAGTCAACAGAATAGTGAACGTTGAAGGAGGAAGTAAGTGCATTATGGAACTACGTAAAGGCATCATTGATGGAGTGCGCAAGCGGAGGAGAACGTTTCCTGAAGAGCGGACATGACTTGGTTCAGCTACGGGGCCATGAAGTCAGGTTTGATCTTTTTTTGTGATGGATTAAGGGGGTGGGGGTAGAGGGAGAATCCACAATAAAGGGATTAAGAGTGATCAGTGGGAAAGGGGTCGATGGAGTGTAGAGCAGTGGAATTTGGCTGCTGGGAAGAAAGGGCCAAGAATGTGATAGTGTGTGAGGCAGAAGGATATGTAGTTTGACTAGGGAGCAGTCCCAGTGAAGTCAAGCTGTACTTGGTGAGCCTCAGTAGTGTTGAGAAGGTTGACTCCGCCTAGTATGACCATGGGCACATCCGGGGGGGGGGGCAGATTTGGGTAATAGGTAGAGTTCAGAGAGGAGGTTTGTGGCAGATGAGGGGATGGTAAGAGGGGTGAGAGCAAGAAATTGGAAAGTGATGTGCTTAAATGAAGTGGTGGTGAAATTGCAGTGGGGAAGCAGGGCAGAGTCGGTATTAAGGGCAGTCAAAGTTGCAGTGTTGTGGGAGGAGATCCAAACGTCAGTGATTACGATCAGAGAAAGATGAAAGAGTTTAATAGGTCTGTGATAAATACATTTTATTGCAGAGTAACTCAGTGTTCCAGAGATCCAGAGTGAAGGCTCGAGAGGGAACAGGGGGCGTAAAGGGGTAGGTGAGGGTTGTTGAACAAAGACACAGGGTAGATGAGGATGGCGTGGAAAGCATGTGGATGTCGACGTGGCCATGGTGATGTTTAGCAGGAAAGTGGAGCCTGGAGATGGGATAGAGAGAGAGTGAGAGTGAGAGATAGAGAGAGAGAGTGAGAGAGTGAGAGAGTGAGAGAGAGAGTGAGAGAGAGAGAGTGAGAGAGAGAGAGAGTGAGAGAGAGAGCACGAGAGAGAGAGCACGAGAGAGAGATGATCTATACGGGGATTGATCTAGGGAGGTGAGGTATCCATTGCTTCAAGTTCCCACTTTCTCTTTGCTGTCGGCGGTGCCCCTAGTATCTGAATTAGAATTAACTGAGGAGACTCTAGACTCTGAATATTTCGAGGAATAAGGCTGCTTCGTCATTGGCCAGAGCAAAGTGTGCAGAAGCCTGATGTAAGTCTCCTTGAAGGGACATGTGCAGCTGGAATATGAGTGGGTGCCAAACAGGAGACAGAGACTTCTTAGTGCCACACATGCACGGGTACAACACTTAGTGGCTAAAGGAAGTCTAATGACACTGAAAATGCCAAGAATTCTTCTTTTTGGCTTACTGCACAAAAACCCAGACTCATTTAAAAGTGGAAAAGGTCGCTTTAATGTGTCAGGCCAAAGCTTACAATCAAAACGCTTAACTGGCTCCATGGCCTAACAAGCTAAAGAGATGTTTGAACAATCAATTAAATAACTTAAACATTTTCATTTTCATTTTCCCCCCAACAATTAAATAATTAAATAACCAATTTCCTCCCTAATGATCCCTTGGATCCTACCGTCTCCTTGCCCCTTTTCCAGCCGTCACGCTTTCTCCCAGGGGCCATGCCCCTCCAGGCTCAATACATGTTCCCCCGGGGTGACCTGCTTGTGCAAACAGCGCCACCCCCTCCTTTCCCGTGTCATTCCCCCATTGTGCTTCCCTCCCCCCACATCAAAAGGGGCCATGCCCCCAGCGCCCCGACCCACTTCAACCCCTTTTAAACTCCCCTCTACACCAAACTCCCCCTTCCTATGACCTGCAGCCAGCCTGACCTGCCACATCAGCAACATATATTACACACAAACTTTCACAATGCCCTGACCTGTCACACGAAACTACCAACCCTGCCCTCATAACAGACCCCAAAAAACCATAAAAACTCCCCCTGACATCTAGAAACCCCCCCCTAATCCCATGAACAATGCACCCCCCCCCTATACCATAACTGACATTACCCTAAAACCAAAATGAAGGGGTGGGAGGGCGGGACAATCACCAAGTCCTAACCGTCGCCTGCCTCCCGAACCTTCCCTGAGCCCTTAAATACCCCTAGGGAGGCGCTCTGCCCCCCCATGGCCACTCGCTGGCCGTGTGCAGCGCCAAAAAACTCCCCGGGGGGAAATGCTTCGCGTTCCCCCCGCAGCCCCCCTTTTGGCTTACTGCACAAAAACCCAGACTCATTTAAAAGTGGACAAGGTCGCTTTAATGTGACAGGCCAAAGCTTACAATCAAAACGCTTAACTGGCTCCATGGCCTAACAAGCTAAAGAGATGTTTGAACAATCTATTAAATAACTTAAACATTTTCATTTTCATTTTCCCCCCAACAATTAAATAATTAAATAACCAATTTCCTCCCTAATGATCCCTTGGATCCTACCGTCTCCTTGCCCCTTTTCCAGGCGTCCCGCTTTCTCCCAGGGGCCATGCCCCTCCAGGCTCAATACCTGTTCCCCCGGGGTGACCTGCTTGTGCAATCAGCGCCACCCCCTCCTTTCCCGTGTCATTCCCCCATTGTGCTTCCCTCCCCCCACATCAAAAGGGGCCATGCCCCCGGCACCAGAAAAACCCTCCCCCGAGGAGTTCTTTCTGCCCCAAACCACCCCCCCAACTTTCCTACCTCAAACTCTTTACCCAGTCTCCCAGCCAAGAACCCAAGTCCGCCAGGTAGTGATTATTCCCATACACGGACAAGTGTACCCCATCCTCCCTAAAGATAAGAAAACCCTCATATGTTATTTCCTTATGGTCCATGACCCTCACCGCCACTGAGGCACAACATTTTTCCATTTCCCTGTTTATCCCCTTCCTGGCCCGCTCTATTGCTCCCTCACTTCTTGCTCCCCTCCACACTCTTCGCGGCAACAACTTAGTCCACACCACCACCGCTTGAGGCCACATATCCCTAATCCACACTAAGTCCCTCTTCATTTTCTTTAGCAGAGCCACCCCCGTATCTCTCACCAGGTCATTCTCCCCAGCATGCAGCATCACCACCCGTGGAACTCCATAGTGTTCCCTCATCCCTGCCAATATTGGCAGCAGCTGATCCCACCGCAGGCCCCCAAACCGTGCCACCTTACCACCACTTCCTTGTAACTGCACCCCAACTGCCTTCCAAACACCCTTTTCTCCGCCTCTTTACCAGCCCACTTCACAATTGAATGGCCAACAATCCAAACTTGCGCCAACTCCCCCTTCTTTTGCGCAGCATCTGAAACAGAAATTACAAAATTACTGACAACTCAAATTATTACACCAACAACATCTTGCCCACAAAGTCCTCCACCATCTTTCTTCAACAATCCCCTTTCCCAAAATCCCTGACGTAACCCTTGTATTTCCCCGACCTCCAACGCCCCAAACTTTTCACTTTATCTTCCGAAAAACCCAGTCTGTTACCCTCAGATGCTGCGCCCATCCTAAAAGAATGAGTCCCGAACTCCTCAGCCTTTTCTCCCACCGTGGCCAGCGCCTTCCGCAATACCCCTAGCACCTGTGCCGCTGTAACCGGCGATCCATCCGCATGCTGGAAAACCAAACCTGACTTACCCCCACAGCGCTCCTTCCACACCTTACCAGCCTGAACTGGGCATAAAACCTCGCTCCCTCGACCCAGCAGGACCCAAGAGCCCCTTCCCTTCTGATCCGTCTTGGACCTTTTAATCTTGATGTCTAAACCTTCTTCTGTAATTTGCACATCTTCCCATTGCAGTCCCCCTACTCCCTCGTTTCCCCCGACCAACTCAGAAACCCTGAAGGCCCCAAAAAATAACCATGTAAAACAAGCCGCAAACAGTTCCCCTTCCCATACGACCAGCAAACTCCCCCCACCACCTCAATCAACCTCTGCAGCAATTCAGCCGATATCGGCCTGCTCTTATCCTTGTCCCTCTTACTCTCCCTTGCCCATCCTTCCAACATCCTACTCGCCATCTCCCCCCCACTTGGTTGAAAAACCCAAAACCATTTCCCGTAAAAGGCAATCCCTGCTAGCTTTCCTGCTATCGTTTCCCTTGACCAGCCCCTATCCATGCATATCAGAAGGAAATTCGTGACATCATCCCTCCTTCGCTCTTCCGCATCCCATCTACCCTTCCAACTACAAGCTCCTCCTCTAATAAAATCCTCCCAGGTCCTCCTGTATGACTTCTTAGATGCCGCGGCCAATGAACCCTCCACCAGAGCAAGCGCTCTCATCTTCCTATCTTCCACAGCTCCTCCGGAATCTGCTGCCCCTCCTGATCTGCATCTGGAGCCAGTCCACGGAATCTCTGCCATTGAAAACGAGATAATGCATCAGCGATGCCATTATCCTTCCCTGGCACATGTGTTGCCTTAAACACCACATTCCATTCCATGCAACGCAGGACAAATTCTCTCATCAGCCTTGCCACCCTCTGATCCCTAGCTGACTGTCTGTTTACCACATGGACCACGCATTTGTTGTCGACATTGAAGTTCACCTTCTTGTTTTGCAACTCCTTCCCCCACAACTCCAATGCTACTAGTAATGGAAAGAATTCAAGAAATGCTATACTCCTCCCTTCCTTCAACCATCTCTCTGGCCACTTTTCCGCACACCATTTCCCCCCCCAAAACACCCCAAAACCACCGGCCCCCGCTGCATCCGAGAGTATCTGAACTTCCCATGTCACCGGGTCTCCCTGCTGCAACCACATTGACATTCCATTGAAACTCTCCAAGAAGCGCAGCCAAATTCTGCAATCCTCCCTCACTGCCCCCGATACTCTTATCCGATGATGTGGGCACTTTTCTCCCGCCCTGGCCCTTGCCATGTTCCTGCAAAACGTCCGTCCTGGGGCCACCACTTTACAAGAAAAATTCAGATGCCCAACCAATCTCTGCATCTCCACCAGCATCATTTTCTTGGCCCCCACCGCTTTCTCCAACAGTACCACCAATTTGCTCACCTTGTCGTGCGGCAAGCGTGAGGTCATGGCCACTGAATCCAGTTCAATTCCTAGAAATGTTAACACCACTGCCGGCCCTTCTGTTTTGTCTTCGGCTAATGGTACACCCAGCTCCTGCATCAATTCCTGAAACAACTTTAGCATTTCTCTGCAATCCTCCTCTCTTTTTGCCCCGCTAATGAACAGAAAATCATCCAGATAGTGCAGCACACTCTCCCACCCCGAGCTGAATGAGAAAACCAACTGTAGAAAAGAGCTGAACCGTTCAAACAAAGCACAGGAAATTGCGCACCCCATTGGCAATGCTTTGTCTATGTACATGTGGTCCTCAAACTGCAAACCTAACAACCAAAAGTCCTCCGGGTGCACCGGCAATAACCTAAACGCCGCCTTGATATCGCACTTGGCCATGAAGGCCCCTCGCCCTTCCTTCCTTATCAGCTCAACCGCCTGGTCAACACTTGCGTACACAACCCCACATTCTTCCGGGGCAATGAAATCATTAACTGACATACCCTCCGGCCATGACAAATGATGAATCAGTCTGAACTCCCCCAGAGCTTTCTTGGGCACCACCCCCAATGGGGATATCACTAAGTCACCCGGTAGGTCATCAAATGGGCCCACTATCCTTCCTGCCGCTATTTCCTTGCTCAATTTTTGTCTTACCACCTCAACATTTTCTCTTGCCGACTTCAAATTTTCCGCCCACCGCCGCACCCTTGGACCCTGGTAACCTAATCTGAACCCCTGACAAAACCCCTCACTCAAAATCTTAGCCCCTTCCCTATCTGGATAAAATTGCAACCATTTTTCCAACACACCCACTTTAATTGGAGTAAAAGATTTTCCCCCAACCCCTTTTCCTGCACCTCTCCCCCTCCCCCTGTCTCCTTGTTGGAAACACTGCGTGAGAGGGTGTTTTCCACCGCACTTGCTACACTCGTGCCTGAACCTACACAGGGTCCTTGCGCAGCTATCCTTATGGTACCCCCAGCACGCTGCTGAGGACTGGCCCCTGCCTCCTCCCCTCACCCCCTCATGGGCGGGGCGACCAAGAAAGGGCCGGAAAGGCACAGGCAGCCCACTTACTGTATGTAATGTCGGGGCAGGCCTCGTTGGGGCCATCCATTGCAGCCAGAGATCCATATCTATCTCCCCCCAGACCGCCTGACTGTCCTCTGCCATTCTCGTTCTAAATTCCTCATCATACCTTACCCAGGCAAAGCCCCCAAAGCTCGTAAAAGCCTTCCTTATTACATCCATATATTTAAGCAGGGCCACGCAACGCTCCGGGACTTTTTCGCAATACACACTGGCATAAATGATAAACGCCGACATCCAATTCTCAATGGTCACCGGGACCCTCGGGCGTGAAGCCAGTTCCCTCTCTTCCTCCTTAGACCCCTCCTTCGCTCTCACTTCCCTATGGAGCAATTTTAAGACATCCACAAATTCCCCTGCCTGGATCTTCTCCTTGGTCGCTGCCATCAAGTGCGCCCCCAATGGTTTTGTTATCCCCATGTATGGCAATTTCTTCTCCTTCCCTTTCACTTCCACCTCTTTATCTTTACCAGCTTGCACTTCGAGCCCCAATGGCTCCACCACTTTGTCCGTTTGGACCTCCACTGAGCAAATGCTCTTTTCAACCCCCTCAGCTCCAATGGCCTGCACACCGACTTCCTTCGTTACACCTTGAAAACCAGCCCGTTCATCCCCTAGCCACCTATTTGTAACCCCTCTCTGCCATGTAGATGACCATTCCCTTTCCCGCTCACCTCTTTCCACACCTGCCACCTGCGGCCTGGCGTCCACACCGGTGCTCCTCCTCTCCATTCTTAGAGGGCTCCTACTGCGGGGACAAAACATGTCAGCAAACTCACCCAGCCAATAGTTCCCTTGACCCCTTTCACCCCGTCCACCCTGCACTTCCCTTTCCCTATCCCACCTTGAACTTCTTCTCTCCTCCCCCCTTTCCCTTTCCGCCCTGTAATCTTCCAATTCCCATTGCCCCACATATTCCTCCCAACCAACTTCATCACCCCTTAAATAGCATTGTGGATGCAAGCTCATGCCCGAGATGAGTTGATGATCTTCTTGCGAGCCCGGGGCGTCCGCCCCGCCACTCCTTTGACGTCTTCTCGGCGGGGTTGTGGGAACCCCTGCCTGGTCCTCTTCTCTCGGCGGGGTTGTGGGAACCCCTGCCTGGTCCTCTTCTCTCGGGCGAGGCGTTCCGACCTCCACCCTGGAATCCTCATTGCTAGGGGCTGTGCTGCGCCCTCTAGGCTCTCCTTGTGTTGACCGAGGAGGGGCCGTACTGAAACCCTCAACCTCCACCTGAACAGCGGGGGCTGCGCAGCGCCCTCCGCCCTCACTCCTCCTACCCGGGGGGGCCGTTCCGTGCCCCACTCTGCCCTCCTCAAGTGAAGGGGACCTTTCCCTCCTTCTCCCACCTGCACTCTTCTGCAGGTATTTACCCCCTCTTCCCCTCTGCCCTGACACCCCCTTCTGTGCCCCATCCCTGCCCCCACTGTTGTTCCCTCGAGCCCCACCCTCTTGAGCATTCCCATCTTCCCTAGGGCTATCATTCCCTTCCTCCCTCCCTGGCTGCCCACCCGACATCCTTACTCCCCCATCCGCCCTCCTGTCTATCTCCCTCCTCATTTTCCTGCCCCTGGATTCCCAAACCTCCCCCCTCCCCGCCGTAGGGGTGCAAGCCAACACTGCCGCAAGCGCCCCATCAGCTGCCGCTCTATGCTGCGGTCTACCACCCCTTATCTCCCCCTCACCTGTGACCTCGCCCACCGCCCCCTCCAACTGGACCTTCAATGCCCTGCTGATGATTTCCAGGGCCTCCCTAAGAGCCCTAGCATCAACCAGCCCCTTCTTGCTAACCCCTTGGCCCACCATCGTGCACTACTAATCTGAGAGCGCACTAAACTTCGCCCTGACGCTCACTAGCTAAATATGCCCCCGAGCCAGTACCTACCTGTGGGAAAATTACTCCTAGCAGAGGGAAAAACCAGCAGAAATTGTGCTATAACCCTAATAACACAAAGGGGTTAAATAACCCCAAAATAGCACTTCTCTTTTTCTTTTTTATTCAAGAATGTTTTTTTTATTTTTTTTTTGCCCCCCCACCTAAAAAATACCCCTCTCCCAAAGAAAAACCCCCTTCTCCTACCTCTACTTCTTCCCCTGCTAAATGCACACCACCCAGGATCCCCCTACTGCTGCTGCTGATAATCACCCCTAATTCCCTTGAACTTATTCCCTTTTTTTTTTTTTTTTTTTTTTTGAAAACCCTCTAAATCAGGTAACAGTCCACTATCGCACCGCCCGCCCTGCCCCCTGGTGGCCCACGAGCTGCACCGCACTACTAGCAGCCCAGCAAAACAACACGGCCCCTTTAAGGCGCCTGCCCTGCCCCCTCTGACAGGAGGCTGTCACCGCGCCGGTATACTCCCAAAAAGACAGGGCCGCCTGGGCTCTGCTAATCACATCCCCGCAAAAACCAAGAGGATCTGGGCAGGGAAGACCCGGCGCCGTGGGGAGAGAGAAAAGGAAGTGTCCGCGGCTCCTGCACGGAACCACCTAATGTGCAGCCCAACCAGGCCTGCACTCCCCTCCCTCCCGCGCGACGGAGGAAGAAGCCCTAAATGGGCCCGACGAGGAGAAAGTCCCCTCTCCCTCGCAACGACTCCGTTCCCCAGAAGACCGAAGACTGCGCAAAGACAAAACACCTGCCCCCATGATCCCGCCGCCCCACCGTGCACGGAACGCCAACGGCAGCTCAGGTAAGGAGGGGGGGGTAGCTTATTTACGCTACTCCCCACTGGGCGAAATTCGCCGACACAAAGTTGTTTTTTTTTTTATATAACTTTTAAATAACTCCTAACTACCTGCACCACCCCCAAAATACTAACTAACCCTCCTCACCTACTCTACTCTGCAGACCAAAGGCCGAGCTAGCTTCAGGGAAGGCTCGGGAGCGGGCGACAGGACTGATACAATCACCAAGTCCTCACCGTCGCCTGCCTCCCGAACCTTCCCTGAGCCCTTAAATACCCCTAGGGAGGCGCTCTGCCCCCCCACGGCCACTCGCTGGCCGTGTGCAGCGCCAAAAAACTCCCCGGGGGAAACGCTTCGCGTTCCCCCCGGGGCCCCCCTTCTGTATTCTTCCTGGCCCCTGAATTGGTGGGCTGGCCTACAGAGAAATCTGGAGATTGCCAGGTTAGTCTCTGCACCGTGGCCCTTATTTTCTGTCTTAGAGATCTGGTTTCCTGCTCCTCTCATCCAGTGGTCGAAAAGAAGTCGTGAAACTATGTTTCCTACTGGTCTGCCCCACACCCCACAAGCCCCATCACCACGCCCCCTCCCACGTGTAATCCAAACCCCAAACAAACAAACCTGCTATTTAAGGAAATGTTCAGGTAAGGAGATGCGTCCATTCAGGAAACCTGATGCACCAGGACGATCAACAACCTGCATTTTACTCTTGAGGGCACTACACAGTTTGTGTACAATTAGAATCACGGTTCCATAAGATGCGCTTTGTCTGTCCCAGGAGGATAGCTCAGTGGCAACGTGCTCGCCTTCGAAACAAGACGACACGAAGCCACACAGGTTCGATCCCCGGGTCTACGCTTAGAAACCTCTGGGTATTAAGCACGTTATAAATACGCAACTGAGGCATATTCCTGTAACAGTGCCTCAATGCCCCCGGGCTGTGTGAGCGCTTTAAAAATGCAAAAATAAAATGTCTGTCCCTTCACAGTGAATTTGGGTCATCGTGGCCCAGGGCTCATGCACACTCTTCTCCAGTTTCTCTGTGTCTCTCTCAAACCCCACTTCCTCTTAAATCAATTAAATGAATCCCTGATCAGGTGGGATAGCGAAATAGTTAACAGACCCAGGGTTTACATCTGATCACTGTTGGGGTTCTGGTTCTGTTCTACATTGGGGGAAATGCCAGTAGAACACCTTGGTCCCGTGCCCGAGCGCGATGGCTTCTCCCCTATTGTTGTATAATTTCTTTCGACCGCATTTTACAATAACGTGAGTTGGTCTGAAACGAATTTTAACAACTCTGTGGGTGAAGTTACAGCCGGTAATGGGCTCCAGCTGGCGGGAAGTGCCCTTGTGATTTCTCGTTGAAGTGATACGCTTCCCCTGATGATGTGCTGCGGATGGATGGAGGGAATGCCAGCCAGCCCTAGAAGCCTTTCACAGGAATGTTCTTTGTGCAGAGCATTACTCGCTGAAGTTTTAATCCCAAGGACTTCCTGTATGGCCGTGCTTTATCTCCACCCCAGTCCTCCCTCCTCCCCCCTCAGCCCGCTTCCATCTGTGCAGCTCTTTCACCATGGCGGAAACACCCTCTCTAGGACTTTACTGCCGGGCCATAATCCCTTCCATTTTATTCATTACATTATTTTGAAGACCCTCCTAGGAAAGGCTGCATGGAAATTAAACGGTGGATGGTAAAGACATCGGTGAAGTAGTCCACAGAGGAGCAGTTGGGAATGCCATCAAGCGCAAACGCTTTATGGTACAAGGGAAGAGGGGACGGAAAAAGCCAAAGAATGGGTGGATCCAATGCAAGGATAGAAGTGTTGCTCCTGCAGCTTCTCTCTATGGCGCTGCAGTATAATTTATAATCGCTCTTTTATAACGCGATTAATACCAACGAGTGGTTTCTTTCTAAGTGTGGGATCGGGATTCAGACCTGTGTTGCGCTACGTTGTCTTGCTTCCAAGACAAACCTGTTGCCCCAGAGTTATCCTTCCTCCCCGGGTTCTGCGATACACGCCTGACAGGGTAAGGACTACCAGTGCACGTACTTGGAATTGGTTGCACCCCTGTACTTGGAATTGGGTGCGCCCTTGTACTTGGAATTGGTTGCGGCCCTGTACTTGGAATTGGTTGCGCCCCTGTACATGGAATTGGTTGCGCCCCTGTACTTGGAATTGGCTGCCCCCGTGTACTTGGAATTGGCTGCCCCCCTGATTACAGTTCATCATGTTCGACCCAAACCAGATCGGAAGTGAGAGAACAATGTATCTCAATGCAGTGAAATCTTTGCTCATTATCTGCAATGACACCCGTATGCATACCTGCCTACATTTGAAAATCAAAATTCCTGAGATGTATGCCCCGCCCACAGCCACACAAGACTCCGCCCATTTGCACACGGCTCCACCCACACACCCCTTCCACCTGTAAAAAAGGTAAACTCGGTCTTTGTAGCCTTCAGTTTGCTTCATAGCATTAATTCAAAGCTATAGTAAGCAAAATGAAGGCGGCGCCGCCACCGAAATGACATGGATTGAAAGCACTATTATTATAGTGGTGCAGCAGTGGGCACGAACATTTCGCGCCGTTTCCGGTCCCGTCACATTCACCACCTGATTGGCTACCGGCACCACCAATCAGGTGGCGATTATGACGGACCGGCAAGAATCTCAAAATTCCTCAGATTCAAGGGACTTTTCCGGAGACCCGTAGAAATGCTTAAAATTCTGGAGTTTAGGCAGGTATGCCCGTATGTATTGTCCTCGTCCAATAGTAGAGTGGGCAACTACGTTCTTTCATGTTCTTTTGGCCATATCTGAGTGTGACACAAAGGTGTTCGTCGTGAGGAAAATCAATGAATCCTCACATGTTCAGCTGTTCATGCAGAGTGCACCTAGAGTTTATTATACAATAACATATACAATAACATGGCTCTACACATTGCACTCCAAATGACTTTTAGACACTTCCCTGTCCTGACTTGACTCCCTAGCAATCATCCGACACGAACACAGTCTCGTGCAGGGACCCGGAATGCAGCAAACCTTTTGCAATCCCATCCCCTTCCCTTTTGCATGCTATTGCCCTGCCGGGCACCGCCTTTATTACTCTAACGCGCATGCGCAAGCTCCCTAGATGCTCGCACATGAGTACTTCGTGTACGCAGTACACAACAGGCAGCTTGGATTTGACGCACTACAGCGATTTCTTCAAGTCTGCCACAATGGGGCCTATGTCCCCGCCCCTTTACTCTGCTTCTGGACCAAAGCACCTCCGAATTCTGTTCACGGGCTGGACAAAGGGCTGTTGGTTCATGGCAAGAGTGCTGGCCAAGCTCTTTAAGAGCGCTGTTTTACATAAGCCAGTAATTCCTGGCGCCTTGTCTAGACCTTGGGTCCCTGCAAGGGGCTGGGCCCCAGGCATGTTTTGTTACTGGCTCTTATGGGAATTTTCTCACACAGCTGCAGTGTGGCTTGGTCTTGGCCAGTGCTTTAAATGGGGTGGAAAAGAAGTGCAGGCACTCACCAAGCTACAAGCCGGACATTCTGGCGCATTGCTTGCAGCGCCGGTCGTTTTGGCATGGCCACTTGGGCATAGTTCCCATTTAGGCACACCCTGTTGTTTGCAGGCAATGCCCAGTGAGATTAAATGACATGCCAAGGATCACACACTTTGGTAAAGCAGTCTATCTGGCCCCCTGGCACGCAAACTTCCAGTGCGCTGCTATGCATTGTGTTAGGACAGTTTTAATATCAATATAAAATGAGACTTTCTTTTTTGCGTATCAAACTAGCAGATATCATAGCCGTAAAGTAGCTTTAGAAGGGGAGTTTTATTATCGCTCGCCTTTTCTTTGTCTAATAAGAAATTTGGTTGGTAACTGGATCTGTGGGCGAGTTTTCAATTGAAAACGTTCCAGCACAACTTCACTTGCTTAAACATTTACATATTAGAATAGGGATTGCTAATAAAAAAGTTACCTCTTAAAAAAGTAATTTCCGAGGCTTTACAAATCAATCCCTGCTCCATAGGGACAGCAATGGTAACAGGTGAAGCCTACTTAGCGAACGCGCGGAACAGTGCAACGCGCCTGCTGTGCTGAGAGCTTAGGCGCTGCATGCCGTCACTCCTTTTGTTCTGCTGGGTGGGCCCTGAAGGATAGGTGATGAGCACTGCGGGTAGTGAAGAGAAGAGGAGCACTGGCTTAACGGGGCCCCCACAGCCCCATGCTGCCCATGCCCTCAGCACGGCTTGCAGGGGCCCCCCCACATTTTGAGTTATGCCACTGAGGAGGAGCGAGAGGCCGCTGCTTTCACAACAAAGCCTGCAGAAGCTTAGTCTTATAAGTTGCGATAAAGTGAAATGTAAAGCTTTCATTTTCAACTGGCCACATATTTGAGTAGCAGTACTCTCTTTCAGGCATTGAGAAGTGCAGGTACTTAAATGCTCAAAAATAAGAAGTGCAGGTACTGAGGGCCGGGTAGGACCGGCCCATTTAAAGCACTGGTCTGGGCTGGAGGTGACTATCGGGGGCTCTCTTCACTGGGGCCAGTGAAGGAGCCACTGTGCACAGGGCTCCCTCACCTCCATGCCCCACCCCAGTGGCGGGAGCTTGTGGCAGCAGTTTGCTGGCCTGTGCTTGCAGTCAAATATTTTGCATTGTGAGGGGACGCTGGGTGGTAGTGGTGGCAGAGTGGAAAATTGTACTAATTTGTGTGTGCACTGGGTATTACTGAGGCGTGGTGCAAATATGATCTTCACTGAGGATTAATGGGGGGCTGGTGCACGGTATGGCAAATTCAAGTTGTTCCACAAGATAACACCAGCCTGAGAGTGAACATATTTTCTAGTGAGTTGGAAGAGAAATAACCTATTGGCCAGCCTGTTGTTGCTACGCAACAGTGCAGCAAAACCATGTTGTGGGAAGGCAGCCATGAAATCCCAGTCTCTAAGCAGGTTGCCATTCAGCACAGATCCCAGCAGCTGCATTAGACTTTTGGTTGGCCTCATGCCACCACCCCGCTGAACATTGCAAATCTTGGTCCTCTTGCCAGAGGTCAGGCAAAGCTGAAGAGACTGTCCGGCCTGATTCTTCGCCCAGGATAAAGAGCCCATCACACAGGCTGTGTGATACTTCGGTACCTGAAGTTGTACTGCACATTTCCATATCCTGAGGATGGCACCAGATATCCTGCAGCCAAAGTGCTATCTGTCCTTTTGACTAACACCGTAGTGGCTCAATTGCAGTAGTGTGATGCAGTGTGTAATTTCTTTGTATATCTATTGGATGGTGTCAGTGTCTGACCCTTCTAATGTGCCGCTACTAGTAAACTGAGTAATGGACTAACGAACAATACCAACCCAAAACCCTCCCGTCCTGTATTATCCGTATACTCGGGCATGGTATACCAAGAAGTGCACTGATATGGCATAGAGCCGACCTATTCCATAATTACACATTTAGGCTTTTGTACGCTAACTGTATTAATTATGTACCAAGTATATTGAAAGGCCGCGACTACCTATGTTAATACATCTTTTACTAATGCTTGGCCAAACGAACTTGTGCAATATCCACTGCAATGTAATGTAGTCATAACTGTTTCCACTAAATCGCTATCTTAATCCAGCATACCTCTCAGCCATCAGCACCTCTACTTGAGTCTGCACTGTACATACTGCATGGTATTGATGTCTAGTGAAGCCTCGTTATCTTCACATTACTAGACTTGATCTAATGGCCATCTGCCACTTGCAACACCGCCTATTACTCTTTTCTACTGAGATTGCTTAACCCACTTGCCCTATATTTTAGCCCCGTATAGACAGGCAGTGAAACTTCTCACACTTCCATGCTGACTCCGACTGCTCACATGGTCGCTAGCATTGAACCAACAACATAGTGCCCACCGAGGGATACCACGCAACTTTCAACTACCTCCTTTTTGAAAGTAACTCGATTTTAGGTTATCAAAGTAGCTGTGGTTCCATTCCTACTTTTGATAGCTTTATACATTCTTTGTGTCCCTAGTATCGAAGTCTCTCTCCCTTAATAATACACATATCTCTATCATGCACCTCATAGGGAGTTTATCGCTATTCCTCACTACTCTGACTATCAGTGGATGCTTAGTGATCACATTGGTAGATTACCACCACTACATCACCAAAAACCTCACCATGGCCCAACCACCCTCACTTACAAGTGACCCACAGCCTATAAAATTCAGTACGCAAGAAGCTCTACTGAAGGCCCAACCGTGCACCACTACCAACAGAAATGCTATACTTCGTGAGAGACTAGACAAACTTCATGAACCATTAGCCAGAACCCTTGTCTCTACCAACATCAGATCTAACTATATCTCTGCCTCGCCCATTACCAAAACTAAAAGCCAGCCCTTACTCACTACCCTCAACCACTCCACCACTAAAACCCAAAATGCTACGTGCTCCCCAATATCAGTTTCACCCAACAATAATTTCAAGGGCGCCTTAATCAATGTGCGTTCCATGATTGCTCATGCAACAGAGATAGCAGATATCATCCACTTAGAATACCTCGGCTTCCTAGCGATTACTGAATCCTTGCTTCATGCCGCTACAGGACCTGCCCTTTCACTAGCAATTCCCAATGGATTTACCATCTTAAGATCTGAAAGAGTTCACACCCGTGGAGGAGGTATCGCCCTCATAGTCAGAGACAATCTACCGATAAGACTAGTGCCCACCACTGACATTAAAACTTGTGAAAATTTGACAGCCAAACTTAAATTAAATAGCTCCCAGACCTTGACGATCCATCTGATATACAGACGCCCAGGCCCTATCGGAATGTTCGAGGACGACATATCCAATATTGTAGCCAACAACCTAAAAAACTCCTCCCAAGTTTTACTACTAGGAGACTTTAACTTAGGTTATAATGACTCGAAAGATATACATGCCTCAAGTGTGGCAAACATCCTATCAGAACAAGGCTTCACCCAAAAAGTGCTCCACCCAACACATGTTAAAGGAAGAACACTGGACTGGGTGGCAGACCACAATTGCTATGCCAGGATCTCCGCCATATCTCCTCAGATTTGGACGGACCATCACCTCATAACCTTCTCCATAGACACCATAAAACCCATCTCCATGCCCATGTCATTAGCCCTACCCATTCCTACCCGGAACAAAAAGAACATTACCTGTGACAGCTTACTTCCACTCATCCTCTAGACTTTGAATGCCATCCCGGAAAACGTGGGACCTGATCTACTGGTTGAGGAATACAATCAGATCATGACTTCCTCCCTAGACTTAATAGCGCCACTTAAATTAAAACAAAGTAAACCCAAGGCCCATCTTAACTCCTGGTATACACCTCAGCTAAAAACACTACGCACTAAAAAAGGCAATGCGAGATATCCTGGAAATTACATCCAACTGAAGATAATAAAACCAATCTCAGCACTATCACAGCCCTATACAAAAAGGAAATTCTCTTAGCCAAACGTGAAACGATACTGCCAGAATAGCCCAAGCTAATTCAGGTATGAAGGAGCTCTTTGTCATCCTCAAAGAGCTAGAAGCGCCCATCCCAGTGCCAGACAACTGTATAAAGGACAAACTCTGGTGCTCAAACATACAGCAAGCATTAGCAAATAAAGTCTCCACACTCCAAGTAAAAATTGACAGGAAAAAAGCTTCACTAAACAGCAATACGCCCATCAAAACCCCTCCAGTTTCATCTAACAATACGGTCCCACCTCCTCGCTTTAAATTCTCCAAAGTCACGATAATGGAAACTGAAAAGACTATATTATCTCTCAAACCCTCTAATTGTCAGGGTGACAAATGCCCTGCTCAACTCAGAGACCTGGCCCCCTTTATCACAAAACTCATTAACGCATCTTTCGCGTCCAACACTATCCCATCTAACCTCAAGGAATCATGGGTGCTCCCATTACTGAAAAAACAGACTTTAGATCCCCTTATTCCCACTATCGACCGATTACCACTGTGCCATTTCTTTTGAAAATCCTAGACAAAATGGCTTATTCACAAATCCAAAAATATTTGGAATCCAACTCTCTATTAGGAGTAAGGCAATCAGGCTTTCGCCCTCAGCATGGGACTGAAACCGCACTAATAGATCTGAAGGCCCAGATTGATCAACTCGGGGATAAAGGGCAGCCAGCCCTTCTTCTTCTCCTGGACCTATCGGCTGCTTTTGACTTGGTCGATCATCGGGTGTTATGCAGTTATCTGAACTCAGCGGCACGCTTCTCAACAGAAGCCATAGCGTGCATACAATCCTTCCTAAGCAACCGGACTGTGAGAGTCTTCTCACCTATGGCGGCAGCTGACCCTATCCCTATCCGTATCCCTTGCGAAGTGCCCCAAGGATCCTGTATCTCCCCTATCCTATACAACATTTTTACCAAGCCCCTTTTCAATGATCTGGATCATCTGGGTATCACCTACACGAACTATGCAGATGATACTCAGATCCTCCTACCTCTTACTGGTGATTATGACATGGATTTGGCCTTGGTGAATAGGGTGTATCTCATCATCCAGGCATGGATGGCCACGCATGGACTATGCCTGAATGATGACAAGACAGAGATCATCATCCTGGGAACTCCAACCTCCCTTCAAAAACATAGTCCCAATTATTTCGCATTCAACATAGACCAAAATATCATCACTGTCTCTAAGGGGGTAAAAACCCTGGTATTTTACCTGGACTCTACTCTCTATTTCAACAAACAGGTGAACAACATGGCCTCAGCCACGGCCTATACCTGCAAATTGATCAGAGCAGACAAAGCCTTCCTCTCCGACACTAGCTTCATTACCCTTGCCAGAGCACTTATTTTATCCAAGCTCGACTACTGCAATGTCTTGTACATAGGAGCTAACAAACAAACCATCAAGAAAATCCAATATCTGCAAAACAATGCTCTTAGAGCAGATTTGGGAATTGGCAGGAGAGAACACATATCTGAGACAAGAAGAGCCAACAACTGGCTGTCCACCTACGACAAAATCAAACTAAAAGTCACCTCTCTTACACATAAATGCATGAACAATGCGGCACCCCGGTACCTTTCAGAAAGATTCACCACAAAACTGGAGACTAGAACAACCAGACTCTCCAATTCGACATGTCTCATGATCCCCAGATTTAAGTTGACCAGGGTAGGAGGCAGCAGTTTCCAGGTCAAGGCTGCTCAACTGTGGAACTCACTACCCGCCCCACTAAGAGCTGAACTTTCATACCAAAAATTCTATCGGAGCCTCATACTGCGATTTAAAGACGCTGATCACTAAATCGACCTATGGTACTTAGTCTACTGGCCCTTTACACTGTCCCACATAAACACCTAGCCCCCTGTGCCTGATCGGAGCCCATGGCCTGCACCGTATGCATGCATAAACTCTGTATGTATATAATTTGTTTACAATTTGTATATAATTTACCTGTATGTAACCTAACTGCCTGATGTAAATGTATTCTCCACATGTAACCAAGGTGCGAGTGATCTTATGCAATGCGCCCTAGGACCTTTGGGTCTGGTGTGCAATACAAGTAATAAAACAAACAAACCCTGTCAAGGCAACACCTTTGGATGTTTGGAAGACTATGCACTGCAGAACAGTATTAGGTGCCATTAAGGACAGTTTGTTCCGAGTCAAGTAGCAGGTATAGTGTTCTGTCTTCAAGAGCCGTGAAAGGCGGTTCACTCTGGTGCCAACAGCATGTGTACAATCCATCCCAGTCATTCATTAAGGAACCTATGAAACTACAGGTTACCCACCCTGTCCCTCTTGGCCCCTTGGGCATTGCTCACAATGTTCTTTGATACTCGATTCTCCCATAGAACTCTCAGCATCTGACAAGAATGTACTGCTTAATCACCATGGGGCCCCTGTTGCCGATCAGAAGCCATTGTTCTTATGTTATGCATTATTTGAACTTTTATACAGTGTTGCCGCTACCCAGAGGTTCTCAGAGCACATTACAAAGTTCAATGTGAGGAGGCGAAAAAGGTGTTTTGAATCCTGCAGAGTCATCACCAGACCCCAGCCTGAGATCTCCTCCCATGTGGCCAGGGGAAGGCAGCCACTACCTGATCCTAACCCTGGGGGTGATAACATGAGGGAGGATTTCACAGGAGGAGATGACTGTCAGGGAGAAGAGGTGACTCCTTTGGGAGAGGCACAGTATTCATCTTCTTATGAAGATGAGATCCTAAATATGTAATGGCATGCTTTCCCCTATGAAAATATTCCAAATATGTTGTGCAAAGTCATCTAATAAGGAATTAAATGTAACATCCTCTAATTATCATGTTCATGTCTTAAATAGAGATGCAAAATCCAATGTTAAAACACCAACCTTTTTTACAAAAATCCTTAACTCTGACAATGGTAATTTTACAAAGCTATCCAAAGGAATTGATCATCAAAACCATTATGGACTTCAGGATCCATAATGCCCTTGGTACTGGGATGAAGAAGAGGGGGCCAGAGTTAGTAAGGATCAACAGTGCCATTAACTATATATATATATTTTTTTTTTCATGGTTTTGTTTTTCACTTATACATGAGATAAACGTTCCATATTTACAGCCATACACAATTTCAACAATGTCCTGTTATAACTCAATGTGAACTCTTCCAGCAACTGTCCCTCCCAAAACCTCACAACTCCCACCCCTGTGTTGCCTAAAGCACCAGCACACTGACGATGTTCATCGTCTTTCTTGGCTTGGATTGCTCTGACAGCTATAGTGGTGTATCCGCCTCACTTGTTTCAGTGGCTACCGGTGCAAACAGAGTCTGTATCAGGGCATCCCATGCCATATCTTCACTGATGTCTAATACACTCAAACGCACCGCCCCTCTCCAAGCTGCTGTTTTGGCCAGTGCCCACTGTTTCAGATCTTGCCACAAGTCTTCAACATTAGGACCCTTGGAGGATGTCCATGCCATAGCAATTCTGCGTTTGGCCAGTATAAACGCCACATGTTTCATTTTATGCATGTACCTTGTGCATTTGGGGTGTGAAAAACAGCCTAGCAAGCATGCACCAGGGGAGAGTATGTCCAACTCCAGTCCTGCCTTGTCCATTCTGACTGCCACCTCTTGCCAGTGTTTTCCAACCACGGGGCATGCCCAAAACATATGTAACATTCTGGCATCTGTGGCTTTGCACCTAGGACAACCTTGTGCTGTAGTGCCTGGGAACTGTGAGATTCTCAAGGGTGTCATGTATGCCATATGTGTTACTAACAGCTGTATCAGTTGCAACCTAGCATTCTGTGACACTCTTATGGTATTCCAGTACTTCCGTCCAATGTGTATCTATAAAAGGGACACCAACATTTTTCTCCCACTTGCATTTTACCGTCAAGGCAGTGGGGGGCCCACTAGTCAGCAGGAAGTTGTATATCCTAGATATGGTGTGTCCCCCCTCCGAGATGTCCTACAGGGTGTCTCGAATTAAATACCTTTCTATTATTTCGCCATACACGGGCCATCTATGTATGATCCTCCTCTTGATAGTGCAGTGTCACACATATTGGCCTCTATGCAAGCCTGTGTGTTCAACTAACTCTTGAAAGGGTATAAAGGAGGTATCGTGCAGTAGGTCTCCTATTGTAGCAACCCCATAGGGTTCCCAATATAAGCAAATTCCCAATCTCGCGTGAGTGGTGGAATAAACTACTGAGATCGAAGGGGTCTGTACTGAGAACGGATCAAAGAGCCCTATCACTCTGAGCGCCCTGTCCCATAGTCTCACCCCCAAAGACACCAGGTGCGAGCTTTGGCCGTCTCAGGGTCTTTTATTTCATAACAATTCCTTCAGATAAAAGCGTGACTCGTGGGTTGAAGCATTTCCGTGTCTGGAGTAGGGTCGTCTGCTAATCAGTCCACCACAAATTGTATTGGCCCAAAAATGTAATATAACTCAAAGTGTGGGACCCTGATTCCTCCTTCCTCATAAGGTCTATATAGAGGCGACAACACTATCCTGCCGTTTTGCCACAAAAATCCCCTACAGATGCTGTCTAGCGACTTAAATAAAGGTTTGGGTTTGTAGAACGGGACATTTATAAAGTAATGTAATAACCTAGGCAGGACCACCATTTTCAACAAATCTGCTCTCCCCATTTACAAGAGGGGTAACTTAGTCCAGAACCTCATGGAGTTCCTGATGCCTTCCAGAGCTTTCAGCGTGTTATTAATGTGTTCTGACCCTGCATCTGAATGTGGACACCCTCCACTGTAATGCAAGCACTGGCAGCCTATTTTGCCTTTTCTAAATAGTCCCGCTATCGAAAACCAGGCTGATTTATCTGTACTTATTGCAATTCCAGATAACTTCACAACTAGCGCCAGGGCTTCCATTAACAGCTCTAAGTTGTATTTTGGGTTCTGAATATATAGCAACGTATTGTCGGTGTACATCGATATCAGATGACTTACCCCATCAATGACAATGACATTGTATTCTGTCTTTTAGTACTGCACAATTGGTTCCATGGCTAATATGTAAAGCAATGGGGACAGCGGGCAACCCTGTCTGGTACCTTTCTCTAGCTCTCATTCTTCTGAGATGTGTCTACCTGTCTTAACTCTTGCAGCTGGTCTGGTATAAACCAGTTGTATCCATTTTATGTATGCCTGCTGGGAGCTGAACCTGCGCAGTCTTGCTTGAAGCTAGTCCCATCGCCCGGCTTTTACCTGGCACATATCCCGTTTGATGAAAATGTACCAGAGTGTGGGTCACCCTCTTCAACGTACCATTCAATATCTTATTGTTCTGGTTAAGCATTGACAGGGGCTTATATGAACTACACTTCGTTGGTGATTTGTGGGGTTTGAGGAGGGGTATAATAATTGATTCCCTCAAGCTGTGAGGAAGGGCAACTGCATAACAAGAGTCAGTGAAGGTGTTGAGTGAATGCGTGGCCAGCTCCGTCGCGTACTCTTTATAAAACCCACCAGGCAGGCCGTCCGAACCGGGAGTCTTGCCGGTCAGCAGAGCTTTGATTGTACATTGTATTTCATCCAGCATAATGGGTGCTTCCAAGCTGTTACGTGCCTCTTGGCTTAGGCTAGGGAGATTTATCTCTTCTAGCATTGCCTCTATTTGAGCCGGCGATGTTTGGGGCCCCCCCTGATAGAGGGACTGATAAAATTCCTGGAAAGCCGCATTGATTCCCATTTGGGAATGGTGCAGGTCCCCTTGCTGCGTATGTATCGAGTGGATAGGGCCACACCTTTCTTCTTTTTCATATAGCCGTGCCAGCAACCTGCCTGTCTTATCCCCCTCTTTATGCTGCCTCTCAATATACTTGGAGTACTTATGTTTGCCCAACTGCTCCCAACATTCCACACATTTCTTTCTCAGCTCCTCTGCCTTAGAATCGCTGCCAGTTTGATGCGTCTGCTTCAAATTCTGTAATTGTTAATCCGCTGAGGATAATTTTCTATTAATTGTTGCCTCAAAACTGCCAGACTAAAAGAGATCTTTCCATACAAAGCAAGAAAAATAGAAGGCCTTTACAGAGAATGTGTATGTAAAGAGTTAAACATATGCGGCAGGACGCCACCTTTTTGTTTCCAAAGTTAGTAGCTCATAAGTCCTCCCACAAAATTGAGCAGTCCCTTCAGTTATCCAGACTTGCCAATGACGGCTCTCCTGATAACCACTTTGAGAGCCTCCCAGAAAGTACACTCCCTGTGTTATGTGTAACAGAGTCAGTGATGCTATCTTTGATGTGGTCTCAGAAGGGGATATCATGCAAGGATTCACTCCTAAACCTCCACGTAGTTATTGTAGATCTCGGGGGGCACATACTTGCAGACCGAGCAGGCCGTGATCTAATAGGACTCTTCCTTTGTACTCTGCAAATGTGATGTGATGAGCCACTTCGTGGCCAGGGAAAAAATAGTCTATCCTAGTGTGTACTGCATGTGGTGCTGAGAAGTGCGAGAAATGTCTGGAGCCTAGATGGAGTGCCGTTCCCAGTTAAAGGGCCTTTGTCCTCCATAAGATGGTTCACCTCTCATTCATTCCATAAGCAATGGGGACACAGTCTCAGACAAAGGGTTAGTCACCTCCTTGCTCTCTAAGGGGGGATCTTTCCCAGTTAGATCCCACTTGCCCTGTCCCCTAAGGAGTATCTTGCGTGGTGGGCTCCCCTCCCTAGTTCCAAAGGGGGTGACTCCACCTTGAGGAGAAGGTACGAATTCCCTGGATTCATCACAGGGGTACCCATCCTTGTATTAGGAAATCATTTTCCGAAATTGGATGGGTGAGCCAAAATAACACTGCTTTCCTCACCAAACCTGCAGAATGGGATGAAACTCATTACAGCCGGCATTCAAATTATTCAAATTGCATGCACATAGATATAAACCCACAACCCCATGTTCACACAGGAGGGGAACTGATGTAAATATGTGTACATAAATGTCATTTTACTATGCAACATTTTTCTGATACCAATACTGAGAAACTCAAATGTTCTAAATTTGCTTGATTGATTGTGTGATTTATACGTATTTGAACAAACTGGCTGATAATGGTCAATGACATCAGTGAAGTATTTTTTATGGTGTACGTTGTATTTTGTAATTTTGAAGTTTAATAGTAATAAATAAATGATATAGAGCAACTTAATGTGTGTTTGACATTATGTGAGACTGTCATAGAAAGGTGACCTCGAATTGTGTGTGTAAGTTCCGAACATTCATGTATCTGATTGTGTTAATTTCTCCTGCATAAAGTAAGGAGTTCACCTTTTATTTTATTTTGTTGAAATATATTAGAATTTCAAATATAAAAAACAGCCTGTTTCTTGTTCTGGAACTGTGGGGTGGGAGTCTATACCAGGGGACATTAGGTCAGGCATTGAAAAGATCAACAAACATTTCAACAGACAATACAGCTGGGTTAGGTTTGGGGTAAGAGATGAGTTATTAGGTTTTTGCGCAAGGTGATGATGGAAGGTGTGATACGGGTGTGGGATGGGAGGGTGTTCTGGGCTCCATGGGTCCATTCGGTAAAGACTTGTTTTGCCTGTAGGTTAGCTTGCACAGTGGAACGGGAAGGACATTGTGGAAGGCTTGTATGTTTGCATGGGTCAGAATGGCCTTGTATATGATAGTCCTTTGAAAGAAATTCTCTGGGGCATGGGGCACCAGTGAAGATGTGGTGATAAGTGAGTGTTGGAGTAGGTACAAAATGAGTCTTCCTGCTGTGTTGGTATTGCTTGCAGAGGGGGCTTGAGTGTTGTTGGGGAGTTCAGTGCCTAGAGAACTAGTGCCTGGACTGCAGTACGGAAGTCATCAGGGGGAAAGATGTGTTATAGAACCTACAGCTACACCTCATACATAAAATGGTCTGGTGACAGCAGCTGTGTGATCTCTTGAGGATCAGGGGGGTGAAGCCTACAAACTTGACTGGTGTGGAGCGGGAAATGTGTGGATTGTCTATGGTGAGTTCTATGATCCACAAGTTGAGATCAGGTTTGGGCCTGGGTGGTGGGTACAGATGAGCCGGTATTCCATTTTGAATAGGTTGAGTTTTAGGAAGTGGGTAGCCATCCAGGTGGTGGTGGAGAACATTTCTGAGAGGGTAGGAGATTTTGAAGTATATTTGAAATATATTTCCATGTCATCTGCATTTTGGTGAAACCGGATGTTGTGGATGCTAAGACTGTTCGAGGGATTCAACATATAGGTTGATCAGGAGGGGAGACGATCCTCCTTGCAGTAGTCTGCATTTGGCTGAGGTGGGAATTGATTGATATATTTTTTTATTTGCTAAATTGTCATTAGACTTTGCCGATAGAGAGGGACTGGTAGGCGATGTGCTGGTGAGGGCAGGCTGCGACCACGCGCGTTGGTCCCACGTAGGGATAAAGGGACAATGTTTGTGATGCTTTAGAAAATGGTCCCATGGGATAGGGTGTCCCGGGGGCAAAGGGGAGGAAAGGGGACTATGTACTAGGAGTAAGATGGTCACTACGGTGAGTAACTTTGTTGATTTCGCTCTCTTCTCTCTTCCTCACAAGCGTCTTTCTCGCTTGCACTTCTTGCGCACTCTTGTCACCCGCGCCTAATAGCTACCCTTTCCCATCCTCAACTTTCCTCTGTAAAGTATCATCGAAGTCCTTCTCCAGCTGCTACATACTTACCTGCTCTCTGACCTCACCTGTACACCTCTCACTGACAACTGATTCTGTTGGCTTTTCATAGCTCTCTTCTTCCTTTCAACCTTTGGCCCCATCTCTGTAGAACTCACTCCCCCCACATATAATCGAAACTTAATCGACACACCCAAGACTACATGACCTTCTGCAAAGCTCTAAAAACGTGCCTCTTTCTGTAATGCCGACTATGACCATCTGAGGCGACTAAGACCTGCAACCTAATGACAAATGCTCAATGAGATCCCGAGCAATGACACCACTGAATACGCTTATTAAGTCACTATTAAGCAAACGCGTGCTTGAAATCCAGAATAGCAAGCTCATTAGATCATATCTCCACCCAAACACATATATCTCTGCTTACTCTCTACTCTACGCCAACATACAATGAGAGTGCAGCTACACCGCTCAATCAATTTCGGCCTAACTGCTCACATATGAACATTACTCCATGAACACCTCATAATCCTAATAAAATGCAGCTACATCCCATGACAAACTGGCCTAGCTGCACACATACGACTCCTACACAGGCCTAACGCAGCCAGAACCTAGTCTTGGTGCCCATCCTCCAGACTGCACACATTCAATTGACATCAATACCACCACACCTAATGCTAGGTTTCAGCTACCATTTGGCAATTTGCACCGGCTGTGCACATAATTGGTGCACCCAAGCGCTGTCATGATCTCTGCTTCCAAAAGGTCAGGGTTTTCCCAACTCCCTTGGAAGCAGATCCATAACCCAGGTTCCGAGTGCCAACGAGTCCCAATTGGGACCTTTTGGACCCAGTCCTGGCGCCAGTGGCACCAGGCTCATAAATATGCCCAGTCCCAGCGCTGGAAGCGCCGGGCTCATAATGCTTGGGTGGACTTACCTTCAGCAGACCATGCTGCTTACCTGCCTGCCAGTTGAGCCTCTGATCCTCTTCTGTTTGGAACTACTTTTCCTGTTGGGTGTGGCTGGAGCCACTCCCTAGATTCAGAACACTGGAACTCTTCTGGAAGGCAGGAACTCTTTTCTTACCAGGAACTCTTTTCTTACTTAGGCGTGGCTGTGGAAGGAGACACCTAAGCACTACAGGAGGCTATTTAAACCACACCCGGTGGATGAATCTTGCTTTGCGTTATTCTGCAACCTCTGCAGCAGAACGCTCATCGTGTCTTCTGCATCCGGTCCTGGGCCTAAGGAAAAAGGCTTACCATCCTGAATCCAGTCTTCAGCAACACCTATAAAGACAAGAAAGAACAGGTTAGCATTCCGGCATCTGAAAGGCAAAGGCTTACCATCCTGAATCCAGTCTTCAGCAACACCTATAAAGACAAGAAAGAACAGGTTAGCATTCCGGCATCTGAAAGGCAAAGGCTTACCTACTCTTCGTGCGCTCCGGAGGTCTTCACACTGCATTCCGGCATCTGAAAGACAAAAGTTTACCAACTCTTCGCACGCTCCGGAGGCCTTCGGCGCTGCATCCCGCATCTGAAAGACAAAACAAGGTGCGTTTAAAGACATTGGGGAACTTTAATACTCACGTGCCATTACTCCTTTCCACATCTAATCCAGTGGGTATTCCGGCACCCTGCAGCCGCTCCGAACTCGTACCTGCAAAATAAAAAGACAGTTAGAGCGCATAGTGAAGCAGGCAACAAGCGCTTACTTACGTGCTTCCAGGCGCTTCTATTCATCACACGGGCTCCATCTTCAACTCACTTCAGCCCGTCATCCGCCATCGCCGGAACCCTGCAAAACAAGAGACATCATTACTAAAGACTTTAAAGACATTTGAATGACTCGAAACTTACCGTTCGTGCAGTAAACGACGGACAGCAGTCCTCTGAAGTCAAGAGGCCTGCGCTACCTATCCAGTGAAGAAACTGGTTACAGCACCCTGCCCCGAGGCAGATGGAGAGCTCGGCATTCACTTACCTAAGGTGAGAGCGTTAACCTTTGGGGGTCTACAGGAGAGGAGAAGAGGAAAGAGATAGGGACACCCCAATAACCCCAGTTCATTAACCCCATATTTTCTATCTGCAGACATCTTACTCTACACGTCAGGCATACAGTGCACAGAGGTCCAGCCCAAAGAGCCAACCGGGTGCTACACATCACCTTTGAAGATACGGTAGTCGCCCAGTCAAGACCGGCGCCTCTGCGAGAATCAGGTGAGCGTTACAAGCGCCCTATGACACCTTACTCTCTCAATTGACCTGGACTACGGTCCCTGAGGGCGTTCAACCTACCAGTGCTTTGAGGTCATACCAATGATATATAGAGGGCTATAGAAATGCCAAATAACATAATATAAAATAACATATGGGGCACAGAGATTAAGTGTGCAATGCCTATTTGGAAGGAGATAAACCAGCCAAGAACAGTGTCTGAGAGTTTCATCCTGGTGGATAGGATATTTAGGTGAATGGTGTGCTTAATGGCATTAAAAGCTGCAGGAGGACGAGGGAGACGAGCACGGCTGTCTGTCCTTTGTCTTTGATGTTGTAGAGGTCATCCAGGATATGAAGTGTTGCAGTCCCTCTACTGTCGCTGGGACAGATACCTGATTGGAAGGAGTTAAGGAGGTTGTTTATGGCCGATGTGTTGTTGGAGTTGGTTTGTAAACAGGCGTTCCATGACTCTGACGAGGTATGGCAGGACTGTGATGAGACAGTAGTTTTTCAAGAGTTGTGTGGGGTCGAGGAATGGTTTCTTGAGAAGAGGTGAGATTTGTCCTGTTTTGAGTGTGTAGGGTATTGTGCTGCGTGAGAGACAGTAGTTGATGATGTTTGTCCATTATGGATCCAGATTGGGATGCAGCCTGAGCTAGGCATGCATAGACAGGATGTGGGGAGGTTTTTTTTTATTTGGGTGTCCGGGTGATGATCGAGTCTTGTTCGATAAGGTGGAATGTGTCATGTGTCGGATTATTTGAGATTGGTGGGTGGAAGTGGAAACGCGGATGGGAAGGCTTGTCTGATGTGTATTATTGAGTTGATTAATTCATGAGTTTGTTCGATACTGAGGGTGGATGAAAGTGTGCTAATGGTGGGTGCTGGCTTGGAGTGTGGCAATTTGTGGTGGGTGGGGAATATTGTGTGGGAAAGCAAGCACAAAGAAGATGGAAAAGTAGTCTGACCACATACCCAGATTCAATTATGTACAGAAACTGGATTGTTACAAGAAATCGGAAGCCCAAGAGTGTTGCAAGCTGTGTGTTTAGCAGGCTGTGTGTTTAGCAAGCTGTGTGTTTAGCAAGCTGTGTGTTTAGCAGGCTGTGTGTTTAGCAGGCTGTGTGTTTAACAAGCTGTGTGTTTAGCAGGCTGTGTGTTTAGAGGAGATCATATTGCTTTGCATCTCCCTTATACAAACTATGTATTCTTCGTTTAAAATGTTTTGATTTAAATAAAATGTTTCCATATTTACTTACACTCCTCTTCTTCCTCTCTCTGTAATGGCAGCACTCTCTGTTTGGGGCAGGCAGTGGAGGATCCAGATTTCACTATTTATTGCCTACTCTTCTCGGATACGTGAATACGCCACGGCTGTATTATATCCGATCGGTGCGTTCCGGCTGCGTGTGAGCGGAGAATGTTAAAGGTGTACTTTTCTTCTAGTGCACTTATTGTGCCTTATTTCAAATAGATGTGGTACTCGGACCATCGGCTGTAGCTGTCCCTATTTGTGAAAATGTCCTTATCATTATTTTGAATAGCCCCAAAGCAATTACTCTAGAATGATAAGCAGTTCATTTGTTTTGGGTACCAATGAACACAATGCATCATTGTGGCACAAATAACCTTCTGTTGGTCCTTTCTACGCGACCACCTTCCATCTCTCTCGGCCTGAATGACTAGGGGCACTAGCGCTGTCCTTTAACAGACCTTGCTTCTCCATGCCCCTATCCCGGGCGTTTTATTAGCATATGACAAGTAGCATTATTATCTGTCATTTGGCAGCCATAAGCAGGACGAATAATTTAGATGGGCACACGTTTGTCTAAAACCCCCTAACTTTCCTGGTGTCATTTTGGAGCGTCCATGGACGCCTCACACTCGGGCTGTGCTTTGCATGTACTGGGGCCGCCAGATTGGCCGTACCCATGCACTGCTAATGCAAGGCATGTGAATGGGCAATGTGGAGTCTCTCATTTGCATGAGACACGCCCCCACAGTTTTGTGCTTTTGCGTGAGTGCACTCCTTATTAAAGAAGGGACCTTGTGTCCCCTTGTGCAACATGAATATATGACCTCTGGAGGCAGGCAGCACAATGTGCTGTTTGTGTTCTGGGCATATGTTCGCTTTAGGCTCCTGATCTTCTATTCAGGGTCGGACTGCAGCACACAATTGTCTCAGGCACCAATGAAAAAGTGGCGCACAGTTGCAAATGCCATTTCATTCTTTTTGCGACAGACCCTTTGAATAGTACGCAAGGGGAGTTTTTTGATAAAATGTAATGCAAATTGCGCAATTTAAAGAATATTTTTTCAGCAACAATTGTCAAAACTACTGGCCGCAGAGTGAAATAACTCATCAAACTGGCCCACATTAGCCAAAAAAAGTGACCACATTGGATCCAAAAAAACTGGACCACACCAGCATGTTGTCTTTTTGCTTCGTACATTGCCCTATTGCCCTATAGGCCAGTCCAAGCCTGCTTCTCTCTCTCTTGGTTGCATATACTACGCACTGCTCTTAAGAGTACATGAAATGATAATATTCCATGTTCAATCCACCCAGGCAAAGTGTTGGTGCTCTGTGTGACCTTTTGATACTGCTCATTTTCAATTGGGGACAGGTAATGCAGTATCTTATACATACTTGGTTACCCCATTTACGGCTGATTCTTCTATGTTGTACAAAATGGTTGCCAAACATTGGCACATCCTGAGACTCAACAAGGATTTAGAGCCATATTTGACACTTAAACCTAAATTCACTTATCTGAGATCACCTACTATTAAGTCACAGGTGAGTCCCTCATTTTTTGATAACAAAATGGCTAATCCTTCATGGCTACAACAACTTACGGGTTTTTGCAAATGTGGGAACTGCAATCAGTGTCCTTGGGCTTTTCCCAAATGTGAAACCTTCTCTGATAAGTTTTATATAGTGACTATTAAGGATTTCATTAATTGTAGGACAACCCATGTGGTGTATGCCATTGTATGTTTCTGTGGCAGACTCTACATGGGCAGTACCATTCGCTAGCTTAGAATTCGTATTAGAGAACACTTGTCCAGTCTCCAGATGTGTGAACCAAAATCTCCTCTAGCAATTCATTGGCAATTAGAACATCAACTCAAACCTCTGATTTGCGTTTTATTGGACTGATGAAAGCACATAAGGGGAAAAGGGGCGGGAATCTCCAGCTTAAACTGCGGCAGATGGAAGCAAAACTAATATGTCTTCTGAGATGCACCACACGTGGATTAAATTCTGACCATGAGATGCACGTTTTTTTGTGAATCCAGTTCACTTATTAATGTTAAATTCTGCGTGTTTAAAATGCGTTTTCAGGTGTGTGCATCATTGATTAAGCCATCTGTCTGATTGTGGCCAGTCATCACCGTGGCGCACCACTGATGCGTGTCCAATCGCCAGCACTTACTATATTTTTTAATTTTTTTTTTATCAGTGTCATTTGGATATTGTATGTTTACTATGCAGAAGGAGTTCATATTCTATATTACGATTCGTTCTCCACTCGAGTCCCGTTCAACAAATAATTTTCACATGCTTTTTATCCCGCTTCTGCGGTTGGTACGGTTGATCTATTTGAACCTCACCGTAATCTTGTATTGTGTTCCGGCACTTGCGGGTATTTGGATCTTTTTTCGGTGCTGTGTTTACACTAAACGTCACTGCCTGCGACTGCGGTTACTTATCTTTCTGCTACCGTCACTTTGTTGACATAATACGTCACTACAGTGACGTAACGTGTCAACGTTTCCGTCAGCGTCACTCCTGTGACGTTTCTGGCGGCATCTATTATTTCGGAGCATTCACGATTAGCGAAGGTTGGATTTGTCCTGTTATACTTGAATCTCACTCGATTTGTCGAGTAAGTAATTATTTCTTTGCGAGCATCTGCTTCTTGTTCACGTTAACATCGCAGTTCCTCACTAATTTTGGTAATCTTTCAGGCTATATATTTTTGCCGGCCAATGTGGCATTTTGTCTTCTGTTTTCTTCCACTCGTAATATGTCCTGATTGACGGGAACCACTCAGCGTATACAATAGGTGAGTGGTTTTATTTAAATCTCTATTATCTGATCCATGACGCATTGAAGCTTCCGAACTGAGGTCTGTTTAACTTTTTTCCTTAATAGGATATTGCCATCGAACTGATTATTTGTAACTTTGTGTGGTAAGTGATTTATTGTGTCCCATTACTCTCTGACGGACTCCTCACTATAGGATGCTGGACTCGAGTGATTTTATATAATTGGTGTTTCGAGTTAGCTTTTGTCACCAATTAGTGGTTAATGTGTTCATTCCGGTATTCTTCCTTTAAATATCACAATTATTGTTTTAGTGTTTTCTAGATTTTTGGTGGTTATCACTTGAACTTTTTTGGTGTCTGGACTCGCATGTGGTTGTGCCACAGGGTGCTGGTCATAACTAGTCTAGAGATGGCAATAGGGTTTTAACCTTAACTTTTATTGATGAATCTTTTTTGATTATTGTCCATTTCTTCTTTTATTTTCATTGTGTGCCTACATTGATCCACAACTGCTGTACCACACCCCTTACCTGATTCTTGGTATGTCTTTTATTCTGTAATATCCTTAAAACACCTTTCCGCATTTATTTCAACAACAATTTCTTTATTGTTATTTATTGAATATGTTAATTATTATCCGCTAATGATGTTTGTGATTCAGCCTTGAAGACGACCCAAGTGTCGAAACACGTCTCGGCTATTCTTCAATATATTTTCATTAAAATACTGTACCTAGATTGTTGATTTCTGTACTTTAATGGTGTTAAGCGCAATCCTACCCCTCTCAACATACAACTGTATCTTATACTTGTACCAGGAAGCCTATAACCTCATAGCGGCAATGTGGTTCCACCCTCAGCAGTGCGATGCTGTAAAAGCAATGGCAGCGCATCCTTTTGTGGATTGCCGCTGCTTTGCCATTGGTCTAGGCCCCAGCCATGTTCTATTCAACAGTGGATTCCCCTAGCACATCTCTACATGCTCTTGCGCAGCTATGCATTGGAATCTGCCCAAATCTCAGTTGCAGCAGCTTGCACTCTTGCTTTGAGAACTGGAGTCTTTCCGTCTTAAACTCTTTCATGCCCTTTCATGGTTTCATCTTCCGAGGATGTATGTTGCGAGTTCCCTCCGCTGTTCTGGTGTACACTGTGTGTGCATCTGCAGTGTAAGGGGTTCTTTATGTTTCTAGGTATTGTAACTTACTTTAATTTACTTACACAATGATCACATCAAGGTCATAACTTGACGTCAAAGAATCTGCACACTCTATCTGTACATGGATTACTAATTATTTCAAGAGTTTCTCTGCAGTCCAGGAGGGTGGAGATACACAAACTTGCATATCTTTAGATGTCGCTCTTCCAAAGAACTGCGGTCATTCGGCCTCACGCTGGAACGTCTGGGACGAGGCTGCGGTTACGCAGGTCAAGTGCCAAGTGGAGAATTGCTCACCCCAAACGGGGATAGTGGTCTAAACACCCACGTCTCCTGTTCTTAATTGTGTTCCTACCCCCTGTGAGCTCCGTGGAACTAAAACTACTCGTCGTATTCAGAATTATGTTGCTACCCACTGTGGGCTCACTGGAACTACAACTACTCGTTGCATTCAGAATTATGTTCCTACCCTCTGTAGGGGCTCCCTGGAACTACAATTCGTGTCTCCCTCTGAATGGTGTTCCTACCCGCTGTCGGCTCCCTGGAACTACAATTCGTGTTTCACTCTGAATGGTGTTCCTACCCGCTGTGGGTTCCCTGGACCTACAATTCTCGTCTCACTCTGAATGATGTTCCTACCCGCTGTGGGCTCCCTGGAAGGACATTTTATTTCTTGTGAAGCTGCTAGGACAATAATGTTAAAGCTTTAGCGATCCTTTGAGACGGATCCTAAACGTTACCGAACATTTATTTGTGTACTCTAGCTTTTCTCTTTTTTTTATACATTTACTGCAGTTTTGCAAGAGTACAGCAATTGCATATAACCAATCGCAAAAGCACAATCTAACACGTGAATCCTAACAACCACAAAGGCCACATCAACTTCATTGAGCGCCTGAGACAGGAAATGACCGATGTAAGGCGAAGGATTGGGGGCAGGGGTGTTGCTAGGTCTGCAAAAAATCCAGGGCTACGCTAATGCCGGAACTGTTGGGACTCAGGGCTAGCTAGCCCTTTGTTTTTAGCCCTGAGCTTCTATCCAGGGCTACAAACAAAAGACCCGGGGCTATAACCCCCTCAACCCCCTCTAGCAACTCCTCTGGGTACCAGGTCAAGACAGGAGTGGGGGATAGTCTGGGAGAGCAGATGAAACATACCTGGTAGGCGCCATATTCTATATCAGTAGAGAGCACACAGCGATTACTCCACATACAGATCAGTAAAGTGCATCCAAACACTGCCTTATGTCTCCTGTGAGTCTTTGTGGAAGCCAGCCCGAAGTGTTCGGAATGCCAGATTTCCACATCCGGCCTGGTTTGTTACATCCAGTGCTGAGTATTCTTTTTGCGGAAGCGCCTAGATCGTTTCACTTCCTCCACAGGTTGAAGTGAGCCTGCCACTAGCAGCATTGCTAGTATTGGATTCAGCTGCAACCTGATCCCCCAGCAGGAGTCCAACTCCTACCTTCCACATCTTCCCAGAGGTTAGCCACCTTCATACATGACTAGAGCATACCAATGAGGCATGTGTCATTGGCCCCGCAATATCAGCAGTGGTGGTTGTCCTTGATGCCCACCTTTAAACATTTTGGTTGGAAATCAACAGCTCCTTAAAGAGTTGCCCTGGTGCATTAAAGATATTCGGGTCACATTAGTATCTTCACCCGCTCTGCCGAGTCAGTTTCCACTGCCTCTCTCTGGGATTTTATGGCCAATGTTATATCCCCTCTTGTGATCGAGTGGGGACAGAGCCTCTGACATTTCTGCTGGGAGTGGTCTCGAGACACACGACCGCAAGATGAAATTGGTCCTGCAATGAAATCAAATTGCAGCTGCATGGCTTTTTGGCCTAAGTGTACATTGGCGTCCTTAACCTGTGCTAAGCCACCAGACTCTTTTCTCCTCTTTGGGAGTTCCCATATTGGTGACTGCTCTTCATCATCACGTCATGCTTTGTTTCAAAAGAAGTCCTTTTCCATGAAAGCAACACAAGCTACCATTTCCATTCTAAAATGCAGGAGTAAACCAATTTGCATGGAACAGCATAACATATTTTATGTCGTAGAACGAGGGATGGATTCTTATTTTTGCCATTTCTATTGTCTATTTCTAAAAGCATTCATTAATGGCTATTTTTCCGCACCGACCCCAATTCCCATGGAATGATTTCTATGGGAATTTAGGACAGCCGCTAAAAAGCAATCTTCATGAAGTAAGGTCAAAACAACCAAACCTCATGTGACCCTGGTTAAAAAAAAGCACCAACCACCCCAGCAATGGCAACTGTGCCCTTTGAAGAGTTCCTGCTTGCTATAATAAGAATCCTAAAGGCGTGGAAGACCAGGAAGAAGCCTCGGGTTGATAACTGGATACACGATTTGCTTCTACTATCCAATTCCGAGAAAGTTATTTATTTATTTTTAATTGTTATAAAGCGCTACTCGCCCTTAGGCCTTAAAGCGCAATGACGGAAAGAAGCAGCAAATTGACTTCTATGAAGATATGGGGTTATCCTGCAACTTATGGATGGCTCTGAATTGGGAGAAGAACATTATGACATCTGGGTTTTTACTATGTGTTTGAGTATAGTTAACGTATGCATCATTTATTTTGTTTTCTGTTTAGTGTAGTCGGTTGTATATCCTTGGCGCACATTTTGTACATATATTTTGTATATCTGTTTTGAATATATGTCTCTCTTTTTTCAATGTATTTTAGCTTTGGTTTAATTGTAATATTGATTGAAATATTATTGTTTAAAAAAAGAAGTGCAGCCTACAAAGCTCTCCCTGGGCGCTTCCTCTGTCGTTTAGTTATTTTAGGGTTGCCTTGCAATGATTCTTACCAAAGTATGTGGCTGCCACACTGACAAATTGTTCTGATAGGTTTTAATGGGAAGAAAACTTCAATGCGCCAACCTTAATGTTCAATTTTGTTCATAATATTGCTGGTGAGTCAATGGTTCAAATAGCTCTCTGACACTTTTTCAAGTAAAAAAAGGAGACGTTTATTTGTTGTATCCGTAATTTTTGATAAAGGTGATAAACATTGATTTTCTTGACAATGCACATATTATTCTGAAACTTTTCAGTGCTCCTTCACACAAATAGTAAACTTTGCAATATTCATACTTTTCTGTATCTCTCTACTTTTCTGGATCTCCCAACAGGTGTTTCCCCATTGATTGTTGTCAATGGTTCATCAGGAGAGAAGAATTTCCTAAAATAAGAGAAAAAGAAATGCTATGTACACAAGGCGCTATAATGTCCATGATATTGTTGATAGAAAAGAAAAAAGAAAAGGATAATGTAGCTCTAATCACATGGCTCTGATACATTTTGATAGAAAATACTGGTTTGCACAGTACAAAAGTTGTGCTTTTGACTCAAACAGTTTCCTCTTATCCAATGTTTTTCTATTTTCTCAATTTTGTGAGAAAGTGATCCCTGCCTGGAAATCTCTTTTGGATATCAAGAATGGATTTCTTAAATTTTTTTTGGTTTAGGTAACTCTTAAATACTATTGTGTTCTAACCTATACCTTGGTTTGCGATGTACTTCTACTCTGATGCGAACAGCATTATGGTTTACTGTACTGCTTTTAATATGTTTATGGGGAAAAATCTATAAAGTTGATCAATAAAACCTTAAAAAATCGTCCTGCTTGCAATATAACCAGAAAGCTAAGCAGGTCTGCTGGCACTGGCAGAGCAGGACAGAAGGATGGGGTTGCAAATGATTGCAGTCGGGGCTGGTACATTGGAAAGGAACAGATTCTCAGTTGCAGGAATCTGTGAAAGAAACCCTGCATTGCTAGAAGACACTCGTAATGCACGTTGAGGGACCCTGGCAAGTATAATAACGTGTATTATAAGGGTCTTTAAAAAGTAAAAGGCCTTTTGTCCATTGATGCTGGCGTTATCTTTCATTGCACATGCAACCAACCTCTTTCAGAAAAGTTTGACTGCAGTGTAATTCTGTCGATGTACCCTCCCTGACACTAAGACAATGGGCCTCATTACGGGCCCGGTGGTAACCGTGGCGGTAAAACTGCCTGGTTACCGCTGGACTCGTATTACCATTCCACCTCCATGATTCCCGGAATTACCGGGGCATTACAACCCCGGTTTCCCGGGAATCACGGAGGCGGAATGGTGTTAATCCCCATTCCCATTGAGTCCTATGGGACTCAATGGGAATGGGGATCATGGAAACACTGGCAGTATCTCGTAATGCTGCCGGTGTTTCCTCGTCCGCCTGCAGGCGGGCGGTGTTAAACCTGCCAGGTCAGACCTGGCGGGAACATCACCTCCCGGCTGCAGGAGTTGTGATCGCCTGGCATGGAAACAACGGTGGCGGCGGGTTTACCGCCACCGTTGTTTCCATACCGGGCGATTTGTAATGAGGCCCACTGACTTTATGAGTCGGCCGGTGCAGTAATAAAGTGTGGGTATTCATGGATACTGGCACTTTACCGGCCCAGCCGACCACGGGTTTGCCGGTGGGGCACCTGGGATAGCCACAGCTGGAGGCAAGGGAGGCACCCTACCGGCAAAAATACCCCTAATTACAGGCACCGGCATTGCCAGCGCCGGTAATGACTGAACATCTCCCCATGGATCCTATGAAACTCCATGAAACTCCGTGAATGGGGATTAACTCTGTCCCTCCGGCACTCATAATCCGGCAACAGTGCCACCGGACCCAGTGCCGGAAATGGTAACAGCCTTTGCCAGTATCCTGATGGGTTTATCACCAGGATACCGGCAAGGTTGGAATGAGGCCCAATGTTCAGTACGTACGTGCGAGGAAGACAATGTCATTTGAAGGATTCGAAGCATGCAATTGCTGAAGTGTCAACACATTGAAAATTACATTATCGCAAATATTTGGTCCGTGGGACCACCTTAGACCTTTGAATACACCCCAGCATGAGGGAACTCCCAGAGGAAGAGAAAAGCAGCTCAGAGCGTGCAAGAGAACTACTCACCATTAGTTCTAGGAGCTGCTTCAAGCATCTAAACAGAACACACAATTATTACTGCAGGTGGTGGAATTGACAAAAGCAGTTTTATGTTCCATTAGCATGGGAAACTGGCAGAAACAAACTGACAAAGACAGGCAGTGCTTAGCTGTGCCAAGAAACAGGCAAGTGCAGAGAGTGGCCATAGAAAACAGGAAAACCAAGTGTTTTTTATGCTTGATTTGAGCTCCAGTTTAGAAGTCACTTTTATTAAAAGCACTCTGAACGCTAAAATCATAAATGGTTCACAACGCAATGCAATGGATGTGGAAGGAGACCTGGGATGGGCGGACAAATAAAAAGGACAAGCAGTTAAAACTGAAATCGTGGGCTGAGGAAAGGTGGGGGATGCTAGTTAGTGGGAAAGGGGATGCAGCTGCTAAATTGCGTGGGTCTCACAAATGCACATACTAATAATATATGACGCTGGAGATGTTCTGTATGTACCAGGAAAGGGTTATCCTAAATAAACTGTAAGAAACACTGATGCACAGTAATGGTGCCTAGGATGGGATGAGGTGGAGTGACAGAAGTTGATTAATACTCATGTTAGGATAAGATCTTGGAATACGAGAGGCTATAGATCATTCATGGACAATGTGAGGATTACTTTTTTTGGTCACAGCAGATAAATTCTTACTGCAAGAGACATGGGTCAGCCAAGACGCAATAATGAATGGGTTTGTTATTTTTCAAAGAAAAGCCACAAAAAATGTTAAAGGCTGCTCCTTTTGGAGGCTTAATAACAGCAGTAGCCCAACATTTAAAGGCCGCAGAACTTGTTCAGGTTAATTACCTGGACCATGTTTTGGATATTGAGGTTGAACTAATGATAAATAAAGAAAAAATGGAGCTTCTGCTGATAAACGTATACAATCCACTTGGTAATGGTAAATTGGAGGGTATAGTAGCGCATTTAGAAGATTTGATCGATATATGGTTAAGTAAACGTCCTAGTCGGCCATATTTCTGATAGGTGACCTACATTTTCATCGCCTTAAGTTTCCAAAAAAGAGGGTTTCGATATCCCAAGAATACAGCTACTTTGAAAATCGGGATCACATTTCGGCAGTTGGCCCAGCTGAAGCGGAGTCCATGATCGATCCCAGCCCCTGGTTACGTTTATTCCAGTCTCGTCAACAGTTTCAGCTGGTTTAGGTAAAAAGTGAACATTGCTTTTTTACCTGGGCAAATGGTGCACTTTATTCATGCATTGGTTTTATATTGACAACAGAAACTGCACTTATGATGATAAATTCATTTGTATTGACTCAGAATAACCTGAGTGATCATGTGGTAGTGGAATTTTCAATTGCTTATGATCCTCTTGAGTGCAGAAACAGAATGGTGGGTAATTATGAAATTAACCATAGAGGAACCGTATATATATTGGACAGAGAGAAATCTGACCACCGCTAGTGCCAAATTAATAGATAAGCTGCTTGGAGAGGAAGCTGCTTGGAGAGGAGGTGTGATCATTTAGCAATGCAACAGAGGAAAAGAATAGCCATCGTTAACGAAAAGCATAACAATGTTTTTGATTATGAAATTGCAAGAAAAAAGAAATTATTAAAATATGATATCTCACAATATAAGAAAAATGTGGCAGATGTACATACGCAAGTAAAAGCGATAACAAGTTTAGGAATGACATTTAAGAACTGTCATAAAATACATAAGGGAGCCATGGCATAAGCACAATGGAAGAGCATGCATAATGTACTGAAAAGTAAAGATACAAAAAAATGCTGGTATATATTTCATACACATAACCATTGACATATGTCTGCTGGAAATCAATTCCACCTCTAGTGTGGTATGCGAAAATTACATCATATTGCTTATTAAATGTAATGAGGAAGAGCTGGACAACATTATAATGGAGTTAAGAGCATCCAGAGCTCCAGGACCAGACGGTGCCCCGAATTCATTGTACAAAACTAAGGCAAAGATTTGGGTTACAATCATGTACATTGGGCCTCATTACGAGGTAGGAGGTAGCCATGCCGTTTATACCGGCATGGCTACCCCCAAACTCGGGTCCGGCTGCAGGTCCCGCAAAAGGGGAATAACCGGGCCATTCCGACCTTGGCGGGCCCAGTAATTCCCCTTTCGCGGGACCCGGATGTTCCCATTGCCATTTGAGCCCCCTACCATCCAGTTCTGCTCGCGGGTGCCGCTCTGCACGCCTGGTCTGACCAGGCATGCAGAGCGGCCCCCGCCAGCAGAACTCGTAATGTGGCAGCATGGTAACAACTGCGCCTGGTGCCGTTGTTTCCTTACCGCCACTATTGTAATGATGCCCATTATCTTTCCCAAAACTTTAGCTACAGGACAGATGCCCACATTATGGAGGCAGTCATGATGGTCCCAATATATAAAAAGGGAGCTCGAGATTCACCCAGAAATCATAGAATCTTGGAAATGATAGATTCAAGTGCTAAGATCCTTTGTAAATTACTGTTGGGGTACATTAATCAATGGATTGGGGAAAAAACATTCTGTGGGCACAGCAATCAGGTTTTAGGAAGGGTTTTAATATGGTGACGAACCTCTGGATTTTAATGTATTTTATTCGGGATAAGAGTAAAGACAAGACCTTGTATAATAGTTTTATATATTTTACTACAGCATTTGAGACAGTGTACAGGCATATTTTATGGGATAAATTGAAAGAAAGAAGCCTACATATGCACATTTTGTATTTCATACGAGCACTATACACTTACAATAAGATCTGCATAAGAACCAACTTGGAAGGAGTACTCAGTTAAGAACTAGACGTTAATTATGGATTGAAACAGGGCTGTACATTGGTGCCTACCCTGTTTAACATATATTTGGTCACATTGGGAAGGGCCTTACAAGACTGTGGTAACTCTCCTCCTCGCATATCATCATGCTCTATTCCCTGGATATCATATGCTGATGATATCATAATCTTTGACCAGGCAGCCATAGGTCTTCAACATAGCCTTGAAGCATTAGAAAAATATGTCTTAGCCCATGGATTAATCATCAATTTAAAGAAAACTAAAATTATGTCCGTAAAATCCAGTAGAAGAAACTTGAAAAGATATTATTGGCCAATTCAAGGAACGAAGCTGGAGGAAGTTAACAGTTATCTTTATCTTGATGTACTTATTACTAATAATATGGATGAAGCACAGCTTGACGAAAATATCGAGAATAAAGTCTTAGCAAAGTTTAGAGTGGTTAGATCATTTAGATCTTAGACGGGAGGATATTCTGCAGAGGGATTAATACAGCTGTATAAAGCCTGTATTGTATGTAGTATTCTATATGGGTTGGAGGTATATACAATGAAAGAACCAGCATGGCTATGTAAATTGAAAGTTACATTATGGAGGAAAGCCCTTGGGCTATTGCAGGCGGTGCCAGTGGAAGCCATATGCAGTGAACTAGGGCTCATTTCTCTCAGTACAAAAAATATGATAGCCATGTGTGATTTTTATGTGAAGATGCTGATGAATAAAGGTAACAGATTCCTTGACTCACTTTTTGTGGAGAATAGTGGTAACTTTGCTGATATTAAGACCTTAAAAGCCTGGACAAAAGATATTAAGGACTTCCTGAAGAAGATAGGTTGTTTAATTGATCCAACCAAAAGTGTGGCTTATTTATTTAAAGAAATTAAGCAAAAGTTGGAGGTTTGGGATCGTGATACGCGATTCACCTACCTATCTTGTAAAACAAATTATGGAGAATATTCTAGACACGCTTTCGTGGTAAATGCTCCTTGTGTATATTTAATCCATTTGCAAAATTCTTATGTGAGATGGTTTATCATGCTATTACGATTAAACAAACTTCCAACGGTGGCCTTTATTGGTACTAGGTATAATATTTCGCATTAGAGAACGTGCATGCAGAATATGTAACCAAAAACTAGAAACCCCTAGACATCTGCTGATGGACTGTGTGGAAATTATCATATTGTATGAAAAGGCATATGTATATCAGGGTTATGATATGAATTGTATCTGTTCTGATCAATGTTGGTCTTATTTATTTTCTGGGGGGAAAATTGATTATTAATGTTACGATATTTTATCTGGGGACTTCTTTTTTTTTAAGTTAACATGATTGCTCCAACATATTAGAGATGGATGTTTGTTTGTGTACTTGGACAAGTCATGCAGAAGTTTTAAATTGAAACATTTCTTTTAATATGTAAAAAGTGGAATTGTTATGAAACGTTTATTTTCTTTTTAATATGTAAAAGGTTATATTTAACCAATTAACATTATTTTTAAAAAAAGGGATGTGGAATCAAGAAATCTGGAATGGGGAGGAGTAGGAAAGGGCTTTGTGGGGAAAGCCTGCTGGCTAGGTGGGTAGCAGCCCCAAGCCACCCTTTGTGAAATGGATGCCTTTGTTTTGATTATTGGATCACTAGGGCTATTTCATAGCAGTATGTTTCGTTATGACTGCTTTACAAAACCATGTTGCATATTTGCTTTTACTTTTTTCGCGGACCACCTAGTGTCAGCAAACGGAACCAAAAAGACAGACCCTGATTGGAAATCATGAACTCTGAATTGTTTTGCAAGGAGTAGCTGCAAGGGTTCACTGCCCGAGTAATCACAAGTAAGTTGAGGTGACATTTGTGTTCCAAACCCGCCCGACTGTGGCAGTTGCAGGAGCACTGGGCAATAGGGCAATGCCCAAACCAAAAACGTGAAATGTTGGTGTGGGATGTTTTTTTTCTGTCAAAGTGGGCCACTTTTTTGGTCAAAGTGGGCCACTTTTTGGCCAATGTGGGCCAGTTTGGTGAGTTACTTCACTATGCGGCTAGTAGTTTTGACCAGTGTTGCTGAATGAATATTCTTTCAAATGCACAATTTGCATCATATTTGATCAAAAGCCTCCCCCTTGGGTACTAATCAAACAGTCTGTTGCAAAAGGAATGAATTGCCATTTGCACCTGTGGGGCACTTTTTCATTGGTGCCCGAGACAATTGTATGCCCCAGTCAGACTCTGATCTGAAGCAGCTTCTCTCCCCTTAGATAATCAAACTGACCACAGAAACGTGCAGGCCAAGGCTTAACCAAGCAAAGCCCTGTGCGGGAGCATTTCCTTCATACACAACCGAGAGAAATCCTGCAACAAGCAGAGGGGCTGAAACAAATAAGGGCTTCTGTCCTAGGGCATACAAAAGACACATATTCTACTGCAACTAAGCAGTGAGTTAAATACAACTCCTGAAATAGAAACCCTCCTAGCCTCGAAAAAATAAACAGAACAAAAGGGTATAAAAATTGCCTACATAGGAAAATCTAAGGGAGTCCCTTAACTACATATTTTCTGACCGCATTTCAATGTAACTTCTCAAGTAATTAGAATCAAACCGATTAAACTAGCACATTCATGTTAAATAATGCTGTATTATAAATCACATCTTCACCAAGCATTCTAATTGAGAAGTAGATATCAATAACACACTAAATTAAAGTGATTAAAAAGTCCTCAAAATGTTAACGCACAAAGTGCAACACAAGATGTGATGGCTGCAAGGTTTGGAATTAATCTTCACCTCTGGAAATTGCTCTGGGCAACTCTCCAGACCATCGTTCTTCACCTGCCAAGCCATTACAGAAGGGCAAATACCATATGCAAATCACGCTTAGTCCTGCCCAGTTTGGGCTAGACTGCCCCTTTTGGCATGAAACCACGCCTCATTTGCATATAGTATTTCCCTACAAGTTGCATAGTCCTATTCTGCACCACCTGCAGACCATGGCCATCATCGATTGCTGATGATGGGATTTGTTATTTATTTATTTTTATAATTTGCAATTGGTTTACAACAAACCTTTTCAAAATAAAAAAAGTAATAAAAAAAAACGAATCCGAACATCCTTCGATAACAAAAAAACAAAAATACAAACATATTGAGCCACGACATTATTGAAATGATAAAAGATCCCGCTGGTACAGACAGACTTTAAGTTAAAAACACACAGAATTGTACAGTAATTCATCATTATAAAAAACATACTATCATTTAAGACATTTAAATACACATACTATTAAAAGATCCACCCACAGAATAACAAAATAAATGAAAAAAAACACACAGAATTTAACAATATATCATCGCCAAAAATATGTCAACAGTTCAGTGCTTCATCAGACAAAGTTCACAAGGATCATCCAAAATAAATAAATAAAACTTCAAAGGTCATTCAACAATACAGTGTAAGATAAATGGAGGATAGCACCAAACTGCCATCAAGGTGTTACGAGAAAAGACTTCAGCAATTCATCAGACAGGATTATTTAGGTTCAGGGCTTTAATAAATCCTGCAACTGCCAAACTCTCCCTGGTGGCGGTGATGTTTACACATCTGTTCCAAATATAGTTGCAGTTAATCGAACACCACTGACTAGCTTGGTTCGTATCATTAAAAACATACTCCCCCCTAACTGAATTTGGGACTGCGCAATCCAAAATCAAATGTCGGGCGGTCTCAATCTGGTCAGATTTACCAAATCTGCCATTAATATCCGTAATTTGCAGGATTCCCCTTCTTACCAAAATCTCCTTAGTCAACAGAATGTTCCATTTTAAGCGCAGAAAAATATTACAATAAAATGTATTTGGGAACTGCAGCAGAATCCTTGTTGGGGCTGGGGCACTCCTCCTTCTATCAACACATACTAAATTGTGCAACAAGGGGTATGAGTGAAGAGAGTCCGTAGTACAGACCCAATCATAATCAAAGAGGACTTTCTTCACTCTCATTGGCTTAGATAACAAGGATGCCCTATCGATTACCAAATTATTGAATGCTCCTCAAGCTGCGAGAGGTAATTCGTTTTGATCTTTAAACCCGAAAATTGCTTTCCCAATAGTTCATAAAGCGATGCCGGGATTGGAGCAATTAGTTTTGAAAATAACATAAGTACGTTCCATTCCACCCGTGCCTTCATTGAAACCAACGCCAACTCGAATCTGATGGCTGCAAGTGGAATCGCGTTGGGTATACTCAAAATGTTACTAGACATATTTCTTAGAAGAAGGTGTTTTAGTGATCCTCCTTGCGCACCAGAAACAGGCTCGTAAGGAAAGACAAAAGAAGAGATTGTCTAGGAGCAAGCCTACACCGGTAGCACATGTAAAAACACCAAGTCCACTGATGAATGTTCCTATGATTGGTCCAGTAAGAAGGAATTATGCTGACATACTTCATGAGATGATTGTAGAAGCTCATAAGAAGATAATGGGACCCACGAGAAGTGCTAGGGAGGATGACCATGAGTTCAATGATTATCTGGATAGTACAGCACACCTGGGGAATAACATATGGTATCAGCGTATCAAATAAGCGGGAAGGAGGACCTCAAAGGATGAATGCTTTGTATGTCCACTCCCACTCCTTCTTTATGGCATGGGTAAGTCTAAGGTCTTCATAGCTATTGAAATAGACGTCCTGAGTGCACATTGTCTATCACACATAGCATTCTATCATACAAGAGGCCAGTTCATGGGTCGAACACCCTATCTCAAATGGGCAACTGAATCGACAGATCCAGAGGAAGATGATTATATTGAAGACACAAAGACAAGGCTGAGAACGCATACTAAGAATCACGTGATGAGATAAAAAAGGCCTGGAGTGAAAGGAGCTTGAATCAGATAGGAAGTAAAGAGAAGACTTGATAGTCCAGGAAAACCTGCAGAAGAAATTTGTAAATGGAAGAACAGAAGCCAGATGCAGATTTGGGGATCAGTGCTTTCACCAGATGGTTGGGAAGAAGGTGTGGTGATCTGCAGAGACTGGGTAATAATGGGTCACTACCAACCAACAATTGAAAACGCGGAAATGCTGTGTAAACCTTTATGGTCGAAACTTGCTAAACTATTGTCATGGGTCGAAGATAAAGGAGGACCCTTGCAGATAGTGTCTTTGGAAAGTGCAAAGCTGTGCTTCAGAAACAATGGCATAAGAAAAGTTGGAGAGGACCACAACTGTGGTTGAGTCTTTGCACCGGGGATGAACATTGGGACAGCAGTGATAATGAATCATTATTGGCCTTGAGGATCCAGAGCTTATATGAAAGTATTGGGGAGGATGATGTGCCCTAGTAAATGTCCATGTTCCAGCACTGGTGATTCCTAAAAGTGACTTAAGCCTTAACAGCTTTCCTAAAGCAGATGCTCACCTGAGGAAGAAGAGATCTGTGGAGCTGATTAATTGAATAAAGAGAGATAACTACTTCTCAGCCAAGTCAATAGAAGCTTAAATACTAAACGGCTACAGATTACCAGATGGGGAATTGTTGCAGATGATCAATACTACCATAAAGGAATTCAGTGCTAACAGGAAGAGATGAGAGCCATACGACTGATGACTCTTCAGAACAGATATGTTCTAGACATGATCACAGCTATGGATGGAGGTGTTTGTGCAACAGTTGGGGAATCTAGTTGCCCGTTTATATATTCTCATGATGAAGAGAATGGTACTTTAACAGAGGCCATAGAGATGCTGACAAAGCTACACATCCACATGATAGACAAAGTAGAAGACATTGCTGATGATAGCTGGTTTGGATCAATCTTTTCTTGGGTTGCACAATGGATGGCAGACATGTTTAAGTTCCTTGGAGCCCTCATCATGCTAGTACTGCTTGTATTCTGTGTGATTAGGATAATAATCTCACAATGCCAGAAGACTGCAAAGAAAGCCATAGGGATGAAGATCATGATTGATGTTGAATCAGGATGGAAGGCCAGAGAGTTGACAGATGAAGAAATCAGTTTTCATGAAGGCCAGCATTCATGCACCTGAAAGAACGAAGTTCCTGTATCAAAAGAACCATAAGAAGTATGTTGGAAAATTGATCTATTGTAGTCCAAGTGGACAGTGCATGCCCATGACTTGGAACAAGGATGAGCATGTAAAATCAGCTGGATGCCTGAAAGGAGTCATAAAGATATGGATCCCAAAGAAGCTTTTCTTCAGAAGAGGATGTCTAGATGTGAAGGATGGTGGGAGAGTGGTTGATGACTTACCCAGAGGGGGAACTGTAGAGAAATAGCCAAGTACCCCCACCTCACCATCTCACCCATATTGCCTATATGTTGGGAGCCAGAGTACGAAACATGTGCAGTACCAGTGAAAATACAGATACCAAGGAGAATCCTGGAAGCAAGGTTCCCATTGAGAAAACCATACCTGCATACACGACAGTATGATGGCCATTTGAATGAAATCCCAGAAGAAAAAGAACAAATGTCTGGAAGAACAGATTGGTGACGTCACACGAACCCAGACTGACGTACAAAGAAGTGATGCAGAGACAAGGGAATGAAGATATTCTATAAGGCACCAAGAAAGTATCAAAGATAAGTGACATCTTGGGCTCAAGATGAAGAGGCTTATGCTACAGAAACGATGAAAATATCAAGTAATTTTACAAGTGTACATATGCAAAGAAACGCAAGCAGATGAAGTATTCTTAAGGCTAGCTAATTAGTGAATAGATTGTGGCATGCACCAATGTATACATATATAGGAGCAAGTAAAGAATGGATGATTCCACTATGTGTTATAGCAGAGCTGGACCAAGGCAAGAAGGCCTTTTCCAGTGTGTTGCAGTTGAAAAACAACGAAATTACAGAAATGAATCTCAGAAAGGCAAGGCTGGATGAGCCCCAAAAAACCAAGGTTGCTCAGGGCTGGGATGAGCAGACATTAGTTACAATTGTGTGAAAGAACGAAACTCCTGTTCAGAAGACATGGACGGAAACAAGGAAGACATCAGAGGTCTATTAAAAATAGTATTTTAAATGCACAAGAGCTCAGATTTGTGTTCTTCAGTCTCATGGAAGGATGAAGTTGGACAGACAAGATCATCCACACCTACGCAGGGAGGCAGAGCGTGCCTCCACTCCCCCAAATTCTCCAGAGCAAAGAACATTTCCAAGACCGAGTTCAAAGCCTTAATTGACATGCAGACCACTGAGGTGATGATAGATGATATGCTAATTGGTGGGAAGCTATGTTTATGACCAGCTCACCAGCACCTGGAAGTCCAGCCTGTGTGCTGCTAACATAGATGTAAAAGTACTGATGGATGTAAGAGTGCCAGCCAATTGTAGGGGGCCGTGTAATTAAGGGCCCTATAATTTGTGTAACCAATGGGACGTTGTGTATTTAGTGACGTTCATAGTGACCTGTTTGAGGGGAGGACCTAGTTGGCCACCTGATGTTAAGGAGCCTATCACGTTCTTAAACTAGTATACTTAGATGTTCCTTTAAGCCTATCACAATTGCTACTAGGTTTTTGTAGTTTGCCACGTAGAATGACGTTAGCAAATACGTAGGTCAACGTCATCAATGATGAGTTTTTACTATAAGTATGATGTTTTTCATGAAAATCGTTGAGACCATGCTGTGAGATGTCCGTGGATGTCTGTTGTACTCCCGGTTTTAGATATTTGACATTGAAACAGTCAACTTTTGCCAACTACCTGAGTCGTTTCGATTATTGATGTTTGAGTAACTTCTGCATCCTCATTCATCTCAGAGTATTGCTACCTCGTCTTAAAGGGCTGGGTCAGCTGTCCCGGTTCATAACACTCTGCAGGGTGGATGGAGAAATTACTCCAACATCAATAATTCAACGACTCAGGAAATTGGCAAAAGAAGACTTTGGGCCTCATTACGAGTCCGGCGGTAGCCATGCTGGTAATACCGGCAGGCTGCCGCTGGACTTGTAAATTTTTCCAGCGCCTGGCTTCACAGAAACACTGGGGGATTACGACCCATGTGTTCCTGGAAGTCAGGCGCTGGAAAATTATTTATCCCCATTCCCATAAGAGTCAATGAATGGGGATGATGGAAGCACCGGCACCGTTAACAACGGTGCCGGTGCTTCCGTCAAAGTCTGCGGGCAGGTGTCGTCCTGCCCGCCAGGTCAGGCCTGGCGGGCGGGACGGCACCGCCCGCAGACTTGGAGATTGCGGTTCCGGTAGGCTTACTGGCACCATTTCTACCAGACCGGCACACTCGTAATGAGGCCCTTTGTCTGTTTTAATATCACTTATCTAAAACAGGGAGTGCAATGGACATCATCCAACATCCGGCTGTAAGGTCACATTTGCATTTCATAAAAAACATGATTATATAGTAAATATTCATCATCAGTGACGTCATCCTATGTGGCAAACGAAAACTTATGGAGGGTTGTGGTTGGGTACCGGGAAACATCTAGGTACATTTTCTATGAGGGTTGGTGTTGTGATTGGATCTCTACTGTCAGGTGGACAACTCTGCCCACCCCTAGTGCAAGTCATTGCGAGCATCATAAAATACACTACGTCTTATTGGGTCTCTAAACTATAGGGCTCTTTGGTATGTGGCCCTTTATAATTGGTTGTCTTTCTGGAATATTCAACTCGTTGGCAGCATGCATGCTGGTACCCCAGGTGCCAGTGGGTCGGGCTTGACCATGCCTCCCCACCCAATTAGCCCATCATCCATCATCACTCAAGCTGTCTGCCATGAGAATAGTCTTTGTACTCGGCCTTGTAAAATAGCACTGCTCCTGGGAATAAAAGGGAGTGTGGGTCTGACTTTATCTTCTGGTCTTGGTGTAGCCTGCCCAAGTCTATTTCTATCTAGGTCATGCGACTGGAGACCACATTTCGAGCTTCTCCTCTGTATTTGATGGTATTAGACTAACAGAACATGGCACCCAATGTCCTTCCGTCGCACCTTAGCAGTAGCTTGGCTTCTCGCCTTTTCATACATTGTATCATTCCATTATAATTGACTAGTTTCTTGGCTGCTTCACCCCTTGACATTCAGCCAAGTCGGTCTCTTGGTGCTCCTTCTATTTTCAGTTGAGTTTATCTTTCTACGCCACACTTTCCAACCCTTCTATTCACTGGGTCCAGTTTGCTCAAATACGATGTAGAACTTCCAGATTCCTATGCATATATATACCTTGGCACATCGCCGCAATCTATTCACTATGTATAGCTAGCCTTTTGATTTCTTCGTCTACTTGCGTTACTGCATCTGTACAATTATTAAATTGATTGTCATTTTCTTCCGTGCTTCTTTACACGGTTCTTACTTCATCATCAGAATTTATATGGTCCATACATCTTTTCGCTTTTATCTCTTCTGAGTAGTGTCACTTTCTGCATATGACATCATCAATCTCTTCTTTCATCCGTCTTCACGTGCTCTTCAGGGATCTTTCCCAAAAAGGCTGTCAATTCTTTGTGGGTACATAAAGAAATGTCTCCTCAATGGATACTTTGCTTCAAAGACTGCTCGTGTTATAGGCATCATTACAGGTGTCTTGCTTGTCACTATTTCCGTTTCCCAACATACAGGCAATTTAGGGGGAGGATTTACGGTAGTGGCTTTTGCCTCCTCCTCTACACTTATCTCTGCAAGGATAGACTACTGTAACTCGGCACACGTGGGGTCACCACACTACTCCCATTGTTCTCTTTCAGTCATTCCAAAACGGAGCAGCACGACTCCTGTTTACAAATGGGGAAGAAAGCCTATCACTCCTGCCCCCCGAAGCCAGTGTTTGCTCCCAGCAGCAAAAATAATACATGTGTAGCCAGCATGAGTGGTGCACAGAGCATTTAAACAAAAAGTTCCCTGCGTTCAATAGGAAGGAGGATTGACACATTATAACAGCAGAGATACTAGGCTCCTTTCAACTGAATCTTGATGTGGGAACTGGGGTGAAAGAAACGGAATGGGGGGGTGCGTGCTTTCTCGTTTTAGGCTTCTATTCTGTGGATCAACTACCACCCGATCAGAAGCCGATGATTGGAAAAGAAGGAGACGCACATAGATAATTCTGTTTCCATATTCATTTAGCCTCTCACTTTTCTGGACTGCTGTGTGTCTTTTCTTCCGCATCAAGAATGCCCCTTAGAGGTCCACAAACGCTTTAGAGCCTGATAGCACTAGGACTGCTAGAATGAATGCTCAGACCATCCACCTTATGGCGATTTTGCGATTTGCAAAAAAATCGCAAAATTTGCCATTTCCCGCAATTGCCGCTATAAATCATTAAATGAGCGCAAAAAAGACACGTTAGCTTAGTGTGTCTTTTTTCGCGCTCATTTAATGATTTAGAGCGAACACAACTGGCTGCTGATTGCAGCAGCTTGAGGGTTAACACCTGGGCTCTGCGTTGCAGGCCCAGGATTGGGGGAGGGTCACGCAGGCCTGGGTGATGCACAGCATTTGGCTGTGACCCCAGGCACCTCCAAGGCTCATTGAGTGCCCGAGCTGACAGTTGGTGAAGCTAGCCAGGTAAGCACTGGCCTGTCCACTCATCTGCCCCCAACTCAGAGCACCCAAAGAGGCCACTGGACTGTTTTCATTCCCGGCGCTCGACAGGAAAGTAAATTATTTTCCTGTCGAGCGCCGGAAAAGAAAGCATAAACTTAATGCTTCCTGACGCTCGTCTACAATTGGTGTCATGCAGCCCAGCCTCAAGACTGGGCTGCATGATACCAATTGAAGACTCTCGTAGCTGTATTAATTTCAAATTGCTTTACAATTGGTATCATGGGCTGCATGATACCAATTGTAAAGCAATTTGAAAACGAATACAGCTACGAGCGTTTGTATCATGCAGCCCAGCCTTGAATCAAGGCTGGGCTGCATGATGCCAATTGAAGACTCTCGTAGCTGTATTCGTTTCAAATTGCTTTACAATAATTGTAAAGCAATTTGAAACGAATACAGCTACTAGCGTTTGTATCATGCAGCCCAGCCTTGAATCAAGGCTGGGCTGTATGACACCAATTACGCAAAAAATTGGGTGTTAAAATTTATGAAAGGCAAATGCCATTCGTCCTGTGCAATTTTGGTGGTTATGCAAAGCCAATTTAATTATATATGCATATTTCATCTTGATATGCTAATTTCTGATGACATCACATGCCATTGCATTTGTTAATGAGTTCCCTCCCCCACTTTAATTTGTAGGACTTGACCCCTGGTAGTGTTGTGATGTTTCATTTCTGTTTGTGGGTGTGTTTAGTCACCATGTGTGGGTGGCATAACGAAGGAATTATGACCACCCAAGAGAGTTCATTGTTTGGCTAGGTATTATGGGCTTGCAGTTACTGCCACTGCATTGCCCCTGTGTCTCAGCCTCATGGATTCCTTCCATGGAGAAGTGTAGAATTGTTCCCCCTCTCTCCTGGGGTCATAGGACAAGCGAAAAGCAAACCTATGGGCTTCAACCAGGGTTACACTTTTGAATTCAAGCCTATCTGTTTATTTGCTTTCCACTTGTCTGCTGGAAGTAGTGGCACAGCACCATTTCCTTGGAGCTCATCAGGCTGTATCCCCTTCCCCCACCACAATCCAAAATGTTAGGCTGTGGTGACTCGACCTGGCTGTCCTACAGAGCGCAGCCAGACAGAACACATTTTGTTCCTCACTAACAAAAGCCTTGAAATTACTTGGTTTTAGGCTAAAAAAGATGTTAAATGATATATTTTTCAACGTTAGAAAATGCCGCAAAAAACGCAGTTGGGTGCCGCAATTTTTTTCTTTTTTGTGCCGCAATATTTTCCATTTCATGCCGCAATTTTCTGGAGGGTCTAATGGGCAGATACAAAAGCAGCAGAGAAGGAATACCTCGGGAAATCCCTGCCAAGCCTGTCCACTTTAGCATGTGTGCCCAGTGCAGAGATGTATTCCGATTCCACAAGACTTACCTTTTGGCTCAGTATGTTTTCCTTATTTAAAACAAGAATAATCATAATCTTTTTACTGTGACTGCACACAGAAGGTGTGTTAGGTTATGGTGCGTTATACAAACGGCTCTACCCGCTCCGTCTGATGTTTAATGAGTAGGGTATTCATATTGAGACAAAAAAAAGGGAAGGGCACTGAAAAGAATTGCAATGTGTGGCTTTTTTTCTGGAAAACCTTGCTTCTAGCACTTTTACACTTTTAGCACTGGTTACAATTTTGACAACAGTTATGGCAAATATTACAATCCATTAGAACAGAAACATTGCTCTAAAAAAGGTCCCAAAAGGGTGTGGTGGAACCACTGGCTTAGTGTGGGGCCCCCACGGCCTAATGTCCAAGGGCTGGGTATGATTGTAATTGTGAATGTTCTGGGTGGGTGTTTGCCAGTGTGGAGAATGCAGTTAGTGAATGCAGTGAGTGAATGTGAGAGAAGGTGTATGGGTGAATGACTGCTGGGTGAATGGGTACGAAGGTGGTTATGAGTGCATGCAAGGCACTGAGGGGCTGGGGACCACTGGAACATTAGTGACATTTCCTTAAGTGACATGGCATGTTTTACTGGCCTTTTCGGGCAAAACCAACTTGATGTGTATTATTACATGGAAAGAATGTCATTTTGGTGCAACCAGTCTGGCCATTTATTACTGTGGCATGAAATTTTTTCACCGCCCATCTATGATGAAGCACGCATGGTAACTGTTCTTACGGGTCTAGACTGGCCTACATTGAAGCCCATTTTGACACATTTTCTTATTGTGACATGGCATTTTTAATGGCATATGCAACAGGAGTATGTTCTTACATGGGTGTACTGGCATATGTTGGCAGAGCCAACATGGATGTGTTTTCCTATAGTATTATTACTGGCATTATGCATTCACAAAGCAAACATGAGTATGTTCTTATATGAAAATACTGGCATATATTGGTGCAGCCAGCATGGAAATGTATGGGCACAGCCAGCGTGGACATATTTCTATACAGGCGTATATCATGCAGAAAGGCATGAAAATGCATTGGAAAATACTCTTGTGCACTGTTGGCGACTTGCATCTATATAATGTTTTCATTAGTTACCGTACAAGATTGATTGCCAACTGTCTGGCTTTTTACCAAATTTTCCACAGAAAGTGTTCTGTAAAATGCACCACTTAACCCATTATTCAAAACAGTTTCTTGGGGGTTGGGGGGGCAGAATCCCATTCCACCCCCTTTTTGTTGGTTTGTGCACCTTCGCTACCCTTGGTCGCTCTGGCATACTTGTGACAACTATATACAGCCCTCCAATAAAGAAATTCACCAGCCAACACTTGTCCCGGCACCGTCCGCTTATTTCTTTGCTAGTTGAAAGATTGAAGCCTTGATTAAAAAACCTACTTGCATCTTTCACCTGGCACAGAGTGCTCGTGCCCCTGTTGCGGCATGATTATCATGGACATTGCGCACGCCTGGAGGTCCAGGCCGGCCCCTCAGCGTGGCACATCCCATGCTTTGTTGAGGAGCTTGAGGGGTTGTCCTTGTTATGGCTTTAGGGAGGACCACGCCATCATATTATGCCACTGGTCTGAACAGCCCTTCATGCTTTGCCCTTTAGGCCAGTCCAAGCATCTTAATAAAGTTCCAGTTTGCACTACTAACGGAAGCTGCACTACCTGTGCACTATAAAATCTTAACACACCTGTAAACAAAACCAGATTGAGGTTACGCCCTGTAAGGGCCCTTGCCAGCATACTTACCTAAACCTTCCAGCCATCACCTCTTTGTTTTTGCTTTTGTCACCCCGAGTGGGACGGGTATGCCCCGACGTGGGTCCCGTGCCTGCTGGGCCTAGAGACTCAAGCTACTCCTCACTGATGAGGCCCAACAAGGCCGAAACATGTTTGGAGATGCTTGTGGTCTCGTGCAGAGGGGATGTGACCTAGCAGTTCGGGCTGGACTACCCCTTTTGGGGTGGGACCAAGCCTGATTTGCATATGGTCTTTCTCCTTCTGTAATGGCTTGGCAGGCGAAGAACGATGGTCTGGAGGGTTGCCCAGAGCAATGCCAGTGGTTAAGATTCATTCTAAACCTTCCAGCCATCACCTCTTTGTTTTTGCTTACCTCAAAGGAAAACTTGAAAACTGTTCTCTTCAAAGCAGCTTTTCTTTGCCACCATCACAATGAGGCTGCTTCTCCCCTGCAAAGAGGTGCCGCCAACACAAACCACCCCCAAGACAATATTTCTCTGACCAAGTCATGATATAGTAACTTCCTTCACTCCATCACCAAGAACCCTACTGATGAGGCAAACCCTTCTACACGTGGCCAGTTCCGCAAAGTGCGGCAAAGCCGACATGCACATCCTCCCCCAACAAAATAAATAAAAAACATTGCGAACTACATTTTTGTGAAATATGGTAACGCTTCGCACTCAATCAAGCATAAAGAGATTTCCCCCATTTGCGAGAATGCCATTGAAGTGGTCAGACAAAAGTGACCAGGCATTAACCTTGCAGTTGCACGTCATCAGAACACTTCATGGGAGAGAACATAGTCAAAGCTACGTAATATTCAGGGCTTAAAAATGTTCTCCAACACGACTCCCTGCATCCAGCAGCCCCCCGCCACCCCCCCCCCCGGTCGAGACATCACAAACTGATGTCCAGGCAGTGTCCACATGGCTCCATATCGAATTTTTTTAGTGCAAACCTTCACCAGTTCACATCATGGCGCTGTAGAAATACTGACAGAGACAGAAAATTCATTGAACAGTTAGGTTTTCAGATTAAAATCTGCAATTCCACAAAGAGACAATGGAAGTGAGTTCCAAAGCTTCTGGCCTGCTACAGAAAAGGCCTGGCCACCACACCGTTCCAGAGACTAGCTAGGGACAAGCCGAAGAGCCAATGAGGCAGACCGCAACAAGAGACTTGGGCAATAGGGTCAAATTTTCTCCTGTAAAGATAGGCAGCCCCTTCAGTGATAGGCGCTGTGAGAGAGATTTAAACTGAACGCAAGTCATGCCGGGACGCCGATGAAGATCCTGTTGCGCTGAGGAAACACTGTCCAAAAGGCATAGCCCTGGCCAGATGAACTGCAGAATTCTCTAATCGATTGAGTCGATAGAGGGGTTGGGCCAGCAATGTGGCATGACAGTAGTCAAGACTGCTGTTAATGGTGGCTGCGATGACTGGTGCATAGAAGCAGGCCGGGAAATATGGATTAGCTTTCTTCTCCTCCTTAAGCTTAAAAAAGACAGCACTGCAGATGGAACCAATCTGGGCCTCAGACGACAGGGTCTGAGATCTTAATGCCCAGGCTTTTTACTGATTTAACAGGGACAGGTGAGTTGATGGCCAGAAATCCGTGGTCCATAAAGATGAGGCTTAAGGGGGTGTGGGAGCGAGCACCACCAGTTCTTCAATATGTAAATTCGTATGGCTGTGTTAGGCCACTCCTTTAATTACAGTCTACTACTCTTTTAAAGCTTTATTAGCTACTTCCAATTTGAGGCTGCACAAGACCCTTTTTAAGCTCTGCTCCCAAATATTGCATCACGGCGCATTAGAGCCCACCTCCATTTCTTATCCCACCTAGCACTGAGTGCATCCCAAGGTGGAAGTCCAGTTAAGTGTCGGCAGCCCCTTTAGAAAAGCTCGTGGTTCTGCAGTGCTTAATAAACGACTACTACTGCTCAACGAGTGCAGGGTTAACACGCTGTATTCTTAACATGAGAAGACTCTTCGCTGTGGTTCTCCGCAGATCTGTGGTGAGCCGCCGATGGAGCTAAAATGGCTTCCACATGTCTGCAGTCATGAACTCGCAGTTGGCATCCACCACCATGCCGTGGAAGGCGGCCCACCAATCCCTGCCTGCCACCAGGGCACATACTTTGGCAATAGCAAGGCCACCTTTGTTTAGTAACTGCTGTTAAAATGTATCCTCAAACCTCCAGTTAATTAAAAAAACTAAACAAAAAAAGCTTACACATTATTGGACCCAAGAAAGCACTAATAATTCATTTCTACCATCAGCAATCAATTAAACGAAAGTTGTTTGCAAAAACCAGTGCCCGAAGGGTTTATTGTTGAGCTTGCAAAAAAAATAGAAGCTGCTTAGAAGCAACACGACGAAAACTCCCTTTTCCAGACGCCCTGAACCGGGCATGCATTTCTATTGAGCATATTGTAGTGACGTAATCACGTCTCTACAAAATGCCTGGCCGTCTGTGGGGTTTCGTTTTGACAAAGGCCTGGCCCCTTGATACCAGCGGGTTTGCGCTCCTGTGTCTCCCATGCGACAAAGAGAACTGTGTCAGGTGCGCTTTGAACCCCTCGCATACACTGCACAGCTTCCCTGTTGGGAATATTTTCATTAGGAACCGCTCAAACGCCGGAATGCCGCGAGAAACGCGGTCCACGAGACTGGCGAGCACAGGGGGCCCAAGCGCTGAATAAACTCGAAATGGCGCACAATAGCCGGGACACGCCTCATTGAAAATTACAATAATTATGAAGATAATGCTACGGCGAAAAAAGTGGAGCCCTGGAGTGTCTGCGACAGAAAACATGCGATAGTACAATGACAGAGGGCAGGAGAAGGCGCAGTAGGTGGCCTCCCAGCATTCACTGCGCACATTGGGCCGCGACAATGCCCGCGGAGTGCGTTCAGGCTAGATTGGTACCATCAGGAGCTTGCCAGGCCAGATGTTTGGCTCTTTGCTCGCCTTGATCTGAATTTTAAAAGCGCTGCCCTCTTGTTCTGCACCTGTGTCTTCAGAGGCAGCTGGAGTGAGGGCACCTGAAAGCAGGGACATGCAGTATGGTTGTGGTGGTCAGGGACGCAGAGGGCAAACTACATGGAGACTGCCAAACTGCTCCAGAGTGCTTTATTATCAATTAGTACCTGGCAGTCCTATCCACGGGATTACACGGAAAGATGATTGGCGCATTCCTGAGTCCTACCTCATTGTAATCACGTGGACACTCTTTTTTTCAAGGCAACCTTGGAAAGGGAGAAGGAACCACACCTAGCCCCTGCTCCCTTTTCCAAGGTGGCCTTTTTTATTTTTATTCTTGTCCCATTCATTAGTGTGGAGCATCTTTGCCCAAAATGGCACCCCGTTGCTCTGTACTAATGAAGCAGTACATGCGTGTTGGGGGCGGGTCGGAGCCCCCACGCGGTCCCGTAACCCCCCACCACCTGAAGGATTCACACGGGCACCAGTCCTTCGTGTTCGGGCTTCCCGGTCGCTCTGCCGCGTAAGCCCGTCATCGGGCAGCGCCACACTCCTCCTTTTCCGGGAGGAACAACAAAATAGATTAACAGTAACTTTATTAACCAGAAAAACCACACATCTATCATAAACAATACTGCACACCCAAAACCCCTTTAATGTCATCCACCCAGATCTTCTCACCCCAGTTCACTAACCAAGCGTCCCACAACATATTCGCGGAGGTAGGCAGGTTTCCCTCGCCCAGCCCTCTGGGGGTACCTCCTGCCTACCTCCGGCACGTGACGTCCTTCCGCCGCTTCTCCCCGGACTGGGGATCTGGGTACTTCGTCCGAGAGGCCTCCGCCAGCCGGCATATCTGGTGGATCAGGTTCGGGTGGGGTTTCAGTTCGTGGATCACCCAGCTTCTTGAAGAAACTCACATTTCGGGTGACCGCAGATCGTCCATCCGAAGCCGTCACCATGGACCCTTTCACTGCCACTACATCCAATGGCTCCGGTTCATAGGGGAGCGAGAGCTTCCCGTGGGGGTGTCAGTTGCGGATAAGGACCTCATCTCCCGGTTCAAGTCTTTGAGGTCGGAGACCCCTGCGCAGATTTTCTTGTTCCGTTCGGACTCGCCTTTCAGCCTCCACCCGCTGACTATCGATGACCCCTGGTTCTTTCTCCCCAACTTCCGGCAACAGCCCCCGGGGGCACCTCCTGAATAACGCTTCTGCCGGCGCCACTCCCGTGGCGGCATGTGGGGTGGTGCGGTACACCCGCAGAAACTGATAGAGGGCGCGTTGTAAGGATTGCCCCTGCCCCTGAGCAATTCGGAAGGTTTTGTTCAGAGTCCGCATCAGTCTCTCAGCGTCCCCGTTTGCTCGGGACCACAGTGGGGAGATCTTCCGGTGCTGTATTCCGCAGCTCTCCATCAACTCGGAGAACCGCTCACTTTGGAAGGGCGACCCGTTGTCAGAGCATAGAGTGTGGGGAAAACCATGGGCCGCAAATATTTTCTCCATCGCCACCACCACATGCTCAAAGGCCACAGATTCGACGAACTCGACCTCTGGGTATCTCGAGTGTTCATCGACTATCACCAGGAAGTGGGTGCCCACTGATGTTGAGCCAAAGTCGGCGTGGACGATCTCCCAGGGCCTCGTGCCTCGGGGCATTGCCTCAATTGCAGGTTCTCGTTGCAGAGGAGAGGCCGCCTGACACCATACGCATGCCGCCACAAAGTCGTCCACCCTTTTCTCCAACTCCGGAAACCAGACTTTCGAACGGAGCCGCGCCTTGGTCTTGGCGGCGCCCTGATGTCCATGGTGGGCGAGACTGATCACATCGCTCACCTTTGACTGTGGAATGACAATCCGGTCACCCCGGAGTAGCAGCCCTGAGTCGGAGAACGACAACTCCTCCTTCACCTTCCACAACTGCTCCAGTGCTGTTTTGGCTTCCTGCGTGCGCCCGGACACAGCTCCGAGGATGGACTTCCAAGACCCATTACGCATTGAGTCCTTCAAGATTCGAAAACACTCGTCCTCAGCCGCAGCAGCCTCCAACTCCTCTAGGGACATCGCATTTGGTGTTGCCGCCTCCACCACCATTCGTACATAACTGTCCGCTTCTTCTCCGCAGGTGTCATGTCCCTCTCCCCCACGTACTCCCGGATGACGAGAAAGGTAGTCTGCGGCATTGTTGGCCCCTGGCCTATACACCAGGGTGACGGAATACTCGAGGAGAGCGAGCATCCACCTCTCAATTCTAGCCGGTGGTTTTGACGAGGAACCCACCAGTATCGGAAGCAGTGGTTTGTGGTCAGTTACCACCGTCACTGGACGTCCCAAGACATAGAGCCGGAAGTGTCTGCAGCCCCACAGCACCGCCAAGGCCTCCCGCTCGATCTGGGAGTACCTCTGTTCCGTTTCAGTGAGCGCTTTGCTTGCATACGCCACAGGTCGAACAATCCCGTTGCGGTCCACTTGAGTCAGCACTGCTCCCAACCCGAAAGGACTTGCATCGACCACAATATCCGATTCCAAAGCGGGGTCGAAAAACGCCATGGTGTCCCCCGTTGTGAGGGCACCCTTAATGTCCTCAAAGGCGGCCTGTTCGAGGGGGCCCCAGTGCCATGGTGACTCCTTCTTGGTCAGCACCCGGAGTGGTTCAGATCTCGAGGCTAAATTCGGGATGAACCGCCCACAATAGGTTACCATCCCCAGGAAGCTCCTCACATCCGTCACAGACTCGGGGGCTTTCGCCGCTTTGATGTCCTGGACCTTTTTCGGGTCTGGCGACACCCCCCCCTCCTTGAATATGAAGCCAAAGAACTCAATAGAGGGGCGCATGAACTCACACTTTTCCCTGTGAAGGGTGAGGCCCAACGATTGAAGTCGTTTCAGAGTATTATCGAGCCTCTTCATGTGATCCACTTCAGTTTTGTCGAATACCAGAATATCATCGCTAATGTTAAGGACGCCCTCCAGATCTGCTAGGGCGCCCCTGATGATATTTTGGAACACTTCAGCGGCAGACGATACTCCAAAGCTCAACCGCTTGTATCGATACAGTCCCTGATGGGTGGTAAACGTTGTTATGTACGGGACTCTGGATGAAGGACGACCTGGTGATACCCGGCTCGGAGGTCCAGTTTCGAGAACACTCGAGCCCCCTGAACATCAGCAATGATATCATCGATCGTTGGTGTAAGATGTCGCTCCCTTTTGATCGCCTTGTTGGGGAGCCTCATGTCCACGCAAATGCGTACCGAGTCGGGTTGCTTGGGCTTTCTGGCCACCACGATCGGAGACACCCAGGGGGTTGGGCCTTCAAACTTCTCGATGATATCCAGGCTCACCAAATTGTCCAGCTCCTTATCGACCTGCTCCCTTAAATGGAATGGTACTCGGCGGTGTTTCAATGCGATGGGCTGCACTGACTCATCGATGTGTAATCGAACCGGTTTCCCAGTCATCTTTCCGATCCCACTGAAGAGTGCAGCATATTTGTCGAGGAGATCATTAATGTCCTCCAGGTGGACGGAGTATGCAAAGCTGACGATACCTAAGGCCTCCGCAGCTGCACAGCTGAGCAAGGTATTATTGCTCACCGGGGTCACATAGAATCGAGCCTTGATTTGTGAGCCATCATGCTCCACATCTGCCACGAAGGCACCGTCTAGCGGTATCGGTTCCTGACCCCCAAAAGCAAATATGCGGGCCTTCGGTGTGACCAGACCTGGGAGGGGTTTGAGAGAGTCATAATGCCCTCTGGCCATCACATTGACAGAGGTGCCTGTGTCAACGAGCACTGAGACTGGGGAGTGGTTGATCTCCACCACACATCTCGGCTGTCTCCTGCTTTTTCCTTTGAGTATTCCCACGCTGGAGACGAAAAAGATGTTCTCCTCGTCTTCCTCTTCGGCTCCTTCAGGATGGGACTCGACTTCACCCTGTTCTACCTGGGCAACACTGGGCTGTTGGCTCTGGCGCGGAGTCCACGTCCTTGCCTGACCTCTCGGCACCATCACCGGCATGGCTGCACGACATACTCTCGAGAAGTGATCGGCCAGTCCACACCTCCCACAGGTTTTTCCAACCGCCGGGCATTCTGCCATGTGAGGGAGGTCGTACCCGCAATTCTGGAACGACTCCCCGGCTCTTCCTGCCCTGTCATGGGGTCCACCATCCGGGCGTCTCACTCCACAGCCACCCTGCCACACGACACACACCTCCTCCGGCCTCACTGACCGAGACCCTGCTTCCATCTTGTTGGCTCGGGCTTCTGCTACCTCGTGGCACCTGCCCAGCTCCAGTATGCGGGGCAGCGTGATGCCCGGCTCTCTCAGGACTTGCCTCCTGAGCTTGCCAGAGGAGCATGCCTGGATTAGCATCGTGCGTATCATGTCGTCTGCATCCCCCCATGCGCATCCGAGGGAGAGGCGGCGTAGGCGACCATAAAAAGTGTCCAGTGTCTCCTCTTCCTTCTGCTTAGCCGAAAGCATGATGAACCTCTCATAGTCCACATTTGCAAGGGGAAGGAAATGTGCAAGGAGTGCCGCCTTGGCCGCCTCATAAGAGTTGTTGATAGGTGTAAGCGATTCAAATATCTCCTGGACTGCCGGCCCTGCCGAGTACAGCATGGTGGCAATTCTGCTGTCATCATCCGTCACCTGAGCAGCCCTGAAATACATGTCGAGGCGACTCACCCATCTTCTCCATCGGGGCCCCATGCTCGAGGGTGGGCCCGATGCATCAAACTCCGGGATGGGCTGCAAGGCGGCATGGGCCGCGGGTGCTCGTGCTTGAGCCATGATGAGAAATCCTGGTTGTCCAGGTGGCGGTCCTGCAGGGGCTTGAATCACCGGAGGTAGGACGGCCTGTTGTTGAGCCGCTGCCTGGCCATTATCGCGGGGGAGTGACGCGGCTGCAACACCACTGTCTGAATCCTCAGTCACCCATGGGCTTGAGCGCACAGGCACCCCCACCTACTGTCCTGAGGGCCGCAACTCAAACTCCCACCATCATAGTGCGACTCACCCCTTCCTTTCCGGGCACACGAACAGTTCAAACAGGGGGAGGCTTCCGGACAGGGCACCAATGGATGCACAAAAGACTCAGACACCCAGAGCAGCCAAGCTTGATGATGAAGAAGACAAAGAAAAACCCACAGCACTCTGATGATGAAGGGGACAAAGAGAACACCGTGGATCCACCTTGCCGTAATCCAAATGGACCTAGGAGTTCCAAAAATTGAGCCGAGGCACTTGATTGGCCTAGACAGGCCCTGTCATGTAAGTCCTCCTCCTGGCTTTCACACGACGTAAGAGTCCCAAAACTGGGTTTTAAAACCACAAACCAGACATGGGCGTGCAGGGTAGACTTCCTGCTATAAATGTGTCCAAAAATTAGGCCCGTGTCGTCTTCACGCTCCAAACCGGAGCCTTGTGAAGTTTCACGGCCTCCAAGACAAAATGGCCGCCGGCCGCGTGTGCGTCCCGCGACCCGGCATGAAACGAAATGAATGTCCGTTCCGCTTTGTTCAAAAATTATCTTCAAAAGAGTACACCGCCGGGCCCGGGTCTCCCTCAACACTCGTCGCCACTGTTGGAGGCGGGTCGGAGCCCCCACGCGGTCCCGTAAACCCCCACCACCTGAAGGATTCACACGGGCACCAGTCCTTCGTGTTCGGGCTTCCCGGTCGCTCTGCCGCGGCCGGGAACGCCCCCTTTATTTATACACAGTGCGGCGGCGTGACACGTCACGCCGCCGCGTAAGCCCGTTATCGGGCAGCGCCACTCTGCGGTCTAGTGTTCCTAGAACCAGCGCGTACTGCAACGCAACCTTTTCAAACGGCAAAGACATGCTGCTTTAAAAGGTTTCGTAAGCCATTAGTGTTCCGGGGCTGCAAACTCGGGGAAACCAGTGTTCCGAGCCTGCAGACCAGGCTGCAGACCAGGGAATACTAATGGCAATAACCGCCTCACCGGCGGGCAATTACCGCCTTATGGTAATGCCCCCGGTGCCACTGTAACTTGAGGCCCCGGGGGGCATTACCATAGGCGGTAATGTCCCTATGGCTAGGCGGTTATTGCCACCTTATTAAAGGTATTAGTTAAAGCGGCACTACCTGAGGGCCGAGCTCTGAACGGATCTGCAGTTCACGGTGTATCCTTCCCGGCTCACCTAAGAGTGAGGTCTGGGCACTCCATCACAACGGCTAAACACGCTTTTGAAGATTTGCAGCCCCCGCTCACGTTGGACCTTCTTGTGACTCAACATCTGTTGCATGTATTTTCAAAGACTTGTTGAGTTAAGGTGTCTCTATGAAGAGGAATGCGGTGCGACCCCACAGTCATTTCCTGTATTTTGGCAAGCAACAGCCAGAGGGCGACCATCCAGCGTTCATTTCTAAACTTCGTGCGCCGCCTGCGTCTTTACTAACACTCGACTAGTAGCACGCGCACGTTTCCACTGAATGAGTTAACTGCACTAAAACATCTGCCCTTCTGCTATATGTAATTAACACCCAGTCACCCTCAAGCAGCCTCATTCGTATTTTGTGTTGCAAGTTGGTATTTTATAGTCAGCAAATTTGGTATGCAGGAGTTTGAAAGCATTTTAAATACACATTCTCCAATTTATTTGATGCAGAGACGCCTTCACCCACCCATATTGATTAGCTTCTGTATTTACTGATTTTCAGCGACGCACACACTTTTTCACTTATTATTATTTTTAACAGTGACCAAGTTAAATGCTCATTTTGCGTTGTAGGGATTATTTTTCTTGGTTTATTTCTTGGTAATGCGCCAGGGTTCTCAGCGATGTGTTGGAGAGCGGAATTGTGGCTTTCTAGAAACACAGGGGGTCATTATGGGTTTTACCGTTACCGGCGCTTGATATACCGCTACATTGTAATACCAGCTGGTTTTTGCCAGTGGGGCCCGATTTAGCTCCAGCGCTTGACTGGAGGTAAATCGGTCAAACCCGATGGCAAACTTGTAGTTTGGCACTGCGGGAAAAGTGGTGGCAACGGAATTGCCGCCACTTTTCCCACACCGCCAAACTTATGAGGCCCCGAATGTTTTGTTTCCCTCACTTTCTAAATGAAGGATTGGCGCTCCTCCAAATCCAGGCGGGATGATGGATGATGGCAGATTTGCATCAATCGCATCAACCACATTTTTGATCTAAACTAAATAGTGGTGGCAGAGCAACACTTTTAAAATGAAACACTGAACATTCAAGCCTGACAATTTCCAATAACTGTGCCGAAGCCTAATGTAAAACTATGCTCCCTGATGGACCCAATTAGGAGTATACCTTTTGCCACCAGAATGCATGTTCTGCACTCAGAAGGTGAGCCATTACAATTCCTATACATGTTTCTGTAATCTTGTGAGCAGTGCAATGTTCCTGTATACTAAACCAATCCTATCAAGCGCATTCACACGGCTCTGTATCTCTTCATTGTATGTGAGGCGTTTATTTGAAAGTCATGCTCTGGTCTTATTTGCTATCCCATTTTCGGCCATGCCGTATTAGCAACACAGATGAACAATCTACTTTGTTTTGTGAGGAAGGTACTTCCTGTTACTAGCAAAAATGCTACGGTATTTTAGTGGGAGTGACTGTTCGAATACATGCATTTTAATGAGCAGTTGATAACAAAAATATTTTAACCATCCACTGCTAAAAATGTCACCTTTTTCAACCAACAACGGGTAGTTTACATGTGCCTTCACCAGGACATAGAGCATTCCAATATAGGGTAAGTTAACTTTTTATATGCCGCTACATAGATCTTACTGGGTAGGACAAAGATGTCAATTTTCTTGCACTCTAAACAGGTGAAGATGAGCTAGATGGCTTATCCTGAGAAAGTCTGTGATACAAACTATCATACTTAGCGCAGATCAGCTCTTACTAGGGCTTTACGTGGGCCGAGGCTAGCGGGGCAGAGCCCGGGCCGTCTCCAAAAAGGACTCCCGAGCCGCGGCCCTGTCGGAGACCTTCCCTGGATGCATGGTTAAAGGGCTACCTGCAGGTGTTGGCACTTCTGATTAGAAAACTGAAGCATTGGCCAGTGCCTCTCCATTTGTCTAGTCAAACACAGACATCTGCAGGAATCCGTTTAACCACGCGATGCCTTAAATGAAAGGGCTGCCTGCTGGGGTTAGTCCTCTCACTAAGAAACAGAAGGAGAGCTGAGACACACTGCCATCATATCTTTTGTGCACCCTGCTTCTCCTTTTGTTTCTTAATCACCGACTCCGCCCCCCGCTCCACAGGCAGCTTGCCAGCGTGCTCAGAGGCCATGATTTAGGAACAAAAAGAAGGCTTGGTTCACCAAAGGTATGATACCAGTGCGCCCCAGATTTCGTGCAAGCAATTGCCAGGCCAACACCCCCATATGTGTTGGGCAGGCTCTATTTAGGGGCCGTGGCCTTAGTCAGGGTGGGTGAGGTACCCCACCAACCCGGACTTAGGGCATGCCCCCTAACTAGACCCCCCACCTTGGTTCTTTGATTCTGCCCCCCACTTAAAGCACCTGTTCTTAACTTTGTACTCACCCCGTAGCAGCAATACACATCTGCTTGGGGTATGCTCTGCGGTCCGTGTCCAACCAATTGCTAGAGCAATAGGAAATGTAAAGGGAGAGGTTTTAATATTTGATCACTGCTTCACCATTCACCCTCACTCTCATCTCTTGACAGCCAAGAGTCTTGCAATTAAAGTTGGTATATGCCTTTTCAACTCATGCATACTCTTACAAGTGTTAGTAAAATGTGCACTCTAGGCTAGTAGCAGTGCAATGAGCCTGAATTAAGCATGGAAAGAACTAACCTTTAGCAGGTTGATCTAAAGCAGCTGTACACATAATTTGGCTAAAACCAGCTCCCGGGTTACAGGCATCAACCAGTAGGCAGGAGCAGCCCCTGCGGAACCAGGAGAGCTAACACGGCACGGTGCAAATCTATCTTAAACATGGGGTGCACACTTTTAACTTTTTGCCCATTATGTAAGTAAGTCAAGTTTATGGGAGAAAAGAAATCCATTAACAAACAGTACATACAATGACATTAAAAACATGACTAAAACAACCTATTAACCGTCAGCCATGAGAGAATAAACAAAACAACGCTGAAGAGCAAAAAGGCCCAAAATGCAGTGCTGCCATTTCAGGAAAGTCCTCTTTCTAATTTTTCATCCAGAGCATCCTTAATAAAATGAGCTGAATCAGTGAAAAATGTCACATCATTACTGTGCTTGAAAAGAGCCAATGCATCTGCACATGACCTAATGGTACTCTAATGAATTGCAGCCTAAGTTGCTATTTGCTTAACTTGGCCAGGAAGTTTCAGGGCATTAATAAATGCATCAAATCTTCAGGGCAGCCCATACCAGCTCGGCATGCCTTCCCCAGACCCAGCCGTGGCACCCTTGCTCTAAGAGGTAACGTGTTTAACCTCGCCATTAATGCATATCTGCGTCACTCAGTAGATTTAGGGCCCCATTACAATTTTCCCGGTGTGGGAAAAGTGCTGGTAATTCGTTTACCACCACTTTTCCCGCACCGGGAAAATACAAGTTTGTCGGTGGGGTTACTGATCTATCTCCAGCCAAGAGTTGGAGGTAAATCGGGCCCCCACCGGCAAATAACTGCTGCGATTACCGTCACCGGTAATACTGGTGCCAGTAATTCAGGTAATTCCCCCCATGGAGTCCTATGGCAGTCCATGGAATGGGGAGTTAGCAGAATTCCCGGAATCTGATATTTTTCTACTTGTGGAGCCCTAGATGGTAGGTAGTCTTTCTTTATCTACAGTCGGCCTTATATACTTGGTTCGTCTTCGCAATTGTACGTTTGCAGTTTCGCAGTAACTTGCATGCGGCTTTTTTCTATACTCAAGGTACCAATAGAGTGTGCTTTATGTTTTGAGTAGTGTGCTACAAATGCATGAAAACCAATTACTGTATTTTTTGTAATCTTCAAATGTATCAGTTTGTGTGAATTACATGCACATTTTGAACATGTGTTACAAAACATATTAGCTATTCTTATACTAATCAAGTCGGGGTTGGATGTTGAAAGCGTGCTGTGAGATATTGACATTTACTGGTTCTTTGCATCATAATGTATATGGCATAATCTGCATTCAGCAGTCTTCATTATATGGATGAAATAATTAGATGTTAGAAAGGCATGACCTCTCCTGAGGATTTCCATGGGCGTACACTCGCTTGAAAAGCTGCAGGCAAGTCAGATGGCTGTTCACTTTGGTAATCTTTTTATTTTTGTTAAAGAAATGATAGCTAATAAAAACACTGTGCTTGAGGCGACACTTACTTGAAGGTTTATTGGCAACATGGCTCTCTTGGTGGTTTCCTTCTCCAGTGCTTAGGCTACAGGTTTTATTGATGTCTTGTGGGTGAACTTTCACCCAGGATGTTTTTTAGGAGTCTCTTTTGCATTTGTGGTCAGGCATTGGATCAGTTATGTTTGAATTACATTATTGCAGAATTCTGGTCTCGTTCAAACCCTCGCTTGCATTACCTCTTGATATTCTAATTCCCTGAAATCGATTTCATAATCCAAGTTCTTTCATCATAATTGAACGTGTAATTTTATATGCAGGTATGACACCGAGTTATGTGTGCCAGAAGGTAGCATCACAAGTTGCCATTTTGAAAATGTAGTCTTTGAGATGGATGACACGTCCGTTTGACCAACGCCTGCATGCTCTAGCAGCAGGTTCTACCATCCTGCAAGACTCCAAACTGCTCACTAGCTCTGACTAGGTTTCCTTTTAAGCTGACCTCGCATCTGGATTACCCTTCAGCTCAGTTGTCGAATGTCCACCTGTGACCTTTCTCAGGCTCTTAAAAACGTCGGAATCCTCTTTTCCTGTAAGATTAGCACCTTGAGGCAATTCCTTTTGCATGGTGTGCCAGCAACAAAAGGAGTAAGCACGACGTATGCAAGCTTAGTTACTTAGCATTTGCATTCAGGACAAAATACATTATCCAATAATTTACAATGTCAAACTATCAATAGCTTCCAAAGAATGCAAAGTGGCAGTTTACCTCAGAATTCACCCCCACCCAGGCCCCATACGAGTGAATAAGCCTGACCATCAAGAACAGCAGACATAGAAAGAGTTGCAAAAAGAACATCTGTTTATTGTGACAGTCGTATTGGAGCCCGATACCTTTAAGCTTAGCATACGTCTGCGAACCAGGGACTTCCGACCACCAAGTGCTACACGAAGGAGGTGAATGGGGGTTGGGGGTGATTTCCCAGAACCCACCTTATGTCCTAGATTGTCACGTTTCCTATCATTAAAAGTGGATACTAATTCAAGCATCCCGCAAAGTTAACTTTTTTCCCCCAACCACCTATGCATACTTGAGTGTGGCGAGGCTGGACCTTAAATCAATGCACGTACATATGAAGTGTCTCTGGCATGGACTTCACCCCGTGGGATCCCTGTCACTTTTATTTTACGCAACTTTGCACCTGTGCTCATGTCCCCACAATTCCTTCATAAAGAGACCTTTGTGGGAAACATGGCTGCCGCCGACTTCAGTGTTCCCTCTAATTAACACTCACACCCTTTCACACTAAGTTGTGATGAAGAAACAAACACATAAAGGCATATATTCGTTTTAAAAAATTGATTAGCAGAGTTTGCTAATTAAAATGTTTTTGATTAGCAAACAAACCCATTTGTTTAGCAATGTTGTACCAATATTTTTAGTGTCACCAGAAGTTATTTGTACCCAAGACATAACATAAGAAACAATATAGCAGTCTTGTGTATTGCTGAAGTGCGACATTATTGAGAGGAGCCAGGCCTTGCAAATTCTTTTAAATTCTGCTAGAACTACAGGTTGAGTAACTTAGTTTATCTACTAGACCTAAAAGACATGCACTTGGCTCATGGCAACAGATGACAACACATTTAAGTGCACTTTCTGTAAAATGGTGCATGTTACCACAAACTCAATTTATGTTTGGCACACTGCTACCACCCAGAGGCCAGCCAAACACAGTGCAACTTTTATTTGACATTTACTGCAAATAAAGTAAATGTTAAATAAACGTTTCAAATATCCCCTGCAAATGGTACTCACCCATCATACAATCTACTCCACTATTTGAGTGGGTGGAAAGACTTTGCCCGCCCTGGATGAGTGTCTGTAAAATGTAAAAGGTTAGCTGCATGAATGGACACAAATAAATAGATATGATAAAAAGCTCTGAAACAGTTTGGTGGGCTCTCTCGTGCAGGTGCTAGTATATAGTGTAATCATAATTATAGAGCAAAGCGAACTCGGGAGGCAATCTACAGTGTATGGTAGTGCAGCAGATCTGTCAATGTACCGACTGGATGCAACTATTGATCACGACTTTGGATCAACATCTAGTTAACTTTCTGTATTCATTATGTAAGAGGAAAGAAAGTAAGATACTAAGCAGAGAGAAGGCAAAGAACTCGGCAAATCAGGGGAAATATTTTAGTTTGTGGCCATCTCACTTGCAGGGTAGCTGGTATAAAGCAACAGGGTGATAAAATAGTGTCAAATGAGTATCGGATCAACTCATGGGTTGAGCACCAGTTACACAGGTGTATGCAACCAGCCAGTTACAGAACTAGGTTTGCTATCAAAAGCACATGTAATAATGAAAATTTTCAAATGTTTTCACTTGTCAATATGATATATCTTGGCCAACAAAAGGAAATATAGTTTGACGCTGAGATATAGATACACTAATCTAACTTTACTGTAAATCATGGAGTTGATGCAGTGTTTTACATTATCAATACTGCAATTATGTATTATGTCACAACTGAAATGTTTAGGAAAGGAACTGCATGACAGTTTTTTTTTATTACAGAGCAAGATAACACATACTGATCTTTGCCGGACAGGATATAGTCAGCTTAGTGAAAGTACCATCCCAATTACATCTGGTTTGCAATTATTTAAAAAGAAATTCTTGCCTAGCACTCCCACACAGGCCTTTGGTACTTAAGAGTGGATGGCATGATTACTACTGCATTACTCTCGATTAGCCTCTTTGAACTTACAGTGACCAGAGAAAAGAGGATCAAAAGAGCCTGGGGGCAAGAGAGGATTGCAGGGCAAGCTTTGCTTTCATTGAACAGGGTAACCTAAATAGCTAGCTTTGCTATACAAGTGTCAATTTGATTAGCAAACTTAAAGAAATACATGGCAAATTGCTATGCAACAGTGCTTATTTTATGCCTTGCACATGGCTTTTTGTAGCACCGCTGCAGTATGGCATGGAGTCCATAAGGAGATGCCGGCTTGTCCCTTCCGACCTCACTTCAAAGTGGTGGGAAGTCCATTTAAGCCCCGGGCTGCTGCTGCACCAGCATTAATTAGTTACGCAAAGGGAAACTATAATTGGCTGTAGCCGACATGACTTATTAATGGGGGAAAAAACCATGAAAGCAAACAAGTGGAAAGCAGGAATAAGCAATCACTTTCTGAAAGAGAAACCAAGAAATTCTTCAGAACCTTTATTGAATATTCAAACTAATCAAGAGTGCTAAAAGAGCAAAGGGCTCTGCAGTAGGGGTCACAGGCCCACATGTGGAGTAAGCGCTGGAGAACTGGTGCAAGGAAGAGAAAATTATGACAGAGAGAGCACCTAGTGGTAAAACCCTTTCTCCACTTATGACAGTGGCTGCAACAAGGTTGAAGCAAGCCCTGGAAGTACGAAAAAGGGTTCACAACTTGCCAAGGAGGATGACCTTCCCAGAGGGTGAGATTATGCGGTTAGTGCAATTTTGGAAAAGTGTCAGAGGAAGGCACACCTTGCTGCAGGGGGATAATGTTGCAGTCTGAAAATTGCCCTAAGCAAGAGGGAAGAAATGCTTACCGGTAGGAGGATTTTGAAAGGCATTCATGCTTGCCCAGCAGGGTGGGGAAGAAGTACTTGCAATCAGGTGTGCCAAGAAGCGGGCAAGATGCTAGATCACTAGCCTGAGTTTGCTCCTCTGCTACAATAACATAACAGGTGTATTTGTAGAGCGCATGTTCACACCCAGCGAGGTATCTTGGTGCTATTGACAGAGAATAGATGTTTATTGTTACTCAACTTAGTGGTACTCATTTTATTGACCTGCAAAGGATGAAGGACTGAGTGGACCTGCCGGGATTTGAACCTGTGCCATGATGTCAAATACAGGCCCCTGTAGTGGATGCATTCAGCGGCGTACCGAGCGGGGGGGGCAGCTTGCTCCCCACTGTCTGTTTTAAGTGCCAGACCGCCCAATGAGGGTGCTTAGCAGGAGTACAGTGTTCCTGCTCAGCACCCTCATTGTTCTGGCAGACACCTTTCCTGTTAAAGCTCTGTACAGCAGAGTGTCTCTCCCATGGAACTGACCAGTTGCTCTACGTCAACAGAGCATTACAATGGAAGCCTTTAGGCACTGATGGGAGGGAGGTGGGACTACTAGTAGGGACTTTTGTGGCTTAAGGAATGTGAACGGGGTGATCCGAAGTGAGAAGGGTGCATAATGCTGCATGCTTTATGATATAATGACTATGGCTTTAAAATCCAAGGGAGATTTGTTAGGCTCACATTAATCTACATGAAGCTAGTTTGACTTTGCATGCAGGATGGGGAGAATAAAATTAAAGCCATACTGTTATTGATCGACATATTTCTATGCCAATGTACATAGTGTAAAGTTAGTTGATTATGAAAGACTAGTTTATTATGTAATGAGGTTTGCTTCCAAGGCATTGCTATAAATAAACTATTATTTAAGCACATAAAATGCAAAGCAAAATCGTAATGAATATCTATATCAACTAAACCAGTGAAGATGCGTTCAGTTGCTTAAATTGTCCACATCCCGTTTTCACCATTTAACCAAAGTGTTTGATCCTCGACAAATCATTTAATTGTGCTGTTTCTTACTTGCAGCTCCGTAAGTGATTTACTTCATGGCTTAAGTAAATATATCAAGCAATAATAAAAAAGCCCCTCATGACTATAGAGTTGTTCCATGTATAATAATAGTGCAATTTAGGTATTTAGCATCACAAAGTTATTTGCCACTTGGCTTATTTATGGCAACGTATTCTAACGTCACTCCCATGGTGCCTCCAAGTAACAAAGGGTGATGCTCCTTACCAGCTCCCTTTCTGTGAAGTCACTTCTGTCGATGAAATCCATATGCAAATTAGGAGGTTTGCATGTATGGTATGTGTTGTTGCTAGGCTAGACTGGCATTTGGGGGCAGCCAGTCTAGCCCTTTCTTACTGTGGCATACCTTTTTGTTCTGGGTATCCTTTATGGGACAGCTGTGTTGCTGTGTGCCCTTGCTTGGCCTGGCTGCCTGTAGAACAGTGGTCTGGAGCAGGACACAGACCGTACTGTGGCTGTATGTTCCTGCTCTGCACCCTCCATGCACAATAGGGGGCATAGCAAGAGCACACTCCAGGCCTTTGACTGCACTGCAGGCCTGATGAGGGGCAGAGCAGGAGCACACAGCTCCATGTCCTACTCTTGTTCGAATGTTGCAGGGAGAGGGTACAGAGTCAAGTCATCATGTTGGGGCAGTGTCGGTTTAGCATTAATTTTCTAAGGTGCATTTGGGGGAAAAGTAGCAGGAATATTTTCGTGGCTCGCCCCCCGGCCCCCTTGCAATGTAGGATACTTCCCTGGATGCATTAGCCCACTGAGCCAAAACCCGGCTCAATAGCCATTTCATTCCATGGCGTGAATGATGTACAAGAAGACGAGTGCACTCTTTTCCATCATACAGGACAGACCTCACTGACAGAATCAGAAAGTGAGTGAGGATGCTTATACTCGCACGCATTCACTGAAACGTTGCATGCAAAGGCTCATTTGGAATAAGGTCAGAGTATCCGTTACATCCAAACTCTAACCTTGACCCAAATCATCAAGCTTTTTTATAAACTGGGCACTAATTGTACACATTTGAAAATGAGGGCAAAACCAAGCTTCACGTTCTCGGTTCCGGGTATTTTTGTAATAGCCATATTTTTCAGAATCTTAAAGTAGAGTGGGTCTCTGTTTAAGCAGAAACCCAAGTTATGCTTTTCAATCAAATGGTTAACTGTTTGATTCCTTGCTCCAAATGCATTCTTGAGGCTGTTAAGGTACACTGGCAACCCGGATTATTACGCATTGTGTCCTGAGACTGAAGCCTTAAACTGAAGTTGCTTCTCTTGTTCGCACGGGTCCAAGGAATGTGGAACTTTCCCATGCGAGAAACGTCATTAGAAAGTTACATGGGAGACTGAGGAGGGTTTGTGTGTGGTACTTGAAGCCGTTCACAGAATCCACTCCGCAGTTCACAGTATCCAGTCCACATCAGTTTTAAAGATTTTTTTACCTGTTTACATGGTCTGTTTAACTCTTTGCCACGGTTAAGCACTATGATATGACATTTATAACGCACCTATACACAAGTGTTTCAAGGCACGACGAGGAAAGGGAGGGGGACAAAGGGAAGACAGAGACAATGATCTTACTAGGCCAAGTGACATTGAGATTGCGCAAGTACAGGGGAGAGCGGTGGGGAAAAGTGAGAGGGGAAAGGTGAGGGGGTAGTGTAGTACATGGGATCAACAAAAACAAGACGTGCGTCCAACGGGTGTCAAGTGCAAGGGTAAGTGCAGACAGCACATGTCCAAAGTGCAGGTAGGGGGACTGTAGGGTTACAGATACAGATCCAAGTACAAGGGTTGCCGGGGGGCAGTGCAGGTGTGTATCTGGGTGGGAAGGGGACCTGGGCCCGAGAGCAGAGGGTAGCCAGGTGACCAGTGCAGTTTCATCCAGGAATTCAGCAGGGGAGAGGCAGAGAAAAGGCAGAAGCAAAAAGGAACGTGTTAATGTGCTTCCCGAACCGGAGATGGCTCTGCTCAAGTTTCAGAGAGGCCGGGAGGCTGTTCCAGAGGGAGGACCCAGCCGAAGGAAGAGATCTACCACAAACTCGTTGCTTGGTGAAGCGACGGACCCTGAGGGAGTTGGAGGCGGAGGAGAGAAGAGCTTGAGTAGGAAGGTATTTATGAAAAGAGTTGGAGGTATTGAGGCCCCAGGCCCAAGAAGGCCTTGTGGGCAATGCAGAGGGTTTTGAACTTAATCCTTGCCGCCACTGGGAGCCAGTGCAGAGATTTCAGTACTGGAGAGATACGATCCCTGGGCTGGAGGCCAAGGTCAAGTCTTGCAGTCCTGTTCTGAATGAGTAGCAGAGGGCAGAGAGTAGAAGCAGGCAGATTGATAAAGAGGCTGCTGCAGTAGTCCAGCCTAGAGAGAACGTTTTCTATGGAAGAAAGGGACCAGCCAGAGCTTTAGGAGAAGGTACAGATATATATACGCAGCATGAATCTCCTCTCCATCACTGTTTAAAGAATGTTCAAGGAATGCTCACTACACTCTGGGATGATATAGTGCTCGGGCCGGCACAAGGCATGGGCTGTCTGCAGGGGAGGACTGGCAACATTTGGCCTGTGGGGCAAGTTTACTTTTCTGGCCCATCGTACAATGGCCCAAGCCCAAAGTGCAGTGGCGACAACAGAACACATGAACTGCATACCAACCTTTCTCCCCCCACACATTCTCAATATAGAAGACATTATTGAAATGATTTCACTTTTATGCAACATAGTCTTCAGGTATGTTTGTGGTTTCTTAGAGACCCGGGCCCCTGGAAATACTCTCACTTACCAAACATAGTAAAATTATTTCACCAGGCCAATATAATTGGTGAAATGGGAACGCCGGGATTTTATCCCAGTTTTCTCTGTGTACAATTTGTAATTTGAAAGCAGGCTACATCTCCTCCCATCAAATCCCATCTTTAGTGTTAAAACAATGTAAGGAGGTGGTGATGCTAGAGCATTCATTGGTAGAGCAAAGCCATTGCTGAACCAGGGGGTCTGCGTTTGCTCTCGGAGCCAAAAATGAACTGGTATGGCAAAATAGTCATACCTGGCTTATTGCCTCCCCAGATCACAACACAAAACTCGTAGCTGCACTCTTTGTTCCCTATCCTTCCACAACATAAAACCCCCACTAGTCATCATGCCTCCTCACCAGTATGTTTAACATAAATTGTAAAAATTGTAATAATTTATAGAGTAACACTATAGAGTATAAACCCATGAGTGAGGCTTGCTCTACAGATAGCTAAGCAAAATAGGGCACAGTGATGAAAAGTGATTTACTCAGGACCACATAATGTATGAAGTGTGGAAGGCGGGGATTTGAGCCATCTTAAATATTAGAAAGAAAAGAAATGCTTAATGCAAATGTAAAGTTGTTATTCAATGGCTAAATTAGCAAACTGTTTATTAGTACCTGGCGAGAGACAATGAGATTGTAACATGCCATCTCATTGGCCCTCGCCGAATAGTTACCAGCCCGTCTTCCACGTCCCTCGATGTTTGCAGCTGGATGCCATGGAAAGGGAGAAGGGACCACGTGTAGTCCCTTCTCCCTAATCCATGGTGGTCATCTTTTTTTTGTTTTTGTTTTTTATTTTTCACAACTTCTTAAAACATTCTATTAGTACCCTGGTCCAGCGGGCCGGGGTACTAATAGCAATAAACCCCTCGCTGGGGGGATATTACTGCTTCAGGTAATTCCCAGGGTCCTGCGTTAAGGCCCTTGCTTCACTCAGGCCTGTACCTTTGGGTCCCGGGCACCCCTTATCTGAGGTGGTAATGCCCCCCCAAATCCCAGCTCGGGGCTTATTGCTTAAATGAATCTGGTTTTCAAAGCACAAATGTATCTACAAGGAGGGAAATCTATTTATTGTCTGTATCCTGCAGCAAGTGCATCTGATAAATATACTAAGATTATAATTGTAATGAAAACTTACTATAATTATAATCTTAGTGCTTCTATGTTCCTTTGCCAACTGCAGTTTTTTCAATGTACTTTTTTATGAAAAATGTACATTGAAAAAACGTGTCTGTTTTTGTTTTGTGTGGGGGTGTTCCTCCCAATAGTCCCCTTCCCCGTATTTGTATCCCTACTCCAACCCCCTATTTAACCCTTTTATGCCCTTACCCACCCTATATTTTTCGATAGTTTTTTCGATGTACATTATTCATAAACAAAATACATCGCAAAAACTCCTGTAAGCAAAACGACGCTATAACAATCTTAGTCTATGCAATTGTGTGTCCTTCGAAAGCTCGAAGTCACAGGATAAGGCAACCTGAAAAAATATAGGAGAAGTATAATCGAAATAGATGTTCATAAAGCAAGCATGCATCACTTAGTCAGAAAAAAGAAAGGGGGTCAAGCCTGTTCCACAATCGGGTGCAGTGGCATGCAGGTCAGACAAAGCTTTCAGCAGCAGGCAACCTGCTGACCTACCTTTCCAGATGTGTACCTCCATTTTATTAACCCTATTTTCTTTACCCATCACCCCCAGTGTCCTTCCCTTGCTTCCCAGGCACCACATTTCCAATGCCCCCTTTTTATTACAATTAACTTTCAGACCTCTGTTCCCCTTTCGTTCCATCCTTTAACTATTAAGTCAATCCCTTCCCGTACCTTGCACGCACCTCCTTCCCTTGCACACATTGCTCAGTCACCAATTCCTTACCACTCACACCTTCTAATTGCCCATCACACCAAGCTCATTCTTTGTGCTTCACCACTTTCCGTTGCTCTGGGTTACAGTTAGACAGTAGACCACCTTGATTTGCCAGTCAGCCTCTGCTAAACACAACCAGAATCCGTGGTCGGGGTCTTGCTGGTAATTGTGGTTATGGGGTCTGCACTTCGACAATGCAGAGCAAAAGACGGTGAGGGGACGTGGCTTTTTTTGTGCTTGCAAGTTGCACTTTCCTGGAAAGCAGAGAGTAACTGCAAGGTTTATACTCCTGGGACCTGGTGATAGAGACTGGGCATGAGCTGTCTATTATATTTATATGTGTTTTCAAATAAGGTGGAGTGTGTGTGTGTTTCAGTTTCTGTGACTGGGGTAATGTGTTTCAGTGTATTTGTGACAGTATAAAGTATATGTGGAAAGATGTTTCTGTGTGACTTTGTATCTATATCGAACTCCAGACCTCAAGGACTTGAAACATCTTGTTTTTTCAGGATATCCCTCATTAATATTCATGAGATACATTTTCATTCATTGATTGTAAATATATGCAATTTTTTTCTCATGAATAATTAATGAGGGCTATCCTGAAAACCCATCAGGATTCCAGCCTCGAGGACTGGAGTTGGACAATCTGGTGTTGATTTCCCTGTGGTTCCTTTGTTGGTCACATTTGAGAAGAGTGTCCTGGGCAAGGCAATTAAAAATGGTCAAAAATGATCAGACTTAGGAGCTTATTCGAAGTTGGGTGGTAACACTAAAATCGTCAGTATTTGGCAAGTACCATTGATTTTACCGTTCACCCAATTCAGGGTTTCATCAAATAGTATTGGTGGTATTTCATGGGAATACCTGGAGTGGTATTTTAGGTGGAGGTAAAAAAATCCAAGTTGTCCCCACATTATTTAAATATTTCATTTTACTGTACAGAACGTAAGCACAGGTGCTTCCCTTCATTAGAGTGAAACTGATTTTTTTTTTACAATGGGCCATGTTGAGGGGTAATGGAGTGTGCATCTCTGATTGCCTCCCCTCACCATAGTACCCATATGATGCATAAAAGGGCCATCATTGACCCTTGGGTGCATCAAGAAAATCAAGAATTGTGATATGAGCTATGTGAAGGCATCATTAAGCAAGACACAGACAACAGATTCAAAGGTCAACCAGAAATGTTTTATTAACTCAAATGTCAGGATGGTTGAAGGTCTATCTTGTCCTATTCTAAGGTGGGATTTCTCTACTTAAAGAAACTAAGGAAATTCTGAGTCAGAAAGTTCAACTTAAAACTCTGTCTGTGTCCACAACCTATATTTGCCCTCACAGCTACAGCTAAATAATTGGTAGGGATGTCAGTTATAAAGAAGCAGTGTTCAAAATAAAGTTCCGAGCTTCTTCCAGCTCCTAGTTCGCTTTCCAGCTTCCCTTCCCTGAGTTCAAAATTGTTCCACAAAGTCTTGGGGGTTCCCTTCGCCAAGTTCATCTTGTACTTATTCTCAATCTTTCAATGTTCAAAAACAGCTCCAAACCAACTTTATACTCCTTCTGGTTTCTTAACAATTCAATTGGATTGCTTTTTCTTGTTTCACTTCAGAAACTTCTTTGGCTTTCACAATTGGTTGTACCCCGGTCTAGGCACAGTAGTCGGACACTCATTACAGGTTGCGCAACCAGGAACCCTCAGCTCTTTAGCCCACAAAGGTTCTTCTGTATCTGTACCTGTGTGATGGTTCACACTCACATGGCTTTTCCTTGTCAGCCTCTTGGCTTTGCCACAATGCGTTTTTCCTTTGCCTGTCTCTTGGCTTTGCCACAACATGTTTTCGCATTTAGTTTATTTCGTGTTATTTTTGCTCATTCACCACCTTACTTTCATACTATCTCTCAATATTCCATACTTGCTTTTCATTGAATTTCATATGTCTTGTGCTTTGCTTTCAGCAGAAGATACTTGAATTTCACACAAACTTTCCTCAGGTCATAACTTTGCCAAAAACCTTAATTTAGTAAGGTATTCAATAACTGTGATATTTCAATCTGCTGCTTGTATTTTAAAATGTCCTTATTTTTCCTCTCAACCCGTTGCTTCGGGTTCATTAAATCTTGCGCACACTTTCCTATTCATTAGACATCTATTTTGGGTTCCCCACAGCTCCCAGGAGCACCCTGTTTTGAGGGCTCTTCCCTTTTCACTCACCGGTCCCTGGTGTCTCCTCCAGGCAGCTGTGCTTAGGGTTTCAGCTCCGCCGACACACTTTCCTTCAATCACAAGCCTCGCTCGCACTTCACCTTCGCCTCGTATCCTGCCGGCAGCACCGATTTCTCCCTGCAGACGCCACCCATCAACTTTGTTCCTCTCTTCTGTGTCCGCAGGTCTGGCGGCGGACCTCCGACCAGTGAGGCTCCCACACCTGTGGCCTTCTCGTGGCCTGCCCAGCCCTTGGGTCCACAGCTTCTCAGGGTCATCTTCCAGAGTCCTGGCTTTCCTGCAGGACCCATCTCGGCTGCCTCCTGGTATGCAGGATTCTCCCTCCAGGCCCACAAAATAGGCCTTGGCTCTCTCCTGTTGCTCTTCCTTCTGCTGGACTCTCCCATTTTTATACACCTACAACCACTTGACAGGTTTCAGGTGTGAGTCCATAATTGTAATTGGCTGGTTGTAATTAGTGGAGCACTTGGGACATGCCTGACCTTTACAACACTTTCTCCCAGTACTAGAGTTGTGGAAGTACTTGCTAGTGTTCACTGCTCCTAATCGTCTCTTCCTTGTCCCAGTGCTATAGTGTGTTGAATGTGGGGAAATTGTTCACAATAGCCCTTAAATTCCGCGGGAGAGGAGGAGGTTGGTTCTCAGAAGGAAAAGGGGGGGATACCCTGTCTCATCTGTTGATATCCTCTCCCCAATCCCCGAGGACCCTCCACCAAGGTGATCCTCCCTCATTTCTCCACCCCCAGGGTCAGGACCCAAAAGCGATGGCCTTTCCCTGGCCACCTGAGAGGAGGATCCAAGGGAAGAAGCTGTGAGGATAGCCTCAGATTTCTCACAGCCACTACTGTACATAATTCATTTTTCAATTCACAATGATACTGAAAATGGCTGAAATCAAATGATAAAATGAACCTTTTTACGTTACCGCCATTGGAGATGGTGTTTCTGAAATAGCATTATAGGTATTCCAGAAATACCACCTCTACTGGTGGTAAACTTTGGGTAGGGCGGATTTTCAGAAATATCACCAGCAGAGCTGGAAACTTTCTACAGCGGTATTAAAAAATCCACCCAACTATGAATGATTCCCTTAGTTTGTAGTCGTCTAATAATGAATACCTGAATATTACATCTTTATATATGAGTTTTTCAACTGTGTACAAAAGCAAGTACCATGAACAGTCCAACGGCCATTTCTATAACTACTATATAATTAACATCCCTTGGTGCTGTTCACGGTGCTGTTTTGTATGAACAGACTGGTGATCATGAAATTCACCAGAACATCGGGGAAGCATTCGTACAGAATCAAACCAAGGACAGACTCTAACAAGATATGGACCCTAACACCACGGGTTCAGATGGCTGTGTGCAGCCGCTGCACTGTTTTGCCTCCTCGTAATAGAGCAGATATGTGGAGATTTACGGTATGAAAACACAAAACCCTTAGGTGAGCCAAGACACGATGATGAAGAATCTTAGGAAGTCATTTCTACATGGTAGAATCCCCAATCAAATGTATGACCTTTAAAAAAACACATGGCAGGACACTGATTGTGCAAAACTGTCTCATTTTCATGAAGGCCCCCCACTAGGCGGAGTCATGAGAAAACTATTTGAAAGCGTATTGAACAGATTATCAATGCCGTATTAAATTTCACAACTGCATTGTTGTGCTAAAATGTGTCCACATTTCGTTGTTGTGTATCGGTTTGTTAAGAGCTCTATTGTGACAAACAATAAACACAATGGTGTAAACATTGGTTGCCATGCTATGTGAAGATACATGATTTTGTATTTTAATATTATGGTTTGTTTTGAATATAACATATTTCTGGAATAGGTATGTGCTGAATACTTAAGCTTTATTGCTTTACCATGAAGTGTATTTGGAGAGTTTTGTTTTATCTGTCTCACTCTGGAATGATTGATGAATTACATTTTGGAGCTGCTCTACTAGGGAAGGTTCCAGAGTTTTTCTTGGTTTTAAATGGTGGTGTCGTGGCATTGTGTTTTTACCGTTATGTGTTTGGCAAGTAGGTGTCACCATAAGCGCTGCGGATTGTAACAGACCAATGGTGCATGGGGAGCAGTGGTGCTAACATTACCATCCAGGGTCACAGAGTGCGTTATTTAAATGCATGCATTGCAATTGGGCGGGATGAACATGCCCCTGCAGCCTAGACTCCTAACACTCCCTGTGGAGGCCCATGTGCGAGTGTTACCCAGGCACTTGCACGTTCTGAACACTCACAAGGCATAGTAGGTTCATCTTCCCCCACACCCACTTTATTTAATATTTCTTTATGCATTTAATTGTTTTCATTGTTTAATTGATTCACATCCCCATTTCTATAAGGATGCCTATATTTCTGAATTACTATAATGATGCTGTGTGTACTTTTCAAGTCCTCCTTATAAAATAGAGTATTATTGAAAGCCAAATGTTAGGGCGGGGTGGGGGAGGGAATGCACAGAGGGCAAATTGGTTGTGATGATTTACCAGGTCCCATGGATGTGGGAAGCGAGGTTGCTGGATTGCGGCTGTTGTTCTCTCTGGTACTGGGCTGTTTTTAAGGGTACAAGTTGAGGGTGCATGTGCGTTGACCTCATCCGTCCTCTTTTTTTCACAGATTGTACACCAGCCCCTTTGGGTGTTTTTGGGACCAGCATGCAAAACATTTCTTTGCTGAAGTTTTTAGCCAGAAGAATTTGAATTCAGGTCTTCAAGCTCCCAGGGCACACACTTAACCACATTACCACATGCAAGTGTCTATAAAGCACATGTCTTGTATTGGTATTTTGCTTTTGATGGAATATTTCAATATAGATTTTTGGGTTTAAAAGGTGCACGCCGGTTATTCGTTGCCAGCAGTCTTATAGGAAAATCTCCTCTAGCTGGTTGTTTTTCCCGTATTGATGATACATTTTTTGAAATTCAATGCTCATTTGCCTTGTGCATTTTCTTCTACTAGGAAAGGCCAGTTAAATAAAATGTGCGTATTTCACTTTGAGGTACGTTCAGTCAGTGTGCATATTTTAGCCCCCGCTTTTAATCCCTGGCGACTTTGTAATTTCTTACTCTTACTCAATACCTTCCTGGTAAATAGGCTTTACGTCGATGGCTCTATAATGTTATCCTGCAGCAAAGGCACTTTGTCCCATCTGGCCCAAGGCCAGTCTCTGGCCTTACATCCTTGGAACCTGCAATCACACTAGGTATGCCTGGTTACTTCATTACTCTTTATCCTGCTATACCTCTTCACAGCACTTTATTTTGAGGTACCCACCTCAATTGTCAGGGACCCTTCTGTTATTTCCAATCTCTTTCTTCTTCATGCTCCGCCCCTCTCACCATGAGTATAACTGTTGCAGATGCCAATGTTATTGGTCTGACCTTTTGGCTCATTCCATCCATGTTGGGCGGGAGGCAGTTACTGTTACTTGGAAGAACAGGACTAGGAGTAATGATTATAACACACAGGTAATCTGCGCATTACTTCCACATCTCTTCCTCATCCAAGTACTTACTTTTAAGACATACCAACTCCAATTATGTATGGGCCTAAATAATCACTCTGGTCGCCAGATGCCATGCACACCTGCCACCACCAATTTGTTGGAGTCTCCAATAAGCCTAAATCTCAGTGCACACCCGAAGGCGCGCTTAAGGCAAGCCCGTCTGGCACCGTCTCAGACCACTCCGGGCCATGGGCCCTGTACACCAATATGGACAATAGTTATGAGCGGCGTGCTATCACCTATTCGCGCAATACTCTTATGCACCTGGCTCTCCCGATCGTGTGCTGGCCTGCAGGATGTAATACTCTATCCACGCCGATAACATCAAGGACTACCGTCACTTCCCTTTCTAGTATCAAATGCCTTCTTGTTAATGCGCGCTCTGCGGTTGCTCTCCGCGATGACATGTTTTCAGAACTGGATGACCTTACACCGGATGTCCTCTGTATTGCAGAGACCTGGTTTAATGCTGCATCTGGGCCTGACATGGTCCAGATGCTCCCTGATCAATATGATACGCTTCAACTGGATCGACCTACTTCTAGAACTGGCGGTGGGCTGGCTATTGTGTTAAAGAAAAAGCTTGAGCTGCTCCATTGTTGAACTCACACATAAACCTGCCTGTGAATTATTCTTTATAACAATTCAGGTCTCTCGTGAACACTCTCTCAGCTCATAAATCATAACCCTACCGACTCCGGGGGCGAGGGGGTTGGGGATTCAGCTAGACTTTATCTTTTCAGATATTCCTGGTCTCAGATATCTCCTTTCCTCCAGTACTGGTGCTCTGGTCTGACCATTTCTTGGTGCCTTTTTCCAATACCCTTACTCAGCCTAGAACTAGATCCATCCCCTCTGCCAGGCTTCGTCAATGGCTCAATGTTCCTCCTGAAAATATTGCGGCATCCATTGAAATTCTTACTAATCAGAGTATTCTTACTGATACTAATCCGTGTGATGCTCTGATTGAAGCCTTGCAATCTAGTGTGGATTTTTTGGCCCCTTCTAAACTTTCCATTACTCGTGCAAAGAAAATCTGCACCCTGGTATTCTTCTGATCTGCAAACTTTGAAGCAAAGATGCAGACAAGCTGAACGCAGATGGCACCGAATACTTGATATCCCTGCCAAAACTGCTTACACCTCAGCACTTAATCTCTATCAAGATGCCATAAAAAAATGCTGAAGCCCAACATTTTGCGGATCACATTCTGAACGCTAGCTGCTCTTCCAGGGAACTGTTTTGGGTGGTTAAGGAACTTACCACTCCGGTTCGCCCTCCTCCCGCCTTTTTGCTCACTCAAACACATTGCGACCAAATTTCGCTTTTCGTTAAGGAAAAGATATGTACAATTCAGGAGCTGATATGTGCTGAAAGACATGTTGTTGAGACTTCTTGTGTTGCCCATTCTCTCCCGGCTACCCCTGCTGTCAACAGCTTTGAATTTGTGACAGTGATGGACACCATGGTGTCCACTGCCCTTTCTAAGCTTAAATCTGGCTCTCGTTTGGATCTGATTCCCCCTTCACATTCTGCAATCCCTCTCTCATAAACTTGTCCCCCTCCTCACCTTGGCCCTTCAGCACTCTTTTTCTACTGGTTACATTCCTGACTCACTTAAACACGCTGTGATCTCTCCTCTTCTGAAGGAGCCACATTTAGAACATGTGGCTGTTGAAAATGACAGACCCATTTCTCTCCTTCCTATTGTAATGAAACTGCTTGAGGTGATTGCCACCCCTCAACTCTTCTTTTCTAACCATCTTCGCCATCCTTTCCAGGCAGGCTTTCGTCCAGGCAGGGGCACTGAGTCTGTTCTGATTTCTCTTCTTGATGACATAGCTTTGCTTCTAAGACCCCGTAGCATTGGTGCCCTTATCCTCCTGGACCTCTCTGCGACCTTTGACACTGTTGACCATCACAGACTACTTCAGTGTCTTTGTGAGGCTGGAATCTCTAGTACTCCTCTGAAATGGTTCTCATCTTTTCATTCGAATCAGGCTCAAATTGTCTCTCTTCCCCTTTTACTTCCTCCTTGGACTGCGGGGTTGCGCAGGAATCAGCTCTTTCTCCTCTTTTGTGTAACCTGTATATGTTAGCTCTTTCAAAATTGATTTCCAGTTACGGCATCAATTTTTTATTCTTATGCCGATGACACTCACATTCTCTTTTGTCTTAATGCTTCCCCCACTGATGCCCCATGTGAGCTAAAGAACTGTCTCTTTGCATTCACAGACTGGATGTCCAATAACTGGCTTAAGCTCAACAGTGACAAAACCGATATACTGCTGGTTGGCTCTGCCGGTCCCATCTCAGTCTGGACTTCAGACTACTAGCCCTACTGTTTGGGCCTGTGTCCCGCACCTGCTTCAGTTGATACAAGCCTAGTCATAAAAATCATGTCCTCTGGATCCAGGTCAGCTCAAGTGTGGGCAATTTGCAAAACCGGCTTTGCCAGCTTAATTTTTTTTAAAGTGCTTCCATTTCTTCCAACTGATTCTAGATCAGAAATTGTTATGGCCTCTGTTATGGGATCTATTGATTATTGTAACGGTATCTACCTGGGCCGGCCAGAATTCCTCCTTCAATGTCTGCAGATCCTCCAAAATTCGGCAGCCTGCCTTGCTCTGAATGCCACTCGCTGGGCTCATTCTCAGGAGTTGCTATGTCAACTTCACTGGCTTCCAGTGAAAAGCTGTATTAAGTTTAAGGCCCTCTGTCTCGTACATCGAGCTATCCACAAAGCCGGGGCTGAGTTCCAACAGTACAAACTGGTACCATACAGTTGCTGCAGAGTTCTCCGCTCGGCCAATCCTTCTCTGCTCTGTGTTCCTCGCTTCCTCTGGACTCATGCCAGAGGCAGGCCCTTCTCTGGCCTTGGTCTCAAAACCTACCTCTGTCCCCAACACTAATAATTTAAAGCAACTGTGCAAGAATGATTTATTCTCATAGTAAAGTATTCATGGTAGCTCCAACCAACAGAAAAGGTCCCAGTCTCTCTGGTAATCAAAACTGATGAAAATGGTGTTCACAAATATAAGGCTCAAAGGCTATGGTTGTGCCCCTTTCCCCTAGATATCTTCTTATCTCACTTTCCTTCCTTTTGGGCTCCTGAGCCCCTTTATCCTCTTAGGTAAATGCCACTGGGCAATTTACAATATGCTTCATGGATTCACACTTCTTTATCCTACCAACTTGGCACAGTTCGCTATCAAGCATAGGATTCCTTTTATCAGTCACAGGATTATTGATCCTCTTATTCTCAACCTCTCACGTGGGTGCAGGTCCCAGACTCATAATATTTTAAATGGCTTGGTTCACTCCCCTGCGTAGCAAGTGTCCTTTCATGGATGTTCTCTGTTTCTCTCAGTGTCCCAGACCCTCTTATTTGTCATTACTTCATTACTTTAAACTCGCAGTGTAGTATTGTGTCCGATCGGTTTACTCCCCTACCAAGCATACAACTCTTCCTTGTTTGCTTCTTTTTTCATCAGGGCCCTAGACCCTCTTATTTTTGACTTCTTATTTGTGTTCGGGTGACAGCCTTGCACTGTAGCATTGTATCTGCTTGGTTACTTCCCTGCCAAGTATACAACTCTTCCTCGTTTGCTTCTTTTACAATCGGGGTCCAAGACCCTCTTATTTTCGACTTCTTAAATGGTTGTGGATCTCAGACTTACAATTCACTAGCGTATCTATCTGGTTCACTCTCCTGCCAAACATACCATTCCTGTTTCTTTATCTTGGTTATTCTCAGGGTCCCAGACCCTCTTATACCTTGACTTCCATATGTCTCACGGTCCTAGACCCTCTCATTCCAGCTTGCCCGGAGTACCACTTCGGTAACCCGCGTAGAACTCTGGTTCTATAGAGTGATCCTCAGGCTCCCGATCATGTTCTTCTTCACAGGCAGGAGCAGTTTTAAAACTATATGCATGATACTTTGTCTTCTCTAGTATTTCAGTCTTGTCAAGTATATTAGGTTGATTGACTTGACAACAGAACACATTGGGCTTAGTTCACAGAAGTGTTTTATAATGGCAAAACCCCATTGGAAAATGCTCCGTGAATAAGGGTCATTGACTCTGTCCAGAGAGGGAGAAGGAGGATTTGTTATTGGAGAGGGGGTTGGGTTTATTGAAGTGGGGTCATATTGCGTTCTCTGAGAATGTTCCCCAACTCCCAAAAGGAATTCCTTCCCCATATGATCCTCCCTTGGTGCACTACCCCAGGGAGACTATTGTAGTGTGGACGCACTGCCCTGACCCTATGGGAAAGGTCTCCACATAGGGGAGAAGGGACACCATACTCTGATTCCTCGCATCTAAAAATTGTAATGAAATCTCCCCTAATGGTTCAAAAGGGGCATCCTGTGAAACTCTTAACACTAATGGAACATCCCAGAGGGGTTCTAACACCAAGCTACGGGTTTGGGTGGAGAGGAACCGTTCAAATCGATTCACCATTTTTACATTACCTGATTTAACCCAAGACTCCCTGAATGTCCCGATAGCTGCCCACTGCACTCATAGTGTAAATATTGCCAACCCCAGTTACAAACCCTCCCTCAGGAAATGAAGGCGATAAAGAAAAATCAGTCCTAGTCAGTCTGTCAAATCAAAATGGCCTATTGTAAAAAAACGAATGCCTGCCCTATCTCTTATATAAAAAGTGTGTAAAGGGGAATGTGTATGCAAAGGAAAGTCAGTGTTATAACATAAAGGATCAAGATGGCTGAGGCAGTTCTCCTCCCCACGTTGGACAGCATGGAGTAAGGCAACCCCTGTTGTCAGGATGACACACTCTAGCTCAGGTTATAAAAAGAAAGACAGTTCAAAACATGCAGGCTTGGCCTTCTACGTTAAAGTCACTTGAATTCACCCAAATGTTCTTTCACAGTTCAACAAAATTTGCATAGGTCTCCCTCTGTCGGTCTAGGACCTCTCAAGGCATCAATATTTCATGTAGGTCTCCTTCAGCCGGGCTTGGACCTCACAATCACAGTACGTGTAGGGATTCCCTTCCCCATTTCATGTTCTACGTCTCCCTGAGTCGGGCTTGGACCTTTCACTGATGTTGAAGACTTTCGAATGTGCAGGGTTTTTTCACAAACCTCCACATGACCACTTTGGCTTTCACTTCATCTCTTTCTTGTGGCATTTGCACCAGTGTCTCTTGCTATGGGTAGTTCCACAACACAATTGGTAAAGTTTAAAGAAGTCTTTCTCTTAAAGAAATCACCTTTTAACTTCCAGTTTAGTCTGGGTTAATCTTGACTATCAAGCATTTCAAACTTCATTCGCTTTGATGCTTTATAACAGACATCAAACATTTTGCATAGACTTTCGAGTGGGCTGCTTGCTTTCGCTGATGACTCCACTAATCTGTATCACTGGCTTCACAGTTTCCGCTGACTTTAGAGTTCACTACAGGTTTGTTTTCTTTTGCATCTCATCAACACACGCACATCCTTCAATTGTGAGATACACTATTGCGGCTTCAATCTTTCCTTCACACAAACAGGCCCTTAATGTATTTTGCTAACTTACTGGTTGTGTGCATTCTTTTCTGTTCTCTGAGGTATTGATTCATGAGTCAAGGTGAACACCACAGACTTGGGCTTGCCTCCCCAACTCTGCGGTTCACCCGGGAGGGTCGATGGCATCCTTGAAACACAATGCAGGCGTCTTCCTGTCAGGGTTTTGGATTTCTCTGCATATCTCTCACGGTTTCCCAGAGGCAACAACCTCCCACAGCTAATTTCAGGGTTTCCCGACCCCTCACTCTGGTCCCTCGATCAGTCGTTCTTGTCCAGTGGGTTCACCTTCGCCCCGGAAGATCTGCTCCTTCTCATGTTCCACCTTGCTCAGAGTGTGTCTCCATGCTCTGCCTTTTATCCGTGTGGGGGGAGCTAATGGGTATCAGATGTATGTGATTAAGGTCAAGTGCCTGACTTTGCCTGACCTTATTAACGAAACATGTCCAATGGGATATTGAAGGGTTAGCCTCTTTTCTCTCAGTCCTCCTCTTCCTCGGCCCATTATTTGTGTAGAAAGGGTGGGGTTGGAATGTCAGAGAATCCTGTAAAATAGGATGGGATATGGGCACAGGAAAAGGGTGGATACTGCGTCTCACCATCAGTTGTCTCACTCCCACTCCCCGAAGACCCCTCACCCAGGTAATACTCAAGCACTGGTCCACCCCCAGGGTCTGGATCCAAAGGTGATGGCCGTGCTATGGCCACCTGAGAGAGAGATCCACAGGGACTAGCAAGTGAGACATCCGCTGGTTTCTCACACTGCCAATTCCCTTCAATTGGGGGAATGGGCCACTTCTTGAGCCAACTTTATTTCTTGATGCCTCTACCTCTATTACATCTCACTGTCAGTTGTAAGAAGGATCGGCAAGGGCTCCAGACATACCCATGGAACCAGATAGAGACACGAGGCCATATGCCCCTGTATTTGTAGAAACTCTCTGGCTGTCATCTGAGATTTGGACAAGAGAGCATCGAGAACTGCTTGTCGGTGGTGGAGGAGCTCTGGTTGCCCAGTAAGGGAGCAGAGGGGGATTTGTGTCTGAGAAGCCCATGTAATTCGCCACCTGAATCAAGCAGAAGCCATTGCCTCTTTATAAGGGTACTTTCCAGTATGATCCTTTTCGTGGGATGAAACCTGTTCTGGGAATGAT